>NC_134314.1:121763224-123066668 GCF_964195595.1 Calonectris borealis
ACCTCATGACTTTCACACAGGCCCACTTCTCAAGCTTGTCCAGGTCCCTCTGGATGGCATCCCGTCCTTCAGGTGTGTCAACCACACCACTCAGCTTGGTGTCATCTGGAAACTTGCTGAGCATGCACTTGATCCCACTGCCTATGTCATTGATGAAGATATTAAACAGTACTGGTCCCAGTGCAGACCACTGAGGGACACCACTCATCACTGATCTCCATCTGGACATTGAGCCATTGACCACTACCCTCTGGATGCATCCACCCAACCAATTCCCCACCCACCGGACAGTTGACCCATCAAATCCATACCTCTCCAGTTTAGAGAGAAGGATGTTGTGGAGGACCATGTCAAAGGCCTTAGAGGTTCAGACAGACAACATCAGTAGCCCTTCCCATGTCCACTGATGTAGTCACTCCATCATAGAAGGCCACTGGGTTGGTCAGGCAGGATTTGCCCTTGGTGAAGCCATGCTGGCTGTCTCGAATCATCTCCCTGTCCTCCATGTGCCTTAGCATAGCCAAGATGATACAGTGGAGGAAGTGTCAGGAATAACAAGCAATACTGCAGGATAAGTAGTAAAGCCCTACAGAATATATAGTCCTTTATGAAGAACTTTTTTGGAAATACTGTAAAAATACCTGTTTATTTATGGGGGGGGCGGGGAGGGAAGGGGCAGGCACAGATCATAAGCTTCCTATCAGTCAGAAACAGTCAGTATGGACAAGCTTTAATTTGCTCTGAGACTTGGAGAAAAAAAAATTACCTTTATTCAGGGCACTACCATATCATCTATGCACAGAATATGTTTTTACTTATGAAGTATTAATGTTAATATGATTTCGTCCCTGAGTAAATAGAATAGTTGATATATTTCTATACATGTGCTTTTAAGAACCTGTTTGAAGGAGCTTTAGTCCATCCATTGAATAATAAAGTAAACCCTAAATGAGGAGGGGGAAAAAAAAAGTACCATGAGCTTGAATTCAGAGTTAATCCTTTCAAGCTCCATAAATCTTCAGTGACCGTCAAAGCTTATACAAGACATACCTGTATCTGAGCAGCAAAGATTAAGGTATAAGATCAATACATGTAATCAAAGTGTGTTTCATTTTTTTCCCTTTCTCAAATGATAGCTAATAAGACCTGGAAAGAATTGAGAGTATGTCTGCAAAAAGCAAATAAACTCCAGAGATAAAATCTGTTCAAGTAAGAGGTTGGTTAAATGAGTTACTGTTTGGTGGAAGGCACTGGAACATTTCCAGTTCTCTGCAACTTGCGGAAAAAATTAAGAATAATCAAGAAGCTGATACTAGTATTATCAGAAAACACTACAGAGCCTGATCCAGAACTTACTGGAGTCACAGGGTTGTAGCGATTTAGACCCAAGCCAGATCTTCAGCAAGCAAAGAGCTTCTTTTTTTTACAATTTTGGTCCTATATTTAACCCCAACTGTGTCAGAAGCATCATCATCTTCTGCCAAAAAGGCATCCAATTTTTGTATTTTTCATGGATAATTCCATCCAAGGTGAATGGAATGAGAGAGATGCAATGTATCACACAGAAGGTGGCAAGTTTGCACATCCATATCCATGAAAGCAACACAACAGCGTACCCTATCTCCACTGCCAGCCTTTAGAGTCCAACATACACCTCTAGAGAGCACTATGGCAGTGCCAGGCTGTAAGAAGCTTGGTACGCTCAACTTGAGCAAAGCTTTCCAGAGTGCAGTTCGGTACTTAAATAGGTGCCAAGATCTTGGGTTCTGATGCACGAAAAAGACCCAGAGTCTGTTAAAGTTAAGAACTTGCTAAAGAGCACCATAAAGAGCTTGATGGAAGCACAGAGTCTGGGCTGCGGCAGCAACGAAACAGAGAGAAAATTACATTATGCCAGAAGGACAAGCATTAGCAGATTAATGGCCACATGATAGTCTAAGTATGTAGCAACATCTGTAAGCTTCAATTACTTTTTCTGGCAAATAATAAAACCAGAACCAGTATCCAACAATGGGGAAGAAGAGTTAATTAAACAAGAGCTTGAAAAGGGACAGGTTGCCCATGCCATGTCTTGGAACTTTCCAATTTTGTCTTTAGCAATAAAACCAGGAGAGCTGTAGAGTGCAATTAGACAGCTGCTTAAACCAAAAGAGCCTCTAGAGCAGTTGCAATCTAACATTAAAAATCACGCATGTTGTTGTTTTAAAAATAATTTTTTCCACGTTTGCAAAGTTATGTTTTTAAGGTAAACCTATTAATTTATCCTTTATCTTGTCTAGCGAAAAATCTGACATTAAGTAACCTGACATGCATGAGGCAGTCTGTACTTTTGTGGGTGGCAAATCTGTTCACTGACAAACTTCTAGAAAATCTGTCACCCAGCAGGCTCTGGAGGTCCCAAAAAGCAGCAGGACAATCTGCTACAGACCTGCTTGGGCCTTAGCTCTAGGTGGATAACGCACATGGCCATATTGCGGGGAGTTGTTCTCTCTTGGCAAGCAGTGGCTAAGCATCTTTGGCAAATGGCAGGAAAGCAGGGAAGAAAATTAGAGGTCACAAGCAGCACCATCAAAATGGACTTCTTGGCAAATGCCTGTTGCAAGGCAAATAACTATAGAGAGGCAGGAGCTTCAGAAACACCTGTGTTCACCAACTGTCTTCCCAATCATTATAAACTGTCCATTTCCATGCCTACAGTTCTGCATCAGAATACACAGTTTATTCTTCGATGTATTGAGCATTTGTTGCCCCTGTATTATGACTGATATGAGCTATGAAAAATAAAGTCAAATTGTACAACTTAGTTATGTAAAAATAAGCCTGTTTTAGTAAAAAAAAAAAAAAAAAAAAAAAAGAATTTGGAATGTAAGCAGGCTTAGTTTTCCTATCAAAGCTCTCTTTTTTCCTATGCCAATTAATTTTGGGTAGAAAATACCTAAAACCTACCTCTGGGATACAAGGAGTTGACCAAACCTATAAAAACCAAGGCTGTTGATGACAAATACGGCAGCACTAAAATTATGCTAAATGATCAAAAACATGAATTTATGAGTTTACATGAAAAGTAGGAAATGCATAGAAGTCCTCTTAGTCTAAGGAGCAATGAAAAGGCATCACCACAAGAAAAAGAAACAGAAAAACTCTGCGTATCCTAAGCTGTCTGTACAATTTTGATTTAGTACTAGAGATTAATCCATCCTAGACTACTATCAAACAGTAGTGACACCATTAATCATTCTTTTGACTGGAAGTAATGACAAGATCTCTGGTGCTGTGTGAGAAACAGGAATTTTTGTTCCTCAAAAGATACAGAGATTTGGAACATGGCTTCAGTCCAAATTGGAGAGGAAAATACAAAAATTGTATCAAAAGTATCTACAGGGGACATTTTAAAAAGTTGGTTTAGTACTTTAGACATTCAGGCTATTTTGACTTTTTTTTCTTTTGCTATATAAAAAAAGTCACAGTTGAAATGAAGCTAGGATACAAAAATCCCAAATCAGAACAAATGGCAACGTCATCAATAAAATTATAAGCATTAAACAAATAAAAATATTTAATTTGGAAAAATACATGTATGCGATAAATCAGGGTTTTCAAAAACGTCTCCTCTTTTTCTTTCTTCCCCAAAAAAAAATCTTGCAAAATTTTGAAATGCATTTTGCTTTGGCTAGAACTTCAATAAAATGACTCTCTCAGTGTTTCCCCGATCAGTTGTATCTTTTGAGGACTGCCAGCAAATTATAGATAAAGTACCCCAGGTTTCACAGGGGATAGAAGCACCTACGGCTTACAAATCTGCAATACCCTTCTGCCTTGAGAGCCTCACACAAATGTTTCTTCATCACATCAAGACGTAGCCAGCCCCTGCCCATTCCCACTTCTACCACTGCCAACCTGCAACAAAGCCTGTAAAGTTGGAGAAAACAGAGTTAATGGCAAATTTCCCTTTGATCTGTACTGTTGAGGCCTGTCCTTCATTTACAGTTTCCGCGTTACAGCTGCACCAGCACAGAAGGTAGGAGCAGAGACCTTGCTCGTGCACAGGGCTCCTACCTGCGTGAAGCACTGTTGGACTTCATTTGCTCTTTCATTATTTCAAGCTTATACAGGATAAAGTTTATCTCCTACCCTCCTCCCCCAGGAGGCTTTTTTGTTCATCAGGCATTTATTTAAAAAACGCTCTGCTAATTTCCATGTACATTGCTGCTTGGTGCAGAGAAAATAGATTCTTTTTATAGATTTATTTAATTCACAGATGCTATTTTAATTGGTCTCCCATGCAATTGTCTCTCACTGGGAATCTGGATGGCTCTGGGGAATTGGCAGCAACTTTCAGAGCTTTTCCAGGTCAGCGATTCAGATGTAACCAGAGTCACTGGTGACTGAGAATTAATGTGGAGAAAACTATTTGACAGCCTGTGTGAAATAAAGTAATAATTTCAGTCCAGTTGCAGTTTGACAGATTACCAGCAAAACCAATTGGTGCTTTTATAGGCCTTTTCGGAAAAGGAGCCAGAAAATTAGCTTCTGCAAATTATCTTTCACATTAGGGCCGAAGGCAGCCATCAGACTTGCAAGCATGAAGCTTTTATTATCAGTATACCTTTTTCATGCTTAATTATGGAGATTTCACGTTTTTTCCAACTTCTGGGGACTGTTTGCCATGCTCTGCTTTAGTCTAAGAAGGCTAATCTCTTTAAGCTTCATCTATTATCCAGGGGAGGGAGGAAGGGAGAGAGAAGAGAGGGAGGGAGATGCTTGTCCTGCATTATTCTCTACAGAGCCTAACTTAGAGAATTTGAGGCATCTCTCTGCACTGACTGGAGGGATTGCCTTGGGCACGTAACCTTTAGAAGGTTAAAAATTTGCTTTTGTAACCTTCTCCCTCGTGCCCCTGCAAACACACTGCAGTATTAGGCTAGATTGTCAAAAAACGTGTCAGATCACTGAATGCGGATAAAAAACACTTCGGCACAGCAGTTAGGGCTTTATCCCTCATCAAATTTTCCATCCAGTAAGTCCTAACTGGACATTTTGCTTTCAATTTCTGGCAAAAAAAACAGTTTTCCACCTCACACTCCTATTTGATTAGCACATGCTTGTTTTCTAAATTCTCGTTCATCATACTGACAAGACTTCCTCAAGGACTGGCTTTTAAAACAGCAACACCATTGAAAGACATAGCTCAGGTCTTGTTTCTCTTTTTCCCACAATCCCACAAAAGGGAGAAGTTACAAAGCAAACTTGTGTCTGTAATGAAATACTGTGCTCGTAGACCACAAGATTTCGCAGTCTTCAAGGAACGGATGCACTGATTCAGCTAAAATTAATGTATAAAGGTAGGACAAACAGAAGATGCATATCTTCTTCAAATTCCTATATAACCTTTTCCATTCTCTCATTAATTCCTACTAAGAAAAAATAACCAACAAGGAGCTTAGTTTCTTCATAGTTACTTTGCCTGGCTCTCAGTGGTGTACCAACACAGGGATATTTGGGTTGTTTTTCTTGTGAGGTTTGCAATGAATTGCCACTGGTAACAAACTAATGAGGTTGTCAAAAGCTACAACAAAGCAGTTCTGCAATTTATATGATCAGGATAGGGTCTATCCAAAATATATAAAAAGGTACACAAAATTCAGCTTTCCTCAGTGTTCCACAAAGAAGAAAAGGTATGAACATCTTTGTTTAGTGTCATATAAGGAAAAAAGCAGAATAAGAAATGAAAAATTTCCTAGGAGAAAGAAACCTAATGACCCATTTTGTCCATGGCAATGGAAGTAGGAAGCACTACACAGCTAAAGCCCAGTTAGCGAGTACTTTTCCGGTTTTAAGAAAAAAATTTTTCCCCTTCCTTGTCATAACTTACTCAGTAGTGCTTTGTGCCAGGAAAGAAAAGTATTCTATGCCTAAAAGATTTTTTCTCTGCTTCACATACTTTGGAGATCTGGAGTTAAGAAGTTCAAATTAAATTTACAGTTTATGGCACCCATGAGAAGTTTAGAAATTCAGACCCACTGAAAAGAGAAAAAAAACCAAACTTCTGTTACTTCACACTTAAGGGCAGGGGATGCAGGGCTACCTTCTGTGCAACAGTGACAGTTGATTTTCTGCCTCTTTTTCCTCCTGCTATTCAATGGTCAATTTGCAGTTAGCTTTATTAACTTCTGAAAGTGTCAATGGTTGGAAACAGCTATTTGAAATCCATGGCAGTCCCCAATCTTATAGAAGAATTTAAATAGGTAAACTGCTGCGCAGTAATCCAGAAATTAGTAGGTGTAATACAACATCTTTTATTATAGCTCTCAGTTCTAGAGGGTCTTGGTTCAGTGCCAAAAGGCAGTCAGGCTGTGCAGGAGACTGCACACCACAGAGCCTTCTGATGGTACAGCTCCGAAAACACGGGCGACTGTCCCTGTGAGGCCTAGGCTTTGAGGTTCTGCCTGAGCACAGAAAAAAGAAGCAGAAAAAGAGCAATTGCTCTATCAAGGGGTTGTTCTAATTACCAAGAATGACATAGGATAGGTAGGTGATTCCCAGTCACAGGAACTGGTACTATATCAATAACCAGGTTGCAATCAGATCCTGAACTGGTGAAAATTATCATGGATCAGTTAATGGTGCATTTATTTAAGCAAACAGTTCTTTTGTTAACCTAGTGAACAATATATATGCCTTGCCACTCTGCCATGGGAGCACATCCGATAGCAAAATAATTCTGTGCCAAGGTATACATACACACACTTCTCAATGTCCACATTTATCCTGAAGTGCGGAAGAACCTCTGGTCAAATATGTGTCAGTTCTAGCTTACTGAAGCTGTCTACTTGCTCCTGGGGAGACTAGATGCAAAGAATATAGGTGAGAGAGGGTACAGAGTTATCCACAGCGTACCTAGGGATCCTTAGAGCACCATATGGCAAAATATTCTAAGAGGAAAGGGATCAGGTGAATAGAAAGCCAGTTTTGAAAACAGGTTGGAAGCAGCCCAAGGAAGAGAAGGCAGGACTGCGGCAACACTTGGCCTAGACACCTCAGCAGTGTGATTTGCAAGCGGAGACAGCTTTTCTTGGGACTGAGGTACTCATTCCTGCCCCTCTCCAAGCTCCTCGCTGCTGCTGAGCTCAGCTGCTACAGCTCATAGGTCTCTTACCAAGGTAAAGAGCACTGCTTTACTCTCTCTCAGTATACCAGATGACGATGCAAAGCAGTTCAGCAGTTGCCACACAAGTAGCTGAGTCATGCCAGCAAGGCAGACAGCTACGGGATAGAATTCCTAACAGTCACCAAAATGTTAGCAGTCCCTGCTTGCAAATAGGATACGCTAGGTACACTGCAATTGGTGGAGGGCCAGAAGCACACACTCTTGAATGAGATGGATATATAAGCTGGAAACATAGGGGAATGAGCAGTTCTCACTCCACAACTGAGCTCTTCCTTGAAGCCAAGTTAGGAGCTGAGAATTCAACTGAGGCCCCAAAAACCTTGGGGGTTTTGCCAGCACCAGACCACAGCCAGAACTAGCTCTGAGGAAAAGCAGCCAAGACAGTTGCTAGCGCTACTTAACCGGGTTACCCTGAGAAGCAGCTCAGGTCATCCAACATGCAGCTGGGAAGAGGCATTGGACCTGGGGATCTGTTGCTACCTCTTACACAGCAATGGTATTCATAGCTATTAATTTTCACTTACATAAAACCAGCAGCGTCATAGTTAACCAGCACAGAGAGACAGGTAGTGGAAAGGATAACTAGTCTCTAGCTCTGCAAGTTTTCAGTGTGCTGTAGCCAAACAAAACTTTGTAGAATGAATGCTGCTCTAAAGGAGAGACGGAGCTAGCAAGGAAGCAACAGGTTCGTGTTCCCACCCATTGAAACAAAAAGCCCATTGTAATGACAGAAATCAGGGTTATTGGATAATTTAAATAATTATGCAATTGCCTGACTCCTTCTCTGTGATCTCTGTAAAGTATCCACTTTCTGTCTGGAAGAAACATTGGACTGAATTTTGTAGGGAGTGGAGAGCACAGGAAAGACAGAATAAAAGATAAAGAAATTAAGAGTTTATTTAACAGCCCATAAGGCTAAAGGAAGGCCATACTTATGTGTTGCTTTTCACAGGGCACGTGTGCACAAGGTCGAATTCCGATCAATCTCTCATGGAAACAAAGTGTGTGCTAATGGGTGCATCAGCCTATGTGTGCACACATAAAGCTTCGAACACTCAAGTCTGCCTCACATAGATGTGCTCATGTACCTCTTTCAGAGCACCAAGATATACAATGTACATGTCACCATGACCTGTCTGTTGCAAGAGAACTGCTTTACTATGTGTGACTTTAGGGACTTAATCAAACACTCTTGTCGAGCAGAGGCATCAAAACAGTGGAGAGCAAGGTATACTCAGTCAGAAGCAATTTCATGGCTATCAGGCTATTCAGGTACACTGATTTTTTTTTTTTTTTAATGCTGTAAAATATTAACCTATGTTTTAAAGAACTTGTTCGTGCTGTATCCTACTGCCACCAATTCTATGCTCTTTCCAAGAACTGGGAAACAGGGTGTTGCTGAAATTTCTTGGCCTTCGCTGCAGAGAGTATCGTGTTCACAGAAGAAACTTTCAGGTGGCTGCTAGAAAAGTTCAATGCCCGACAGCATTATGTCCCAGAAGCAGCAACTTCCTAACCCATAATTTGAAACAGTGACTGCTTCCAGGAACAGAGCTAGTTCTTACACACTGATTTTAAACACTACTGCTAATCATGTCTTATCTTGAAGCTAACAGAGGCCATTTTGGTGAAATAGTTTTCTGTGTCTCTATTGGTTTCTTGTATTGTTTTGCAAGGTTTTGACTTATTCATTACAAAAATAAGGAATGCTCCATAAAGAAGCTTTTGAGACTACAGATAATTCAAATGTTCACTTTTATGCCTACATGCATGACAAGATCCAACCTTTTTCTTGGCAAGAGGGTAAAAGTTGACTTTAACTTGAGACAGGGGCCAAAGCCAACTTCTAGCTGGCTACTGTAATTGCTGTGCTGGGAACCAGTGTGTATTTAACATGCAATTAAAAGAAACCCTGGCCAAAACTTCTGTTTCCTATAATGACTGTGACAGCAGTGAGGTAAAGCAACTCAGTTTTAGCCGTTGTCTTTAAAGCTTGTTAGGAGTGGCAGGGGGAAAATGGATTCAGCTTTACTGTATTGGATTATGCCAGTGGTCAAGCACAACTTTATCTAAGGACCCTCTGTAATAATAGGAGAGAGGTGAGCACTTTCAGAGAGGATTTTATCCTACATTAGGGTGGAGCGCATCATTCTCTGGGAGTGTTTACCTCTCTGCATAAATCAGTTTAAACTAGCTCCCGACTTTAGGGTTGCTAAAACTAGGTAAAAGGAATATCACACTACATTTTCATACTCCCCATATAGACCATACTTTGCTGGAAAATTAACAGCCACAACCACCTGAAGCGGTGAGACAACCTCAGATCATGGTCACAACTGCTGGACATCTCAGTCATACTATATGTTAAGGGAAATTTCTCATGGGTCAGCAAATTAACAGGATTTTAAATAAACACCCATAGAGTTATAGAATCTAGTGGGTATAAATTTAAAAACTTGTAAATCATACTTGTAAAATGCTCCCCCCCTTTTTTTTTTAATATGGTTCATCCAATCCTCTATAAGCCACTTAAAATTTCTAATTTAAAGTGTATGCAAGCTCCACTTGATTATCCTTGCTGCTCTTCATCCAAATGAAATATTACTCAAAGTGTGAACATTTTCAGTGTTGCTAAAACAATCTGGGGTAGCAACACTACCCAGCACAGAGTTTATGGTTAATTCCTTAGCAAAAATGTTCATCTAACACAACAAAAGGCATGGCACAGCTGAAGCATGCACACATTCCGGGGACAGATGTTCCCTGTACTACCAAGTATCCTGTGAGGCTGTTGTTAGCTAAGGATAACAGGCATCATTTTTGCTATTTCAGGGGAAAGCAATGAATACTTTACATGTAGATGCTTTGGAAATATGCCTGAGTGACATGCAAGAAGATCAACTGAAGTCCCAGCAGAGAGGAAAAATTAAATGCGAACAGATGGACTAATTCAGCATTTTCAAGTAGTGAAATCCAAACGTGAAAGAAACCTGGCCGGCTACAGATGACAAGGCCTGTCTCAGTTCAATCTTCAAGCTATAATAGCAGGGTCTTTTTTTTTTTTCCTCCATCTCCAAATTAATCTTCTTCAGGAGGCTGGCATTTCACTGGGTTTGAAGCAGTCAGATAACCTTACCTCTCCTGGGGCTTCAGTTTCAAATCAAAATTCAGTGTACCACTCACTAGACTTGTTGCTCTCAGTCTATTCAAGAAAAACCAAGCTAATCTGCACAGTTTGTTATTTAGGTGTGCCAATATCATCTATTTGGAAAAGGTCAGGGTAGAAGAAAAAGTTTTCATAGGTCAGCCTTGAAGTGCCCTACCAGAGGTACATGTAGATACTTAACTCTTTCCAACATTGCCAGCTTCCAGCATAAGTTGATGACCCACTACTTTTCTGAGCACTGCATTTGGATAAACTATTAAAAATGCTTAATTGAAAACAAAGAAAATGAGCAAGAATATCCACCAAGCTCACTCTCACTTGCCAAAGTCCTCCCACCATAAAAACCTCATTTATTTGTAATTTACCAGTAGCATGGTAAATCATGTAAGACAGGTCATGGCACTGGGCAACAGTAAGAAAGTAGACAAAAATATGTGATTTCTTTGATGTTTTTTTTGAATGGGAATAATGTGGTTTGGTTTTGGGGTTTTTTGTTTGGTTGGTTTTTTTTGGTTTTTTTTTTTTTTTTAAAAGCTAGGAAAAAGAGTGTTCTGGGGAATCTGAAGCACCTTGCTATTTCTACATGAGATGAGTAAGAATGTCAAAAAAGTAATGAAAGAAAAACCTTTTCAGTGTTTTGACTTGTAATATTTTGAAACTTCTCATTTAAAATCCTAGTAGCTTTTTTTGAGAGAACAAATGGCTTTAGTCATCCTCAAATAGATAGCAATCCTCCTGTTAATTTTGAGGTTCTCTTAAAAATGCAAAGCACTGTGCATTTTGAGACTGAACAATTTTTTATTCCTTCCAGCTTTCAACACTATGAGTAAACTAAAACCTACAGTTATTTTCACAAGAAGTTTTTTAAGGAAAGTCAGGAGGCAATGCAGGAAAGGAAGAACTTGCAGTAGAGATAGTAACATTTTAAGTTTGTGACAGAACTCATAATTAAACTTAGATTATCCAGATTCCATCAGGCATCTTGAGGCATACTATCTTTTTCAGCAGGATAAATTAATTCTTAATGTCACATCATTATATTGCATCTGAGGTTTATTTTGCATAATCTATTCATATGGGTCCCGTTGGCATTACAGAGTATTAATACAAGCCTAAAAAGGAAAAGGATCCATATTTGTCTACCCATAATGTAGTTGTTCGTTATTTATATCTCTTTCCAATGATACATGTGGTTCTGTACTTTTTCCTTTGGTTTGAATTGTTTATATAACTAAAACTGAGTCTCCACACAGATTCTTTCCCTCATAACTACTGAAATGCTAACTCCCTGCTGCTGGAATAATACAGAGATCAGCAAACTCTCAGTGGGCAGGCTGAGGGCAGCTCACAGAGTCTCTAGACAGCAAATTGTTAAAGCACCCTTTTCTATATACTGTGGTCTGCAATGGCCAGTATCAAAGGCAATTAGGGATCCCATCTACTTTCCTCACTCTAGCTTTATGTTTATCTAATGGCTAGTGGAAGAAATTTGCAATTGACCTGGAACAGAAATCTATGATAAATTACCTACACGGGAGACTAATCTGTGTTCTAGGTTCCCTCATTCAATGATACGTATATACAAGTTCACTACCTTTAAGAAAAAGTGAACCGGTTTTGAAGTTAAAGGGAACTGAGTACATGGTGAGCTGCTCTGCTGACCTTATTGTTATCCTACGTAGTATGTAGGCCAGATAAATTTCACCAAAATGTCATATTCTTTCACAGTGGTTTTGCCTGCTACATTAAGGAGTGAAGCTGAACTCCTTTCAAGAAAATAAGTATATTGTTATATCAAAGGATAAAAAAAATAATCTGGGAAGTATTGGCAACACTACAGGCATATAACTAAACTGTTGAGTATAAAATAAATACATGAAATAAAAAAGTGTGAGGCAGAAGAGCAATAAAATAGAAGATGCTGTAGTAACTAAGATTTACCCATACTAAGAAATGCAAAATATATAGCAGAACCAGAACCATACCGTAACAGCAATGTAATTACCTTTATTGTGAAGTGCATCCCAATCTAGTAATTGCATTGTAATTCTTGCCAATGAAGTTTAGATTGAATCATTGATGATGAGACCCATTAGCTAAAGACTAAACTGAAGTATTATAAATGGGGAAAATGCCATAGCAATATCGCATAAAGGGTGTCTTGGACCAAAGAGCTCTGTAGGATCACACTGCAGCTCTACCCAGCTGAAGTCATCAATTTCAGAGTAGTAGAATTAGTCCTATAGAGCTGCATATTAGTCACAAATAAAACCACAATCCACTATCATCCACAAGTTTCCAGCACCTTGAAAATCTGGAAATATAGGAAAAAGTAAAAAAATACATTTACATCCGACCATTATTTAAGATATTTACATTTAGACCGGTTTTCAGGCAAGTGATACAAAGGAAATCAAAACAAGCATATGCTGTTTAGATAAGCAGTCTTTAAAGTCCTCTCACTCTGATCTTCCCCATGTAAACTGTCCTAAGTTACTGGAGTCTATGATATAGCACTTTGCCAACAGGGGCAAGCTCCTTCCTCAGATATCCTTTACAGCACAGAAGGTTTCACTAGAGCAGGGAGGGAATTTTTCTCTGGAGAAGCTTCAAATTGGCTCTAGGGTCCCTTCAGCCAACATAGCAATAATACAGACTTTTGGAGTTCCAGTTCTGTGTAAGTCAGGGAGGGGACAAGCCCTGCAGAAGTATTCCCTGGCTTTGCTTCTTTCCCTGCCAAAATACTGTTTCCTCAGCCCTTGATCAATGCACCACAATTGGGTCATTCTCCCCTACATCTTCCCTGTTCTGCTGTTCATGGTTTCTTATAAGAAACATGGCTGAGCAGAATAAAAGAACAGAGGAAAATGAACTGATTCCCTTCTAGTATTAAATTAATCTCTAAAGAAAGGAGACACCAAGTGAGATGGATTGGCTAAAATAAATTTTGACTTAGCTTTCAAAAACAGGAGCATGTGTGCTTTCAGTAACCTTTTGTTCTATTGATTCAGGTCTGCTTATCTTAGATGCCTCTCTTTTACTACTCATATAAAAAAACCTGCTTCTGCTGACAAGAGTTCTGTTTATCTTTAATAAAATATTAGTAATTAAAAAGTGGAAAATGGGAAAGAGTATGCTCTTCCTTTGTTAGAGCCCTGCAGTAATTATATTTGCTCATGTTAATTTTGATTATGTAGCAATGAGCTTAGTTGCAAGATAAATTTGCTTTGCGAGCAAGCTAGTAAATACAGTATTGAGGTCTATAGCAAGGGGAGGACCATATATGTCTGCAGGTAGAGTGGTCTCAGATATTCTGTTCAGACAGATGGCCTTAGTTTTCACTAAACTTCACTTCCGTAAAAAAAACCCACATCATTTAAGACACTCAGTAGATTTAACTGAAAGCTGGTGCGTTTCTGTTGTGGTTATCCACGTGTTGCTTTAGAAACAGGAGCAAGGGCAAAAAAGAAGTAGGAAGGTGATGTCTATACAGATATTACTCTTCCATGAATTGAAAAGGAAGTAGTTGCCTGTTTTCTGATGCTATTCATTATTTTACAGTCTTCTGTCCCATACATTATGGATTAAAGACCTCCTGAAGACTAAGAAAAGAGACAGAAGATACAGTCTGCATGTGCACAGAGATAACTTACACCAGAGCGGTCATTAACTTATGCTTAGGCAAGCTTTTAGCGCAAATGATGGTGTAAATGTTCATTGCCAGGCAGAACAACTCAGAAAAGACAGACAATTAGGCTAAACTCAAAGGCCATCTACTTTGATATAAAAGATATTTAGCTGGGACAAAGGAGAGCCATGTTGTAACTCTGGATCAGGCTGTGAAGTATCCTGAATGTTTGTCACCTCCATGCTACAGTGATTACACAGTTAGTCACAGTTAATTATTAATTTTGAACAGTTTTGCAGTACTGATGTGATAAGCTTACCTGACAAAATGTTGGGGTTTGATGAGCAGGTGGGTAGAGTTTTGTAATGAGGAATTATTTGATTTGTCCAAAAAAGCAATTAATACTTTGGGAGTATTGGGTGCATTGGGAGGGGAGAAGTAGTCTGGTTTACCTGACACAAATGAAAAACCCTTACAGTGATAATCAAAGCTAAAATTTGAAAAATTAGATTTAAATAAATATTAGTTCTAAATGGAGCACTTCATTACAATTCTAAACTTCTCATTTTGTTAAAGAAAACCTTCAAAAAAGCTAGTTCACCTAAAAGAAACTCAAGCATTAGTTTGAGAACAAAAAATAAAGCATAAACTATTTAGACTTTTTCCATTTTTTTTTCCCCATGCTTTCTTCCCTAAAATGAAGAGGCTAGTGGAATAACAATTACATTTGCCAAAAGCACTACTGTCACCTGTAGTTCTGATCAAAAAATCCCTGATCATTAATTTGCTTTGCCCTAGTCACTGATATGTTTCACCGGGCTGTACAGAAACTCCTGCTGCCTGGAACATGCCAGCTACATTCACTCAGGTATTTATGCTTTCATTAGGAACATATTATACTAGCATCACTACAGATACATTTTCAACTGTACTACTAGCAAAGTAGTTAAAGATAAATCAGTAGAACTATAAAACCCAAGGGAGTTAAAATTGGAAAGCTCACAAATAGTAGATTACATTCAGTAAAATCACAATCAAACATCACTATGCTCCTGATTTCAAAGAGTCCTCTTCCAGCTGTGCTCATTACTCACTATTCATCACTGGTTCCCTTCTTTGAAGATTTTTCAGGACTGAAATTCTTACACTGGTATTTATAAAACCAATAAGGAATACTAAGGAGAACAGTTCCCTAATACTGAATCCTGAGCACTGTAAGGCCAAAATCCATCTAGATGAAGCATTTCTTCCTACAAATTATCCTGTTAATACATTATTGCAGATAACAACACAAGGTTTTCAAAGCTCCAGCGCTTCTTATCATTGAATGTCACTTCCTGATATTTTAGATCATGATCATTAATTTTCTATATTGCTTCCAAAGTACACTTCACCACACCTACCCTTGAGTGAAACATAAGAACTACTGCGTGAGTGCTTTGGCTCAGATTCATGAGGGACACCCAGGAAAACTCACAATTCAAGCTAGGTGTCCAATAACCCCGTACAAAGCGCAGGGAGACTTTAGCACCTAAAAATGGATGAGTAAGTCAGCACGCTGGAGGAGGAAGAGGCTGCAGGCTGATGGAAGATGGCTGCCTAAGCCATCTAATAACCAAAAAAGAAAGGAATGTTTAAAATTCAATGACACTGTCCTCCCCGCACCCCAACACTGATACCCTAACAAGTAGCGTGAAGTAGATGCGTGCGTTGGACTGGGTTCCACAGACCCTTTTAGCACTTAACTGCTCCAGACAGCCATTTCCCTCTTTTAAGCAACATTTACCATGCTGCGCTCAGATTTTGAGAGAGTAATGCTGTGTTTGCTCCTACTCCATTCATCTCCACTTCTGCAGATGACACTGATCACCTGGTTATAAGCTGAAATAGGGCATTCCCTTGGGAATTGAGAAATGCAAGTTTGAATGTCTTTCAGCTGAAGAGGCTATTGAACCAGGCCTCCTACTTCATGATCACCAAGTAGACTGATCTGATACTACACACAAAGGTGGGTGACCTGTCCTTTACCTCCCCCCCGCCTTTTTTTTTTTTTAAAAAAAAAAAACAAACACCAAACACCAACAGCCTTTGCCCCCTGTATGGAAATCAGTACTATCAGCACCCCACAATTCCAGCCAATTCCACCTTCATCTTACTGGGGCAGAGAGACAACTAACTTTGTGACTATCAAACTAGTTTGAATGCAAGATGTTTAACCTGGCCACGCTGCCCTGTGGATTTTTACAGGCCTAAAATTTAGGTAGAAACCAGAACAGGAAATCATATTTCTACCTGAACTGCACTATCATGACCAATGTACTTTTTTTTTCCATCACCTTAATCTTTTAAAACAAACGAAGAAAAAACAAATTGCAGACCTACAAAATCTTATTTCTGACTCTCAGCTGGATTTGAAATTACCTTATAGAAAATTAGATTGATGGATACTAGCCATTAATCCTTCTCAGAACAGAAAGTACTTTTCTCATATTGTCATGAAAAATTAACCATATTCTTTGAAAGAAGGAAGGACTTACAATCTGCTGTCAGTCAGTCATGGGCATTAAGGAACAGCAGCAGCTACTCCTCCCTGTGCTCGAACTCTGTCCATTGGACATTTTTGCGCAGTGTGTGCATTGACAGATCTTCACTGGGTAATTTATTATTGGAAACTAATGGCTGTATAGCAGCCCTTCACATCTATTTTTGGATTGTCTGATCCAGGATACTGTTAATTATCACAAAATAACCAGCTATACAAAAATCCCGTGACAAAAAAGTGGATGTGTGATAGAATGAGCAAGAGAGATATAATGATTAATGTGAAGTAACTGGTCAGGGACCAGCTCTCAAACCATCTTCATATGCTATCATAACATGTGGAAAAGACCAGAGGGACTAACTTAATGGCAAAGAAGAGCTCCTCAATGTTTCATCTTGTTCTGAAAATGAAGTTTGTTTTGAATGCTTTCAGATGGATGTTATAACCAGTCACAATCTAGAAGATGAAAGGCTGTGTGACAGCAGAACCTTGACAAAAAATAGGGATCACTATCTAACCAGGATCGTCCAGTTGCATCTCAGATTTCTGTGAAGACACTTCAGAAATAATCCAGTAACTCATTCACCAGGACTCCTCTGAGCCTAGGTGTTGCTTATATATCATGCAATATGAGCGAAGAACCTATGATTCACCAGAAAACAGGCCTGTAAGCAATCTTTGCCCTTTGAGCAAATAAAAAAAAAAAAAAAAAGAAGGTAACATCTACAAGATAGAGTGAACAACCATCACACAACATATAGTTTGTAACTTCAGCTTCTGCCAGGGAAGGCTACATGATCCTGCCCAGAAGTTTTTAAGACCAGGATGAACAAGCTTCTGCCAGGAATAAGAGACTTGTTTAATCCTGTCTTTGGGCAGAGGATGGATCAGATGACCTTCTGAGGCCCTAATGATCATGTTTCCTATGGCAAAAGTGACCATTTTCTGACCTGGCCAGTAGACAGAGGAAGAATATACGTGCTTTCCCTTCTCATTTCTCTTTCAGGCAGAGCAGGCTGCTGCTTTAGATAAATATAGTTGGAGAAATTGTCCCTTTATACAGAGTTTGCCATCTAGAGAGGGCTGAGGGTGGAAGGAAGTATTACCTTTCCCATTTTGTAGATTGGCTGTTAGATGGAAAGAATAGAAGCCTTAGGGAGGAAAAATTCTAAACTCTTATTTACAGCTGAAGCCTCAATATCCTCTTGACCGTACCTGCCTAAAGTTAGGCACTGGCTTAAATGCATTCTTGAATCAGGAAGTGACAGAACAAATGACTCATTTAACTCAAGGGAATCTATGGTACAGTCAGAATAGGAAGCTACGTACACAAGTTGTCGGACTGTGAATCAGTGACAAATTTATCCTTTGCCTCTCTGTAGTAGTGCAACAGGGAAAGACTTGATGTTTATCTGATTTAACACAAGCCATGCTAAATACTGTATCTAAAATGGAACATTTAAATGGTGGATGGGGAAGAGGAGGCAGAGAAAAAGGCTGGGAAGTAGAAGAATTAGGGATGACATTTTATGTCTTTTAAAAGTCTGACCTTTTGGAAATATCACTGTGTACATTTTAAATATTAATAAAGGCACTAGCTGTTAGAAGGCACAGGGCTGTTGTCGGGGGGTGACCTTTTAGTGAAGTAAAAGAAAATTGACAGTTTTATTAGCCATAGAGTACTGCAAACAGAAACTACAGGAAAAAGGCAAGCAAAAAAGCTGTCATTGTAATTAGCTACATTCTGTAAATTAATCTGAGGATGTGGCCATGTCTAAATATTGCTGCAGATCCCTCTGTATTTTAGCCCAAACTTACCAACAGCTTCAGAATGAAAAAGAATAGCATTTCCCATTTCAGTTCTTTAAAGAGATATTGTTCCCAGAGAAAACAACAACTATGACACTGGGACAAAATCAATGGGATCTTCATGACTCCATGATCATCACTTCTGTGTGCCACTACAGGCATTCCCCTCAGCAGCTCTGAGCAAGGCTGGGCTAGAACCCCTTTTCAAGCATCACCAACAGAAGGATTAGAACAAGGATCAGATAGCTATTACCTCAGACCTATTTTTGCTTCTCAAGATTAATTAACCTTATTTAAAAGATCCTTGCTCAAATGACCTAAACTTATTCAGACTAGAACTTCAGTGCTACATGACTAGGAAAGAAGCAATTGCTCTACTGCTTCATCCCAAACCATTTGTTTTTTATTACACCTAAGACAGCTGAATTAACTTCTTGTCTTCATTTTGCTGGTCATAATCTCGAGGGTTCAGCTGTCTGTGATCCAAGGCCAGCTGATACAGCACAGCTGTGTAGCCTTGACTCAAGCTTCTGAGAAAATTGCTAAGTTGTGAGAATGAGCTGTGAAAAACAAATAAAGTAGAGCCATCCAAAATAAGAAAAGTAAAATTGTAGGCGAAGGTAGGATTGTTGAGATAGGAGAGTTAGCAGCTCAAGGACTTGAGAGAAAAAAAGCCACCAACATGAAAATATATAAAGCCCTGCAGGAAAAAAAAAAAAAAAAACAAACAACAAAACCACACCAAAAAGAGACTTGGAAGTTGACAGCACATCGTCAAGGATCTCTGTTCCAAAGAGGAAAAGAGGTCATTCCTTCCCCACCTGACTGATGACTGCCTAGCCCCTTCCTTTTATCCAGGCAAGGGTAACAAGTTTATGAAGAGTTAATTCAAACTCTATAACTCCTAGTATGAATGAGGGAGAAGAGAAGTAAAGAAAAAGAAAAAAAGGACAGCCCTTGCTTGTCCTTAGAGATCCTTTACTGACAAACAAGGTGCTACATAACATTTTTGCACTTCACTACCATTTACTTGGTGATAAGATAAAGTCTTTCAGACATTTCAGCTCTATTCAGTGCTTTTTTCATTAGTTATGTTACAGTTCACACCACAGAAAAAGCTGGGTTTATAAACTGTATCTAGTATTGTAGTCACAAAGGGCAAAATCTGCCCTCCTTTATGTCATATTCTGCATAAGGCATTTCAATGCATAGGATTTAGAGTTGATGTGCACCCCATAAAGCCAGCTGACCCTGTTCTTGAACGGTCCCACCACTAAGGCTACTGGGAATGATGAGAACTTAGAAAAGGTGAGCAGCACAGGATTCACTCTAGAGGGAAACAAGTCAGTCTTCATCCCTTTTTTACCCCCAGACAGCTAAGGACCAGCACACTCACCACAAAACAACTTTGCTAGTGTAAGCAATAGGTGGTGGTTAATCTACAGATCCTGGGTCTTCCCACCATCCTACCACTCAAACACACTGCATATATGCATACAAAAGGATAACTAGACCTTCAGAAAATAACTTTTTCTTTTTTCTTTTTTTTTTTTTTTTTTTTAAATGGAGGTATAATTTATTTTCCTTTCTCATTTTCTGTTTTGGAATTACATTCTTTGTCTAGTAGAACACAGGCTACATTTGTTTGGAGAAACAGGCAGGAAGGGGAAAGTTAAACCTAAAACAAATATTTATTCTGAATGACAGAATTTAATCAGTTAATTCACATAGAGACATCAACGTGAGATCAAGTACAAGCTAAAAATATGGTCGGGAAGTCATGGGTAAATCAAATGGGACAGAAAAGACAGTGAAGTATTTGTAAGGAGATTTATAAGTCTGTTACCTGGAAAAATAATCCAGGTAAGCTACTATTTTTTATTTTAAAGTACAGCAAGGTACTTTAGACACAAAGAACGTTAACAGTAACATAGAAACACTGTGAAAGAGCATGCATCTATCCTCTTACTATTTAGTTCTATTTAGAGGTGCCCAATTTCTCCTTTCTCTTTTCCCTTTATATTGACAAAGTTTAGGATGCCTTGAGGGCATTGCTGTATTACAACAGTATGCAGGAAAGACAGACATGTCACTCCATTGAAACTGAGGGCGCAACTAGTCCATCTCAAGGAAAGGAGACCTGACACACACCACTGAAATGCAGCTGTTTTACAGCTCACAAAAGGTCATACAGCCTTCTGGGACAAATGCTTCAACTGAAAGCGGAATTAACGATTGTGAGGCCTACCGATGTCAATGGAAACTGCCCTCTTTCACTGTAGACTCTAGACATATACCCCCTTCCTTCTCACACCCCCACTAGTATCCACACCTGAATTATCCAGAACCTGGGGTTTATCACAGCATTGACATATATCATAAGAAAGAAAAAAAATTATTATAAAAAAGACTAATTGCCAGCTAGAAGTTAATATGTCATTCTGTGGTGGTATCACTAAACTTCTGCTGAATGAAGTCTTCGTCCTCTCTCAATGCAGAATAGTAAATGTTCAAAAAGTTACCAAATTTGCAAAGCTCCAATGTGAATGGCAGAGTTATTTAGGAATGTAAGGGAAAAAAGACTAAAGAGGAAACTGTTTCAGTACATTTTGTTATAACGGGAATGAAAACCTTCACAAAAACAAGTTGCTATAACAAGTTTACTTGATTAATTTATGTGACCTCAAAAAGAACTCAGAGGTTCTGAAGACACTGAGTAGCCTGGGGAGTCACATCTTTTTGCAAAAGAGCTTAAACTTCTTCGATTCAGAACAGCCACAGGTCAATCATTTCAACAAAATTCACGTAGTCTGTCAGTAACTAAGACCGATTACTTTGAGCTATGGACAGGGAATCTCCTCTTCTGAGCAACTTCCATCCCAACCTATATCTTTATACTTAAGTAACAATAACAAAACACAAATTAATGCTTTTTGATACTGCATTTTCCCTCAATATCAGGAGAATTATTCAGTTTTGTGGTTTTCTGTCGGGCAGAGACAGGGAATGACCAGAAGACAGAAGTCTAATGGGCAAATCAATTTCTCTCCTCTGCTTTCAAGTAACAGTTCACTTCTCTCCCATCCCTGGTGCTTGTAGCTGTCTTGAAGTTGAAAAGCAGGCTCCTGCTGAACTGCAGCCTAAGGAAACTCCTCGGTATATATGAAAAGTGAAGTTACTTTATAGGGAAATGGCTAGAGATTTCAGCTTTTTGTCCAGAGATCTGAAGATATGAAACATCAAACAGATATGAAATATTCAACAGATACTCCAGCAGAGAGTAAGAAAGCATTATATCCAGCCCGTGATATAGTACCTTTTTAATGCACTCTTGTCTACAAAATCACTTCCTGTGAATCTATTCATGCCTGCGCAGAGACCCTGCACTAGTCCTATACACCATTAAACCCTCAGGGTTACTTAGATGACCAAAAGTCAGAGAATTTTTCTTCTGGGATGCTCAGTATAAATCAGAATTACAATTTCAATGAAAGCGAACGTTTGGACCAAAATACATCATCCATCAAAACTATACCCACGATACCCGAGGAGTGTGACAGGAAAATATGCACATGCCTAGCGGCACACAACAGAAGACCACAATTATCTGCTAAAACAAGATGTCCTTTCAGAAAAAGTAATAACTGGCACATATTCACACATTTATGTGTGTCAGCAGCTCAGCACACTAAAAGGCAAAAGAGGGTGAAGATCTGGGGACCATGTGGGGATTTCCCCCCCCCCCCGGTTCTGAGGTATTGTTCACAGTAGAAAAATAAAATTATTTTCTTTAAAAATCTAGTATTAAAATAGGTTTTCATAATAAAGTTAATGTCCTCATATTCCTGTTCTAGCTAAAATATTACCTGGTCTCAGCAGAAGTCTTAATATTTGAATTAGCTGTCTTCTTCCTTTCGAACTGGAAGGAAGTTACATGACACCAAACAACTGTTACAGGGGACAGAGGAAAGTAATCCAGATAAAAAAAGAAAAGAGTAGAAAGCCTGGAGATGAGAGAAGGGGAAGGATAAGTCTTTTTATTAGTTTTTAAGAAAGCACATAGTTAATACTTACAGAGCATGTTACATCTGGAGGGATGTGAAGGTGTTTTGGCATAGTCTGGAGATACCAGAAATATCCAGGCCAACATTTTGAAGTCAACGTTGGCGTTTTAATCAACAGTCTGTTCTGTCTTTGCACATACATTTCCTGAGGGTGTTTTCCTACCTCTACCAGAACATGGCGCAAGCAGCTTGTGCTTGCACCGGAGAGCTAAGTGGGAAAAGACATTTTAAGCATATGGTAGGCTGGGTTGGCTCCGTGACAAATAAACTGTATGTTATCAGCTAAAGGCATGGATGAAGAAGAAACAGAGAGAGAAGATGCTCAGGCCTGTTGGCTCAAAAAGTTACGGCCAGCTGTTACCAGTCAACATTTATTTATTTATCTTTACATTTTCTGCAATTCTGTGTGCAGTGAATAAGAGCCTTAAATCCCCAGTGTTTTCAGTATAGTGCCTTTCATTGTAATGAAAATTCCCAGTCCTGGCCAGAGACAGTGTTAACAGTTTCTTTTCTCCTAAAACTCAAGTCTCCACTGAGGTTAACAGGCTCTGCAATACCCAGCAGAACTACCACACCACTCATTTTCTTGTCTTTCAGCATTAGACTAGATTCCTTTCGTTTTCTATAGTCATTTTATGAAGCATCACTATGTACAAAGATTATTGCTTAAATCGCAGTTTGCTTTGTTTCAGTGCAAGAAAGATAGTCTGGTGACTTCGGCTGCAACTTTTCTATATGATTGAGGTATTGAGAGTCTGAGGCCCTCATTTATCTTCATTTTCTTTAAGATAACAGGCATACTTCAGCTCAGTCTATTATTCTTCAAGGCTTCTTTTATATGTAAGAGAGAGCAGGCTGAACTGTCTTCTTAAGGTAGTGGTCTCCCCCCTGACAATACTGGGAACTGACTTTGGTATCTTTAAAGTTAAATGAGAAGCTGAAGCTTTACCTCTGAGGGTATAACAGTACTTTCCTAGCTTTGAGGATATTACTTTAGAGATCACAACACATTCAGACACTGTGGCCTTACAGGAATGATGATCATGGTGAAACAAACCTTATAAGCACCATTCAGTATCATCTAAATCTACATGAAATGTACCTACCTTTGTGCTTAATTGCAGATACGCTAGTTGACTCGTTTGGAAAACTTTTGAGTAGGACTGCTCTGGAAAAAATGTAGCTCCTTTTTAGGGGGAACTAGATGACCTTTAAGGGTCCCTTCCAACCCTAACTATTCCATGATTCCTTTTGACTGAAAGCTGTTAGACAAATGCACCAGTTTTACCTAGGCAGTGATTTAAATCTCTGTATAGAATCTTCATTTAAAGATTTTTGCAACCAGTCTCTTATGGTATCTTGGCAGCTTCAATTTCAAATACCACAGTTCTGGGTTTGCTTACTTGGAGATGTATATAGCTCAACTGGAGACAGTGCAGAGGAAAGTTAGGAAAATAATCAGAGACCTAGAAAACATAAGCTACAGAACTGGATTTGATGAACCTCAAGAAGAAAAAACCAACCAAACAAAAAAATCAAGGGAGAATGTGGTAGTACTCTTCAGGAATTTAAAGGACACCTGCCAAAAGACGAGTCCAGACTGATGGATCAGAGAAGAAAGAAGAGACTTGAATTACAGCAGAGAAGACTCAAAGCAGATTTTAGAAAGACTTGCAGTCTTAAGGCCAGTAAAGCAACGTTAGCTCTTTGGATGTCACCTTCCTTTCCGAAGTCCAAGATGCATATTCCTCCTATCGACTCATTCAGAAACACATTCTTCCTCTTCCTCATTCTTCCACTATTCAAACACTCTAAAAGTACATAAATCCTTTATTATGTTAGTTTTTATATTTTACCAAAAACATTTTTATTGATGTAACACAGATGTAATTGCAGAGAGTTACAAATGCAAACCTACATGTCCAGTAAGTATATACTGAGAAATTAATTTTTCATAGCGAGCAAGAAGTAATTTCAAATCACGTTTCAGTAAGCAGCATGCTATACTGGGAAGCCTTTTCAAAGGTAGTTGGGAGGTTCTTTTCCTTAATTCAAGAAAAGATTAAAGAAGATTGAAAAAATAAAATTGCCTCTTTCAAGTCCATTTCAAATATTTGAAGGAAAGTTGACAGTGTTTCCTGCATATACATTCTTCTTTGGGAACCTAAGATGATGTTTGTAGTTCAAATGCTTTCTTGCACCACGTTCAACTAGTGCTTACAGAGAGCAATACATGCACAAAACACATGTACCTATGTAACCACATGCAGCCTCCGATCACTAGCTGAGCCCACGGAGGTGCTACATGTATATGCAGAAGCAGGTGCCCCAGACTGTGGATGCAAGATGACATGGAAATGGACTTCAGCTTTTGAAAGATGTTACTTCTGGCTTATCAATGCACAACTTGCACAAGGAATTCTCCCCTACATCAGGTTGTCAGATTTTTATTTTGTATCCCATCCACACTGAGTACCTCCAAAAGGAAGAAGAGATGTCAGCAAGCGCTTACATTGGTTGCAAGTTTTGACTGTGAGCTACTAGCTAGCAGCCAATCTTCAACGAAAAGACCCCTCTCTGAAGCCACTCCCAAGCCTTTGCTTAATGTGGTATATCCATACTTTGCCCAATGGTGCGAATTCCAGCAGCAATCAAATATAAAATTAATCTGCTTGCTGAAAAGTCAAAGAAACGGGAAGTAGGAAAAAGCAGACACCAACACAGTGTCAAGGCTTTTTACTTCAAGGCCAGCTTTCTCTCCAGAGCTGCTTGATGGTTTTTTTAAAGCAATATTGCAAGGAACTGATTAAAAACAAGTTGCAAGTTTACGGAGAGTCATTTGTATAAAGATGTAACATGAGGAAAAACAGAATTAAGCAAGTTTCTTTTTTCCTGCTAGATGAGGAGGCTGGAGGGCAGTACTTAGCAATCCTGTGCAATCACAACGGCACAAAACGTCAAACCAGGTAACTCTTGTGTATGATGGTCACCTAGTGAATAACAAACTGTCTAGAGGCTTCATGTATAAACCTGAAATCAGCTATTATAAGAAACAGTATTTCACTTTAGTATAAATAAAACATACACCTGGATTTCTGCTGAATTCTTTGTTCACTCCCCTACGCTGATTGTTCCTAAGCATTTTTCTCTTTCCCCAGGAGGTGTAAGAATGTAGCTTAGCTAAGCCTAATAACACAGTTTATTTTATAAAAAGATTGGTTGACTCTCTTTTTCTCTGCTCAGATGCTTTATCTTTGGTCTACTAGAAAAGAGGGAGTAGAACACACTTCAGAGAAATCCTGAGGACAGGACTGCATCTATGGAGGGCTGATATACTGACTAAAGCCCAGGCATAGGGCATGGACGTTTGGTTCCTAGTTCAATAACAGACTTGACAATTTGTTAATATATGGCCAGATGGTATATTCCAGACAGCTGCAAATGAGTGGGTGCAGAACAGCCTGAAACCTGCGCTAGAGCAGAGCTGAGCTCACGTAAGCAACACCTACTGAAAAGGTATGGGAAAATTCATTCAGATTTGGCTTTTGTGACCACAAGGGCCACAAAATAGCCCATGTGGGTCATTAGATGAAGCATACATCTGCCACTATGTAATACATGGGTATTTCCTCCCCTCCCAGAGCCCTGTATCACTGTTTACAAAACAATGAAAATACATTTGCAAACTTTTTGGCCTCTTTGAGCAGTAAATATTATACATAGGTTCTGTAGTTAGCCATAATCTAATTGCACCTATCCGTTAGGTTCCAGTTTTAGTTGCACCACCATAAACAGGTAATATATTAATTATTAACGCTTTTGCCAAACCACATTTCTGGAGCCTTTATTTACATGAGTGCTATAGTTCCCAAAATTCTCTATGCCTGCTCTCTGACAGAGTGCTGCATTTGGAAATCATGAGTGGGAGTTTAAAACAGGTTCAGCATACAGCTCACACTGTTCCCATCTCTGACATCCATATGTGGTTTGGACAATCTGGAGTTTTCTTTGAAAGGTCTCGCTCTGTCTATTTTGCAAAATAAAGTTCTACATTTGCTGCTATTAGGCTCTGCAAGTTGCAGCACTTTAAGATGTCACTAACTTGATAAACAATGAGGTTTATAAAACAGTCAGATGGCTAAACAGACACATGCAGGATCAAATGTTTGCCACACAAGCAATCAAACAAATTGATGAACATGAAGAAAGGGATTATAGAACTATAACTGTTCTATTATTAACCAGCAATCTGCATATCTTCCTCCAATTAATGCCTAGAAAGGAGATGCGAGTCAGTTGAAACCTAATTACTGGCATAACACTTTGTTGATTAGAAACGCAGTAACAGTCATTGCTTCTCCTTCATTTACACAAGGCCCATAATAATAAGCCAAAGGATGTCAGTCAGTCACTGCTTTCCTGTCAGAAGTTTCTGCCGAAGCAATAGCTTCTAGTGTAAACGCACTCCTCTACCCATGTCATTCAGCTCGGTAATTGCCTTGCCACTCACATAAAGAAAACAATTTCCGGCTTTGATGGGATTTTGTCAGCGACGTGAAACTGCTACTGCAATCTCTGCAGCTAGGTGTTAGATGGGTTACTCTGGTGGATCATAACATGAAACTAATCTTTAAGGAAGCAGGTGGAAAGAGAGAGAGAGTTACAGGTTGGTAAGTGCTAGGAAAACAGTGCTCTGAGTGATTAACAAAAGGAAAGTGTTAGATTAAGTGGATCTGGGACAAGAAGAAGAAAGCAGAAGCAAAGAGAATAAAGTTGCTTTGCCATTTTCCTACATCAAGAATGTCTATCAGTACAGCACGTCTTTCAGAAACTCTTATAAAACCATATACACTCATTTCATATGCCATAGGTAGCTGACCAGCAGTCTATAATTTCAGCTTGCAGGCTTTGTATCAGTGCCTCCCCATGAGCTGTATATTTATCACCATCATTTCATCATTCCCAGGCTGAAGCTGCAGCTGCAAAGCATCTTCCTTTCAATATGTGACATGCAGCATTTTTCTCACTTCATAACCTTCTTCCCAGAATGAGGTCACCCATTTTGTTCTGCTCCTCATCCGAGGTGAGCCCAGAGTCCAGCTTCAGGTTTCCGTGTGACACCTGAGGGCCCCTCCCAAGCTCCCCATGCACTCATGCATCTCTGCATGACCCCAGCTTGACTTAGTAGCAGGACATATGCAAGGAAAAGGTTCTAGGATGGCAAGCAACAGGTAACCTTGTCTGCTTCCTGTCACAGCCAGCACCTGCAGCAATGGAGACAAGACTTTCTTCTCCTCCCTGCCCCCTTATCTCCCAGGTGGATTTATACTGAGGTTTTCATGGACAGGCATAAGAAAGATTAATTATACCTTTCTCTCTTATGATGATTTAAAACTTCATCAGAAATACAGATGATTAAAAACCCATCAGAAATGGGTAGCAAGATGAGGATAAAGCAAATGGCAAGGTTCTTTTTCCATGGTTTACAGAAAAGTGCATTTAGAACATGAACTCATTTCAAGGCTCCTTTTGGATGGAAAGCCATAGCAGGAAGAGGGTAATGAGACTTAAAATTAAAGGAAAATAATAACAGTATCAGTCAGAGAAAGTCTCTAGTCTTACACCTCAAATATTCCCTTGCAGGCATAAGGGACAGTTTGAAACAGCCAAGCTGTCCATGAACAGACACAACAGCTATGCTCGTACATTCGCAAAGAGGCCAAGGCATAAGCAAAGTATTATGTACAATTCATGCTAATTATTATCATTTACACATTTTTCCCATGAGAAAAATAAAACACCAACTTATTGGAGTCCCAGAACCGGAGGATACCAGAAATACCAAGGATCTCTGTCAGAGTTACCTGAGGGTCTGACCCACAGACACAACACGTTCCAACAGGGGAGTTGTTACAACATCTGATAGAAAAACACACTGAACAAAACCATCTATTTCAGTTGCTTCCAATGAAGTTTTGGGTTTATTTCATATCTATTGCTTTAATGTTCAATATTGCTATCTCAAGATCCTATGACAGGATTTAAATTAACTTGCTTCAGTGTGCTTTCTATTTCTGAGCGTACTCCTGAGACATATGAATTATGAAGGTCTTAAATGCACCAAGCTCCTCATCTCTTCATAGCATTGTCTATACCTTAACCATGGCACATATCTTTTGCAAGTAAAAGCATATTAAGTTATTGGGAAAGAATCTTTCATTCTTAGCTCAAATGGTTCTACTTCAATTGCAGTATATTTCATCACAGTAATATTAAGATACTTTCAAAACTGTTCTTGCAGTTCAAAGAGGTAAAAAGGCCTATTTTCTTCAGAGTGACACCAAATTTGATCTTTCCAGCAATCACAGCCCCTTTTTCATACAGAAAAAATCGGTTGCACACAAACCACAGACTCAGGGAAACCTCTTAGTGTCAGCTAAAGCTCACTGGTTCTCCCTCTACCCCAAAGAAAGCATGGTAACTATTCTTACCTTCAGAAAAGGCATGACGACTCCCAGTGTATGTCTTCAGAAATATCCAAAACCTCCCACAGCAGTCAGGCTTTAAGTCCTTGCTAATTCTAAAATAGCAAAAAGAAGCAATATTTAGGGATTCATATTTTTTTCCCAACAAAACAGAATGAAGTTTTTAAAAATAAAAACATGAAGGAATAATACTATTATGTTTTTGATCAACAATCAAACAACAAAAAAACCCCCTCCTTGCCAGGTAGCCTGGCTTTGTATTGATCACTTCTTGTTCTTCACATACGGTGAAAGGTTATTTTTAATGCTGACTACACACTAAATAAAGAGGGAGATACAGAAAGGATATATCCAAAATAGCCCAATGCTTGGCTTTGTTGTAAATGAGATCACCAGCAGTAACCCAGAGTTGATTTGTGCCCTCTTTTTGGTAGTTCGTATTTCTTTAGTATAGTACTTTTCAAAACTGAAAAATAAGCATAAATTCTATAAGCTTAAAATACAATCTAGGCAAAAACATTTTACAAAATACAAGGAACTGTTGAGGCAGAGTTCAAAGTGTAATCACAAATTTAGGAGTTTCCCACACACACTCCTTTCTTCAGAGTTTTCAATAACTCTCTTACATCCTATTCCCATTCTCCCCAGGTTTTCCCAGCTTTGTATTCTTTTCCTCATATTTATTTTTCCTTCCAATAAAAAGCCACTTTCCTGTCTTCTTCTTTGAAAATTAAAAAAAAAAAAATTCTGTAGAATCACTATGCAGACAGATAAGAAACCGCTGCATATTTTAAAAAGGAAATTGCATATTCAGCACATTGAAAAACAGAATGTTTTGCATACACATCATTTCTGGTAAAAGCAGAAGAGGTTTCCAAGCGTATTTTTCAAGTTGTAGGGATTTGTCCAGTACCCATTTGCTCTGAATGAGCTTGTAAAGAACCATAAAAAAATCACCATAGCTGATAGGCAATATTAGCATGGCATTCTGCAAGACCTACCTTGTACCACTTTTGATTTCACTCTGCACACTCTTTATTGTGCTTGCGCCTTTGAAGTGCACAAAATAGGGCAAGCTCTACTCAAGAAAATAACACATTTGGAACAAAACTACAAAACCTACATCCAAACCCTTCACGCTTCTATCAGAAAAAGCAAACCATGGGGTCAGCCCAAGAGGAAAACAAGGGCACTTAAAAAAAGAAAGGAAAGAAACTCTATCATTGTCATGGCAAAAAAGACAGCAAAAAATAACACCAACAAAGATTACCTCAAGGACTTTAGCCCACACCTCACTAACTGTTTCACCTTTGCCTCCTCTTCTGAACTCAGTTAATCTCCCCTTCATGCTTTTTCCTGTTTCTGAGGTCCCTGTTTGCTAATCACTTGTGTCTCCAGAGCAGCTTGGCTAATTTGGCTCTGACAGCTATTAGTCGCCAGGCAACAACCAGCACTAGCTTTTACACAAGTGTCTGTATTTACTCATTTATCTTTTCCTTTTTTGTGGGGGAAGATCATAAAGTCAGCATGTGCAGACATGAACAGAAGGAAGCACCTCAAATAAGAGAAGAGAGCACATCTCTCACACTAAATTCATATCACATTTATGAATATTCATCTAGGCCAAGATGGAGAACAGCATTTTGGAGAGAAGAAACAAATGCAGCTGCTGATTAGCTTTGTAAAGACACACATGAAAACTGTCACTGCTTTGACTGATTCTAAAAAATGGTGTTTCATGTGTCCCAAAAGCCATTCTTAAAGCAACGTCATACAAACCCTGGGATACCTCTGTTTGGCAGAACAAACCTAAAATGACTAGCATGTAGCAAAATGGCTTGCATGGTCGCTGTAAAAGTGCCGTGAAGCCAAAAGACATAAATGTTGCACGAGCAGACTTACGGGATTAACAAAACATTACACAAACACTACTAAATCCAATTCTGTTGACCTTCTAAAGAGAACAGGAAAAGCTCAACACTATCCACAAAGCAGAGCTGTCATGCTTCATGTTAAAGATACCTCATTAATGCTTATGTGAACACGTAACAGCCACGCCAAGACTGCAGGAGGGCAAGAGACCCTAAGTGAGTAAAGAAACAGAGAGGTCCTTGAGAGAGGGCTTTGAAGCTTTGTTTGTATTCAATAGTAACAAGAAAACCCTTGAGTATTAAAGTTAATAGAAACCCCAGGATGATAGCCCACTCAGAAAGCCAGCCCTATAGAGGAGGAATTCTGCTGAATTGGCCCCTTGACTTTGATAGCCGAAAGGAAAAACCCTAGGCAACAGCTAGAACAAGAGGTTGTTGTTAGAGTCACTGTAGGTTTCTTAAAGGCTTGGGGATTTTTTTGCTGCGTCTGTAGCTGCTTCCAAGGTTGTAATCAAGAGCTCAATCCTTTATTGCTATACAATCAATTTGCTTTGTTAAGTTTACTTTCTTATTTGAACTTGCCTGGTATTGTGTGACCCAGTGGTGGCTCTGGTGAGATGAGATACGTAGTTTCTCCCGAGGACAACAATATCCAGTAAAAGGAGATTCCACAAAGAATCTGCAGAATGTCCCATTAAGAAGATTGGGTGCTCTGAAGACTGCTGTTATCAAGATACATGACTCAGGAAAAAAAGTATCTTCTGACAGATATTATTCAGTGGCCTGCAAGTAGGGGAAGAGGTGGTTTACGACATGAGGGAATCCCACATTGTCACATCTTGACATAAGCAGAACCCAGGATCAGTGATCTGTAAGCTTATAAGAAAATGTGACTTTCATCCAGCAACCTGAATTTCAAAGAATATTTGCATATTCTCTAATCTCTAGCTCTTAAGGCTGTATTGGCAGTGCTGTGTGTGTTGGTTTAAAAAGCTGCATGATTATTAGCAGCTGTACCTGATTATGTGCAATTAATACAGGAGCTCCCACAGAGTTAATATGAAGGTTTTCCTTTCCTCTGCTGTTCATTTTTATCTATGACTTTGAGAAAAATCTATTAATCACCCCATGCATGTTCTCTCTGTGCTAATACAGTCATTTATTATGGTTATTAGGCTGCTATAAATCCCAGGGAACTTTGACAGATCTTACAATTTTAGATAGGGCATTTGTAAGAAACATTTGGCAAATCCTTTGTAGGAACTAAATGTCCTGTCTCTAAACCACACGCCCCCAGAAGCACCAGGCTTGTGTCTCATTTTCCAGTGTGCTACTCAAAATACCCATCTGTCTCTCTGGTTTCCTATATCAGTGCCCATCCTGGTGGACACTAATAACCATAGAAGTGCATAAGCTGGGAACCAAATCCAGATCTTGGGGGGGGGGGGGAAAGGCCTGGGACTGTCTCCAGGTCACACAAGGTGACCAGAAGCTGCATCCCTCAGCAGCGTAGGACACCCTGGCACCAGAACCAGGCAGCCACCACGGCCGCCTCTGCGATTCACTCCAATAATGTGCTCAGTTGACACCTCCCACACACCCCAGCAGGTCCATGCTCCTGCCTGTGCTTAGAGCAAAACAAAACCAAACCCTTTGGCTGTGATTTTTCAAAAGCTCCTAAAAAGGCTAGTGATTGTGAGTGTCTTATCTTAGGTCAGTCTGCTGCTTTTGAAAACTCTCCTTCTTGTCCTTAGTACACTTTATGTAAAACATTGGTGTATAAATATTCTGGGAATTAATGCTCTCTGTCTCATAGTGACTGCATGATACAAAGAAAAATATCACCTAGAAATAAGCACTGATTTAAAATTGTAAGCTCTCTATTCTCAGACAGCTGGCTTGTGATATGAGCTTCTCTACATTTAAAAGCATAGCTTTCTCCATTGCTTCTCTCTGTTTGGGTTACTTTTATGGTCTCTCTTTGCAAAGCTCTTTTACCGGGGCAGTGATTTGTGGTTCACATAAGCCACCAAGCTCCTGCAATATGACCTTATATTATAGATAATATAATTTAACATGCTTACTGATTACAGCACAGTTCTATGAAATAGGATGGAAAGTTTTGCTGGTCTATGAGGCCATTTCACTACTCTTGAAGCATAAATGAGTTTATTTTGTCATCTCCTAAAGATCAGCCATATCGTCTGCAGCACACATGCACAATGCATTTGCCGTTAATCCCACGGTTATTAATCTGTCCTGTGGTAGCAGCCATGGTTCAGAACCCAAGCAGAGAAAAACAAGGGTTGAACTTAATACAGTCATAAGATGTTTGTTTTTAGAGGTGACACACCCATGGCCAGCTGTTTCCAAATGTGGTATTAATCAATGAAGTGTAGGAAACAGCCAGACTACACTATTATTCAAAAATAATAACCTTTTTGTAAGATGCACAGTCTCTACAAGTGAATATATTAGTGTTCTTAATAATACCCTGATATTAATGCAAAGCTGTGCTGTCACCTGCCACAGAATGACTGCGCGTATAACTCCATTGGTTATTACATTACAAGGATGCCTGAAGCCTTATGCTGACAGTAAGTGAAGCAAGTATGGGATTTAATGCATTTAACTGAGTAAAAAAAAAAAATTTAAAAATCATACCTTTAATTTAATATATGCATGTTCTTCACTGTGGCAATTACCCACAAGTCCACAAAGAACACTCTGGGCTTCAGGCTATCAGACAGTTTATTCAGGACTATTCTTACGGATGATAGCTCTTCATGGTTTCCAAAACAGGCTTGTTCATTACATTGCTTTCTGCTAACAGGATTTCTGCAAGATGCCCCTTTCAAGTATTTTTTTGGAGGGTCTCCGAACCATGAAAAATACCGGAAAACTGGCACAAGAGTGATTTCAGCATCACAGGTAAAGAAAATATGCAAAAAGTGCATTTTGTTCTGACACTGTCTGCAGTCCTTTAATCAAGGAAAACATTTGCTCAGCCAGGAATGAATGAATGGCAGCTGAAGGGGGAAAAAAAAGACCCGTTCAGAATTATTAACCCAATTTTTCAGCTTAATTTTTAACACAATGTGAAAATAAATAATCATCACCTCATATAAATCCATGCACTCAGTTATTCTCACTTAAGTAGGGTTACAGAAGTTTATGCTAGCTGAAAATTATGCCCGTTACGTTTATCTGAATCTGTAGCCTTCCAGAAGTCCATTCTAGATTTCTGAATAGGCTGTGTAGCCTGGTGTGCTGAGGGCATCCAAATGCTCCAGTTGGATCATCCTCAGCAATTAGCACACAGACCCTTTGTCAGAGCAGGCCAAATCCCAGTCTCAGGTCACTGTGTTGCTAACACATGAGATGTCTGAAATGCTGAGCTGGAGTGCAAAGTTCAGAAATTTAGGATTCCAATGGCCCAATTTTTTGCTGCTTTAAGGCTCAAAACCTTAAGCAGTAAGGAATTTGGCCCCTTACTGTGTCATTCTCATGTAAGTTCTGTGTTTCTTCAGGTAGCCTGTCAAGCCAGTGGGTATCCAGGGGCTGTGCCAGCAGTTTATCTTACTTTATTGTGCAATATGCTGAGAAGATAAGGGAATAGGTCACAACAGCATCAGAAACATCACATTTGTTAAGCATATTTGCCACCGCAATCTCGTTGCCATTGGCTTTTTCCTGTGCAGTTCTACAGAACTCATAAAACTGTTCTTAAATATTGACACATTTTATTTGCCTAGTTATCCTCTTGGCTCATTTTATTCTAAAATAATCAAGAATGTATTTACCTGGCAAAACATTTCCTCAAACATTTTCTAACTGGCCAGTAAAAGATCAATGTTGAAAGGTTTGCTTTTTGCATTACAGCTCTAACAAATGGTTTGTTTATTCAGAAAAACACGCAGAAAGATTTGGTCTTATCTAGCAAGCGAGATTGTAAAAGATTGTGCTTTTTGAAATTGTGGCTGGAAGTTGAAATGGCTCAGGAGTGTTCCACTGAAATACATTTACGTTGGAAAAGAGATTCTTGGAATGAAAAGCTGTGCTTTTTCAAAAATGTTTAGGTTTCATTTAGGAAGCGAGATGAAAATATTTTGCCTCAGGTTAAGTAAACTGGTATTGCAATATTTGGTTTGCGAGACAGAGTCAAAATATTAGTATCGTTATAGTACTAACATGCAACTGTCTGGCAAAACACCTCAGCCTGCAGAGAGGAACTACACTTCCCACAGGTCACTGCAACAATTCAGGAACGTAAGCCAGGATAAAATGTTTCTGTGTGGTTCTGCAAACAGAAATTAATTTTTATTTGAAAAACTTTAAAATTACCTCACTTCAGGTTAAAGTCCTTGGACATTCCTGTCTGAAGATTTTTTGAACTTTAGTTCTGGATTTAAGTTTAATGTTTGTTATGTTTTAGTATGGATTTATTTTCAAATGCAATAATCTTTCACAATAAAATAAATTCTCATTTTTTAGGATTTCTAGAATCTGAATCTGTTTCTCATAATCCAATAAACTAACTTAAACATAAGCTAAACTGGTTTGACTGTCTCTAATACGTATTCATGCTGCTTTAACAAACCTGATGGGATTAAGTGTAATGTTTTATTGCTAGAGAAAAAACAAATCTGCCCATTGGTTTACCTGTCAAGAGTCTTTCAATTTCTAAATAACATCGTATTCTGCAAAAGCACATGCTTCATAGCCTAGTATTTATTTACATTTCATGAAGGATACGTGACCAGAAAGGAAAACAGTTGTTGTTCTTACAGCAGTGTCCTTACTGAGGTGAGAGGGATTGTTCAGTCAGCGCTTTGAACTTCCCTTTCTGCCGATAAAGGACCCTGCTAATAAAAAAAACATATTCAAAGATACCGTTAAGGCCGGTGTTTAGGCTGCCCAAGAAGTTTTTATTAAGCACCTCAGCTCTATAAACACCCAGGAAAGCAGGAGAGAGGGAGTAACGCTGGTCACTCCCAAGTCTGCCACACCAAACGCCTGAATAAAAGCAGGCGCTGTCACCTGGGACTTCTTAGTTATTAAACACTAGGAAAAGCCATAGCACACAAAAATAGCAAAACCTGCTGCTTTAGTGTGTGAAGATATGTCCCGAAATGAGTGTTGATGGCTCTGGAGAGGGCGAGGCAATGTGAGGTGACATGAGGGGAGGAAGTGGCGGCCATTTTCTGTCAGGCCGGCGGCCCTTCACAGCAAGGCCTTCTCAACCCCTAGCATGGCGGCTCCCCCTTTCCCTCCCTCTGCTGACCCTGTTTCCACCCCCCTCTCAGCTCTGTTACCCCATGGTCGACGGCAGGCAGCAAAATACCTCAGAGAACTGGCAAAAACCTCCTCCCGGGCTGCAGACATGGCCCCCCATGAGGGGCGACCGTGCTGAGGAGAGGCAGCCGGGTCACTGCTTGGCCCTCAGGGGAGCTGGACTTGGTTGAAATGGACTCCCTTGCCTCAGAGGTTGCAACGTGAAGATGAAGGCTTTAAAAGACAGCGAGGACGTCGCGAGCTCTCGGTTTTAGCTGTCCAGCCCGGGGTACTTGGAAGGTGCAGAGCAACTACACTGTGAAGAAATGGCTTTATAAACACGGTCTCAGATCAGAGGCTTTGAAAGTTAGGCAATCACAACAAAAAAAATTTGCAGAAATATCTGTATCCCTCCTGCTCGCCTCTGTGAATCACTAATGTTATTGAGCGTTCACCCCTCAGTCCCCATGTGCTATAATTGCTCTTCGATGGCCGCCTCTCTGAAGCACCGGCTCTCGTGGATTAAGCGGAGGATTGCCGTGCTGCATTTCTGCCAGAAAATAAATCCTTTTTCTCCCTGTTTGGGCTGGACTGCCATCTGTAGATAGCGTTTTGTGGAAATAATCTGGGGTTACGGCTCGTGATGAAACAGAAACAGCCCGTCAGGCGCAGCACCCCTGTTACGCAGGGGAACATCTCACGTCCCTCTGCCGACTGCAGCTGACCCAGGAACAACGCGCTGCCCTGCGACTGCAGGGGTACCCGGGGGTGCTGCCTAGGGCCTACCTGCAAAGGGACGCCCGGGGGGTTTAATCCAAAAGAGCCCAAGTTTTGATTTCAAGGGAGATCAGTTGGGACTGCATTTCAGTCCTTTTGTAGATGTTCTGATCCAGAATGAAAGCTGGTATTATTTATTTTACCTCATTTCACCCTGCTTTACTTTCCAAGCTACAGCCGTTTAAAATCAGAATAAAAGTCTATATGGAAAATTACAACTGACTGCATCAAACAATAGGGCGGATACATCCGTCAGATTTGTTCTATAACTTTAGGGTTTTCCTTTCTTTTTTAAATACCATCTCAACATTTAATTTCCATCCTTCTTGATGCATCTTTGCCTGTTACTCTTTTATTAGCTTTCCCACTCCGATTTTGAGCCGCCCACTCCACCATTGCTAAGTGCTCCAAAACGATTTCTACCTTTTTCCCAATGTAGTAGCGCTGTTACCAGCAACAGCCTCGTCATTTGCTCTGCACTAAAAGCCAGGAAAGGTTCAGCCTCTGGGTAAGCTTTCTGGCTCCTCACTCTAATAACTAGTGCCACTAACACAATAAAATTTTATATCATTTTTATTGGATCGCTCCTAGAGAATTATAGGAGGAGCGCTGGCTTGCAGAGCAGATGTGTGAAGCTGCAGACAGAATTGCATCTGTTTCCTTTTGCCACAATTTGTTCTGTATTGTCCCCTGTTGACTAGGAAATTTAACATACTGTCAGTGTACATCACATTTGTAATAAAATCATTGTTAAACATAAACACATTATCCCCTTCTACTCCCCCCTTCCCCCCCCCCCCCATTTTTAATAACAAACTGACTTTATTTCCTCTACATCTCTCTCCTCCTCACCCCCAAAATAGATTTTTCTTCTGGCCCCGGTATTCCCTGGAGCTGGGCCAGCTCCAGAAGTTTGATGCTGGCTTTTACAGCAGTCCTGAGAGTGAAATGGAATACAGGGGAGGTGGGGAAATGTCAGTAAGAATCTGCTGCTTCTAACTAAATCAAAAAATATTTGGCACTGTATTTCTTGATGGCTTTTTTTACCCAACAACTGTTGCCTATGAGCAGAAAAGAAATAAGTCACCATCCAGATAAGGAATTAAAGAGAAAAGCTCTGTCTTTGAGCTGCAGAAAGTTGCCAGCAGCTTTTAATCTCCAGGCTGGGGTGATGCCCTGCTTTTGCTGCAGCTGTGAGCGCTCTGCAACCTTGTACTTCCCTGGGTCACTGCAGCCACTCTGGTTTTCAGGCTGCTGAATAAACCAGCTCTAGGTTGCTGATTAACACAGAAAACAAAGACATCCGAGACTGCATTGCTAATTGCAGGTAAAGACAAACTGATTTTGCTCATTTTCCTAGCTGATGGAAGATGACGTGTTAACATAATCAAACATATCCATAACAAATCCTCCAAGCTACAATACTTATCTTTGAGAAATACATGTTTTCTGAGGGATGGGGCCATACCAGCTGCAGCTATTCTACTTCTTGGTGTATGGCTCCACAGCACAGCCCACGTCTCAGAAAGCAGGAAAGACGGACTCTCCTCTGCCTGCACCATCTTGCATAGACACAGTGCAAAACCCTACAGGATTGCTCGGGGCCATGGCTGTACATTGTCCCCAACAATACTGTCACTTTCTGCCATCCTCACAGAGATGCACTGTCATACCACTCAAATATTTGGGTACAGTTCCAAGTTGGGAACGCAGCCGACCACACAATAACAAGGGGAAGCTGGTGAGATTGTGACTGAAAAATCACCTCAGTAATAAAAATGACAGGAGTAGTCACGAGCCCTTTAAAGGGCTCTGTCTTATTTGCATTTTCTTACGCTGCTTGGAAAACTTAATGAAGTTTAGCTTCTGTCATTAAGATAAACCAGCTCTATGGTGGTGCTGTCAGTCGTACTAATTAAAAGTCAGCCTCCAAGTGCTTAAAGCTTGTCTACACTTGAAAATTAATTCGGTTTGAGGTAGCATATAAATTTAAATTGCAGCAGCTATTCCACTTAATATATTTATTTTGGAATAAGAGTGCCTTTGAACTTGGATCAAATTGAAACAGTTGCTTCTTTGCCCTGTCCTGAACTAAGAGATCTTTGCATAGGAAATGATTCAGGGATACCTCTTGCTAAGTAACCCCATGCACAGACGAGCCTTCAGACGGCTGAACGACAGCAGCCTTCCCTTCTGTACGCTTCTCTCCGCATTGGGCCTCACCAGCTGAGCTAAAGCTGCAAGCAACAGATGATACATTTCTGCAAACAATGTGCTGAGCTAAACTGATATCGATTGTAGTTATTAAAATTTTAAGGACCTGTAGTGTTTCTGCAAGGCTGCTGTTACAGTCTAAAGCCTAAGTAAGAAAACTTAAACCTAGACTAAAACCTTTCCGAGAAAAATAAAGTATTCTTTTAATATTTTATAAACAAGAAAGTTCGGAATAGAGAAAAAAGACTGTGAACATTTGGGATCATTCTTCCTTATTTGCATTGCAGGAATACAATTATCAACCGGTTTAAGAAATGGCTAGAAAACAAACCCTAGGGAATATAACAAATTCCTGTTACCATCAAGGGTGTTTTTGCAATTAAATTCCAAGAGCCCACAATATCCAAGACATTTGGAAATGTCAGAGAACCTGAAGAGCACAAAACAAAGTTCTCAGTCTTCCTTCCTTTCATATCCTGCCCTCCGAGCCGCATGTTTAAGACTGAATGCTTTCCTAATGCTTGCAAGCAGAATAGAAATAGCAGCTTAACAACATCAGTGTTGGGGAAACATATCCACGACAAGGGCTAGAGAGGACATGAAGCAAAGCAACGTGACTTGCACAGCTTGACCCTCATCGTCTAATCTGGATGTTGTGCACAAGTTATAAAGATGCTGTTTAAAAGCGAAGGCTTGCCCACTTAAAGGAACGTAAGTGGGGAAAAATAAACGGTATTTCAGGTGCTTTTCTCCAGATTGCTTTGTATAGGGCTCACAGAGCATAGCTCCAGGTTGGCCCCTAGGTTTTCGGTATATCCAGCTGGGAAAGCCAGTAAGATTGGAAGTTTTATTCAGGATCTTAAATGAAGGATCATTTATTACCTGTGTGAGGGAAGGGATCATAGCGCTTCCCTCATCCATTTTAAGCACAGATTTTGGAGAATGTTGAAGGAAAATGGTAAATGGAGAGGCATGTCTAGCAAAAGATGTTCTTCATGTGAAAAGAAATAATTTGGCAGTCCTTGCAAGGCTGTCTGGCCATTCTGCTTCACCTGTCTGACCAGGTGAAAATAACATAGCATTTTTCCTCTCATACATGGAAAAGAAAATTATGATTACAGTGTGAATGGAAATGGACTTTCCTTGCTGTTAAATACAAAACACTTGCATCATCATCTACTCTCTACAAAATTGCAGCCTGATTTCCTACTTGGCTACTGTCTATTTTTGGTGGGAGTCCTCCAGCATTTTTTGTTAGAGGTCTGCAATGAATTCCCCGAGCAACCAGCTGACGGTTCAAACAATGCCACCTTCCTACGACACAAATGGAAACCTCTGCTCTGGAGGGGACACTGGTAAAAGAGAGCTGCCCTCTGCTCAGTTATTATGGTGCAATAGTTCCAAAAAAGTAGAGAGGGATACACAATAGAAATAAACAAAGCCCTAGAAATACCACAGTAAGACAACTTCCTTTGTATATCCCATTCTTTTCTTTTGTTCTGTTCTTTCCTTCATTTTCTTAAGCTTTTCTGAAATAAGATGTTTATTACTCTGGATGGTTTTGTATGGACAGTGCCTGGGGGAATGAGAGGCAGAGGGTCACTCTGGCACTGGCACCGCAGCACTGCTGGACCCTCCAGTGAGTTGCTGTACCTCCAGGAAAGGATATCATCCTTCTATGAAGCTAGGAAATCTCAGGTGGTGGTCAATCTTCCTCAAACCGCAGCCACAAAAGGTTCCCATGTTGTGAAATTAATTGGTGGGGGGAAGAACACCACATACTATTGCCCAGAGGAAAATGTCCAAGAGGACTCTTACACATATGAGTACATGTGTGTGTACACGTATGTGCGAGTACGTGTGCAAACACACACGCAGAGCAGGACCGCACAGTTGCTTTCCAACCTGACCTGAAGGAAAATACAGTGTGCAACGGGCAGTGGTCATCCAGCTGGGATGAGGTGTTCCTCCTGCTGGTATCCAACTGCTTGCTTGAAAATGAACCACTTGGCAGTGGAAATGCTCCACAGCTGGAAACCACAAACAAGTCAAAGCAAATAAACAATCCCAAAATTAGGTTTAAACCGGAGAATAAAAATTAAATGTCATTTGAAAGCGTACTAAAATTGGCTGGTGTCTAAGGGAGCGTTTGGTAGCTCAGCACTTCTCTGCTGCACTTCAGAAATTAAGGAGAGAAACAGAGAAACAGTCTTAGATGAAGCAATAAATAATGGACACTTTCAACACATAATTTGCATTTGAATTAACTAGGCTGGCTAAATTAATTCATCCATTATGAAAGGAGAATTTTACCGTCTATATTTTCAGGCTCCCTACTGTGCTAAGTTAAATGGGCATTGAGGCAGGGACTACTGGCTTCATAGAGATTGCTACTAAATTAGTTTCCTCCCTATTATTATCTAGTTCACACTCATGCTTTGGAAGCCTAATGCTGATAGAAAAAGTTGTCCCAGGGCCTTTTCTTCTCTCCACTGTTCGTATTAGTGAGGGTGTACAGCTATGATGGCACTTTCGGGTGATATGGGACTCACCCAAAGGTTTTTTGTCTGAAATGTTTTTCCAGGCCTCCCTCCCTGAAAGGGTTAAATCACGTAGCCAAGGTTATTTTGTATTAAATATCAATTGAAAAGACTGGGAAGGCTGAGGGGTGATTTCTTTGCAATATTATTTGAATTGCTCCCTTGAGAAAATTTCAACTCATCTTAAAATAGATGGCTGACGCAGTGTATGACAATAGGTTATTAATTACATAGCTTATAGCGTCAAGAGCTATCTGGAGGAAGACGTAAGCTTGGAGACTTATGGAGTAGTCAATATGCTACGTGGTTCTTAATAATGCATTAACATTGTATTTTCAACTACACACAAGTTACATTTTCATGAATTGTACCATCAGGATTTTCAAAATCATGCTCAAAAACGCTGAAAGCATTTGAAGAAAAGGCGAAGAGAAGTATCGTCCTCTCCCCTTTGCAAACAAACAGTGGCAGAGGAGGGAACCCACCTCGTAATTTAAACCACGTTCAGGGTCACATCCCTCTGCCCACACCACTTCAGGAAAGATACACTACAGCAAAAGCAAAGTCCGCCCCAGGCTTCCCAAGGGACACGCTGCTGGCTAAGGGACAGGATCTGAGCAACAATGCTTCGACGGGAGCATGGTTCACCAGCAAAACCTGTTTAAATTACTGACACTCTCTGCCAGCATCTGGAGAAAACTTGATCTGGTTGGGGAACAGGAACAAGCAAGTGATGGACAGGTATCTGGCAGTGCTGCCCTTTGCTAGCGAAGCTTTTAAGACCTTCTCTGGAGTCACAGATAGGAGAGAGATGCTTGTAGCAGGTACCTCAATTCATACAGCCGAGTCGGGACAGGATGGATTTTGGCAGAATAGCGGTACTCTCCCAGAACAGCTGCATTGCAAAGCAGAAGGGGTGCCTGTAGCTCACACTTTTCCGAACTTTGTGCCCACACCCTGGTCTACCTCCTTTCTCTCCCCAGGGAAACATAACGCATTCCAGCATCGCTTTTTTTTTCCTCCCTTGATTTTTTCATAATGGAGAAAAAAAAATGAAGGCAGTCCTTGAGTGCCAGAATATTACTCCATCAGCCCATAGAGTTTCCTCACTCCACATGGACCATAAGAGTGGCGTGAGGAAGAGAAAGGCAGAAAACGGGAGGGCAATAACTCAGTGCTACACTCCTTGCAACGGGACTACGATCCGCGATCCGGAAAGCTCTGGCACCAAGAGCAAACAGTTAGAAACAATTAAGCTTTTTCTTTAGACTGCCATGACGAAAGATACTGCATGAATCAATGCCTACTAAAGCCGCCCAAATAGTTTCCACTGTCCTTTCTCGCTGTCTATCGATTTCTTCCATGCGGAAAGCAAACCACATTGTTACAGAAAGTCCAAAGGGAGCATCTCCTTCCCTGTCTGCTTATGACACTGAGAAGACGGGACCAGGCTTTGTGACAGTCTGTCCCTGCTGCCTATGTCACTTCAATACCAAACAGGATATTGTGCATGTGTTTTTTCAGCGTTAAACATAAGAGGCAAGATATGTTGTCCTGTAAGTCACGTCCTTCAAGATCTAAATCCATTAACGGAATTGCTAAGGTTTCTTCCCTTGCTTTTAGTTCCAGAGGAGATTAAAAAATTTACATCTAAACAGAGTGAATTTGAACACTGTAACAGGATGGGACTTAAAATATTGATTTTCTTATCAGTGGAAGGTTACAGCACAAAGCATCCACAGCATATAGAGCAAGGATAGACAGACATCCTCTAGAGCAGCGAACGCCCTGGAACCTTACAGCATAACTTTAAAAAGCATTCACTAAGTGAGGAGCATAGAGATTACCTGGGTGAATACAATTAAGCTACCTGAAATGCTTGGCAAACGATCGACTCTTGCAAAAGCCATCTTTAAACGAAGAGCGAACTCTGACTGCACTTGAGTGGAAAACGAGTGGAGCAGATTGCCAGTAAAGGGAGCGTCGCCTTCCCAGCCGGAGGCTGATGATGGTAAAAGGGATGTTTAGACACATCATAGCTACGAGTCTGCGTTTTTAAATTTTTGCAAGCTGATACAAATCCGAGAGCCCTTTTGGGAAGCATTCTCAAGTACTGGGCAATTCAATATCAAAAATAAGGAAAAATAAAAGTATCTCACCAATCACAATTATGAGGATAGGCTTTCTTCAAGATTCATGAAACCATTCAAATTTTCAAAGATTCCCTATATAATATATATTAAATACTATTTATGCATTCCTTGAGCCTTCTAATCGAGGGATAAAATCCTGCATTTCCTAAGCTAATGTGAATAAGGTAGCTTCCTTCCATATCAAAAGCATTTCACTTCGAACAGAAAATTAATTCTGTATCTCTGAAAAGGTCATTTATTTGGGATGAGTGACAGGTGCCATAAACTTATGAGATGTCATTTGTATGTCAGTTCAGCTCAACTGAACACAAAGCAAATCAATTCAACCCGGTCAAGTATAATTACTTGCTGGAGCAGGATACATCGTTTTGCATTTATTATGGCTAAGAATGCCACAGAAGCACTAAATTCAACAGCAATTTTGATTAGCGTGAGGTCGTACAGAGCTCTTCCTTCCTAAGTGCTTCCTTCTCCAGGAGTTTATGACATGATCATTACAGTATAATAATTTTATTATTATTTGTACTGTGATAGCAATTAACTTCCAATTATGAATGAAAAACAATTTACCAGGTCCAGTGCTAGGTTAGCAGGACCAAATTTTAGTTGTAGAGAAAAAAGGCTCAAGGGGATGCGCTTCTAGGAGCTGGAAGCCTGCATGTGCTCATGGGACTTGAATTTGGGGCCTTAGCTCCTCTTTCTATTGCCTTGAAAATTTTTTTTTTTAACGTATACAGAATACACATATTCTGGGTGAATTGTTTCACCAGCTCTGATCACCCATGGTTATAAAAACCCCCAGCACCCACTGCTGCGCTCTAAGTGTCACTTAAAGGACTTAAAAGTTGCACCACATCAATTTACGGATGAAACACATGTCTTTGCTTTTAAAATAAGTTTTTGTTGTTTGTCATTCTTTCATTAAACAATTTAACAGAAAATTATATATACTTCCCAATAAACTGACGTGCTATGCTAGGAGCTGATTAACATTATTCTAGATTTGTTTCTTCTCCCCACTTTCTGGTATCATATAGTTTGGGGAATACGGGATATTTTAACCCAGATGTTTTTTAATCTGTTTGATAAAATGAGAACAACAAATGCTTGTAAATGGGATACGCATTCAATATAATAGTCAATTCAATATATGTTTATGTACTTATATAATGTTTATAAAACTCTGAGGCAAAAGAGAAAGGCTATAGAGTGTAAAATGATTGACGGCAACCAGCCAAAAACTTCAGACAAATTAGGTTAATATTTTCAATACGTACACAACAGTCAATCACAAAGTCAGAAAGATGTGAAGCAAGTGATCATTGCAGGAGAATTTAGAGCATCCCTGTACAGGTAAAGTGCCTACTAGCCTGCAGCGTAATTGTGTGGTTACATAGTAATGCTTATGTCAGTTTTATTTTTGTATGTGATGGCAGAAGTGTTCTGGTTTAATACAATGAAAATTAAATTATGATTTAATAAAAGAAAAACAATTAAAAATAAAGATAAATCACAAAGACAGCAACATTACACAACACAGTTAACAAATTAAGAAGGCTGACCTCGTTGGAGTCGTTGCTAAACCACCCAGCAGGCAAATTTGACAGCCTGCATCAGACTACAATTTCCCTGACACCCTCCCAGAGCATCAGAGACTACCAGGATTCCCCAGGAGTTCTCTAATCATGTAACTTGCCTGGATGTTATTCAGCATAAGACGTGTTTAGAGAACAAAGAATATAATTCTATACAATGCAGAATGCAATTTGTCTTGTTTTGTAAGGTTCCCGCTGAAGTCCTGGCTCTCGAGGTAGCCTAGTCAAAATCAATTCGCACCTCCATTTGTCGTGCCTCGGGGATGAATGTATGCAGTCTTTGTGTCACATCCATAAGAGCCGCTTCCATTATTCTCCAATCCCCCCAAAACAAGTATAATTCAATTGATTTTCTCTATGCCTCTGAGAAGGTTACAAGGGACAAAGCTGGGCAAAATGAAAGAGAGCAGCACCCTCCTGGTGGAAGCGCTAGGAATGAGGAGAAGCTCGAGTTAATAGAAGATGCTCGTACGCAGGGGTCCCTGGAGGCTGGGGGCTGCAAAGATCTGTCTTCCTAAAACTCCGGCAACAGTAATGCCAACAGAACCTGCTTTTAGTTTTGCAGTCTTTGCTCAGTTATGACAAGGTGATTCCCTGTACTTACTTATTTTTATTGTTTAATTCATGCAATGCACAGTCGACTTCTTCAGGAACCAGTTTCTTATTTTTACTCACCATTAGATGCTCCTAAACTACAAAGAACTCTTGCGTGACCCCAGGATCCTTCTATTTTTACCTTCTTTACTGGAAACAATGAATATTTTCTTTAATATAATTTTACCATCAGAACTAATGGGTTCACCAGAAAATTTCAAGCTAAGGGGGAAACACCACTTTTGATTATTTTTATTTTTTTATCAAGAGAATCTAAATGAAAAATAGCATTTTCAAGTCCAGGCTTTGAAATGAAGCATTTTAAATTTAATACTACTGCTCTTTGGGGGAAAAAAAACCAAACCAAACACATCTTGTTCTTCTGAATCATGTTGTTTCACTGTTTAGATCTCAGCATTTACTGCACATGGGACAAAACACTGTTATTTTTCTTATTTATGTGACAGCCTGTCATCACGATATGAATATATCCACATGGACCTAATCAACTGCATGTATAAGGACTACGTGTTCCCAAATATTCTGCATATTCAGTCACAATATAAGATTAGAAAAGAAAAAGAGTCATCGCCTTTCTCAGAATTTTATGTAAGCTGTTACAAAATTTCTAAAGCTTTTTAGATAAATAAAGCATTTCATACATATAGTGAGCAATGGGAGGCAGAAATACCGTTGACCTGGGAATGTATAGACTGAATAATTTCATCAAAAAAACAGTATGAACTTCATGAACCATTTCTGCAACAGATCCTTTTAGCTGTGCAGTGCCATGATCTACAAGGCTTAAGGGATTTCACCTGCAACATCTATAGGTAGACTTACTCGCATATACACTTTCAGCCTTGAACTCAGTTAAAAAAAGCTCAAGAAATTTAGATCACATTATTTTAGGTCTTACCACACCAGCTGAAGACAACAGTGGCCTCCAGTCTAGCTTCTTCCTTCCTCAAAATAAGCTTTATGCTGTGGCCGAGGTTTTGGTCTGGTAAGCACCTATGGATATATTCTAGTCTTTTCAAGCTTTGTGACCAAGGCCAGAAACCATGATATTCCCCGGGATGCAATGTTGGTTTTCCTTCTTCCCTTCTGAAAACATAATCCGAGCAGGAATGAAATGCCTTAGAAGTTAATTGCTAAGGAAAAAAAACCACCATAGCTCATCAGGCACATAGGCTGATATCTCTCTGACATTTCATTCGTATCGCCCTTGTTCTCCCTTTGTGAAATCAGCACCCTTCACACTCTGAAATTAAATTAGACCTGATGATCTCCTAGTCTGACATTGAAGAGAGCACAAATGCTCCAGGCTCAGGATGGCCCTCTCTTGCTGAGGAAAAGACTCTAAAAAGCATATGGAGGGTGCACTGGGTGTTGGACGCTAAACCTCAGCCTCCTCATTTTCCATATTGGTTTTCAAACATTTCCTAATCTATATTTCTGCAAATATTTTTTCCCCAACAGAAACTCCAGTTTGGGGGTGTGCGTGAAAAATGATATAACATTTCACAGGTGTTAGTAAAATAATTTTACAGATGACATTGGAAAGAAACCAAATGTTTCTTAGGTGTTTTGAAGAGTTCCTCTCTCTCTCTTTTTCCAGCAGTGGTAGGGCTCTTATCATTTCTGTACCACCCATCTGGATTTTAAGACGACCACGTTAAACATTTTATAATCTTTTAAAGAAAAAAAGTAAATGATAGCCTGAGCTCTCCTATGAAAGAGCACTAGTAAGAAGTCAGAGGCACTGCCATCCAAACTGGAGAGGGGAGGAGAGAGGTATTACCACAGGGACCCTACCTACAGATCTCCCAAAACAACTTGCACTCTTCAGACAAATAACACGTGACGAGACAAGGGCTAAGTTCATAGTTACCTACATATTTTATATTGAGTCATAATTAGCTGCAATAGATATACTTCACTTTAACACAGCTATGAATAGATAGAGTAAATGCCAGGCACTGCCATCTGCTCCCTAAGCCATAATTAACTGCCTGATTACGAAATACATATATATTTATCTAATTAGTTTTAATAGCGCTGCTTTTGCTGGCACTGCAGCAAAAATAAGGTGAAGAAGCGGGTCCTACTGCTTGACGGAGAGAGGCTGGAGACGCGAACAGCTCTCACGGGGAGCTGCTCCAGAGGCCAGCACGGCCCCGGTGGGGGTGCGAGAAGGGTGCGAAGGGGCACCCAAAACAGGGAGCTGCTGCCCACCCGAAGGTTTTGCAGGACAACACCCAGGGCATTGCTAAGCCAGCCCCTCTCTGCCTGTCCCAGCATAGGGCGTGATGCAAAGCTTGTCTTGGATCTCAGACAAAACTCGTCGTGCTGCAGGTGACGATTAAATGGTGAGAAACCAGGACAACGGGTGCGCAGACAGGCATGGACGCTAACCAAATGCTGCTTCTTAAAACAATTTGAGATTACTGATTATGTGAGCCCATATAATTCTATTGGCAACATAGTCCAGAAAGACTTTCTATGGAGATTGGGATACTTAGCTATTTTATTCGGGGGGGGGGGGGGGGGGGGGGGAGGGAATCTCTCTTAATATATATTTTTCCCCAGTTCTCTCTGCAGTATAACTGGCGTTGCATCCACTATTAATTTCAGGGTGAGTAGCGTTAATGCTTTGCCACAGGACAGATTTTGTCATAAATTCCACGTTTTGATTGCAACTCAGACATTTCCTACAGGATAAATACATTCAGGGCGAGATTTTAAAAGTATTTCAGATGCCGAAGGGTAGATTTGACATTAATTTCCAGGGAAGCTGGGAATCCAAATGCATTGAAATCCAGTTGTTCAGCCCAGCCCCACTGAATCACTCACTGAGTTTCCAAGGGCTACAGGCTAGTTGAATTTCGACTTTAGATTAGGAAGCACTGTCATTACGGTAAGCATGCGACTTCCATACCAGTCCACCCATGGAAAGACTCCACCAAAGGGATAGAAGAGATGGCCCACAGCTTGCCCATCCCTTTTTACACACTTTGTGATTTTGCAGGATCCTATCTGTAAAGTTCTCTCCTGCACACCAATAGCACACATTATTTACACCTCCTCTGGCTGTTTGGTATCTCTCTATTTTAAAGCCCGTGCTTCCTTCCTGGAAGCAGTGAGGTCCATCCATGAGTTAGGAATTTAACATGAAGCCCCCCAAGATGTACTCCTGGGGCTCTGGGCTCCTCTGTGCTTATCTCGAACCGGACCTTTGGTAACTGGAGTTTATTCCCACAGGGGAATACCCACGCATTGTACCAAGCTGCCATAGCAGCTTGCAGACTTTCCATAGCCCTCCCTGACCATGGCCAGGATCCTTGCCCAGCTCTGCTTCTCCCCCACGGATTACAGCTGCCCCCTTTGCACCGCCACACCGATGCCATCAGGACCCATCATCTGCTCCCGTGTCATTTACACGAGAGAAGAGTCCGTCATCCCAGGCAATGATTTCACCAAATCCACCAAAGCCTGGTAAATGAAGTGTGACAGACTCATTCTCACTTGATGCCCGCGGTGGTGCCAGATGACAGCAGTGACGCTGATGTGACTATCCCACAGCAGCAGGTACATGAATTTAGTGACACATATACCTGTCTCTATTTTTCAGTTTTCTCCTTCTCCGCCACCCCCCAGATATAACTAGCTGTGGATGCCATTTCTTCCAGCCTGCGGGGTAAAAAAAAAAATTCAAAAAACCCCCCCAAAAACCCCAAAAATCCTCACAAGTCCCTTTATTTCAGCAGACGGGCTGAAATCCCCCGAGCCCCAGAGAGCCTGCATAGCCGCGTCTTTGCATGTTGCTGAAGGTGGAAAAACTCTGACTGCAGTTCCCTTGCTTTTCTGGGGAGCTGGAGGCCCCTTGCAAGTCTGGATGAAATATTATTGCTCCGGTATTATGATTATACGCTGTACAAAGCTGGCTATATTGCAAATGACAAGTGGGAGGAGACGGAGATCACAGCTCTTTTTTGGAGGAGATGAAGGAATGTAATTTTTCAAACGGGACCAATAAAATTAGACAGCCCTCTTTAAAGCCTGTTTCTTGAATGCTGCTCACAGCCTCTCTCAGCCTTATAAAAAGACAACAACTGCTGGAACATCAGAATACAAATTTCTGTTGTTCCAGTAAATAACCTGGGACAGGCTTAATTCTCACCTCTCCCACAAACCCACCAGCAGCGAGCCGAGCAAGACGGTTTTATCCCACAAGATTAAGACACGTAGCGAGCTAAAAAAATTTAATTACAGAAAAACCGTGCCATCACCCTGGGCCTGTGTCTCTGCTGAGAAACATTCAGAGCCCTGTTCCTTCGACCGCAAGCATCCTGCTCCCCATTCTTATCTTTATTCATGAAATTAGGATCCCATTCTGTAAGACCATTAGCTAAAGCAGCTTTACTGCTCTAATAGCTTTGCTTCTGCGAGTCCTTACATCCGACTCCTGATGGCCTCTCTCCAGAAAAGCACTTAAGTACATCCCTCTATAGTCAAGGGAACATCCTGTTTGGGGCTTCATGGGAACTTCTCACACACTGGGATTCACAAGTGCACTGTCGAATCAGGGCCTCCCACTTACCTGTCCAATTAACAGCATTGGGCTCCTTAATTATAAGCAGAACCAGGCAGATATTGTATGCCATTTGTTGGAGTAATTTTTCATGTTCTGTAAAAACAATTATCACCATTTTCTTAAAAAAAATAATATATATACACATCAATTATTAAAACCATCCTCCTTTTTCAGAGACATTTTTCTGGCCCCACAACATCAGGAGTTTTGATTTATCAGGACCGGGGATACTGGGGTCTCACCCCGTGCTTGGTATGAGAGAGGGACGTTCACGTGACAGGACCACTCTGCACAATCACCTTGGATAATAAAATTGAAGCAAATACCTCAGATGGAACAAGAAGGACCACTTTCCCTCTGTTAATTTATATTTTATCATCGATTTCAATTATGCTGGCCACCGAAGCATGCAGAATTCACATGCTTCTTGCTGCCTCTATAAACAAGCAGAGCCAAAGCTGCGCGTTCCCGTGATCCAATGGCCAAGCTTTCGCAGCTGTGCAAAATGCCTGGGCTTCCTCCGCCCGCCCTGGCATCGAGTCGCTTTGCTTTCTCTGCCAAATCGGATGGAGTCCTCTCCTCTGCCTACTCATTTTGCCATGCGACCTGCGAACAACCATCTGCCTTACGAAGCCATGTTACCTTCAGCAAGGCCAGAAATTTCTCCGAGTGCCGACCAACATTAAGCATTCCTGTTTGCCTCTTTCAAAGCAGATCTGAACACACGTTTCCCTAGAGAGAACAACCAACCTTCCATCTCTACGGAAGGAAGAGATAAATATACAAATAAACACCCAGCTTCCTCCCACACTTGAGATTTTTTTACTGTAATCCGTCTCTAAGTTTCATTTCCACATTCTCCAGGCTTCTCTAAATAGAAAAGCCCAGAGAGGTAGAAGCACCGACATTTAGATGACCAGAGTAATGACACGCTAACAATACATTAATTACGACAAACTATGAGCTTTGCCATGCTCAGAAAGAGCCCGCTGTGAAGGCAAGAGCAAATGCCTTTTCCCCCCGTGCCTGCTGAAGGCACAGCGCCGCTTGCACTAGCAAACGCCATCCAACTCCCCCGCTGCAGGCCAGCCCTGCGGTGATTTTCAATTGGCTTTTTGTCGCCTCCTTAATCCAGAAGCTGGCTTCTTGACAGTGGGCAATGAGTGTCTAAGTGCTCTCAGAGAGCTCTCCTAGCAAGGGTCTTTCCTCAGTCAAAAACTGGGTGACAGCGTGATGCCTTTACCTGTCAGCATCCCTGACACCAACTACTTTTCTCATTGATCGAGCACTTCTCCAGCAAGACCTAACCAGGGGCCAAGCAGCTCTGATCTATGCACAGGGGGCATTGCAATAAGGCTTAGTAAAAAGCACTCAACTCTCAGTTTCTCAGGAGCTGTGGAATAAGTTTGGTGCAATATTTTATCCCCCCCCAACCTATTAATGAGCCACAGTTAAAGCCAAGATTTTCTCTGGAGCAAGACCTCCAAACCAAGGCAGGTTCAGTTGCTTGAAGCTGTGCGGACACAAGGGCATCATGCAACGTGCTACGGACAGCGGACTCTTGCTGGGAAGCTGTGGATATTCCTAAAACTCTAGGATAAAGGCTAAAACTAGGAATGACAGACTAAAATTTGTTGCCTTTCCTCCACAGTCACAAACAGCTCTTGCTTGCATAAGGGAAAGACTGGGTAGGTACAGCAGCCTTGGTGCTATTAAAGCTCAGCACCACACAAATTTCTTTGAGACCCTTGTAAAGTGGCTCAAGGCTCGGTAGGAGGAAGGGGAAAGTGTATTTAATGGCTGGGACAGAGAGGCCAGTGGGAAGCCATGTGCCCTACTGCTGAGCAATTCCATCAGTACTGCCACTGCAATAAAATTGCTAGCACAGCAGCAAGAATTAGCTGAGATTTGTGTCTGGAGCAAGTGAAAAGCTTTGCCCAAAGAAGAAGATTGGGTCCAATGTAAAGCGGGAACCCATTTTGCAGAATTGCAGCTCTTAGCTTTTCTTCCCTCTTCAATTGGTCTCCCTCTGTGCTGCTCTGAGCGTCTGCCTCCACGCTTGGCTATTACTAATTCTGTAAAGCTGTTAGGAACCCATTCACATGGGAAATGGTGAAAGCACATCACCATTCTCATCTAAATTTAGGAAACTTGAGAAAAAACCAAACCAAAACCCAAATACATGTGTCCAAATAACAGCGTTAAAAAAAAAATCCAAACAAACCTACAGGGCAAAGTCCTCACTGCAACCAGATTCACACATATCAAACCAAGAGCTAGTTTACCAAGAAGTTTGGATTTTGTATTGTCATTGTCCCTTAAAAGAAGGGAAAAAACAGGCCGGAGAGCCTCAGCACTAGGTGAGTGACCTTCATTCACAAGGCCGGTTACCTTCTTTCTCCAAAGGGAGAGAAAGTCTTGACATCTTTTGAAGGACGGAGCATGCTGCAGATACAACCTTCCTATTTATAGTAGAGAGCAGGCCAAGGCAGATTATATATGGAAATTAAAGGTTTTTACTGAGACAGACTTCTTTTATGGGTTTCATCTGCAGCCAGCTGAAGGACTTTACTAATTCAGTCAAAAAGCACCATTCGTCCATGCTAGTTTGTGCATTGAGTTTCTATCAAGTTACAACACAGTCCTTTCAGAAATGAAGTTATTGCAGCTATCCAACCAAAAAATACAATCTCAGCTCTCAAACAACTTCTATTTGCTATTTATGCTTGGACCACTGCAACTTGCTTATCCTAAATTCTGGTTTAATGAAAACTGCTAATAACTCCCCAGATACAGCTGACAAAGCGATGAGCAATACCTCCCTCCACAACAGTAACAAAGAATTTTATTAAGCTGGGAACATCAAGGGAGGGCTTTTAATACCAGTATTTGAACAGCATTAAAGGCCAAGGTCTTTCTCAAACATCTTCACCAAGTCAGGAGCTACAGGATTCATACCCTTCCTGCTCAAAGAGGGTGTCTGTGTGTCACAGGGGCAGGTTGTATATTTTAAAAGCCAGGGTCCCTTTTGTTCTTAGATAATGAAATTTGTTTCTTTAGACAAGTTATTATTAAAACAAGTTCTCCATAGAATTTGAACAGGACTGGAGACAATTTCAGGAAAAGCACAGCATTCATCTTGGGTGTAGAAAGGGCACAGCGTGTAAAGCAGCCATCTGCAGTACTTTATCTTCTCACCAAATCTATAAACCGAGGGACCATATTTTAGAAAAGAATTGTTTGAGAAGGGGTTACACCTCAGGAAACTCAGCGGTGTTACTCATAAAGAGCCAGTTTTTTTTTTTTCCCCCCCCCGAGTGAATTTTGTGCAGAAATCCCATTGTTTTGCACAAGAAAGGGCACGTTGGTAAAAAACATACAAAAATCTGCTAACAATACTCAAGATTTAACCTTTGAAATAATAAAAGAGGAGATTCCTAGTTCCCGCAGGTCGGTTGTCCTCGCTGTCCCAAAACTCAGCCGACCCAAGCTCATGGCTACATAGGAACGCTGCCGAGCCTTGCTGTAAGGGCAGCCACGGGGATTGATGCCCCGTGAGACCGTGCTGGGGCCTTATTGTCCTTCCCAATGCAGAAAACCTGGTGGTCTCTAGATCTAGTGGGAAGTTTCCCAGTCACATGGGTTTCTCCTCTGAAAAACTGCACTTAACAGAAGTAACCTCTGGAAAATAATTGTGAAATTTATTTTATCGGAGTCACTTTAATCTTAATATCAAAACAACCTGATGGAGTAAAAAAGCTACAATAAATGGAAAACACAGTGGTTTTTGCCTTTGCAAAAACTCATCATTTTCATCTTTGTTTGCCTTGCTTCAGGGCAAAACAGAAGGTCAACATCTATGAATTTCTTCAAGGAGAGAAACTCTTTTTTCAGCCCTCTCTTAATGCCATCACGTTCCCAAAGCTAGAGGTTAAATGAAGTTCAGTGACCTGTGTAATCAGAAGGTATAACTTGCAGAAGACGCGACTACTCCACACTGCATCCGTAAATGCAGAACCTGATTTCTCTCTGCCACCAAGACAAGTGCCATTTTGCACCTCTTCTTGCCCATGAAATAGCTACCTTCTCTCAGCCCCACGGAGGCGGCAGCCAGTCTTCGTCCCAAACCTCACACAAAGGTGGAGGCACCATCCCTTTGGGTCTGGAGAGACGCCCCTCACCAGCGCGCACCAGCTCTGTCACTGTAGTCCAAGTTTCCCGGCTTGGCCCTAACAACTTGTCCAAGGCGACTACACAAGCCACTTTCTCACAGTGCAAAAATGCTTCCCGTTATATATATAGGAAGTTGCAGGGTCAGAAGCACAGAGACAAGACTTGAACATGATGCAACCTCCGGTCAGAAAGCCCTGGCTTGCCAGGAGCGTGGAGAGCACACACCAGTTCACACCCCTCGCTTCTCCCACCACCTCCGAGCACAGTGTCACGTGTGGAAAAAAGGTGGAAAAAAAAAAAGAAAGGTGGGGAAAAGTGATTATTTTGGGCAGCACAGCTTGCATTTCGCCTAGGGTCCTCCGGCAGCGTGCGGTGTTCACTGGGAGCGGCTTTGCCAGGAGGCAGCTGAGCCAGCTCCTAAACGCTGCTGTTTCATTTCTAAAGCACCCCTCATCACTCAGGACAGTTGTACAGCTCATTTTTCTTCATGAACCTTTCCCAAGTACATGCGTACAATGCTGCCTTGCAGTTGGAGGTGAGTAGCTGCATGCGATTTCCTACTGTCCTGCAGAGGGCAGAGACTGGCACGGGCAAAAAGAGCGCCCAGCGCACCCGATGCAGGCAAGGGACTCTGAGTCCAGCCCACGAACGGCTCCCAATCACCCCAAGGCTGGACCACTTGAAACCTCAGTTGCAGAGGATGGTATCTTAAACTGCTTCCAAAAGGAAAGACCCCACTCAGCACAGAAATCCAGCATACTGCATCTCTGGGCTTCATCCGGTCGTGAAAGATGAGTCCAACCAGCCTGTGCCTTTCTGCCCTTGCAATATTCAGCCAGCGTGTTCACAGCTGGGATTGAATCTTTTTCCATGAAAGGCATTTTTGGGTCCTTTCTGGCCTTTGAAAAAGGACCATCTCATAGTGCCTCTGTGGTTGCAGAGTGCTGGCGGAGGCAGGCACATCTTTCTGCTCTCCTCTGGCTTGCAGCGAGGCAGGTCAAGGGACTGACCCTCGGACAGAGGTCTTGCAGTCTGCAGCTGGCAGAACTGAAGTCGAAAGCAGCCTTTCACTTGTAAAATTAGATTTGCCTGTGATGTTATCAAGCATTACGGCTCCTGAAGAAAGGAGGGAGGTGTGGTGACATGCCTCCTCTACACATGCACACACCCGGTATGTTGGTTTTCACATAGAAATGGCAAACACAGGACAGATTTGTTAATTCCCATTCTTTTAAACCATCCTGAAGAGCAGAATGAAGCCCTACCCTTCCTTTAAAGGACAAACATACCATCTCCACAAGCACTTGCTCCAAGTTGCAGTCATCTGGCGATGCACACCTTGCATGGGAATCACCCCGCCGGGGTGGGTGTCCTGTCGTGGTGTCTGTTAGCAGCATATGAACACCTCCCACAAATAATCCCCCTTTAAACAATCCTAAGGTTACCGAAGTCTACAAAAGAAAAGCAACACCAGAATTATGATTGGCCTGAATGGGTTTAACCCACTCAAATCCAATAGTTTTTAATTATATCACCCCTTGGTGATTACATCCCAGTAAGGACACGCCACCACCTACCCCTCTGCGCAGCAGGATTAGGCAATGCCGTACAGCTCCTGCTGCTCCCCGTGTCCAGCCGCCGCAGTGCTGTCCCTCTGGGCCATCCCACGTTTCCATCTTCTGCGTTCACCCTCAGCCTGCTTCCCCTTCCTCACTTGGGCAAGGGGAAAATAAATACCTCTTACAACCAGTTTACTACACAGACAGACTATGCTCCCTCGCCCTTATCTTGCTCCCCGAGAGAGCGAGGACATCTCCATAGAGCTCAGCCCGAGGCAGATTTTGAGCATGGAAAATGCCAGGTCAGACATGGAGAGCTATAAACAGCGGTGAAGTCCAGGGTAGAGGCAGGTAACTCCCACCTAAGTCAGGCAATATCACATTCAGTTACTTCTTATATGAAATAAAAAATGTGGGAAGGAAATTTGCTTGTTTGACCAAACTTTGTCATTTTGCAGTTGGTTTGAGAACACCAAATTGGATTTTAAAATGCTGTTATGAGAAAGGTTAAAAGAAAAAAAAAAAAAAAAATTGAGTAGATTTAGCCATAGAGGTGATTTTAATTTTCCCTGGGCCAGCTCTCTTAGTCAGAGTCAATGTAGATCAAAAGAATAATTTATAAGCTTTAATGAGGATATCGATTTGCAAGGTCCCATCTATTCATGTGAGTGGGAAGCGGGGTGACGGGGCAAGGAGCCCCGCGAGCTGTGGCCAGAGCCTTGTTCGAGGGTGTAAACCCTCACAGGGCACAGAGAGCCCGTGCCGGCATGGGGAAGATGCACGATGCAGCCAGCCCGGGCAGCGGTCTCGTCTCTCCCAGCAAGGATAGACATCAGTGTTTCCAAACAACTCACCACCTAATTTGTACTTATGCAAAAGAGCCGTCCCATAACACAAATCATCAAGCAATTAACATGCAACACTTCAGCGAGACTCTCCGTTGCTTGTTGTTGAACTATCTTCAATGCCATTAATGAGAGCTAATTAAATCAATCAAGTCACCACCGTACTCAAACATGACTGTAGTTACTGAACCTGTATCAGATAGGGAGCATTTTCTCAGGCACTGTAAATATCAAGATGCACATTTATCATGCTGTCCTTCCAGCATACATCTGTTCTCACTGCTGTGCGTTTCATTTATCATATGTTGTCACCATCCCTACCCCCAATACATCTAGGTGTCAATTAATTCTTCCCTGTGCGGCTCAAGCGCATCGTACTGAATAATCTCTATCTTAATATCTATCCACAAGCTCTCCTTATAGGGGAGCACCAATGCTCAGCCACGGCCCCTGAATTACCTGACTGTGACCATAACCTCTCCGTTTCTGTATTGCGAGTTCTTAAAACCTCAAACCACCTCCACACAGTCGGGTATTTTTCAGGGGAAATGATGGAGGTTTTGACTCCCTTCTCCCCCCTCCCAGGGCTTGCCAGGAGATTTGCAGCACACTTCAACAAAAGAAACTTTTCTGAGAAGTGTTTCCAGGAAAACCCCTCAGGCAGGTAATTGCTATGGACCTTCAAAATGCTTTTTATAACTGATGAGTATTCAAATAACAGATTTCTCTCAACATTTGCAGTATTAGGCAATGGCATTTCTGCTATACCGCCAGCCCACATGCCTACCGCTCCGTTACCATACGCGTGCAGGGGGATGATCGTCTTTTTCTAAACAGGAGCATCATCTCTCATTATATTCTAACATTTGGTCTCTATTTATGTTTCTGCTCTTTCTGGCTAAGTCTCCTTTTTATTTACAAATCAGCTATATTAATGTGCTTTGATTTCAACACTGGTTGTTTATTTCACAGATAAATCAGTTGGCAAAAGGAAAACCCGCCCTAACGGAAACCAGCACCAGCTCTGACACCATCTATATATTTGTCATTACTCAATAGTAGACTTAAAAGTAGCCGGTTTTTTACTTCACAAACATACCTGGTGGCATTTTCCATGTTTTAATTATAAAAATACCGACTTGCAGGTCAGACAGGGAGCAGCTAACTAATGCAGCATTAATTTCTTGCACACCCCTTGGAAGTGCATCCCCTGCCCTGCCACCGTGGAGAAGAGAGATGGCGCAAAGCCTCTGCGTGTGTCCTCGATGGAAGGACACCGGGGAAAAGCACAGGAGCCCATGCATGGAAGTGGGATCCCTGTGAAGAACCACACCGAGAACCCAGAGGGAGCTGCAAAAAAATCCTAACCCAAAACACCAAACAAAAGCAATTAGAAAAATAACACCTTGTTAGAGGTAGCGGCAGCGAGTCACAAGCCAGAATTTAACGCACTTTATTCCAAGTGTGTTTAAGCAAGAGGCATCGTTGCCTAAGATGAATTCACGGGTGGTTTTGCCCTGACTCTGCAGCCGCGCAAGGAATTACGGGCACATAAGCCTTGTGCCTCAATTTCTCTGGACTTGGCACCCTGGAGAAAAAGCAGAGTAATGCTTCAAACCAACGGCCTTACGCTGGTGTGAGACAGACTCGGGCTGTACGAGGATGAACAGGGGATCAGTTCTTATCCCTCTGTGTAAAAGGCTTTCAGAGCTTCATCTGAACACTGCCAAAGACACACTAGGAATAATAATTTGGGTCATTATTATTAATTATTATAGTGGTATGTAAGCTCCCAGCAGAGATTAATGCCGGGGGGAGGGGAGTGGGTCCCTTTTCACCCATCATCCAGCTGTAGAAGGACCCAAGAGGTGAAATCAAGGCCTTCTGATGGCAGAGGAGATGACAGCATATCATTAGGCATTGCCATATACAAAAGCAAGCAGCGTTTTCAGTTTCTGTGACCTCTCTGGGTACAAAGAATAAGAGTTTCTTTTCTTCCTTCCCCAAAATCCAATTTCTTCTACCACCGAGCAAAGAAAGTTAAAGGTGCTGCAGAAGAGACAAGCAGAGCACGTACCTGCTTTAGCATTGCTAGCCACAGAGCAGCGGCTAAGTCTGCACTAGGAGAGCTCAGGAGAGCTGATTGTGAAATAGAAAAATCTCAAAGAAAAGGTGGAAAAAACAATCTATTTTTGGTTATTCTGGTTTTTGCATTTTGTGACACCCTCCTCCCAATGTCTGAAAAAATTTTTTTTTTTTTTGCCAGACACCCATTTTCTATTGTGAAAGTCATATGGGGAAAAAAATTTCACCCCTTGCAGTGATGATCACAGAGACACGGCGTCCGAAAACCAAGTCACACGTAGTGCTACATCTCACAGAGAAACTTCAGTCCTGACCCCCACCGCGTTAGCGAGCTCAAGCCCTAATACAAGCTCCCCCTGTGTTTTTGTGTCTTGATGCAGCAATTTTAAAGCCATGGCAGACTTGTTTATCGAATAAATACATTTGGCTGCGCATGGGTCTCTCCAACTTCAGAGAGGATCAATGAAATCCTTTCCTTAGAGGAAAGAGCCTGACGAAATTATTGGTTTAATCCACCAAATATCATTTGGTCGAGTAAATTAATGTGACTAAAAGCATTCTGTCAGTTAAAGGCATTTCATCAGGCGCATACACATAATTCTGGTGACAAAGTGATTTTTGTCAACAAAATACTGCCTGGCCCACATCCAGAAGTTTGTTTAGCAGCGAGTGAGAACACAGTAAAGGCAGAAATCAGATCCTGAAGATTATGCAGTTATAAAAAGACAGGAAGGAGAGAGAAATTATCTGTTTGCTGCCAGACTGTGGGAAGTAGTTTACATGAAAGGAGATGGCGTTTACAAGGCAACATCAGCTTCCTATGGGCCTTTAACGTTAGCGTAAATCAAATCCTCGACGCAGAGCCACGGTCACATTGCACGGGTGTTTCGTTTCCTACTCTGCTTTTGATCCTACAGTTGGTAGATCTGTTTAATGTGTTAATTACAAAGTCCTCTGGTCTTTATCCAACATTTCTTCTGTTTATTGGTGTGTTTGGCATCAGAAACATGCAAATAAGGCGACCGAATTATTTTGCCTTTCACGTATCATCGCGCCTTCATCTAGTCTGCTTTGAAAAGGCACCAGCGGCTGAACCTCAGCCCCAAGTCTGCAAACCCAGGGATGCTGCAAACACACAAGTAAAATCCTGCTCAGCCCAGTGCACGGGGTCCGACAGTCGTGGGGGGACTACCGCAGCCCCCCCGCTGGGCTGGATCCCCAAGGTGCTGGGTGCTGCCTCCGAGCAGGGAGGGACAGACCAGGCAGCTGCACCGTACGCAGGGCAGTAGCTCAGCACTCCTGGCTCCCGACTTCCCCAAGGCAGCGTTGTGCAGTTCAGGCTCCCACCCTGAAGTGCAATCACTGAAGGGATTGATTTACTCTTCTCATCGATTTTAACGAGGTGCTTTGTTAAGTCAGAGCCTAAATCACTCCCTAAGACTGGAGAAGCTATTGATACCACCTCAGCATACTCGAGTGATGCTGCTGTTGGGGGAAAGATCAGAATCTGTGCCAATATTAATATCTGCAATCATCTAACAGAAAACCTGCCTGTTATATTTCACTGGCTCGGTGCCTGGCAGTTCTCGCTAACACACTGATAAATGGCTGGGTTTTAGGCATAGGAGGCAACAGGAGACAAGTTTGGAGAAGGCAAGGAGCAAGAATCACAGGCTGAAGGTCTGTGGCCATGAGCAGGTCAGAGAGCGTGGGGAGCTGGGTGCTGTATGAAGTAATTCACGAGTATAGGGCAAAGAAGAAAAAGCAGAGAGGGAGGATACAGCTGCTCAGTGCTAAGGAAGCAGAGCTGCAAGGGGCAACACATGCGGGAGCAAGGAAAAGAGTTTCCTACAGCGAAAATGGAGCGCACGGAAATACAAACACACAAAAAGGAGGAGTGAAGTTAACAGCAGAGAACAAACAGAGCTATTAAACATCATCTGTCCTCGGGAGATGCTGGCAGACAGAGGAAGGAGGAAATCTCAGAGCAGCTTTATTTATTTGGTGGAAGTGCTTTTGACTTCCCAGCTGTGCAAGAGCTACAGCAGGAACCCCCAGCCGGGGAGAGGCCATGCAGTGCCCGCCGGTGTTTGCGCACCAGAGTTAAAAGTGAAGCAGCTTCTCCTGAGCCTTCAGGCTGCTACAGAAACGGAGGTCAACAGAGCTGCTAGTGAAAGGCTTCCAGAGTGCTGAGAAGCAAGAAAACTCCCTTCAGTAGATCTCTAAACCTTATTTGTGACATGAAAGGACATTTCTAGGTTTCTAGGAGCTGAGTTTTGCCTGCCTCCTGCTGAGAAACAGCTTGCCATGCCCCCCAGCACTTGCCATTTTCTTCTCTGCCTTGTGGTACCATACAGCAGTTTTTGGAGTCACCGATGCATCTCTTTCAGCAAACCCTCTCTTTAGTTACTGTATTAGGTTCTTCACCGTTGTAGTCATTTTGAAGCCTTTCAGCTGTACTTACAGTTCGGAGTTTGCAAGGGGAGCTGAAGGGCTCCGATAGGAGAAGCTTAACCAAAAAGTCCTGTTTTTCACACTGGTACACTTGGAGATGTACATCTGGCAGCAGGGTTTACATACCTGGGTAATTATTGTCCAGGAGAGAAATTAAATTAGTCTCATCCTTCTCCCTCCGTGGTAGCACTTCAGCTGAAGCAGTAATAAAGAAAAATCTCATAAACTAGCCACTGGCCACCGGAGTCATTTGTCTGCTATCGATCCACGGTGTGATTTAATGGGGTGGAAAAGCAGGTACAGGAGGGACGTTTTGTCCCTCTCTAGGTTAGGGAAGCCCTTGCTGAAGTCTCACTTCATCCTTATGGGCTTCGCTGGCCCTATCCCGCTTCCACCACGTCACCGGCTCGGGCCCTGCGCATGCATTTCACCTCCTGGTGCGCTGGGGAGGTCGGCTGCTCCCCGCGAGCCAGCGCTGCTCACGAGAGAGGAAAGTCCCTGGGACTTGTGAGAGGGACAAATTGTTCAATTCTGTGCCCAGCTGCTGAACCTGAGAGTCTCCAGGTTTAATCTCAGCCTGCCACAAAATGGAAAGAGGTTTAACATCCATCAGGCAATTTTTGCAGACTCTCATGCCCAAAGGTTTGCCTTGGAAAAAGGGTTTGCTCTTACTCTGCTTGCTGACATTTGCAAACTCTACATCAATAATTGAAAGCTGAAGCCCCACCACAAAACACCTTGAAATTTATGACTATTGTCATCAACAGGAACTGCAAAATTAAAACCCAAGACCCTCCCCACCCCCCCTCATCCACAAACCCAGCTCTGCCTAAATCATGTAAAAAGCCATAAAAAGGAGCCGCACGCACCAACCCATAAATCCCAGCTGTCCTGTCTCCCCAGCTTAATACCAAGTGATAAAGATGCCCCAGAGTTTATATGGCTGCCAGTGCCCCCCCCCCCCCGCCCCCGCTGATTGTATACATAAATAAAAACACAATGATCTCATTTGAGTCCCTTAACCAGCAAAAGCGAGCGCTAGGAGCCCCAGCTAGTCTAGCTGGAGTGACTCACAGTGATTTTTGATTGAAGCTAACTATTAGCGGATACAATTAAGATGCCGTTTCAGTTTAAAGATGAATTGGCCGTGCAGTGACAAATTGTGAATGCTTATTGCTGCCACGCTGAGGCAGGTAATCAGGGAATGAAGTTGTAATTGTGGCACCTCTTGTTTTGCTTCTGCTGGAGCGCAGAACGCGAGATTCAATTTAACAAACAATTTGCCACACGGCTCATCCCTGCTGGGTGGGAAAGCAAAGCTTGCTGGCAAGGCTCCCTTTGAGTTTTGCTCCTTTTTAAACCTGTTATAAGCAAACCTGGCACTTGCTTTAACCTTTGCACCGAAGCAGAAAGGAAGAGGAGAAACCCAGGAGCATCACTGATGGTGTTTTGAGAGCGTATCGCAGGCTTCATCCAGAGACGATAAAAACCAACCCCACACACAGTGGAAAGAGTCATCATTCTTTTGATGCCTTTTGGGTCTTTGTGAGCTTCTTTGGAGAAACCAGAGGGCAGGCGGGCCAGCACGTTGGAGCAACAAATGACAACGTGCGCGAGTGGGGAGGGGTTTATGTATGCCGAGAGTTGCTCTCCCTCTGCAGGAGATTCAAGCTGGAGATTCACGCTAGACACCCTGGGTGATCTTTAAGCCATATGCCCTTTTTTCCCCCCAAGGGAGGGAAGGATGAACTGAAGAAGCAGCTACGTGTAGATTTAGCAGCTCCTCAGCAGCCTGCCTCTGTCCTGCTGCAAGGGGAGGAGTGTGGAGACACGAGGCAGGTCTTGAAACGCTGTTTTGCCTGCACTGAGGAAACAAGCGTGAGCTCCTTCGCTATAGTCTGGTTATTACAGTGGCTGTGCTTCCTCGGGTGTGTTTCTGAAGCAAGCGCTTTGCAAGGAAAGTAATTTTGTTATGGTGAATCGAGAGAAATACAGTAATTTTAGTGGGCATTTTACTTTCAACAGTTCCACATCTGTTCAGTGCTAAATTAGAAGCCACAAACCCCCCTATATTTCAATTTTATATCAGCCAGACTAAGTCCCGGGAAGCGTTAAATGCACATACACACACTGCATCCTGCTGCTGTTGGTGCTTCCTGGGTCTTCTCGTCTTTCCTCCAGTTAGCTGTTTCAGGGCCTAAGGGGCTGGCATTTAAAGGACTCCAAAAAGATGTTAGCGCCAGAGATTTCCTGGACCAGACTCGCCGAGCAGAGCTTTCTTGGCTTCATTTACCTCTGTTTGGGATCTGTCCTTGCACACAACCACTGCCTTCGAGTTCCTAGTCCAGACTCGGCTCCTCCAACAAAGCCAATTCCAGGGACGTGTTGCAGCCAGCCCTTACACATCCTTCCTGCCTCACTGCCATTAGTGATTTGTAATCAAACAAGTCACTTAAACTTATTTTAAACCCCAAATCTCAGGGATTTTATTCTGTTTTTTTTAAGGCTAAACATGTGCTTACATGTTTTGGGATCTCAGAGCCAACCAGTTGCTCTTGTTACTTCTTCAGGATGTAGACATTGGCACCACGTTTTTGGTCAGAAAGAGGACAAAGAAAATCGTCCTGTAGTTCCTAGTCTGACTTAGCTCAGATAATGAGGACATCAGCTGTCACGGAGAGGTCCCTCTTTTTATCAGTTTGTCTTTGTAAGTGGTTCAGTTTCTCCTTTCTGCAAACATACAGGAGTCAGAGAATATCAAAGAGCACAGGGGAACGTTTAGTGGTTGGTAACTAGAGAGGCTCCAACAGAAACCTTGAAGGAAAAAAAAAAGAAAGAAAGCGAGCATCTTCTGTCTTTTTCTGAAGTACTGCTGGTCATGGTCTTCAGAGAAGACATTTTCTTGCCTACAAGCACGAGACGGGACTCAAGATCAGTTGGATCCTGCTCTTCACTCCTCATCAGCCTTGGAAAAGCCCCAAGGCAGCCAGCAGCAAAATCTGATAGGACTTGAGGCAGGTGCATCTCAAAGGGGAGAAAAGCTCATCTAATTAGATTAAAGTTTAGTGTTTTGGACGGAGGCAAGCTGTCAATGCCAAGAGCTGTGTGCTCTGGCAAAGCAAGAAGCACAAACAAATGCTTCATAATTTGTATGTCAGCAGCGCTGGATACTTGTTTTTGGTAGCTCCACAGCTCAAGCTCCGAGTACGAGGGATACTGCAGGAGGAGCTACTGGAGCTATTTAGCAGCTGGACAAGGAAAGAAAAGGGAGGTGCTTGGTGCGTAATCCCTGCCTGTCCCCTGACAGCAGGACCTGCTCCCTGGCCAAAGCTTGGGAGCTGGGAGTTTGGGTCACTGGGGAGGAAGGGGACAGATGCGGCAATTCATACTGTCTCCTTCAGGCTGCCCCAGGCATCTAATACAGGTGCAGAATACAAGAAAAAGAGGTGTATGTGTCCCAAGAGTCCTTCATGTCCCAAGTCAGCTAGAGATAGACACTGCAAATACCTTCCCCTTCTGACACAAGCGGGTCGTGTAACTGCTCCGCTGTACGGCTGGGCAGGGAAATCAAGGCAGAGAAAGGTCAAATACCTCACCTTGCAAATGCTTGCATGAATGCTTAATATTTCTCCTGCGAGCAGTCTCACCAGCTTTGATACCACTGCAGATATTTTATAAAAAGAAGGAAAGATCTCTAACCCACTGTCTGCCTCTGAGGGGCTTGGGGAGATGGGGGACAGAGATGCCAGTCATCCACCTGAGCCAACCCCCCAGTTTGCACTAGCCTGCTGCAGCGTAACTCCAGCACCAAGCCTGACATGAACATCCTCACCACAACGCTTTTAATTACACAAGGCCCTGTCAGAGCTGAGTCCCACTGGTTTTAACGCGCAGGAGGTTACGCTCACGTTTCCTGGCAAAGCGCTCCAGTTACCTCAGGCCCTAGACACAGCAGTTCATGCTCTCCAACCCAATAAACCATCAGCTCTATTACCACAAAAGGAAAGATGCTAAAAAAACCCCACCAAAACCACCACACAATAAAAAACACCAAAAAACTTACCCCCTTTGGGCTTGCTCCCTGCAACACGGGTGAGTCTCCAGGCTCTGCGGAGATGCCACACTCTTCCCTCCCAGGGAAAAACCTGCAGATGCCCCAGCCCACCACCTGAGGCCACTTGAGTCTGCTAACGAGGCAGATTGGGCAGCCCCAAGTCCATCCCCAGCTCCACTTTCCCCCAGCCTTGGCCAGCTGCTGAGTAATTTGGGAGCCCCTCTTCATCATCAGCGAGTGGGAGCAAACACCTGTGCAGCCTTGAAAGCTAACACCCCAAATCAGCCATCGTTTCTGAAAACAGTAGGTGACCTCTCTAAGGATGCACCCACCTCTGCTGCCCCTTCAAGACACATGGGGTCACGGGGGGACCCCCAGGGCTGAGCCTCCAAAAGGCTGTTGAGAATCACTAAAACTGAAATTTGTGCCCTGGTTGGAGCTGGGGAAAAGCACTTCCCAAGTCAAGCTGCTCAAGTTCCTCGTGTCATGCAAACACGAGCCCCGCTGAACCATAATTCGCTGGTTTTACCTTCTTGAGGCAGGGGATAAAGTGATACAGAAAATGCTATCTACAAACGTCTTTATTTGGAAACAAATACATATGTTACTGCACTAAATTAACTCAGCTAAGGAGATGGAAATTAGATCATTTAAAAGCACAGAGCTCTCCCATCTTGTTTCAGCAGAATCATCTTTTTTACATAGCCAGGCAAGGGGCTCATTTTTGGGGAAAACAAACACATCTGTTATGATTATGGCCATTCAAAGCTGTTTCTTGCACTCTAAATTGTCTAACATGAAGGATCAATGGTGTCCTCAGATGATGATTTAATTAAAAACTCCTCCTTTCTTCAAGTTGAGTTCTGCAAAAACGCTCTGAATGGCTGATGGATGAATTGCCCTTACCTTGCCTGCTTTCTTTTTAATACTTTTCTCAGAATTTTAATTGCTGCCATTTGAGGATTATTGATTAACTGTAATTGCTCCTTTTCTCAGGCATCTCCCTCGTTATCCCCAGCTATGTAGTCCATGCAAAAGATGAAAGCAGAGTGCTTCAGAACTGTAATAGTTTTCCTTGTGTGTTAAAGAAAATGCAGAGAGCTTGATTGTGTACGTGTTTGACTCCCGTGCCTGGACCCTGCGTTGGCTTGAACTTGAAAGCGGATCAGCCTGCAAATTCTTTTTCCGTAAAGAAAGCACACTAAAAGCACCAAAAAACCTTTTTATAATCCAGTTACTATTAGAGGGAAACTAGAACAATGAACTCTTTACAGCACAGGAAACTCCTGAGTGCAAAGAGAAATTCCTCTCTGCCTTCCCGGCTGAGCAAAGGGAGGGAAGTTACTCCTCCTGCCTGTTTCTTTGCATTTCAGGTATATTTAAAGGTTCACAGGTTTCAAAATACCGGGCCAAATATGCTATTACACAGGCAGCATCAACTGCAACAGGCGTGAAGCTGGTCTTTGCTGCAGGTTTAAGGTGATGCTTTAATTTTAGTCTGAGGATTATGATCTTAGACTAAAGTATTATTGGGAGGCAGCAAATGATCCTGTTAAGAGTTGATCTGATAAGTCTGGTGTACCTAAGTATACAGATAGTGCAATTAAACAAAAAACCCACCCTGCATCATTAATTCCAGAGCAATTACTTTTAGAAGCTGATCGTCAGTTAAGTGGGAGTTCATTACAGAATTTGTCTAGAAATAAGTTTGAGATAGCAAATGGCTGCCCACAAGACTTAAATAACAAAAATTATGAAATACAGTAGTAGAAATTTGAAAAAATTATTTCCTTTAATTTTTTGCCCAGGGATGCCTGTGCCCTGACACTGACCTGCAGCCCGGTGGGGAAGCCAACACCACACTCAGCTCTGCCCTGGCCCCACCACTGCAACCAGGTACCATCGCGCATGGGAAATCCCTCTCATCCATGGACTGCATGAGCATCCCACAGCCCTAGGAAAATTGGAGACAAAAAGTTGCAGCGGTCGGAGGTCGCAGCAGCTTTGGTGCCTGAACCCCGCAGTGGGCTCAGGCAAACCTTTCCATGGTATAACCAGGCAGGCAGATCACTTGTAGAGGATACTGCTGGAAATGTAAATTAAAGTGTAGCAGGCAGCAGGGAGACATATGAAAGGAATCATGGATATCTGATCCAGTTTGAAAAGACAAGACAGCTTGGGTCGGCAGCTAATTGGGAGCCTAGGGAAACAGCTTCCCAGGCTGCACGCTGCAAGCAGCTCATGGAGAGAGGAGCTATAGGTTTTCTGCATGAAGAAGCTGACTGTTAAATTGAGTATGGTATTGATGGTAAATGCATTTCATCACCAAATTATAAAAAAAAACCAAAACAAAACCAAAGTATGTGTCAAGCTTTTTGTGCCTTTTTTCACTTTCATTAGGGAAAATTTTCTTCCAGTACATGGGATAGACAGCACAGGTGGGAATGCTTTCACTTAAATAAACATCAGTAGGCTGAAGCAACTCCTTTTCTTATGTTTTGTTCAATGAAAATGAAATTAAATACTGAGACTTATTTAGAAAAAACAATGGTCAGGACAATGTTTTTGTATTCTACGAATGTGTTTTTTTTTTTAATGCATTTTGAAGAGGTGGCATTTATTCTGTATAAAAAGATAAAGATTCATCATTAATTTACTAGGGTGACCTTCACTATTAAACCTCTGCTCTGCAGAGAGCAGTGGACACTCTTCAGGGACATGCTGGGAACTTCAGCTGCCTTCACCCTTGTGTTTTTCTTCAGTCTCACAAAGCAAGACTGACATCAAAAGAAGGGAAAAAAGATCACGAAAGGAATCAACAGGTTCTTCTGGGTACAGGAGACAACCTAAAGATTTGGACCATCCAGTCAATGCGAATCATGCATGCATTTAAGGACTGCAGGGACTTAAAGAATTAAGAGGGGAGAGAGATCCCACTTCTTTTGACAATAAAGCAACTTTTGGAAAGTTGTAACAGAGCAAAATGTGACACACAAATAGAGGGGTGAAGAGCAAGGTTGGAAGGAAGCAATAAAGGATTTCACAGGTGAACTCCATCTTGAAGGCTTACCATAAACATTATTCCTGTCCAATTGTAGGAAATTTCTTGCAGTGCTTTAGCAAGTCCTCTTTTTTCTTGTTGTCATCAAAATATGTTTCAATGGATTTTTTTCATGCGATTCAAGGAGATTAGTAGTAGAGTTTTTTTTCAAAGGCACCTTATTTCAATAAAACATTTCTATAAACTCAAAATTTTGGCCTGAACTCTGCTTCTTTGGAGAGCAACGGCATTTTTATTTTTGGCTTCAGACAGACCAGAGTTGGGCAGATGGTGAAGTGGATGGACAGTGTATAAGTGTATTGTGGACATCTGTGTATGGACAGCAGAGAAGATAAAATTCACTCCTGTGACTGCCATTAGGGACTTAGGGGAACTTGAGCTGGCCCCACAAGCAGGGACAGGAAGGGGCTTATTTACATCATCTCGATGCGCCCAAATTAGGGGCCAGATACAAACGTAAGAAAGAAGAGTAATACAGAATACTTACACTAGAAAGCTGTCTGTATTAGACAGGCATCTATATTTGATGTATAAATTTAGATGATGTGAATACCCATCGAAGTGTGAAACCCGTCCCTGGTGTAACGCAGTTAAGGCAAGGGCGTACATCTGACTATCTGACTAAGCCATTTCAGGGCATATTCACTGCTAACTGAAGTAATACATCAAACTTTGACTTGTTTCACCAGTATCATGGAAAAAAGGCATATTGTGCGAAGGGAGAGCAGACGTTTTGCAGCCACTAGGTGGGATAACAGCCTAGTAGGCAACGTGGCTGGGAGAGAACTGCAACACAGAGCCTGCACCCAGCCTTTGGCCAGCATCCTTTACAAGGGAGATAAGCAAGTAAAGCGCCTCACTATGTGTTAAACCTGCCACAGCCTTGGTCAGGGAGAAGATTTAGGAGACTACAAAATCTCTTTAAATATTCATAAATGTTCTCTGTAATTGCTCAGTTCACATTCAAGTGTTTTTATAACTTGACTACTGCACAGTTCCATAATTGAACTTGCCACATTTGCGAACATCCTAACAGGGCTGTTTCAGAGCTCTTGCAGAAACGGTAATACTATAGCAAAGGAAGTGGGCAAAACTCTTGAAATCAAAGGCTCTGGCTTCATTTCCATCAGAAGGAAGTTGACCTGGAGGTTTTTGTGCTATGTTTTATGGAGTAAGGAAAAAAAAAAAAAAAAGATAGTTCCACTTTAATATTTACAACACATCTTTCATGCATCTTTAACAGCATTGTTTATAAAAAATGCATTAACAGTTCTGTTTTGCTTCAGGCAGGGGGATCCTTTACAGGATAGGCAGCTTGATTTGGATCTTAACGATGACGATGTTCTACCTCTGTTCCATGAATTAATGCATCTGGGAGATGAACTCCAGAGCAAAGATGTAAGAGCGGGAGCTTGGCCCTTGCACATGAATATTCTTAAGGAGAAAGCAAGAGCTTTTTCTCCTTACAGCTTAAAGCAGCTCAGAAAGCTCCCAAACAGAGCAGGAGGGAAGCCAACCGCTAAGTAGGAACAGAGATAAAATAAGGCTTAATAATCAACACCATCGCCCCTCCAGCTTGTGTATGTTTTCCTCTCTCTGGTTTTTGTATATGGAACTGTTGCATTTCCTTTATTTCTCTTTGTACAAGTACGCCTATTAAAAGAGTGTAGGGCTTTGGTTGTCCCAAACCCAGCTGCAGACCAAATGATTGATTACCATCACATCTAGTCTCTCCCAGGAGCCAATATGATGCTGCAAACCTTGCTTCCATTGATAGGTTGCCATTAAAAAAAAAAAAATCCACATGGGCAATTAGATTCCCAATATGAAAAGGCTTTATACAGAGGCTTGCACGTGACTTTGCCAGGTAACAGAAAGCAATTTCTGCAGGTTAGCAATTTAGTAGTAAGTTGGATATATATATGTCATGGTTTAACCCCAGCTGGCAGCTAAGGACCACACAGCCACTCACTCACTCCCCCCTGGTGGGACGGGGGAGAGAATCGGAAGGGTAAAAGGGAGAAAACTCATGGGTTGAAATAAAGACAGTTTAACAGGTAACCCTGGAGTTAAATCATGACAATATGTATGTAATATATGTTTATATATACATAGTATTTTGAAAATGGCAAAGATGCTTGTTTGACACAGAAGGAGGCAGAAAACGCCTCTTACATGAGTTAAGGATCAGGAATCTGTAATCCTTAAGAAAATGTAGGACTGAAATATTAATGAATCCCAGGCAATTCCCAAACAAGAGGCACAATACCAAGACTAGGAGGTTTCTTCCACAAAAGCAGTCTGAGGATATAGGGTTGCTTAAGAAGTCAAGCTGGTGTGAATAGATCACTCTTCACAACTAAATTAATGATGAAAAATATTTTTGGGTATCATAGCATTGATTTCCCTTCCAATGAGAGCCTCACCTGCCTCTGAAACCATAATAGAAAAGATTATGATCAACATGGAAAGAATATTCTGGATGATCCAATTTACCTTTCAATGTGCAGAAGAAAGAATTTGATTTTGTAGTATTTTCAAAAGGATTTAGAATTACAAAACCAAATCAGAATTATTTTTATGTATGAAGCGATAAAGACGAGAGAAACCCTACTGATCCTGGATTGCCAACGTCCTAGCTAGAAAACAACCACATATTAACAGTTTTCAGCCTAAACAGCCACAACAAGCAAAAGCGTAACAGGAAGGAATCATCATAATGTTTCAGAAACTGCTGCTGGCACTGGCTGCTGTAATTTCTCACTTTTAACAATTAGGCATTATAAGGGAGCTTGTACTTTGGGAAAGTACAACACTGTCTCTTACACTGTGACAAGTCAGGCTCTGCTAAAAATAGAAACCAGCAAGGAAAAGAAAAGAAACTTTTTTTTTTTTTTTTTTTTTTTTTTTTTTTACAAATAGGGCATCACTGGAAATACATTCCATGCCATCTTTTAACAAGTCCTTTGCCCCCCTAATTTCAGCTGAAAATCCACCCAGTCCGGTGTGCTGCCAGACACCACGAATGGGCTCCATGTCTCCAGACTCATGTGGGCTTGTAATTGAAAGAAATGCTGCAGTTGTTGCCGAGCAATGGACACAACTTGGCCTCTCCGTGCCTCCTCCTCAGGACCACTTCTGTTCCTCCTTCCACCTTGCACCTCATTTTCTTAAGAGATCAATTCAAGGTGCTCAGGATAAGAGCTCAGGATTTCTTCGGTTTTAGGAGAGCTAACAGCAAAGAGTGGCAGCAAGACCCTTTGCCAGGCTGAGAAGTGACTTGTTGTAGCTCTTGGAGGAAATCAGCCTCTGACATGAGACCTGAGCCCTCGTTTTCTGGCATCACGCTTCCACCGTGAGTACATCTATTCTTCCATGGGCACCGAGAGAGATGTCAGTCACATGGCTAAAGGACAGAGGGGAGCTATGGGAATGAGAATCCCGCTAGAGTGACACAGTTTCATGCTGTTTCTTTAATTTTTTGTCTGGCAAGTGAAATATATTTCACCAGAAGGCGGGAAAGGACTTGGAACAAAATTGATCTTGGCTGAGCAAACATTTGACAACGTTCTGTGGGAAACAACCATCTGTCTTGGGAGATATCAACTCCAGAAGATATTGATGGCACTAAAAATATCTGCCTTAGTCCACAGTCCCAAGGCATTCAGTTTTCAAGCGTGGAGAGCCTCTATTCTTCAGCAGTAAACCTTTTTATTTATTTTTGGTTTTGGAGTGTTGACTTACCAGGTGTGCAGTGAAAGGCTCCGGTTTGTTCGAGATGCAGCCGCATATGTTTTGGTGCCTGGGCTGAGTGGAAACTATAGAGGAGCTGCAGAGAGATAATTAATATGGATTAAATGGAAAAAGGGCTTTGTGCTATGCTTCACAAGTACAGACCGTACACAGAGATGGATGTCTCTATCTCAGAAGAGCTTTCTGGAGCAGTTTGGCAGGCTGGTTTCTTCTAAGATACATGAGAGGAGAGAAAAAAAAAGTAATCTTTGAAAGAAACTTTAAAAACGCACCATGAATTCAAAACAGCTCTTTACTCCTCACTGACAAAGAGGCTAATGTATTTATTGAAACTGAGAAGCAGCCCCATCCCACAAATCATTAAGATTTAGACCATTTCACCTTCCACGTGTGGATAAAAATCAAGATAATCCAAAGTTTGTCTAGGGAGGTGGGAAGATGGGGCAGCCTAAATTCACTGATAGATGTTCTGCATAGAAGTTGGCAGATCCACTTTCATACCTGTGATTTGCTGGTCTCCTGCTGTCCAGGAGGGTGCTTTTCCACAGGCCTGTGAAGTAAGTAATACTTATTTTTACCACAAACTGGAGGTCTTGCTACCAGAACATATTCCTCTTTGGAAAAGGCAGTCTCTTGGCCATCAGGGGTCTCTGTGGGAGACCAGAGGATTACAGGTGAAAGCTTTGACCTGTTGTCCCATACTTGCTCCAGAGTCTCTCGCTCTCTCCATCTGTGATCGGTGCAAGCTCCCCACCAGAGCTACACCAACATCCACATCTTCTCACAAAGAGCTTCAGCTGCAGCAAGGACAAGATACTCACTCATTCTACAGGAACAATTTGCATTTTGCTCTTTGAGCCCTACCCCATCGTATTTCCATTTCCTGGGATATTCATTAGCTTTTTTTCTCATCTTCCTGTGGTTTTCCCCTTTTAGGGAGGTTTTTCAGGTGTGTTTGAGATGGGTTTATGGTTGTTGCCCAGGAGAGCCAATAACAAGTGCCACGTACTCGTGCTGAGAACAAGAACAAACGATGCTTCCTGCTGACAGCCCCCCGCCACCAGCAACTGTCCACCATAAACCCCAGAGCTGGATGCACTTTCTCTGTGTTTAATCTCTGCTAAAGAGGACTTCTTTTCTGTGGCCAACATGACAATCCAATGGGAACCCATGCTGCTTACCTTGCAGAAGAATGACTGTTCACCATAGCCAAATGTCCCCGATCAAAAGTCAGTGACATGAAAAGGGGCAGGCTTACCAGAGTGTGACTTTTTGGCATGATGAAGGTGGCTAAGATAAGCCAGACTGGCAGTCATATTCAAAAAGTAATAATAATCTAAAATTTAAAAAATAATAAAAGAAATTAATTCATGTTGAAGGCCTATGGCTGAGTCTTCCTCGAAAGTTGACTCAGATGATATAAAACAGAGTAAGAAATAATATTAAAAACAATCAGATATTCCAGTGATGGAGGAAAGAGATGCAATGACTACTTCATCCAGATATACTCAGGTGGATAAAGAAAAGGGGGTGTCCTAGCAGTATAGTGTGCTTGACAGGAGAGATTTTACAGGAAAAGAGAATTCCTACTTCTGGAGTAATTGAGGAAGACAACATAAAAATGCTTTAGAAAACAGTAGCTCCATGGTCCTGGAACAGTAAATACTACACGTGTGGGGGGAAAGGGAGCAGGGGTTTATTGGGCAACTGGAGCTGCCCAGAGCGCCCTGGGGAGCCATGGAGATATTGGATCACAGCTCGGAAAGAAGTGAAAACACCTGAAAGAGGAGGGCGAGCAGGAGCAGGGATTTCTCCCCGCACATACAGTGAGAGAAGGAGCTGAGACAGAAGGCTGACAGGATGCACACTTCTTTAATGACTTTTTTTTTTTTAGTTGGGTTTGTTTGCATGACAGCTCTGAAATAGGATAAAGTACAGAGAAGGGCAATGCTGCATAATGTGAACGAGAAAAGGGAACTGTTCAGCTTTTTCATTTAAATGCATGAAAATCTCTGTGAGGTCTGTGCGGGGGTGGGGGGGGAGGGCATGAATTTAAAAAAAAAAATTATGCTGAAGTAAATGATGACTCTGGTGAGAGAACAGACTCAATCTGAAGGCTCGTAAGCACTGCTGAAATTATGAACTCTGTTAAGAGTCACAGGCTGTGTTTCTGGATGCTGAGTAGGGCATTGCCTCAACAAATACCTCAGCAAGATAAAATTTAACGCCAGAAAGCCTTCTGTAGCTCTTCAGAAACGTACTGCTGTGGTCACAGAGACCTGGCTGCAGGGATGGGATGGATGCTACTGATGCGGTACGGACCTGCCCATCCACAGGGAGCTCCTGAACCCACCGAGGTGGGTGTCCATGGGTGGCGACATGCCAAACTGCCTCTGTGAGAGTCACTGCACACACCCTGCTGATCCTCTCTGCCTCCTTCATCCCACTCTTTCCCTGGCACCAGCACTGCTCTGCAAGGGAAAGATGCAGCCCTGCAACCTGGCCTCATGGGGACAGAGGAGAGGAATGAAAAAGCCAATAGATTCAGGGCCAGACATACCAATGGAGGGGATAGGCACCTCAGAATGAAGGCGCTTGCAGGTTTGGTGGTAGGAGCAAAAAACACATGCTTTGCTTCCTGCTTTGTGGCAACAAAAAAATCTCGATCTGGGGGATGGCTGCCACCCACGTTCTGGCTGCCTTCCTTCATGCTTCTTTGAACAGGGGCCATCTGTGTGTTAAGGCGACCTTTCAGGATGACAAATAGGAATAAAACACTTGAGAGACATTGGACTGCTGCTCAAGGCCAGAAGATATTGGTGGCACCTTACCAACGGGAGATCTTGCTGGCTTTGCATCATCTTTCCCAGATGTCCAAACCCAAACAGGTTCCCTTTTAGCAGCTGAGGGAAGATCATCGTATCTCATGAAGCACAGGCTGGCCTAAAAACTACGGAGATGAAAATCAGGCCGTTATAAATAATAACCAATGACTCCAGATCAAGCCCCTTATTCCTAGATCTCCAAAACCCAAATCCAGATGAAGCCACTTAATGTAAAGAACACATATGGTCACTAATAATACATACATTTCAGTTGTCCTGCGCAAGCCAAAGCATTTCTGCCACATCATCAAATAAGTTATATCTGTGCGCTCTTTATTCAGTAACGATTTATTTATATACGGTTATGCTGCACCCTGAAACACATAGCTTACTAATTAACTCATAGCCACCTGGAATGGTAATTAGCACAACAAAATCTGGAGCAAATCCATAAGACTGATCATGAGATGTACATGCTTGAATCACTGAAAATAGTCAGCCTCGGTAGTTTTAACCCATATAAGGGGAAAACATGCATTTCAAGTTGAGTGCCAAGAGGCTGCCCAGTGCTAATGACAGGTCTGAAAAATTAGGCTCTGGTTGTGCAGGGAGTGTGGGCTTGAGGTCCCTGGCCTTCAAGTTTGCTCAGTGGCAGCACGAGGACGTGCCTTTCAATATTGTATTAAAGAGCTGGAACCAGAGCAAGTGCTGGAAGTCTTTTATCCCGTGGAAGCATTGCTGCCCAGCGTTGTCCCTCAGACAAAGTTATCCTGCCAACAGATCATGGGACTGGAGGTTTTGTGATTGAGAACTACAGATCTGCATGGGAGCATTGTACAGGAACCAAGGCAAAGACAAGTTAAACTTGGGTGAAAGACTTCATACCCTGTGTGCATGTGCAAGAGGCCAGCTAAGTTGATACAAAGCCTTCTGATATTGCAACTGCTGGGTTTGAGGCTCCCAGTATTTTAATACTTACCAGTTTGCCTCTTTTGCTACCATGAAGAATTACAATGACTAGGCATTGCTTGTGCAACTCCACGCTGTGCATTTGCTGCTGATCAGTGAATGTAATCCTGCTGGAAATGCAGAGGTGGGCTCCAAGGGATGAACTGTTTCCCATCTGCATTTAAGCTCCTTTGTGCCTGCTAAAGGGCTTTGCTAAAATCAGTGACAACCTGCCCGCTCCCATGCCTAATCGTCATAAATGTGTGAAAACAGAACCCAGCATAGTTAGTAATTACCCCTTCATTATGCCAATGTGCTTCTGCTAGCATAATCATGACCAGAAGACACGTGCTTCTCCTCTTACCATTTTCTGTTTGCAAATTTAGCTTCTTTTTCTGCTAATAAGGATTTTTTTTAAAAAAAGAAACAGCAACAAAACCCACCTTTTGAAGCCTGCGCCTACCCGTGCAGCAGTCAGTGACAAAATGTCCCCTGACCTGAAGAATCAAACTGTGCAGTAGCAAATAGCAGCAGAAATAACAGGCACGTGAAAATACTGAAGAGAAGGGCACATAAAAAGCATCTAAAGCTGAGTTTAAAGAGAATTTGGTGCCCATCACAGGTGGCTCAGAGTTTGCACGTCATCTAGGGGCAATTTTGATTAGGATTAGTTAACCAGCAATTTCCTTCCTCATTGGCTTTTAACCATTTATTGTTTACAGTGTAGTCTAGGAAGCTCTGCAATAGACACTAAAGCACTTGAGAGGCAGCAGGAGTCACTCCAAGAGAATAAGTTAAAGCTCAGCATGTGCTCTTCAGCTGGAAATCATAAAGCATCCCTGGAAACATTTAGTTGACCCCTGAGATGGAAGACAGAAAACAAGAGGGCACCTTTCCTGCTCCCTACGGAGGAGGCTGCCAACCACCACCCCTGATCTGTGCATTACGTGCAATGTAAATGCACCCGTTCTTGCTAATCTTATGGTAAGTTTGATCCCAAATTCTGCCTGTGCCTGCATAGCCTTTATATTCACTCCTGTCTTTCCTCTTCTCCCTGTCTTTAAGGATTGCTTGCCCTGGGCAGTCTCCTCCTCCTTTCATTACCTATCCAAAAATGTTCACATTCTGCCTCATAACTGTGCTGATAGAGTCTTCTGCCCCATCATCTCCAGCTATCCAGTCATTACATGCTTTTTGAGAAATAAAATTAAAGAAGCTAACAAAACTTATGATCCTGAGAAAATATTTGCTTTGGATATTGCACAGAGAATTTAGGAAGCTGGGATCTCCCAGTTTTAGGAACCAGGGAACCGTTTTACCTCGTACACTGCCTTTTTTGCAGAACTGATCATAAAACGCTGGTCTGAACTCTGAACCGGTTATTCCAGAACTAGTGAGTACTGGCAGCTGTGTCTGAGATTTTGAAAAGGACAAAAGACACTTGTAATTTGTGTCCAGCTTATTCAGTAAGGCAGCACTGGATTTAGGAATGAGCTCAGATTAATTTGTGCGTTACGCCATTTTACAGAACAGCAATGCCAGTGGCTGACTATCACCTTCGAGGGACTGAGCCGTGACTTCTGTACAAGAGAGCAATGATGTTGCTGGTGGAGGTGAGAGCAGCCGTGCATCCATTTGCCAGTGGTTGGAGAACTGGCCACCTCTCATGCAAGAGTGAAAATGAATAGCCACAGTGGTTTAACGTCGACTCTATTAAAGCTCCTCATTCCTCTGGCAAATTGAGTTGACTTTCAGGACAATTAAACTATTTGAGCCTCCATCCAGTCTGTTCGGTGCTGTTAAATTCCAACGCAAAATGAGTCTCATTTGAAACAGCAGCACTGGTAATAGATAGCGCAGATCCTTCTAATGAGATCCTCTCATCTCATTTGATGAGTTAACAGTGAGCAATCACAATAGTTAGCGATGCAAATAAAGCCTAACTACTGACATCTCAGCTAGCAGAAGGGGATGGGGCTTGCACATCAGAGTTGAAGTTTCAGGCTTCCTGAAAACTGAAGTCAGCCCTTTCCTGCACAAGGACCAGCAGTTCTAAAACAGTGTCACATTTGCCACCTCTCAGCCAGAAAAGCCTCCCTTTGGACAACCACAAACCTCCGCAAGTGAGCGTGAATCCAAGTCCAAAGCTTTCACACAGCAGTTGCTAGAAGAAACCCTTCCGTTCATCCTCTGCTATAGCAAGGGCATGCTGCTTTGTTCTGAGGGCCAGTCCCTAACTTGTGGCTGGACTCCAGCGAGCTGCAACTTCACTTGCTGCAATTTAGCAATGAGCACATCTGCTCTTGGCTTTCAGGAAAGTCCAGCTCTGTTTCTCTCTCACAAAAAAAATCCCGGTATGGTTAGCAGTTCCTCCAGAGTAGTCTGAGAAAGCTGAACACACACCCCCCTCCCCATACACACACAAGGACCACTACAAACATTTCTGCATGCAATCGAGTGCTGCTTGTGTTTCTTCCATCTCGCCTTTTCTTGCTGGAATTCAGAAGAATGCATCCGTCTTAAAAATCAAACCAATCTCATACAGAAAAACCTGACCAAAACTGGGCACGTCACTGCACAGGCATTTTCCCCAGAGGGGAGGATGTGAAAGCAAAAAAAACATGGCAGATGTTAGTCGTGGTTTTTAATGTGCTGCTGGAAGGTGCTCAGATCCTATAGCGACAAGAGCTCAGAAGTCTATAGTGCAGCAGCCAAACACTTCAAGAGGAGCTTTTCACGTAGCTCTGTTTTGAAATACTTCAAGATGATGTGGCACAGAAATAATTTAGGCAAGAATAGATTTTCCTAAGCAAGACAGAATAATAAAACATTACACTTTGTGATATACAGCTGAAATTACACTACCTGAAAAGGCAATATCTCATCTGAAACACTGAGTATCAAAACAATTTGATTTTTCCATCAAAATGTGGAGAAGATGAAGAACATTACAGCAAAATTTCTTCAGATTGAAATACAGGCTGTCTTGCACATACAGAGCTTCGGAAATCACAAGTTGTCTTCATCTTTTCCAATCATTTTGAATTAATTAAGTAACTACCTCAGCTTGTTTTTAAACTGCAGTGACAGACATGGTTAAATTCTCAGATGTATTAAAAAATATCCTAAGTGAATAAAAAGGGGGCGGGGGGAAAAAATCAAACAGCTCACGGTTTGTGCATGTTGCATTATACCATCATTTGACTTTAGGATGTTGGAGTTTGCTTTATCAGGATTTGACACTATCTACTTGACTAAGCAGTAGCTCAAACACAAAAAAAAAAGTAATAAAAACATTGAAAATGTCATGCCCATGAGCTTCAAAGCAGCACAAGGCTTGACTAATTTAACACCTTTTTTACTCTTAAAGGAACTGCTTACCCATTGATTCGTCTTCTGTTCTCCCAGGATCATCCTGTCACTATTGCTCAGAGCTGTAGTGCATTTCTCTCTGTGCAGTAAAAGAAAAAAAAAAGTTACAGATATAATAAAAAATTTCATGGTCTCTGCTTAAGGCTTCAGAGCTACCTTGTGGTCTTTGTAGAAGAGCTCATTAAAAATGCATTATGCTAGTGAGAGAAAAGGTTTGCAAAAGTGTGGGGCAGTTAAATGAGAGAAAAATTCTCTCCTAGGGAAAGGAGTGACAGAGATTGCTTTATACTTCTTGACTCACAGCTTTGATTCAAGCACAATGTCACAACCAATGTACATCTGATTGCTCTTCCCAGCCGGGGCTGTTACGTCCCCAGGGAGAGAAATCGCACCTTGGGAGGCGGGCAGCACTTGCCTGGTGTCTCTTGCGCAGTGCCCTGCTAGTAAATAAACAGACCAACAATCTCCCTGGCAAATGTGGAGCCATATCTGACCTGTGATGGGAACATCCTGAAACTGTACCGGGGACAATGGGTGACATGACCGGAGTGGGTGTCTCCAGGGCTCGCCAAGAGCTCTCCTGCAATAAGCCCCCATCTTCTGTGAACTACTGACATGAGCTGTGGGAAAACTTTCCCTGAGGAGAGAGCCCACATCACCTTGAAATCCTGTTCCTGTTGTGGCAACATACCCCACGCCGTGGTGTAATTCCAGAACAGATACAATTCAGTGCCACCAGCTGCTGATGGTAAAAAAAAAACCAAAAAAACCCAAACAAGCCAACAAAACCCAAAACGTACTGAAACAAGTTGCCAAAGCCCAGGACGTTATTTAGATACAACAAGATTTTTAAAAATTTACTCATTAGCAACTTCTCTTACTGGAGCCTTTAGATTTTGAATATTCCAGCTTTTCTCTGGAAGCAGGAGGCAAGGAGACTTGCCCTGTTTTGCTTTTTCTTTCTTTTACTGAAGGAAGTGTGGCTTCTTTCCAAGTCATGTATTGCATAAGGTATTTCGGAAATCAGCAAGCAGGAGATTTGCAGTAGCATTCAGGTTCCTTCTTCATGTTGAACTTAGGATTACAGGGACCCAGGTATAATTTCATAAAAAAATTAAAGGGAGCGGAAATAAGCAGTCAAAATTAGCATGCAAAGTGGAAGCTGTATTTTTTTTCATGGGCGAATATTAATTCTGGAGAAAAGAAGTAGAAGAACTACTCTTAAAACAAATTTTCCTTTTAACCAAAGACGTTATTAAAACAAGAAGCTCTTTCAAAAAATCCTCATCAAATATCCCTGACAAAATATCCAAGTCTTTCTTCTTTCCTTGCCTTTTTTTTTTTTCCCCTCCCCTTTCAGGGAATTCTTTCTTTTTCTATCCTTTTGTTGTCACATCTGTGAGGATATTTGTGTTGCTTCTTTCAATGTATTTCAGGTAGCTTGGCAGCATGTGTGCTGTAAATCAAATCAAGATCCAGACAAGTGACATGAAGGGCTAAGAAAAGTTACCGCAAATCAGGGAAGCTGGAGTCAGAGCCGGTGCCTGGGAGCAGCTCTGTGGGTGCAGGGTGCTGTCTTCGCCGGTCCCCTTCCTTGCACAGAGTGCAGGTTCATCACTCTCTGTGTCACGAGTGGCTCTGTCCACCCGCCCTGTCACCCATCCAGAGTCTCCAGGCCCAGCCTGGCCACTAAAATGAAAAATAAGGAATAAAAGCAGCAAAGAGAGGCATGAGCAATGCAATAGTGCAGAGGGAGGGGCTGCGGGAATCTTGCCCTGTCTGCGATTCTTGCAAACAGCTGCGCCCTGCTCTGGGATGGAAACTGCAGGTATTTCCTGGGAAAATCACCTTTTGGGAGGAAACAGCAGCACATATCCCTATGCCAATCCAGTGGGAATGGGTCTTTAGCATGGGAGATATTAAAATAAGCGTTTTTGTATATGTTCTCTCCTTTTGACACCAAATATAGTTTAAATTATCAGAATACACAATAAGGACAGGTATGTCTGCAGGACTGTGAAAGTATATGCACCAGCTTCTCATGCAATGCCCAAACATAGCCAACAGACTGAGCAGCTCAGTGGGCTGGAGAGGATTAACACACCAGGAGCAAAATGTAGTGAAAAAGCATTTTTTTCCTCCTGTCCGTGCTGCCTTCCTGAGTACTGGGAGAGGGGGAAGACGCTAAAGAGACTGTATTGTACAAAGTGTCATATGGCATCATTAAGTTTCAGACGTGCCAGCAGATAATTTAGATAAAGACCAACAGTCACAAGGACACACAGAAGCGTTATCAGCCACGACTCCAAGGATGACAGGTTGTTACCACAATTTCCTAAGAGGCTGCAGCTGTGAACTCCTTTTTTCTTTTATTTTTCACCCTCCCACTCAGCAACCTTCAGAAACTGGAGTTTAAGTCTTTTATGTTGATGTGCTACAAAGGAACCGAAAGAAAGCCTCGGGGGAAGATATTGGCTTTAGCTATTTGGTCCAGCTTTTTACATTGTTATTCTTTGCCCAATTCTGAGAAAGAGAAATCCCTTTATCCTCCGACTCCCTACTATCAAAACTAGCCTATTTTATCCAAATAGCCAAGCCACATTGCTTAACGCCCGCATTGATTTCAGCCCCCGGAGAGTCAGATCTGAAAGATTTTCCTTGAAGGACTAGTCAGAAAGGAGAGTAATTGCTGCTGCTGCTGCTGTCACGAAGCTCTACCTTTGTCACAAAATATTACTCTTCCCATCAAGAAAACAAACGGCGCAGCAGTGTGAGGAGGGACAGCGGGAACGCAGGCAAGGATGGGTGCAGGCAGCAGCCCCGCTCTGCCCCGAGCAATGGCACAGCACCTTCCAGCACAGCTTAGGGCCAAAAAAAGGGTGCTGCAGCCCCAGTTCGGCTTTCACCGGGGACATGCACTTTGCCTGCACGGGGAAAGCAGCAGGGGATGATGGCCTGCAGCACGGCCTCCGAGTTGCTGCAGGAGCAGGGAAGCGCGGCTTCAGGGCAGGTCTAATATTAGCTACAAGCTCCTCAGCAGGCAGATCCCTTCATTGCATTTCTCATAACCCCAAGGAGGGAGACAAAAAAACCCACCCCTATAGCACCAGGCTGTCTATGTCACATCCTATGCAAGTATGGGGCATCTTCAAACCCCCACCCCAGCTCTACCAGGGCTCTGTCCCGGGAAAGCGGTGGCTGCAGCCACCCCTGCGGAGCCAGGGGACCTGACCCTGACCCCAACCCTAACCCAGCCTGCCCCCATGGATGGGGACATCGGACAGTGGACGGGCACGGTTTCCCACAGCTCATACAAACAGACAAATTGTAAAAGTTTCAGGGTTCTGCCACCTCCACAGGGTAGATAATGCCAACGGCGGGGAGAAGGAGAGGGAAGGTTATCAGCAGGCAAAAGAGCATTAAAGATCTCTCTGGAGGAAAGCAGGCTTTACAAAATGTCACAGGGAACTCCAGCACAAGCCAACATCTATTTAGTATCTCAGTTTTCCTGGAGATTTGCAGCAGGAGCATGGAAGTGTGGGGATCTCTCACTTCTTACCATTTCCTTTTAAAATAGAACCTATCAGACAAGCAGGAAAGACCAAACAGTTTACGTCTCTTGTAGGCATCACCAGCGCACAGAGAAAACGATTATTAAATCAATGGATAAATCAAAAGCTACGACTTGGTTTTCTTTTACAGGTGTCAACTCCAGAGCAGAAGATCGCAGCTGGGGAAGCTGCTTTTGGAATACAAATGCAGAGCACTTTCTGTAAGTATCCTACCAGTAATAAGCTGTGGAGCTCCCAAAATCACGTGGACGAAACCTGGCCGTCATTACACAGTTGGGTCTCTAGCAGCAGCAGAGAGAAAAAGAGTAGATTTCAAAATAGTTTCAACTACAAGATGAAGCTGTTCAATTCAGTCAGAAATTGATTTGGAGGATTCACTGTGCAAATGAAATACTGCGCCTGGGTTTTGTTTCTTTGCTTTCAAATACCTTTTTTTTTTTTTTTAATATTTCTAACGTTCCCTCACATGCTGCTCTGTCTTGCCCTTTACCAAAAGAAAAACATATGCTACAGAAGCGTTATCCAGCCTTCAACCCAACACTAACTCTGAAACTATTCTTAACCTCATTCCTGTCATCTCAAATACTCATAACATCAAATACAGCTAGATCTACTCTACAGCACAGGACCTGCTAAAGCCAACATACACTTCTAATAGCAAGCCCTAACCCAGACCACTGGTCTCCATGAATTCCAGATTAAGGTCGGGCTGATACATTATCCTGAGCCCTGCCTTCAGCCTTACGACTCCCAATACCTGTAAAATGAAACGTATCACTGCCAATCCCCCATAAAAGGAAGAAGGCTCTCCACTAAGCAGGGCTCACCTGCTTCTACTTTCCTCTCAATCTCCACTTAAATCTTACCCTGACCTTTGCTTCAGTACCTCAAGGTTAACTGCAGTGTGCCCACACTGGCAAGCTAACTCCTTCTGAACACTGCCTTACGCCAACTTATCTTTATGTGCTGACAATAAATGAAGCAGAAATAATGGAATTTTTTTCTTTTTTGCAGCAGAGCATCCCAGAAGACCTTGCGCAAGGTCCGTGGCCATGCTGCCCAAGGAGATGCCGTTGCATTGCCATCCCCTGTTGCTGTTACTCATGCTTCAGTAAAGGCAGGCAGGACCCTGAGGTTTTCTCTAAACAGAGATGCAAAGGTGAATTTACTGCTTCAAGAAACAGAACTGGTGGTGCAGAAAGCCACCGATTACTGGATTATGATTTGCTTTGGAGCTTTGCTGGCCAAGCCTTCCACAAAGGCATTGATACTTAGGCTTTTCTCTTTTGTTCTTTTGGGTGAATTTTTTTGGTTGGTTGTTTTGTTGTTGTTTGTTTGGTTTTTTTTGTTTTTAATTTGTTTGTTTGTTTATAAAAATGTTATAATGGCCTTGTATCCTATTTTCTCATCTGTAAGGTTATTTAGAGGAATCATCTCCTTTTTCCCCATAGTTAACCCCAAAGGAATGAGAAGATTCTGATAGTATTATGAAAAACTTTGTACAGTCGAAACATTGACAATCGGTCAAATTTTAAGCAAAATGCATCAGGCCTGTTTTCACAGTCATTTTTACGAGCTGGGTTTGCTTCTATTTTCAGCTGGTTATTAGCATTTCTAGGGCTCGATCCAGAGCTCTGAGCATCATGGTAGTTGTTACCAAGCCCAAGAGCTTTTGGATCTGGCATGCTTTGCCCCAAAAGACTGTTGCAAATCCATCCACACAGCTGCTAACCTGCCCCAGGTGCTGCAGCTGCATACAGCCTAGGAACAGCTCAAAAGCTTGCCAGGAAAATAGATAAGCACATTGAGGGGTACCTGCATAAATGATGGTGAAACCTCAGCTGAGCTCAAAGGGAGCATGATCAGACCTGGGGATGGTTGCATGAAGTGATACGTGATTTCCTGCATCATCTTCATTTCTAGAACAGCCCTCCCCCCTTTATCATTTACAAGCTGGTTATTAAATTGTAAGGCTGGAAAAATATTCAATGTTCTCCACTTCCCTCACTGAAATGACAGAGAAATGGCAGAGCTGCCCACTGCTGAAGCCTGCATAGCAGCTCCAGCCAGGAGAGTCGGACACCTGCGAGAGGAAGGTCTGTTTTCTCAGAGCAAGTAAATCACTCCAATACATCGTTCAACAGCCACGCTAAGTCTGAGCCAGGACAATGCATTTGGGATCTGCCAGTGAAGGCAGAGGTTGCTTTCAGCCCATCCCTGTGCACTGACACATCAGGAAGCGGCAATCTTTGTGACTTTTGCAACAGCAGCAACATTTCTGTGAAAGACAAAAAAAGAGGTCAACCAAAAGATGAGGGATTCCTTGCCTTCCTCTGAACACACTCAGCTTGAGAAGGAAACTAAGTCACTGATGGCAAATTCTGCAGACAGCCCAAGCAAGCATCCAGCAGCTTTCTGGTCTGGATCACCACCAACCCCAGAGCAGCTTCCTTTGAGGGAAACACGGATCCACTGTCACCTTCGGTTGTTTTTGGCAGTGCTAACAACGTCTTTGTCAAACACTAGGCTAAAAATATCCTTCAACATCTACCCACCTGCATCTGTATTCTTTTCTTTTTCAAGAAAATCTTTAAAGATTTTTTTTTTTCTTAAAGTGCACGCATAGACAAAAGAAAGCAAAAACAACAGGGGAAACAAAAGCATTACTGAAGATGATTACAAAGGAATCTAAGGTAATGAGCTCATAGCATACCTTATTTTCTGTTTTGGCATTCTTGCTCTAAAACACCAACAATTTCCAAAGTTCATGTTATATACTGGTGTGCATCTGCTGGAAGGTGCTTTGTCCCTGAGAAGCAGAGTCCCCACTGGGGTTGCTATAGCAAACAAGCTTTTCTATCTGTCAGGAAAAGAAAATGCTGTATAAATACTGAGTAATTACTCAGGGAAGTAACAATGCTAGAGTAAGATCAAAACCTGTAGTAGCTTCACCCAGGGTAATCCCCAGCTAAATCCCCTTTCTACAGTCAATGGAGATCTGTGACTGCAGCATATTCAAATATTTTTTTTCAGGAGCTACTCTTCTAGGCTAAAATGCAAACTGTGCTTTCACTCACATTGGTGTAAATACAAAATAATTTGAGTGACTTCAGTGATATTATCCTGGCTGCCTTAATCTGGACTGTAATCATTCTCTTCACTGCATGCCACCCTACTACAGCTGCATGCTTGCACAACTTTCCTGGATGTTACCAGACCCAAACACATGCCTTACACCTTCACAGCCAGATTTGTTCCAGCTCAGGGGGTTATGTCTGAAGAACCCAGGATATAAAAGGCATTTCAATCTGTTTTTAAAGCTGTTTGGCTAAATAATCATTTACCTGAATGCAATAAAGCCACTCCAGCATTTTCAAGGAACCAAACTTTCCAGCCAACTACTTAGATGACCTTCCAGAAATTTTTATTCAAATAAGTGGCTTATAACACCGTGGCATTTATGAGACCACTGAGTGGAGTCAGTTTTCTGCTTGGTACCTGGGGGATTTTTCCTTCATCGCACCTTATCTGAACTGAGTAACTGTACGTCATGCAACTACTCTGCCTGTGGGTTCACGGGGCAGAATCAAATCAGCGTGTGCTGTATTTCTCAACAAAAAATGACTAAATGACAGCCATTCAAGCAGAATGGCAAGTTGTGAAATCCTCATCCCCTAGAGTATTTCTGACAGGTCCCTGTGGGCTGTATCTTGGCCCCAATGCTGCTCAGTATCTCTATTCATGATTTAGGGGGAAAAAAAGAACACATCGACATAACTACTAGTGATGTGTCACACATGATGTATGACACACATGCACACAGTGACACAGAAGTTAGTAGGACAATAAATAACAATGAAGCCCAGTCAAGTAAATCCAGTGAAAGGCAGCTGCTAGTGGAGACACGTTTTAAGTTGCCGCATTGAATTCATAGTTAGAGGTAGCTACTCTGGATTTCCAGCCAGGTAGCTGCAAAGAGACCCTCCCGCTTCTCCCGTCTGCTGGCTCTTCTCATCAAACACGGGGCTGCTGAAAAGGTCACAAGACTCAGCTCTCCGCTGCTGGTGCTGTGCTTACCTTCTATCCCATGGCCTGGAGGCACCAAAACCAAGTACGAACTTCAGAGCATCCAGCTGGGAGAATGGGATCAAGTGAGGAGACTGGTGGGTGGTAGATAGAAGAGAAGAAAGTCTAGGAAGAGAAGAGAGACTTTTCATAGCTCTGTCAGAAAGTCAGAGGAATGTCTAAAGATACTAAAACAAATGGTGTTACCAGATTAGGGGTTTGTTTAGTAGTATTCATGAACAAAAAGCAGAATTTTCTCCATCATACTTTTAATTTAAAATTTTTAATTAAAAGTTTTAATTTAAAACTTTTTCTATTGTTGAAAAAATATGTGCAATTAATTTCATTACCCCATTCCTGGCTGTCAGAAGTCACTTCTGATTGATGTGCCTGTTTAAAGGCTGCATCCAACCATTACAGCACACAGCTTATTCCGTGGAATCTTCCATACAACGCCCCCCCCAGACTATCTGACATGCAAAAACCAAACTCTCTTAACCTTCAGGAGCTGACAGGCACATCCTCACTTAAGTAGCATGAAAAGTTAATTTTGTCTTCCTACTGGCTGTTGTTTCTCATTGTAGAATAAATGATGCCTCAGCTTCTTAAAAAAACAGATGTATTTCTGATACCGTTGCCATAAACTTTAATGGTTAAAGTAGGAAAGAATTTAATAAACCAAAGTTTCACAGTCTTGTTAGCTTATTACAGTTGTGCCTCAGCACCATACAGTCACTAAAGTATTTATCATCGCTACGTAATTTTCAGGCTACTTCTCCTGATTTCATAGATGACAAAACAGAAAATTGAACAGCTTATGTAACTGCATAAATCGCCGTACATCTGTCCCACAAAAAGTCTGCCACTGAGTCAGAAATCAAACACCACCCCTGCCAAGTCCCAATTTCTCCCAGCCTGATGTGTGGTGGGGAGACACTCCCCGAGGGAGGGCAGGGGTTGCAGCCAACGTGCCTCAACCTCACCGCTTTTGGGTAAGCGGAGGGTGTTGATAGACAGTGGTGCTGGGGTGGCCATTTACATTCAATGGTGCCCAACAACAATATAAAAGCAGAGTAGTGAAGAGAGTTTCAGCCATGTACTTTTTTTTATATATACATACACACACACATATATATACACACACACATATATATATACACACATACACACACACAGGCTTTCTCTTTATCTAGATTTTCATATTTAATGTGAAGCCACAAGAATAAAACATCTTCATGGGTCACTTTCTGGGGGCAGCTTCTCTATAAATGGAAAAGTTCTAATTCTTTATAATCAAGCCTGTGAAATCGCCACCAGGGTTAAAAGCAGATCAAGAATTTCCCTCCATTCTTGGTCATCATCTAGCAGATGTAATTTAAAAGCATGCTCACAGGGATCAGGGAGAAGGTATGTCCATCTGTCTGCTCACAAACATTTATGCTCTTTCCCTTGCAACTTTTTTTCTGAGCACGCCAAACAGCTACAAATCAATGGTCAATTTATGACCCATTTCTGGGATCGGAAATGCAAAGTTCAGACCTTTCATAATTCAGAAAGAGAGAGTGCGCGCACAAGCAAGACAGTGTGTGCATATGTCTAAAGAGAATATACAATAATGCAGACTTGCAGAACGAGAGGGAGAACGTGACTGTAACCTGCACCCATATTTGCTAGATACAACTTCCAATTTTGTTCATCCAGCTGCTTGACGCCCTTCTGTTTGTGTCCACATAGATGTTTATTCAGGGGAACAGCAGCTGTTTTACAGAGGAAGGAACACAGCTGTAAACATCCAGGATGCCCTGAATGGTATGTCCACAGCTGCTGAGAGGTAGGTAGAGCATCCGAGTCCTGGAAGCTCTTACGGTGTGGCTTACAGAGATGTCCTCTTGTGTGGCACAACAGAGAGCTGAGCCCCCAACTCCCAAACTGGCCCTGGGTTCACCTCCTTGCCTCGAGTACTACAGAGAGCACCATGCCCTCGAGTCCTCTGCGCTGCACAGCACAGGACCTCTTTTGAGCTTACCAAAGGCCAATATTGACAAAATTTAGTCTGGCCAAATTAAGATTTCTTTGTTTTCTCATTCTCCAGACACGGTTTGAGCTTTCCACCCCATTTTCTAGGTATGCTCCTCTCCAGCTATTTGAGCTTTGCAGCTACAAGGACAAAACTTCCAAAACACTTCCCTGCATGTCTTTCCACTGGTCTTAAATGCTAATGTATTATATAACCCTGCCATGTGCTGAGGGACCCTTTACATTATTTAAAGGCTGTCAGTCAGGTGTGAACCTTTCCATTGATTTACCATTCACTTCTCATCCTCTCCTGGATGCATTAGGCAGCTGCAACCTGCGACTGGTATTGAAGAATAACAATTCCATTTGTTTGAATGTGACTTAAGCGCTGCTCACTTTTGCAGCCCATATAATTCTCTTTACTGTGGTTTCTGTGACATTAATGACAAAATAAATAATTCAGCATGATTTTCACCCAAATGTAGCCCTGTCAGAGACTAATATACAATCTTTGCTAGCTTGTTTAACGAAACAAGCTACTGAATTGTACTTTTAAAGGTTGAAACTCTCATTTTAATGGAATTTGTTGGCAAAACTCCCCTGAGACCCAATGGTAACTAACAGGTACAATCTCCCGCTCCTGTTCCTGCCACCCCGTCTTCTCATTTAACCCTCTGCACCCACCCAGCAGGTCTGTGCCTTCTTATCCTGCACATCTTACAGAACAGGCTGGCTGCAGCTTTATATGAAGCTGCACTTAGCTTGAAGGGACCACAAACAGAAGCTGAACAGCACCAGGGATGTCTGCACAGGTTAATTAGGAGAAAAGAGAACACTTACTTCACTAATGAGACCTGGCAGCAAGACGTCGTGAATGAAACTGTTCCTGTTCTGGCTCTCAGGGCAGTGGGTTTAGTGATGAATCCAGCTACTCCAAGCATTTGAGGGAGGCTGCTTGGCCACAGAAACACTTTAACACCATCACTATTAAAAAAAGAGAACAAAAAAAAAAAAAAAAAGAGCACTCATTTTTTGGACATTCATGACAAAATTTCCAGTAGCTCCACTGAGGCCAGAATATGGCTCTTACTATCCACTCCCCCAGTCCCCCTACTGCGTATTTTTTCTTCATTTCTCATACACTCATTCTTACTTGCCCTGTGTTCATAATGTTGTCCCTGAGCTGCCGTGCTAAAAGTGGTGTCAATAGCTGTATAATTTCTGCATAAAGGAACACTCCTACCAAGAAAAACCTTGCAGCTTGCACTGCCACTTTCCCTTCGAAGCATATCAGCTCCAAAATGATCTCAGGGTTGCATTTGGATCAAGACCCTTATTTCCTCATGTTCACCTCCTGTTCTTTTTTTTTCCTCCAGGCACACCACTTAATTTGTCTGTAAGCAACACATTCAGAGATAGCAAATACACCACGCCACATTATTCTCCCCTGGAGCAGGGTCAATTTGATATTCAGATTGGCTTTTCATTTATCCTGGGTCTGCAAAGTGATTTTGCTTTCTTTCAGCTTCAATTTACCTAAACTATCGGTATCCGATTTTTGATTTTGCGGAATTGAACTGTCTAGACTGCTATCCAGGGTGTTTTTCCTTATGTCCACAGAGTCTGTTTTTCTTGTTGTGCAATTGCAATTGCTGTTTGGAAAGATCATAGTGTGCATTAGGTAGCTGATGAAATAAAACCTAATGAATTCTCATGGAGAGAGAAATCATTACAGCTTGTGATTTCAAAATCATGAATGGCCCATTTCCTTCAAAATAAGATAATAATGAATAGATGATACATTTCAAAGTATACTCTAATAAAATTGCTATTGGTTTCCTTGGAGCTGGAAATTGTGCACTAGGAAAGGGATGCATCTGCCCCCAAAAGCAACTGTGATTAAGAGGGAGTTGGAGACAAGCAAGGTATCCATTTGGGGTTTTCTTCCCCGACCCTGGCCAAGACAACTATAACGCACCAACCAGAAAGTTTCTCACAGCCCAGGTCCCTTTCAGCCCACACTTCCCTTGGGAACCCCTCCAGAGTCCCACTCCAACCATGCTGTAGCTTCTTTCTTGTTCTCCCAGCACGAACCCTAACCCTAAAAATAACGATAACTCAGCCATAAACAGACAGTGACTCCTGTATCTTCTTGCAAAGAGACATGTCCAGAAATAGCTCCTTTACAGAAATAGCCTGGTTTAAAGTCCTGATTGGCTAAACAACAGGATTAGTGGAGAGGCTATTGATTTATTAAGCCAAAACCTAGAGTTTAACATGAGAAGTCTTACTTTTGAATGCCATTAAGGCTACCTGCTCACTACAGACTTTAGCCACAACAGTGACACCAGCACATCTGGGAATGAGCAGACAGAAGGTCCCAGAAAATTCTCCCTAAATTACTCAACCTTGTTGGCTGAAGTCACTGTTTTGTCCAACAGCATTAACAGAGTGAAATGTAAACATCAAAATGGAAGATAACTTATTAAATGAGATGCAGATCAGGTAGTGGGAGAAAGCACTGCTCCATTCCTTCAGTGAGTTCATTTACTGAAGCTAGAAATCCCAAGCAAACCCCAAATGCTTAAGGTACACACAGTTAACTTATTCACATCTTCCTCTCTGCAAACAAGCTCACACAATTCTGGCGTTCAAAACTCATTTTCCTTCATATTGCTCTAAACCAACCAAACCACAGATTGGACAAACATGCATAGGTGAGGTTGTCATCAAGTAGATGACAATCACTGACACAGCAATACTCATAATCTAAGTCTGCAAAATGTTCCCCATCCAGAGGAGACTGGTACCTGAGAAATATCCATGCTCCCTCTCTGGTAACCATTACCCTACACATTTAAGCTCAGAGCAAGTGCCCTTAAATTTCAGGGCTGGAGTCTGCCCTGCATGTCCTAGCTCCATGTATACTTCCTACAGGGCAAAGGAATATCAGCCTAATATATCAGCTAGAAAAAGAGGCAAAACTTAAACTGACACCAGGGGGACATCAGCACTGGTCTCATAATATGTCATGTACGGAAACAAAAATCAAAGTGGTCTTTTTGTATAAATGATCCAAGAAAAACATTGCGGCCAGGCAGAGAACAACTGATGGCACAGTGGAGCTCTTGCAAAGGGCTATATTCCTGCCTATATATATGGTTTGCAGTCTGATTTGCTCAGTACCATCTTTAGTTTAACTGTCCATTTAGTTTGGATTGCATGCAATACTTAGGGACGCATACGTGGGACTGACACAAATACAAATGAATTACTTAGGTCTGGAGTTACGACAATGACACCAGGAAATTAATTCCCAGGGGCCTTAAAAGAGCAGAAAAAGAAAGGAAAAAAAAAAAAATCACTGTTGCCTTTTATTTGAGTTCCTGATATTTTCAGCTTCTAAAAACATTACCTTAGTTAACTTTCTGCACTAAACTTTTTAATGATAGGAATAAAGTTCTTTTTATTACAAATAAAAAAGCATACTCCCTGGCGTAGCAGCCCTGCTATCATATTTAAGGCACATCCCAGGGTAGAGCTATCCCAGGGTAGAGAGAATTTTCATTTGAACCAGAGGCTGGATTGCACTTTTCATTTCTGTATGCCACAGCAGACAGGAGCAGCCGGCTGGGATCCTTTAGAAGCAATGCTGTGCTGTTAAGTGCACTGACTGCATTCAGCAATGCAGCAATTCCCAGTGACCCCATAAACTGCAGCCTAGAAAACACTGACCAGTGCCTGGTCTTGTTTATCACAAACCGTGGGAGCTGGCGACTTCCACTTGCACCTCGGTCCTCCTGAGGAAAGGGCCATGACAAAGAGGGAGGGAAAGGTGGAGCTCACCGCAGGTGCCGACTCCTTGGAGCAATAACTATTTTGCTCGTGTAAAGCAATTGCTGTGGGATTTTGAAGGCTGAAATCTGCTGTGCTTTAAGCCTCACAACGAGAAGCATTTTGTTGCTTTGCTCCCAGCTCTTCCACCCGGCTGGGGCCTCAGCACCCCACATTTTTCTCTTCATGCCTCGCTTTCCCTTATCTGTCAGCTTTGGGGCTGGGGAGGAGTGGTGATGACTCTTTTTAAGCCCTTGTGCCAGCTTGATCACAAAGGTGATCTCATGTGAAGGTCTGGCTCCTTTGAGAAGACGCTCTTTAAAACCAGCATCCCTGGCACCGGCTGAACAATTAAACGCTCACAACCCAACCCACCGCTCCTGTCCCGCAGGGCTGCAGGCTGCGGTGGCAAGCAGGGCGCAGCCTCCTCGCTCACCGGCATATTCAGAAGTCTTGCTGCCAAACCCACGCACAGCCTCCTCCCACTCCTCTGAGATACTCCGGGTGGTTTTGTCAGCAAAGCACAATACTAGCACGAATAACACACCGATACTGTCAAGGACAGCGAAGAGCAATTGGCACAGCCAGCCCTGCTCTAAATGCTACCAGAATATTTATAACCTGAGTGTTTTGCCCACGGCGCTGTAGCCTAATTTAGGCTCCTGTTTCCTGCCTACTTTCTCCCCCCAAACACATAATAGTTTCATATCATTAATCTCCAGGGTCTCATACTTCCAGTGTCCTGAACTTGTATTTCTCTTCACTGTAGATACAGCCTCTCCTCCTACTGCACGGAGCAGCCGACCCAGTCACCTTTGCCAGCAACACTCACAGCTTCACAGGATCAGACCCATTGCAATGAATAAATCGCTCCCAGCTGTCTGTGCACACACTTGAACAAGATTAGTAAAAGTGGTTTCACACAATAGGCTACCCAGCCCCAGCTGTATCCACCCATCTTGGTTTAAGAGTGGCTCCTTTCAGATTTATTCCTACTCCTTCACAGTCATTTTCACTAGACCAGAAGTCAGTCCTGCTCAGCACAAGCGATTGTGCTGCTCCTTTTATCCTCCCTGAGCTCAACCAGTGCAGTTCCGTGCACTGGCATAGATATCAAAGGCAAGGGGATTTTGCAAAATTAAATGGCAGCAGTGAGGCTACGGGTAAGGACTTTCAGCAAAATCATAACCAGATTTGAAACGACGTGAAATTCCCGGCAGGAGCAGGCACAGGCATGCAGAAGTTGACAGCTCCTGCTATGCTCGTTTAACTCGATGCAGCCTCTGCCCGAGTCACCACAAGGCAAGGGAAGGCGTGCACAGCCTGACCACCCACCCTCGCCTACTGCACCTTGCTCAGTCTGTGTGCCCCAAAAATGGCCCACATCCCTCTGATATGGCCTCTGACTATGCGGCTTCTGTGCATTTTGAGACTCATGTCCTCTTTGAAGGGTCTTTTCATGCCCCGTCTTTGCCACAGCCTCAAGAAACACCATGTCTGCCTAACCTTAAAAGATGAGATTGCTGGGCTTCTCTCAGCTTGGACTTTGAGAGGAGCACTGGTCATTTCCTATGCACTGGAGTAAATGTCGTCTTTGCCTTCAACCAGTGATGCACATTTGGATTAAGGACTTCACCAGTGCAAGCATGTAATTGCTATTAGTGCTAATGGGAAACTTATCTATTTCAAAGATGCACTTTCAGACAGATTTTGTGCATGAGACAGAGGTAGGTGAAATGTTGCAGGGCAGCGTTTTATTCATGAAAAAAATGCAGAGCTGACTGACTGAAACCACTGACCATCACTGGCACTGGAATGGGAAAAATGAGCAAAATGTTTTCAATTTGTATTTCAAGTTACATAACTCAAGCCTAAGTAAAAGGTGTTGAAAAGCCCTCATCACTACCAACAAAAATAAAACTTAAAAGGAAAGGATTTTTACTTTTGCTAGCTAACAAATAATTCAATTACTCACCCAGCACTAACATGAGAGCATAGAATCGGAGCAGTCCCTGCCATCGGCACGGAGGAGATTTAGGTGGGTAATTCCATTAGCACTGTGAAAGTCCCTTCACATAAATCTTTGTGGCATTAATGAGGAAACGAGGCATCAATAATACAAGAAGTTTGGGAACGGTTCCTTGGCTCCACTTCTGGATCTCAAGCAAGGACATCTCAGGTTTCCCATCTCTGCCAGAGCACAGCTTGTGCATCGCTAAATCTTCACACAGGCTGAGGGCTTGGGCTCCACTGCAGTGTTTTAGAGGTCTCACGGTAGCCCTGGAAGCAGGGAAATGTAAACCATTGCAAGTAACAAGAAACACAAGTGCTATTTCCTTAGCATTCACAACTTTGGATGCCCTTAAAAGCTGTGCATTAAACTACACAGTAAAGGAAGAGAAAGAGTTAACCATTCAGAAGTGAGTGGATTTGCTCCGTGCAGCAAACGCACAAAGCACTTGACTCTGTAACATCCTCACCAAGTAATTGTGCGAAGGCTCTCGGTGTCACAGCTATTGTTTCATCTCCTTATCGGCACTGCACACTGCCGTGGGCTCTGAAGCTCTCCCCTCCCCGAGAGGGCTCCCTCTGGGATGTTCGCACACATGCGGAGCCCCATTAAGATGAAACTGCTCCCAGCCTCTGCCCATCTTCCTGCACACTGTCTCTGCAGACTTGCACGATGTGGAGCGAAAGAACAGGTTTTGCTTTTAAATTAGAAAAGTAGCACTGCTGCTGGGAAAAAAAAAAAAAAAGAAAAAAAGAAAAAACCTGGCTGCTATTCCAGTGGTGGTTCTTCCCAGGAAAGCTCGGTCTCGAGGCCTGCTAGACCTGGAGATAGGACCTTTAGAATAAATCGCTTTGTTTTCCAGCAGCTGCTGCTACATAATCACACCAAGCTTGTTTACAATTGAAATCACAAGTTATTCCAAATATTGGTCTATTTAAAAAACCCTATCTCTCTCCAGCACCTAAAAGGAGGAAAATAGCAACTACCTTGGGACAGACACCCACCTTTCTGAAACGTCTGTGTGGCAAGGCCTCAAGGACCTTCACCTGTGGGAGGATGGGAGCTCGGCAGACTGCAGCTGGAGGAAAGGACAGGGACCTGCCCGAGCGCCTTCTCAGCCAGGGCTAATGGGAGAGGACCACAGAACCCTGCACAGCTTTCTCTTGATCAAAACCTGGAAGGATTTTTTTCCTAATTCTGAAAGGAAAGAATTTATTTGATATTTTGTGGTGGGTATAAGAGCATTTGGTTCTACAAGGTACTCCCTTTTTTAAGGTACTGAAGGAGAAGACAGCCCAAAAGAGCAAAAACTGTGTGTCCATTTTGCAATTAATTTTGGTTCTTGATGGCTCTTCCTTCTGGCATACCAACGTTCCTCACTTCTGACTATCACAATTCCAAATGAACTTCTGATTGTGCTTGAACCCTTCAGTACCACATCAAGGGAAGATGCATCTGGCCACCTGGAGCACAGAGTCATGCATCTACGTTATTGACATACCAGCACTTTTCTGCTAGGCTGCTCTTTTTAAACTTTGATGCTCTTCTCAGTGCGAGATGCAAGAGCAGTTAACAAAGGAAAACCTCTCTCCCCCAGACCAAATCCTAAGCTCTTTCCTGCTGGTTAGATATCAGTCCACATCCCAACCTGGCAGGCACAACTTCTCCCACGTTGCGCTAAGAGCACTGAACTAAGCCAAGCAACTGGGAGAAAAGTTGATATGATGCACTCCTTTTCTACTCAGCTGAGTTTGGAGGGTGGAGACACAGCATGTATTATCATTTTTGCCCTTACCAATGCTACTACTTCTTGGAAATAAAAGCTTTGCAGTAGGCTTAACCTTTGCAAGAGTCCCAGAAGATGCAACTGAAGCTTTCGCAGTCCATTCTTCTACCTCCCAGCCGGACCCCTAAATACATGGCTTAACAGAAGTCCTTGTGCAGCAATTATATGGCCTTTCCTTCACACAGGCAACATTCAAATACACACACCGTGGCTGCGTCTATCCTTGGCTGTATCTGGTTTGAGCAGTGCCATGCCTCTCAGCAAATATCCAGAGCTCAGCTAAAGCAGAAGCAGTTGCAGCAGCTTACGCCACCTGAGAGCCTGCTCTCCCGACATATTTATCCCACCCTGGCTTTGCAAACCATTTTGCAACTGTGTTGGCAGCTCAGCAATTTAATTGTGAGTCTCCTGATATTGGGTGGTGGTTTTAATGAAAACTCCAGCTCCTGGGGAATGCAGGAATCTCAGCTTTCATTTAAAACCAATTAAGTCTTCTAATTGCAGCAGCAACCTGAGAACACCCAGCAAGAAAGTCCTAAAGGATGGAAATCTGAAGGTAAATAAAAAGACCCTCTTCCTTCCCTGACCATTTTTTATTTAAGAAAATGCGCTCAGGATTTTCAAACAAATGACATGGGAGGCCCGATTCGTATACACAAAGCTTCATTTTAGAAATACTGATATTAACATAGTAGAATGGCAGGGAGAGAAGATAACAATTGCTTTAAGCATTAGTAATGACTTATTTTTATACTAATAATAAGATTAAAGCATTTTCACTGTAGCTTGGAAGAGGTAAAACACATACATTGATAGAAGCCATTAGAAATAGGGCTACACAAGGCAGTTTAACAGCCAGGCAGAATTACCAGTTGCATTCCTTTAACATTTATATATCACCAGGGTGTGAATTCAGCAGGGTTTGGGGATTACAGGGCAGCTCTGGAGTATCTGGAATGGAAGAAAAAACACAGCTGAAGTTTAAAAGAAAACCGGAGCACTGTGAGTTATGTCAAGTTTAGCTCTGAAAATTAGTATCGCACCCTTTCCTCAATCTTGGAGCCTAGGAGCTGGTAAGGAATCAAGCCTGCAGTATTTATGATTTAATGGGACAGGGTATGTCTGTTTTCATAAATCCAGCTGGCTTGCAGAGGAAGGGAATAAGGATGGGAATAATAGAGTCTCGTATTCTAACTGTAAATGATGATTCTTTCTTCCAACTATCTTCTGCTTATTAAATTCAAGTTGAAAAAGCAGTCTTCCTTATGTTTACACACCCACACAGTTAATTGGAAGTAAAAATATGTCTGTTTGTGGCCAGAAGTGCTACCCCTGTTTGGGAGAAACAGGTTATTGTGCAAAATTCATGTAATTGGTTTCCATAGCCCAAAGCAAATCACGAATAATTTCTTATAGCAGAGGAGCAGATTTATACTGAAGTGTCCCTTGAAATTTCTCATTCAAAGGCTGATGGCTCTAATGACTGCCTTCAAATTGCTATCAGTAAAAGTCTACGCAAAAATGAAATTCAGTGTGCAATTTGGCAAACAGCTGTACGTTCACAGCCTTTAGCGACTAATCTAATCTGGGCTCTAATTTCTCTTTGTGTAGATTTGTAACGTATACAGGCTTGAGCTTAATAAGGCCATTAGCACAAGTAGATTTACTCAGGCCCACAAGTGCTTGCAGAACGAGATCCTGCTTATAGTCAGCTGGCACTGGGCCAGCCCCATCCCCAACCAGTGTCATACATGCGAAAAGGCTACTTGCATTTTTCCCCTTTCCAGCAGGTCTCTTGCCATCCCCCATAGTAAAGGCACCCCACAAGTTTGAAACCAAACCACCCCAGCACAACCCCGTGCAGAGACACAAACTTCAGGTCCCAGTAAACCTGGTCCAAGCCCGGATGGCTGCACCAAGCCAAAACGGGGACGTGCTCCCAAAGCCTGGGAGAGTCTCCCTTTCCCAGAGCAACCAATATTTGTACTGATCCGTTCCCCACTGATCCAGAGCCAACGAGACGGCGGTGCAGGAGTATGTGAATTACGCGCTATTTCATTCCTCCCTCACTTGCGGATGAGCCTTCTGAATCCAGAGTGAGGGACTGCCACTGATTAAATTGAATCAAATGTGCGTGTTTACGAGACGTTTTGACCGACAAATCATTTTCCCTGTCAGACCAAGATACGACAATGATGATAACTCAAATTTTTGGAGTCAAATGGCTTTGGAAAGCTTTCCTGCCATTACACTCCATGAATGTCAACGGATCTAGCTAAGTGCAGGCAAAGACTGATGGCAGCACTTTCTGCATCTCCTTTTCCCACCAGAGAGCTCTATGTAACATTGGCTGGCAGGTCTGCCCCAAAAAAGGATGAAAGAAGGCACTGTATATTATTGTTATGAATTGCATTATATTGAATTTATCTTTGCTTTTCCCATTAAAAACAGGTGGCAAAAGATACCACTCCGAGTTAAACACTGAATTAGTTTCCTTCTGAAATAGGAGATCTCCCTGAAATATTGAGGTGTCTAAACAGCTAAAAATATCTTTCCAGAGTAAGTAATAACACTACCATTAAAAGAAAATTCAGAACATAATCATAAAAAAAACCCCAAACTATTTTAGAACCACAACCCATTAAAGTGAATGAATGAATACAAATCTTGACTTTGAGTCTATTTCTCAACTTGCTGTTTCTGGGACAGGAGATCCAAAATTCCTCTTGTACGCTTGCGGGGAAGCCCGGGAGCTTGCCACTGCTGTCTCATTTAGCCTGCACTGTCCAGAGGTCTGTACAGCTTTGATTTACATTTTGAAGCCTTGCTTTGCGAACATAAAAGCTAGAACTGGCTGGGTTTGCTGTGTGAACCCCTTTGTCCATCTTCAAAATTGAGCCAGTGTGGCGATTATGCTTAGCACAAAGCAACAAAACCGGTAAGGAGAACTCAGATGAGCATCCATCACCCAGTACCTTTGCCTTCCCATTTCTAGAAGTGTAGCCGTACTGCCTCCTTCCCTGGCTCCTTCTCTGTTTATTATTTCCTTTCCAGGGGAATATCAGGAGGAAACGATGAAGAAAGCAGAAAGGGAGAAGGAGCAAAGGCACAGCACAGGTCTCTCCTGTGCTTTGGGACCGCTGCACTGTTCTGCACGGAGGGAGGAGGAAAGGGGAGAAAGGGGAAGAAAACCTGGGAAATAGCGTGAAGCAGAATAAGCGACTGGAAAAAAATATAGCAGCTGGATTTGCTGGGTGAGAAAGGAATAAGAGAGCAGACTGAAAACTAGCCCCAAAAGAGCAGGCCCTGGAGGAATTTATTGGAAACGTGAAAAAACTAAATATTGGTAAGAAAACAGTGGAAGCAAAGCAACAGGGTAAACAGGCAGTGCTACAGCAAAAGAACACAGACGATTCCCCATATTAAAAAATTACAACATTTTTGCTGAAGGAAAGTAGCAAAGAGTATTGACAAAAGCAATTTCAATTGAGAGCAATGCTCACTGAACCTACTGCAAGCTTTTGCATTGTCTTAAATAGACACTATACCAGATCCTCAGCCCTTCAGCAAATAATTGTGGGATGAACCAGGTGTGCGAACAGCCACGGGATGCTCTTATGCCATCTTTACCAATGCAAAAATAATTCCACAAAGGAATTTAAGATGCATCATTCATGCCTAGTAATCACCACGTTTATTCACACGAAGAAAACTGGCCCAAACCTACGTTGTATACAGGAAATTAAGAGTTGGAATCAACCCTATACAAATAATAAGACTTGTGCAGGGATGGAAAACCTTTGAGAAATCCAGGTATCTGGATGTCTCTGGCACCACAGTGACGGGGGGAGGCATTTTGCTTTTGTTACATCTCCAGTACACGTCTGTACAAAACAGGCATCCGACAGACGAGCTACTTGGCAACTGCTGACAGGAGGGTCAGGAACAACTGATAAAATTTTAAAGAGTTTGGGCAGATGAAAGACCAGTACAGTGCTGTATTGGAGAAGGCTGGAAACATGCAGGAAGCACTGTGACTATTCAGTAGCCACCAGTTAGCAATTTAATTGTGTACAAGCAAAACCTTTCAGATGAGTAACCTTCCTCAGGTACCTTCTATCTAAGGTGACCAGGAGTTTTTTCTCACCCCATCATAGCACCTACCCTTATCTGCAGCAAGAAAGGCCCAAGACAGACAAAGGGACTTGCTAAACAAAAAGTTTGTGCAAAGGGAGGAACTCGATCATTCCTATTGCAGATTAAAGAGGATGAAAGGATTTTCTACGTCTGCCTCTGGGGAATTCACCACTGTATTCTGGCACCCATTTTGCCACCTAAACTGGGTTTGTCAGTGCATAGGAGGCCCAAGGCAGTCAGAATGACTAGAGTCACCTCTAGTGACACTAGTGTCACCTCTAGTGACTCTAGTCCAGCTTTTTGCTGGACCATGGGAGGGCCCCATCCAGCAGCACTGCCACCGTCACCCTGCTCACCTCCCCTCAGCGCCATACACTTCACTGCCTGCCCTTGAGAAAGCTTTGGGGGTGCGTGATACACCCCCCCAGTACAAAAAGTAGAAACAGAAATTAGATCCCAGGTTGAATGTTTTCCATCATTGCTGTTAGTCTTATTTATTAAAAAGAGTTTAAAAAAAATCTTGTCTGCCTTGAGATTTCACAAACAACAAATGCATTTGCAATGATACAATAAGAGAAACCCCCAAGTGCTTCCAGAGCCAGAGAGATTGATAGACTTTTCCATGGTCTGTGGGACCTTAGCCCTCATTAAGGCCAAACCAAATTACCTTACAAATAATTTAGCTACCACCCACAGCTTCTTGATTCTGAACTGATAGATTATGCAGCCATTAATCAGCTCCAGGTCAGGCCTTTGCTTTTGACATTCAGAAAGTAAACTTACTCCATACTGGTCCTCTTATTGAGTTTCTCAGATACATTCATACTCAAAAAAAAAAAAAAATCATTCCCTACTAAGCACTGATGATTCCTCATGTTTCCTGAAAGATTGAATGCACCTTTTAATAAATTTGTTTGTAATGCACCAATCTCATTTTGCCTACTCCCAAGGAAGCAGATTTCTATTTGATGGGCTAGAAGACACGAGAGATGATTTATCACTGTACGTCTGGGTCTGTAGTTAGTTGCAGAGCCATAAATTTGGAAGACAGCACAGTAACTGATCTTCAGTTAATTTCCTGGAAAGTCTGAAAACTTTGTTCTGGGTGATCGCTGACAGAGATATAATAACAACAAAATAACCCGAGACGGCCAAACCCAATTTAATAGTTTCCATAAAGATCATTTTTATCAGAGCTCTGCAGGACTTCATTCACTGATACAATACCACTCCCTCCATACAACTGTGATAGTGAAAATTCGCTTTTATACCCTTTACCCTTATACCCGAGATTTTTTGGCTCAGACTCCTATACCTATGTTTAGCTCTCAGACGCATGTCTTTAATAAGAAGTACTGAATTTCACCCAGTCAGGATGTTCAGCCAGGTTTAATTTTGACAGATGATCAAAGGCCATGGCCTTTTCACTCAGTGCCTGCTTCAGCTCCCAATGGATGGTGGGTATAGGCTTGAGATAAAGCTCTGACTTTCCATTACTGTCATAAAGAAAGCTGTAGAACCACCCTTTCTTCATTTGTCTTAATTATAAATACATCTTCTAGCTCATGGAAAAAAAGACAACTCCTTTTCATAAGTGATTAATGAACCTGCAGATTCTCCTGCAGATATAGTCAATAGCCTTCCAGGGGCCTTTCTGCCAAAAGTTCTGCTTCAAGAACTGCTTATTTACATGATATCTACATTAGCTGGCAATTAGGTACAGTTTTGGGTGTTTTGATCACTCTCCCACCAAAATGACACCAAAACCTTGCATTAGCCTGCAGACCATCAGTTCTCAGGTTTGCAGCAGCAGTGGTCCATAAGGGCATGATTTCGAGGCAGCTGTTGAGAAAGCCTTTGTCGTAAATGCCCAAAATACAGGAGTATGATGGATCGGCTGGGGTCCATGTCTGTTGAACTGCTTCTCCCCCAGCCAGAAAAGGAAGAGGGCACACTAAAGGATCAAGTTTGCATGCAATTCCCTTCCTATTGAACACCGGTACAGGAAATAAGAATTAATTACAGCTTTCCTTATTATAGCCCAAAAAAGCTCTATTAACTGCCTACCTCTCTTTATTTAGCACTATTTTGCAAAAATACATTGAACTATCAGGTGAATCAAACCCCATATCCTGGCTTGGTACATTTGACTCCATTCTTCAAATAGGAAAATACACTCTACAAAAGGCACTCATTTGCAAACGTGGCTTAGGTTAGCGCATATAGTGAACTCAGCATATAGAAGGTTTTTTTTTTTTAAATATTATTTTATTAAAAAAAATCCACAGTGCTGTCCTGCATACTTGTGCATGAGTTACAACAAACTAGGCAGCATGTGGCAGGGCATCCTTCGCTGCTGAGGGGGTCAGTGAAGGTCTTTGGTTTCATTTGCTGCCCCTTGTATTACCAAATTTTGTGATTTTTACCTGAAATATCTGACACAGATAAAGAAAGAGGTTTTAGGTATTTTCTAAAGGACCAACTTTCTGTAGGACATATGGAAAAATATTTTCTAGATCTTTCATTTAAGTGATTAAAGTGTTTTATATGAAAAACTCAAAAATAGTATTTCAATTTTTCATTTCTTAACAAACATTTATTGTTCTGTTTGACTTCAAGAAGTCAAAATCCAAGTGAGACCTTTATATTAATCCCAGCTGTTTCCTCTTCCTGGGAAATTTTCATAATAACAAGTGAAACATTATCATTTGGTTCTTGCCCTACCCCAATTAGTCTTTTCCTTATTAGATCCAGCTCTAGCCTCATGAGACCCTTATTGTCTTCCAAAAATACATCTCGCCTAACTCATTGTAGGGAAAACTTCAGGCTTTTAAAGCTAAAAACAGAAGACAAAGAACAACAAAAACAGGAGTGAGAAGAAAAAAGTTTGCTATTCTTTTTTTTTGTTTGGGTTTTGGTTTTTTTTGTTGGTGTGTTTTTTTTTTTTTTTTTAAATTAAATCCTTGCCATTCCTGGGGAGAACCAGAGGATGCAGTGCTATACTCGCATTGTCTTGTTTTATGGCTGGGAACTGGTGTACAGAGTTGACTACTTGCATTCAATCTTATATCACTTGAGTGCTCAGCAGCTCCAATAACTACAGCTCCAGCAGCCACTCAGCTGAGGAGCTCTGCAGCTGTGTGTGTATATTATACATCTAATCTATATATGTCTATCTATATGTGTCTGTATATATCTCCAAGTCTGCACTACCTATGTGCAAGGCAGAAGTAGATTTTCAAGACCTTAGCAGGTGGTGTGAGGCACATGTTTCCAAAGGAGGTCCACTCCTGTTGGAGAAACTCCATAAACAATAGATTTTCTTTTTTATCACTCGGCAACGCTTACTGGGACTTTTATGGCCAGACTGTCAAAGCTGTTTAGCACCCAAAACAGTCCGTTTGCCTAGAAGCCCCGCCGCTAATTTTAGAGGCTAAATGAGAGCTGACCTCAATCATGCAAGTGAGCTTGTTGGAAAAGTCTGACCAGAAAGCTTTCATCTAAACTGACTGCTCCTCAGGCAAGCAGTAAATATCTTCTGACGCTGTCCTCCTACTTTTGTGCCCCAACATATGCAGTCTGCTTATTTATAGAACACGTGAGCTTCATATCCAGCAGGCTAAATCCCTCAGGACAAAGTCTCACTTCGTTTTGCACAGTGCGGCCAACAGTTTCTCCCAGCCTCCAAGAGCAAAGGCTTGCTCTGCTCACCTGCCACACAGGAGAGGGCAACAGGACCCAGCTACACCCAAATTCAGGAGGTCTTCTGGGAACAATAACAACTAACAAGAATAAGAATAGGAAGGAAGGAGCAGAGGGAAGATTCCAACACATTGGCAGCAGAAGCCATCCTTCAGCCACATGCAAGGATTGTATAGTTTGGAAAGATGCGCAACGTGTTCCTGCCTTGCTCGAGGGCCAGAAGATGCGCTGGGGTAACTGTGCCCCAGGACTGAACAATGGAGCCTATGTCTAAAATACAAGATATTTAATGTTGGAAACAGAGCTCCTAAGTCCTACCCTTTTTCAGTCAAAAAGTTTTGCCAACACTCAGATAGTAAAAAAACCAAAAACCAACGAACAAAAAAACACCAACTCCACAAATCAATTTTGCCCAGCTTGGTTTAGTGGAACTAACAAATAAATCAGCAGAAACCTAAGTTAATGCTATTATATTTGGATATTAGTAGAACAAAATAATGTTTCTTCTTTTGGAGATGCTTGCAATTTCTTTTTGTGTTCTATGTGCAATAACATAAATTAGCATAGACAAGATCGACATGAAAATGCATCAGCCTCCATGTAAGGCTGGACACACTATTTTTTGCAGGTGCAAAAAATTGAGCTGAGGTGTTTAACTACTGAGAACAGTAGCCATCATCATGTAAACCTCCCTCCTCCTCTTCTAAGGCCACAGTGTATTCTGGTGGGCACTGAGCTCTCAGGCAGTTGAATCATCACATAAATAAGCCTTAATTGGCATTCCCAAATGCTTTGAAATCCTATTGCCTGCTCCGGCACTCCAAAAGGTATGCCTCTGGAGATAAAAGGGAAAAAAAAAAAAATCAAAGATCATTTGCAATTAGATGCAACAAAACCGTACCCAACTGGTATGTGTCGGGGTAAAAATAGCATCAGCTAAAATGGCAAATGCCTTTTGGTTTGTCAGGAATTGAATGTGTAGTACCAAGTGAGCAAGTATTACTGACTCTGATCAGCAAAGCAGACAATCATGTGCCTTGTTATCTTGCTGCCTGCCCACGTGAACAGCATCAAACAACTATTAGAAGACACCCTGCTCCCCCCCAAAGGGAACACCAGTGGCGAATATCTGAAAACCTCCTCGTTAACAAGCTAACCTTTGAGACTAGTGAGAAGACAAGGAAGCATTTACCAGCCACTGTATCAATAATTATGGAAAAGAAAATCGTAGCTCGTTGTCTATCCCAGTGTGGGGAGAAATAAATAACGCAGGCACGGTGCCTATGGCGAGCAGCCCTTCCATGGCATCTCCCAGCCATGGGCAACAGCTGCCAAAAAGGCAATTAGCCATGGAGCTGCTCCCCTGCGGCTGTTCAATACAGGGGTGACATATATTTGGAAGTTACCCCAAAGCCCTTCTGCTGGTAATAGGAGGCTCTGTGGCACGCAACCTTCAGGGACCCCTAAACACCCTGGTAAAAAGTGCCCTGAAAGGCCACACACACGGGTGGGCAGTGGTATCGTACGTCAGGGCTGAAGCACTCAAACACAATGATTTTTGCTCCCTGGAGCTATGAGGTTTCCCCGAGGCCCTTCGAACATGTAGGGATGGTGACTCAGTTTTAAGCAGAACATCTGATAGTAACTCGATTCCCTGGTCATGATATTTCTCCCTCCTGTGTCATCCAAGAGGCCTTAAATACCTAATCATGCTTCAGCATACAGCCACCCAACCTTGTTACGGGTGTAAATCCTGCTCCCGCTTCTAGCCTAACTCTGTTTTGTCTCCAGCCTCACTGCGAGGAAGGAGGAAGGGTACACCTGAGCCTGCACCAGGCTCCCCGGGGGTTGCTATCCCACCCAGGCACAGCCTTTGCATCAAACTACCAGTTATCTTTTCAATTAATTGTAGGTATCATAGTGGTTGACAGGACAGCCTTACTACCAAGGGATAATTTAATATGACTAAACCGTAATCAAAGTGTTAATAGCCTCAGAATTTAATCTGTGCAGAAGTAGTAGGATTTATAAATGGGAAAGGACAACCAAGGCTAAGATGAATAATGTTAGTTGTAATATTACAGCTAGTTGTAATAGTATAATTAGTTGTGATATCCAGAATTAAAAATTACACTGCTTTGAGTTCCAGGACGTGTGCCAAAAAGGAGCCGTTAGTCACAGAGATGAGGAACAGTTACACAGTCCATTATCTCATAAACCGCAAGGCCCAGAAACGAATCCTACATGTCACAGGAAAATTGAGACTCGGCATTTTACAGCAATACATCGCTTTTAATTTCAGCCCTTAAACCAGATCCTTTCTGATTATCAGTAAGCCATGCTTTCCCATTTCCACCCTGAACAGAGTTTGGAGATGGCTACCCTCAGAAGCCCTCCTGGCTGCTAACAACCCCCTGGCTGAGCTTCACTTTGCCTTCGGGCATGGTCCCAAGTTGTCCCTCCTGGCCAGGCTGTGGCAGAGCAAGCTCAGTCCCGGCACCCCAGCCTGCTCCCTTCCTCGCCACAGTCTTGGGAAAAAACCCAAAACAACCCAAGCCAAAACACATAAAAAAACCCAACCTTTTTTTGTTTGTTTTTCTTGTTTTGGGGGGTTTGTTTTGTTTTTTTGGGGTTCGGTGTGGTTTTTTTTGTTTGTTTGTTGTTTTTTTTTTTGGGGAGGGGGGGTGTGTTGGTTTTTTGTTTGGGGTTTTTTTGTGTGTGTGTGTGTGGTTTTGGTTTTTTTCCCCTTGCCCTGAGGGCAAGGATGCCAGGTGATGGTTTGGCTTGCCTCCATCAACAGGTGCTGCTTCCTTGCAGGGTTAGGCAGCCCCTGCTGCTCCCTGGCTCCAAGTTCAGGGCCAAACAGTTTAATCTGGAAACACACTTCTAAGTGCAGAAGGCATAAATAAAACTAGTATTCAGTATCATAATGTGTAATCAAGAAGCTATATAAAAGCAAAAAGTGATGTGACTGAGAATCACCTTATTTTTTAAAATTATGACGGCAGCCAGTTTTTACCATCTCATTATTACTCACTCACATGACAGACGCAGAAGCAATTGCTTGAGCTGGTAGGCATTTTTTGAAAAACTACTTTGAACGACCTCTATATTAAAAAAAAGTATTTTAAAACCATTTCCTGCTTTTAGGCAGCAATAAAGAAAGTAAATGCTTTTTCAGGTTGTGCTTATTCTTTTCTCCTTCATTTCCTCCTACGTATTTTCTTTTCTTCCTCTTCTCTCAGTGCCAAAAAGAAAAAAGTGTGCTTGTAAAAGAGGAAAACTGGGAAAGAAAAGATAACTCTCTCTAGGGAAAACAGGCAGGAAGAAGAGAATAGAAGTAAAGTTGCAATTTCTTTTTTTTTTTTTTAAAAAAAAAAGGGAAATCACCTGGGATTGAAATAACTGAAATTTTTGTCCTCTTCTCACACACAGACATCCACCCCACCCCCTTTTCTTCCTGGTCCTGGCTGACTTGCACCTTCTGACAGGCACGTAGGTGCCTGTTTTGCTGCTGAAGGCTGTTGCTCCACAGGATGGTCACCAGAAATCATGGTCCCAGGAGATGTTTTGTGTAGGGATAAAATGAGCACCAAACTGGGGCTCCGCTGCCCCTTCCCCTTGCACCGCTTCCCTCACACACACAATCATTTTGCTGCAGCAATGCTGCAGGCTTGCTAACGCTATATTCTCGGTGTTTTATATATTGAGGAAGACACTACTTAATACATCTGGGGAAGTACATCCCCATATACGCACGGGAGCCCTGGCGCAGAGGCAATTAAACACTCCAGGCTGCACATGCTCACACAATTACCTTTTGTGACTGTCACTAAATAAATGCTGCACTGAGCCAATAAATCTTACAATGCCCTCATTTTTCTAGCAATGACGCCTCAGGCGAGGCCTGCGTGGCCCAGAAAGGAAAAAGGTTAACTTTTTCTGAAATTCCCTAGTCCTGCTTATCTGCTTGTTCTCCCTAAATATCTGCCAGCTTCAGACACCTGTTATAAATATCAGTTTATCTTGCAGTGGTTCCTGGAGTCTATCAGCAAACTGAGCAATTAGTATTGTCAGCGAATCATTCATTAACTGAACTATTCAGTTTCAGCTAACCTAAGACTAACCGTGTATTTAATTCCTATCTAGCAAGATCAAATCAGTCAAAAAAAAAAAAAAAAAAAAGACCATGGGTAAATATCAAAGATCAATAGGTAATAAATGAAAACCTTAATTAAAATCTGAATGCTAACAAAAAACATGAAGTAAAGCAGAGGAGATTATTTCACATCAGGTCATTCTGATTATCATCGCACTTTCTCCCCAGTTCAACCCTGACGCTACTTAAGTACATGGTCAAAGGGTCGGAGTAAATTTTTGGAGTCATAAGAAAGCCTCGTTCCCTCCCCACCTGGCCGAGACCCCGTGCAGGCAGTTCAATGCCACTTCGAGGGTGAAGAGTGACCGCACAAAAGTGGTATTTTCCTGCATGTTTTCCCCCGTGAAATTGGAGCTGCAGCTACTGACCTTACTGGCAAGGAGGCAATTTTACTGCTGGTTGCTCTTGTTATCTGTGCAGAAGCATCACAGCTATTAAAGGGGGAGCAGGAGCTAGTTCCCTCTTGTGTGTCATCAGCAGAGGTAAATAACGTCTATGCATCTCTGCTGTGCAAACCAGAGAATAATTAGGGGGAAATGCTCAGGCCATTAAGTTGATGAGCTGGTATCTGTTCCTACCCTTAGAGGTTCAGGCCCCATGCTGTACTCGATGCCTGCTATGGCTTTTAACACTGTTAAGCCAACAAGAACATGAGACAAAGAAAGCAAAAGCGCTATAGCTGATTTTAAACTATGCTCAGGTATACCACTTTCAACAATATCAAGGCCAAACAGATACATCAAAAAGTTAATCTCTATTGAGGCCAAGAATGAAAAAGAAAAAAAAAAAATCAATAAATCAGTCTTATCAGATTGATACACCCAATCTTGATGTGATCCATTGGGCAGGTTTTGTTGGCAGGAAAGCTCACGGGCTCAGTCTGCAGGAGATCTGCAAACTCCACCAACTTCAGATCCTGCCAAGAAACCTGAAACAGCAAAACTATCTCCCCAAGACACACCAGCCAGGCACTGCTGTCCTGCTCACAAACACCAAGCTAACATACCTGCAACAAAGAGGAGACCTTGGTGGTGGGCATAGACAGGAAAAAGACAAACTTTAGAAAGCCCTGTTGACTTTCCTACCCTCCTGCCCTGGGCCCTATTTATGCCATCATCTACCAGTCGCTTCCCTCTGGCCATTCCCCTCACCTGAGGGCTCCTTCCCTCACCTGAATTTTCTTTTCTGCATTAGCTCCTTCCTACATTAGTCACCTGGAAAGTGCCTTGGCACGCTGCTGAGCCTCCACAGAGGAGGTGGCAACCCTCAGGGTCCTTAACAGAGACTTCATTCCCTGCAGGTGCTGGGAGCTGCCGTTTCTTACCTCTCTCTCTCTCTCTCTCTCTCTCTCTCTCTCTCTCTCAGGGTTTTTCAGACTTCCTTACTGAAGCATACCAGGCTGTTTTGCTTACTGAGGTAACTCATGACACGATACACAAGCAGTGGGCTTCCCTGGTACTTCTATTATCTTGCTGGAGTTTCTTTACGTTCAAATGCAGAGCTGTACCCTAACCACACACGTGCATTGATGGGACTGCACACTACCTGCTGCTCTGTGCGCTTCCATCAGTGCAAATAAACATCAGCTTGGTTATAGCAACTGGGCTTCGTTGAAAAAAACAAGACAATTTACTGTAATAGCTTCTGTTTTAGAACAAAGCTTTAAGTCATCAGCTTATTTTTGGAAAAAATAAAAATAAGTGACCTACAAGCATTGTACAATGAGAGCTTTCACAATGCTGGAAGGATGAATTGGCTCCACTTTTCCTACTTATGCCATTTTTCTCCCAGAGCCGGGGAGGATGCACAGGAGTCCCTCTGAGCACAGCTGATTGTGAGGCCAGAAGAGGATGGCATCCAGCCTCTGAACCTTCATCACCAACGACGACGGTGTATGAGCACAAGCACTGTGGGGTGATTCAGACCCAGACTGTCAGACTGCAGGTTTGGCTCCAAGCACCCACCTGTTTCTCAGTATCTCCGCTGCATTTACAATGATAATTGTTAAAAAACTCTCTTTTAAACTGAGCTGTGGAAGACATGGGTGCTCCTGGAGGAACTGTAGACTGCCGCATCCTCTAGATTGGAAAGCGGCATATAGATTACCTGATGTGCCATCTTTGTCCTTACCCATCCTTCGCTTCCGGGGCTAATGACAAGACAAGCAATTTTTTTTCATGCATGTGCACGAGATATCCCAGCTTTTTGAGTATCCCCTGCTTTTTCCCCCCTAGATCCTTGATCTGATGCTTCTCACTGCAGCCTGCAGCCAGACAGGAGCCAGCCCTATACCCAGGTCTCCTTTTTTTATACTGACTCCCATTGCACTGGGCTGGAAACTGCCAGCGAAGGGAAGGAAGGAGGGCAGAGGTATTAGCATCCTCTACATATCTGTAGCACAGCCCAGCGCTCAGTTGCAGGTGAGGCTGAAGCCAAAAGACCTAATGAAGCAGAGAAGAACAGCTACACTCCTGACATAAAAGGCACAGCAAGCTTTCATCTTCTGAGAGGTTAAAAATAAACAGTTTAGCTTTCAGCAAAGTGGTCTGATTAGAGGCAAAGAAAACTGCACTGATTTCCATGGAAATGGAATATTTTGTTGCTACTACTTGATCTTGTTGAAATGTATTAAGAACACAAAAGAGTGCAATTTCAATATCTGGAGAGTGCTAGTATATTTTAAAATTTTAAATTAAATTGATTTCTTTTAAAAGAAAGCTGGCTGATTTTAGTTTCTTAATTAGTTCATTACCACTGGAAATGGAGCATGCCTTTGTAAGGTTATAGCAGGATATTATAGAAATATAGAAACAGCTGCAACCCGCAACAGAAGAGATACAGACATAAGAAATATCTGTACAGACAAATCAGAGACTTAAGATCCTCTATGTCCTTTATTTCCTCTCTAAAAACAGCGAACTCTCTTTAAATCATAAATCTTGCTAAATTTAAACCAATTACAATACAGATATTAGTTTCTATGGAAGAAGGATCAATCTCTAAATTTTGTTCACTTCTTTTAATGTGTAGGAATACTTCGTAAGAATAAGGCCTGTGTACGCATGCTCTGGAAGCAAAATAACTCAATTAGTTTGAGTTCTCATCTCATTACCGTGGTACATATCCCCATAGGGAGGTTTCTTTCAAATGAGCAGTGTCCTATTTCAGTTTAACCCAGATAGTAACAAAATAATCACTCAAAATGGGGCACCATTGTCATGACCTTCACTGTGATAAATACTAAATACAGGTGTGAACGAAATGCTGCTTTCCTAGCACAGTTGTTATCGTTATAGATGTGCCCTGGGGTAGGATCGTCTCCGACATTTCGCCACATGCGAATGGGACGTTGCCACAGCAAGGCCCAACTGAAATAAATTTTCTAACAAAAAAATGTTAAAAAACTCCAAAAGATTTGTTCTTAGTTAAAATAACACATTGTGACGATAACAAGAAAAAAATATTCCATTTCTTCTTGCATTTCCTCAAAGTGAAATTTTAACAGAAACAATAAACTCTTTAGGTTTTCATTTTGACAGTGTGACATTTTTTTTGACAGAAGTTTTATCTTACTGTAATCTTAGGTGACAGAGCAACTTGGACTTCTAACCAAAAGGCTGCTGTACTTTTTATCTGTATATTATGCTTTCCTACACGCTTGCAACTGGCATGTGCTCTGGTTCCAGTAGTGATGACCCAGGAAAGAAACTAAAACCAGGAAAGATTTGACCACAAACTGCAGACAACCTCAGCCTGATTTAGGACAGCTTTCCTTTGCAGACTAGTCACATTAGATATTGATCAGTATAAATAATCATCGATACTGTGGCTCAAGGGGCTTTTTTTTTTAATTTTCTTTTAATATAATGGCCTCGTGAAACCAATCCTGCTGTTTTCTTTGCGTTACACTGAAGACCCTGTTTGGTTAAGGTTTATATACATATACATTTAATATGAAAGATTGTCCATGAAAACATGTAGGAGTGGATCCACAAAGAGATGCAAGTGCTGAAATATGTACTTTGTGGTGCCTGCTGATTTTCATACCCCTGACCCAAGTGTTGGAGCTCTTCATTGAATGTACAGGGAAAACCACAAAAGACAGCAGCTATGGTAGCTACTCAGTAAAAAACACTGATGAGCAGAGTGGGACATAAGTCCCATTCCTGGATGTAATTAGGTGGCTATGGCTAATGAGAAATCAGAGAAAGCCTATTAACTGAGGAGCCTGGTGAGTACAGCAGTCACCAAGGAGATGGGGGAATTGTTTGCAAACGATGACCTGGTAAGGGTATACGTATCCTATGGCCATTACAGAATTCTTCCTTTTTTGCCATTTCTCTTCTGCTTACAGACACTTTTTGCTATTTCCTGATGATTCTCTTTTCTCAAACAGGCTCATCCTACACTTTTATAGGCTGGGTCAGCTAAAAGCTCCTCAGTGTTCGGTACTCGCAGCCACAGGGATTCTCTGTGCAAACTTAATTGCATTAAGGACTGGATTTAAGAGCAGCAAATCAATGCTCAGGAGAGTTGTTAGGGTGAAATACAGAGACCTCATCCACAGATAAAAGGAAGAGCACTGCGTAATAATGACAGAAAAGGAACCCATCAGCTATATTTTCATTCATTGTGCTGCACCTGGCAAAAAAAAAAACCTGGTGTATTCAGTTCAACACTTTAGTAATTTTGCTTTTAACAATATCTGAATTTGTATTCAATCAGCAGACCCTATTAAGTGAAGTATTTTTCGGACACCCGGTGGTTTTGACTGCATATGTATCCTTCCATTCCTGGCCAAATATATTTCTGTTTCCCTGCTTGCAGGAAGATCACCTGAGGAGAGCAGAGCAGAGCCCGCCAGCTCCATGCTTTCCCCAAACAAAGCATTAGGTATGCATCAGCAACTTTTATGTACAGTCCTTCTTCGCGTATTATTTTCCCCTTTATATCACCTGTAGAGCCCAGGCTGCATTTTACCTAGCTAGTTTGGGCTTTGCTGTCCCTTGCGCTACCCACTTCACGCAGCTTAACTGAGTGTGTTGGTTGTTCCTGCGCAGTTTTTACTGTTGCAGTTGGACATCCTCATTTCACTGCTGTAACCAAGGTGAAAGGCTTGGATAGTGCTAACCAGGAGCCTCCTTGCAACAGATAGTTGGGGAAAATTGTAATGAGGCACTTACACATAACCTCTAGCACATACGGGACAGATTAACCAGCAAACCACTCCTTTGTTATGTGGGGTTTTTTTAAAAGCTAAAACCCTTTTGAAATAAGCCCATGCTTATTTCTTCCAAAGTAATGATAATTGATTCAGAGCATCCTGAAATGAATTCAAGCTCAATAAGGGTCGTGGCCTGATGAAGAAGTGCACCTTTGCTGTGCAGAGGAATCCAGCTTGCGTAAGAGCCTGTGAAAGCTGTGGATCTGCAGGTGGGAGGTTAATTTCCAACAGCCTGATTCAGCAATAAAGCAATAAATACAAAATCCTCCTCAGACCTTTCAGACGGAAGCACTTCAGAGGCTCTAAGAACAGATTAGCTCCCTTCATTATGGGCTCTTTTTTAACAGAAGTCTCAAATCCCACTATTTTGCCTGAATCAGTCTCTGTTTTTGACCACAGTTATGTGTAGTACAGAGCTATTTACATATTTAATTACTATAGCTGGGAGACCAGTAGGCTGCAGTTAAAAGTGTGGTGCAGGTTTTGGGGGTGCTCAGACATGGGCAGCACCAGCAGGGTCCCGTGGTGGGGGCCAGTTTGCAGCTCCCCTGCTGTCTCCGCCCTACCCCTGAGGCAGGAAGGGGCTGAGCGATGGATGACCCCCTGGGAAACTGGGCAAGACTGGCTTTCCCTGCCTTTCCTTCAACAGTTAGGGAGGCAGGAGGAAAGGGCTTCTCTTAGCTAGCGAAAAATGTCTGTCCCTGCCACCATTGTTGCTTTTAGCCCACTTTCTCAAAAACAGGAGTGAATTTGGCTTCCTATTTCTTACCATTCTCCTATGAAGGAAAGCTACAAGTAAGTAGTATTTAGGTCAGCAGGAGCACATTTATAAGCCATAAATCAAATCCAACAGATCTTAAACACCTATTTGTAGCTTACAGACCACAACTTTAAATGTCCTGTGAATCCTGATGCTGAACTGCTGGATTTCGTTTCCACAGCGTGTAGAAGGCTAATCAACAAACTCCCTCGGCCCTGGTGGGGTCCGTCATCTGCCACAATGACATGCAGTTTGCTGACACAAACAGCAGATAGCACATGCAGCATTTTGTTCACAAAATCCCAGCTTCTGTCAAATAAAATTGTATTAAGTAAATGATAGCATCGAGTTGCTGCTGTATTCCCTGTGTGCAGGACTTCTGGTCTTCTGCATGTAAGACTGGCTTCGTGTCTTACATCCCTATGTTTTGTCCTCATGACACATAGGCATTTTACTCCACTGGCTGTATTACCCTTCCCTTTGAATCCCTCATCTCTCTTATGTGATGCTTTGTGCCATTCATGAAGACAAAGTCTGGTGAGTATCTTTTCAGTTAGGGCAAGGACTTCCCCTTCCTGCACATGATCAGATTTTCAAAACAGAAGTAAAATGAGCTTCTGCATGAGAGACAGAATAGTCTCCATGTGTGGGAAATAGCAATTCTCATGAACAAAAGAATGAGAAACTGGTCATGCTCCCTTAAAAGATGGTGAAATGTTTGTCCTTTGGTTAACAGAGGAGGAGATGGGTTTGAAACACATTACTGGTAAATCCAATAAAATAAACTTTCCAAAGAAGTCGACCACCATACAAACGCTTATATTCAGGAGTAAATACTACTCAAAAATTGCAACATGCTCACATGCATAACATTTTGCGTAGTCAACGTGCTAGAGTTGCTCCCATTTGAAGTAAGGCAAACCATGACCTGCAGATCTTTCCTTTTCATGTTATGCTTCACCTTCTGCACAGTACTATTTATGCCTGGGTTCTTCTCGGTGCAGACTGCTTGGCGGTTTAAAGAGAACAGTAATTGCTACTTAAATGAAAAAAAAAAAAGGGCACTCCACCTCTTGTTTGCACAATTCTCTCCCTTTTAGTGAAAAAGAATGATGAAATTTGATTAATTTCTCCCTTCAAAGCAGAGGAGCTGTGGGTCTCAGCTGATGCGGCTCTTCTGACGCAGTAAAGCTGCGCTGACGTGCCCGTGTGAGCCGCCTCCAGCTCTTCACTGCTGGTTTTACAAAGATTATGTCACTGATGGCTACACCGTGTGGGAAAGCAACACGGCTCTGGGTGCCGGCAGGTAGGACTGCAATTCCCTCCGTCACTGCAGCAACAGTCCCTCGCTTCCCCTGCTGTTCATTTACCGTTACAGGGAGGGACAGGGATGACTCTCGTCTCACAACGTCTCACAGGAGAGCTTTCCTGTGTCTGCCTGACAATCAGAAGAGGGATTTGTAGCTGCCTGGGGTTCATCAGGATCCTGCGCTGCAGTGACAAGCAGCCTGGCCAAGCTACAGGTAAGAGAAATGTGTTTATTTAGCCATCCGCAACTCCAAAGCACTCAGCCTATTGAGAAAGGGCAAGTGCACATTCATTACTCATTCCCGGCAGCAGCAAGATCCACTTCAGAAGCACACAGGAAATTTTATTCTTGGGAGGTGTCTGGAAATTTTACAAAACCTCCCTGCTCTACACTGCCTAAAATATCCAGGAGATGCATGGAGATCAGGTAACGTGATGGAGAGACATGGAGATGACAGGTGATACCCTGCTGCCAGACAGGGCAGGCAGAGGAAAAACCACTGAAAAACCACTGAAAAACCAACACCCCCTCCCAAATGAACACATGTGGAAAACAGGCGGTCCAGCCCTTGCAGCCCTTCCTATGCTGAAACACAGCAGCAGGGCCAGAGATGATAAGCCTGTCTGGGGAATCTTTTTCCCATACCCATCTCACCAGCATCTTTAAAATAATGGAGAAAGAGGGGAAAGAAAAAAAGAAAAAGGCCCCTGTGATGCTCTGTGAGCTGCAGAGGTTTGGGAGGGCAAAAAGTGGATCCCCAGGGATCCCCCATGAAGTCACTGCACCTGCCTTCTTAAAAAGAAAAGCAGATTTTTATCACATAGAGATGTAGATGATTTTCTTTTCCCTTCAAGTGGAATTAGATAATTTAGGCCCTTGCCTTAACACATCATTGCCTTTCTTGATAATAAGTCTGACAGAAGTTATACTGAGTTTTTCACTGACAGTATCAGGTCAAAGTTGGCTCACTGTGCCCCTGCTCCGGAAAAACTTCTGTTATCAGCAAAGTAGTAAACACTGACCTCTCAAAGGGAGCTTCCAAGGAGTCCTACATCCTCCAAGGTCCAGCTGGAAAATTGGGCTTGGAAAGATTACATTTTTTAGGCGTTGCAGATAATTTAGCTGAGCTACGGTTGAGACTGCAATTAAGGGGGGGCTGGTGGTATGCGAGAGGCAGGTTGTGGAGTACATGTGATGGCAGAAACACACTGAAATACTGACTCTGCTGTCTGTAATTGCATAAGCGGCTTCTCAAAAGGATGGGGAGAAATTTCCCAGGAAATTGGCTGTCTGAGGTTACGGAGATAATAAGTATTTTCAGAAATCAGCACCAGTGCCAGAAAATAAAGTGGAAAACCTCCCCCATGGAAACTAGAGAAAGCAGAGTCAGGAATGCTGGAATACGGAGAAAGTACAGAGTGATGAGAAAGCCAGATAAAGGATAGGGGAAGACTCCTTTCATAAAACAATCTGCTGTGGGCAATGTGAAAATTAAGTTGGCTCTTGGAAGAGAGGAATCCCACCCAAAGCTGCTTTTCTGAGGAAGGGGATTATCTTGGCTTGGTTCCCTACAGCTTTTAAACGCGCAAGGGAATTTAATTAAGCATTGCTACTTTCCTAATTGTTGAGGCTATTCTCAGAGGCTCCCAAGACGTTCCAGGCTCCACAGTGTTGGTCCAGAGATAGGATTTCTCAATTAACAGCAAGGTATGGCAAGCAGTGAGGTCTGGGACTCAGTGCCCTGGTCAGATAGCAACTCCATCAGTTTATGAAACATTGACGTAATTCTGCTGAAATGGAGCCAGCTGAGGGATTTATTGTGCCTGTTCGGTTCCTGCAAATTCACGTGGAGTTCTCCATAGGGTATGAGCACAGCCTTTGCGTGCTCTGCGCCACAAGCCATCCTGTGGTGCTGTTGTGTGCTCCGCTCTGAGGGGACCACATTTCACAGGCTGTGTGAAATATCTCAGCTTATATCTCAGCCTAAAAGTGGGAGGTAACTCTCAGCCAACTCATAGGTTAACAGCTTTCAGATCCTCTGATGGAAAAAGCCACTGTATTATTAATTAAAACTGGTTTGGCCCTGACTGTAGGTTTACGATCTGTTCAGAATCCAGAAAAAGCTGATGTTTGGGGCACCACTGGTCTGTTACTGGGACTTGCAAGTGTGCATCTCAATACATAAAAGGCATCTGATTTTCAACAGGTGTGCCTTCAAATTGAAGAAAGCTGACAGAGTAAGTGCACAGAGCTTCCAGGGCTTGTTAAAACAGTCCAGCCTTGAAATTACATAAAGGGGAAACGAAAAACAATTAAATCCCTTTTAGCCACATTGCAAGCTTTTGCATTTTTCTACTCAGAAGTTCAGCCAAGTGAGCAACACAAAGTGACCACAGATCTCAGATGAGCAAAAAAGATACAAGCCTTACCCTCCTTCCCCTGCCTCCCCAGCTTTGACTGCCCTTCTGACTCTCAGATATTTAATTTGTCAACAGAATCCTCAACTTCTGGGCTCCAGATAGGAAACAAAATACTCATGTCAGGGATTTCATCACATCTGATGCCTTCTGCCACGGCAATGACTCTCCTTGGGCAGTGCATCAGCTTGGGGGAACAGGCTAAGCATGGAGATGTCCTACCACACAACCAAGTAGGGGAAGCAGGCTATTTGTGTCCAGGCACCTATTGCCACCTCACACTGAGGGGGGCTGTTACCCAAACCACTTCATAGCAGTGTGGTGAACAGGCATCTGAACCCAAAAGGAAGCTCAGAGCAGAGGAGAGGTCCCTGGGGTTTGGCTCCAGCTGATGCTCACGTGTAACATGTGCCTCAGAGGCTTCAGCCAAGTGGGGCTGGTGGGACGACATGGGCCACGCTCCGGATGTCGCACCCTGCACCACTGGTACTGCTCAGCCCTAGTGCTCGAAGGCAGAAATACTAACGCTAGTCTACAGGACCACTGCAGGGTCTCTGACTTTAATACAGTCTCACTAGTGGGAATATTCTTCATTTTTGTAAACTGCTGGTCTATTCTTGCTGAGCCCTCCTCTACCTCCTTCCTCCTCCAAAATGACCCAACAACCTGAAGCAAATATTTGGAATTGAAATTTCTGCTTGAACAGTAGACTTGTTACAAGATTAATAATCAGGGATGGAGAGTGTTAGACAGCTACAGGTATCACTACAAGCCCTTCTGATAACAACAACAGATTCAGACCAGTGTATCACACGTATCTACATTAACAGCTTGGATCTCTTCTGGGATTTGGCAGGAGATCTAAAGTTGTATTAATGTCTTTTTCTTGCCTCGTCGATAAAAAGACAACAACCATTAAGCAAGGTCCTAAGCTGTCATGAATTCTTTCTAGACATACTGTAATTGCTATTCCAAGAGGAGCAAAGTGCAGGGACTACAACTGTAGAAAAATAAAAGAGAAGCTGTTATGGAGATTTAAAGCAAACAATACCTGCGTTATGTCCTCTCCCCTCCAGATGGCTCATGCCTGAACGGCTTTCTGCTATTGCTTTTTTTGTTTTTATTTGATCTGAGTAACTTATTGATTTTTTTTATGGTATGACGTGATGAAATCTGAACTGATGTTACATTTCACTAATGTACAGCTCCCTTGAGCCAGTATCAATTTTGTCTATGATGGCTTTGCAAGGGCAAAGGTCAGTTAGGGGACTTTCCCCTTAGCTCTGTCACAACCTCTTGAGTTTTCAGGACACTTATAAATAAATCAGACATTCACATTTTAAGCGATGAGCCAGATTCTGAAGGGTTTCTCCTGTCCCATGAAAAGCAATTTTTACTTGAATGATATTTCAATCAAAACTGATCAAGGATGACCTGATCTAGTCCTTGAATACGAGCAGAGTATACAGAAAATCTGTTGAGTGTGCACTGGCTGTTTTTCAGACCTTGGAAACACACTACAGTCTATACATGTGCAACTCATACTCCGAGGCTACACTCATCCAGCCATTGACCCTACCTTCGGCTTCATTTGGGACTGAGTTTCCCTATGAACCCAGCCTACCCAAAAGCCAGTGGGATAACCTCTTTCAGCACGATAACCTGCCATACAGACACTGTTTAGGGGGAAGACCATATCACACATGGTATATCGCTGGCTGACCTTCCTTGCTAACCCTATTTCTCCACTTTCTGGGGTAACACTGGCTAATGTGGAGAATTAGGGTCTTCCCTTCTGGACTCCTTCTCCCTTTTTGGGCAAGAAGGGACTACAACTTGGGACTTCTTGGGAGAGAGTTTGGTGCTGTGACAAACCCTCCCAGGCCCTGAGAAGGAGACTGTGCTTCCCAGAGCCCACGCAGGAGGAGAGCCCACCTCAGCGGCATTTTTGGCACATTAGTGTTACCACAGGACCGGGCTCCACTATCAGCTCAGTGGCAACTGCAAGCAACTTCCCTGGAAGGTTGTCAGCCCAGGACCAGAAATTACAAATAAATTTCCGTATGTTGTCAGGATGAATTTCATTTATCAGTGTCTGCAGCAATGTAAATTTGAACTCGCTTGTCTGATAGACTAGGTAGAAAAAGCTATTATTTTACAAATACAGGACAGACTAGTCTGTGAAAATCTCTAATTACTATTATTATTATGTTTTACCGAATCTGTTTGCGCTCTCACACTTCCCTGTAGCCTTAGCTGAGCCCACCCAAATTCTATTATCTGAGGTGGTTTTCCCACACAGCATCTGCCAGATCATCCCTAATAATGCACAAAGGTATTAGCCTGACAGGCGCTCCCCTTTTCTCTTCTTTTTATTTATTTTTTGGCTCAGAGTACGACGCAAAGCAAGCAGAAGCCTCTCTTGCTTCTGCCTCTGATGAAGCAGAAATCATCCTTTGGAGGCAGGGCTCAGAAATGGTATTAAATCAGGGCAGGGGGAAAATGCAGATGAGCTCTTTAGCTAGGCTGTCAACAGTGCCACCAACCCCCACTAAATCTTCCCCCTTTCTTTGCAACTGACAGCTCCTTCCCACCATTTCTCTATATTTATATTGGGTTAAATGAGCATATACATGAAGCACATCTGGCAAACAGCCAGATCAGAGCCTTGGACTCGCACGCAGTTACAGATGCAAAATACTGTATTTCTCACCGAGAGTGATCCAAGGTGGCCCCAGCAAAGCTGGCCTTGGGTTGCATTTGCAGTGGGGCAGGTTAGGGAGTCATTATATGATGCTTTCTGCCCCAAAATCATGAGGCTGAAACCTCCAGCTAATCACCACAGTATTTTCCACCAGAATCACGAGGTCCAGAAGAGGCTGTTGGTCCAGTAAGATACTACAGGACAGTGTAAGGGTACATCAGGTCCAGCAGTCACCCTTTACTTGGCCAATACTGTTAGTTTCCTTGCATCACTCACCCCCAAGTGAATCTAAGAAGATGAAGTGCAGCACACACCGCCTGCAATCCCCATGGCCTTCCCAGAGAGGATGCTCAAAGGAGATACTCAGAAATACTCCTATGAGGACAGCTGGGGTGAAAACACTTGTCCTTCCCTCCGCCTCCAAGTTTGAGAAATTAAAAATATCAAAATTAAGTCCTCAAAAGTAGGGAGAAAAATCCACAAAATAAAGTCTGCATTTTCCTGCTTTTTTTTCTCTCCTCCTCTCTAATTACTCAGCTCTAAAATGTCATGGAAACAACTTTTTTTTCCACAGCCATACTTACTAGGTAAGACATTTGAAGCTGAAGTATTATCTTAAAAAAAAGAATGGAGCAGTGGGACTGACCTTGATCCTAGGCTTAAACCATCCTAAATTCAAACGCCAGTCCTCTAAGAGAATTACTCAGGCTCTGGGAAGTTAAAAGGAAAAAAAGTAACTTCTACTTCTCTTGCAAACTGTGAGGATTAAGACACTAGGGATTATGAGTTTTTCAGTTCTTCAGTAATGTCTGTCTTCACCAGCAAGATCTGGCAAGATTAGGTGACTAATTTACTTCCTGATGTGAGAAATGTTCAAGTTCAGAGGATTTTTCTTGTCCTTACCTGAACTCTCACTGAAGAGGAATTTTTCAACTGAGTAATGATTGATTCACAACCAAGTTATAGTTCTCAAGGGAAGGACATTTAGGGTTTTAATTCTCAACAGTCACATCTAATTCCTCAGTGAAAGATGCCATGACACCAAAAGAAGGAAATGGGTTACTTAGATTGAAAGATTGAAAACAAGCTGAAAATTTGTCACAAAGAACAGCTTAAAAAGGTGGGTAAAAAAGTCAACATGTTACAAAGTAGAAACAAACCCAGCACCTAAGAAAAGGGAAGAAAAAACATCAAGTCACAGATCTGTGGGATTCACTTCTCTGATAGATTTTTTGCTTCCATCCACTGCAATTAATTTTGGGTCATATGGTTTGCATCAGGCTTATTTCTCTTGATCCCCGAGAGTCAAAGTTATAAGGCTGGGTAACGATCTTCAGCCCCCGAGAGGCTTTAACACAGTTACAAGAGCCCTCTTTGGGAAAGCAGCGTGGTTTTCATCGCTAGCTTGACTGGTTCGAATCTGCAGAGATTGCTTAAAATCAGAGACCTGGAACCTCTCAGAGGTTTCTTGACAGCCTCCCCCAAACTCCGGCATTGTTCAGCTTGAGAACGCTTGTTTTATGGGATTTCCCATGGAAAGTCTAACTGCAGGTAACATCTTGAAAGCCATGGAGGATGTCTGAGACCAAGAAATATCCCTCTCTCCCACGTCATATGCCAGCATCTACACTGAGCAGGGAACTAATGACCCTTCCTGAATAATAGCTTCTCTAGAGGGGAAGTAATTAGTCATACTCTCCAATATCACAAATGTAATAACTTCGATAAGAAATTGAATATAGAAATATTGCTCCAAAGCATTTCCCTGTAATATCCCAAGGTATTGAACTGGCTTCTGGGTGTTTCTCAGCTTCCTACCCTGTGCATAATGGATGAACCACTCACAAATACCACCAAGCAAGCGACAGCCACTTTATCGTATGACGCAGAAGGACATGGCAGAGGTTGCCACTTGTGCACTCACATCACTGCTGCTGCTCTCTCCTCTTCTCCAGCATTGTTCGCTGGATCTTTTTCAAGCATATTCTTGAAAAGCACCTCAAAAATAATTTTATGCAATGCAGGTAAAACTTTTGAAGTACTGCAGTGATGTTGGGAGGCCAGCACTCATCTTCAAAACAGATTTGGGCCGGCATCCAAGGGGATATTTAGGTGCCAAACACCCATTTGGTGGAAGCCGTATGCAAGGATCTCAGTGCCTGAGGCTGCGAGTGCGGCGATAGCTCCGAGCGCTCACAAGGCTCCCAAAGGATCACAGACGTGGGCCAACTCTGTTGCTGCGATGTTCTCAGCAAGCACGGTGTCACAGTTTGGTGGATGGACTGCTCTCATAAGAAACCCAGTGCCATTTTGCATTATTCCTCTCTGAATATGACTTTCATCCAATCCCAAATGCTCACTCTGCTAAGATGAATCACACTGCCATTCCTTCTCTATTGTTGCCAGAGCTCATTTCCCCTATTGTTCTTCTGTAAATTAGAGTAATTCATTCAGAAATGAAATTCAGCCCTATACAAAGGCCTTGGCAAACCTAAATGCTGTTGAAGAGAGCATGGGGAACGCCAGCCCTCCTAAAAAGAGGGAATTTCACATAACTTCTTTTGGCCAAGTTTCATAACTGATTTTGAAGTGAGCTCTTTAGAAACACAGTCTCTATGCTTTAGTCCACCTTAATTATAAAAAAAATGCAAAACTTATTATTTATTTCCTCCTTTTCCTTGCTTATTTTTCTCTAATTGTTAATAATTTTAATTAACACCAGAATTTCTCAACAGCACGTCATCTCCTTCTTTTCCATTATAGGTGTTAATTGCAGACTTAAATAAAAGGTGAAGAAGAAATTGAGGTAAACATCAAAAGAAGCACAACACTGTTGGATGTGCGGAAGAACAATTACTTGCACAGTTGTCTTATTTTGGTTGATTTATAAGAAAGCTTTAAAACTACTTTTTTATACACTCCTACCTATATGTATTTTTTTAACAATATATACATGTCAAGCTCTTTTTTCCCAAATAAATTATTTTTACTCAGTTATACCTTGTTCAGAACAGCTCACAGTCAGATCCGAAGCACTCTGAAGTTAAAACCTGATCTACATTTTTACTTTCAATACTGATTTTGGAAGATTTTATCAGTAAGTGGCACTACTCACACCAAATGTTGAGGGCTTCTACAACCTTGACCTAATGAATGCCAGTTATCTGTGTGTACATCCATATGCACAGTTACGTATAAGTTGTATGCACATATGGGCACAGCAACGCTTTCCACTGATTACATCCCAGAACCAACATGCCTTATTGAAATACAGAAGTATAAAAGTGAAGAATACGGAATTACAGAACTTTATCGCACAAAGTAAAATCTTTCAAGTTTGGAAACAATTGTGACTTTCAGCTGGGGAAGCCTCAGAAACACAGGGCACCTTGGATAAGAAAAGGAGGCAGGTGGCGTCTCTAAAAGCCAGCAGCAGCATCCAATCCTATTTCCCAACAGCAACAATTTCATATCACTTAGTCAGAGGTCAAAAGAAGCAGGCAAACAACTCAGTGAAACAAAAATCCCTGAGGCTTCCCAGGACACAGCAGGGTCAGTAGGTAGGTGTTTCCCAACAGAAAGTAGGCTTTTCAGCAGTCAGTGCAGGGGCGAGACGGTACCCAGGGCTGCCTGAGAGCATACAGGGAAAGGGCAAGGGCAGCACTAGTGATCTCCAACACTTTCTCTTCTGCCCAGGGATTAAACGTAATTGCAGTCCCTTGAAAGTTTAACCATCAAGGATGAGGAGCTTGCTAGTCCATGGCAGTAGGAGTTACAACCTCTTCAGCTGCTGCAGCTAAATCCCCAGGAGCGTTTAGTGGCATGTCTGAGCCCTCAACCCTCACTGCTCACAATCCTGCATACGGACAGAGCAGAAATCAATGCAACAGAAAAGTGGAGCAGACAGCTCGAGGTGGAAATCTCTCTAATTTTCCCAGCTTCACCTGCCAGAGCTTGTGAGTTGGAGCACGCCATCCTTGTCCTCAGCCATGCCAAAACCAGGACCACAGCATAACTTGGCTGCTGCTCTGATCTGCCTTCAAGGTGCACTATCCCTGACGTCATCCTCCCCTGCTTTCCCCAAAAGCTCAAGAGCCTCTTAGCTACATCGCAGGCAATGGAAGGCACTGGTTGGCATGGCCAAGCACCTCTCTACCCCACCAGTGCTGCTCAGGACGCGTCTAACATGTCCCCCCCGAAGCCCTATGCACCCTGTTGGGTTCAGGTGGGATCTGTCCAGCCATGGGGATGCAGAAGGGCACTTTCCTCTCCCTGCCTGCCAGAGAGCATGGGAAGGATGGCCAGGGGCTGAAGACACTCACCCACATTGACAATTGTCATTAATATAGAAGGGTAAAGCCTGTGGCAGGTAAAGATACATCTTTAGATAATAAAGAAAATAAATAGATGTCTGGCAGATCATAACATGTCCCTTTTCTGCCCAGCACTGACCCATGAAGTGCATGAATATTTATACGAGCTTTGTCCATATTAATTCTGAATGACACGGTCATCTCCATTTTATAGCTTCCATATGTGCTCCTACTGCCTTACGTCACACTGTCCTTACTAGTTACGACACTTAAAAGAATTAAGACTTCTTTATTTTTACCTGCAGGTCAGATTTTCTCTCAATAACATCTAGTTACGCCCTCATCTATAGCTTCAATCCTTTTTATTCATCTTTGAAATCCTTCCAGTTTTCATTCTCCATCAGTTTCCTTCCACGTCCTGCTGCAAAACAAACACACGTAAGTCCCGACCTGAGAAACACTAGGTGCTTCCAGACAGAGCTGAGTGATTTCCCAGCGCAGGGACTGAAGTGCAGCGCAAGCTGTCACTTCCAAGGCCACTGTCCCCGCTTCCACACAGCTCCTTGGAAAAAGCTGTCTTCGCTTCTGAGGCTTAGGGCCTCTCAAACATTCAGCCATCCTTTAGCATCTGGCATTCTCACTCGTGTTAGAGAAAGGTTCCTGCATTGCAAATTCAGACTTAGGCTACAGGGAGATGACATATCTCTCCAAGCCCCTCTTTCTCTATCACTGAATTTCCCCTAAAAAAATCATCACTTCCCATTTTCCAGGTTAAGTTTCTTAATAATTTGTATATATTCTCTGTTCTTTCTGGTTTTTTTCGGTACATCCTGGTTTGTATTATTCAACATCAACATCAACTTGCTTTTTAGTAAGTTTTTGGCCTTATTAATGAAGGTTTTTAATTAAAAGAAAAAAAAAAAAGCAGACTAAAGGCTACTTGTCTCCTGCCCCCACTTCCCTCTCCATCCCAAAGAGAAACAGGGCAATAATTTGCTGGGCAATCCCTCGGGAAAGGTTCACTTGATTTAACTACAATATTTCACAAGCCTTTCCAATTTAAGCCCTCAAAAAGAGCCTCAAGAGGAACACTGCTGCATGCGGTCTCAATGCTTCATTTTTCTACAGAAGTCCTTGTCCGCCCATTAGCTGCTCACTTCATATTGGTTTGGTCCCTGATTACCCCTTCATAGCCGGCACCCTCTCCTTTCCCTCCACATTTCATGTAAAACAGCAGATCGCTTATGCCCCCCAGCTCCTTTACCATCTTCAACCAGTAAAGGGATAGGACAAAGTAGATTTTTGGAAGCAGTTTGAATGGGCATGGAGGGTCTGTACTGGATCGGGTGTTTGAGGCACAGCCTGGCAGCTCCGACAGCCGCTCGGAGCATGATGACAAAATTCCCCATTTTGCTCGCCCTCATTTCACTCTGCTTTTTGACTACTCAAGCGTTCTATTTCATTGCTTTCCCTATTTCCCTGACAACTTTCCTCAATTCCCAGCACTTGCCTTCTCTTTCAAGTCTTGCGTACTCCCCTGTGAAATGTCACTCTTCTCTCTCGTGGATTTTCTTCTTCTTCAGGGTGTATTTTCTTTTTCTTTTTCTTTTTCTTTTTTTTTTTTCTAATTTCCATTTTTCCAAAAGGAACTACAACCTGTTCTGCTTTAATTACTGCTCCAGTTAGCATCCTCCAGCCTTCTTCCAATCCCTTTCATTTTCACTGCTTCCTCCCAGTGGACCTGGCCCGCTCAATTTTATAATTCCCTAAAATTTACTTTCTTAAATGTAGTACTATGTGCATAATTCATCCATAAATTGAATTTGTTTCCTACTGGGATAATCATACAATCTTCTGTAGCATTTTTTCACATCTGTTGTTATTCTTTCCTTCCTGGTAGTTATATACATAAAGATATATATTTGGGGCAGGAAAGTAGAAGACAGCAGAGCATGCTTCAAACCCACATTTCCCTCTCCTTACAGAGACTTCCCCCTCTTCCCAGAACGAAATACTGTTCATCTAATTCAATATCATCTAATTGCTGATATTTCTAAGCAAAATAAAGCAGACATTGCTTTATGGCAAAATATAAGTTAGCCAGAACCAGATCATGATCTGACGTAAACCAGAATAGATTTATTGTCTTCAGAGAAAATGTATCAAATTCTAGCAAAAAATCAAATTTTAAAAAGATCACTGGAGTTGTGCAGATATAGCACAGCTGAGAATCAGGGCTACCTTTAAATTTGTTGGGATTTTTTTGTTTTTCTTTCTCTCAAAATTATGAGCTTACTGACTTATCACATTTTTTTTTGAGCCATTAATAGTGTGGAGTCTAATTTAGAAGCAAAGCTAATGCATAGGAAAACCAAGCGGCACAGATGACAAAATGATCACACCTTCCCTGGTACTGGCAAGCAGAATGAGGGCTGAATGCTTGCACATGTGGCTTACTTGCATTAGTGTGAAAACCAGTGCTTTGGGAAAAAAATACGGTATTTTATTATTCAAATCGGATTCCTTTTTCATGTCAATTCATGACATGACATCCATTTTTGTGAGTCTTTCCTGTCAGGAGTGAAACGTGCTCACATGTATCTTTGAGATGGTTTTATTTTTCAAATTATCACAGGACAAACAGCGATGAATAACATCCATACAAATGTATTGCCTTTATATGTGCTCACTTACAGTAAGTGAGAAGAGAGAGAAAACCAACCCAAACTGACAGAAAATATACAGAGCATGACTATTTGTAACATATATGCGAAGAGTTTCATACAGCAGAGACATATCCCCGGGCTCCTTGCTGCTCCTATAATACAAATAAGAACTATATAAAGTACCTCGTAAACCAGCTTGTTGGATTTTATTGCAAAAAATCCATCAGCCATCATATTACCATGCAAATCCTCTTACTTGTCTGACAACAGCATTGTCTGACAACAGCATTTCAAATTAAAAAAAATAAATAAAAAAACCTAACAACCTGGAAATAAATTCTTTCTTTCATGCGTGTCACCAGCTCCCATTAACAGTGGCAGGAGTTTCTCTGCAGGGGTCTGTCAAGGTGAGAATGGACGGCCCACCCATCCCCTGCTCAGCAGACTAAGTTGTGAATTGCTGACTACATTTTTTTTTCCCTGAGAGATCAAAGCAGGAAGCCAGGAATAAAAGATATTTAAAAAATCAACCAACAACCCAAGAATCAGGACAGTTCCACAAAATAAAGGTGCAGAATTATGTATCATCTGCTTGCTCTTTGACAGCCTTTTGAATTAGTGAGACACTCCCCCCCCCACCACTTTTCTCTGCCCTGCAGCTCTCAGAAGGTGCCCATCAGCCCACATCTGGGCAGCAGGACAGAGTTGCAGCTTATGAGTGGAATATGCTGGAAAATATTACAAAGCAGTATTCATCATTTTTCATAGAAAATGTAATTTCCCCAAAAATGTAATTTCCTGATGAAAAATTTCAAATCTTTTCCTCCACTACAAACTTTCATAAAACAGATTTCTTCTGAATTCTGTATTTAAATCAGAATCAGTCAACTCCAAATAGCTTCAGAGATAAAGGCTATTTGTGGTCTTTTCTCCCTCTTTCTATCCAGAAAGTCTTTATAACTTCTTTCCTTTTTAAAAGCAAAGTAAAGAATGCCTGTCAACATTAAACCCCACCACTTAACTATTATATAAAATATCAATCCTAAAGGTCCTCTGCCTTTTCAAAAAAAGTTACTATTACTTTTTCATGTTTTAGAGTTTTCCTACGCTCTGCCACTACTTGAGAGACCCAAAAGAATACGGACAAATTTCAGTCTAAAGAAAGAAGCTTTTCATTTTACTTAATCTCATTGTTCAAGATGACAGAAAGAGTTAATCCTATACTATTTTCCCCTTTCCATACCATAAAAGCAGCTAAAAAGTAGGGTTGTTTTCCAGGAATACAGCTTCTGGTGCTGAGTGCCAACATCAATTATAATCGGTAACAAAGATTTCGTGAACCTACAAACACCATGGGAAATATCCCACTAGCTGCACTGACAGGCGGTTCTTAAAGTGGCTAGCCCCGAGCAAGTTTTGTGTAGATCTCCCTGCTACTATAGTATCTTAGACCTTGCAATATCTCTAGTGCATATATCTTCACCACAGTGCTACAGGTCAGGGAAGCAATATTCCCCTCGTTTTACAAAGACGAAAGAGAGGTGCACCAGCAATGGTCTGCTTCACGCTTTTGAAAACTCCTGCAAGGAATTTAGCCACCAAAAGCAGCGATTCCTCTGCTTCTCAAAACTCTGGCCTCCACCACCAGAACAGAAATCTCAGTTTGGAGTCTGAGCTTGACTGTGGGCAGGGTGTCACACAACCCCTCTCATCCCCTCACCTCCTCCTCCTGCAACCAGCCCTGGCCACACATCTGGGGAACAGCTGTGTGTTGTGTTCCTTGGGCCTCAGCCGTCGGCATCAGTCTTTCTACAGAGACCATCTCCACCTGAGCAAGACTAGGAGGAGAACTGGCTCTAGCAAAAGTTCATGGCCTTCCTCTGATCTGGCCCTCTGAGCACCCATCCGGAACAAGTCTGCCATCGGCCAAGCTGTGCCGTGGCTGCCACCTCCACCAAACACCACCTTGGCAGCTTCCCTGCCTTCGTATGGTCAAAAATGGCAGTGCTCCCCCGCCCCTGTGCCATTTGATATGCTGTATGTAGAGACTTCGTTAATATTTCTTATTTGCCAATTCCTGCAGATGTATATAAACAGGAAACAGCTTTTTAATCAACGGTGTTGAATAAACAAAAGCAATAGAAGAAAAAATGGCTTGCCGCCCCCCTTGAGCGCCTATGGAGCTAGAGACCGTGTAGGGAAGCTTGGCTGTCAAGTGCATCGAAGCGTCAAGCTGTATTTTGAATTTATCCTTTCAGTAGTGGCGGGAAGATAAAAGATAAAGTTATAATGTCGCATAAGATATAAGAAAGTTAAATGGCGCATAAACAAATCTGATGCTATGTTTGACCTATGGGGGAGGGAAAGAGCTGGATATACTGCGTGCTATACATCTTGTAGGAGACAAATGAATTGGTGATTGGAAACTTATTCATATACTTCATAGGTTTCTGCCATTCACTAAATGGTAGGTAATAAACCTTATTGGATTTCGTATTTTGTGGGAAATGACTCTTTCATAGCTTTGTCCCTTTAATGGGTACTCATTTAGGAAAGTACTATATAGATTTTATTGCATCAAAAGGAATAAAAGATTTTAAATGAATCTTAATGCTCTCTCAAAGTGTTAGAGTCAGGGACTTCAACCTAAATTCACAGCTAGAACCAAAATCTTTCATAAGCTTTTTAGTGTATGGAAGGAAAACTTTGGGGATAGAAGTATTTTATTTTAACAAGCCTTAAGTCTCCTTTCTTATTTGATTTACACAGGTAACCTCTTTCACCTCTCCTCAGTTTTCCTTCTCTTCAGCTTTCTCTTAAACCTCCTTACTCTCCTCCTCCTTTCCCTGCCTCCTCTTCCCTTCTGGCCAATATACCGGTTCCCGCAATGAACATACAGTTTTCTTCCTCTCCTATTTCAGAGGTGTCTCTCTGGAACTTACCATTTATATGTTTTCATGTATTGTTTTCCCCCACAGGCTTTTTATCAACACATCTGGGAATCATAAAAGAAGACGGTTTCATTTTCTGGCATTATTGTTCCTGAATAGTGGAAATACAATAAAAGCAAGAAAAACCTCTTGCTCCCCTGCTTTCTGAGGCTCACAACTAACTTCCCTGAAGCAAGTTAAACTGACAGTCTTATGAAGATTTCCCACAGATCCAATGACACAATCTGCTCTAATACTGCCCCTAATGTCCAGTGTTTATTTGCATGTTTGTTACATACAACCTCATTTTACATATGTATATTTTACATAGGCAGCTACTTTCTGCACATCTGTCCCCGCCATGCCCGGGATCCTGGGAAAGACCAGGTATCCAACATGGATGCATCTTCTCCAGATAGTATCTACTCCTCTTTGACTATCTTGTTTGCCCTTTTCTAACCTGATGCCATTTGCAATTCATTCCCCATTCTTTCTGCAAGTTTTCCTGCAGAAAATTCAATCATTCATGATGACAACAACTCCAGCTTCCTCGTATACATAGACCTAACTTCTGGAAGCAGGTCATGGAAGATGAATCAGCCAGTACTTCTGAGATACAATCTAGGATAATGCACAGTTGAGGAAAGTAAAGTCTTTCCATTAATTTCAATTTCTCAGGCCTGCAATGTAATCTTAAAATATGCCAAGTACCTATGACATGAGTTAACCAGAGGTGAGCATGCCCAGCTCCTTGTAGGACTGGGACTAGCTGTAGAAAAATCTTTGAACGTGCACAATGTCCCCGAGATTTAATCATACAAAATGGCATTTGTCTGTTTCAAGATACGGGTATACAATCAAGAGCAAGTTAGTTAGTAAGGTGTAGCAAGTTACGATCTGTTAGATGAGCCAGATCTGCTAACTGAGCTGCCCTTTGAGTTCGCTCCAGTTGCGGAATAAAACATCTTTGCTTAAACCACTGTAAAATGCAACAAGCTCATAGCACGCACCTCTGCCTGTACGTACCAACTTCACAGCTGAGCGGTTTTAAATGGCTCACGTAGGCAGCCAGCAGTCAGCCTCCAACTAGGTGATGAAACCGCCAATTTCTGTTTTTATTCAAATCTTTTAATTCCAATTCAGTAATAAACTTCCCTTTCAATGACTCAAGGAATGATTTGCTTTGTCTCACACATCTCAGCATCTAAAGAAGCTTTGACAAGGAGCATACCTAGAGTCTTTGATATAAATATATAATAAATTTAATGTTGTCAAGCATGGTGGCATTTTTATTTTATTTTCAAAGAGAATTTAATCTAACTTCCCAGGGGATTCTTCTCTTGTGTCATAACAAAGTCTGGATTGTAATGGATTTCCCATTTTTCTTTCTATCTTGAATAATGACAAAATTGCTGCACAGAGAAGTAGCGTTCTATAATGTGTCACAAAACGCAAGCGGGAAGTGACAGTTGTCTTTAAAAGGCTGGGCTCAGCCCAAGCCCCGATTTCTAGAATCACAAGCACTAAATTATTTAATATTTCCCCACAATCAGTCTCCAGCCAGACTTGGAGCACAGGGAAAGTCCATATGCAATATGAAAGAAAACAGATGAGGGGGAAATAATAAAAAAAAAAAATCAATTAAGTAGCAATTAAGAGCCAAACTTTCAATTCATGTAATGTTGATATAAACCAGCCAAGACTCTGGTTCATAAATATCCATCTCTACATGTCATTCTAAATAAAGGACTTTTTATATTAAATTTATGGCATGTAATAGGATGTAATGGAATTCACTTATCCTTTGGGGGAAAAGGCTTCTATTATATTCCATTATAAACCCTTATGTATCAAAGAACTAAAAGCCACTTCTCTCTTCAATGCCATAATTTTCTTCAACAAATTCTAGAATCCTTTCATTGCTATAGAGCATCCTCACAAAAGACTAATATTTTCTACCTTACTTTAGATGACTGGATCTGTTTTGCTAGCTCACAAATTGCATTGGACCTTTCTGGCAGGAAGAAAAGCTGGTGCTCAGTGTACACAAAGTTGTATTTGCCACTAATAATTAAAAAAAAAAAAATTAAAGACATTTTTTCCAGTATGTTTTGCATTGCAGACCTCAGGCAAGAAGTTCAGAGCACAGTAATTAGTGAGTGAGCAACCTCGCGCTTATGGCACCCTGTGTTCTGTAACATTTATTGTACTGAAAAGTCGTCATGGGAACCTGGAGGTAATACTCCTGCTTATGTGCTGATCGTATTTCACTATGCAATTAAACAAATGCTAATTTGCTGTGTTGGCCGTACCCTTCAACAGCACAGACCTTTTATTTAAGAGAGGTCATTCCCTATCAAGCCTGGTCAAGACCTAAGGTCCCTTATACGGAGGTTGCTGTCTTTTCTCCCTCCTTAATGTTGATGACACCTGCTCATCTTCTCTGTAACGTGAAGAGGTTGAGCCACAAACAGACAACTTGCCCGTGCTCTGCCACATGCTGATAACCAAGGGAGATGCAGAACTCAAGTCCCTCGAACACTTAGATATCTGCCCCAAAGCCCATAGGGACAATGACAGGGACTTTCTCCTATGGCTTCGGCGAGCATGCCTTTAATTAAACATCTCGCTTTAAAAATTTCTAGCGCGTCCATCTCATTAACCAGATCTTATTTCTCCCCAAAGCCTGCATTGCACAGCTCCCCTGTCTTCTCTCTCCTCCACACGATTTAGTCCCACCAGCCCAGCGCATGAGCTCAGGGGCCCCTGCTTTGCGTGCTGGCAGGACAGAGGCTCCCATCAGACGTCCGCCATGAGGTGGATCATGCCAAGGCTCATCAGCCCCACAGCTGAGCTGCTCCTGACGCTATCGCAGAGAGCGGGAGAGGGAGTTGTGTAATTGTTCTGAAAGCCTGCCAAGCAGCTCGTTTACAGAATTAAACAGTCTGTAGTATAATTAACACAGGGAAAACTGTATGGCCTTTTGTTACTTGCCACACCAGGTAGCTCATTTCCTCACCCTAACATGACAGGAGGAAAGGGACCATGTGGACAGGACGATCACTGAATGTGCCTGGACCTCTGTCCTGCCCCACGTCTCCTGCTATTCAGAAGCATTTGTGTTGCTTGAATAGACGCACAAAGTCTGGGCAGAGAACTCATGGGACTCTAAAATGAAAAGGAGGAACTGGGTTGCAAAGCTGATCACTGCAAGACCCAACTTCAACATATCTCAGTACCATAGTCCCTATTTAAGAGCCCAGCCTCCCCTCTGCCGTACCTTCCACCGTCCTGCCCCTCTGTAGCACAGAGCCATCAATAACAGCAGCGCTGCGTCAGATTTAGGTACTCTCAGTTTTCAGCATCTCCTTCTGTGATGTTTGTGGCGGCTTTTTGTTCTGTACCAAGGACCACTGAGTCCTTTTGAAAACCCAACTGGTTTCTTATTCCCAGCTGCTACAAGATCTGATGTAAAAGGTAAGAGAGAACTTTCCACAGCCCTCGGCGAGCGCTGGGTCACTCTCTGAGCTCATCCACACCCGTCACTTCTCTGCAGAGAAGTGCTATCAGGAGGAGGAGGAGGGGAAGCTGGGTGTTATCAAAAGGGCATCCCACCAATGTGTTTGTGGCGCACAACAGCGCTGTGATCAGGACAGTTTCTCTTCACATAACCTCACATTCGCTATGCCACAGTAAATTCTTTCCTCTTCCTGCTCCTACTTTTGTATCTCCCTGCTAGTTGCTCTTCTCCCTTTTCCACCCCTTTGCTGGGAAGCCAGTCCCAGCCATGGTCCCATGCCGGGCCAGCTCGACAGCAAGGAAGAAGCTCCTCTTGCCAGGGGCTGCTGGAAGACGCTGTTGCGAGTGATTTCAAGCCCCCTCCTCCCATTTCTCCCACCCCCACACTCCACTTTCTCTTTTTATTTTTGAGAAGCTGGAATATCACAGGATAAAGAGACTGCAGCTGTGTTGGGGAAAAGAAACCAGTCACGCCTCAGCAATTTATGGACAATTTCCCATTAATAAGAGATAATGGAGTGCAGTTCAATGGATTTGCAATTGTACACTTGCTCTTTGAGAATATGGAGGGGAATCTGACAGCAGTTTGCTCCTCTCAGAAATGGCATTACCATGATTTTGTATATCCCATTGTACACAGGGAGATTTGGACAGTTTGAAATGGTTTAACAGCCTATTAAGAAAAGCACAGGTGTATCAAGTTATGGAAATGACCTCAAATATTGTTACTGCAAGGGAAACATCTGATACAAATTACCCGTGGGCTCACACGTCCCACCTGCATGTGCTCAGTGGGCCAGCGCACTGTGCAGGAGCAAAGGTCTGTTGGTTTTGTGAATATGGGACCCAATTCAATTCTCCTTACACAGAAGACTGGGGAAAAACCATGACAGGGGATGCTCAAGGAGATGTTTTAAGCTGCAGAGCATGCGTTTGCATGCGTGTTTCATGGTAGGTCAGCTTGCTTAACTTCCATACATCCCACGCAAGCTTTAGGGGAAGGCTAGCCTGATCACCGGCTCTCGCTGCCCTATTATCATGATGGTCTGAAGTTACACTGCCGCTTTACACTGCAAACCAACTCAGGAATAACAAGACTCGATTACTGCAGGGAGGTAGTGTTCCTAGGGGTGAGAAACATGGGTATGTAGAGTCACAAAATAATCAGTTTGTAGAGTTGTTTTCTCCTGTACCTTGTCTCCGAGTGCTTGATTCACCAAACCCAGTCCTATAGAACCAGGGAATGATACTGCCAGATAAATCTGATCACTTATGTAAAAGGTTATTCCTCTTCAGAGTTTCTCTAGACCTGCATACATAGTCCTGGAGAGTCACACTGGTTAATGGTGCAGGCAGTTCCTCTCAATTTCAATTTGTTGTCCTCCAGTATAATTGACTCCCTCTTAATACCTTATGAGCAAGGGCAGGCAGAAGTGAACCTTCTCCGTCACTCATATTTCTACACACACTCTCTGATACACCTCCTGCTTAAAACTGAGTTTTCCATTACTAAGGCTAAAGACAAGCAGAAAATTTCCATTTAAAATTCACATCTCCAAATCCTTTTTCATTCTGTAGTACTGTACTATTTTGGAGATAATATAGCTCGAATTCCCAATGAAGATGTATCTTCAGTTATTTTACAATGGTGTGATTATACCTTATGTTTTATTCCAGCCTCTCACTGTACTAACGTTTTGTTTGCTGCAGCTACAAGACTGTAAAAGCATTTCAAGCACCGCTCCAAAGTGACAGCACTGAAATGCAAGACCCTTTTTTCCTACATACTGATAAAGCACTTGCTTATGAAGACAAGACTCCAACACAGAGGACATTACTATCCAAAAGAAATTACTACCTGTTTTCCCCCCACCCTGGACTAATTGCATTGACAGATACCAGGTCACCCATTAGATTTTTAATGAACTGTAAGAAACAGGTTTCAGTCACAAGCTTCTGTAGAAAATCTAAATTTCACCGAAGTTTGCAGGCCAAAATTTTTGCCAAATTCTTTACAGTCAATTACTATTTTCTAGCTTAAAATATTTTAAAAAAGGAAAAGAAACCATGGGTACACAAGTACTGAGGAACTGCACCAGCTCCCTACAGGACTTCTTTGAGAAATAAACGAGAAACAATCAAAGCAGCACCTTTTCAGATCCAGGTATAAGTGGAGATGCATGAATTGAGCACACGTTCATGCTCAATTTGAAATCTCTTCTCAAAGCTCAGGACAGATTCTCTTCACAACTTCCCAAAACGATGCAAGTTCACAGCACAGCCTGAAATTAGTCGTATTTGACGTGGTTTCCAGTTTTAGTGCAGGCCTCTCACAGTTACAGGCTTTTCCAAAGGATTCAGATTATGGGCTATACCACAAACGCCCACGTGCATCTCCTGTGACATCTTATCCTTAAAAATTAAAACACAACACTTTCCTAGACAGAAACATTACTTTCCACTGGGAAAGTTAATGACCATAAGTTTGTCCATATGCTCCAGACTGGCAAGCTCTCCTCCTTCTTACTCCTGCCTCCTGAGACCAAGGCAGATACTGTCCAGCCACGGGGTGGGAGACAGATCCAGCCTTTATAAGTCTGCATTTTCAAGAAAGACATACAAAGGACAACAGTATTATCTTCCACAGAGTAAACAGAGGAGTTTGGTGATCTACCCCAGGGGCTCCTCCATCACTTTGGAGAACTGACCCCTGTACCAGCCTTTCTCCCAGCCAGTCACCCACCAGGCCGGCCCATCCTTTCCCCATGCAGAAGGGGATTTAAGAGTAGACCGGGATGCTCGAGCTCCCCAGATGCAACAGTCCTGCTTCTTGCAGATCTCAAAATACCTAGCATGCACCAAAGCACAAAATTAAGCCCAGACAGGCTGAAGTTAACTGGGGAAAAAGATGTGTTTTGCATTCCATAACATATCTAAGAACATCTCATTTACTTTAAAAATAGCCAGAATTTCACGAGGCACCTTTTTAGATTTTTAAATAGCTCAGCTGAAAACCAACTCTCTTAATGAAAAACAATAGCAAATTACTTAGTTATTATTAATCTCATGCACAGAGGCAATTATTTTCCAACTGAGACTTTTATTTAAAAAAATAATCACATAGATTATTTTGGAAAGATGACAAGTCTCCTTCTTGGCCTCCCTTTCTCTTGCTGTGTTTTAATTTGCATAAACATGACATTAAAAACTGAAAGAATCGCTTTAAAAAACAATTACTCCATCAGCAAAATCTGACAGTGCAGAATTCAATGGCACCACAGAGATCATCTTGGTAAGAAAAGAAAAGATAATTTTTCCCCTTTATTGACATTAAAACGCTTCTCGCTTTTAACAGGACTGCAGTTCAGATTTATGTTTTAGAACCCTTTAATAATTGAACATGTGTAAATATCATTATTTTTAGATGCACTGCAGCAGATAGCGAAGGAATAAAAATCCTACACTGAGCACCTTGTCGGGGCTGTTCCCAAGTGGGGGGAAGGGAGGAAGGGTTATATAAGATCTTACCATGTTGAGAAGGAAAAAAGTAGACACCTTCCTATTATCATGCTGTGCTTGTCTCTGGGAGCTTTTGTTCCATTAAAAACTTGTTAATTGCTGCCTTAGTAACAAAGGAACAACATGCTGTGGTGGGACTATTAGGAGTCTACATGGCTTGTTCACCCTTAAAAAGGCAGAGGGATTTAATTGGCTATGTGTTCTTAGAAGATGCAATAAAGCAGGATAATCAACTGGTGTCAGCATCTAATAATGGAGATTCTTTACAAAACGGAAGAGAAAATCCAAATCCTAGTTAATCAAAAGCTATAGCATCCAGGGCTGCAAAAAATGAACTGGATGTAGAATTTATGAAGAAGTTGTGCATAGCCAAAAAAAAAACGCGAAGAATTTTAAAAGGCCATCATTACTTCATCTATCTGATGAGGCTATTCCTTCAGTTCACCAGAAAGGAGGTCTGCAGACTCACATGCAAACCAGCAAATTATAAGTCAGTTTACTCAGAACACCCACTGCTCTATTATATCAGCTGGCTAATAAATAATTCCCTTAGTACAGCAATGCAAGGACTGAAATACTTTTTCAGTCCTCCTTGGCAAAACAGAAGTTTCCTGTAGATCTCTTTTACCTAATGCAATATAATCACACTAATTCTCCAGAACTGCTATTTGTTTTTCCCTTTTTTTTCCTTAAGAAACAGCAAACAACATACTCAAAAAGGTTCAGACCTAAGTATTAGTTTCACAACATGGTTTTATGAAAAGAAATTAAATGCGTGGCTAGCATGGCCAGTTTGCATGAGGTCTGAAGTCTCCAGAGCCTTCCCCACACACATTCAACTCAGATACCTGTGTCAACTCCAAATGGTGCATACCAAGGCTGGTTTCCTGGAGCTTGATTTCAGCAGAGCTCTGTTTCCAAATGGGCAATTAAACAAGTTTTTAGGCACCTATGTCTTCTGGGAAGCTGCCAGACTCTTGGTGGCACTGCCAGGCTAGGAGAATTTAGCCCTTATTCAACTACCTATATTGGAGTAGAACGTTTTGGCGGAAAATAAAGTAGGACCATAATGGAAGGAATAAACACTCAGGTATGTTGTACGTAATTCTCAAATCTATTAAGCCAATATTGCAAAAAAACTGACCTCAAAAAAAAAAAAAATCCAGCCACTGCACTCACTGCATGAGATTGTGGCCCCTGGTTCCTTTTAGTCTGTTTCTGAATTGCATTTTGGCATCCAGAGTTGGGTGGACATTTGTTTTGTCTTGCAAACACTAAGTAGTAGCCTTCTCATCTTTACTAATGTATTATCTCACGATATTTGCAAAGCAAAAGAGTCCCCAAAATCAGAATGAAACAATCAGAATAATTTGTTTCACTGTTTTTTTAAAAGTATTTTGGTTTTATGTTTTAAAAGTAACCAATAACCTTCTCAACAAGAGACAGCAGATGACGGATCTCATGGCCTCTTCCCCACCCTCGCAGTAAGCATCCTCAAACAGAGAACTGTCAGATGGACTAAAAATTAATCCTCATCTTAAACAAATACCCTTTGTTTATTGACAAGTGGACTCTTTTCTTGTTTATGTATGCTCACCAGTATTTGGCATGAGGCAGAGAAGCAGAAAGGGCTAAAGATAACCACAAGGACCATTCTTTTCCCATAACACAGACCCGTTGTGCAAAGTAAATGCCAACTGTAACAACAGTTGTGATCACAGCTTGCTTGCGAACCCCCTTCTTCCCTCCCAGACCCCTTGGGGTTCAAAGGCAAGCTGCAATATAGGTAGCTTTAGCTGTGTTTATCTGAAGAGACTCCAGCAGGACCAAAGATACTCTCCTATTAAAAGGAGCCCAGTTCTTTGGGTGGAAGAAAAGGCCAGTTCGGCAGGCTACAGATTTAGCCTGTGGGGCTCAGGCCTGGCACCCCCCATGCATTATTAAATGGAAGGAACATTTTCCATTTGTGTCCTCATATTAATTCAAATCAGTAATGAAGTTGGGAGCATCACAAGGTTTTAGCGGTATACGGGATTAGACCAGGCTTAGATAACTGAATAAATGAACTGACTTAATTAGCTCTCCTGAAACAAATTATTATACAGTGCTCATTTCCAACTCTCATATGAACCCCAAAGAGTTCTAGAAATGCATTAATTCCTTGAATAATAAATCTTATATTTTTGCATACCTACTGCAATTATGATGGATAATGAGATTTTAATTAATCAGACCCAGATTTTTTAATGCTGTTGGAGAATGTAAATACATTAGGGACCTATTTATTTGATAAATCTTGGAGGAAAAAACCAAAAGAGCAAAAGGCAACAAGAATAACAACAAAAAAGTTCTATGTTAAACTAAGCTATATCTAACAAGCTTCTAAACAACACCCAGCCTGCAAACATCCCTATCTTGAATGTGAACTCTGTAAACTGTCAAATCCTGGTCAAAGTATTAACTTCAGTACCTCTCTAAAGGCAAAATACAGCTATTAAATATCATGCCACCTGGAATACACTCTTGGTTTTACACAAATAAGATCTTTTCTACTGTAATTTGAATGCTCTATGTACAAAGATTATTTTCTTGCTCATATATTCTATGCTTCCAGGTACTTCTGAGTGAGAGCCCCTTGTTATTATTAACATGGCAAAGCAGCCATTAAACCTTTCTCTCATATTTTTCATTTTTTTCAAACCCTTCTGAGGAGATAGCTAAAGATCTCTCTCATGCAAAGGTAGTGGCATTGCAGCTGTCATTAATTATAAATCAGTTTCTAATATGACTGAGAGCACAAAGATTGTAGGGGGTCTCATTAACATGAGATTAAAATTTCCTTGAAGTGTAATTATTTTGCAAGACAGTCTTGGGCTGGATTTATGACAACGTACTGCATCTCCGCACTTACCACGCTGACGAGAGATTTTGTTCGTCACGGGAAGAATACCAACAATGCACACCACTTCCCTTGGAGAAACTCTAGCACTTGGAAGGAAAAACTGAAGGAGAGGGGACTTGAAATTTTAATTCCAGATTTCTAACAGGTTCCCTTTCTTCTTACCTCCTTTTTGATAAAAGGAAAGTCATCACGGGAGATGGTTGAGAAAGTCAAGAGAACAACTCTCTGGCAGTGCAAGGTCAACTCTTGCGCATGTTTGGAATGGTAAAAAAAGGTAGTGCTTTCCGTTTAAACAAAAATGAATTTTAAGTCTTAATATGAAACTTTGAGGTTTCAATTTTTTTTCCCTTCTTCAATGAACCTCGCTCGATTTGACATGTTAAATAGGTTTGGGTTTCCCCTCCTCACCTCCCCCTTAAAAGAACCTGAACCATTTCCCCTGAAAAGCCACTTTTCTTGGAAAAATAAGGTCAAAAGAAATTTTTTATTCAACCTAGCAATTGGCAGTAGTGTATTCAAGCTTCTTTTCCCTCTGGTTGAATTGTTAACCATTGCACTAAAAAATGTAATTCTTACTGAGCCACAGAGAAGGGAAGGGGGTAGCAGACCCCTTGTGCTGGTTTTGGCTGGACTAGAGTTAATTTTCTTCACAGCAGCTGGTATGGGGCTGTGTGTTGGATGTGTGCTGGAAATAGGGTTGATAACACAGGGATGTTTTCGTTACTGCTGAGCAGTGCTTACACAGAGTCAAGGCCTTTTCTGCTCCTCACCCCACCCCACCAGCAAGGAGGCTGGGGGTGCACAAGAAGTTGGGAGGGGACACAGCCGGGACAGCTGACCCCAACTGACCAAAGGGATATTCCATACCATATGATGTCATGCTCAGCATATAAAGCAGGGGGAAGAAGGAGGAAGGGGGGAATGTTCGGAGTGATGGAATTTGTCTCCCCAAGTACCCATTAGGCGTGATGGAGCCCTGCTTTCCTGGAGATGGCTGCACACCTGCCTGCCGATGGGAAGGAGCAAATGAATTCCTTGTTTTGCTCTGCTTGTGCATGCGGCTTTTGCTTTACCTATGAAACTGTCTATCTCAGCCCACGAGTTTTCTCCCTTTTACCCTTCCGATTCTCTCCCCCATCTCACTGGGGTTAAACCATGACACCCCTCCACAGCTGTGGCACAGCTGCAGGAGTTTGATCTCAAAGTCTGAATTTACAGAAGCAGTTAGCTGCAGAAGTCCCTCTGGCTCGAGGAAACTAGGTACTTTCAGCCTAGAGGGGATTTTCCAATCTGTATCTTTGGGCTCTTGCATAACTTTAAAAATCTGGGCCCTGTGAGTGGCTTGCAGAAGACAGCCAGATGTGTTCTCCTTGGCATTTCTTTGGGGAGAGCTTAGGTTAAAGAACAGATTTTCTTCTGTTCTTCATTTCCACAGAATTGCTCACAAACAAGAGCCAGCTCCTAGCTGCACTGAGCAAGTCCCTGGTTTGAAAAGCAACCACCAAGCCCTGAGCTGCTGTCAGCTTTCCCAGGCTGATCTTCTGCATTGCTTCTGTTCGGCAGCTATTGCACCCCATGCCAGAAAACCCATTTCAACAGAGAGCCAAAACAACAGGGATACAGAGGATGTTAAATGCCACCTGACCCAGAGAAACTGAGGACACAGTGGTCAAATATTGCTAGGAAATTTCGTTCTGTGTTTGCAGAAATAGCAATCTTAAGAAAAAAGGGACCTGTCTCAAGACAATGCATGGTTTTGCTCAAGTCTCTATGGGAAGAAACTTGCCGTTTATTATTAGCATCAGTGCTGCTGCAACCCACCTTTTAATTCAAAGATTCATTTATAAGCTGCTTTGATAAGTTGCACTCGGCTCTGAGTATTGAAATGCTTTTTTGTGCAGTTTCCCCCACCCTCCCAAGTTTGGTTGCCCTCCCCATCACCAATCTAAATTCGCTTTTATGTGCTAGGAAAACAAAAAAAAAAAAGTGTGAATTTGCCACTTCTGAACATCTTGTCCTCTTAATTTGTACAGTGCTGGTTTGTTCAGCACAGAAAAAGTACTGGGAGCAGAATAAATTTAGCTGCAAGGCAGGGTGGGGGCAGGGAGGGGGACAGCAGAACCAGAGAGGGTAAGTAGAGAGGGGCTCTGCAATGGTGCTGATTTTCTCCCATTGCCCTGTGAGCAGGTTTCATAATGCCCTTGCCCTCTTCCTGCAACCTTCCCTTTGCCAACTGCAGACATTGAGGTTGGAAATGCCACATCCCTGCACAGCCTCTGCATCATTCTCTTTTCCTCCCTTCTTTCCACATTCCTCATAAATTTGCCTTTCTTCAAATTAGCTTTGTTTTAGGGTTTTTTTCCCCCACTCCTCCTTCCATGTCTCGATTCCCTGGATACTACATGCCCTCTCAAGGTCTCTTAACCTCCTTCGGCATCCTGTGCCCTGCTCCCAGCCCATCCTCTCCCTTCCCGTGCCCTGCTCCTCCCTGGGCACAGCTCCTTTGCTCATCCACTTTCTGTTGCTTTCCCCCAGACTCTCCCCTTCCCATTTATCAGCTCCATCCCAGTTGCCTCCTCAGAGTCCTCCACTTCTCCCTTGCTACGCATTGCTCATGCTCTTTACAAAGAGACAGCCAAGGAGGTCACCGAGCCTTCAGACCAGCATTATTGAGAATATATAATGAATATATATGCCAGAGTCACTCAGGAAACTGAGTGGGGACTGAGGTGAAATGGAAAATTAACTGAAAGCAGAGAGCAAATATCTTTGTGCATCTGAGCCTAAAGACTACACAGGGGAGCCTTGGCAAGCTGCTCTATGCAACATACAGGCAGCTTGGAGAAAATCAGTAGCAGCAAATCCACAAGTTAACCCAGGCAACTTCTCAAACCTCTTGCCCATTCAATTTGAACCAACGTTTTGGTTGGAATAAATAGCAAGTTTTCCTCTTTTGAAATAAAAAGGGCAACTGGAAATCAGATTTTGTTATTTCAGAATATCAAGCCTTCAACATTTTATTTGGCAACATAATGAGCTGATGGCCTTTGAAAAGGAAAGAGGGAATGGCCAACTTCATCTTTACTGCTTTTTTTTAATGTAACGACTTTCTCGGCCGAGATGAAGACAGAAATGGACAGATCAGCTATCAGCCCAAGAAAGTCAAGTCTCCTTACATTTATGGAATAGAAATGGGCATGTAAACCATGATAAGTGGTTATTTTCAGCCAGCAATTTAACAACAGCTACAAAGAGAAAGCAGGTCAGAATCTACACTGCTAAAAGGCATCTTGCACTATTTGATGATCAGCACCATCATTTGGGGTGTTTAAACTTTCTTACTGGAGTAAGAACCCACCTGTGTTTTGGGCTCTGTGGAAAGGTAAGGACTGCTGCACCGGTATCAGCAAATAAATATGTTAATTTAGCACCAGCAATCCCAATGCACAGCCTTTCACCCCAACAACATGACTGAGTATCTGCCTACCACCACCTGCTGATATGATCTTAAATCACCTTCTGGTGCTCTCCAGAGCCTGAGGTGCAATGAGCTGGTTTTGCAATCAGTCAGAGTGGCCTGAGGATTGCAGTAGTTCGTGCCTCCCCCACAGAGCACACGAGGGGTAGGTCACACCAGGAAGCCTCAGTGCCAGTCCCAGTAAGGGATGGGTGTTGGACCTGTGGTGCCAGCGCAGCCTGACGGCTGGGGCTCCCTCCAGGAGGTTTTTCCCTAAGCTCTACAGGACAGCTGAGGGCTGCCAAAGGAAGACTGCATGCAAATAAATGAAAAATGATTTTCGATAGTATGGCTAATGGCTGTACAGAACAACCCCAAAAAGGCCTAGCCAGAAACCTGTACTTCACTAGCACAATTATGGCCTAATGAATCAATGCAAGTACCAGGCATATACTATTAAAAATATTTCTGAGTCTGTCCAAAAATATATGTATTTTCTCAGTATATGCCTACGGAAAGCATAGTTATGAGAGAACAAATGCATTTGTGTCATTAGCCTTCTCTCATGGCAGTGAATGGTACCGGGCTTGGAACAAATGCATTTTCATTTTATGCTTCAATCATCTCCAGCACCTGTGTGAATAACACAGCCCCGAGCTACATTGTCACCACCATCATTCCTTGCTGCAGCCATTTCTGGAAAGGTACCTCCCTGAAGCAAGTCCAGCACATAGGCAATAGGGTTTTATTGCCAAGTACCACAAATATATTCTATCTGGATACTGGCAAAATAATGTTCAGAGATCTCTGTAACTGCTTAGAGAGAACTTGTACACAGCCGTTCACATGGGGGCACTTTCCTTGTAAACCAACCGCTTGGTCAAGCTCTCCTTCCCCTTGTAAGAGGTGCATCCACATCTCCTGGCCCCACCAACCTCATGCAGATGGGTAAGAAGGTTAACCCACCAGCTAAAAGCATTTGCTCCTCTGTCACATGAGACTTGCTCCAGAAATTTCTACACCTAATTATGGTCCCTGACAAGCCGTGTCCCCTCATACCCTTCCCGAGAAAGGCACCTTCTCAACCACAAGGAAACGGCTGATGACATACTGCTGTGTGGTGGAACATAAGCCCAGGTGTAGGACTTCTGGTCTATAGCAGATTGATGTCATGATATCATTTTTTAATTTTATCTATATAGAGAAATAAACATATGCACAGACCATGTTTATTTCACTCTATCAAATATAATTTTAACAAACATGACACAATTTTTACTGTGACAGAATGTCTCTGTTAAATATTATAAGTTTCAGTGCTTTGTAATTGTATTTCAATAGGCACAAGAAGTATTTCGCTGCACAGTGAATGCATGTCATTAAATAGTATAAATTTACACTCTGTTGTAAATGAATGTTCATTTTACATTGTAATTTTTTTACTGCAGAATGTTGCCATTTTAGTATTCACTGTAATCACTCCACTGTGTTGCAAGCAAATGTCATTTATATGATACGTAAAAATTCAGAGAATTCAATTTAAGGGATCTCAGTCTGAAGTATAAATACATGCAAGCCACGTAACACAAATAAACTTACTCCAGATGGTTGCTTATAGCAGATAAAATCAAATCTCACCATCCTAAGAAATTAAATTCCCAGTACAAATATAGGCAATCCAGTAGTTTCTGCTGACCAAAACGGCCAGAAAATTAGCACCAATCCAAACATAATAAATGTAATGAAGGTTTTCCCACTAATAAGAGACCAAACGTTATGTTTTCTAGATGGTTTAACAGCTTTTCTGTCTAAATGTTTTTGAGAATCCTCAGAGATTCCCCCAGATTCTGCCCCAGAAAATACATGTAAATATCTAGAAATAGAAAACTATTGATACAATAAAACAAACGATTCTAAAAGCAACAATACTTTATTTGCTCCTCTACCATTACAGCTGCCTGGAGTACTTACAGTACAGCCCAAGAGCATTAACAAACAGCCAAGCTATTTCTTCTCTGTTGATAGCCACCTTATTGCTTTCAGCAGCTAGCAAATTAAACCTTCAAAATAATTCTCATGTGCACTGACTGTAAAGTGAATTTAAATTAAAGTAATACATTACAAGAAAAGTGAGTACCTAGCCAGAGTTCTCAGCAGCCTCTTTCTTCTTCCAAAACCATCCTCAATGCACACAAATATAGTTACACAGTTCACACCTGCCAACATACATCTGCACATACCATATGGTGCAGGACACACCTTATCCCAGCACTCACGCACATATGTATTTGCAAACACCTCCTGCCACTGGGAGACAGATAAGTCCAGCCAAGTGCTACTAAAACCAAACAAGAAATGCCTCGCTGCCCATTTCTCCTCTGTCAGGCACCCACATGTCCTCTCCAAGGGCGGGTCAGAGCACAGAGCAAGTTTCAAAATGGCAATATTCACCCCAGCCATGCTAAGCAGATGAAGGCCTCTGACAGTCCCTTTGCAGATGGATATGAAGCCAAAGAAATGAAGTTACTCACTCAACGTCACAGAACAAACCTGCACCAGGGCAAATCTTGCATAGCCCCACTGGTATCCTTCTCCTTACATTTATCTATAGATAGCTCCCAAGCTTAAATTTAGACCTGGGAGCAGTCTGCGAGGCTGTCTCATGCCTTTCACTTCCTGGCTGCAGTGCAGAGCTAAAAAAATTACACTGAGAAGGTTTTAATTGCTCTGTTTTCCCGACGTAGTGCAAAAAGGATGGAGGTGAACTGATAGATCTGAAGTGCTCTAAAACAGGCTACGGCCTCAAAAGCAGCTTCTTTGCTCTGAGGTTGCTGGAGAGATCCAAGCCTCAGAAAGACTGAACAACCTGATGTGAGTGAGCTGGATTACATTTCTGAGAGAGAGTTATTCTTGGTAGTTATTCTGATGAAAGTCAGCTTAGATGCGACTTAGGAAGCCCACTTATTAACAATTTATTTATTAAATAATAATTAAATAATAAATTGTTTGAAATCCTGTTCCTTTTGTTTCTGTGCACATATAGCTCAGTTCCAGCTTCTTCTGCACCTATTGCTTGAAGATTTTAGCTTAGACTCAAGAACAATCCTAAAAATCTCTGCTCTTATTCTAGGTCAAACCCAAGTTAAAGTTAGCTACTTGCAAGTAACCCCCTGCAAGCGTCTCAACAGGATCATCACAGCAGAAATGGCTCTAAGTCAGGCATCGGGCACAGCCAGGTTGGGAAATGGATATAAACAGATTTAAATAGGTAGAGAACCTGACTGCATCAATGCTGTGAAACCCAACAGGCATTCAGTACAAACATACAGCACAGAGTAGGAGAGAAAACCAGCAGCAAAATGAGAGCAGTCCTTCTCATGTTCTTCCACAGGACCACAGAAATACCAAAAGAGACATTTTCTTGTGTGGCTGCCCAGCCCCTGCAGAGCAGGGTGAACACCGTTAGGCCTGCTTTGCAGTGGAGAAGCCACGAGGCTCTCCAAAGCAGCCCCAGAGCCATTCAGCAATTCGCTGGGGATAGACACACAACCCACAAGTCCCAACACCCTACCTGTTAGCAGACAGCTGCCTGGTCTGTGTCTCCAGATGTTCTCAGTGGAGTTTGTGCTGGCTAGGGACACTCAGCGGGGAAAAATCTCAGGGCTCTTCCACCTCAGCTGGGTCAGGATGTTATGCTTAGTGCACTGGCACCAGCTCTGTGTCTGCAGTAAAGGCCAGCTACTATAACACTTTATTACTGATGCTCAGTTTTCCCACCCTGCAAAAGCATGTCTCACCTCCTCCTCATTTACATCCCAACTAAGCCTGGCTTCAATTATCAGCTCTTCTGGTTTGAGAGGGGTGCAGGGCAACTAACAAGCTTTCTTCTGTAACCTCAGACACTTCAGAGGATTGGAATTTTGCAATGCAAACCTTAACAAAACCAGGTCTGGCTTAATTCATTTTTAATATCCCCTCAATGTCAAGTAAGGAATTCCTTCATCACAGCCAACACACAAGCCCTCAAGATGCCCTTTCATACAAAGTTGTATGTCATGACTCTCCTTACCCTCACGCAGTAATGCATATGAAGCATCAGCTCATTTTATTATTCTGCGCAGTGCAGATTTGATTACCCAAATCTGTCCTAAACATTCTTGAGAAACGTCTGGCAACTCCTGGCATTAGCACATAGCTCCTCCTGGATTATTCCTCAGCATCGCAAAGCTGCCCATGCTGTTGCTTGGTACAAGATTGGATTTACTGGCATTGCATTTCCTTCCAGCCTTCCAGGTTGGACGTTTCCAACTACAGTCCCTTGGAAGCCTGTCAGTTACGCATGAGTCCAGCATCAGAGCTGTTTAGTACCCTTTTATAGGAAGGGACCGATATTGCTGGGTGGGAACTGCGTTATCTTCACTGCAGGTCACCGAGTACTCTGTGTTTGCTGCTAATTAAATTCACTGTTGGAAGCTCCTTACATCTCCACATGATACATAACTGCAGAGCTGGATGTTGCCCCTAATTGCTTTTTGTAACAAGGTCATAAAAGTCATGCTGTTATGTCCAGATATGGCAGGGCCCTGACAACAGTACATGATCATAGATGACATTAATACCACACTGTATTGTACCAAAATTCGATATTAATGAGGAGGTTTCAGTCCTCTTTCAGTATGTTCTTATTTCGGTCACTTAAGAGCTGTATTTTCACAGGAAGGTTAAGGAGCATTAAAGTAAAACTCAAAGTAAAGTTTGGGGCTATCCATATGATGTGATAAGTTTAAGACACAAGATAGTCTGTATGAGCAATATTATTAATTGCCAGCTTACAAGATTTCTCTAATAGCATATTACCCTTTGTTTTCTTTGATCTAACACTGAAGCAAACTGAATGAACGAGTACATACCAATGCAGCTTTGCTTGCAATGACTGATTATGTTACTTGGCAAGGAGCTGTGTGTTGAGCGATCACTATATACAACACGACTGGCTGCCTTTCCCCCACCAAGAAAGAACTGCTGCACGGTTCGACATTTGAGCAAAATGGGTAAGAGGGACAGAGCTGAAACTACACAAAACCATCCCAGATAGGATTGTTTTTAGTCTCAACCATGAATGAACTAGGGAAAAAAGCAAGTTAACGCAGCCTGAAACAGGCCTCTTGGCACCAGCATCGTTGCTCTTTCCATCTAAAAACCACATTCCTTGGGACCCTGACTCCTGTGGAAGCCTTTCCAGGGCACAATCTCCCATGCTACTGGGCAAAAGATTAAAATTAAGCCTCAGAAGATGATTCACCCAGGCCAATCAGGTGAAAAATGTTCCTAATGTTTGTATTACCAATGGGTACCTTCTGCCACTACTTGTACTTTTGCAGTCTCACCAGACATCAGAGACAGAATTCATCCGTGCAGGTTTTGATATGTGAACTAGAAGTCTGGGTTTGCTTTATGTAGGGATAGGTCCTACTAGATCATGAAGTATTTTTCTGTGGTAATTGCCCAAAATCGGTCAGGGAAATTGTTCCTTAGAAGTGCTTATTGCCCACTTCTGAAAAGAGAGCACCATCTACCAGTGCAGATGGAGACACCTCCACTGCAGAGGGTAGAAGTGCTAAATGATCCCTGCAAACCAAACTCACGTGGCATAGGCTTGCCTAAGCAATTGATTATTAGCTAATTAATCAGTTAATCACATTCTGATATGCATTTCGCCTAGAAAATGCTCACTAGTCGTACATACGTAACATGTTTACACTAACATTTTGGAAAGCTTAGCAGCTTCCAAGTTCTTTTATGTTTGCATACAGCAGAGATCTCTAGGAAAATCTGATCAGAAATCATTGCGTAACTAAATTATTATAACAGACACCTGTATGAAAACAGTCTTAAAGCTAGGCAACTTTACACACAACTTGCTTGCTGCTATCTAATTATATGCTTTATTTATTGCTGAGTCAAGAATAAAATCCAATTTTGCCAAACGTTTTAAGCAAAAGATAAAACACAGGGAACAAACCTGTCCCAAATGGCATTCTATTTAGACATGCCCTTATCCAAGACCAGGATAATAAAACATTTTAGCCCTTTCCAGCAGCCAAATCTCAACAAAATCAAAACCACCAGCAGCACATTTCTAACTACGAGGTGCCACTGAACAAAGCTTGCCTTGCTCAGGAGCAGCAGCTCACACAACATTAGATCAAGTTTTTCAGCTTACAGACAGAAGAAAAGATTAGGTTATCCTGTCTGTCTTTACATCTCTCCCAGTCCTTTACATTTCCACCAGGAATCCAGGTAGGACTTCAATGGTTTTGGTTTGTCTGAAGCATATTTCCAAAGAAGGCATTCAGTGTCAATCTGATCATGAGAGTGAGGCAAAGGGGGGAACATTCACACAACTCACTGAATGTTTCTGTTTCAAATGCACGGCAGCAACTTGTTAAATGATTTCTCAGATGGCAAAAAGAAAACCCTGGGGGATCAAGGCATTATTTGTGGTTCTGTGCCTGGAACATCCGAGATTTCCCTGTAACGGAAGAGGAGACTATGGGGAGCTACAGATGTTCCCAGCAGCATCCTTCTGCAGCAGCAAAGGCAGTCCCTTCTGGCAGCTCCCAACATGACAGCTGTGGCACAGAGGCCTCGATGATACTAAAGCAGTAAGGTCCCAGTTGAGCTGCACTGGTATTCACCAGTCGCAGATGAGGGGTGATAATACCCAGCTGCATATTCACATTCCTACAAGACAGTTGTAAAAACACTAGGCACTTGACTACACCAGCAGCTTAGCACCGTTTCTTAGACCACTACTAGTTTCTTATCATAAGATAGAAGATAATAACTGCTTGTAATGCAGGTGCAATAGAGACTTTATGTTAGGGCTTCTGTCAGTGAGTGTCACCCTGGCTCTGACATGATGGGCATTCTGCAGATAGGAAGGTAGAGCATCTCTGTTTGAAGAGCCTCTACAAATCAAAAAGCACCATTTTGCTGGGGACGAATAACATTCAATTTGATACATTCTTACATTTGCTTACTGGCAGTATTAAAAAAAAAACCCACAACAAAACACAAAAACAGTGAGAAAGATTTCAGCGTGTACATTATGTAAAGAATCATATGAGAATGACATTAGAGGGCTGCAGAAAGCTCAACAGACCAGCATTACAGAGGTTGGTGGGAACGTGTTTACTGAGCCGATTGCTGATTCTTATTTGCAATTCAGAGTCTGTGATTGATCAGATCATTGTTTTTTCCCCTTTGACTAAAGTCTTTTCCACCCTTAGGGAAATACCAAAGAACAATTAGCGAATAATGCACTTAAGGTATAAACTTGTGGCATTTGGAGGATATTTCATTTAATGGGGCATTTCATTTAATGATATCAAATAAAGAATTATACAGCCTGATTTCCCCTGCACAATTCCAATCAGCAGCAATTGCAGTCCGAGTCTCAAGTTGAAGATTATATTTGCAAATCAGATTTTGGAGGGTGGGGGAAATAAATCTGTTAGTCCATGGTTTGGTCAAAAGTTTGAAAGGCAGTCTTATAACAAAAGGGTGAAATCTTGGCTGCAAAGTCAACACGAGCCTCATTCAAAATTTCTCACAGCTCTTTTAATAGCATAAATGTTTCAAGCTAGTACATCTGGATCTCTGAAACAGTGGCAGCAGTATTTCAAATATTCTCAAAGCCAGCTACTTGGATGGGCTTGAATAGGTGACAATAATTGTGAAGATTAGCTTCTCAGGCCAAATAGAAACAAGCCAGGGCCACGCAGGCAGGCTTAGTTCTCTCACAGGAAACACGTGAGCGAAGCAGGATGCCAGGGCTCCAAAGAGGAAAAGCTGGAGGGCATATCAGCACACGTGCCGAGTGGCAGAAAATTAACAATTTTGATACTGCAGCTACTCCAAAACACATATCACTGAATACATAAAGGCAAAGAATAGAATAGTAGAAATCAGTGCAAAAGTAGAAAATAGCTGGCATGTTTTGGGCACCAAATAATCAATATTTGTTCCCCAAATTGTAACTGCTGAACTAAAACTTAATTTAGGCCACAGGAGGGACCACAAGGGATGCATCAAGCAGCATTCAGCAAAGCAGCACATACCAGACCTTTCCCATCAACAGAGTTCTCCAAACAAACCATTTAAGGCAGGTCACAAAATGGCAAGATACCAGCTGTTTGCATTTACTTTTTTCTTGTTACATTTCTAAAACAAACTTTTTCATAAGAGAAATCTGACCGAATTTAGACACAATGCTGCCTCTTGCCCCAACCATTTTAATCAATTTGATAAGCAAGCCAGATTGTACGCCAATGCTTCCAACAATTAACTTGCAAGGAATCCTGTTATGAACCTTAGTCTCTTTTCACACTGATTTTATTATACTCACAGATCTTTACGCTTGCTTATATACAATTTGGGAATAAAACATTGCCAGGCTAGCAGACAAACCAGTGACCTAAATGCTCCAGAAAATGAAATTATATATGCCTTAGCTGTCCTGCAAGGCTTGCAGAAGCAGGAAGAAGTATCACCAAATAACTTGAATTCAATAATTCCCCAGAAGCACCAGTTCCCCTAACCTTAGGAAATTCTGATGCAACTAGGAAGGGCAAATACATCTCTCTGGCAGCTAACTAGAAAAGGAGAAAGTGGGATGCTCAGGAAAAAGAAAACATTGGAAAAAAAGATATATATGAAGAGAAGGGGCAGAAGATTTCTCCTCTGCCAAGCACTACCCCAGGCCAGAGGGTTACAGATCCATCCTGTGCTAATGCTTCCTTTCCGCTTTGATCACAACCACCTTTATTTTTTTTATTTATTTTAAATACTGGCTTTGAAGTTGTCAATTATGGGAATGAAATAAAAGGATGTGTTACAAAACATCTCTTGACTAGCCATTTGGTCTGACCAGCTGAGCTTCTTTGAAACTTATGCAAGGGAAGCTGAGCAAGGCCCTCAAGCCCAGGATGCTGGAGCCTGATCAAATCATTGTCTTCCTATTGGAGGATACAGTCTTGCAACCCTGCTGCTGAAATGGTGCTTTGATAACACCTTGTGGAAAATTGGCAAGAGCAGCCATTTAATATCACATTTCTGCTTTTACTCTACAGCTCTTATTACTTTATATGCATTAAAAATGCATGGCTACTTATAAATCTTTGATTACACTATGCACTAGACCCCGTTACATTTTTCACCTCCCTTCCAGGATAAAATCTACAGAATGCATATATGCCATACGGGACATGGGATACTTTGCAAATTTGAATGCAGGCATTCATTCAATGGAGAGCAGCAGCTGTTCCCAGGAACGGTACCAAAAACAAGGCGGCGGAATTTGTCCTTTTTAGCAAATAATTATGTTGGAATTGCGAGAGGCAGCCTCGGTGTTTCAGGGTGCTGTGTTTGGAGGCTGAGGAGCCCTCTTTCTCTTTTCATTGTCCCTCCTCTCATGTTCCTGCTATGAGACAGGGTGAGATTCTTACCAGATGAGCTGTTATGATTATTTTTTACAGCTCCAGGCAAGAAAAATACCCCATGAAAGGGATATACTTGTCAGGATAGCCGAGTTTCCTAAAAAAGTGAAACACTAGCCTACAAACCCACCTAGTAGTTGGAAGGCGTCACTCATAAAAGATGCGTAGCAGCTATTGCATACATTCATTGATTCAACCTCCTAACAACAGCTACTCTTGACAAAGCCACCAACGTATTGTCCTATTTGCAAGCATTCTCCACCTTTCTCATCCTTTAGCCCTACTCCTCATATCTTCTGCTGCTGCAACCCCACTTCCATGTAGCCATCACAATCCTGTACTGTTCCTCTTGCCACCCAGTCCTCAGCAATGAAGCACTACCACCACAACACCTCCTAGCAAGGCCAGTCAGCCCGTATTAAACTTGCTGCAGAGGCAAGAGCACCCCTGGGGAATCTCCTTGCTCCCTGAGAAATGAGAGGTGCAAATCACCCCAAGGCCCATGAAGCTGCAGAGGCATGCTAAAAAACACAGTTTGACAAGCCAAGAGAACGAGGAACTTAGCAAGGGGAATGGTAAAAAGAGGAAAAAAAGCAAAAGTAAGTATCAACACGCAAAGCAAAGATTTTGGAGGTATAATATCACACTGCCTGAAAGAGATCCCACTGTATTTCTTGCCACGCCACCCACTGCTTTGAGACTTAGCGCAATAAAGTAGTTGTGCTGTCTTCCAGTTTAAAGCTGGTTTTGGAAGAAGGAGGTATTTCTCTACCCACGCTTATTTTTTTTCTAACAGAGGTAGCTTGACTGGATTTAGGTGCCTGAAATCACACGACAAAAAACCACCCTGACTTAAAGGAAGGGGTGGGGAAGACTTCTTCAATCACTCAGGTGGTGGTGAAGCAAGACTTGCACCTGGGCTGATTACCCATTAGTCTGCAGCAGGTCCTGGTAGAAATGCCCCACTCTGCTCTTAACCCTTGCAGTACTGGCACTCTCCCAGGCCCGCTTGGTGCCACCTATAGTCTCCTTGCTGACTGCTTCACCAGCCTAACATGCACACACTGCTGCATTTTATGCTTTGAAATAATCTCCTAGTGCTTAGGTATTGTGGAGATTACAGCTAGCAGGCTCCACTGTTTTTCAGCCTCCTTTCTTTTTCAAGCCAGTATCAGGACAGCTGCTCTTTGGAACTGCCAGTTCCATGTATCAGGAGATTATGAAGAAAATGTGTTATTTCCATGAGGGCTGACACAGCCATTTTCTCCATTTATTCTTACTGATTTTTCTTCCCTGATGTAATGCATTATACTCTCTCAGTTTCATTTTTTACAGCCATGTTTTAATATCCTTTAGAAAATGCATGCATTATTTAGCATACTGCAGCGTGAGGATAGGCCAGGTGTGAATCATTTTACATTGCAGGAAAACAAGTTCTCTTTTCTGTATAATTATCAAATCTGCTTCTACAGAGAGCATTTCCCTACAGGTAGGCCACAACACTCAGTTACCTTATGCCACCTGATAAATATTCAAAGGTCACTACACCAGGATTTCCTCTGAAAGGCAGAGTACTTGGAAATAGGGAACTAGTCAAGGTTAGGGGAAACAGTCCTACGTGAAGCTTGGCTTCTTCAAGAGAAGATCAGAATTTCTCGATAGTTAGAGCTGAATATTGAGAAAAGGAATAGCTTTGCTTCTTGTTCCAACGTTATCTGAGGAATATCAGTTATCAAAAAATACACAATTTTACCAGGAGTGAGAATGTGTTTTAAAGCGACAAATACTTCTTTTTTTGGACCTGGTGAAGCATAGCAGATGCAGAAACCATTTGAAAGGTAGGTGACACTACACAATGTTATCATGCAGGCACAGTATCACTCCACCTGTGTCAAATTCACCTTAGATGACATTTCTTTTTCACCAGGGCATTGAATATTTCCCCTTAAAAATCCCCTTTTTCATGCTTTCATATTCTCCTCAAATAGCTTTTTCAGCGGAGTTAAACTGGAGGCTAATCCCTTTGATTTGAGGGTTGTCTACATGAGGGTACTTGAGAGAAATCAATTCAAACTAATTAAGGGTTTAAATTCAAGGCAGAGGAGTCAACCTGCATGAGTCCACCTTATGGATACCTGTTCACAGCAGCCTTACCACAGTTAAGCAGAGTTCGTTTCCACAGAGGACAATGTAGGCTACATGTGTAGGATGCACCTGACTTGTCTGGGTGCATTAGCTGTCACGCTTTCACAAAACGCAACAGCACGTTTGCTCAGGACATCCCCCTCATGATAGCACAAAAAAAACCCCCAAGCACCCGTTTGTTTACCTCAATGCGGGCACTTCAAATACTTCTATACCTAAATCAAACTGCAATGCCTTTAGTTCCCAATGAGCATCTACATGGAGCATTAACATGGCTTACCGCAGTATAAATCTTAGTTCAGACAAAGCATCCCTGAGCAGCCAGGCTACGCTCTCAGGTGTCACTATTTAATGTGATCAGGAGTAGCTGCAGGGTGGCAACCTGCTGCTTTTCATTCTCCTGAGCAGGGACTAAGGCTGTGAGTGCAAAGTGATCTGAATGTCCACTGTCCTCTCTCAGATTGATAGGGCCAACAAGGCAAATGCGTGTGTGTGTTTTAAAGGACAGATTTAAACTGCTGGTATATTTTCCTTGCCCACAAAAAAACCTCAATGCCATGTCCAAACTGTTTCAAAATGCCACTCCATTATTTGTACACAGGAACCTAAATAACACGCATCGTCTAAATCTCCTCTGCACACTTCTGCTTCTGAGACATTCCAGCGCCAGAGATGACTGTATAAAGCTTCTTCCAACCTTCTCCCCTTTTTCGCTTTACAGGGGAGGCCTCATCCCCGTCCACTGGAGCTGCTCTTTGCAGACCACCGTGTTACAAACAGCCCAACGACTGTGCCTATACCTGGGGAACTTGGCTTTCAACCTCTACTCGTAGCACTGCTTCCCTGCTAGTGCTGAGCAGACTGCTTATGGATCCTGTCCTTCCCAAGTGAGTGTCTTCACTGCCAGGTTACAAAATCACACACCAGCTTGTGCCTTATTTTTGACCCGGTGTATCTGGCTGTTCTGTACAGTAGTTGGGCTTGCACAAGAGGAGGACAGAGCCATACCTTGCATGCAGCCTGGGCACCTGACTCACAGACATAAGGCAAGGCTCTGAATTTCCTCTAGACGGGAGGGGAGCTGAATGCAAGTCCTCTACTTCCTTGGAAAAAACATTGACCACTAGGATATTTTTAATTGGAAAGTACTACCTCCTCCACCTCCTTCAGCAAATAATAATACAGTTACATGCAATAATTTAGTGTTGTAATAGGAAATATTAAAAATGCCAACAACTGTTCATGCAAGACCTCCTAAAATGAACTTTTCTGCTTTTAAAAATCAACAATCCAAAAACTAAGTGGGATGTTAATGTGATCCCCTTTGTGCAGTTGAGTCTGCTACACATGCAAGCACTTTGTGTCAGGTTTTTTTGTACCAGCATAAGCATATGGGATCAGACACAGATGAGGAGTTCTGAACTTTTCTGCAGACCAATGAATGAATTCAAGTTGAAGTAGCAGCACAGACCTTAAACTGGCCAGTCCAAAAATAGTAAAGAAATCCCTTTTTCACATTTAGCACTGTGTGGAAGGGTTCATGTGTTCATTGATGAGCTCCTAGGCTAGCTAAAGTTTTACAAGAGCTATATCTCTTTATTTCTACAGTCAAAAGCATGTAGGAGTTTTGAATATTAGCATGGTAATTTCTCCCCTTTTTGCTTTCATTGCATTCAGGAATGCTGGCTCCACTAAATAGCACATAAATCTTAACTGTCTGGAATCTGTAATAGAAAGGTATTTTTGAAAAAGGGTTTCTTGGCAGATTATTATCCATTTTGTACCACGTTTTCCTGCCTTGTTCTGTCTCTTTTTTCTTCTATGAGAAGGAAACGGAGACTTTTCCTCTCTTTTTTCTTTTTTTTTTGGCCTGATCTTATTCTTGTGGCTGATATATAAGAGCACTGATACAATGTAGTTTTTCATTTTGGCAGCCTTTTTTAAATGGATTCCATAGCATGATCTGACCAGTGACAAATGACCCAGCACTTCCACTTGGAATCTAATGCTGAATTATCTGGCTTCCTGGGGTCTGACGGAGATGCAGTGAGAATTAAAAAAAAATACTGCACAAGAGCAGTGGTAACTGATGTAGGGTCTGCATGCTGAGCTTTTGACCTCAACCGTTTCTACAGTAACTGTGCGATGTATTGTGCTTTCTATTCTCAGACTCACATTGGAAGCCAATTAAATTAAAAGGCTATTCATTTCATTACATTTGTCTCCAGGACGCTCAAATAGAAATGCAAACGATTCCTGTTCAGAGTTCCCTGCATCAGAGAAACTGATATTGTACTGCTAATTTGTGATAACACTATAAACCAATATGCAATCTGCACTGATTTAAAAGATGTGCATAGGATGTACACTGAACTTACAAAACACTGATTAGGGAGATCATGAAATTAAATCTTCCGAAGGGCACTTGTTTCAAACCCTCAAGGCAGCTCTTTTTCTTGGTTTAATCAGATAGCTAATCATTGTAAGTCACACTTTCCAAGAGCCAGATTCATCAATACTAGGAAACATGGATTTGTAATATTGAACAGTTACAGTCTCAGGAAATCTTGGTGAAAATAAAAGCTGTAAAAAGGTGGTCGGTAAGCACTTTGCTGCTTTAAAAAAGGCAATGGAGGAACTGAGAGAATATTTCCTACTAAAAATAAAGCAAGAATCCTTTGAGGGCTGATCCACCAATTTGAACAATAAAGAAACATACTCCCAAATGCGCTGGTCTTATCTCCAGCTCAGTGAGAAATTAACATTTTTGTCAAATCACAGAAAAGAAATGGACATGAAACATTATTCTACGGTCTGTATTTTTATTCTAAATTAAGCTTCTGGTATAGTTACCCATGTCACTTAGAGCAATAGTAATTTCTGATCTGGAGGAATGACCTTCACATTGAAGGGAAGAGAGAGGACTTAAACACCATCCTGCAGAATACAAAATAACAGCCTGCAACATGCCATTTGTAGATCATTTTTGCAGGCTAGCAACCACAAATTGAAAGTTGCCTATCGTCAATGGCAGATCAAATTTTAGGGCTCTTATAGTGGTCATGGTACCGAAGGCTTGTTGATAGAGTAGATGTGGGCTTATAATGGAGGCAGCAGCCTTCATTGCCGTTTATCTAGACATGGCTGGCAGGATATAATAAGCTAAATGAGGTTGAAATGACAAAAATGTCTCCAGGCTTATGAAAACCTGGAACACTATTTCTAGGAAAACCTGGCAGTTTAGACAAAATTGACAAACACTTAACTCCCTTTTCAGATAGATGAAATCATTCTGGGCCAAAATCATTCACCTGCAGTGCTGAAACTCATGGACCTTCCACCAGGGGTGAGCTTGAAGACAGTTCTCTGGGGTGAGAAAATGAACTTGCTTCCCCCGATATGATTAAATTAGTTTTGTTTTCTTCCCTCCCTGCCTCAATAAAATTTCAATCAGTTTTTGAAGTACTCAAGACAGAAAAATTTGAAGTGAAAAAGTTAAAGTAAAAAAAAGTTTTCTTAAAATGGCTTGGAAATAGGAGCAAATATGAAAATTTCATGAAGGTCACATGAGCATGTCTAATCATCCTCTACTATAGTAACTAGAAGGCACTCAGTAAAATGAAAGGCAACTGATTTAGAGATGACTGAAGGAGAGGCTCTTTTCAACAGCGTATTATTAGCCTGAGGATTTTATGCCACAAAGTAGCAAACAGGTCAGCAGTTTAGCTGGCTTCCAAAAAAGCGTGAAAAAACCCATAATATATTGCAAACCAAAACACCGAAAGGGGCTTTTGTATGGGTGCGCACATGCGTATGTATTTAATATAACAGGTGGAACAGCAGAAAGCAAGCTCTACACAGTAAGGGCCAGAAACTCTGTGCAGGCACATTTTTCTATAAATTGCCCTGCTGTAAAGTTTCTTGAACCATCTTCTGACATGGCTGGAATGGGCCCTGCTAAAAGAAAAGATACTGAATTAGAGAATCCATAGGGCTATCTGATATGGAGCTTCCAGTCTTTCCGCCTAATTTCCCTGCTTTGAGATAGTTTTCCTTAGTACTGTAATTCCTTTGCAGAACATTTACTTTGAATTTGATGCAACAGTGATGGGGCAAACAACTTCTTCCTACCCCAGTTTTGCAATTTAGATGATGAGGTCTCCAAGAAGGAAGCTCTGTCGTTGATAATTTATTTTTGTTTGGTTCTCCAAGTGTAACAGCCAGTTTCTAATAAAAACTCTGATAGCTTTTCAAAGCTTTTATCTTTCTGTATGACACCTTCCAAACTAAGCCTTTTCCTGAATATGAGTTTATTTGAAAAGATAGGACAGGAAGAGTCCATCCTGGATTTTTCAATTCATTTTTCTTAAATGAAAAAACTGTTTTAAAAGACTGATTTTTCTTTTTCAAAAAGAAGGTATTTTTGGTAATTAGAAAAACCTGGAGGGAGAAACTCTTAAGTGGAACTCATTGCTGCAGTGTCATTCTGGCCAAAGACTCAGCCAGATTTGGAGGAGGACTTCATTTTATAGAAGCAACAACATTCAGTTACAACAGCTAATGATAAAAAACAATATAATGGAAGGGAAGAAAAGCTTGTTTCATCTAAGGACTTAATATAACAATGCATTCAGGACAAGACCTGATTAGGACAGATTACTTCATTTTATTCTTTTTATGAAGAAGTGTTCTGCACAATCCCTTCAGGCATGTTGTACTGTCCAGCAGTATGAGAAGACCTAAGATCTGGAAGTTTATTCCCATGAAAGTAACAGAGAAAACACACTTTTAAACATAGAAAAGTATCTGCCCATCCTGATGACTGTGGATATTGACAGTGTTAGCAGATATCATGCACATATTCTATTATGTTATTCTGCTTTTGTATTTTTGTTAGGACAGAATATTAAGTACTTTTTGCATGAGAGTGCTGAAAAAAAGGAGAAAACAAAAATAGATTCAATTTTCTCTGCAAACTTGAACATTTTTTAAATGTAGCTTTTTCAAAAAATAAGAAGTATTATAAAGAAAACAATTTTTGGTGAAGAATAAATCAATGGGAGTTTTTCCTGACAGATTCCAGTAGAGTGGCTAATGTGCCCCAACTGTGAACAGACATTCAGTACAAGACACCAGCCAGTCTACAGTAACCCACTTAAAATCCCAACATCACGGACATAGGGTTCCCACCACTGGCAGTCTCACTCCACCCAACTACTTCTGCTGTGTCTCAGGACTTGCTAACGTGGGCACTGCCAAAGGTGAGTAAGGAGTTTCCATGATAAGGGCAGACAGGAGAGAAAGCTGAAGACAGGACATCCCAGCCCAGCCCCAAAGAATTTAATACAATCAGAAAATCCACAAGGCAAGCCTCTTGCTTATTCTTTAGCTGTGGGTTTCTTGGTTTTTTTCTCCTGCTCCTTTCTTTCATCACTGCTGAATAGCTTGAAACTCAGTATTACAGGGCTTGTATCATTGTTATCCAGGTAATATTAGGATATTTAGAGCAACATCTTGACTCAAAATTAAGTTGGATCAAATCTCTAGGTGTGCTCTTCTGCCCTCACCCCAATTTCCACTGCAGCAAAACCAAACCCAGATGGAGAGGAGACCAACAGTGAGAAGCACACCTTCTCCATGGTTTATTACTTCCACCGAGAATGAGGTGGAGACCAGTTCTTTCCCACATGCCCGAAAGACACTCCACCACCTTTGTATATTTGGCATAAAGGCAACCGTGAACACCAGGATCTGAACTGCGGGACGAGGGGTAGCAATCAGGGGGATGCAATGTACTCAGGGAGGGAAGGATGTAAGATCCTTAAAAACCATCAGGAGAGAAGCACAAACAAATTACAGTCAGTAAACTTATATTCCGAAGGGCAACTATTTCTATGGATGCTTCCCCCTACCAAAAACCCCACCTTTTATTCATTGAAACATGGTACCTCCTTTTTGGCACTGTTGATTCACATACAACACACACAAGATGGTGCTGATAGAGAAAACGTATTCCTCACTAAGAGTAAACTCAGCAGGCTATGCTGTCCAAAGCACCAATCTTTGGTGATACAGAAGTAGGACATCTCTAAAAATAAGCCTTCTTGTAAGGAAGATTAAAAAAAAAAAAAAAAGTCAGTCACATCTTCAATAAAAGCTTACTCAAGAAAAAAAAAAATCCCCTGAGACTTAAAACAGAAGCTTATAACAAGGCCCTTCTTAGTTAAAGCTGTGGTGTTTACCATGGAAAACTATGGAGATAAAAGGAATATCACTGTAGAAGAGATAATTTTGTTAGTTCCTTTGTATAATTAGAGGTTTAAGCCATGAGGATCAGCCATGTTCCGGCTTGAAATGTCAAATGTGAAGCTCTGGAGTATTCAGATTTTAGGAATTAGGCCAGAAAAGTTTCAAAATTAGAGGGTATTTTGACTGAACCTTTAGTTTAAAGTCTCTCTCAAGTAAACCTAAGTGAATTAAATATAATTTTTCATGACTGATTAGAGTCTACATTTGACCATCAGTTGCATCTCACATTCTGCTACCTACCAGCTGGAACGTTGATGAGACTTTTTATAACTTCGTTACAGCTACCTTGTGGAACAATTTAATCGTATAAAATCTTATAATACAGATGCATAAGTAAAACAATACCAGCTGCTGGCTTCTGGTGTTGCCATGCTGCTTTACCCCTTTACTTCTCCCCATGCCATACAGCACACCCCCACTGCACAGGGACCGCCTTTGAAGGATGCTATCTGCAGGAACAAGCTGATTTTTTTCTGCCTAACATCCCAGATGCACAGTCCCTGAAGGAGCAGTAGAGACACAGGGCTTCACAGGCCCAGATCTTACCGAGGGAGCCTCCTGAGCTAAGAGATTATCTGATAATGTAGAGATTTTTTTTTTTTTTTTGTGAACAGATAAGTTAATACTGATAGGACAATACCCATCTATCTAACTGCTTAAAATTATTCTCTTTCTCAGAGAAGAATTCTGCAAGGCTCTGGCACAGGGCTGCCCTCTCTAGCCAAAGAGCAGCACAAGCCTTGTCTAAATGAAGCGTTTGGATTTTCAGGATAAAATGGCTTAATGTCATCTTTGTCGTTGGCTCTACAGCAAAACAATGGAAGATGAAGAAGCATTGCAAACAAGTAAGGTGACACAGCTCATCAACATGCAGCACTTCTTACTATGCAGCACACTCACAAGTACATCACATTTGAATGGTACCATTTATCTTTATAACCCTTTCTTGCTGGACTGTATTTCATTTCTTTCTTCGTCTGACCTCCAACTCCTCTGCCAGAGGTGGTACAGAAAATATGCAGCAGCAATGGGAAGGAGAAAGAGAAGTATTATACCACAGACTTTGTGACTAATCGCTGAGAAGCATCTCTTCAGAATTAACATAATCTCTGAAGGGTTCCCATATGTTTGAGGCTGACTGTGTGCATGTATGCTAATAAGCTTCAAATTATAATCAGGATATTAGAACACAACTTTGCTAAGCAAACGGCTGAGAAGTTCAGCAAATATTCGTCAGTGAGAAGAAAACAGAGCTTTGGAGTGGAGAATCTGATTCCCATCAGCTTCTGGCTGATCAGCACGCAGCCTGGGGAGAGAAAGAGCCCTTGCAGGGGGACCACTGAGGGCACTAGGCCAATGGGACCTCTCCCTCATGTCCGAGGAGTGTAGAAGCCCTGTTTCCCTCCAACAACAACAACCACAAAAAATTACCTGCCACAAAGAATGGATGTTGTCTAGATAAAGTCCCCTTGCCATGACTGGTGATTTTTTTTTTTTTGCGAGCCCCCAAAATGAACCATACAAGTAGCCTCACAGAGCAGCAAGGTGCTGGGTGATTCAGCCTTTCTGCACAGCAATAGCAGGTCAATGTGCTTCAGTCCTAACAGGCTGACATCAATCTGTCTCCTCCCCCTCTGACCTGAGGACTTCTCTTTCACAGGACTCATCCAGCAACCCCAGTAGCGCAGCCCGTCGTGCCATGGGCATGCAACCACACAGAACGAGTGCATGCTGTCTGGGCTCTGTTTGCAGCAGCAGCGGCTACATGCAGCCTCTCTCACATGTGCATACCGTACATGACACAAACATTTCTTCTTGCTCTCCACTCGGTTCCTTTCTTCGGTACATCCTGGAGGCCTCTGCATAGGAAAGAGCAGGTGTGGAAGTAGCTTACAAGATATTCATGAAGACCAGATTTTGATAAAGATAACAAGCCAAATCACCCCCAAACTTCTGTTTCTCAGCATCCAGCTTTAAGGATCACTTTATTCACAGCTAGAAAACATTACCTGCAGCGGTATTGCTGGGGAACTAAAGCCTAGCTTCCATTTCAGCTACTCTACATTAAATATTCCCCTTGGAAATTCAGAGAGCAGCTATATTGTCTGTTACATGTGTTATATAAAGACAATCAGAATGAGGTGTTGGGGCACTGACCTGCTGGATTTTATTTTTCGGCATTCTCTCCTTCCCACCCTTAACACACATTTGTGAAGCATGAAATACATTCACCCTTCCTGACTCAGTTCTATTCTTTTCCAATCCTGACAGAACACTTGAGGTTGGTAAGTGAACTATGCTAGGCTGGGTCATGTTTCCAAATGAAGAAAAAAAATCACAGCCATGCAGTAGATTGATATAATTTTGGTTTCATAGCTGACAATCATTTTTCATCATTGTTTCAAGCATGAAAGATTTAGCAATGGCTGCATAAAACTTCAGTGGCACAAACCTTTGATGTTTTGTCAAGCAGCTTTGCTTTTTTCCCTGTCATACACACTGCAGCCACAAATTACTCCCTGGCAATCCTAGGTGAGGATTATGAAGCTTATTAGAAAAAGCTGAGGTTTAAAGAGTTATTAAAAGTACCTTTGCGCTTCAGCAACGTGTGAACAAGCAATTGTGTTCTTCACAAAAAGCCTGATTTTCTTATTTTAACGTGCTGCTGATTTTTCTCCCTCTCAACTTGATCTCTTTGGCTGGGCATTTTCACCTCAAATTCCAAGTAATCAAACTGTCATGAGCATCACCTACTAAGAGAAAGCACTGAAACAAACAAAAAAAAGAACATTAGCAACCTGCTTGTGAGCTGCAAACACATGCACAGAAGCTGAGCAGAGCACATGTTTTTCTGAAAGGCCAGTTGTGCTACTTGGAGCGTGAACTCTGCAGGAGAAAGCTACATGGCAATATAGAATTAGAATATAGAATTCTATTTTATTTTAAACTTCTGCCTTCATGAATGGATGTACCATCTATTTCACTATTAATAAAACAAAGAAAAGCAAAGTTCCCTGAATACAGGACAATTTTTTGCCCTGGCTTGAGCTCCATGGGGCTGTCCAGAGGTTTCTTGTGGATGCCAATTTAAATTAAACAGGTAAAATGCAACTGATCTGTCACCACAAAAGTTGGCATTTAAAAAGCCACATCTTGTCCAGTAAAGTCTTTCACCTAAACAATGTGTACCCTTACTTTTTTTTTTTTGACTTGCAGTTTTATTTCATCCACAGCACCTGCAGATCACTCTGTTCTGTACTTTGCTATGACATTGGATCTGTGGATGGAGGTACTGTAGACCCTTGGAGCATGCATTCCCCTAACTACTATTGCAGTTTTTGGGATGCAGGTCTCTGAGATTTTTGCTTCATGACTACAAGTGATTTTTATCATCCAAACGGGCTTTAGCTGTAAGATGGGGATAGCAAAACTTCTCTAAGCAATTGATCTGCCCAAGGTTACACAAAGAGGGGAGGTTAAAGAATATCAGCATCTTCCTCAGAACCTTGGAAATCAATACTAAAGATCATTATTAAGATCTTTAAATTTGAGAATGATGCTTAGGCTCTATTGCAAATATTTTATGGGAAACTGCCCTTTTTGAATAAGCTCTAATGCAATCTAGGAGGAGCACGGCAGTTTAATGAAGGGATGGGAGGGAAGTAAGAGTAACAGCAGTAATAAGTCAATGAAATAGGCTTAGTTGCCTGTACAAGATTTGCAGATGAGTGTTCCATATACATAATCATGTGCAGGCAGATAGGTATTCAGATCCCCAAAAGCTGGGTTTATCCAATGATGATAGGACTGGGTAATTCACTCTAAATGCCTCAAATTTCATTGCTCTCAAGATTTAAAGTGACTTCTTCAGACTAGACAGTGATGAAAGATAAATCAAACAAACTTTCCCTGTCTTACACCTTAAGAAGTCAATGAGACTATACACGCACCATTTTTGTGATTACTTTTCAGTGTGCTAGTACTCACTTCTTCCTCAGTATTTAATTATCAAATACCCAAATGAACTCCTCAGGATAAAGCTACAACTCAAAAATTATTCACTGAAAAGAGCTGTTGAATAACATTTGACACACACACGAATCCATTTGTAGATAATCCCCAATCAGCAAAATTCACTGACTAAATTATATGTGGTTAATTATTCAGCCATCTCGCACCACACAACTTTCCCCCTCTCCCCTTTGACAAATTCCTAAAACGATCAAAATGCTGATCACAGCCCAACAGTTTATACAGCCTCTCGCCTTTATGTCTCCCTTCCAGTTTCTTCCCTCCGGTCCTTTAGTAAGCAAACCCTTCTGGTTCAGTAATTTGGCAAATCAGTGAGATTTTTATTTGCAATTATATAACTGCTGCAAGGCACTCCAGTCAGCAGGAATGCCATCCAGGAGATTCACAGCCGTAAAAATGCATAAACAGCCACCGTTTCCTACCACAGGACTTTTATTGGATATGCAGTCCATAGTTCTGAACGCTTTGATTTATTGGAGTGAGAAGCAATGTGAAAACACTGTCAGGATTCTGGAGCCACTGAGACTGCTCCATTCACGTACATCATGCTCATGAAAAGCACAGGAGTCTGGTAGACTATAAATTAAAGATCCTGGAGGTGTGGGCTGGGAGGAGGAATCATGAGGGTAAACTTAGCTTGTGATTAGGTTTAAATTCTGAGAAACATTAAACAAATTCTGGCTGTTTCATGACTTACATCTTCCCTTTCCCACTGTTCCTTTATTTATAACTTTCCAGCAGAAGTGCAGACCCACACTCCCCCTGCTCCTGGCTTGCAGCCACTTGGGCCAGCAGGATCTGCCTGCTCTGTTGAGCTCTTTTTCCCACGTCTTCTTTGGAAACCACTTCTTAAGGTCTTAGACCTGATGTATTTTTAATTCTGCTGTGAAAGCCTTACTTACAGAAGGTGCTGCTTTGGCTAACAAGGCCTTCTTCCCAGCTGTGGCCCTGTACCACTCTCTTTTCTTCCCTTCACAGCTACCGCAATCTCACTTTTTGAGGGATCTTTTTTAGCCAAGAGAAATGAGCTCTCTTTTCCCACCCAGTTTGCACAGTGCCTGGTTTATACTATTAATATAACAATTCTCTATTAAAGGGTAAACTGCAGCCACAAAACTCATGCTGCACAGATTTCTAAACCTGAATTAGCTTTCAGTCTACAGTGACAATTTGTATTAGATCCCATGGTCCAATGCTTTGTTGACAATTTTCAGTGCCAAACCAGCCCCATAACTTACTTCATATTTGATACAGAGTCTTATACTCCAGAAATAGGGTATGATATTATGTATCCTCCTCAATTCGAATCCTGTTTGCAGGTGATCTTCCTCTGCATTGATTCACCGCAATCAGCTTGAGAAGAGCCAGCCCTCATTTTTGCTCACATTCTGCACACAAGCGTGGAACCACTGAAATTTCCTGCTTTCCCATCCCGATCCTTGCAGGCTTCACAGCCAGGTGTGAGATTTCCATTTAGCTTACCAGAATTCAATGGTGAATCCAGCTGGTCCTCTTGTGGTAGCACTGAAAGCTAACACTACCAGAGAAGCCAAACCAAAGTCAGAGTTTAGAGCCAGGATGCTTTACTACACCAACTGCTTACAGAACCTTATACAGCAAGGCAGGCTTTAACGAGGAAAAAAAAAAAAATCCCTATCAGTAGAACATATTTTTACCTCATTTCCTTCTGACTTGATTTAGAGGTTTCTCCCGCAAACATTATGAACTATTGAATCCTGATTCTTTTCAGTTACAGAATATTCTTACAGCATTTTTTTTCTTCCGGTAATTCTTTACACAAATATCACCATTCATACCTTCAGCTCCTCAGACAAAAGGGACCTTTTCAACAGAGTACATTGGACTAGACCTTCTTACTGCAGAGTTGTCCTTTTAAGGCATTTCCTAGGGCTCACTCCTTGGTTGATGAGGGAAGAGAAGGCAGGTGAGCCTGCAATTTTGGGAGGGGCAATTGACTGCAGCCCTTAACTAGTCATTTTGCAGCTAACCCTCTGTAAGATAGCTCTCTTCCACATGGTAAATAGACTTATTTACTCTTCTTACACCTCATTCCTAATGCTTTCAATGTATCCTAAGTAGACAAGCAGCTTCTGCCCTTGGATACCAGCCCAGTTCTCCTTGACTTCACCAGCATGTGTGGACTATCTGAGGAAAGATTTAGCTCAGTATAGTATTTGCACTACATGCTAGTCATTAAAACAGCCACCAGCTCCTGTTTCACAAGCAAAGATATAAATCCCAGGTCATTACATAAACTGACTTTACAGTGCATTTGCAGAGGCCATTAACTCAGCTATAGCCCTCTGCTCACCCTTCAGAGGAGGAACAGGGATGACGTCTTCTGAAACAGCAATGCCCTACTCTCTTCTCCTGCAGAGGTGCCGGTACAAACCAGGAGAAACATTGCATATCTTATCTCACTGCCTGGACCCAAATGAGAACTTGACCTAAATTCTGTGGCACACCAGGAAAATCAATTCGAGATCTTGCAGCTGATCCAACTAACATGAAAAGGTGAGACAGCATCTTCTTGTGAATAAGACTGTGCTACATAGCAGTCATTTCTAGGACTGCCTCAGATGCCCTGTGCCTCATTTCTTCATCTGTAAAATCGGGTTGATACTTCTCCCTCACACACAAGTGATAATGAGATGAAAGATGCTCAAAGATTAAGTTAGCCCATAAAAACATGACAAGTTTAATTTGGTATAAACTGGCAGCAACTTTAAAGTTTCAAAGGCAATTCAATTCACAGTTTTTAGTGTTGTTTCAAAACGTTAATGTCTACTCTGCTACTGTAGTTTGCTTTGCAAATCCACAGCTGTTGAATAGAAGTCATTAGGGGAAGGGGGGAGAAGCTAGAGTTTTTGTAAGAAATGATCAGGAGCAAATTAATTCATGTTGGCTATGAATTTTTCATCAGTAGATTTCAGTGCAAATCCAATTGTAGTAAACAGTTTATATTCCCCCTCTAGCTATTGTTTTGAGCTATCTTCAGATGCATATTGACCTCCCTGAATTGCTTTATAGGCCGTTCACATTGCAGAGATTTTCTTTGCAGCTGATACTCCAAGGCTGGTATCTTTAGGCTAAAAGCTGACACTGTGTAGAGCTCATGTATACCAGCTCAGTGGAGCTGTGCTGATTGATAGCTGAGGGTCTGATGTGTAATTAAAGAGTAGAAAAATTGGCTTCTGAAAAACAGTTCTGGGATGAAGGTGGAGTCTGCTATGAGCTCAATGGCTCTGGAGTTTCAGACAACAGCTTTTAAAATTTTCTGTGCAGGGAAATAGACTGTAAGAGGTACCTGCTTCCATCACGTAACCAGCCACTATTCATTGCCTACACAGTTGTGCCAAGAAACTGATCATAGGGTGATCCTATACATGAAATCAGTAAAATATTCCAAGCTGAAATTAAAATAAATTTATTCTAGGTCATTTACCTAATCCGGTTACAGTGCAGCTCCAGAAACAATTTCATGAGCACAGCTGAGAGAGCAGGAGTGCGTGAATATCCCTAAAACTATGGAGACTGTCTTTGGGGAAAAGAGCCACTTTTGGTGGCTTTCCCAGCAACCAGTCCTCACTGAAATCATCCTCACCTGCTACCACCAAAAAGCATGATGAGAGCCCTTAGCCTAGTAGTAATCAATTTAAAAGAAAAAAAAAAAGGCATAATAGAGGCCCTCCTCATGACACTCACTCTTCAGGGCTGCATGTCCTTTCTTAATAGCTAATAAAAAATTTCTCCCATAAATTCTTTGTGCCATTTCCAGTGTCCCTCGTACTGCTGGTTGGTGGCATGCCGAAGACCTCTTCTTGCCAGAGCTTTAAATAATGCATAGAAACACAACTCCCTCCAACTTAGATTTGACACTTTTCCTCAAGATTAAATGGGCTACTCGCAGAGACAGACAACTCACTAACTTCAAAGCTCCCTGTCTTAGCTAACAAGAAACAAATTGCTTCCCCAGTGACTCCTCTCAAGGGAGTAACACAGGATAAACCTGTGATATTTGCATTAATTCATCTTTAAACATAAAGCTGAATAGATGCTGTTTCTTTAATATATTTTCACATTATTTAAATGGACTTGTTTTAAAAGCCAGTAACATGTTTGCTTTGGGGATATTCTGCATTTATATTTATCTTTTGGCTGGCAGTTCATTTTATGGGAAGACCTGTTGGAACTAAAGCAGTTGAGGATTACAAAGATTTTGGGAAGGATTTACATCTGAGGCCGCTTTCATCCTGATTTTCAGTAATGATACTTTTCTCAGTTTAGTGACATTTAAGGATATTGGAAATCTTTCAGTGACAGAGCGTACTCGCAATCTTGGCTGCCTGAGGAAAGTGGGGCTTTACTGCGTTTGTCCCGATACCTGCTGCCTATAGAGCGGTTTTGATCAGCAGATATCAAAACACTTCGCAGAGACGCTTGATTTCATCCTCCCATTTTTGCAGTGGGGGAAACAGATATGGAGGAGTGAAGGGAACAGTACTGCTTGAGGGCCAGCGGAAGAAGGGTTGATTTTTTTCTTGTTTGCTCACAACAAACACCATAGATTACAAGGTGCTCGCTCAATCTGTCCTCTCCAGTTACATCAAAGTACTTTGAGACCATTATTAGGGTATTCCTGCGCTACCTAGTCTTGTTTTAGGATTCACTGTCCAGTTACCTACACTTCCTCCTGCTCCTGGGGGAACTCTGCAGCAGAGCAGGTATAAAAGGGGACCATGTATCACCCCAGTGCACAGTCAGCATCTTTTAGTTTAATCTGGGAGTAAAAGTGGACTTTAGTAAAATGCTGTCAATGGAAGGACCTAAGGCATGATTCAATTCTGGATGGAAGAATGTATGTATGAGCAAATCTGTAAGATTATGTAAGTTCAAACATCCATCAAAGTGAAGAAAAACCCTTCTGGGGCTCAGCCACCAGCTCCTCTTCAGCCCAAAGAGCTTCTAGGCTCCAGGCACTCTCTCATAGGATTGCTGTCCTGAGAACACAGAGCCGGTGCGCTGTTTTCATTGCTGACGTAACCCACAGCAACCAAGCAACACTTAGTGTCACACCCCATTGCCTGAACAGCTGCATCACTCCTAGCCTTTGTTTTATCTTCTGATTAGCCGCAAGAAATTAGCTATCCCACAGAAATCAGATTGACTCACATTGCATTGTTTGGGAACAGTATTTGTGCAAAGATTCTCTTAAGGCAGACATGAGGTTCTCTATTTTTTTTAATAAAGTTTACAACTTTATATTGTTGTGATATTGAATATTATGAAGTGCCAGGCAGGAAAAAAAAAAAATCAACACCTTGATCACTAGGTAAATGCTTTTGAGTTCTTTACTGGCTTTAAGATTTTAGCCACTCCAATTCCTATCATGTGCAAATGTTTCCCATATTAATGGGAGAAGAGTGATTTGTGGGCAGTGAATGGGAAACAGGACATCAATTTAACAGGGCCATTTGGGGTTAGCACAAAATGACAGAACAGCAGGAAGCAGTTAAAAGCTTCCCCCTCAGCAATCAAAGCCCTGCAATTCTGAGTCTTTTTCCTCCAATCAAGTAGTGTATTGATGAGAAACCAGTTCTGATAATGACCTTTGAAAGACCTCATTCTGGCCTTCTAGGGTAATTCATTTCTCTAACTATGGTGTCCTAACAGGAGCTCGGCAAAAGCACGTCATCTACACAATCACTTGAGCAGCATGACAAATGACAGAAACCAAGGGTAGATTTCTTTTCCCTTAACTTGACTGAATTTTTTTCCTTTGAAGGATCCTGATCTCAGCCTGACTATGCGGGTATTGCTTTTTCTATGCGCATCTTCCTCTCTCCTACCTGTCTGTCCCAGCTCATTGAAATTATGGACAGACTATCCTTACTAATTCATCAGACCTACTGTAACCTAACGCACTAGTTCCTTCCTGTGTTGCGTATTTTTAAATTTGCCTCCCAGATCAAATCACACTCACACTCCATTCCAAGCTTTAGTTCAATTAATTTCACTTTTTTGGCAATGCTGAGAAGAAACTCTCCTTCTTCTTACAAAGGCAGACATGGAGTGCTGAATGCCAGCTTTCCTACGTGGGAAACAGTAGGTGTTTGCCCTCAGCCCTTGGGAGTCGTATTTCATTACATGAAAATCTACCTTCAACCAGTGACGTCAAGCCTGCCAGTGCAGACTGCATTACTGGGAAATGCTAGGAAGGAATCAGAACAACACAGTATCTTTCAGCTGATTTTACTGACCATTCCACAATTCACCTTTAGAGCCCCAGTTTTCAGTTTCAAGCCTCTACATTTTCCCAGTACCCCAGAGCTAGTGATATCCATGGTGATGGTGACTGCTCTGTTGGGGAGTTCTGCTTGGGAACAAAAACAACTGCCATGAGCTGGTAGGAACGCCAACTTTTAAATATCTCATGTTGCACTTCAGTGATTTTTTTAAAGCTCCTAATACCAGCTCAGAAATGCCGTGAAATGCTGACCCAGTATGAACTCACTCTGTCAGTTCATATTTGTTCAAAACATCGGCAGGCTTTATGCCAGATCTGGGATCATGCATCCTCCCCCCACAGCTGGCAGAAAGGTGACACAGAAATCACAGAACTCGCAAAGGCTGTCCTGTGTGCCCCAGTTAATTCACCAGAAAGACATCATGTGGAGCCAATGCCTGATCCGCATCAAATCGGTATGAGTATTTGGTAAGTGAACACAGCACCCTGCTACTGCCATCCTTGGAAACACAGTGAGAGTGCAGGGAAAGCTTCCTCTCCCAACTATGTCTCGGGACTCCTACTCTCTACCAGCTCTTTGCCATCTTTATTACGAGCCAACACAGATTGTGCGTAGAGGGGTGAAGGAGAGTGTTTGATATGACAACTACGGGTTGTATCTGAAAATTATTTTCCTAAGCAGGGTCAGCCAGCCTGCTCGTGCCCCGGCACACAGCTTATGTAGCATATATTGTGAAGAAACTACTATATGAAGCATGGAGGACAAAGGCAAAAACATGTATGGGCTTTATTCTAAGGCAGCAAAAGAACTCCTCCCTTTATAGGGTCTAGGACAGTCTCAAGCATAAGCAACTTTTAAAAATCATTTAAATAGTTGTCATGACTGTATTCTTACCTTATGGCTGTTGATTTGGCTCCCGTGATGCCTGAATAGTTCTCCTGAAGCCAGTTTACTGTCTATTGTCTGTGCCTGACGAGAGCTGTTATTTCTGATTTGATACTTTTCCTTTGTATTCCAGATCTCTCACCTTCATTTCTCTCCCTCAGCATCACTTCTCCCTAAGCACTAATGGTGTCTGATGTGAATAGCACTACTAGCATGCCCTGGTGGGTAGGAAGAAAAGCAAGAACATGTCACACCTTAGCTTAAGACTGCAACCAAAGGGCGATATCCTCAGATCTGGAAGTGCCTTTATATTGTGCTACTTCCATGCTCTGGAAGTTCTGCAGGATTTAGTATTTCTAAGCTAAAAACAGTTCCTTGATTCTTTTATTCATAAAAAATCCCGCCTCAGAAGCAAGCCAGATATGCCAAGCTGCAGCCCTCTATGAATTTATTTTATTGCATCACAACTTCCTAAGAACAAGGCATTAGAGAAGAAAGCAGATGTTTCCATGTATGCTTTTAAGGTAGACATGAGTCCTGTCCCCCGCTACCTCCCCTGAGCCCACTGGGACTGTTGACTTTGTAAAGACAGAAGCATGAATTAGTCTTTGCAGAAACACAATTCTTATACCCTACAAAAAAAGTGAATTAAGGCTCATTTTCCCTTTTAAGCACAACCAGCAATTGGCTGGAGAAAGTGAGGCTAGGGAACACTGAAATACATACACACACACACAAGAATTATCCTGTCCTCTCCTGCTATGCTAGGTCAGCGTTCAGCACATCCAGGAGAGCTTGCAAGCAGCTCACCAAAGCGCTGGGATGTCCCACACACACTCAGCCAGTCCTTTCCACCAGGTGCTCCCAGTCCCCTCAGTCTCAGCACACAGGGAATTGCTGGGCTTCGATCACATGGAAGCCTCTGCCACAGAGCAGGAATAGGAAGATCAGGGCAGAGGAGAGCTGGAGACACTCCCAGAACAATAAAATGCAAAATGGGATTCACAGTTGTGAAAAAACCACAAACACGTGCCATTCAGCAGTCCAGCTATAACCTTCTGTCATTGAGAGCATTATGATACAGGATCCCACTTCTTCGGCTCATGGAATCAGCTTACTCGCAACAGCCCTGCATCCGGGAGCTTCCACTGTTGCCTTCTTGCAGTGGTCCCCCATTGCATTTTATGCCTTCCAATTCCACATGGCTGCTGAATTGTCAGACGTGATGTTCAGCACGTGGTTGCTGTCAGCATAAGGCAACACAAGGTGTTTCCCCCTCAGGGAAATGGAAACCCTTCCTCTGTACTTACCCACAGCATCACCACTGAAGGTATCTCCCCATGCAAGCCCTTGTTTGTTGTTAGGCTAAAACCAGCCATGGCTATTTTTGAAACGGTGATGCTCCCTAAGCAGCACTTAACATTTCTGTGGAGCTTTAAAATGAGATCTAGAAAACTGCCATTGCCAGTATCTGTTCAAAGGTAAACCCTACTGGACCAGGATGGAGGATCCCTGAAGGACAATTATGTTCTCTCTGTCTATAGAAAACAATTAGAAAGCTAATTTTAAAATGCTACAATTAAAGGCTTAATATAAATGCATTTCTGATGCTATCAACAAGCTCGGCAGACTTCAAGAAGCTCTTTCAAAATACCAGTGCCTTCAAGCAAAATAGCTGTGTTTGTTTTTCCTTCATGCTGAACGACTATGGGCAATTTACACACACTTTCTAATCTTAAAAATACTTTATCCATACTATGCATCTTATGCACTATGAATTCCATACACAGATTGTAAAAATCTACATAAAGCCTCATACAGATTTACTGTTCTGCCTATAGATTCATGGCTGAAGATAAAGCATACTAGCAGAAAAGCTTGGGGGCAGGCATATAAAATCTGATGAGCAGGAGTTCTGTTAAATCTTAACAGAAAGGTTTCTACCTCTATTTTAGATAATCAGATTACAGTGGGATTTCAAAATTAATTTCCCTTTCTTGGGCAGTTTTATGTTGTGTTTTGGGAATAATCACACAAATTGAACACTGCAAATGAAAATCCTGGGTTTATTGAGGTCACTAGGGCAACTCCTACTGATTTCAGTTGGGCCAGGGCCTCACTTTATGGGGAAGTCTCAGGGAGAAAATAAATTCAGACTTCTGGAAATGGAGCAGCATGCCGAAAAGCATTTTTAAAATTTTATTCTGAATATGGTCATACTGCCATGTGAGAAGGCAGCTCCTTTCATTGCCTTCAGGAAATCAGCAGGTATTCCTGCTCACACTGCAGGTAGAATAGGCTGGCTTAAAAGCCGCTGCTTTTCACAGCAGCCAAATACTGCTGGTGGGCTGAAGTCCCTGTCTCACCCCTCTGCCAGGATCTCAGCCTCCACTGAGTGCTGAGCTTGGGAGGTCCAAAAAGACCCTCCTGTTTCAGTCCCAACCAGCTTCTTTAAGGAAGGCTTGTCCTGGGCTGTAGAATAAGTAGTCTTGCCTGCCAGAGGCCAAGAAATCTTGGGTTCCTAACTCCCGAGAGCTGAGCACTCGCAAGGAGCCCGTTTTAGACGGGACCTTGCCTTCGTGAAAGGCAGTGGCTGTCAGCTCCCGAGGAGTTTCCCATTAAGTGGGAACAGAGAGTCCTTCTCCACCAAACAGGATTTAACCTGTGAGACAAACAACTGAATTCAGCTCTTGGAGTCTTCTTCCTCCCAAAACCAGAAACATCCTATCACTTTTTTCCTTCCACTTCAAACTCCTTTTTTTCTGGTGTGAATACACACATGCTTCTCTGCATCACTGAACACAGTGCAAGAGACTGACACAGCTTTACCTAACATCAATTTCCAAATCAACTGTCCTAGCACTTCTGTCAGATTTCAGCCAGAAATAGAGGAGAAAGTCCCCTTGGATGAGATAGGCCATCCTTTATTCATCTTGTCCACTTACTTCTTACCTATTTATCAGAGAAACTGAGGCTGCTAGCAGCACTCATCTCCTCTAACATACCTAGCTAGACTGCTGCTGCCGATGTGGCCTTTCCTCCACCAAATCACACCAATATCTACCACACATTTAAGAACTGGTATCATTAGTACAGAACAAGGCATAGGACAGTTCCTGTTTGAAGCCAGTTCCAAACTAATGAGAAGCACTGGACACATAAGAGAACTTGGATCAAGAATATAGAAGTGTGGTACCAAGTATAGCAGTAAGAATTCTAGAAAAACAACTTACCAAAAGTGACAAGTTTGATGCCTGTACACATGCTTTAATCAGAATTTTGGATGAAGACTGAAGGTACTGTTTTTACTGGGGAAGACTTCCTCAATTAAATTTCCATGTCTCTATATCACCCTGGAGTATTTCTTATCTTTAACTAGCAATATCTGAAAGGTCTTGGAGATGGACATCACCGAAGTGGGGCTTCAGCTTCACTGACCATAAAAGCATTTAAATTGAAGCTTCAAATCTCCTGGAAGAAAATTATTAAGTAAGAAAATAGTCAGAATTCTGAATAATATTACATAATTAATTTTTCAGCAGAGAACAGCCTCTTGGCACTAACCATGTCCTTTATTCTGATATATCAGAGACTGAAAACCATAGCCTTTCCTATGCCAACTGTCTTTTAGAATAAACACGAGACCCTCCCCCTTCATCTCCACATACTTAATAGTATTAATAGAACATTAAAATATTAATGCTAGTAGACAAGGTCTTTCATAATGCACATAAATGAATTCATTCACTCTAGCTCATTAGCTTAATCGTCAACCTTTTTACAATGTAACTGATTAACATTTTCATTGTTCTTCCTTGTTTTTTCCTTAGACTTTTACTTCTTTGGGGATCAAAAGATCTCTGAATACATAAGCTCAACAAATATCTGAGCACAACTGTACAACAATAGAAATCGCCAAAAGAGATAACTAAGCAAAGGCTTTCACAGCTCATGCTTCAAAGATACTGCAGGAAACAACTATTTAAGAACCATTTTTATTTGTATGTTTAACGCGATTATACACATTCATGAGTCCAACAAGATCTGCACTGTGACATTAAAGATACAGTACAATAACATTCAACATGAGGTACTTCATATTTATATATATCTGTCCTTTATAAATAATGCTGTAAGCCTGCTACGGTCAAACACTGCTCCAGCACAAATGGGTGCTGGGACCTGAAGTTAGCTGAGTTTATCACAACAAATAAAAAAAAAAGCCAAAACAGTTCAGTGCAATAAGTATGTAGAAATTAAAATGTTTACTTAAATACTATTTTAGATATGCAGAAAGTATATTACATTATACTCTCTTATCACAGATTCCCCTCACCAGGAAAATCAAACATACAAGTAGCAAAGATGGCCAGGTACAGTTTAAGACAGAATCTACGAAAGGATCTCTATCGACATTATGCTTACATTCCAGGTTGATATGGCTGATGCTTGCAAAGTGTCAATCAATGTGTTCAAGCTTGGATGCTACTGCTAAACCAACCAAATCCACATTTAGACACCTATTTAAGTGCCCTGATAACCTAAGGTGATTGGTGCTAGCCACCTTCTTATACACTAGTACTTGTTAGCATCAAGCAGTGCTCAGAATCAAGTCACACTGTAATCATAAAAAGGTGTTTTGGGATACTCATGTTTATTCACCCATATCGAAAAACTTTACATGCACCAGCTCCTAAAACTTGGAATGGACTCAGAGGAATTAAGCTAGAGGTAGCTTTCATCCTACTTCGTCAAAAAGATTTCATAACAGTAGCCAACAAAAATAATAATTAAATAACAGCTCATTTTCTACATATTACAGCTACACAGTATTCTGAATTCCTAACTTCTGTTTCAGCCAGTCAATGTAGCAGATACCTCACCTTTATTTGCAGGTAAGTAAAAACCAAAAAATAAATTAAAAGTGAGAACCCAAGTCTAGTTATACCAGTACAGTACTCTCTGATTTGTCCCACCAGCTGAGGCACCTGATTTTTTTCCAAACAACTCAGAATGTAGCTTGCTACTGCAAGCGACTTGTCAATCTGATCATCACTCAGAGTAATTGCATCTACATCAACCGCTTGCTGTAAGAAAACTTCATCAGCTGATTAGCGTCTTTCTCTGCTTTCAAATGTATTTAAATGGAACTGTTGCTCAGATGTTGTCTAAAAGTAGATGACCATTACCTCATCACAATCTTAGATTCCTTTTTGCAGTCTCTTCAGCAACTCTTCCTCCAGTCCATACAATTATACTCGTCTATTTTAGGCTGCAGCTCTAAATATAATTAACTGGAGTTTTTTTAAATCTCTCTCTGGGAGTATTCCATGGAGCATTCTGTTTAGATTTCACTAACAGTCTGGATTATGTACATCTGTTACAAAAAAACAAAACATTTTTCTATGTATTTTGAGGGTATTTACATTTCAGAAAGAACGTTGCTTACACACACACACACACACGTATGTATGTATATTTAAACATTAAACACTAAGATGAAAAGCATAGATCTTGCAGGGCAGTTTTTTACCTGGCTCTCCTTTTATTACCTAGAGAGAAGATCTGGGCTTTGGCCATAAAGTGTTCGATGTCTATGCTCGTTTTCCTTACTTCAGATGGTATTTTGGACACTGCAAAGATGTATTGGCACTTTACGATGGCCAGGGGCCAGGATTCCAACCGTCAAGAAACACTTAAAGTAATAGTATTAAACTGGTAAGAAATCATATGAGAAAAACATTTTTATTACAAAACTGACAAGTGAATTTAGGGTTATACTGCATTAATGTATTGATATACTACAACATTAATCTTCAGTCTGTCTAAAGAATCATTTGGTCCTCTCATTTCGTTAAAACATACACAACAAACAGAACCCACTTCAGAGATGAAATAAGAATGAGATGCTTTACAATAGGTAGTGTCCCTCTGAGAAGCAACTGTCCCAATGCAATGGTGAAAGATTTTCTTATGTTTAAATAGTACCTGTATTTCTTATTTATACTGGTTTCCTTCCCTGATAAAGGAAAGTATTATTCCCTAATTCTTTTCCAAAAACGATACAGACATATGACAGGAAGTTTTGGGGGAAAAAAAAAAAATCAGACAAGAAAAAGGTCTGCACCACATAACCCTCTGATTGATGTGTAATCATGAGCAGCTGCAAGAGATCCAACATTAACACATTAGAGAAGACTTCCTCCTCCTCACTGTTATCTGATGATATACACTAAGTGTAATATGACCACAGTTGGGAATCTTCTTGTCTTTGTCTAAATTTCCACTGATAATGTATGGTAATAAAAAGAAGAAATCTCGTATTACAGAAAAAAGTCCAAGTCAGAATTGGTACATTCTTTTGTTCCTCTATAATCTGCCTCTACCATGTTTAGGAGGAATAAAAAACCCGCTATCTAAAACAAAAAAAATTACCCTGCATCAGATGATAGATATTAATTCCCATTTATTTAGCAAGGGTTCAAAGAAAAGCCATTTAAATAGCAAATCAACTTCAATGTATCAAAAACTAGGTCATGGGAGTAGAGTTTCAAGAGCTGCACAGATAATTTGAACATGTGCAAGTACTTCCTTGCCTTTGAGGGGGGATTCCTAGAAAATGAACTCTGAGGGTAAATTGCCAAGCCCACATCCCCCCTCACTGCGAACACGTCCATGCACTGTGGACATGGTCAGCATGCTGTGTAGCTTTCTGAAAGCTGCTTGCTTCTCTCCATCTTCCCCTGCAGCCATCCCAAACAGTTGGCCCCAGGAGAATCTCATAAGATGAAGGTTTAAACCTATGCTTTATCTGCTTACAGCTGAAACACTTCTTTCAGCTCCCATGATCAAAAGCAGCTCATTATTGGAATCTCTTAAGTCTGAAGAGCAGACAGAAGAGAGCTATGAAGCAAGGCTCTTCATTTTCTACCCCTACCTCCCCAAATAATTACAAGCAGAAAGCAGGAAATGGAGAAAGAGAAAATGGATCAATGAAGACAGCGTTTAGTGAGATCCAAGAGGGGAGACATCCTCTGGTGATTCACAGGTGCATCAAAGAAAGGGTCAGCATCACCAGCAAACAGGCACCTCTCTTACAAAGCCTTTAAAACTTGCTTGTTGCTAAGAGCTTCCAGTTTAAATATTACACTTAAACTTTATCACCAACGATGCTACAAGTATAGCAAGCCAGTAACTTGCCCACAGCGTTTAGTTACATATTACCTGTACTGATCACATATCTGCAGATAAAAAGCTAAGCGTCAGTAGGCCTGAACCAGACAGGTTCTTCATAGCAAAATGCTTCGTCTCCACACACTTTCATTCAAGCATAAAATATGAGTTCGGGAATTTGCCCTCCCTGTACCCCAGTGCCATTTGTACTGTCCGAAGAGCACTGAAACTGAACAGTCACCTTCCCACACTGAACTTCTGTCATTCCTTCTTGTCCAAAATAGCTGAGTTCGTTACCATCCAGAATCACACTAGCTGTGTAAAAGGTGTCAGGCTCAATCTGCACTGGATATTCAAACCACACGGGAAAAGTGTTACTAGAACCATCTGAGAAATATTTACTCAAGTTCTGGCCTAGGATAACTCCTTGTCGTTTGAGTTCAATCTTGGCACTGTACTCTGCTGATCCACAGCTGGAGCCGTACAGCCCAAAGCCAGCAATAAACACTCTCTTATCAACAGCAAACTGGATGCTGTCACACCGGCCCCTGTAGCGCCACTGGTTGCTGCGGTAAGCGCAGGACTGGAAGCGGTGACATCGCTGAGGAACGAGGCCTTTCCGGGGCTTGCTTACAAACTGCAACTCTGGCTTTTTGGCAGCCGTATACCAGAGGAAGATATCATTGGTTTCGTTGAGAGTCAGGATCCCAGACTGAGCAGCGCCATTCGCAAAGTCGTCAAGTGCCATGGTAGGGATGCGTATCAAGTACAGAGCCTTCCCGAGGACTTTGCGCTTGTTCTCTATGGTAGCTGTTAGCTCTTGTCGCTGACACTCCACTTCAGCCCAGTTCAGAGCTGCTTCGAAAACAACAATTTCTTTGGCATTCAGAGTCTCCCTTCGGAGAATGCTTTCAAGTGTCTGAAAATCAATGTCACAGAACCCCTCAGACTTCAAAGCTAGCTCAGCTTGGGCATCAATCACTTCCCAACAGCGCTGGGTCAGGTCAGGTTCCTCGAACAAGCAGCTCTGGGAAAGCAGCACACAGGCATTCTTTGCACTTAGACTTGTCTCTAGAAAGTTGACGCAGGCGCGGGCAAGATGAGGGACGATATACTTCTTGGCAGCATAAAGAGTGGCCAGTACGGTATCTGCCGCCAAATCAATTTCATCACAATATATGTATCTGGAATAAAACACATGCATGTAACACTGCCGCTTAATACAAAAACGTAATTTGTAAACAGCATCTGAAAATTGTAAACAAAGAATATTTAAATGACTCCACATTAAAACTAAGCAGTGCTTTTGGGGAACATTGATTAAATCCAGAAAGAAAGTACAAACCAAATTCATCACTCATGTAAGACCATAGAAGAGAACAGGCTTAAATTTAAGGTGAATAAAACTTCACATTTGGGGTATGTGTTATGTAGGCAATGGTTATGTTTACAAACTACGGCCCCTCCAGCTCTGTCTTCCTTCCATACATGCTTTGGCTAATGAGAGGCTCTCCGCCCCAGACAGTAACTTCTCAAGGGCTACCTTACTTGGCTACGCAAGAGTCTGGAACACGTGTTACCAAGAGTACTGGGACTGGATGTCCCGTGATGGTGAATGATGATTTATTGAGATGTATATATAAATACAGGAATGAAAACAAGTTTATTGGGAATAACTATGTAGTCTAAGAATAGAAATACTACCAAAGTATATCAGGTGCTACCCATCTTTAGAGCTTTTTTTTTTTTTGGGGGGGGGGGGGGGGCGGGGCACAGGGAGAGGAAGAGAAGTTGGGTTTTTTTGGTTTTGTTTTGGTTTTTAACAGGGTGATGAAACATATAGGAAAAGGCACAGTAGTTTAATTTTCAGGTTTATTAATGCTTACAGCATCCTAGCTCCACTACCACAGTGTTTTCTCTCAGTGTCCTTGCATAAGGAAGAAAAAAAGCTTTACTGCTACACTAGTGTGGTGGAAGAGATGAAGGTGAAATTCTATTTATGTGACTAAACTGCTGGGATTCATTGCTCAGAGAAATGAAGCATTGTACAGTTTGTTCTTTTTAATATCTCATGCTTCAGGGCCCCATTTGCAGCTGGTGAATGCAATGTGCTAAAACCATGCCAAATGCAATTTTACTCTTCATAGGGATAAGCAAGTCTTGATGGTTATGGTTGATAAAAGTGTATTCCTCCAGTAAAGCTGAAGTTGTATGTAACCCTGTACTAATTAAAATTTTCCTGTTAGCAGGTTTCCCAACACAATGAATTTTTTGCAGAACAGATGTGCTTAAAAAGTGGAATTAGTATCTACACTGATCTGATTATAGTTGTAAATCTCTTTATTTGTATTTTTGCAGGTGTAGGGTACTATCCTCCAAGCAACACTTACAAAACATGCTCAGAGCAGATACTGCTCAAGCAATATAATAAAATCTAAGAGGTTACAGAGAAAAAGGATACTTACACAGACCCAAACCTTTTTTTTTTTAAAGCCTTTATTACTTGGTTTCACCTGGGTTATTTGTAACAACGAAGAGCACATCTATCTATCACTGGTTACAGGCTTAGCTCCTTTACTGTCTAAAAAATTTTCAGTGTATCAATTCATTCGTTTTTATGATTCTCCTCATTGCTCCCCAACTCTTTTCTCCCTTCTATTACTTCTCTTTGCCTGCTAGTACAGCAGAGAATGATGACATCTGTTTTAAATTGAAATAGTACAAAAGTTGCTAGTTTAATATTCATGAAAGTGAAGAACTCATACCACTGATTTACAACAGACACAGCACAGATCGGCTGTCAGCAATATTCCACACTTCACACTCTGCCAATGCACCTCGACTCTGGTCTGCAATTACTGTTATTCCAGTTTCACCCTGTTCTTCAACAGAGGATTCTGCTAGACCACAGGGTTTGATGGTTTAGTAACACATTAATCCTGGGATGAGACCACGTTTCTAACTTGAACAGTCAAGATTAAGATAAGATATAATACATTAAAGATACCAATTCAATGTGTCAGCTAGACTATGAATTTAACCCTATTTTTAAAACTGTAGAGAACAGCCAACGCAATTTTAATGGGAGAATACACAGTATCTACTAGTCGAGGTATTATTCCTATGTTACATCTGGCAATACCTTGTCTGATGTTTGTTGTCAGAATGCCCACTATATAGTAAAAGACAAAAAATATTTATGCTATAAGAATTCACTGTCAGGGGAGCGGGGGAGGACCAACAAAAAAACAACACAAAAAAAATCCCAACCTCCAAAAACCACAAAAACAAACCCAATGTCTTTTCTGACAAAACCAATGTCTTTTCCGCATTCCTCCCAATTGCGGAAAGAAGCATTTGAATGCAAGGGCTGCTTTGGGATAGGTAAAAAGTCTTTTCCTTCTGTAGCAACAGTATCATGAGCCTTCTGCCATCCATTGCTCACAGCAGTTGCAAACAACACTCATGGGGATGATTTCCCAGGGGGAGAGGAGTGAAGGGGACCGTGGCTCCCCCCAAGCTCCACCCAGTGCAGCACATGCACTAGATCCTGCGATGAGGGGAATGCTGCACTGCTGAGCAACATTCCTTTCCCTTCCCCGCACTGTCACGGCTGCAGACACCCCTGGCGTTCGCAGACACAGGAGCACTCTGCAGGGTCAGGCACACTGCATCAGTGGAAGTTAGCACTGGCAAGGTTAGCTCAACATCTGCACAGACCACAAACTTTTTGTGGTCTTTTGGGTTTTTAAATAAAAGCTGAGAAGGTGAAGAATTCCATGGTTCTGGCCATGCTCTCAAAGATAGCTTCCTAAATTGCCATGGGCTAAATAATACGCCAGGACCTAGACGTCAGTATTGATACTCTCTTTTCCAGGTTTGCTCTCTGAACACATTTCTTTATGATAAATTCAGAAAGCATTCAGTTTTTATATGGCAAATTATGTTTAGCCACAGTGAAATAGATTTGCTGTTCAAAAAGGAAGGGGAGCCAGGGGAATCCACGTATCTTGTATTTGTGCCTTGTAAAATTCTGCATGAAAGTAAAGCACAAGTCTGAGCTCTGCAGAAAACACCCGCAAAACCAGAAAGGCCGAAAGCAGAGATCCATAACACACCTACTTACATAATGTCATATCTTAACTTCATATTCCAGGTCTATAGAACATCTGTGTGAATTCAGCTGTTCCTGGCAGTTATTGATATTTGCACAGAACATTTCTGATGTTCATAATAACCTATAAAAACTCTATGCAACAAACTCTATATGCAACTTTGAATGTTTATCTACAGTGCCAGTGAAATGTAAAAGAAAAAAAGAAACCATTCTGTAATCACAAGCTAGCCAAAACAATCTATGAAATACAGTAAGTTGCTAGCTAGTGATTACATCATTACATGCAAGAAAATCTGCAGTATATTAAAAGGATCACTATCAGATACTAATGTATATTCTTTATCAGAAAGCAATGGCAGTTACTAAAGCTGAAGGGAAAAAACCCTCAAAGCCATAGCATTTTTGTGATAGGGCATTTCTCTTTAATAATCAGAGTTTATAGATACATTCAAGGACAAATCAGCAGGGAAGCTGCTTCATTATGCTCATTTAGGAAGAGATAGCATTTCTTAATGCAGTTTGCAAGAGAAAAATAATGATCATGTAAACTGACTGTTTTCCCCCGTTAGAATAAAAAATCCTATTAATGTAAACAGCCTTTTTATCACTTTCCAATTGCATCAATATGATAGATGAGGAGAAATATAATTTTCAGAGGCTATATTCAATAACTTAGGGTCGTTTTTCTAAAACAAGACCTGCATACAGCAAGTTTATAAACGAGCTGGAATTATGTCAATACACAAACCCAGCAATTCTGGGTTTTGGAGGGGGTTTTTTTTGTGTGTTTCTAACTTTTCGCTATGCTTTCAAAGTAGAACAGGGTTTTTTTTGTTACAGCTGACAATTCTTTTTAGTAACTCCATTCTTTTGTGTAACATGTGTAGTGACAAATCAGATCAATAGGCATTACAGTATACAACGTGCCCAAAGATCCCCTGTCAAAGTCATTATTTATAACTGCCTACATTAGGCTAATATATGCGTGCCTGGAAGTAGATGGGAAGAGTAAAACGAGGTAAAAGTTTAAAATACTTGAAACACAAAAAGAGGAAGCAACTGCTTTCTTTCTGTTTATACGCAAGTCTAATATTTTAACTATGACATTACCAGTGTATGTATACATCATAAAGGGAAACATATCCAGCAGATGAACGATGCTTACTTCAGCATTGCGAGAAAAGCAGCAGGCTCAACATCTGGTATACGGATTTCATCTTTGTCCTCAGCAAGCTCTCCATAAAACATCGCATGGAAGACAGAGCTCCCAACCGCCAGGACATACTGTTGAGAAAGGGAAATCTTATTTCATGCTTTAAACTGAAAGCACTGCCAATACAAACAATGTGGGAGAGCCACTCTGAGCACGCTGGGCTTCACTGACAGACTATAGACACACTTCAGTAAGGAATGAAGTCAAAGTTAAGAACAGAATTACACGTTTTCCCTGCATTTTACTCTCATGGGCCTATATGCATTAGCTACTGGAAAACGCTCATATCCACTACAGAAGTTAACTATTTCTAGAAAATCTCAAGAGTAATATTAATCAGCAGCACAAAGCAGTATTCCTAACTTTACAATGCCTGCCTTAGCACAAGTTTAACTGAAAACACAAAGAAAAGCAAAAGACAGACTATTTCACTGCATGTAGCCTTTTAAAATACAGAATTATGCCTGTCCCACGCTATGTCCTGGCGTAACCATGGGAGCTCTCTCTGGCTATCCCTGCCCGAGCTCACAATGCAGCTGTTGCTTACTTTGTGTCCTGGCAGCCGCTGGGTCCCACCTGGCGGCCCGACCACAAAATGAACATCTGCCATCAAGTCATTGTTGAACATCACTGCATTTCTACGAACAGAGGCAGCATGTTAATTTATGGCACCCAGTAACGCTGTGCTTGCCCCAGACCCAAGAAATTTAATTTCTTAACAACTTAAAGTTGCATGTTAGTAAAGAGAAGCAGGTCACACTTTGTTTTAAGCTACTTTACACATCATCACACAAATACATCAGAGAAAAAAATAAGGGGGGGCATGGGGGGGGGGGGGTGGAGGGGGCGGTGTGTGCGTGCGTGCAATTAAAAAACCTATCCAAAATCCAAACTTGTGAAAACTTTTCAAAAAGTGGAAATCAAAGTCAAGAGCATGTATCACTGAAAATCCCCACTAAAGTCTAAAAGCAAATCTTTACAGGTATGCTGCAGCTTCCAGCAACATTTTTATTTACTCAAGCCAAACAGCTGCACTGTCTGGAAAAGAGATATTAAAATATTTTCCATTACCAAAATACTTGTTTCACAGACACACAGGAAAAAAAAAGAGAGAACTGTGCTTTCTTTAGCAAATAAATGAGTAACTAAACATATGCATTATGAACATTTTGCTACTTTTCACCACTCCCTTCAAACAGCAAAAATAAACTGCCTTGAACTTACCTCTCTCTGATGGTTGGATAAAGTCCTTGCCAATTAGGTGCCGGAATAGTGTTGTTGTTATTGAGATTTTGCTGGTGATACTGCTGGACAGCAGTTGTACTAGTGTTGGCTGGTTTCTTTCGGGGAAAAATATCAGCAGCCATCTTCTTCTTCTTTTTGGTCTTCAAGGTAATGATTTCATAACAAACTGGAGGCAATTTGCTGCTGCTACTGCTGCTGCTATTTCCCTTCTTAGAGCTCTTCTTGGACCTGTTCTTGACCGTCTCTGGAAGCATCAAGAAGAAGGTGAGACATTTCATGTTCTTTCCTTTCTCATCTACCATGAGTATACTTGTCTGTAAAGCTAGATAGCCTAACTAGCCAGCAACATTAAGAAATGCACGTGGAAGCTGTTAAACAGAGAGCAGCAGAGCTGAGAGTTTGCTTCTTTTTCAGCAAGACAAGGTGACCTTTCCCGTGCACCGAGTAAGAAACTGGCTTTAAGTTTGATCCAGTACTTGAATTGTTAAATACATCCCCATCATTCCTGCCAGTTTTATTTCTTTCCAGATCTCCTGATCAGGAATCGTCTGAAAGTGCTACACCCTGCGAGGAGGGTACACGCGTGGCTGTAGCACTGGCTTTCTGAAAGGGGCTAGCAAGACGCACACAGTAGCACCGCTGGTCTGCTCGGCGAGCTGAACTTGTGCGTTGAACGGATGGGAACAGAGTAGGTATTGCAGCCCTGCAGATGGAGTCAGCCAGCGTTCGGAGCCAATAGCTGAAGTCACCGATAACGATTGGACCCAGCCGCACAGTGACACCTATTGTAACGTACACCGCTCTGACATTAAAGCGACAGCAGTTGCACCCTTCAGTTAATACGTAACGCTAAGTAATAAAGTAATAAATGGCATGCACAGTTGCGTAAGTGCATGACTGGCCAGAAGCATGTGTGTTTTAGCTCTCCTTGATGCTGCTTGAATTTTCACAGGGGAAGCAATAAAAAGTTGAAATCAGGTAGAAAGACACATTTGAGTCTGTATTTCCATGGGAGCTATTTCCACATGCAGTTGATATGAGCATGACTTCATATGTCTCTAATATTCCCACAAATCCGTACCGTAACAGTTGCTCAGCAAAAGCATGCTATAGCTATCAGAACCAAATTAAAGCAATCAACTAGCAGCAGCAAAGACAGCGATGCAGTTAAACAATCCCTTTCAGCGCAGCTTCCACTCCAGTGTAACGTGAATAGAGATGAGGTCACAGCTTTAGCTTTAACTCCTTATGTTTCTAGATAACATAATAGCCTTTGACAGGGGTCCCAAATCACTAAGCAGTGCTAATTAAGCAAGCTTACACCAGACATGGCTGCACCACATCAGAAGAAAACTTCTAGTTGTGCAATCAGATTAAAGCAAACCAGAGTGAATATATTTAATCAATATTTCAAAGCATTAAATGAAAAAGCCCGAATGATTTAGAAAGTCTCAGGCAGAAATCACTCCTCGAGATGCAAACACATTCCGATTTTATTCACAAATACTTTCTGAAATAAACAGGATATAAGTTATGCCAACCAAACCATTTGAATAGGAAAGACGACTAATTTTCAGTCATTAGTTTACTTAGAACTTAAATTTAGATCAGATTTCCTTAATAGCAGGTCAAGTGTATTAAAAAAAAAAACAAACAAGGAAGCATAGCCACTTAGAAACAAAAGCAGGGAAATAAAAAATACTAGGTGTTAGGTGTCAACATTTCACACCTCAAAATATTGGGGGGGGTAATTAAAATATGATTTCATAATTATTTTCAAGAAAAAAATCCTCTTTGCTTTCAAAGCAAATTTAGCCACTTTTAGCCTTAATTAGTTTTGCTGGACAAGAGTACAACAGTGAAATTAAAGTGATCAGAAATAGCTGACCTTGCTGAAATCCCTGACAGAAATGTGCCACTGACTCAAACTGAAGCACAGAAATGTTGCTCAGGCTATTTATTGAAAAATCATCACAACTGCTTGAATCACAACTATGGCTTTGTAACACACAATGTCTGAATGTCTTTAAACCTGAAACTGTAAAACCTAAGTGCAGGTATTTCAAAGACTATCAGGTCTCCTTGGGAGACACGCCATATTCAGCACTATCTAAACACCCTGGCAGTTGGCCATCTAGAGACTTTGCTGCAGTGGCTTGAGATGATACCATTTCCAGACACACATCTGTCCCCTCTGTCTGAAGTTACTGCTCACGGAAGGGGGAAAACAGAAGTATATGCGTCCATGCCTCAGCTGCCGCATTTCACAACCCAACGTCTTACTGCAAAATCACCTTCATCAGTAATTTAAAAGAAGATGGTAGATTATGCCTGGTGTGGCTGAAAACCAGATATGTTCCTAAATACATGGAGAGGCAAGTTATGTGATTTCCAAAGAAATATTTTCTAGCAAGCTTTTCTTTCTTTTCTTCCCCCCTTTCTCTTTGTTTTCCTTTTTTTATCTGCAACAGATTGATTTTGGAAAGGAAACTAACAACCTAAGCCATATTGAACCATAGAGAGGTAAAAGAAGGGGTAAAGGAGAAGAAACTCATCCCACAGATGGGATGTTTATAACTGCTCACAGCTGAGAGTTTATAACCAGGACACAGCAGGTACTCTCAGCACAAAAATTGAGTTTGTTGAGGTTTTTTCCCCTCTTCATGTAAATTTCCAGCCGTTCTAGTTACAAAAATAACCCTTTTGCCACTGCACAGGATAGGCATTTCAAAAGGAAAAAGTTTTTAAAAAAACCCTTAAAGACACAGAAAAACCACGCACTCTTCAGAAAATCTTGTTCTCAGCATTGCAGTTGGCAGAAGGCAAAAGATAGCAGGGGTTAGGAGACTCATATGAGAGATTTGATTTTCATTCCATAAATCCATTTTTTGGACTACCAAAGTATATAAAAATCACAGTCTTCGTGCATTTTTTTCAAACCGTTTGACCAGTACAAATCCAAAGATTATACACACACCAGATAAGGTCACTGGAAGGCTACAGAAGAGAAAGAGAATGACAGATGGAATGACCCATCAACTCAGACTGGGAAAGACATATTGTGAATGTGAACCCATAGAAGTCCACCATACCTTTGACTTCTGTAAAATCCAACGCATGTAAAGCATGTTGTGCTTTCTTGGGAAAGGAAGGGAGGGAGAAGCTGCAGCTGAAGCATGTTCTGCCTGAACCCAGAAGTCAGACAGACCCTCAGTACACAAGAATTATCCGCATGACAGGATAAAAATCCACCCCAGTAAATAAAAAGCCTCACTACCATCTTTGCCTGTTCTTAAGCCACCCACCAAAATTTGGTCCGCTATAACTGGAAAATAGTGCCGACTCCACAACAGACTCCAAAAGTTCCTATGAAAAACTACTAACCTGTTACAGGCTTTATACCACCTTCCGCTATGCTTCATCAGCTCAGAAACTAAGTCTCCGAAACCAATCACTAGATGCATGTGAAATGGGAAAAAAACCCCAACGAATTAGTGCTAATTGCACTCACTGTTCTTTCCGTTTTGGCATTTATCTTCCTAAAACATAGTTTTCTTCTTTTACTATACACATACTGTTAATGAATTTACAAATCAATACGTTAGCAGTCAGTAAAAGCAACCTATGAACTACTCCCTGTTGAAAGACTAATCAAAATCCCAAATTCAAATCAGTCTGCCTCCAGCAAGAGGATCAAGGAAATTGACCTTCTCTCACTCAAAGATCTATCCAGTTTTGAAAGCTTATTACAGTGTATTCCTAATCTCCTTCAGCAATTCTCATTTTTCTTCATTAATTATATATTAACAGAACCAAACTTGATGTATACAACTTAGAAAAAGGGAAACACAGTTCTTCAAAGGCACATTAATCTTTATTTTATAAGCAAAGTAGTCAAACCAGATATAGCTTAACTTAAAGGGTGTAGGAAATTCCACGCTAAGTCTTAACACTGGCCTAATGAAAATCCAAAATGCCAGAGGTGAAGAATTAAGCGAAGGACTATATTCTGAGGCTAAGATACTATGCATCAAGTTACATGCCCCTTTCAAATTATTAGGACCAAGTTACAAGCCCTTGTAAATCAGCTCCTCACTAAATATTGTGAACAACTGAACCATCAATTTTGCTGTTCAAATCCAAATGTGTGCAATATACCTGCAATCCCAGCTTCATTTATCCCTTAAGACTATCATATACCTTGACACCATTGTAAGGGTTGGCACAGGAGTCATATTATAGCCCAACTCTTGGTACAACTTTTAATAGTATGGTACTACTATAGTTATGCCTTTCTAAAGGTAACTTCCTTTTTTTTTTTCCTTCTTCTAATAAATAGCGGGGTTTTTTTACATCTCTCATTTACAGGTCCATTCTTCAGGTAGTAACATGAACTGGACAATTCTATAAAAAACAAGCTTTCACCAAAATTCCCAATCATCTATTACAACCAGATTATGAATAAAGGAATGAATTCCAAGTAGGCAATGAGAAAATGCATATATTTCTTTTTTGTAAAGTTGCCAAGTCTCTCCCTTGGCAGTTATTATGCCTATACATTATTAACATTCTTTGTTTCAATTCTGGATTTCCCCTTACAAGGAAACAAATTTTAGATGATACATCTTGATTAACCAAAATAAACGCACAATGTTACTGTTTAACAAATCTACCTGTCCACTGCTAACTTTCATTGAATTTAAGTTGACTTTAAGCACTCATTTAGAAATGGAATGTACAAGTTCAAAAAACAAAAACCTCAACAAACCACACAACTGAGGAGCCTAGTTCTGTTTACCTTCTATGAATTATTTAGTCACCTGGAAGAATCCTTCCCAATCACCATTCCAACACTTCCGTTTGTAAAAACGCTCATTTGGGAAAGGGACCGATAGCTCTACTCTTGATTTCCTCAAGTAAAAAATGCATTGACAAAATCTCCCAACCTCCTCTCTCACAAGTTTCTGATTGGCAGCACTGACAGTAACCAAGATTGCATCCACTTCTCTCTGTTGCATGGAAAAGCTGGCCCTGAAGTCTTACTCAGTAAGGTCTTCTATGGAAAAAAAAACACGACAACCAAAAGCAGGGAGAAAGATGGGCAAAATTGTAAAGACTCTCAGAGAAGCCAGAATACAGGGTAAAAAAACAGACAGCATTTCCTTCCCAGACTAGCCAAGAGCTGGGAAGGAGTAGAAGAGTATCAGGGTAGAACTGCATCTTGAACCAATACTAGAAGCTTTAAACCAAAGTCCAAAATAGCTAAATCGTATTTTGCTACAGGTCTTATGCTACACTAACAACATACTTGTTGGCAAATATTCTTCTTAACTGCTTAGTGTTTAAAGTATGAGGATTTAAACACTTTGCATAATTTTATCCACTAAGATAGCTTTTACTTTTTTTTCCTAAATGCCCTTAATGCTTTAAAGAAAACAAAAGCAGAAAGCCCTGAGCAGTCCAGTCCACAGGTAAATACAAACTTGCATAAAATAGAAGCTTAAAGAATGAGTATTCAGATGTTGTTTACTCTTTCATTCTTGTATTATTTGCTAGCATATAGGCTACGTCTCTGCATGGCACTTCTTTTTGGTCCCCCTACCAAAGCAGCCTTAATCTTTTTATTACGTCCTTTCTGTATCTGTTTTTTTTACAGCAATATCCTTTTTGAGACAAAGCAATCAAAACAAAACATTGTATTTAAGAATAACATTTAGCCCTATGTTTACTTGCGAATAAACATCCACTTTCCTTCTGTGTGGATTTTGATTGGCTCTCCACAAACCTGTTCCTACACGAAGTGCAACATTTCCCGCTGTCATTTTTTTCCTGTTACTTCCTTGCTTATCTGCTTAAAGTTTGCAATTTAACCCCAGTGAGATGTTCGATAACTTTATATTTATGCCCCAAACACAACGTAACACAAAAGACTTCTCTACACTGTTGAGTTTTGCTTTTAAAGTTAAAGGTTTTGTTCCCAGCTGGGTCAAAATAAATATAGCTAGTGTATTAAAGCAAGAAAGAAAAAAAATGTTTAAAATTCTCCTGTATTTTCATTATGATTTCAATACCATGCTTGCTGCACGAATGACAGTCCATATAAACCACAACGTATAAAGAAAGGCTTATGTTTAAACAACCTACAGTGAACAACATATTTGATCTTGTTACAGTGAATTATCACACAAACATTCTCTTCTGTGCATATGGAAAGAAATAATGTGAAATGCTTCAATACAACATGAAATATATGATTTTACCAGCCTGCTGAGACATATTCCCCAGTGCCATAGTTTGGGAACTGCAGGTAGAAAATATCCCAGAGCAGAATTTGCAATTTATTCTATAAACATTAATTTGCTTCTTGATAGTTCCAAGTAGAAACAAGAGTTATAAATGAACTCTTGAGATGAGAAAACCTGCAACTACAAAATAAGAATTCAATTCAAGGTTACAGGAGATAAACTGTTTTGCTACTAATTTAAAAGTGACAAATGATGCATTTCTTCCCCATCAGTACTACTCTAGCCTGTCCATTTCATTTCATGTGGAGTTTTGCTCTTGACAATCTGTGGGGTCAAAAAATAAGTTCTTTCTTAGTGGCTGCCATTTTTTTTTATTTATTTCTAAACATGATATTGCAAACCTGAAAGCATTCAACCCTTTCTCTAAGACAGAGGTCAACTTTAATTCTACTCTGCCTCTTACCAAAACTGACTTACAAAGGAAAGATCAGATAGCTCAGGAAATTGGTAATGAGATACAGTGGTTTTCATCTCTAGGTCACTAATTCTAAATTGGCCGAGGTCAACAGTAATCAAAAGTCATTAGCATTTAACGATCGTTCAGTGCCCTGTGAGAAAGAAGCTAGTGATCTCAGTGCACTTCAGAAAAACCACCACTACAATTAGTACTCACGTGCTGCCTGTTTCAAAGGAGAGATCGGGATTGAATGACTACAGACAGAACTTCCTATCTTACAGACAGATCTTGCCTACATAGACAAACCTTTATACTAATTTTAACTTGGCTCAGAAACTATTCTTTTTAAATTGAATAGTTAAATTAATATAGGCTCTGATAAAGGGCAGGTCGGAAGGTGACTGGTCCTGCTCCTTTACATGAGCGGTTCCCAAATGTCTTTGTCCTCCTACATAAAGTCTGCAAAAAGCAAATGCTAACACAGATAAAGAGAAGACACTTTCTCAATGAGTCCTCGCTTGTGAGAGCCAATGGCACTAGAAGAGTAACTACGGAATACCCCGTTGGCGAGCTGGGTCGGCTGTCCTGGCTATGCTCCCTCCCAGCTTCTTGTGCACCTGGCAGAGCATGGGAAGCTGAAAAGTCCTTGACTACCGTAAGCACGACTTAGCAACAACTAAAACATCCATGTGCTGTCAACATTATTCTCACACTAAATCCAAAACACAGCACTATACCAGCTACTAGGAAGAAAATTAACTCTATCCCAGCCAAAACTTTCCTTTGCTGCAAATATTTCAGTCACACTTGCCTGTTAGATCAGTTATACTTTAGTATTTCTATTAGTTTCTCCTCTTTATAAATGAATGGCGGCTACTTCGCACTAATCAATTTTCAAGACGAACATATACATACTCCTCAAATTCTGGTTTCAGAATATACTTTTGAACATTAAGATGTATTTGTCTAGCAATATTAGGCTATCCCTAATGCCTGTTTCTCCTTCACAATAACTCTGTTTCAGAGACTCTAGGACATGTCAGAACTTTACTAAAGAAAAAGAAAAAAATCAAGGAAGGAGCAAGTGAACAAACATAAGAGCATAATTAAGGGGCTGTACAAGGTGAACATACATACACATTAGTTTTATGTATTATAAAGTTTTATATAGAATGAAAACCTTTACTTTTTCTTGGTATACATGGAGTAGTATCACCTTGGTCTGATAGGAGAGTATTATTGAAGACAAAAATCAAATAGCACTAAGAAATCGAACGCACCCAGGTGCACTTTGTACATATTTAAGTGCATTGTATTACCCTAACATCACATGATATTTCTCTGAGCTACGTTCCTCGACAGAAACTGAGCAAGCTGCCTAATAGGGCAGCAATTTCTTTCATCTCTGAGTCGAGCTGTATGCTGAGGTCTCCAAAGGAAGGTAAAATACTGCAACAAAGGGACAGTGTAAGGCACTGCATACATTTCTGTTGTAAATAATATGCAGCTAACTTCAGCTCCTCCCCAGTGTTAAAAAGGATGGCTTGCACTTTCCTCCCCGCTAAATGGGCAAGGTGACACATCGTTAAGTAGCATGTGGCATATTATGGATTAGATTTTAAAGGGACCTTGTTCCATCAACTATTGCAAGCCTACATACAAAAGCTCACACCTATCAGGAACCAGCAAACACGCTACCTGACTGAAGAGTTCTCTTTTTCTTTTCATACTCAGAAAACTCTTGCAACCAAACACGCTTTGAGCAAACAGGGAGGCAGCAAAGCTACAATTCCAGAGAATGTAGTTTTTTGAAGAAAATAACTTCTTCAAATCGCTTTGGATGTGAAAAGGAGAAACTGCAGCTAGAGTGGATACAGAGTGTAACCTGGTACATAAATATCCTGCCACAGGAGGATGTTATCAACAAGTCATTCAGCCCTGTACTGAAGTGGTACATGATCCTCTGGTGCAATATTTATTCAGGATATCAGGTAACCTCAGGATATAGGTAACAGGGCAGAACAAGGTGATGTCTCAAGATGCTTTCCAAATCTGTTTTCTGCGATTCTGCATCCTACATAGCCAGGACAGCCAGCAGACATTCACAGATCACCAACCAGTTCACCAGTGTTTTAAAATGCAAACACTTTCCAGACGGTAGACTCACTTGATTTTCTCTTACTCTAGCTTGCGCCAAGTTATCAAACTCAGACAGGGCAGCAGGATCAGAACACAGACAAGCCAGGCCCAGAAAATGTGAAGTTTGCAAATTCAAATGAAGTGACCTTTTACTTAAGCTTCCCCCCCCTCAGTTTTCTGACTTACATACATATAATTTGGTTTTGTAATTAAGGCACAAGATTGGAATTCAACTTTACGGCAGAAAACAGAACTGAAGACAACTTCCACCACACAAAACTTTTAATCTTTTCCTTCCAAGATTCCTCTCTCTTATTTCCTTCTTTTGCCTCATCTATCAGCTCTTCGAGATAGAAACTGTTGCTTATCACTTATTTATATAGTGCCTCACAAAACAGTGCTTTCGTGCCAGCTCAGGTACCTGAACATTTGCTCGTGTAAAACAAAACAATAGCTTGCAAGCTTTAAGGAGTTAGTGGAGAGGGTATCACAGGAAAACGAGAACTATCAGAGGAAGCTAATGCTGGGCATAAACGACATTCTGCTACAAAACTAGTGTCATTTGCACAAGTTCACACAACAGATGAAGACCTAAATTTCTTCTGACAACATAACACACAGCCTATCATCATCAGACCTCTGTTTTAATTAAGCCTACCCTAGCACTGATGCTTTCATCATAAGCATAACAACTGTTTGGTAACTTTAGAAAAAATATTTGCTCACAAGCTCTAACAAGCAAGTGTCCAAATAATAAAAATTACTGTTGCAACCTGCATCTTTTTTCTCAGCCTTAAAGGGCAAGCTAAAGGAATTCCATATTGCTTCTGAAAGCTGCTTCCTCCAGGGCAGAGCTGAGGATCACTGGAGGGGAAACACAAGGAAAGTTATTGTGCAGTTAGCTGCACTGTATTACTGTGGGGGATTTAAAAAAAAAAAAAAAAACCAAACACAAAACCAAAACAAACAAAAAAAACCTGCACTCCACATTCAACTTTGGCAATCCTGCAGAACTTATTTCAAACAAATAAGGTCCTAAGAGATTTGATTTGCAAAGTTAAATTATCCAACGAAGCCAAGATACTGTGTTATGACATACTGCACCTACTTTCTATAGGAAACGCTGAGACCAGTTATTTCCCACCAAAATAAAAGCTATTTTAAGCCTAACTCTAGCATAAAACAGTTACAGTAGCATCAAATATAGTATTGTACACCTATAACCCAACATCACCTCTCTCTACAGAAAACAAACAAAAAGCCCAGTGAAGACTAACAACAATGCAGAAAACCTGCACCAGCACCCTTCTGATAAGACACAGTCAGTCTTTGTTGTTTTAATTAGATGTGTTAGTAAACATCATTTTGGGAACACTTAAGTATCATAACTTCAATTCAAACTTTTTCTTACTTCAAGTGAGAACAACCCACCACTCCCTCCTGTTTTTAAATGCACCACCACTCAGGAAACACTACAGGTGAATGAATTTATAAACTTAACCTGAAGGTTACCACAGATGGACTTTCTTGAAACAAAACAAACAGGAAAATAGTAAATTATAAAGGTGTGGGCCCTTAACTGAAACTACTCAGTCTTCAGACGTGTACGTAGGGAAGTTTGGCCAACAATGTGGGGAAGAAAAGGTGGCATTTATGTCAAACTGGGTGCAATTATTAATTGTTCCTCTAGGAAGTTTTATTTAATTCATACTTAAAATACTACTTCTTTTAAAGAAGCATTACTTTAAGCAGAAAAAAAAAAAAAACCCAACTTTTAAGTTTACATAACTTTGAATTTTTCCCAGTGGAAGTGCTAGCCTACACACACGCCCGTGGAGGAGCCCCCTGCCCAGGCGCGTTGGCACAGCCAGGTCCCAAGCTCCTCACACTTCCCGTTTGACCCGCAACCACCCGATTACTACTAGAGCGGTTTATCACCGCCGGTTTACTCCCAGTACCACGACGAAGCCAACCCGCTTCTGCACAAAAGGCAGCTGCACACACTCAGGGGAAAAAAAAAAAAAAAGTAAGAATGAAACCTCTCGAAACGGCTGCAGACATAAATAACGACTTTGATCGGGCAAAGACCGTTTTCTAAGGGGCTCTTTGTGCCGGGTGAGCCGACCGCTTCAGGGCCGACCCAGCGGCAGCCGGGCCGGGCGCTCGGGGAACCGCTCCCCACACAAACTCCCCCGGCTCTCTCTTCCAAAGTTTCGCGGCGGGCGCGGGCAGCGCCCGGCGATGCCGGCGCTCAGGTGCGGCCGCTCCGCCCCGTCCCTCACGGAGGCGTCCCCGCAGGGCGGCTGGAGACCAACGGCCACCTGCCTGCCTGCCTGCCCCGGCCCCGGATCCCCCGCCGCCGCCACAGCCCGGCTCGCCCGCCGCCGGGAACGGGCGCCACCGCCCCGACGCGCCCCTTCCCCCGGCGGGCGGCAGCTCCCTCACCCGCCGCAGGACGCCCCCGGCCCCGCAACGCCCGGGGCCCAGTGGGGCCGCCCCGGCTTCTCACCGCTCCTCGCGCCGCCGCCACCCCCTGCCCCAAGCGCGGCGCGAGCGCCTGGTAACGGCCGTAACGGTCGCCTCGCGCACCCCCCCCTGCACTGACCTGAGGCCGCCCCCGCTCCCGGGGCGGCGCGGCCCCTCGCAGCGGCACGCGCAGCCCCGCCTCGAGGACGCGCCCGCTCGCCCCGCGCGCACGCGCACGCCGCCCCCCCTCCGCCCTCTCTCCCCCCCCGCGGGCGCGAGCGCGCAGCCCGGGCGGGCGGGGCGGGGCGGCGGGTGCGCGTGGGCTGAGCCTACAGCGCCGCGGCCTCACCCGGCCTGGGGCAGGTCGGGGGCCCCCCCCGCGCCCAATTCACGCCTCCCGTGGGGCCATCGTGCGTGGGGGCGCTGGCAGTGGGCCCCGCCAGCCGCATTTCTCCACTGTGGTGGGGTTTTTTTACCTCAAAAACTAAGGCCCCGCCGTACAGGAGGGCACCACCGGCCCTCACCCCACGAGAGGCCGGCCAGGGCCTGGCCCCACAGCCCTCCGTCGTGCTGGGGGTACAGGGGGCACTCAAGGCCCGCAGGGTCCCGGCAGCAGCAAAGGCTTCCGATTTCACCACCAAAAATGGGGCTTTGGCACCAAAAAAGTTTAGAAAAGGTGGGAGGCAAACTAACAGCGCCTTTTTTTTTTTAATTAAAAATCCCATTAGGGCCTGAAATCGAAGGATATTCTTGGCTTATCGCATCCAACCTGTTTGAGGATTCACCCTCTGAAAGAGTGATTTTTTGTGTGCGTGCACCGGTATCTGTGAGCACAGGAGTTCGCCCTTCCCTTCAGACAACAGCTTTTTTCGATTTGCAAAGTTATAATGACCAAATATTTTTCCACATAAACCACTGCATTTGTTCATCTGCTCTTACTCCCCCCACCCCTAAACAAAAAAAAGGAAATAAAAATAGAAGGGGAAAAAAAAAAAAACCACCAGCAGAAACTCCTCCGGCCGCAGCGTCCATGTTTCATCCCAGGGCCAGTGACAGGCAGCCTGAGGGATGAACCACTCTTTCCCCTCACGTTTTTTAAGGTTTTTTTTTCCAAATACACCCAATCACACAATAAGAGATTAATGCCCTACATCCTTCCTTGCATGAGCTGTTCCCGTCCTGCTGCTCGTAGGGTTGCCGGGTTCAAAAAAAAAAGGGCAAAATGCTTTTTATTTTTGAGCCGCTGAAGAAATAATTGACAGGGATAGAGGCATTTCCAGGATCAGCGCCCGGGTTTATCCAGGAGCTTCATAAATAAGGGATTTCTCATAACGCGGGTGTATCTAACCACGTGGGAAATTAAAATGCATTGCTAGCATTTATTTTCAAAAGAGTAGCAAAAGGCTTTATTTGAAGCTTTAGGGTGGGTTGTTCCCCCCGCCCCGAAGAAACAATTATTTCTGGAATCGCTGCTGTGTTCCAGCTTTAGTCTCCCATGAACATTCATTTACCTATATTATATACATGTTATTTTAGCAGATACCTTCGCAGTGTGAAATTAGGCATATCTGTGGATAATCAGTACTTTGCTTTTCCCATTTTAATATTTTGGCTATTAAAATAGCTAAGAAACTAAATAGCAACAATAATGACTGTATACACACACGCGCTTTATAGCTCTTAGGGATTTTACCGGCAGAGTACATGCTTTAAATTACAGCGTGTAAATGATGATTTAATTGGGACTTGGGAAGCCAGCAAAATACTCATTGTCTGAAGTGACCTTTAACATGCTGTAGATAACCACTGTAATTTTCCTTCTTATTTTCAGACTGAAGGTAAAAGGCCCTTTTGCAACTGGGGTAATTTAGATGGGCAGTGGTGGGGAGAAGCCCTTTCCTCCAGTTTAGACGAGGTCATTTTGCAGCCTAAATTTGAAATCCCGTAGTGAGAAAACACCTTCTGGCCATAATCCCGGCACATTCAGGAGTTAGAAGATCAAATCCTGCGATATTTTCCGCACATACACTTCTGACTGAGAGGCAGCGAGGGCTCTCCAAATTAGGGGCTCCACTCAATAACATGTTTTGCTTTTTTGGGGCTCCTTAGAGCTCTCCTGCATTTCCAGCCCAGCTTGTTCAGCTGTGCACAGGGGCTTGGGCCACGACTACCTAGCATCCCCCAAAGAGCTCCAGGCTCTGGTTTAATCCCGATATCAACACCAAATTAAACAAAAGCAGTCACCACCACCCTGCAGCAGACTTCGCGCACCCAGCTGAAGTTGCTCTGCTGCAGCCAGTGGTGCAGGAGGCCGTACACAGCACTGGAGCACCAGTCCCACCCCATCCTCAGCCCTCTTCGCTCCTGGGGACTTACAGACACGGGATGACGGGTTACACCTCGTCTGCGTGGTCCAGCTCAAACGCACGCTCACAGCACTGCTGCTTGGCACCAAAGCGCTGACGTTCAGAGCTGCAGTCTCTCCTCTTCCTCCTGCAATTGCACACCCAGTATTAGTTACCTGCTTTGAAGCACACAGACGTGTGGTTACCTGTCCGAGTTAAGCAGACCTCTGTGCAGCTCGCTGCATTTCTCAGGGACGTGTTTAATTACCTAGCACTGCAGTTTGCTGACAAGTTTTAGCTCAATTCCAGAGCAAACGAGCCACCAGATAAGCCAGACCTGGCCAGTGCTGCAGTATTGGGCCACCAAAACCATCTTGCAACAGGGGACGAAAAGTGCAAAGCTCCTGGTGCTGCTGCGTGTTGATGTCCTCTCTCCTTGTGCAGTCACCCGCCAGGGTGACTATATATGGTTTTAAACTAAAAGAGGTTAGATTTAGACTAGATATAAGGAAGAAATTTTTTACAATGAAGGTGGTGAAACACTGGCACAGGTTGCCCAGAGAGGTGGTAGATGCCCCATCCCTGGAAACATTCGAGGTCAGGTTGGACGGGGCTCTGAGCAACCTGATCTAGTTGAAGATGTCCCTGCCCACAGCAGGGGGGTTGGACTAGGTGACCCTTAAAGGTCCCTTCCAACCCAAACTATTCTATGATTCTACATATAAAATACATATAAAAAAGCTCATGAGGAAGAGGAGCCATAGCCCAGGAGCAGTTGCAGAGAAGTTCTTTGGGGTGCTCCTTCACAGCTTTGGGGTCTTGCCTGCTCCCAGCCCAGGTTTCTGGGCAAGCTCCAGCATTGCCTATGCAAAGCAAGGGCTGTTCTGCTGAGGAAGGTCAAGCTGAACCAGCTGTGTGTTGGAGACAGCTGATCAAAGTATTTTAGTTGGTGTCTGCAAAGCCATTTCACTGGGATAGGTTCTGCTCCATGGAGGTGGTAAAATAAAGCCAAATATTTGTGTTGAGTCACATTCAGACTCATCTGTTCTTGTGTGACAGGCATATTTTCCAGGTATTGAGCAGCGCTTTCCAAAGACTTACTAACTTGAAGAGCCATTTAAATATGCATTTTCCAGTTCAACTTGCATGCTGGGTAGGTTCTTCCAAGAGCTCCAGGGTATAATTAGTTTCTCCAAAAGCATCTTCCCACCAGGCACTTTGCTAGTGCTGACCACGTTTCCCCTCCACACCTCCCCTCCTCCACAACCTCTTAAAGCTTTGCTGAATTTCTGCATACAGCCTCCCGCGAAGGTTATCATCTTATGTTTAATAGGGGGGAAAAAGCACAAGAGATTTACTGTAAATGGAAGCCATTACTGGAGCAGTTATCAAATGAAAGAACAATATAATAATGTCTAGTCATAAAGATATGAAGAGTTGCCTGTCAGAGACAAACACCTGACTTGTAAAATTAGCCTGGGCAGCTGCTGCAAGCTTTTGGCAGGCAGGACAAGATCCTTGCAACACACAGTTAAACACCCAGGTGTTTTGCAGCTATACAGGCTGGAAATTGGGCACCCAAACTGGGACCACCCTGGGACCAGCCAGAGGGAGATGCATCGGCATCCCAAGGCCATGGGAGGTTTGCATGAAGCCGAGCTCTGGAGTCAGCTCAGCACCATTCCAATGTTCCCGGGGGTTACCACATCCCCTGGGTTTATTCAGGCATTGGATGCTTCCCAAAGCTGAACCCAGCACAGCTGTAGCTCATTGAGGCTGCCGACTCCAGCTTTTGGCTGTTAACCTTTCCAAAATAAAAATACATGGACAAGTGGATAATAATGTCCATCACAAGGGAAATGTTATATTGGCAAAGGAATCTTTGACTCCTATCTGAGAGCCAACATCTCCTATCAAGGACTGTCCAGCCTCTCTCACCACATGCACCAGCACCTCTCCACCATACAGGCACTACACCCTAGCACCAGCAACTCAGCTCTTTTCCCCCCAAAAAATCACTTACTTTAAGCAGCACAGTCAGTTCTCACACCTCTTTTCCCACCAGACGCATGCATTTTATGTATCAAGGCTACAGCAGGACCCAACTCCTTGTCTCCATTTCAAGAGCTTGTGCTCCTCCTGCAGCCTTTTATAGCTGGAGCCCGTCATCATTAGGCTCCAGGTGCAACAGTCCCAGGTGCCTTTTAACTCTTCCTCACCTGTCTCAGGAGGGCCAGCTAGTGCTGCCTCTCTGTTTTGTGAGTGCGGTGCCACTTGTTTTGGTGTCTGGATGTGAAAGTGTTGGCCGCTGTGATTTGTAAAACAGTTTAAGACGTGGAATAAACCATGTCGGGAGCCTTCCCAATGCTGGCCGCTAACTGAGGCTAACTCTGAACACAGAGAAAAATCTCATCGCAACCTTGGTAGCAATACCTGCTTTTAAACAGCCTGAAGATTGATGCCTGCTGTCTTTAGCCATAGCTTGAGAGCTTGAGAAAGAGCTGAAGCCCCTGTGGTATCTGCGGGAGCATCTGCTCTTCTAAAACATGCCAGAATAAGGCATTTGATGCAAGCCAAGGGATCCAAAATCCCAAAAAGCTGCTCTTCAGCATTGCCTTTTGGAGACAAAAGGGTTATCTCAGAGGTAACCTTAATGTCCCCAGAGACTGAAAGGAGGAAATGGAGGAAAGCTTCCCTTAACTTCAAACTTTGATTCAACCATTCAAATTACAGAGGCAGCATTGCCTGAATGCCAGGGGAACCAGCTTCTGCTTGCGTTGGTTAAAAAAAAAAAAAAAAAAAAGCGCCACATTTTTTTTTGTAGCCAAGATCAAGGAACCACAGTCTGTGGTCATGTTTTTTTCTTCCTAACAGGGTTGTCCATCAAAAAAGGGAAAGATGGAAAGCTAAGGTTTCTCTGTTAAAGGAGGGCTGCAGCTGGTGGTGGCTATGGCTGTGGCAGACCGGTGGTTTTTCTTCTGACCTTGGGAACACGGAGAATTAAAAAACCTCCATCGGGGAGGTGTTGCGCAGGTTTTTGGCTCTGTGCACCCGTGCGCTTGCACTGGGTTGGACACGGGTGCAACGCAGCTGCGGGCAGAACCCTGCCCAGTACGTGGGTGCCCACATCCCAGTGAGCCGTGCTGGTGGCATGCCGAGAGGCGAGCGCTCCTCAACCAGAACTCTTGGCTTTGTATAGGGGCAATGTATAGGATGGGTGGTATATCTTCTGGATGCACGTGCCTGCTGCATCTACCAGCGTGAAAAAAATATCCAGCAAAACTAATAGGCCAACAGATGACTCCGAAAAGTCTGCTCCAGTGCTCGACTCGTCAAGCCTCCCAAAATCCGTGCATGTTAAAGCCTGCCTCAAAGTCCTCGAAGAGGCTCTTATTAACTGGGAGGGTCTCTGAAAGCAGCTGCTTGCGGGATGTGATGAAAGAGCTGCACAAGCTCTCCTGGTTTCTGGCTGGGCCGTCAGCCCCGAGCAGGGGAAGCGCTAACAGCAGACGAGTTTGCACGGAGGCTTAACTCGCTTCTGAGCTCTGATGGCGAAATAAGACGGTGCTTTAATAGAAAAATTAGAAAGGAAAATGGTTATTGAATTTTACTACAAAACCCCAAGGCAGGATGAGGAGTAGGATGTAAAAACGTTCAAGGAAATTAAACCGGCAATAGGGAAGGGCATAGTGTTAATAACAGCAGCCTTAATTATCCTAACTTACAGGGGGTGCACCCTGTAATAATTTTCAGGTATCATTCAAGTGATCACAACAGGTTTGACCCACCGCTTCTTAAATAAACTGCTGTGATTATTAATATGCATATATTATCAGGAGCTGCCAGGAACAAAATCTCGAGTCTTGTTATTGCGGAGCAAAAGATGTGGGTACAAATCTCGCCCTTGATAATTTCGTGTGCGCAGGTTCTGGACCAAGCAGGAGGTAGAGGCTGTGCAAGAGGATGCACACAGCATCCACACAGCACGCCGGGAGCGTGCAGGCAGGGGGCACGTACGAATCTTTACATCCTTCAGAGCGACTGAAGAGATCAAACGCGCCTTGTTTCTGCTCCAGAGAAATTAGCTTACTCTCCCCCATCCATCCCTTTGCATGTTTTTTTTGACGACAGTGTATGAACGGGGTGGATAATCCAGCCTCAGCTCCGTGGGGAGAGCTGGTCGCAGCGATATTCACCAGCTTTGCCTCCTGCTGACTAAGTATGTATTTTTTAATCCTGTCCTTTCGGTGCCCAGAGGAAGAGGACAGGCTCCGCCGCTCCTTGCTTCTGCACAGCAGAGGACATGGATTAGCCCTGAGTGAGGCATCTTGAGAGCCGCAACCATCTGGCTGTCATTAGTTTGATTTGATTTGATGGAAATGGACAAATGTAACAATTAGTATAGCAAAAACTCCCAATTAAAAAAAAAAAGAAAAAAGATGATGGTGATTGAGGATGGATGGGTTTTTAATTTTGTGCATGAATGAAAGAACACGTTAATTAAAATCCAGGGTTTATTTATTTGTTAGTCTTTGTTTTGTAGCAAGCTGCTCCACGGTCCCTGAACCTGGCTGACAGCTCACGTCTTTGTACCACGGCCCTTGAAATCCTCCACGTTGGATTTCCCCCCGGCTCCCCTCCTCCATCCGCTCATCTCCGCTCCCGCATCTCCTCCCTGACAGCCCACAGCCCCTCACCGGCAGGTGGGTGGTTGCCTCCAGTGGGAACAGTGTGGGGACAGTAAGGTACAGGGAAGACCCTGGCACCGAGGGGTATCTCAGGACTGTTATATTGAAGTGCCAGCGTTTCAACTACAAGTGATGGGGAAGCAGGAGGCACTCAGCCCTTGGCATTAACTGGCATTGGAGATGTCTGGGTTAGTGACTTGAACTTTCAAGCTCAATAGGTAGTCTAGAAGAAGCTTCAAATGGGAACTAAATATACTGCAGGATAACGACTACAGTTCCCCAAATGCGGACATAATGCCAGCTACAAATCCATCCATGATTTATTCCCTGATGGCAGAGGATTCTTTGACCTGATTTGGGAAGCCGCTGGATGGCAAATGCTTTGGACGTGATGGTCCCAGCACAGCACCTTTGGTGCACGGTGGGTGTCGGTGCCACCAGCCTGCTGGGTCTTGGAGGGGAGAGGGGTGACCACCTTTGGAGCGAGGCGGGCATAGCATCGCTGCTCTAATAGTTTTTCCTCTGAAATGCTTTTGTTCCGAATAAATACTTTGCTTTAGGAAAGCTGGCTGGCCAGCAGGTAGCCTGGTAAACTGGTAAAGGGCACATCGGTCCCGGCTAAACCCTGTGTGGTTCTAGGAGTCACTACTGGGAAGCAGAGTCCCCTTTTGTGAGGAAGTTATCGCTCGTAGGAAAGCTCTTCCCAGCATGGTCACATTAGTACCCTGAGAGGCCACAGAGTCAGAAAATTCAGCATTTGTAAGAATACCAGCGTGAGAAGTGCAATGCGATTATGGGGGAAAAAAGGTCGTTTTAGCGCGCGTTGGCCTCACATTTGTGCCTGCCCCAGTTCTGCCTGGCAAAATGCACATTCACAGCCGAAACGGTGCAGGTTTGGGCAGAAGTTACCCGAAAGCCTAATTGGAGGTATGCCCAAATGCTGCGTTTTAACCTTTTTTCCCCCCCTCCGAATTATCTTCAGGAAATATCTGCATGAAACGTTTCAGCTTTTCATTTTGAAACTACTTTTTTTTGTCCATTTCATAATAAAAACTACAAAAAGAGTTCTAAAAGGCCACGTAGCAAAGAGGATTAAAGAACCTAAAATGAAACCGAACCGTTTATGGTGGTTTTTTTTCCTCTAGACTCCTTTGGTTCAGCCAGTGAACCAAGAAAACCCCCATTATTCATACAGCTGAAACGAGTTGTATCAGCGTTCAAGAATTAAATGCAATTAAATCTGTGTACGCAGCCTAAGAGCAAGGTGATTTCTCTGCAAGTTGTCTAGCTGTATATTAAGAGTTGCTGTTGGTGGGCTTGTCGCCGAGTTACATTATTTCCCCTGAGATCAAAACAAATCAACATTTCCCCGCTCGGTGTTTCTGAAGACAACGTTTCAGTAACAGCTGAACAGCAGGGTCTGGAAGTGAACTGGATTATAGACAGAAAGAATATTAAAGTGGAGGAAAAATTCAAAGACTACATGAAGTCAAGGAGAGGAGATGGAAGAATTTTTTTTTTTTTTGAATGATTTGGGTTTTAATGATACAGTATGTGATTTCTGACGCAGGTGACAAATATAACACAACTGTGCCGGTGCCCTTGCAAATTATCAACCCCGAAGTCATTTGATAAAACCAGACCATAATATGATCAAGAAAGGAGACGGGGAAAAAAAAAATGCAGGGGTTTCAGAAATAACCTCTAAACATGCCAGATTTCCTCTTCTGGAGGAAAAATCACAAGAAAAATACAACTGCAGGCTCTCAGAGCAGGATACCTTGCAGTCTATACAGTATTCCCGTTTAGGAAATAACCAAGACATTATATTGCAGGTTTTTCTTTGATTATACACAGTTCTGTGCGAGGTCAACATCTTAAGGTGATTTTTTTTTGTACAATGTTCTGGGAGCTCTTTTGCTGTTTCTTTCCCCTGTCAATCTGTGTCTTCCCTCTGCCGACAGCTGCCGGCTTCGCTAAATGAAGGCCAGATTTTTCTGCAGTGAAAAATGCTTTTTTCTTTGGGGGAAAAAAAAAGGGGGGGAGGATGTAATTGTACTCATCACCTGCAGGCAGATATATTGCAATTTTTATTTGGTTTTTCAAGGATACGATGAAAAGTCTAGTTTGCTCATCTGGGTTTAGTGGAAGAAATTGAGCTGGGTTTCTGCAGAGGCATGAAAACTGTATTAATAAAGATCCCCACAGTCTTTGACTGGACTGGTACCCACAGAGGACACCCCTCCTCAGTCAGGACCGTATCCCATCACTTACACTACCCGGTCCCCATGGGTGCGGGGTGCTGCCAGGGTTTTACAGGACTGGTAACTGCCGGAGGTGATGGGGCAGGCTCTTCGCTGGTGCAAACAGTGGGGTCCCTCTCAGTTTTTAGGGTGATCACTGCTCACATCGTGCAAATAACAGCCCAGTTTGACCTCACTGGGAGCAGGACAGGTCTTAGGGTCAGTAACAGCCTGGGGATGCTGTGCTGACAATGTAAGTCTGATTTTTTTTTTTTTTTTACTATACCAAATCATAAGTGGTCATACGCATGACTTTTTGCCACCCTTTATGCTCCTGCTTGCAAATCTCTTTGTCAGAATTGACGTGAGATGTGAATATCCTTTAATTTGATCAAATAAGCAATAAAACCCGGCTGGTTCAGCTGGCACGAGCGCCCTCCACCCAGAGCAGCTGTACCACTTTACACCTGCAGAGATTTTGGCCCAAGTTTTGCTGTGGCTGAGCTCCAGCCAGTAAAACTAACATTGATTTTCAATTCTCCAAGTAAAAAAAAAAAAAAAAAGGATTTTTTTTTCCTGCAGGCAGGCGGAAGAACGTTACCACCAGCACAGCTTTTCTTAGCATGAAACTGGGCTAATCAACCTGCGGCAGCCTGCACGGTAAAGAAAATGCTTCCACAGAAATGAGTATTTGTTTGGCTTTGTTTTTAATAAAATGAAATAAATAAGAATAATAAATTATATGGTTCTTTAATAAATTATTATTTGCTATCAGAACTTTATAGTAGGAGAGAGACAAACCAGAAAAACACGCAATGAAGGACAACAAATGTCCTAAACAGGTATAAAAAGACCCATGGCAGTTTGGGAGTTCTCCTCCCAAATCCGGGGGCTCTTGGTTTTGTCCCCTCAGCATCACACGGGCATCTCTGCATCCCTTGCATCTCTGCTTGCTGCCAGGTCACCTCCACATGAGCACAGCACGGATTTTGAGACAATGCTTCTTAGTTTACAGAGACACAAATCGGAAAAACTGATGGGGGTGGGGTGGGGGGAAAGCATGGATTTGGAAGAGCGTGTCAAAAATTGCTAGAGGAAAAGAGGAGGAAAAGGGATGGGGCGCCAGTCCGTGTGCTTTCAGGTGTTATGTACTTGTAGCTGTAGTTGTGTTTGAAAACAGTGGGTCGCTACCAGCCTGCAACAAGCAGCAGATGGTTGTGCTGTAGGAACCATCCATTCCTCTTGAAAACAATGGTGACTATTTACAAGAATAAAATTAAGCATTTGCTATAGGTAAGTGTGCTGACAAAAGGAGTGAAACTATAAGAGGGAAAAAACCCACATTCAATGGAAATGTTTCCTCATATGTAGAAATGCCATTGATTCATATCTTGGACCTAGCATGGGACTGGTAGGAAATAGTTCATCACAGGTGTGTTGCTTGCATGAAAGAGGCTGCATTTCAAGCTAGTTTCCCACTATATATGCATGATATAGGTGCACACCACCTGGGAACACATGGAAAATGAGAGTTACCTGCCATTCCTTGTTTCTGTCAGAAGTAGCTTAAATATTTTAAAGCTTAAAGATGACTGAGATCCAAGACAATAGCAGGAAATACCAGATGAGGGCATCAGCATCTCCAGACTTATGTTTTTGATGATATTATAAACCATTCTGTTTCATTAAAGACCTCTCCTCAAGCTCCCAGCGTGAGGCTATTTATAGATGGTGGCGGAAGGAGAAGCTCCTCTGGCAATCTTGTGCATCTCTTTCGCTTTCCTGAAGATTTCCCCACAAGTGTTCATCCTACGCATGTTGAAGTAGCCTATTTTTGATCTCTTTTGATAGTGGGGTCTTATTAATTTATTGCAAAGAGTGTAATAAATAATAGTAATGAATGCCATCGGCGAACATCTGCTGTACAAGAACCATGCCTCCAGATTGAAACATCTCAGCTTCTCATCAGCTTCTGTAACACTGCAATACGAGAAGAAAAATCTTGTCCTGTTGCAAGCGGGACTGGAGGGAGGCGGCACCTGTCTAAAGTAACACTTAAAATGGGGCATCAGTGCTTGAAAGCCTCGCCACGCAGAAAACCCACCCAGATCTCCAGTGCCCGACTGAGGAGGAAGCGTGGTGCACCTTGGGGTGGCCCCAGGGCTTCCCGTCCCCAACTCCTCGCCATGGGTTTTCCTTCCCCAGCCGGGCTGTGGCCGCTCAGCTGGTGTTTTGCAAGTGGGAAACCGAGGTGGATGATGATAAAAGACAGTAGAAGCAGGGCAGAAAGCAGAGCAGAAAGAAGCGCTAAAGCCTTGCCAACATAAGCCACCTCTGCCCATGGGTGACAGCTCCAGCTGGCCGAGGTGTGACTTCCTTCCTGGACAACGTGGTCTGCAGGTCTGGGATGAATTCAGATAGAAGAATCTGTGACGTAATGAGTAAAAGTGACCACTCTCTCCCTAATGCCAAGTTTGGCTTGGAGGTGTCCCACCAAATTACTGACCAGGTCCTTCTCTTTCATTAGCCAGATCTGGAAGGGGCAAAGCCCTACCATGTACAGCTGCCAGTGTGGCGGGAGACTATGCGTGCATCTCCAGGGAAGGATATCTGCAGCATTAGGAGAAACTTGAAATTGAATCTTATTCATGTAATCAAAACATCTTTGATGATTCACTTCCCATCATTCCTGTACAGTATTCAGGATATAAATAGCTGTGTTTTAGGTATAAAAGACTTGCAAACCATTCTCCCGGTAGTCTTCAGTCTGAGAGAACAACTCCAGCAGGGTTTAATGGCTGCTGTTGCAGGGTATGAAGGGAATTTCAATCATAGTTCGTTTGTCACAAGGTATCTGGGGTGGACACATGCTCTGCAGAGCAGGATTGATGGACTTGTCAGGATGCGTGGGGATCAGTTACCAGGAGGGACCCTTTCATCCATAAGAGAGACATTTAGGGTGAAGACAGAGGATAACCACGTAATGACATGTGAAGTATTTCTTAACTGGACACCCAGGGACAAGTAGCATTATAGAAGTGGAGCTGGAGCTTTCCTTGGCCAGATACTAATTAGAAGCAGCGAAGAAAAAGAAATGTGCAGTGAAAAACCTTTCTAAAATGATGATGTAGCCTGCATAATCTTTATAAATGCAGTGGCTAAAAAAACCTGATGTGCTCTAAGTGTGTGATAATGGAAAAGTACCAGAGGTTTCAAATGGAGGTCAGGTGAGTTCTGGTTCACACAGAGATTAACTCCATTACAGCTGGGAGTCTTTCATGAAACATCTCTCATTAAAGATGGCAAATGCAGGGCTTCACCATCCCGGCTGCTGCAGACATGAGCCCAGGTGTACAACGCAAAGCCTGGTTTCCCTTAGACAACCCCTAACACACCTGCAGCAATTGCATGGTCCTCTTGGCCGAGTCCTTTGTTAAAAAACTTGCTGCCGGGGGAGTTCTGAGAAGAGTAAAGTGCCACGAAGATCCTGCTGCTTCCCAGGCAATAGCTGCATGTCTGGGACCGCTAGAAAAACCAAAGCTTCATGGAGGTTTAAGGCATATGCCAATAACTGCTGACTGGTTACAGTTATGAGAGCCAGATATCCATTTTATCGCTTAGCCCCAACTATGCAAAACACAACTACAACATGATTAAGTCGCGCTCTTAAGTAGAGGATGTTATACTGCAAAACATTGTGATCACTGTACGGCCGGTATTAGATTCTTGCTGTCTCGTCATTATTTCCATGTATTGCTCACCCTCCATGAGTTTTGTCAGCTTGAGCCTTTGGGAGGAAAAAAAATCGAGGACGTGAGTCCTAGATGTAACATGGATGCTCTGCAGGGCACAAGCAGAGCCCAGCTGCAGCAGGCCCGTTCAGCCCAGTCCCCAGGGAGCTGGTTTGACTGGCAACACAGGTATCATACAGAGCTGGTATCCAGGAGAGCACGCTGCTGGCCAGATTCCTGAATGCTTGCACTGAGCTTTCGGCTCTTAATTACTGGTGTTTTGAAGAAAACCGCTGGATAAGGGAGCTAAAAGATTCACCTCTTCTGAAAAAAAAATCACACTACAATTCAGATAATAGCAGTGTTCAGGAAGACTTCAAAGACGTGGCCTCGTGACCTCTGAGATGGAGCAGCCTCGTACGGAGAGAAAGTATGGAGCAGCGCGGGCTGCGCTGACGCCGTGGGCTACGGGCAGTTTTTCACAGCCTTGAATATGGGTGTCCTGTTGTCACCTACCACCTAGGTCTCTTCTTACACTGCCGACTCTCTCCCAAGACACTGGGAACGGCCGTGGGCACTGAACGAGCGCTTGCAATGTGCCTAATGAGTGTTCATCAGCAGAAGATTAATGCGAAGGAGAAATTTGCAGAGAGATTAGCGAACCGATTCGGACGCCAGACAAGGCAACCTCAGTCGCTCTTTAAGGAATACATTTGTACATAAGCTAACAACTCTGCTACAGTTTCATACGTCATTAGGCTAATGTTCTGTTTAAATAGAGTTATCAATCATTTTGTGATTAAACCCTTTTGTGCCTGGCAACAAACTGATGGGAAACGAAAGCATTAGTAGGTTGTTTGAGGATTATAAAACGGTACTTGTAAAGCTCCCACTGCTTCTACAGAAGGTGAAAAAGCGCAGAGGAACTAATTGATTGTGCCAAAACAAGCCTCCAAAAGTGCTGCGACTTAAATAGAAATAACCAACTGAGGTGCCTTTTATTTGTTCTGACACGCTTCAGCCTTCCAAGCGTACATTTGGGTCACACTTTCAGTTTTTTTCCACAAGTCCTGAAACTTGTCCTCCTAAAAAAAAAAAAAAGAAAAGAAAAAAGAAAGAGAAAAAAGAAAAGGCAAACTGGATTCTCATGAAACCTATAGTTCCAGCAACTTGTAGTTTAAGGAAGATGTGAACTGACACTAGACTCCTTATTTCAGAATTAAAACGTCATACTCTTGCTTAGAGTTATTAAAGATCTAAAAAATCAATTTCACAATTTGCTCTTGGATGTCTTCTTTATTTTAGTAACTGGTTGCAGGGAAATACTGTAATAGTGCCCTGCTTAATTCTGTATTGAAGTTTTGCACTTAAACCGTGAGTAAAACTCTTCCATTTCACAATCACATCGGTAAGTTTAACTTCCAGATTACGGCCATGGGTTTTTCAGGGAAACCACATTTTGTGCATCACATCCTGTATGAAACACATTTTTACTTTTCCCAGGAAGCAGTTCAAAATCACGTTTATTAGCCCTGTCAACAGCAGCTGTTGAAATGCTATAGCTGTACTTTTTCTTCATTTCCACAGCTGTAGCTCCTCCAGGAGAACAATGAAAGGTCAAAGGCGATGGCAGCCCATTTTCCTGCACCAAGGTCTAAGTCTTTCTCCAACCCTCATCAGCTACAATATGAGAGCACAACCCCGAGTGACACAGAGCAGGTGAAAAGACATCGGTTGTTCACTCTCTTCCAACACAAGGAGGTGCCTTTGGGTGACACTAGTAAGAGCCAAATTCAAAAAGAGGCAAGAAGAGATGGCTCTTCACGCGGTGGGGAGAAGATCTGGGGCCACCCTGCCCGAGGATGCTGAGGCGCAGGTGCTCGCGTAGATTCAGGAGCAGCCCTTGGACTGCCCAAGCACTTGGAAATCCTGTGAGGGTTAGTGGACATGCAAAACACTTCAGGCTATGAACCTCTTCGGGGTAGGGGGGGAGAGAGCTCCGTTCCTGCCCACAGGCTCCAGTATAGGGATAAATTCAAGGTGGGAGGAGACTCCTACCTTCTTGTGCCAAACAAATTTTGAATACCCACTTTGTGTTATTGACAGCGCCTCGCCTGAAAGCCAGTCGCATCCGTTCCCCGATCAGGTGCCTATCAAGGGGCTTTTCTACTTTTCTTCAACGGCTTGAATTATAAATATGAATACGGGAAGAAAAAGGCTCTTGAAGCTTGATTGTCTTGCTCCAGGACCACACCAGTGGGTGAGGAGCACCAGCAGCCGCTCGTCTGCTTCCTAAGCCCCACCAAATGAATATCTTTTGCCCTCAGCTCCGATTCCTCTGCAGAGAGCACGGCAGCGGCTGCCTGGCAGACTGCCTGGGGAGGGTTACGGCCGGTCACCTTGCCATGACACGCTTCAGACAGTGGCCTTGCGGAGCAAACAGACCTTCATTTCACACTGAGAGGACAAAAGAGCAAATTGAAAGGCTCCGCGAAGCAACGCAGGCAACATAAGTCTTCAGACCATCTACTCTATGCACTAAAGACAAAACAGCTCCCTAAACCTTTAGATGTAAAAATGCCAAAAGCAGAAAAAAGAAGAGACAACTATTGCACCATTATCCATAACATTTTTATGTCTCAGAATCCTCCGTGTATGAATTTTTCATTTTTTCTTTAATAAGTACCGGCACACCAGAGAGTATTGTAAAAGAGAAAGAGAGCATAAGGGATAACATAATGTTGGGGAGAGGAATAAGCAATAGTGAACAAGCCCCACGATCTGGAAAGCGAGCTTGTTTTCAGATATTTGAGGCTGGAAACAACTTTTGTTTTAATTTCATGATTGAAGCCAACAGCCTTAATTCTTCCTTCACCACAAATTAGACAAGTAACCATGACCAAGTCAATTTAGTTGGAGACTAAATAATGAAAGAGAATAATCCCAAGTTAACTTTTCCACTCCTAACATTACTTCAGGGCAGAGTTAAGGTGGCTTGGGTGCTTATTTTTGCATTTCTATGTCTTAACATATTTGTGCTTCTCTTTCAAATGTTAGCAACTTAAATTTAAGTTTGAATTTAAATTCCTCAGTGGGCATTTTCTTGGGGTTGGAGCATCCCCGTTGAGTGCTTTACCCGTAAGCTCAACCCTAACTCCCTCTTCATATTGTTTGCTAGAGCTGTAGCCAAATAGATGGCGTTAATAATACATGTTCAGGCTGCATGCTGGGCGCCACCACTGCACCCTAACAGAGAATCCTTTACTTTTAATGCAAATAAGTATGTTATCACATTGATACATTTTCCCATTTGTTTCGGTTTTGAGAAGAATACGGATTAGAGCTGCCTTTTCGGCACGCAAAGGAAGCAGATGCAGGAGCGTTTACGGGAGCACGTGGGACGTTGGCTGGTTTTATCTGCCACAAAGTCACCGCTCACTCATGTCCTCTGAAATATTAATCGGCTGCTGTGCTGGCAGTGCCATCACTGCCTCCACGCCGAGCTTAGTCCTGCCCCGGCCTCCTCCTCGAGGAGGTGGCAGTGCCCTGCAAGCACCGACGGAGCAATTTCATAAAGTGGCACCACGGGTGAGCTGTCTCTGACGCCGAAGCAGATGTGAATTTACGGCCTTTTTTTCTTGTGGAATCTTAAAGCTCGAATATAATTACTTAAAAGCCTTTCTAATAACATTATCCTCCCAACGGGGTGCTGGAGCGTAGCCTTTCTGGAAGCTCAAGGTAAAACCTTGGCTGATAAGGGGTTGATGGTACCAACGAGAGGAAAGCAGAGCGTGGGCAGATGCTACAGCAAACAGCTAAACCCCCCTCCCTTCCAGCTGTGCCCAAGCACCGCAGCCCACGTCACTCCTGCTCTCCCACGCCCGGGCTTCTTCTATGCTTTCCCCAACACAGAGTGACTCTGCGATGGAGATACGTGGTTATGGACCTGATTTTGAACCTGATTTACGTGGGACGTGAACAGTCATTAAATCCATGGCTCAGGAAACTAGAGCTTTCAGCTCCGTGACAGCCTTGCGTTGCCGCCTCTGCCAGCAGGACTTTCATAATTCAACGCTGCTAAAAATCTTGGATTAGAGTAAAAAGGCAGGCAAATACCACGGCTCTGTGGGCTGCTTTTAGCCAGACGGTTGAACTCCTGACACGCTGGCACTATTATTTTTGTTAACAATATGAAAGATGATAATGTTAGAGCAGGGCCTGGGGCTAGTCTGCAAAGAGCACTACAATCACTTGCAGGTGACGTCTCTGTAATGCGGCGAGTTGAACTTCTGGTGCACGCACTTTCTATTAAAGATAGATGAGAAAAAGGCCCCTCGGAGTACGACTGCCAGCGACTAGCTCTCTGAATAGGCAGTCATCTAGTTAGCCAAGCTCCTCTCCGTGGAAAAGCCTTTATTCTCCCTACAGACCTTCTTTGTGCTCGTTCCTCGCTCCCACATCTGCATCTCAACAGCATGGAGGTATCCAGGCAAAGAGACCACCGAGGTGGTTCCCTCAATAAGCAGGACAGCTTTGGAAGCCTGTTTAGAGGACAGAAAGCTCCAGCAACCCAGTCCAACCATCAGGGCATCGACTGGAGCGGGAGAGACCCCAGCAGAAACCCCTCAGGGGACTCACACCCACCACACCAAGCTGCAGAACATTTGAGGTAGGAGAAGACTCTCCTGTTAGAGCTTTGGCACTCTTTATAGAATAATTAAGGGTTTGTTAGACCACAAAAAGAGGGAAAATACGCACAAGATATTGCAGCTTTGGGGGACCAGAGATAAGTCTAACATACAATGGTACAATGTAAAATGAAGGTGCTTTCCATGGAGCAAGCCTGAGACCCAGGGCTTCCGAGTTTCTGGGGAGTGCTCAAACCACGGGAGATCTCAAGTTAAAAAAGGATGTAGCAGCAGCAGCCCTGCGCAGAAATGTGGAGATATTGTTGGGGCTTCGACATGGGATGGACTCTTTTTAGTGCCTCAAGGGCAGCAGCCCTTCGGGGCATATGCACAAATAAAGATTTCTGATCCTCTGAAATTACGCCACTGCTTGCAAGCTTAATAGAACAGAATTAAGGGAAGTACCTGAACATCACAAAGATGCTGCAGCAGCTCCAAACACAACTAGAGAAATCCGGTGTAATAGGAACCCCCCCCGCCACCACCGTTTCATGCACAGAAAACCTCAGAATCAGCACAACTGCTTTAGCAGTGCCAAGGACAAATTAAAGAGGAAAAAAAGCTAAAGAAAATAATCTCTTCTAGTTTGTATCATAAAAGGTCTCTGAAACAATAAGTCATGCTACCAAAATGCATATTAAAATATTTGAAAAAATACTGCGCCCTCAAAAGAATTATAGAAAATAAAGGACAATGAAATTCATTGCCTACTGAAGTCATTGCTGGAGATATCTTACAGCACACAAACCCAATTGCCTCATGTTCATTTTGCCAAATTTGGAAGGGAAAGTCTTATTCAGTTTTCAACTGAATAGTCTAAAATTAGCTCCATCCTTAGTCTTTGACACCATCCACATTTTTTCAACGGCAAGGTTAAACACGGAGAGACACCCCAAAGAGTCACATTTTAAAAGCCTGCAAATCAGTCATATTCAAACATAACTTTACCAAAATGCACGAGGAGCCGTTCAGCAATTGGATAAGTGAAAAGTTAAGAGGCAGAATAAACAGCATGAGGGACATCTGTAGTGTTATGGGAAGAACTGACCTCTTTCAAGACTCGGGGCTTGTATCTCATTGCAAATAGCGCTTTGTCTACTGAAGCCCAGAGCACTTCAAGCTGGAGGCAACGCTAGCCAATACCATTAGGGCCGTGGCATTTCATACGGCAGACAACTGGGTTGAAGCATCTATGTGCTCTGCAAAATACAATTGAATACGAAAATTTAATCAAATTACACCTTGCATCCACCCAGCACTATTAAGAGTTTTTGCGCAAAAGCTGCTTGTCCAAAGAAGCTGGGACTGGCTTAGCTTATCCAATATTTATCAAAGCAGCAATCCTGGGGAGGGCTGTGTAAATAAGGCATTATTCCTAGCGGATAATCCAAAGAAGGGAAGTGTGTCACATACCAGAGAGCACCAGGCTTGTTGCTGTGAGCCATCCTCCCTATGGATCAGGTGCAGGAATAATATATGAGGTTCCCAAACTGTCTTCAAGGCGGTCTCAGCAACTCACCGCTGAGGAAGGTTGGGCTTGACGGCAGAGAAGCAAACCAAGCCCCCGTTGCCTTGCTCTAAGGCAAACTCTAAAGAAAGTTTAAGAAAGAAAAAGAAGTGTATTGAAAACTCTTCTAGGCCACTTGTGGAATCCTCCCAAACAACACTGAACTGAGCAGGATAACTGAGATCTGTATTTTTAGGACACTTGTGAGATGGAAAAGAAATCAGGGACCATCCCTCCCCACACATCCCACCATGCCCAGGGTTTTCCATAGGTCTGATGCTGCTCTGGGAGCCGCCGGTAGCTTCAGCTGGTGATGGAAGATGCCAGGAGGAGTTACAAAATTATTCATCCAACTGAATGTTTTAACAAGGGAGATGGTGCTTTGGTCATGAAAAGTATTTCTACCTGTAGCCCTGGGCTGGGAAGAGTTAAACACCCCAAGGCTGCACAGCAGCACAGGACTTTCCAATTCTTTGCTTTTTTTTTTTTTTCTCCTTTGAATGGGTTTGTTTGTTTCCCTTGGAGGCTAGCACTCACACACAATGGGCAGATTTTTCAATTAAGCCATTTTTTTCCACTTTTAGTCTTCAATGGAGCCCAGGTGCCAATTGTTTGCTGCTTGGTTCCTGCCTTCCCTTTCCTGCCTACAGTTTAACCCCTTTCTCTCATTCCTGCTTTTGGGAGTGTCATTCGATCAAATACACTCCTAATGCAGATGGCTAATAAGGGATTACCAAATGGCTCGTAATGGTCTATATCAGGTATGAGTGACCTTAAACAAGGCAGTATATGGACATTCCATCTATGAATTTAGCCATAGAAAGTAAAATATTAACTAGTCATTTGTATTTCTTTTGAAGCCCTCTTCATAGCATATTTATTTATAAAGTGAAAACATTTTGCTTTTATTAAAAAAAAAAAAAAAAACAACAAAAACCCCACAACAAATCACCGACAGCCAGCTTAGGCAAGGCTGATTTATTTAAGTAAGGCTAACAAAGACATTGTAATAGTTTTTCTTTTAAATCCCTCATCACCCCATCGCTTCTAGGGAGGCAGCTCAGCGAGTTTTAGCACACAGCTGCCATCCTGCCCTCATCGAGAGCAGCCTCGCCAACCGCCCCAGCCTCCGGAAAGCATACATAAATGTTTCTCACAGATCAGGGATTAAGTTAGGCCCAGGCTGGGGCCCAGCTCATTTGCAGTGTCACGGCTAGAGGTATTAAACCCTTCCATATATCAGATTGATTGTGATTGTCACGTAGCTGCCGTGCTGCTGTCAACATGCTCCGTTGTGGCTTACCCTGACATCATGATCAAGTGCTTGGGGTTCTGCCTCATGTACTAAACATCAAACGAAGCGAGCAGATAAAATCTTCTCCTCGCCATGCGTTTCACCCATGCGTTGCTTTACATCATCATCATCAGAGAAGGGGAAAAGACGTGGCCAGTTTTAGTGCTGTAATGTCAGAATCGCATCTCGGTGAAGAGCACCTGAATCGCGTCGCCTGCAGCTATCAGCCGTCACGCCAGCGGGGCAATGTTAGCAGAGGAAGGCTGGGGAAAAGAGGGGAGAAAAGGGGGTTTAATAAGGAAACACTGGAAGAACTGAGACTGGAGGACATGAGGATAAATCTAAAACTATACCCTGAAGAGTTGAAAGAGCAATTTTTAAGAACAAGAGATCCACCGTAGGATGAGGGACTGGCTCTCTTTCCAGATCCTCACAGTACCAAAATCCATCAAAAAGCTATCTGCAGAGACTGGATACTCCTTTCAGCTTTGCAGAGAGTTGTTGTCCTCCAACACCAGCCATCGCTCTTCCAGTTGTTGTCCTCCAACACCAGCCATCGCATGTACAATGCAGGGCTGAGCCGCACATGGCCATCTGCCTTTTTTTTTTTTTTTCCTTTAAAAAAGAATTAAACACAGCAGAAATAATTCAATATCAAAATGTTAAAAAGAACCCCCAAAGATATGGGAAAAGTAAGCATAAATATCCAAGTAAAATAAGACTGAGCTACTAAGTCATGATATGATTTATAATCATGTATTAGTAAACTGTAAGTTATGATAAGTTAATCATATATAGTAATCGTAAGTTATGATACGCTAGAGCCGCAGTGGTGTGGTGGGAGGGAAGACATATAGAAGGACAAAGCTAATACCATTTGGAGGGATTTATACACAATGTTAACATCCCAAGCAGCATTTAGAAGTGATTTATCATATCCTGATTCACTCCTCCCCTGCAAAAGTGATAGGCAGAGCGTGTCTCTGAACACACTATTCACCAAGAGCCATCAACACCTGATGTCTCACCCACAAACCCAGAACAGCTTTACCCTTTGCAAAAACTGTTCCCTCAGGGCTTTCTGAAGAGCTGGGATTTAGGAGGCAGCCTTGCAGAGGAACAGTTTCAAAAGTCAAAAGAGGGATTTAAAAATACATAAAGCTGTGAAACCCAATGGGACCTGGAATAAATAGAAGAATCAGGTGTCTCAGAAGAAGGCTTTTTCACCAGTGAAGCCAGATAAGCCTCAAAATCAAGTCAACAGAGGAGCCGGGAGTGAAGCCCAGCAGGAGATGCTGAGGCTTTAAGGGCAGCAACCTAAATCTAAAGGAGACACTGAAGAAGGGAAGGGAAAAGCAACAGGCAGCGACATGAAGTCTCTCCCATTTGGTCCAGCTCTGTGCATCCATCACCCAGAGGAAAGCACATCGTGTTTAGAAACCCTCTGCAGGGTCTCCCCCGTGTCTCCTTCAGCTGCCCTGGGGCACCCCGACACGCTGTACACCCACCACCGAGCTACAGAGGTGTCCTGGGGAGCCATGGGGTGGCCCAGGTATTTGGACACAAGGCGACACAATCTCCTGCCCCAGGTGAGGGGGTCCGCAGAGACCCCAAAAGCACATGCCCCTGCGCCCAGCAGACAGGATCTGACTGGGACCACAGCACCTTCCTCAGGGCCAAAACTGCCCTTTACTTTCCGTGACCCATGCAGAAACACGGTGTATTTATGATTACGGCTCTCTAGCTAGGCTTGGTTGAAATCGTCACTGGGCCCCAAAACTGAAGCAGGAGGCATGTATAGACAGATCCTTCTTCAAGGCTCAGCTCCAATACAGAGTTAAAAACCTGGTATACATATGCATTCGGCAGGGATTATTAAATCAAATGAAAGAACATTTCAGGGTTTTCTTCAGTTGATCATTTAGGAACTTATTTGTAATAAGCTTCCTCTCCAAGAGAAGTTTCAATTATACCCATGCACACATCGGAGAAAAAAATTAATGCATTGCTAAGAGAGCTCAGCAGGCTGAGCTGCTCCGGTTGCTGCTCGGTGAGAGACAGCTTTCTCTAGCAGACCAGCACCCCAGACACGGCTATCGCTAGAGAGGAAAAAAAAAACAACCTGGAGGGGAAAAAAAAAGGTTTTAAATAGAAAACAAAGTTTGCAGGATGCCACTGAAGTTGTGGCGAGACCCAAAACTGGGTATTAACAATTTTTCAGGGACAAAGTTGTGAAGTTTCCAATGACAACTACAATCTCCCCCTTGCAGATCGGCCCAGCGGACGCAGGTTGTGTCCCCCTGCGACGCAACTGTGTTGTAGGACGGGGCTCCTCACCCCTTTGGCAGAGTGACTGGAGAGCTGCTGGTGCCATCAAGGGACACACTCACACTGGTCCTCACTGGGAGCTCTAAGTGACAGGAATTTTTTCTCCTTAAAAGGTGGACTTTTAAGATTGCACTCTGCATAATAAAATAAAAAAGCCCAACTCTGGCACTGTAAGAACAAGGTATACGCAGGTGAGAATTGCCCTCTGGCTTTGCTTTCCATGCAGGTTTCAGGGTGGCTTTGGCTGACCTGCTTTGCCTTCAGGCTCCTGCCCAGTTCCACGCATTACACAGCAGTAGTGATTAATTACAGCATGTTACAACCGAGATTTAAGTAGCTTCTCTTGAATTTCTGAACTTTTATTTATCTAGCGTGATCAACTTGTATAATCCATGGGCTTGGGAACCATCAGCAAAATGGTTCATAAAAATATTAAGGGCTCCGCTTACCAATGACATTGATGGGACAACTGTGGGAACTGAACTGGTATCAGGGTATTGGTAACCCAGGGTAAATTTAGATTGTTATGTTTTCAAGCAAAAAAAAGGGGTGCATAATAGCTTTGGATCTTCAGTGGCCAATGTATTTTGGAAAGAGACTAACATATGTAGTCTTTCTGAAGACTCTACATCCAAACATGGATTTGGAATCAATTTAATGCACAGTGCTTTATGCAATTATACCTACAGATGCCTAAGTGAGAATTTAAATTAGCGTTAACTTGATAGCTTTTGCTAAAGGCAGACAAATGCTAACGGGCACTGGGCAGATTTTCCTGTAAAGCTCTGCTGATCCCCATCAGTTCCCAAGGCACTGCTCCAAATGTAAACCCTGGTGATCTTTTAAGCAATTTGACCCTCTCCGGCAAGAGCCTCTATGCCCAAATGCATTCAGAAATGAGACCCACAAATCACATCTCTACAGCACAAAGCATCACCGTTTAGTCAATGGAAGGAATGATGCTCAAACATAAGGGCCCCCCCACAGGTTCATAAGGATAATCCTTACCCAGAAATTCTTACAAATCCTTATATACCAGTCTGGGGACCTGGACATTATATGCAAGCCAATGAAAAACATTTTGGAATACATTATTGACAGAAATGTGTGTGAAGATTCACCCACAGCCTCCAACAAACAAGGTATTTTGCTTCTGAGAACTGTCAAACTCACTGCAGAGGCATTTCACAGTTGGTCTGTGCCCAGGTTGAGTCTCGGGCATGTTGCGCTTACTGCACGTGGTTTGTTCCTGCAATACCTGCACCCAGAAAACAGGCTAACCGCTGTTCTCCTGTCCAGAAGCTCTAAATAAGACAACTCTAAGTCAGCACAAGTAGGTCTCTCCTCCTCATTTCAGTTTATAGCACGCTTAGGTTGGGATTGGGGACGAGGATGTTCCACCTCATGAGTAGGACAAGAGAGACCAAAAAGTCTCCTCGGATGTGCAGTTATAGGAGAATGACTGAAAAATAAGATCTAGTCTGTGCACCTGCATTTCTCACTCTCCCCACCAAGTCCCTCTAATGTTTGAGTCTACATGAATAAGTGCAATAGCAGTTCCAACCACCTATCCAGAAACCTAACTTACCAATTCAGTTTAACTTTCCTTCCACCACTTTGCACTCAGGTCCCCTATAGAAACAGGTCCCTTATATGAATCCCAATCCATAGGAGTGAAAAGTTGAGTTGTCAGGCCACACTGAAAAAGTACCATTGACAATGCAATTAAGGTAGCAACGTCAGCAACCTTACCTACAGTTATTTTAAAGAACTGGCACGCAAATTCACAGCCATCCAGCTACATTTAGTAGGAGATGCTCACCTTCCCATCTAGTACCAACTTAGTTCACCCAGAAAGCTTTTGAGAACTGGGAGGCTTTGAGGAGGTCCCTCAAAGCTGACATGACAAGCTATATTTGCAATCATGCGTTTTCAAATGATATGTGCAGTTATACTATTAGTATCCAGGAGCTAGAAGAGAAAACCAAAGTGCGCTCCCCTGCTCTGTGTCAGAAAGGTTCCAGATGAGCCTGAATTACTCTGGAAATAAAAACAGTCCAGATTTGAGGAATATTGAACATGGTTCCAGCTATTCTAATACTGAGCAGGGAGGTGAGCTGCGGTTTTACGTGGTTTCCTCTGACATGACAAATACTCAAGACAGACATGGGCAAGAGCAGGAGAAGCAATATCTCATGGTTCTTCTGCATTGAACCACAACTCATCACTTGCCTTCAATGCTTCTTGGATGGGCAACATCTGAAACCCAAAAGGGTTAAAGGACTGCATAGGATGTCTCTTTTAAACACTGAGGTTTGCAGACATGGCTCATTGCAGCTTCAAAGCTATACCCCAAAAGCAACCTTTACTCTGTGATCTCAATAAACCACTGAACTTGGCAGCTACTCAAAAGGAATTTCTGATTTCTCCAAACCAAATTAGTAGTGTTTTTGTCCAACTGTGTTAACTACAGAAGACCACAGGGGCAGAAAGATTTTTACCCTGTTACTAATGAATGTTAGGAGGGCTGGCTTCCTGATGAACCAGAAGACTTGGCAGCAAATACACAGCATAAAAATAATTCAGAAGCAGCCTGATACCCTAATTTTATGAAAAACCAAAACCACAAGACACATAATCAGCTGCAGTAGGGAAATTATCAGCTAGGGAGAGCACCATTTGTTTGCTGCAGAAGCAGCAGCAGACTCGGATCCTTCCCTCCTGGAAGCAGGTGCAGGTAGAGCAAACGGAGATATGCAAGGGCTTTGCGCCTCTTGGGGCACCTTCCCGCTGGTAGGAAGGCAGACTGACATCGGAGGATTGCCCATAGCCTGGTAAACACCAGATTTCAGTTTCCCCACTTTGCTGCAAGGAAGTGTCTTCCGATGAGTTGAATAAATCCACAGCTGCACAAGTTGTCACCTTGGTAATCTACTGCTTGGAGAAGTTTCTCCCTTCAATAACTCTCAGAATTGGCACTGAAAGGCTGATAGGTTTTCAAAACACCTGGGAGAAACACTTCTGGACCTCTCATCTGTCTGATGAAAGACATGTCTAGATGAGCACACACCATTGCTCCCACAATCCGGAGGCTGAATTTCCTTGTTGGCACAGATAGGATAAAAGGCACAATTGCTGTGTATGAAGAACAGGTTGTGAGAGATTTTGAAAGGAGTGATATTAAGACAAGCCTTACTGCTGTCTCCAGAGAGGGGACAGAGGGGATTCCCTCCTTTCCTGGGGTCTCCTGCAGGACCCTCTGCAGTTTGGGTGGGTCAGGCTGTGGCTCCTGGACTCCTGTGGAGGAGAAACTCAAGCACTGATAGCACAGCTACATGTCCTTCAGCAAGACTCTCGTCTCAGGGCACGAAAGCTCACATCCCAAAATACACAACAGTAAGTTCTCAAGCTCACCAGAAGGCTTCATGCCTCTTCATTTTCCCCCGTAAATTAATAACACGACCTTGGAGTGCTGCTTTGTAGTTTGGTTTTCTTTTTTTGTTGTTTGAACAACAAGGGAACAGCTGTTGAGATTTTTTTTGTTGTTGTCTTTCATTGCAAGAATTTGTGTGCTGAATATTTAGGACATGCTCTCTGAAAGAAAAAATACTGTTATTAAAGCAGCTCACGAGCAGACACACGATGTCTCAGCACCGCTCCGTACAGGTAGTCCTGATGCTCTGGGAGTTGCTACACTGCCATCCACCACCGCAGCTTCTTCTAGGTGTCAGCATGGCAGTTATAAATCCTAGCGCTGTTTGGTTTCACAGCTACACGGCGAGTTTCTAATTCACATTACGCTGTGAGCAGGAAGGTGGGATGATGCTGGCTGGGCCGCGTCAGGGAGACAGATGCTTGTTGCAGAAAGGTGCTGCGGTGGTCAGCTGGATGGGAAAGCCTTGCTCAGCCCCTGAGAGGCTGCAGCGGAGAAGTGACTCAATTTCCTTAACGCTGACGTTGTGTGACAGCACAAGCAATAGCTCGCTTCAGTGCTCCACCAGCTAATACTAGATTTCCTGAATAGTTCATTTCTTTCATCATTAAACTCCCAGATAGGAAAGCATTAAGAGTGAAATGGACTTTTACCTGTTGACCCTGATTCCTGACTCAACCTCGTCTTTTTGCTTTGCTCTGTCCTTCAGCCCACCTCATCCTCTCTCAGGTGACTTAAGGACATATTCCTATAGCAGGAGAAACTGAGGATCCTGAAGGCAGAGAAAGCCTCACACTACAGTACTTCAGCTAAGACAAATCAAAACTCTTCTCCGAGTTCAGGAGCATTCGTAACGGAGATTTCAATGCCACGTGGTTTATTGCTAGCTAGAAGGAGGTACGTACCCACAAAGCAACCCCTGGAAACTCCAGCTATTTTAAAAAGCAGACAAGCTTGTTCCCTTGCAATTACAATTAATTACAAGAAGATACATTTCTAAGAGTTATACTGCATCTGTGGCCAACAGATCTCCCACATAACAAGCCACCAACCTCAGCCTAACCTTTGCTACCTAAATATGAGATCCCTGGTCTCATCTAGATGTCCCAGACCTCTTCAGCTGCCAATGCAACTCACCCTCAGGAACTGGACAAGAAGCTTGGTCTGAAAGGCTCTTGATGCCAGAGTATTGCTGTTTGCTCATGTTCCTGCTGTTCTCCAAGTCTGTAACCAAAAGCAACCACCATCCGACAAGCTGTAGTTGCAGCTACAAAATGTGCTGACTTTGTTGGAGGAAAGCAGTCAGCCAGAACTTGCACAGAAAGGACATCTATACACTGAACTCTTATACAGCTTATAAAATCAGGACTCCAGAAAAACATGGTCGAAACACAAGGTCTGTCAATTACAGGCAACGATTTAGATTTTTTTAAAAATTATTATTGTAATAGAAATGTGTAAGAGAAAGATTTAAAAGTTCAGGAACCCAAAAGATCTAATAATCAAACTAATTTGGGCTCAGTGTATAAAATACTAATTTGTAACAATAAAGTGGAAAAGCTTGATTTGACTTGATAAGATTCTTTGACATTTCCTTTAATTATAATGGTATTATAATTAACAGAGTGGAAAAAATATAAGGTAATACCATCATTTCCTTACTGGATATGCTGTCAAGGCTGTAACAAAACCCAAACAAGGCACAATAGCCTGGAGCGACCCAGCCGCTGCTCAGGCACACGGCGGGGGCTGGCAGCATTTCCCCAGGTGCTCAGCCTTCGCATGCACCCTATGGATCCTTAGGCTCCAACAGCTACACGTGTGCATTAAAACATTTCTTGTGTATTTATCTAAAGTAAAACAGCAGCCAAAATAGAACAAGCCATGGATGAGATGGGAAGAGTTCAGAGCATCACACAGTCTGAATTACCTTGTCTGAGAGTCCACAGCCTCACTCTTGGCCCAGCTTGTGTCTATTCCAATTAAGGATTTTATGCTCCATTTTTTATGCGTACTCATTCTTATCTGTTTTCTGCCAAACTTGCCTCCTTCAGAATCATTTGAGGCTTTTCTATATTACATGAAGTCTGCAGCAGAAATGACAAAAGAGGTTGGAGCTCACTAGCACCGCTCCGCAGTCCCTTGCGGAGATACTGTTTTCCACAACTGTCCCATACTGCCAGCACCTGCCATGCACTTTGGACTTCGCACAGCTCTCAGGGGGTCTTATCTGGAGCGACACAAAGCAGAGAGAAGCTGAGGATGACTAGAAAACAGCTATCAAGTCTATGGCAAATTTGCCAGCCTGCATATGGTGTAAGATCCTATGATATTTAAAAAGCATGAGCAACTTCACCTAACCTGCATTGGGTTAAAAAAAACCCAAACAAATCTTTTCTTCAGATATTTCCCTTCCATTTCTTGGCACCGTGTTTGCAGCTGTGGGAATCCCTTTGTGCTTAGCAGTGCAGTGGACAGCAAGGCAAATGCTACCCCTGACTCTGCCACCCCTCCGGGCTCTGCACCTCTACTTGTCCCCTCTGTAAAATGGGAAAGGCTGTACCAGGCTCTTCTGTCACGGGCGGCGAGAGTAATGCTGAGGAACCGACTCCCTGTGTGTGTCCAGACTCCCAGTGGTTTCATTCCATTGAGCAGCTGCTTATCAAGAACTGGAAGACATTCATTTTGAAACTTAGGTTTCAAGGTATTCAAGACAAATTGCTTGTCATTTCTTAAATTTTTGTTTCCTGAAACTTTTCATGGCTATTTTAAATCAATTAAAGCGGATTCTGATTTGACTGACAGCTTAAGTCGCTTGGGAGATTTAATTTAAACAAAATTCACTACTTCCATTTTGTTTATCTCAGAAACATCTGCAGCAGTTGGGGAGGATTTACACTCCAGTCAATAAATGCATGAGTAAAACTTCCTGCTATTCAAAGACTGCCAGACCAGGCCGTAACAGAGCATAAACCAGTGATGGAGTCCCAGCGAGGGCTACGAGAGGAAAGTCTGCAGTGAGCTGCAAGCTGTGTTTTTCTGTTTGCTGCATTCCCATGGTTAGCTCCGTCAGCCGTGATGCACGTAAGCAGAGCTACTATATGCAGGCTTTAAGGAAGATGATAAAAAAAAGCAGTTTTCAAGAGATGACATTGCTGATGCTCTCCCTGAGTCAGCACTGGAGAGTGCTGCTCCCCCTCCGTGGGGACTGCTGACCGGTTCGTTAGTACTGTAACATCACAGCGCACAATTCAACCCCAAAGAACCTCACCCCGCAATTATAAAAATGAGAGTCCAGCACCCTGACTACTGCTCTGGGTCCGCTCTCTTCGATAGCCTTCATTTCTATTTGATACACGCCACTAAGAGCCGGGGAATGGCAGTCTGGCATTTTGACTGAAGCTGCCCCAGACTGAAGCACGCAGGGTTTTGCTCTTTGCTTTCACGTGCAAAGGGCTGCACCGGAGCATGCGACAGCTTTTAGCAGGGTGATGCGTAGCTCCTCTCCCAGCCTGCATAGTTTTTCCTGACTATAATGTCCAGCACCCCATTACAGGAAAACATTTTTGCCTTCTTTTATCAAAGTGAAGACCCGAGGGTGTTTTGCGATGTGAGGGGAGAAGTGTTTCACCCCTGGTTTTAGAAGCCCACAAGCCTCGCGTGACCTTTGCCTCCCGTACGCCGCCATGAGTTATCCAACCTGTCACAGGAGCTGGAGACTACGACACGGCCTTGCCTCGGCCCCAGCACCTAATGAAAAGAGACCTTAAGAATCATCAATTCTGAGTACGTGGCACAGAAAAGCTCAAAAATCCTTTGAAAAAGGAGAAAAAGGCAGAGGGAAAGACGTGCGCAACAGACGCTACCTGCGAGCAGGGTCTGAGCTCCCACTCATCCTCCTCCTTCGGAAAAAAGTCTTCTCAAAAGGTAAAAAACCATGTTTCTATATTTAACTCACTCGCTGAGTGGAAAATATGCCCCTGACCCAGCTTTATTTACCCAGGACATCCTATTGAGGGAGTTTTTAATCCAAACACAGTGCTGAAAATAGGATGCATGATTAAAATGCTGACATGGCACCCCATTTATGTCTCTAAAGGTTGAGCGTAATTTTCCGCATTTCATAATTGCTCTGTCTAACCCTTGCTGCCTTTTGCAGAGCATTTGCTCTTTCTCCTCTGGCCTCAGCTTTCTAAATAAAGCTTTTTATTGATTCTGGACTTTCTGTTCACTCCAGATGAGCATCACTAAGGCAGAGAAATTGGTGTTTTATCCCTGCTATATTTTTTGCAGTTTTGGCTAAATACTGTAAATACAGGATGGAAACCTAAGACTTGCTGCCTCACACATAACGTCGGTACCTCTGGTCTGATCCAAACAAATACAGACACCGAGAAATGGGTTCAGGCAGCCTCCTGCGCCGTGCAATGTTACCCATCTTTAGAATAAAAACCAAGCCAGACTCTAAGGTTTGCTGGGTCTACAGCCAAAGCTCAGCTCCCCTGAACAGCAGCTACCGGTAAGACACTGTTGTGGGTTTAAGGTCTAAAATCATTGCTGATGCTGTCACTTGGTGCTGTCCTTAGATAAGATATGATTGTCCACCTCCATATTTCAGACTGCCCTCCCTTGGATTAGCTACCCTGCGCTACTTAGTGACATCTTTGACTAAAGTCCCCATGGTTATTGTATGTGGATTTACAAACACACACAATATCTCTAACAAGGTCTCACTAATTTTAGGTACTTTTTGCTCTTTTCAGCCCGGGTGCACCCTCGGGACCAAGCATACCCCACTGCGGCACCTCAATCTGAGCTGCAGAGGTCAAAGCAGTCTCCGTGACCTCCACTCCTGTAGTTATATCACCCAGAAGAGACCTTGCTGGCAGGTGACCAGGCCAGGATGGAGTGCCAACTTCAGCTATGAGCTTCCTCGTTTACAGTCATTTATGTCACAGCCTTGATGTTATCGAATGGGGTTTCTTGTCCATGAACAGTGACAGTACGCCTTGAACAGACTGTAGACTGTGCCCGAGAGCAGCTTTGCTTTACAGGGTCGGCTTTCTGCTTGCCAGTGTGCCTCCAGATATTTATAACAAATTTCACATACATTTTTGTAGCCACTCAAGTCACTCTTACTTGGTTCACATTTATTTTCATTGGGAGCTTCTCTGCTATCATGGGACAACTTTGGCCCCCAAGTTAGACTTTCCCATTAGGGTAGAAGACCAGTAGAGGAGCAGCGCCAGAGCTCCCACGCGTCCTGAGCAACTGGCGCAGTACTTGAACTGAGTCTTCTTGATCTTAATGGATCCATTTTTATTTCCCCCTCCCCAATAAGTCTACATTTGGCCTTTCTCCATATATGAACATACATAGATTAGACTAGTAAACTTTACAGTAAGTCTTTGTCCATACGGTTCACTCACTAATGGAAAGTTAAGGTTATTGGTTACAACTTAGACACAGCTTTGCTTTATCCGACTCTTCAACAGGCAAGAGGTTAGCTTGCCTGCTTCCGAGCTACTTGCTTTTCACACACTCTTCTCCCCACAACCAAAACCTGAAGGACAGGATCTCAGTAAGCCCCTATTTACAGAGGGATTTGGGAATTCATGTGCAGTTGTTTTGTCACTAGTGAACAAACAAGGCACTAGGTCTGTTCCTATCAGCAGGGTTTAGTTTAAGAGACTGCACTGGGAGGACGCAGAGCTCATAGCTGCACGAGGCAGAGCGAGCTCTGCAGATCCTGATCAAAACCAAAAGCAGATACTTTCCAAAGGCTTTAAGAGCTGAAGCTGCTTAAGCATCCATGTAGCCCTACATACCAACCTAACAAAGCCAAAAGCAGATGCCTCGGGAAAAATATAAGACTAGAGCAAACATAGAGCTATGCTTCCAAAACTCCTCCAGCCTCCAACTATTTGCTGTTTATGGAGTTCATGAGAGGGCGTTTCTGCATCTTGTGCTTGAAAAAGCCACGAATGCAATCTCTACCCACCCTCACCATGTTGCCATACAGGCAAAGGTAGGTTTTGTGTCTCCCCAGCGTGACTGAGGAGGAATAAGCAAGAGCTGGCCAGAGTGGTGGAACCAATGAACAGCTGAAGATGGGGCTCTATATCCATCAGGAATTGCAGGCTCCAGGCAAGCTGGGCTGAACTGATGTTTTAATGGAAATCCTGATTATAACGCCCCAAAAAATTGCATAACTGAATGGTAGTGGTCAGCTTTGGTACAGCTTTCTCTCACAGAGTGATGCCCTTGAAAGACAACTGTCTGAATAAGCTTAATTTCTGTACTTGATGAGCTAGAATTTTGCAGGTACAGCCAGGATACTCCTTGTTGTTCAAAGCACACAAAACAGAGATGGGTTTTGCATCTTCGTCATTCATTCATCATGATCATCCATTTTCATCCTCGGCGATCTGGGGTTTTGCAGATGTAGCCAGGAGATTCCCTTTCCTTCGGCATCCATGAAAGAGCACCTTTATCCAAAAAGCACTCCGAGCTCTTTCTCCTCTGCTTCCTTTAAATGCCCTAGCGAAGGACAGGATCTCTCTGCCAGTGAGACCATCACAGCAGTAACGAACAAAACCCCTCACAGGCACTTCGACGCAAGCCCTGAGATGGACCGCAGCAACCGGACTGGTAATTTGCTACTACCTCCGCATTAAAAGAGTGCTTTTAGCTTCCATGTTAGAACATCATAAAAGCTTTGCTTTATCATCTGAGTAATTAAAATACATGAAGCACAGAAACTAACTGACAAACATCCAAATAAAACCTCTCAGCCAGTAACTGTAATGCAACAGGCTCAGGAGCAAGCAGTTTCTTACACAAACCTGCAAAGCCCAGTGCCCAGAAGCATCCCACCCGGCACCGCTGTCACCGGGGAGGTCACCTTCACAGCCGGGGCTTTGCAGCCCTAATATCGCACATCAGCAAGAGCTGGATTTGTTGAGAGGTGAAAAGCGGTGCCGCAGCTTAACGTGACGAGGGGATAAAGTTATCTCGTCTTCCTTCAGCAGGAAGGGCCCCGCAATTGTCACTGTATGGCAAAGAATACCCACAAGATGTGCTGACAGTTTTGACCATCTGTGGGAAACCGCTCCAAGCATCAAATGAAGAGATTTTTTTTTTTTTTCTTTAATTGCAAGTTGAAATGAATACCATTTATCAGCTTTCTTCCAGTGCTGCACTGCTTTCAGTCATGGCACTGCCCAAGGAATTACAGCAGTGCAAATATTTGCTGGGTTTAACTAGTTTTTACATAATTATTTAATTTCTTCACAAAAAAAAACCCAACCCTTACTGGGAGTGCTGATAGTGCCTAAAATTAAGCATGCACAGGAGCAGTTCAACATCTTTCCAAAAATCAAGGTCTTCTGGACTTGGCTTTGTGTCAGTAATAGAGACATTTCTATCTGTTAGCAACATGCTTTCCTCTTCCTTTCTGGTTAAAGCTGGCAAAGAATTTTTTTTCCTCCTCCCCGCCACCGCCCCCACGGTTTTTATGTTCAAGTGGGGTAAATAAGTATCACTGAGCAACGGCAGCAAGGATTCATTGCACACGCTGGTCTCTCATTTTGCATTTCAGCCTAGCGTCCTTTTCCCTGCGCAGTCCTAACTTGCCAATAGTTGCGTTCTGCAAAAAGCACCGGGAGACCTTGAATTAGCACACCGTGAAAGGCAGGATTAGGAGGCAGTCATTAACAATAGCCGCATGATCTGAAAGCCTCTCATTTAATGGAGTGGTAAGAGTTTATTTACACTGTAACATTAAGAATCCTGATATCCAACTGTCTCATGAGCTTAAGATGTGCCCTTTAATTCCTGCTACCTTGCTGAAACCTCATGTCAACCCTGCATGGACTCTGCTTGCATTAAAAATGAATCGCTTCTAGCTGCTGGAAGCCGGATTTTCCTGACCAGCTTTATGTATCTGGGTAATGGGGTGTAATAGAAAGGTGGTTAGGATTCTCACGTCAGCTTAGATGGAAGGATTAGCACTTTAAAAGAGCAGATTAATCTTTGTGAGACCCAAAAAAACCCCCTGACTCCTGCCACAGAGACCTGCTGCACCTAAATGACTTCCTTTAACACGTATAAAACTAAAGTGACTTAATTTATGGAACTAAAACCTGTTAAAAGAAATGGACATGCGGTCCAACTCAGACACGCACCCGTAGATCATCTCCACAAAACTGTGGACCTTGTGCTTAATTAGGCGTTGAGAACATGAAGCCATGTACAAGACACGGTTCGGTGCCTTTCAGAAATACTGAAGCAATTTTCCTGGCTGGGCACTGCCCAGAGGAGGGTGTGCCAGAGCATCGCCTCCCCCTGCCCTCCCTCCCCATCCGCCAGGACACGGAGTACTGACTCACTTGACCCTATGTCGAGCAAGTATATTTCTTAAATGCATTAGTAACTTCATTAACTTTGATGTTTTGGGGATTTTCTTTTTTTTTTTAAAGCCAGTCTAAAGCCAAGAAGGGCTTATCGAGAAGATAATTACTCTCTACTCATACAGGAAGATGAATAGGCCAAAGGAGACCGTTCTGGTCCTCTTGTCTGATCTCTTGCCATCTCCCAACAAGGTCTGAGCAGTCTGCAGTAAATAAAGGCTAATCTTAAACCCCTAACAACATCTGACCCTTACGAGACAGGACCTTGACAAGGGGTCACCTCCTTCTGTATGGATGTCCCAGGGATGGGAGTCAATGCCAGACAAGCAGTCTCTACATTAATTTTTTTTTTTTTTTAAATATTAGTAGGCTTGAAAGGCCAACATTTGATATGCATCAAGTTCAGCTTCATAGCTTCGATTATTTTTAATTTTTTTTTAAATTAATCCCAGCTACCATTGAATGGCTACAGGAAGGCAGGAACAACAGAGGCCAAGGCCAGACTGTTGATGGAGCTGCAGCAGTTGTAGCTGAGAGCAGATTGTACTCATCATAGCTGAGTCTATCTGGCACATACCTTTCTGTCCCAGACACTCCGGTGTTTTTGTCCCTTTACTAGTTTTCCAGACTAACTCAGTGCATGAAGACCAGTTCCCACATTGCTTTCCCCCTTCACCCTTCCACTTTTGCCACTACACCTCATCTCCTTGCCCTAATCTCAAGGCTGCCTCTTGTTTTCAATGTTGTCCCCTCAACCCCTATTCATGTCCCAGGCTGGGATTTTTTTTTTTTTTTTAATTATTTTTTGTCATGCAGTGCCCCTCTCCACCCAACCATTGCTCGCTGGTGGCATTGCTTTCCCTTTCGGGGAACCGACTGCCACCCAGGGAGCTCTGAAACCACCAGAGATATCCCCTGCTCTCATTTCCCAGTGTCAAGCTCAGAATTACATTGCAACAAATACGAGCATCGAATGAACTTTACAGAGCTCTTTTGCTTCCTACGTTATAACATGTTTGGTCAGATAATTTAGCAGACAAAAAAGTCATTCTTTAAAACACAAAATAGGCCAAAGGGCTAAACTTTAACACTTTATAAACAATGCCAAAACAGTCTTACAATGGGATGATTTTAGTGTTCGGGACATGGATGGCTCAGAATTCCTGGTAATAATAGCTTCTTTATTAGCATAGCTATATCTTTTTTTCTCTTTAGATGAAAATGTATGCAGATTACTTCATGTTGCAAACTGAAATAAATACAGAAAACCTGCACTCCTCTTCAATGAGTTATTTGCCAAATCATATCAGATGGCCAACCCTGCACTCAGATAGATTGCTCCAGCCCTGACCCCGGAGCGTGCTCGCGTTAGGAATTGCAGATAATTCAATGATTCTTTGTGCTAGCTCAGCTCAAGGCTTCTTGTGAGCAAAGAGTTCAGTGCTATGAAATTTGCATCCCAATAAAATAGCCCTATGATATAAATAATGCCCATTTGCTTTTGGCTGGAACCAACATGTTCATTAATCTCAGCACCTCAGGATGGACTCGGTCTGGCTCACCACAGAGGAAAGGTCACTGCTTTGTCAGCTTTGCTCCTCAGCCTCCTCTCATTAAATTTCCATCTAGATACCGCATACTTTGCTTGTTAAGAAGCGAGGGTTTTTAGGATTAGCTTAATATTTGCCAGACCAAACAGCTCGAGAGGCACAGGGCTCAAGAAAAGGGACCGACGTGCATCCTCAGAGCATAACGCTGCCAAACAGGTCGATTCAGTTAGGCATCTATCTAGTGGGAGCTGATACAAGATCTTCTTTCTTTAGGTCTGGTGAGTACTGGCTGTTATTTGAGGGTTGGGTGAAGGAAGGAAGATGTAGTACTTGGATGTCTGACCTGGCTAGAGCAGACCTGCCTCATTAGGAACCATCTCTGGGGGCTCCAAATCCGCTTCCCTATGACCCCCTGGGCTAGAAATTCAGCTACAAACAGCAAGATCAGAAGAGGGAGAAGGATCTGAAAAGACACCAGAAAGAAAACATCGGGAAAGATACTCCCGTGTTACCAGCCAAAGCACATGCGTGAGTTATCCCAGCAACTGATTTCTGGAAAGCAGCTGGCTAAGTAGGGATAACAGCAGGCTGGGAGCCTTGTTGTTTCTGGATCATTCCCTGCTTTTCAACCAGATGCTAGCTCATCTCTCTGACCCAGCAGAGGAAGGTCTTATGGACTCCGCTCTTACATACTTTTGAGAGCTAGAGATGGCACTGCCAGCTTTGTGCCATCCCAAGTCTGCCCAAAGCTAGAGATGTGCTATTTTGGGGAGCACTAGGCTTTACAGTCAGTTAAGCACCGCAAAGCCCACCCATTCCCTGCAAGCTTGAGTTGCAAGAGCAACTCCAAGGTAGTACGGTAGAAATACGCCCCACCTGCCTACGTTTCTATCCATACAACAAGCACTAGGCATCTCAAGGCAACACAGATGTACCAGTGATATTTTTAGCTTTCTACCTCATAAGAAATGAGAAGTCAACAAGAAATGCTCCAGAAATAGCCATTTCAAACCTAAATAAAAACTATACTGTCCAAAATAAAAAAACATACATTTTTCTTCCTCCTGAGAGGAAAAGCATGGGAGAAGGTATCACATGCGAGAGGCACGAATCACATTGCCAGCAGTAGAGAGGGAGAGTTGATACCTCAGATGATTACATTTCTCTTGTCACCAGATATGTTCAGCGGAGATGAAAAATTCATTTCATGATGAGAATCCTTTGTCAAGCTCTCTCCCGTGCAGCGTAAGTACGATAACCCAATCTGCTTAGCACAGCGCATGCCTTAAAGTGACCACGGGAGATAGCCCTTCATGTGAGTTATAGTCTGCAAGCAGAATAGCACACAAACTGTGTTCTTCCAATTAACTTTTCCTTGCCCCTGGTTAAGATTCTTTTTTTATTTTTGATCAAATGGATAAAGCCGAGCCTTCAGAAATGCAACTTTCCCACCACGTACATCCCATTACACTGTCACCGGTGGCACAGGCAATACCAGGAAAGGCAAGATTTAAGAAACAAGCTGGAGAACGATTCAGACTGGCTTCAACAGTTATTACTGTTAGACCTGTTTGTTCACCCCCAAGCTTCACGGTCTTTTCTTTCTGCTCTACGCTGCTCTGTTTCTGCTGCAGATTCTCCCCGTTTGAGGTAATTTGGCATTCATAAAACACTAACTTCACGAATTTGCTGCTGCTGGCAGGTAGAAACACACTTTGCTTTGCAGCTGTTCACTGTACATCTACTAAAGCATTCAGAAGCCATAGCAGTAGGAGAAGCATGAAAAACTACATTTCATCCTTTCCATGATTACTGCAGTGGGCCGAATCCACAGCAGATGCAAATAAGCATGAGATCCTCCACCTTGTTCGACCACCTGCTTCGCACTTTAGTCACTCAATTCAGCCAAAACCTTAATGAACATGTTATTTTAGATTGCCCATGAGAATTCTCCACATTTAAGCAATCAAAGAAATTGAGATTTTTATCCTAATGACCATTCAAGAGGGCTTCCAGCTTCCCCATTGCCTTCTGCACTCAGCCTGATCTAGACTTCATCACCGCTCAGAGCAGCTGATCCGTATGAGCCCCCCTCATTTCTCAGGTATATTGGAGCAAAGATGCAGGAGTGCTCGATGCCCCATCCGCACCCTTCCCCTCCCCTCCCCAACCATCCTCCTGGCCCAACGTGATCTTAGAGCCCATTTACTGAGACTCCTGTTACACAGGAGAAGGTGCTCAGGGGTAGAACTGGCACCGCGTATTTATTTTATGGCACTGTGGGTAAGTGCAATATACTGAGAGTGAGGAGAGGGGAAAGCAAGCACTTACCCAGCCATTTACTGCACGCCACAACCTTTCCTCTCTCCAGCGCATCACACTTCTCCAAAACTGCCATGTCCCCAAGGTGTCACTGAAGTAGAAAAAGTCATATAAGAACCTGGCAATAAAACAGGCAAGCAACTCTTTATCTCTGAGCCTGGGGATCCTTTGGGAAACTCTCCTCTGGGGCAGAAAGTGATGCTCCTCCAGGACCATGCTGCTGGTGGGCTTTGCAGGGAGGGCTGGGAAGCCCGAGCTCTCCCATGGTGTTAGCTAGGGCAGGCCGTCACCTTGAACTTCACCACCCTCCCAGAGACAGGGCTGGATCCTTAGCTCTAGGGCTGCGTTCAGAAACCATGCAACATTTTGAAGGGTAGCTGGAGATGATGGGGAAAGGAACAGCAAAGAGTTGTTCTGAAGTTTTCTTGGAAGTAAGCAATACAGCAGAGAAGATGCCCCATACCATCCCCACACCATCCAGCTGTGCTGCTGGGGGAGCATTTATATCCCTTCTTTATATCCCCTCTTCCCACATTCATCAGCAGCATCACCTGGGCAAGCCAAATCCCCCACCTGCAGGCAGGTGAGGTCTGTGCTTTACCCAGCAGCAGCATGAACCCAGCTTCTATCATTTACACATGAGATGTGTCCAGGTCTCCACAGAGAAAGAATTTTAGCAGTAGGAACAACAACTACAAAATGACTATTTTATGTTTAAACTAAGGCTGATGGTGCCGGGAGGAAGGTGACTCAGAGGCATCCACACTTTCCTCCTCAGAGCTCGTGCTTGCGTCATCCTGTGTCAGCCATCAAACCAGCTCCGCTTTACTACTGCAGAAACCTGTTTTTCGTGTTCTTATTTCCTGCCTTGATGGTTTCTTGCGTAGGTGGCAGCAGAAAGTCTATGGCACAACATTGTAGGGCTTGTCCGACGAGAGATGATTTCATTTATGTTTGAACTGGTATTTATTACACGGGAGAGATGGGCAGTTTATCCCTCTGGTTTAGGCTGAATGGCTTTTTTTCAGCTCACATTCCAAAATGATTGAAGAAAACAGCTCTAAGGCATTTCTAAAATAAAAAGAAATCAGCAACTTAACAGCGCCTTTAAGTTCATGCCTTGTATTTCCAAAGGGTGAAACCTTGTGTCAAACCCTTAGGCTACCTCAGGCCCATCACTTGGCCTTCCTGCATTTCCCACTGTCCCTCAGAAACTTCTTATGAAAGTATAATTGACCCACCAAACCCAAATTTGTCTTTATCCTAGTTCCTGCATCATCCTTCAGGTATATTTTCTTAAAATGAAATTCAAGTAGAAAGCGCTTTAGGAAATGCTTTGCAGCCCCTCCTTCCCCAAAGGCGCAATCTGCTTTAATTAGGATCGTACTCAAAGTACAAGATTTGGATGCAGCTAGTGAGACTCACATTTCAGAAGGGCCATAACCGGTCTGATAAAGACATACCATTTTCAATCAGGCTACTGGGACTTAGAAAGATATTTGAAATCTGTCGACATACAATTCTAGTAGCGGAAAATAAAATGTTGTTAGACATGTCTGCTCGCAAAATCAGCTTTGCCGGGATCCATCTGGCCTGCACTGCAGGCTTCTGCCTTTCTCTTTACTGTGCTCTGCTCAGGATCCACCCAAATCCAGTGTATTTAAATTCCCGTAAGACAAAGTGCAGCTGATGGACATCACATGCAGTCTTCCCAAAGTGGCTGCCGATGCCCCTGCTTCCAGGTAAAACTTCAGGCAGGAGATGACAGTTTCCTCAGTGGATTTTCGTGTCCTCTCTGCGATGACGTGCAGGCGATGGCATGCATGGTATGGCTCCATTTCAGCAGTCAATCCCAAGGCAGGGCTGCGGTGAGGACATGATGAAGCTCTCTCCTTCTTGTACTAATACCTGGGCTGGCAGCGATGAGACGGTGACCTCGGCGAGCTGACGCTGCGTTTGCCATCACGTCATCTGCAGCTCGGAGCCGGTCTAGGCAGGACCACGGGAAAAGCTAATGCAGCCTTGCTCTGCTTATAGGCTTAATGGTACGATACTTTACACACAGCAGGAAGCATTTGCTGAGAAATCAGCACGACCAAGGCCTGGGGGAACAGGTTCACGCTGACAGATACCCAGGCTTAAGCCTCACTCTCTAATAGGATTAGCACACAGGCATTTGTTTCCCTGGCCCAATTAGAAACCCCAATTATGGGGTTTTTAGCAGCCTTTAGAGAGCTTCAGTCAAAACCAAAGAGCCTCCATCCTCCCAGTCTCACTTCGTACCACTTCCCATTATGGTTAAATGCAAAACGCTAAAAATAAAAATCACTCCTTGCCTCTCTGCCGTCAGTCTGTCCTGCAGGAGACAGAGCCTGAGACTGAGACTAAGAGAAGGAACCCTCCGGCCTCAGAAGTTTTGGGGAAGGTTTGGACACCTACAAAAAAATCCCTTTTCCAACTCAGAAATTGGAGCTATCAGAGACACACAAAAAGTTTACTTTTGTTTGTCTTTTCCCCAGTTTGACTCATTTCTAACATTAGTGGGTTCTTAAAATTAGCATGGTCGGAAAGGTAGATGGATATGTCCCACCAGTAGACCAGGCCATCGTCAGGAGTTGCTGGTGCGCCCTTCTCAGCCAAGCTCACAGGCACCAGCCACCCATGGGTGCTACGCTGTACAGGGTCTTCTATATTTTGGGGTTTGGTTTTTTTTTTTCCCCCAGACCCTCCCAACTTTTCCAAATTTCCAAAAGGCTTTTTGCCAAGTCTTGCTCACTTCTCCTTCCAGGAGGCACTGTCTTCTGCCCCTGCTCTCTTTGTAGCTAAACTACACGAAACTCATAAGAACATAATTACTGCCAAGAGCTCAATGCTTCCAGCAAGCATGGTTAACACTGCCCAAGGAATGCAGAAGTTTTTAAGGAAGATCTGACAGGCAGAAAGGCAGGACAACCTTATATAAAAAGCCAATTGTTTTCTTTCAGGAAAAAAGACTAAAAAATGTCTATTTTTCTAACATACATATTAAACACTACCATCCTGCCCTGCCCCGAATACTGGGGCTCAGGGAAAGAGCCAATGAAGGGTTTTTTTAATGTCAAAGGATAAGGGTAGACAAAAAGGATTTTCTAAATTGTGTTGATTCTTGCTGTAGGTAGACAGATGAATTACAAAATAAGCGACAGATTAGCCCAGCACATTGCAAGTGGCAATATGGGTATTTGCCTTGCTAATTGCATCATTAGCTAATCCGCCCTCAAAGTTAAAGGACTTGTGATCAAATTACTACTCTAATAATCAGTGATGTGATCTTTTTCCAGCTCTGCAGAACAGGTCTCTTGCCCTCTTTATGCTTCTGCTTTCCTATCTACAGAGATGATAATTTTCCTTTTTTTTTCCCTAAGAAAACCGGAGGTTAACTTCAGGAAAACTATACATTTTTTTGATGGAGGTAGCGTATCAGAACAAAATATTTGTGGTTATTAAATGAGGAAAACTTCAAGACGTGTCATTTTTCTTCCTCTTCTTCATCCAAAGGACAATGAATCCTCAGCTCCTTTTAAAGTTTATAAATAGGGTTTGGAAGTGCATTGAGCATGAGGGGAGTCATCCTTCTAATATTGCTCTGCAATGCCAAGCTAACGCGCTGGTAAATTAAACCCCCTTTTATCGGTGCAGGGGAGGGATCTGCCAGTGAGTTATCTCTCCACTTTGTAGGACAGATTACAGATAGAAAAGGGCAGCCCACCAGGGAGGATGGCTCTTGCTCTTTAAAATTGTAAGCGACCTGTCACCAATGTTGTTTTTTTCCCATTTGCTCTAAATTTTGCAGTAGCTTCTTGACCTCATTAGAAGACTCCAAGGCCTGGCTTGGGACTGATGTTGGTAGAAAATTGAACGGAACCCAAGGAATATTCAATCAAAGCAATATAATCTCAGAAAAGCCCATCATACAGTTAAAAATGAAGATAACCGGGCTGCTGGCATTTGGCTCTGAGAAAGCCAAAAGTGTTGCAATGATGTAGTCCTTACCGCAAGCTGGTTTTGGGAGCGCTGAGAGACCAGGGGTTCATTTTCCCTTTTTTATCCACACGACTTCTCCTCCTGGGTAACACCAGCTGGACGCACACGTGTCCCATCTAGCAAGATCAGCCATCCCTTCCTCCTAAGGGCCTGAAGGAAGGAGCAGCAAGGAGCCGGCACAATGCGGCAGTGGGGCAGCAAGAGCAGAAGAGCCAACGCAGTCAGTGCCGAAGGGACGCAGCTAAGACACTTGCTACTTTTCTAGCATCTCATCTCCCCACCGTGCCCGTGAAATGGTCCAGCAACAGACAAGCTCAGATCCACCCCGGGTGCTCTGAGCTGGTGCCATCGTAGTAGCTCTCCAAGTTGCCCCAGGAGGAGCTTCCACGCCAAGCCTTACTCCTGCAGCCAGGAGATCAATCTCTTCCTTCCCATAAATTCAGAAAGCAACGAGGCAGTGAGATTTTTCCTGTGGTTTATCATTGAAACTTGGCCAACATGACGAACCTACCCTTCTCATGCTGCATACAGATAGGGGGGTTTGCAGCACACAGATTCCCCATGGCCCATCGTTATCTCCAAAACTACATCTGTGCTGAACATGCCCAGGGCCTGAGCACTGTCTGGGCATCATCCAATGCTGGTTTTGTGCTGAGCACACTCCCTGGCATGGATTTGGCTTGTGCCAACTCACTCTTGGACTGTGGTCAGACATGGGTAAGGCCATTCTGGTTGATGGGTGAAAAGGTCTCAGCTGTAGGGACACAGACTGGGTCACGCTGCTTGCCCTCAGGGCTAGCGAGCAGCGCTGGCCTGCTGTATTTACTGGTGTAGCTGTACTCTCAGGTCAAGGCAAAGGCTGTTTAAAATGTCAAACAGGCTAATTAATGCAGGTTTTCAGAAGCACTGAGTGCTCATTACTTCAGAGAAAATTGGTGAGAACTTCAACTGCTCAGTGCCTCTAGAAACTGGGTATCTAAACACTTGCAGGGCTGCTATCAACACCAAAGGCATCTCCCAAGTGCACCTTGAACTCGCAAAGCTGGTTAAAGGGCTGCTTACCTGCTGTGACCGCTTCTTTCAGCGAACCAATGGCAATGAGTAGGACGGGCTCAGCACCGAGGGGTGTTTGGCAACATCAGGAACCAGCTCTTTTAGAGCTGACCATCTCCTCAGAGCACAGTACAGCCACTGCAGCACCACAGCGATGCACCGGTCAGCTGGAAAAGCAAGGACAATTTGTCACGAAAAGTCGCCTTTGCTGTGTCGCTCAGGTTTACCCAAATGGATGGAGAGCAGCAAGGGAGTAAACACAGAACAAGTCATTATGAGATCATGAAAATAGCACCAGTTCCTGCTCCGCGGCTCTCGCCAGCTGAGCTCTCTGAAGGACAGACTCTCATCTCTGGGAATTTTTTCAAACTGATGTTTTATTTCCCCTCCACCACCAGTAGCAATAAGCTCAGATGAGCTAGCAGAGCATGTACAGGGCCCTATTGACCAACTGGTCCCCACGGGAAGTTTCCAGTTCCAATGTCCGCTTTTAGGGTTCTTGCACAAACAGTCTTGATACGGCAAACCCATAAACACCTATTTCTTGAAGAATGCCTCCCAGCTTCCCTTCTTAGTGCCCAACCTCTTACTTGCTGTAGTTCATGCATAAAATTATTTGCCTCAGGTCTGTTTTTGAAGAGTCCTGGCTTCTTCGCTCATCGAGCACCGTGGCTGGGATGGGCGTCTGCCTTGGAGGGGCTGACACCACTGCAGCATGAACTGTATTTGGCAGCCTGTGCTGTGCTGTGCTGCTCCCAAAGCAGTGACACGTTTCCATCCACCACTGCTCAAAAGTTAAAAGCTTGTCATAACATGTCAGGTGGCAATGCTGAAACGCAAGTCTGATGAGACAACTTTCAGTCCACCGCAGACAGCCTGCTCTGGATGCTGAAGAGATGGAGAGTCGGCATCTGAGCCACTGAAAAAAAGGCTTCATCTGCTTATGCCAGAATCTCTCCCCCTCCTCTTGCTAGAAGAATACTCCAGAGAAAGGAAGCCAGTTGGAAATTTGGAGACATGGTCATTTTAAAAACTGTAAACCATTCCTTTTGTTGGAAACTTAAGCTTCAGAGTTGAGTGAACAGCGGGACAGGATTTCTTTCTGTATTGCTAAATTTAAAAAAAAAAAAAAAAGAGAAAGAAAAGAAACCCTGAACTCCTCAGTACAGGAAAAAAGCAATTTGCCAAGTGCTAGTGCTAGTGCTAGTGCTAGTGCTAGGCCAGAACATGGGCAATGGCATTTCCCACTCCCAAAATAATGTGGCCCAAACCCAGATCCCTTAATATTTGGGAAAGGTTGAAGCTGGCATACAAATTATGAGTGCACACTGACTACAAAGAACAACATTGCTTTTGAATTCTAGCCCCTGGGGTCTCTCATAGGACGGCCAATTGCATAAAAGAGAGCAAGGTAGCTGGCAAAAGGTAAAGGAAGTCTTAAGAGGAGAATCAGGGCTGATGCACCTTTAGCTATAGCACCTGGTATTTTCCCCTTCACAGCCTTTCCAGGGCAAGGCTCACTTTTCAACTCGGTACTCAACTGAGTATCGCTCAATTGTTCTCTGAGGGAAAAAAAAAAAGGTAAATAAAGAGAATACTATAGCGTTAAAGGCACTGCAGATCAAGAATTGCTTCAGCAGCACAGCCGAAATATGTGCCCTCAATAGATTATCCCAGTTTCATATCCTTTAGGCAGCTTGTCTACAAACCAGCACTGGCAAGGAAAAATCCTGTCAAAAAGCGCTTTTTTCTATCTTTATCCTCTGAGTGTCCAACTCTTTTTGCTAAATCTCTACAGTCTGAAGCTTAAATTACCATTTCTGACCAGTGCAGAAACATGCAGAAACAAATGATGAAATATTCATGAGTTGTTCATACTTTGCATCTTACAGAAGCAAGAGCCAGCACTAAATTTGCATGATCTAACCAAAGAAGACAGTTCAAGAGAAAAGCACTTTATATAGCGATATTGAAAAACTTTTATATATTGAGGTAAAACCAGCAAGTTTCTGCCCTTACTTGTGCAGAGTCACACGTTGTTTGAAGAGCATCCCACTAAATTTTCTGAGGATGTGTAAATGTGTCATCTGGACCACAGGAAATAAAGCAGGGTTAAAACACTGAACAAAACTGCGTGGAAGTTAACAAGCCCAAGGTTCATAAACCTTGCGATAGAAGCTTGCAGAGACCTTTCAAGGCTCATCCAATAAAGCCCTATGGCACTTTGTTCTTCCCCCCCTAAATCTCCATCTGTCTGAGCCAGCATCAGCAGGAAATTTTGCATGGAAGCTTGCCAGACAAAATAGCTACTTCATCTGGCTTTCAACTGCCATTAGTTTTAGAGACTTCTTAGAGGAATATGTTAAAAATCTCTATTATTTTTAAACTATGTCCTAAGTTAGAGATGGGCCATGTCTGGTCTCTATGCACGTGGTATCTGTCTTACAAAAGAGGTAATTCATGTGTGCTTTAATATTATATGTGCAATTATTTTCAATCTGCATTCTGCCTTTTTCACCTTGCCTTGTACTGAAAGCTGAAAATGCTCCTGCTTCCTGGAAATGCTCAAAAGTTCTTTAATTTAATTAAATCCATCTCACTCCCCTCTGAATTGCCCCAAACCTTCCAGATACAGCTGTCTCACAAGACTAAGTGGACTTGACCCTCAACCCTTGGCATGGGTTAGACTTCGATATCCATGTTCACTTGCTGACACGAAGAGAAGCTTTGTCACCATGAGCACATGGGTGACAATTGACCTCAGCTCCTGGCACCTTATTTTACAAATAGCCTCTTTGAAAACTCTTCCTTCCCACAGCATGGCACAGGTGACATAATGTGCTCTTAAATGCTTCCAAAAAAAGTTCACTTAAATTTGGCACCTTATGGATTTATTTTCGTGAGGATAGAAAAATCTGGTGATACGACAGCAGTTTTTGCAAGCTCTTCTTTTCCTTGTAGAAGGTAGAAGTCTCCCTATGAGCACACGCTCAAAACACAGCATCTCTCTGCTTCTGCCAGGAGCTCACCTGTGGCTCTTCCACCTTGGCCTCCACCATCCATTGTTTGCAACCAGTACCCCAGCTCCCAGAATGTAAATCTCTCTTTAACAGCAAAGATGCTCACAAACACCTTCTACTGAAATTACACAGCATTTACCAGGTACTCTTGGAATCAAAACCCATTTAGTATGTCACTAATAGCCTTCAGAATAACCAGACCTCCTCAAACAAGGTTTGGCTGTGGGGGTCAAGGTGCAATTTTTAATGTTGAGGTTTTTAGGAGATTTTGGCAGGTTCCTCTAGAGTGTCTTGGTAGTTCAGATGAAGTTACAAGGACTGTGCTCTATTACTGGAGTAGATCCCATTGAAAAGCGAAAGAAACTTAATGCTCACGTGATGAAATGTCTCATAACCCTATTTGTTACTATTTCTCCTCTCGTCACGTATGGAGATAAGGCTACATAGGTCCTTTTCTAAACAGCCTTTGTGAGGAGCCCTACATAGCTATAGCAGCCCTAAAAAGAATTTCAGCTATAGCCATGCAGCAGCTGCTCCCAGAGGCAGAAGCTTATGGAATAGCTCAGCAGCCCCCCACGAGCTGCGGGATGCGAAGGGCTTGTGTGGGGTTTCTGGGGAGACCAGGACCCTCTTGGAGGGACCATTGGCCAAGTTCCTGTAGCACAGACTGTCCCCTCTCTGCAGCGTTATTCACAGCCCGACCAGGGGACGCTGTGTCAGGGTCACGCTAACAACGGAGCAGAGGCACTGGCCCTTCAAGGCCAGGATGGTGCTGTCCTCGTATCATAGGGCTGCATATGAATAACTGAATTTTCACTGCTTTCTAAAATTCACTTAAGCCTTTTATTGTGACAAGGACACACAGAATTGCGGGACATTTGCAGAGAAATGCAGGAAGATAAGATTTGTCATTTCTGGGGTTTACCAAACTTGACAGCATCTCCTCAAATTTGTAGAGCGATCATTTTCAAAGCAATGAATCTAATTGGTGTTCTTTCTCTATTAATACAGCAGGGACTTTTCTTTCTATATTTTTAATAGTTGGGGTATGTCATTTTTGATCTACATTTTAATAATTAGTAGAATATCATTTCAAATGAAAAATGCCAAGGAGGGTATTTATGTGATGCAGTTCTGCCTCGGGCATTAATGAAGTATGATACTATGCAGCAGGCACAGTTGCGTTATGTGTAACAATACAAATTGAATGTAAGTAATATCATTATTTGTGGTGTAACACAACGGCTGCACAAATAGCATTCCTGACAATAAATACCGTTGTTATGATAGGAAGGTACTGCTAATGCCACTAAGCATTACAATCAATTCTTGATAACATCATGTGAACCAAGCTAATAAATTGGGAATTATATGCCTTCTGCACATTTCTGCCTATGTGAGCCAGGACTTGTTTGCTAATAGAGTAACAAATAATCCTGCTGGAAAAATAGTCAAGAAAGCTGGAAGATAACAAACCAAAAAAAGTCCAAACGTAGCACCTGCCGTGGACGAAAATGACTTTTGCAGGGTTGCTTAATATGCAAGAATGACACACAAGTTATGTAAAAAAAAAAAATCACCTTTTGGAAAGACAGCTGCAAAGCAGAACCTCTGCCCCAGCCCCAAGGGCGGTAACAAACCCCCAGAAACAAGATGTAGACGTGCCGCCTCGCAGGAGCATCCTGAGCACTCGGCCCTGCTGAAAGCCTAACGGTGTGGAAAGCAGAACAGCTTTGGCTATACATGCAACACGGGGCCCGGGGGCTTGGTCCTGCTGCTCGCTGAGCTTACCAGCTGCAAAATACAGCACTTCTATCAATGTGAGCAAGGGGTGCCCCATGCACCTCTGCCCGGACCAAAACATCCCGCGGGAGGGAAGAGAAAGGGCAGGCTGCCGCGGCTTTGATGGAAGGCGGACTTCCAACCCCCCAGACACGAGATGGTTCAACAGGTCTGGAAAAGACTGTGAAATGCGAGTCACCCGACTGGAAAAACAGAAGAGAAATTATTCAGAGAAGTTGCGCAAGCTCTCAAATAAATTGCTGGTGCTCCCTGCAAAGGGAGCGTTAGCAACTCTCCTGTGATAGACTTAGAGGAGGGCTGAGGGCTAACATAAGCCTTGCCATTTGCTAAAGGAGAAATTGGAGGAATCACTCAAATGAGGCGGGGATTAAACTGGGACTGAGCTCTAGTGAGAGCGCTCAAGGAAATTTAGATTACAATGATGGAGAGGAAGAGAAGATTAAAACTCAGGGCTGAGTGAGTAATGCACAACAAATGTATTCAAATGAATCTCTTCCATCGAGGCACTTCCAGGGCTGCCATCACCTCGCAATTTTTAATGCACTTACTCTGCTGGAAGGAAGGCAGTGCTGCTATTTCTATCCTTCGCTTGGGGAATGGAAACATAGAGAGATTAAGTATCTTCCTCAAGGTGACCCAAAATATCTGTTCCAGAACAGGAGAATTTCAGGTCTCGGCATAGCCGGGGGGACCATCGCTCCCCCCTGCCTGTGAACAGCAGGAATGTTTGGGGTGGAAGTTTGCTCCTCAGGTTTTTCCTCCAGCTTGTAATTGTGGACTGCAGATCCCTGGCCTGGGAGACAACACCAAACAGCCCGCAGCCAGTGCCAGTATCTTCCCCAGGCTCCTCTTCTCTGTTCATCCACAGACTTCTGCTGAAGGCACCAGGAATGTCTTTTGGGGCATCAAGAGGCGCAAGGTGAGGGTGACGCATTCGGGCGGGCATGTTTGCGACTCCTTTAATGACTGCAGCAGGAGATGCAAATGGTAGAGCTGCCTGCGCTGATGACAGTGCTGAGACCGTGCTGTGGGAGGGAAGGAGATACCGGGGGACTTGCCTGACAACTTGGTTTGCAATTAAGTTGGCTCCATTTAAATCCCACACAGATGCATGGATCTTGTCCCTGCAGAGCTGGATCCTCACCTGTCGGGGTCTGTGGTTAAAATAACCTTCTGGGGAGCCTCTTCCTTGTGCCTTGTGCCTTCTGAGCTTGAGCTGGCAAAAATTTGTGAAATAGCTCCTGTGGCTATTTAATTTTAGTATAAGTGAATTTGCCCAGAGCTACTGGAAATTACACTGCTACTCTTTCCACTGCTACCAGACAGTCCATTAGTACTCAAGAGTTTGCCGTAGAAAAATACATCACTATGGCAGACAAGAGACAAAATTCATTTTAGACTTGCAGCCGTAGCGCAGTTTGTCCCCAGCGTTCACACCGATGTCCTAGTAGGAACCATCAGCTTTCATCCCCTGCCAGCGTAGTGTAAAATAACAAATGAAGTGTCCAGGCAGCACAGACTGAAGCCAGCCAGGGGAGCGGCCCAACCATTTGATTACAAGCCTCCTCCTCCTTCGTCTTCTGGCTACTCCTGTTTGTGGTTGCTCACTGGTCCTGCTCCAAGCAGGAGGATGAGTCGCTGCTGTAGCCAGCGAAGCTGCTTCCCAGGGAGAAGAGGACGTGGCGCTGGCTGCTTTCGAGCAGAAGACAGCTTGGAGCCCAGGTCCTGGTGAGCAGGTTATTCCTGGGTCTGATCCAGCAAAGGTCAGCTTGGCACATTCGGAAAAGCGAGCCCTGCTCTCAGAAGACAGCTGCAGGCTCTCGCTTTCAAACAGGCAGGAGTGATAAAATGTGCAGTTTGATTTCAAGGCCCCAGCTCTTGCAAGAGGTGCATGCAAGTTTTATTTTTTATTTAATGAAAAAAAAAAAAAATCATGAATAGCTCAGCGCTTGGCATTTTGTAGCCAGCTGTCCGTGGCTTCCCACTCAGCCTGGCAGTTTCTGTCCTTTGCTCTTCAGAAGCACCTTCCTCTGGTCCCCGAGCCCAGAGCCCGCTCAGCCATCTGCCCCCGTCCCTTTGGCCTCGCTGAGTGCCATCCAGGTGCCCATTCTTTTCTCTTTAATGAAAAGTGAGTTGGATGCCCTTGAATGCTTTTCAAGATCTTGCTGTGTCTGTGCAGGGTGCACGTGAACATGGGGAAGAGGGAGAGCCACCCACGGAACAGCTCGCAGGACCTCCTCTGCGCCCTCCTGCAGACGGCAGGGATTTCTCACCACCCAACGCAGGCTGATGAGTGGCTTGGAAGAAAAAAAAAAAAATGATGCTCCTAGAGGGAAAATCTTGGTTCTGCGTGCAAATCTGGTAATAGCACTGTCCCCAAGGCTGGTAGCAATTTTTACCCCCATTTATATTTTGTCTGGGCTTTCACACGCCTGTCCAGCTGCCAAAACACGTTTTCTGTTGTTGCCTCATTTGCAAAAGGTTTTTCATTCCTCTTTCTCTGTTCTTCACACTAGCCCATTTGCCCCTATCTCTGCTCCCAGACACAACACCTCCCAGTTGGTTTCTCTAGGTTGCAAGGAGTTAGCTGCAAGGCAGCTTGCTTTCACGCCTGCCATGAAACGCTCAACATTTCTACAAAATTTCATCAAACGCTCTCGAGTCCCCCAAACTTCTGCTAGGCACCGCAGGGTAGCTGCAAGGCTAAGCCCAGCCAGCCAGAAGCAAGTGGGACTGCTTCTATCGCTTTCCTTGGGAGCGTGTTTTAATCCACAGCTGAATCCCTTTTACTGGACTTGCTCTGGACCCAATCCCAAGCTCTATTACAGTCTGGAGAAGCGTTCCCATCTATTTCAGTAAGCGATGGATGAGGTCACATCACTTCATAAATGGAGCTGCATGGTGGCATAGTTAATCTTTGTCCCCATCCCCGACTTGAGTTGCCTTAGCATCCGCCACCATCCATCCCGTCCTCAGCTCCCCAAAAACGGGGCTGTGTCCCACTGTGAGACACCACCATCATCCCACCAACCTACATGTGTTCACGGCCACGTGTCCTCCTTTCCCAAGCGGTTCCTCGCAGCATGCCCTCTGCACAGGCACTCGGATTGCGCGAATCCCCCTTCCCACCGCAATCAGCGCCAGTGGCCAACTGAACGTGTTAGTAACTAATTTATATGGGCATGATTTACATGCTTAATTAGCTTTGCTTTTAATTGCAGTATTCAAAAGGCAGAATATTTTACCACAAAGTGCTATGCCTAGAGCCTGTTTGATTAACTGCAGAAAGGAAAGCGTTCGGTAGCATAAAACTGAATCACCAGAAAGTCAATACATATTAAAGGATTTGAAGGGCTTTTTATTTTTTTTTTCCCAACTAAACACATTTTACAAACAGCAGGGAAGGCAAAATTCTGAATTCAGCGCTAGTTATGACTTTTTTTTTCCTTGCTGCTCTGCTGCAAACCAATCTCGGGGTCTTGCAATCTTTTTTTTTCACTGGAGGATAAATAAGTGATGCAGAGCCTGGACTTTTTCTCAGTCTAACTTACTTCCCTTATATCAAACTTTGAAAAAGGGCCAAACTGGAGGCGTGTAACCCCTTTGGCAAGGACTCTGTCCACACACCAGCAGTCCCAGGGACTGGTTCTGCTCAGGGAAATTAAGGTCAACCCTGTGCTGTTTGCAGCAGCTCCCTCAAAAAAATATCGCATCATAAAATGAAGAAAGCTTGCATGGCGTTTTCAGAAGGAACCTGGAGTAACTGTATGTACGAGCACCATCTGTTGGCTGCGTTACTGCTTACAGGGTGCAAACTGCATCCCATTTCCAACAAAATTGCAGCTCCCTGGCATGACAGGAGGGACAGTCCTAGCTTTAGGGAGCGTTTTCTGGACAAACAGTCGGGCAGTGGTCAGCGGGGATCGCCAAATAATCCAGCAATTTGCCCAAAGTCACCCAGGCTCTAGAAGGGGAACTTGGTGGCTCTCTACCTGGGGTTGCCATCCTGATGCCCTCTAGACCAGCCTGCCAGCTGCTGCAATTAAGGATGCTCCACCACCCCCTTTTCCTACACAAATAATATATTTTGGCCTCAGCAGCCTGAGAAAATTAATTCAGCCAAGGTTTTGGGAGCATTCGGGTTGTTTGGCCACTACTCCTGTTCAATCGTTTTAAGAACAAAGAGCTACAAATCCGCAGCAATTTACAATCTGACTTTCCAATTAAGGATTTGACGTGTTTTTATGCCTTTTAAGTGACAATATTTGTCAGGCCGTTTGTTCAGTGCATTGTCTGCATGTGCAGTTACACAGGAATTGGTTTAATTAAGGTTAATTGGTGCATAATTAGAACTGCTGCCAACACAAAAGAATGGCTGCAGACCAGGGAGAGAGTCGATTTCTATCCAGCTCCAAAGGACAAATGGCGTAAAGTGGAGATTACAGCTGAGTGGTAAAAACCTAAACTGCTTCATATTTTAGCTCTAATTTTTGTAAAACAACATGTCTAACTGCTTGGCAGCGTTCTCCCCAGAGCACAGAGTCCCGTCCCAGTCAATGAAGCATTTTTAATGGCGGAAGGTATTTGCGCTAGTAAATCTTTGCAGCTGGATACTCTCTACCAGTGCAGGGGAACCGTGCAAGGATGCAATTTAGGGAAGGAAAATGGAGGAAAAGGGGAGCAGGGGGGAAGATACTTTGACAAAGCAGCTGTGATTTATTGCACAATAAACTCACCTGGGATTGCTGGTCTGGCACAAACCCAGTGGGAGCAGCGCTCCAGCCTTGCCCGCGAGGCTCCCAGGTGATGCCACCGGTGTTTGAAGGACAACTACGGGGCGGTTCTGGCATCGGTGACTTGTTTCTGCAACAGTCCAGCGGGATGATCACCACAGAGCATTTGTTATGTTGCTTTTAACCCTCCCTCCCAAGGGCACCCCATTTTTTAGTACTGAAAACAAAGCCAAGGCAGTAGTGCCCAGCTGTGAACTTGCCTGCTGCCTCCATCCTGGCCCCACTTGCAGCTCTCCGAGCCCAGGGCTCCCAGTTAGCCCAGTCCAGGGATGCTGGGAGCAACCTTCCTCTCTCCTCCAAGGTGAAGGTGCCTGGGACAGGGGGTCCTGGGCCACCACGCAGCCTCCTACCCCAGCTGCGGGCCATGGAGCCCTGGCAGCCTTTCCAGATGGTAAACCTTGCTCCAGTGGTGTGTGGGGTCAGGTTGGGGGACAGATCGCAAAATAGTGAAAGAAAATGAGAAAGGGAGAGTGAAAAATTATAAGATGAGGAGAATGAATAGACTGGAAAATAGGTGAAAACCTCACTAGGCAGTAAATGGGGTCTGACCATGCTGGTCCTATGCATGTGTGCGCTCCTTCGAAAGACCCGGAGACAGCAAATTAAGAGGAGGGAGGGGATTTCCCCTGGCTCACGGGGGCAGCTACTTTCTCCGAGTTATTATTTTAGCACTGACAGGACCCTGCACCTGCTGAGGGAAACATGATCCTGCTTCTGCCAACAAGGAATTGCAGGGATCTACCGAAAAGGCAATTTCCTCCTCCGCTCCCCTTGACCAAAAGTCTCCAATCCCCCCCAGTAAAATACCACAAACCTTCCCATCCCCATTGCATACAAATTCCTCCTCGTTACCATGGTGACAGGAGAAGCGGCGGCTCTCCCAGCCAGATCAGCATCATCAACCCCCCCTCCGCTCCCATGCACACGCTCCTCAGAAGAAAGCAAAATGGTCAGCAAGACAAGATCGGAGAGAAAAAAACCCTGTTCTTGGCACAATTCTTCCATATGTCACCCTGTCCACAGCAGCTCTCGAGAGCCAGGGCAGTCTCGGGGGTGAGCAGCGTATGCAGCTGCGTCAGGCACAATTAAAGGCAAATTATACTCTTCTTATTATTTTGAGAAAAGCCAGGGAAATGGCTGTAATATATATAATTAATAAATAATATATAATACAGAAAGCTCCAGAGAGACCTGCCAGGCTGAGCGGTGATGTGTGCTAGAAATGAGGTCAGTCCCGCGCAGCCCAGCGTTCCCACACCCCCCGAGAGAAGCCCATTTTCAAAGCAGCCGTTTTCAAAACAGACGGATTGTTTGGGGGGAAAAGTTTAGAAATAGGAGAGCAATTTTTCAAGCACAAGTGGCTGAAGTTTCTTGATATGCAGAATTTCTTTTTCACCCTCATCAGAAAGTTTCCCTCTTTTCCACTTCGATCACACTAAGGCACGGTGGCTGGTCGTGCAGACCTGCCCTTCTGCCGGTGCAGCCCCTGTGAAGGTCCAGGCACTTCTTTGAAGAAGAAATACATAATTCTGTAATTTTAGACCTGCAGGTTGGAGCCTGTTGGCCGAAACCTCTCTCCACTTTGTTTCTGGCGCTGCCGGCTGAGGGCACGATGAGGGCATGAAACCAGGTGTTTCAACACTGAAGGCAGCAGGGCTCCTTTGGTGCCTGATAGCATACCCACAATTAAATACATTGCTTAAACCGAGCCGCGACCGCAGAGTGCATGAAGCTCTGTGGTGCTTGCAATGGGATTCATTCTCTCTAATTTAGCTGTCTGGGAATTAGGTGCCGAGTCCAGGATCCCTCCGTGGTCCTTGGGAGACACCGGGACCACCCGAGGGCAATTCTTCCTTCCTGAGACGAACATCTCAGCCCAGAGGGCTGCCTGCTAAAGCAGCCACGTAACCTCCTGTAAGTGATGCAGGTCCCACCCCAGCTGTCTGATCTGTCTGACTTCAATGAGTCATGCCCCCATGGAAAGATATACATAGGATAGCCTTCCATATTAACCCCCTGATCTACTTAAGTCCAGTGCAAATCTAAAGGCAAAGCCAATTTCAGACCAGTCCAAAGGAGAGGTCAGCATTTAAACTTAAAAAAATAATATATTATGAATTAAAAATGAGCAAGGGGATTGGGAAAAGAATTATACGCCTGAGAGAGACTCACGTTACACAGGTGGTTTCAGGTTGCTAAGCTGCAGGGAACAATTAAGGAACAGCTTCCAAGGGGCAAAGCAATGAAATCACAGTGTCATAGAAATCAAAGTACATGCATGAACAGGAAAAGCAGCTTCACTCAAGCTGTAGGTAACACAGTAGAAATGTAAATAAACAAATATTCTTTCGCTATTGTACAAGCGCCGTAACAACCATTGGTTTTGTGTATTTTATCTTTGCACTGTGATTTTCCGGATTAACCCTCTCCTTTTTAACTCCAAGCAGTTCCCTTGATCATGAAGTTGCAAAATGCCAGCACCAAAGTCTCAGGAAAACACGTGAGAGTGCAACGGCCAGGTCTGGGGCGCAGGTAATGTGGTTCGGCACGAGCCACAGAGAACATCAGGTTGGCAGAGTGAATTTGTCAAACCAAGAGCACAGCCATCCTCACTGCTCAGCCCATCCCCAGACACCCTTCCAAAAGGTCTGACAATGCAGAGGATTTATGATTTCCACAGTACTGCTGTAAGAAACTACTTAGAACTTTTGGCAAGTAAGGGATAAGCTTATTTCTCTGGTGAGGACCAGAGAAAGTCAGGAATGGCAGCTTCTCAGAGCCAGGAAAAAGCCTTAAGTAAAGATGAGAAAAGTGAAATTAGCTGCTTCTGAAGAGTTTCCTACATAGGAGACAGATGACAAACTGGCATAAGCCAGCACAGCTCCACTGATGAACTGGCTGGTGCCAAGTCTGAACCCCAAAAGGAGTGGAAGGCCCCTCCACCCATAACTTAAGGCAACAAAATGCTTTGAACTTCTTTCAAACACAATATACCTTATCCTGGGGAAAGAAGAGCAGCTCAGTGGTCTCACATGTGATGTGGGATCCTCACAGTAAGGTTCCCAGCCATTTCTCTATTATTATTGTTATTAATTTCAGGATTCAATGGACGACACAGCTGTGTAGATCATCTCCATCCCTGAAAGCCAGCCTACCTTTGCTATGACCCTAGTGGCTCTTGAATGAGGCCATGGATTATCATCAATATCATCATCAGTATTTTAGAAGGTATGAGCGTGTGTATTGCTGTCAATAGAAGCTTTCTGCCACGTTTTTTATTACTTCATTGTGCCCAAAGGGGCACATCTCCTCCATTGGTTCAAGAAGGCAACAGTTGTGTTGGGGTGGATGTCCCCGCTGAGACATTGTGGAGATGATCCTAGCATTTGAAGGAATGGGAATTTGCTGCCTCTAAATTCATGAGCACCTTCATGCAGGAGTACGACAAACATCCAGATCGACCCTTGCTCCCCTGCTTTACATCTTATGGATTGTTTCTCCCCTCCCCACAAAGCTGCCGAAGGGAGTAGCACTCAGCAGCAAAATCATGCTGCATTCAGCGGGCTAGTGGCTGTCGGGTGCTTCCTATTCTCTGCGCACTTAGATGCAATTTTTCAAACGACATTTGCATTTTCACTTTCTGGGTGAGTATTGGTATTTAATGTGCTCTGTTGACCGAACTCCATCCCAAGCATGTTTCTTAGTAAAGATTTTTGTCCTCAGACTCAGGTTCACAACTGAACAAGTAATCCCTGGCTGACTGTGAAGTCTATTTGTTGATCCAGAGCATCTTCTTTAAATGTTGCTGACATACTGGTCATCCTGTTTATTGATTGTAGTCAATAATATACTCCTAACAAATCTCTAAATTTAACGCCACAGAAGACTGCTCGGCTCTAATTCTCTTCTTACACAGCCTTGCTCCAAGCTCATACTAATAATATTCTGAATATCTTCTCTAGAATAAGTCAAACGAGCCTGATTTGAGAATCAGAAACAGCTCATTATACATTTGTTATTCGCTTGTTATAGTAGCCTTGCTGAGCTATCAATCCAGTTGGTTTTATCGCAATTATGCGAGGATTCTGCCCGTTAGGTGCTTTTACTCTGTTAACATGATGAAGTTTGTTTTCTCATTAATAAGTGTGTTAAAAACAAAATGTACAATATATGGAAAGGTTATTATGACTTGTATAATGAAACACATGTTAGGCCATAACTCAGGCACCAGCTAAAAGTCACTTGCCTATTAAAAGGAAATTGTGCTTCAGTCCATTCAGTCAAGGCAGTGTACGTGGGAGAGGGAAAAGAAAATGGGAGCAGGACAAAGAAACAAGTGGAAGGGGATGTTTAAGACACAGCTGCATAGATCGGCATTGTCACTTGGCTTTATCCAAGCAGTGTGAAGAGTATGTTTTAACAAAAAACCAAAACCAACCAAAAAACCCCTCAACCACCACCCATCAAGACCCATGACTGGCAGCATCCTAGTAGTTTTTCCTTACAGAGAAGATTTCAGTATTTGGGAGCAATAGTCCCAGAGTATTCCCAGGTGCAGTGGTGTAGCACTATCCCGGCTCTGGGTGCAGTACTCCCACAGCCTGGCTCTCCGCTCCCTGGCTTTGCCAAGGTGGGACTGAATCACTGGGCATAAGGCATTTCCACTCAAGTCCTAATTTTCTCCTCTGCCACCTGCAGAAGATGGGAATCAGAGCGATGCTTTCAGCCCTGTGTGCCCAGATGACTCCTCTGAAGTCTGTCTGGACCAAGCCAGGGCCAAAACTGCTGATGGCTAATGCAAAAAGAGGTAGCAAATGCCCTTACGCTTCAGAGAATGGGTTGTTTTCCAGATGTGGCAGCCTGATTCCTTTTTAGCACGAAGCAAAAGTAACCGTGATGCAGCAATTTTCACTGGATTGCACTATAATGTGCGCAGCAGGGTTTTTTCGCCCATACACCTTGATTTCTTGTTTGGGGATGCTGTTTGTTGCTTAGCTACCGGATGCTGCCACAGCTGAAAAGCACTGCTTGCAGTGTTGACAAGAAGGAATTGCTTCTTCATGGGGAGGAGGGAGGAAAGGAATTATCTCCTGGAGAGAGTGCTGGTGCAAAGCAGGCAATAATGTGGTGGGAAGGAAGGGGTAACATCAAGGGAAGATATTACTGGTACTTCACTGTTCTAGATTTGGTTAAAAAATAATAAACAATCTTGCACCCTGCAAATGTCACCAGTCTCTAACAAAAAAGAAAACCAAAATAAAAAAGAATGATAAACAACAGCACAAAACTGCTGCCAGAAGCTGAACGTCCTTCTCCTGAAGTGGGTCCTGTTTGAGCAAGAAGAGTCCCTGTCTCTGGCCATAACAGTCCATTACCATTAATTGTGCTGCACCAGCTTTGTACCTGTAAGCAAATTTGCTTCTGTGCAATTAGCACTTCTTTCCATATTAATGAAGTAAAGGGGGTTTGGAATTATTTTTATTGCTAATTACATTAGGAGTTTTATGCGCTTCTGGCTTGCTTCAATAAGCATTTAAGAAGAAAGACTTTTAATAGAACATTAAGTAATACGGAGAATTAAACAAACAGCTTAGAGTAATGGAAGAGGTTTTAGCTTCAGTTTGGAACCAAATTACATTGGGTTGCTGGATGAAATCTCCCTTTTGTGCAAATGAAAGGAGGTCTGTTACTACACATACAGTGCTGTCATCTGCCAGGAACGCTGACCCCGCAGAATCACACGCAGGCCGATCATAGGCAGCGCTTGGGCTACCCAAGGGATGGTGCAAAGAGAGGCTGCGGTGCGCTGGTTTTGGCTGGGGTAGAGTTAATTTTCTTCACAGCAGCTGGTATGGGGCTATGGTTTGCATTTGTGCTGGAAACAGGGTTGATAACAGAGGGACGTTTTCCTTACTGCTGAGCAGTGCTGACACAGAGTCAAGGCCTTTTCTGCTCCTCACCCCACCCCACCAGCGAGCAGGCTGGGGGTGCACAAGAAGTTGGGAGGGGACACAGCCGGGACAGCTGACCCCAACTGACCAAAGGGATATTCCATACCGTATGACGTCATGCTCAGCATAGAAAGCTGGGGGAAGAAGGAGGAAGGGGGGGACATTCGGAGTGATGGCATTTGTCTTCCCAAGTACCCATTAGGCGTGATGGAGCCCTGCTTTCCTGGAGATGGCTGCACACCTGCCTGCCGATGGGAAGCAGTGAATGAATTCCTTGTTTTGCTTTGCTTGCGTGTGTGGCTTTTGCTTTACCTATGAAACTGTCTTTATCTCAACCCAGGAGTTTTCTCCCTTTTACCCTTCCGATTCTCTCCCCCATCCCAGCGGGGGGGAGCAAGCGAGCGGCTGTGTGGGGCTTAGTTGCGGCTGGGGTTAAAACACAACATGTGGGAAGCAATGACAGGCAGCCAGAGGCAGGGCTGATTTATGTGCTCGCTCCTGTGGCTAGGAAGTGAGTATGCATTTGAAAATCTCTGCTAAAACATGAGCGTCAGCCCCTGTCTGCTTCTGTTCTCACCTGAAGACCAGGCTGCTCGTTCCTGCATTTCACAGCATAGACAGAGAGTGGGAAACTAAAGAGATTGAACTTCCTCAGGCTCTCATTGTTTCTTGAAACCAAACCCAGAAATGCTGTTCCAGTTATTGTCTTGCAAATTCTCTGTATGTGCAAAAATTCATTTGCATAAAACTTACGGCGTACAAAACTTACTGTTCTCACACAGCACCAAAAACTTGGGCTTTATTTTCTGTATTTATATATTGGCTGAATTGCCTAAAGTGGAACGTCCAATGTGTTTTTAATTGTTAAAATGCATCTGCCCAGTCAGAAAAGCGTGAACACAGTCCCCCAGCTCTTTCTGCACACAGTTTTGCCTAAGTTGGTTCAAAATAGGCTGAGGCCACACGCCTCCACCTTTGGGTCTGCAGTCTGAATACTCTCATTCCCAAGATTTGGAAGTCTCCAGGTCTGTGAACGTTTCACTTTCGTTTTTCCCTCCACCTGCCCCCTCCACCCTGAGCTTCAAGTCTGCATTTACTGTCTGGTGCCAGAACTGACATGACATAAGCCTTCCTCTGGCTCTTGTGGGCATATGTTCACACTTCATTTAACCCCTACCTAGCCTTATTTCCCTAAGGGAGGAGAACAGTCTTCCCGAGCATAGGCAGGACAAACCAAATACAAGGTCTATGTATCTAGACAGAGGTGCGGTTATTTGGTTTCTGGGCACAGATGCCCCTTGGTACACGGATGGCCATGAAAACCTTTTGATCAATCTTAGCATACTGGGGGGATTTACTGCTGGGTAACTCTTCTGCCTCCATAAATCATAAGCATTTTGCATGCAAGATAGTGCCAAGCAGAGCTGATGTTGGCTAACTGGCTCCCACCGCCTTCAGTGCGACTGGGACAGTCCTTCAGTGACCCTGAAGGGAAGATGATTGACTGAAATACTATATACCATTGACTGACTGATAACTGCAGGGGAGAGTCAATGACAGATATTATTAATGCTTAATTAAGACAGATAGAAGACGACTTCCCTTGGCTAATTTGCTCCCCTGAACTTGCTCGCACTCTATTTCAAAGTGAGCGAGACTTAGAAAGGCAAAGCTAGTCGAGCATTGCAACTAGCTCCATTTGCCTGGAGAAGTTAGCACAATCCTGGCTGGGCCTGGAGACTGGCTCTCCAAGGAATTCTGTCCTTACAAGAAGATAAGGTAGTTGGTGCTCTGCCAGAGCACATTCATTATAGAGAATAAAGTTGAGAACAGCAGCTCTGCCTGGCTGACTGCCCAAACCACTCCAGAGCAGGCGGGTCGGACTGGCAGGCTTCATCTGAATAGCACCAAAACTTGAGCTGCTGTTGACGGCTGCTTTGACCTCTTGTTCCCAGCAAGGTGTGGGGAAGGCAGCTGCTTTCTGAGCCTACGCTACGATGCAAAGCGAGACAGAGCATCTTTAAATGGTCAGGGGAAGCAAAAAGGTCTCCTGTCACCTCCAAAACTGTGCATCTTTCTTGCCACTGCCCACACCGTTCCCTGTGCAGCTGATACTTTTGTGATGGGACATTTACTTGCTGTTACAGACTGCCTCAGTCACTATGTCCATTATTATCTCTGAGAATTGAAGTAGTAAAAGAAAAAAAGGAAAAAAAGAGCAATTGTCTTTTACCTCTTGGGCTGGCTGACATGCCAATGTTTGCTGAGTGACTTTAGGGATTGACCTTCAAAACTTTGAGATTTTCTTCTTGTGCTTGGGCTGCCTAGAAGCTGCCTGGCACTAGTTTTGGCTTAGAGCAGAGCATAGAATCATAGAATTATTTAGGTTGGAAAAGACTTTTGAGATCATCGAGTCCAACCTTTAACCTAGCACTGCCAAGTCCACCACTAAACCATGTCCTTAAGCACCACATCTACACGTCTTTTAAGTACCTCCAGGGATGGTGACTCAACCACTTCCCCGGGCAGCCTGTTCCAATGCTTGACAAGCCTTTCGGTGAAGAAATTTTTCCTAATACCTAACTTAAAAGTCCCCTGGTGCAACTTGAGGCTGTTTCGTCTTGTCCTATAGCTTGTTACTTGGGAGAAGAGACCAACACCCACCTCACTACAACCTCCTTTCAGGTAGTTGTAGAGCACGATAAGGTCTCCCCTCAGCCTCCTCTTCTCCAGACTAAACAGTCCCAGTTCCCTCAGCCGCTTCTCATCAGACTTACAAGTCCTCATAGACTGGTGGAGTCCAAAACTTGGCAGAAACATCTAGGCAATGCTGTAATGAATTTTATAGAACCAACAGTGCAGATTTCTATATATCGTGTATGCACTCAATTTAAAAAAGAAAAGATAAACCAGAGACATTTCAGGGGAAAATCAATCAGTGGCACGGAGCCTATGTATACCCACACCGCAAGCAGCATTGGTTACGCCAACAAGCCCACCCCAGAACAAAGGCAGTCGCACGCAGCGAGCCCTTCTTCCAGGAACATCAGGCAGTGCAGGATATCAAGTCCTATGAAAACACTGCGTTCCCCCAAATCAGTTCCACATGTAGGGAATGAAGCAGAGGGAAGATTATTTGCCACAGCTTCTTTCCAAGGATTATGTAAGAGAGAAACAGCAATAAAGATGTCTAAGAGGGAACATTTGTTCCCACGCTGCAAACAACAACAACAACATCCAAACTCGGAAGGCCAGGTGTGGCCACGCCATCTGATGCATCAGACACAAAAGTATAGAGGGAGCCACTAGCCACGTTAAGGAATGCACTTCACCTTCCTTGAGAGCAATCGTAATGATTTTTTTTTTTCTTAAAAGGAAAACATACAAAGGAAAACATGCAAATGAAAAGCAAACTGAAAAATATCGTAGAAATGACTGCTGAATCTGAAGATACCACTGCACATCTTCCTAATCCCTCATCTAGTGCTTGATTTGCCTATGTAAGCAAAGCACCATGCGGATGTGTCAGGGAAAAGTGAGCTGTTACGTGGGTAATTATGAACGGTCAGTGTATCTGCAGCAACGCAAACTGTTCTGATTACTACCTGCTCACTGCTGTGTGTGTAAGAGGTTCAGCCGAGGTCAAGACACCAGATTAGTTCTGGTATCTGGTGAAGTTGCCTATGTGCTATTGCTGATGTGGTTGTTTCAAGTGTGACTGGCAAGAAGTAGACTTCTGGAGAAGGGTGAACAACAAAGCAAAAGGCTTAGTAGTCCACATGGGCCAAGGGGTATTTCAGGGCACACCGATCTGGCCAGCTAGGATCTCCAGGGAGAAGCCAAACTACTTCTGTCCCAGAAGAAATCCTTGCTGGGGAGAAGCCAACTTCTTATCTTTCTTTGGCCCTGTTTTGAACCTTAGTCCAACACTCCTATGCAAAGCAAAGTAAGTACATACCAGCTGCCCTCGTGGAAGGCGAGACCCACCGTACCCTCTGCTGCAACCAGTAGAGATCAACTGAAACAGGGTCCAACCAGACCTACCATAACTGCTGTGTGAACCACATAGGAGAAGAAAGAATGGAGGATACTGGTTGGCCTAGGGCAGAATGTACTCCTACTTGTACCTGCTTCTGCGATCCCAAGATAGACTTTGTCTCGGGGATAATGACCACCAGCTCATCAGCTGAGATAACTTCTGATGGCATATTGCCAAGGGACGATCTTCTCAATATTCTTTCACTGAGAATATTCCATGCTTTCATCTTAAAACTGCAGAGCATTTTATAAACAGAAGTTAGATTTCAAAACACCCCTAAATGCAATCCAGTATTATTAATCCAGTTTCCAAAGCCCTTATTCCTGTCAGTTGAGCAGTTTTTCATATATTTGATCACATCAGTTATGCTTCATTAGTGAGTCTCTAAACATCCACTGCAAAACCAGTAGAGAAAATGCATTCGATTCTGTTACTGTCTTTGAAGAGTCTGTGTCATCCATTACTGTGTCATGGGCAAAACGCTTTCTCTAACATGACTCTCGTGTAATTTGAAGCCAGCAGTTTTATTTTCACTCTGAATCATCAACCTCATGAGCCGTTTTTCTGTTAGTTTGCAGCTAAAGATTATACTAAACTAGAGGTAAAATGAAACATTTCTCCTATCTAAACCAAGGTACATTTTACTCATGCACATACGCACCAGGGGTTGAAACAACTGTGCCGTCATGGAGAGCTGGGAGCTCCCACCACCAAGAGCAGGGCAGAAAGCACTGGTCCATGTGCCTCTCCTAGGCTCAAGAGGGTCTTCGTGGCATGGCTGAAACAACGGATTGGGATATATGAAATTCACAATTCATCAGACATTCATCTGGAGACCGAACTAGGTCTCCTGCATGAAGCAAAACCACGTAAGTTGTCTTGAAGTTTCCCGAATGAAGCAAATAACCTGAAATAAAAGGTTTAAAATCAGCTCCAAGTGAGGGCAAGAATGTTTGAACAAAATGGCTTGTTTGGCCCAAAAGTAAGTGGCTTCATTGTAGCTTTTTAAAATAAATTCAATCTAGGCCCATCTCTAAAGAAAATACTGCTTCAACATGAAAAGTTTTAAACTTTCTGCCTTAAAAATGTCTGAATGGGCTTTTTCAATTTGTCCAAAGGGAGTTGTTTTACTCCCTTTGAAATGGCTTAAAGACTTTGATGTGAATTTGTGACTGGTATCAATCCACTCCAAACGGCTTTTTGTGTAAAAAAGTAAAAACAGTTATTCCAGTTTGATCTTTTTCCCCTGCCCTGCTCCAAAATGTCCTAATCATGCCGCTACCATCCTGCAGGAGAAGTTTTCCCACTACATCCTAACAGCAGGAATTATATCATATCTATTTCCCACACTCACTGTCGGCCTTACACATCTGGGCAGGGTCCGTACAGTACCTAAGAACAGGACACCTTATTCTTCTTTTCCCTCAGGCATTATAATACTTAGCAAGATTAACATTTTTTTAGAGCGATTAGCATGCTAAAAAAGGAGGGCAGTTGTTATTGTAGCATTCATAAGGGTCCAAATAAATCCATCTGTTAAGTAGATCCAAACACAGCCGCTGGAAAACAAACCCTTTTTAGATAGTCGTCTTTTTTTTTCTCTACCTGTTTACTGAAAGGTGCTCAAAAACAAAAAAACATGAATACTGATCCTTTTGCTTCCCTCCTACACTTTCAGTTACTGATCTCCTACAGTTGCCTAATTAACAGCTTCTAGTTATGCACAAAACCCCACAACTTTGCTGTTAATTACGGACATTGTATTGCCAGGACAAAATAAGAATTGCGAAAAAATAAAAAAGTTAAAGACCAGCCCTATTTGCTTCAGTCATCTCAATGCCGTGCAAGTATGGTGATTTATAGCCAAGGGTACCAGATTTTGTCAATACTCTTTAAAGGAAGCAGCCAGAAAATATTCTGCAAGCTGGAAGTTAGAGTTTGAAGTAGCGTTCAGAAATAAAAGGAGAATATGGTTGCAGCGGACCAGTTAAGCTGTGTCACTGTACAAGCCAAGCCCTTCGGCCAGGAAGCTGCAGCCCAGGACTTAAACAAGTGCATAATTTTATAGACACAGTCACTATATGGCAGTTTTGGGGGATGCCCCAAGCCCAGATATCAGCTTTGGAGACAACAGACCTGGAAACAGCTTCTAAAGCTGACCTTGAAGCAAGAGCCCCCACGTGTGAGCACACAGCAGTTGGCTCAGCACCCCACTACCACGCGTGCCTGCGGTTTGGATGCTATGGACACGCTCTGGGGGTATTTCTGCAGCTCACGGGACAAGAGGTGGGCAGGCCTGGCACTCGCTGCTCTGAGGATCATTCATGAAGAGCAGAGGTGAGACAGCCAAAGCAGGCCACTTTGGGCAGTGCGTAGGACTCAGCTCTTAGACCAACAGCTTGACACTTTCCCCCACCTCCATGCCATGTTTTCCCTTGACCAATTTGCAAAGCCAGTTGCACAAGACTGTGTAAAACCCAGCACAAATCTTCTCTCCAGTTTCTCCTGATCTAATTCTCAAACCAGGAGGTACTACTCCCACTACTCCCATTTTCCTTCCCTGTTATCAGCAAATACTGTTTTATAAGAATAACAATCCACCCCTAAGTCAGAAGAATAATGTTTCCTTGAATCACTGTAATTAAAATGTAAACATCTGTACGTCACAGCTCCACCATGTATCTGACACAAGTATCCCTCACTGGTATTACATGGTGAATTCCACATAAACATGCCAGAATTTTTGCAAAACGCTGTCAGTTATGCTTGAAGTTGCCAAATATTTCTTGACACATTTCTATCTCTTGATAATACTACTGTGCACATGACAGCCACAACCAGGTAATTATTATTTTTGTGATGGTGTGAAGTTTACTGCTTGTTGGGGTGGAATGAAACAGCAGTTGCTTGGTTCATTTTCAGTATATAGCATATTTAAATCTGAATTTTATACGTTCTGCACCATTATGTCCTCCTAGGGCTGGTAACATCTGGAATCCAATGAAATGCTGAACCAGCATTACATTGCCCAGGACTCCCAGCTGGCTGATGGTATCAGCACTCCTCAGAAGGTCTTTAAAAGAAGAAGTTTTGCAGCAGCAAATAGTACCAAGTAGCGACTCCCCTCCAAAACAACAGTCTGGGATGCCCAATTCTTCAGCTGACTTCTAAGCAATGTGTTAAAATGCTTCTACAATAATTTTTTTTTTTAAATTGGAGTTCAAACTAACATTTTGTTTTGGATGGAGGGGGGCTAAATTAAAGTGCAGGTGAATTTTAAAATAAAAGTATTTTTCACTTCAATGGCAATGGAAAACTTCCATTTTGAAAGTGTTAAAATGAAATGCTACTTTGGTTTTGTTATTTCCCCAAGCAAAGCAATATGCAGAAATCTACCCAAAAGCTTAGGTGTTTCCATTGCCCTGAAATTACGGTTGTGAACTGAGACAAGAAAAAACAAATTCTAGGTATTCTGTGGCGGTAATATAGCAAGGGACACCAGGTAGAGCAGTATGTGCCCAGGAATCACTTGGGGCACCATTTCAGAGTGAGTGGGACAAATGCTGACCGTTGGATTCCACCTTTCTGGTCTTCTCTCAGGTCACCAGCCAGGTGCTGGCGGTCAGAGAGAGCAGCAGATTTCCAAGGCCCACGCTCCAGGTCTACGTCTCCAGTAACCAGAGACGTCTGAACCTGCGATTCCCATGTTCAGCTGATTGCAGAGCTGCTCACTTCTGGGAGGTGATTTGCTGCTGGCTGGTGTTATTACACATAGTTATGAGATTAGTGTATCTGAACATGGGTGTTCATGGTTCCACGTTAGTAGTTTCGGATTATTTTCTACAAATAGTTGTGGCTTGGACTCCTATACACTGTCGTCATTTGGGTTATGACTTTTGTTAGCACGCAGTCATTACTCAGCTCTGATAAAACTATATAAGAAAAAGATCATCTCAGTAAAGCTGATAAGAAATTAGACCCTCTCATGTTCAAAGACAGCTGACATCTTGTTCCAGGCATGGATGAATAGGGCTGACAGTGGAATAAAAAGTTATTTGCCTTAACCAAACTCGCTTTGCAGGGAGAAATGGAATTCACAAAGAAGAATGTGTAGCAGATTGCTCCAAGTAACCATAAAACTAGATGGCTGGCAAACACTTATCTGAACAGCTTATCCTCACGCTGTTTCCATTACTCTTACTGGTTAGGCAAGAAATACCACGAGACAACATGTTCTTTGGGAAAACCTGAAGGTCCTAACCCATATGTCAGTAGCAATCATATAGATGTAGGGCTGGCTGCCATTTTATAAGTGTTGATGCTTTTTCAAAGTTCCCATTTTGGTTGCTGTTTGAAATAAATAAAAAAAAAATGAAAAAAAAGAAGGGTAACTCGCTTGCTCCAACGATGAGGAAATCACAGCAAAAGCTGAGATACTGTTATTTAAGATGTAAAATTTTGGCAAAATTTGCAGGAATTTTAATTGTTGAAGAAAACCATAAAGTATATTTTTTTCCTGAAATTCATTGCCACTTCTTAGTTCTATTTCTGTCTGGCAGAAGGAGAAGCAGCGCAGGAACGCAGAGTTGCACCCTCACCGTTTTTGTTCATTTTTGTATTCTCGCATGTATAAGGCAGAATATAACCCAACATACTCGAACCTCAGTAAAGAGCTTCACATCACATCCCTCCCTTTTCTTTGCATATTGCGTTTTGAAAACCAAATGATGGATTATAAATTCAGACCAGGGTTACCGAGCTATTCCATGGTGCCTAGGGAGGCTGCGTGAATTCATTTTACACCTCCTCCAACAGCACGTTCTCTGTTCTCACTAAAAACGCGAGCACTGGACTGAAGTTCACCTTCACAGTGGTCGGAGCAAACTGCGATGCATCTCTCCCGTACTGCTTGGGTGACAGTGTGGCCCAATGCCTTTAGGTGCAGTTTATCCTTGTGCTGCTTGTGAATGTGAGTTTCATCTCAAGCATTCACACCTCATTTTTTATCGATTAAAGTAGGTTGAAAAGCTCAGAAAAAAAGGTATTCTTTTTAAAGGCTTTTTGAAATTGTAAAAAACACTATTTAACTGCTTGTGGGTTTCTCCCCCCACTTTGTATTCCTCTGCACCTATGCTTACCTGGAAAAAGTTCCTGAGACAGGTGGGGGAAAAAGAAAAAAAAAAAAAAGAAAGAGTAGAGAAGTTCAAAGTCTACTCTTCCAGTGATTTACAAGTGGATATTTTTCATAAGATTAAAAACCAATAAATGTTAAGTTATTTTTAATCTCTTCTGGAACAAATCCATTTCCAAAAGTTTGGCTGTCAAAACCCAGCAAGCCAATTTGCACCTAAAATCCTTCACTCGCTCACTTTCATTCCACTTTGAGAACTGCAGTAGAAATTCAAGGTCGCCTGATGTATGAGTCTTTTTTTGGTGTTGCTTGTTGTTACAGAATATAAAGTGTAGAAGACCCAGGACTGAGGCTTCCTTTTTTCCCTTAATAACTGTATTATGTTGTCATTCAGCTTCACAGCAGGGATGCAAAACTCTCCTTTGAATTACTGGCATGTCAGTAACTCACGTGCCACATGCTGCTTTCTGAAGGAAAAATACCCTCCAAAACCCATCAAAGTCTACCTTTCCTTTGATGTGGACAACAATTCCAGACCCTTATTTCAGCCATTTGTGCAATGAACTCTGACATGAGTATTAATACCTTGTTCCTTGTTTTCTATATGCTTGTTCGTTCACTTTGCCACCAATGTTGATGACAGTATCCAAATGTCTTGATGCAAGGTACAAGGAAACAGGATGGCTCTCCTGAACATACTACACAGTGCAAAGAAAACCGTCTGTCTTTTCACGTACAGCAACCGCACCGAGATTCACACAGACTGGAAGAATGGCTCCGCTGTTTCTTCTCTCATTTATTCTCCAGAGAGTTGTTGTTAAAAATATTTTGCTTTTGATGTATCTGCATAGATTACAGGCAGACAAGCTGCTGACCGCAAGGGTATACACAGAGAGTTTGCCTGTTAACCACTCACCCTGCGTTTGTTCCACATCCACAAAGATTTGCAGCTCCAGAGCTGAACTTGGGGTGAGCAGTTCAAACAAATCCCAAATCTCCAAGCTGAATTCAAACAGCTCGGTTTCACCTTCCGTATCAAAAGCATACATATTTATGGAGATAAAGGCATACGCGAGCCCTGGTGTACTCGCAAGGCTGGTGAACTTTAGCCTACACCTGGAGATGACTCTCCTTTGCTTAGATCTGCTTAGGAATTACATGTTTGATTTTTAAATTTTTTTAAATGAACATTAAAAAAGCAGTGACTGCATGGAGTTGCTTTTGCAAACAGATTCATATATGAGCATTTCCTGAAGAACTGCTTTTATTGCTTTTCTGCCACTCAGTACTATAGTTTGGAAAATGAAATATGTACTATTCAAAAAACTAAAATCGTCTTGGCCATGCACCGTGTAACACCATTCACCTACTAAAATTAGCAGTAGCTTCTTCCTAAAGAAGTTTTTTAAAGGGAAACAAAAATACTTAGAAATGTTTTCCCATGAAACCTGCTGTACAGCCACAGACCTGAACTTCTAATTTGTTGCAGACCTGAAACCACGTTGGAGTCCAAACTGTTGTCTCAAATGCTGCTGCAAACATTTCTTGCAGCCTGATGTTGAACACAGCCTTGTGTCCTTTAACTACAAGATAGTCTTCCCTCCTACAAAAGGCACCTGAACAGAGGGAAAGCAGTCTCAGACCCTTGCTGAACCCACAGGGATGGGGATAACCTTGGTGTGGCCACTGAGAGGGTTTTTGGGCAAGTTGCTTGACCTTTCCACTTTTCCTGCTGTTAAAACAAGTGAGCAAGCCTGAGGTCCTTCTGCAAAGCACTGCATTGAATCTGTAACTTCAAAATTAAGGACAAAAGAAAGTAACTTCACTGGACTTTGTGTATACTTCAACTTATGAAAGAAATATTTTGCTAACCTGAGGCTGAAGTAATTTTCCTTGCATCAAATATATATTTCTTTTGAAGGAAGTAGTTTGTAAAACATTTTGGCTGCAGGGGAGGAGAAAGATATGCAGGTCCACAGCTGCTTTACTGCTGCCTTGTTACCGCTGCAGGACTTGGCAGCTTTTGGTAGGGCAAGCACTCTTTTACTGGATTTGGTCCAGTCTCCTGTTAGCCATAGGAGGTGAAATGCTCAGAGGTGAAATGATACAACAGGTTCGGTGTAATTTAGGGCTCCTTGGGTGAATGTTTGTTTACCGTGTAAGGATAGTCAATAAATATTTTCATTATAGTTGCCCACCCCACTAAATGTGGGGTGTTGGAATGTTCCTCAGAATAAAAGCACCCTAAATTCACCTGTGTGACTTGGAGAGAACTACCCAAGCCCCTCACCGGGAAAGACACGCAATTCTCTGAACACAGCACCCAGCCCAGAGTCAAGGCCGATCCTGTTCCAACGCAGCCTAAGGAACACATACCTTCAGGCACTGGACCGTGACATATGGCAAACGCCGAGCTGTGACAGCAGTGAGGTGTTTGGGAGAAGACACACGACAAACTTTACAGCCAGCAACAACGACGAAGTTGTGCAGGCATCGGTCAACGCAAATTTTGCACGCTTCAGCTGTTAAACAACAAGAGCCACGCTATCCCACGGTGCTGAGCACAACCAGCACCCGACTTGCAGCACTACCCGACTCACCAGCAAATCCACTGATAAAAGCAGAGGAGCAGCCTTTGCTAACTGCCCCACGTGCATGAACAGAAGGGGTGGCATTACATTAGTTTTGGGGTTTTTTTAATAAACGTATGAAATCAGATTTTCTCATCTAAAGGGTAGGGATCACACAGAACACCCAAAGCAGCAAAATAATAAATTTTACCTTTCATTTACTGGCCGAAGTACAGTCTGGAAAAGAGCAGAGCCCCAGAAAAAGACCTCTCAGCAAAATCTCGGCAGCCGCTGCTTGCAGGCACGCTGCAGCTCTGCGCTGGGGGCACTGACCTCAGCCAGCTACAAGCCCACTAAGCCAGGTGCCTCGCCAGCTGTGACCGGAGCTGCTGCAGAGCTTTTCCCACCAGGCTTTCTAATTAAAATAAAAAGAAGACTAATTCAGCAAAAGCAGAATATCACAGACAATGCTTATCACATACAAGAGATGCTAAGCACGTGCTTGTGCCGCTGGCTCCACACACCTCTGAGCTTGCCGTGCTGCTGAAGGCCTGTTTCAGCTTGTGCGGCTGACGTTGTGATATAAGCTCCCCCTGTGATTTGGCTATTCGGTTAATCTCTGTGCCTCAGTTTCCCCACCTGTGAAAAAGAGGTAACATTTCTCCCCCAAGGGCTGTGAAGAACCAAGCAGCAAAGGAGAAAAGCTGCTCAGTCAACCCAGAAATCATAGAATCATAGAATCATTAAAGTTGGAAAAGACCTCTAAGATCATCGAGTCCAACCATCAACCCAACACCACCATGCCCACTACACCATGTCCCTAAGCGCCTCATCTACACATCTTTTAAATACTTCCAGGGATGGTGACTCCACCACTTCCCTGGGCAGCCTGTTCCAAGGCCTGACCACTCTTTCAGTAAAGAAATTTCTCCTCATGTCCAATCTAAACCTCCCTTGGCGCAACTTGAGGCCATTTCCTCTCGTCCTATCGCTTGTTACTTGGGAGAAGAGACCAACACCCACCTCGCTACAACCTCCTTTCAGGTAGTTGTAGAGCGCGATGAGGTCTCCCCTCAGCCTCCTCTTCTCCAGGCTAAACAACCCCAGTTCCCTCAGCCGCTCCTCATCAGACTTGTCTCCAGGCCCTTCACCAGCTTCGTTGCCCTCCTCTGGACACGCTCCAGCACCTCCATGTCCTTCTTGTAGTGAGGGGCCCAAAACTGAACACAGGATTCGAGGTGCGGCCTCACCAGTGCCGAGTACAGGGGCACGATCACTTCCCCAGTCCTGCTGGCCACACTATTTCTGATACAGGCCAGAATGCCGTTAGGCTTCTTGGCCACCTGGGCACACTGCCGGCTCATGTTCAGCCGGCTGTTGACCAACACCCCCAGGTCCTTTTCCTCTGGGCAGCTTTCCAGCCACTCTTCCCCAAGCCTGTAGCATTGCATGGGGTTATTGTGACCCAGGTGCAGGACCCGGCACTTGGCCTTGTTGAATCTCATACAGTTGGCCTCGGCCCATCGGTCCAGCCTGTCCAGGTCCCTCTGCAGAGCCTTCCTACCCTCCAGCAGATCAACACTCCCGCCCAGCTTGGTGTTGTCTGCAAACTTACTGAGGGAGCACTCGTCCAGATAATTGATAATGATATTGAACAAGGCTGGCCCCAAAACTGAGCCCTGGGGAACACCGCTCGTGCTCAGGCAAAACCTCTGCTGTGCCTGTCCTGCAACCTGGACCTGGCTGGGCTCATTCCCTGCTACAAATGACGGGAGCCTAACGAAGCCACGCAGCTGCTGCTCCTGTAGCCCCCTCTGAAAAGCCTGAGGTCCTGCCTGACTAGCAGGGTCAGCCGAGCATCACTCATCTTAGCGGCCCCGTTCCCACCACGCTCCTCGCACAGAGTCCCGAGCTGCTTGTGAATTGGCCGCTGAACCACCCCACTGGGCTCGGCAGCTGTTTGAAGGCCAAGGGATCGCTGTAAAACGCCATCTGATGGGTCTGCTGTAGCTGTGCCACCTCCTGCGCTGGGCTGCATATGGCTCTCCCCACATTTATAAAGTTCCCTGTGTTCTCCACAGCCCTTTCAAAAGCTTGTTTGGTCGTACGGGGTGTGCATCACTTCTGAAGGCTTTCATGACAAATATGAAAGCATCGAGGGGGCCTGGTAGAAGAAAAACAAACTCTTAGCACAGAGGGATCGTAAGTGATGTGGGGATTTCAACAGAGAGCAATTCAGCCTGCCCATGATATACGCACCCTTCAAGGGACAGAAAGTATTGGCAATCGTACGTCAGCCCGCGCTGACGTCTCCGTGATGGCAGCAGACCTGCCCTGATCAGGCCGCCCAACGTCCCTGCATCCATCCCTCTCTCTGTGCCTACCCCCAACCTCTGGAAGCCCAAACTCCAGCCCCATCCAGATGGGTTTTAACACGATGCTGCTGCGATCTGCTGAAATAAAGCTGCTTAAAGCCTGGGGTCTGCTGAGCCAGGCCCTGCAAACTCACATTTTTCTCTTTTAATACATGAAAGAAAATGGTTTAGATAATGCCTTTGCTAAATGGACTAGACATATTAATGCGCTCGGTACAGGGTGAACAAAAGTGGCTAAAATTGAAGGTCTGTCAGTTTTTTTCATTACAAACAGTATAGTTAGAGCTTTATTTCTCAGCTGCAAATAGCTGTAGGCTGGATCTTGGCAACACGATCTCAGACAAAAAGTGCATTTTTATTTTCTGAACCTTTTTTTTTGGTGCTCATTTTTGTATTATGCATAAAGAAACAGGGGTCTGCTGCTAGAGACGCTTTTCCCATCCTTATGTAAAAGAGAAGAGCTGACAGCCTGTATTTGAAGACGAACTTAGTAGTGCGGGCTTGTGGCTGACCCCTTGATGATTTTAACATAGCTTTAGGAGTGTGAAAATAGAGCTATGGGCTAAACCTATACTGTCAAAGGAAAAGAGCAATGAATTCCTCCTCTATGTGATATATAGACATGGTGGCTAGATATGACTTTTTTTTCCCCTCTGATTTTACAGTGCTGTCTTTGTTAAACTGACAAGTTGGTATGTGGAAATAAACACACCCAGCGCAGCCGTCTGTCTATCTGTCTGTCCAGGGCCAGCTTCCCAGCGGGATTCCCAGCTGCGCTGGTACCTGCAAAAATCTGGCATGCGAAATTGGGGGTGGGAGATAAGTGTGGGGAAAAAAAAGGCTTATGGCAGAAAGCACTAAGGCAAATCACATTACGGACACTGTTGTTACTTTACCCTAGACTATCTCTGTCCTCTAGTGGAAAATCTCTCCCTCAAAACTGGATTTGGGCCTGACCGTGACTAGCTTCTCGCTTTTCTGTATCACGTATATATTTTTTTCCTCCCATTTACTGGCAGAGGGGATTCTTTGATGCTTTTTCTCCTATGGAGTCTGTTTTCCAGTTGCTATGGCCATGAACAGCCAGAGAAGCAGGGTTCCCAGGATCCAGAGAAAAATGCGGTTGGTGATAGCTTAGCACAGTGTTTCAAAGGAATAAATCAATCGTTCTGACTAATGGATCACACAGGCTCTGACATAAAGTTCAGATCTTGGACTTCAAGGCTGGCCGCAAATAGTTGGAATTTGGTAAAAGGACAGATTTTCCTCCAGGATTACCTCAGTGTATCCACGCTGGTGAGAAATCTGCAGTCAATTTAAGAAGTTTGTCATGCTCAAAACTAAAAAACAAAACATCACAAAAGATAGAGATTTTAGCAGATCTTTGCTTTTTCCTGACAGTTTCTTCGATGTTCTTCCAGGAGGTGTCGTGAACCATTCTGCCCAAACGTACATTTGCCAGGAACTTAAATCACCTTCGTGAGCCCTGTCTGAGATCTGGAGGCTGTTCCCTGGCAGCAGATTCAGGGCTGGGGTGGATTTTCTCAGGGAAGTTCATTTTTATGTTAAAACCTGAATTGAACCTGAGAGCTGTGACCAAAAGCTGCCAAAAGAAGAGACAAAATCGAGGGACCCAGGAGGTGCCTCATTAGCCCTCAAGGAGCGTTACAGTGCAGGGGGACATGCAAATTGGCAGTTGGGAATGGACACAAGGATATTTTACATCCAATTCCTTGTTTCTGAAGGTAGCAGCTTCAAAGGATGACGAAAGACACTTTCCTAAGGCAGAGCAAACACATCCCGGTGACAGCTTAACCTAACTCCCAACTGTAAAAGCTTGGGGCAATCCAACAGCCCTTGCTATTTTGTATTTTTCCCTTCAATATGATAAAGCTGTACTGAAGACAAATGGAACTTTTCAGTCAGGTATTGCATTCACCAGAAAACATTGATTTACTTCAGTTGAAACAGTGCACAAGCCCACATCAAATTCCTTGGTTAGAAAGAAGCACACAACAATCAAAGGGGAGAGTCCCTATGTTCTTGAAATGAAACACTCTGACTTGCTGTTCTGAAGCCAGTTTACCTTGAAGTTCACCTAGCTTTAATTTTAAAAGATAAAAAGATCTTTGCCATCTCATTCCCAAATTCCATAAACTTTGAGTTTAAACCAAGACCAAACCAAGCAAACCAAAAAGCAACCATTTGGGCACTTGTGCGTTAGATGCTCTTGTCATCTGTAAGCTTCTCCATTTCACTCTGTGTCTTATTACATTTTCAGTCTTAATGCTGTCCTGCAGCAATGAGTTCCACAGTTGAATTGCACACGTTAAGAAAGGATTTCCCTCCCTCCCAACTAAGAGCCTTCCTTGAACTTCAAAGCTGGTTTCCTTAGCGTATATAAACAAACTGCAAGCTTCCACGGGAATATATGCATCATCATTTAGCTTAAGGTGCATAATAAGCTCAAACTTATTTGGTTCTGTGGGTCTGTACTTTAGATAGCTGGCAAAACTTCCGATTACACTCTGTTTGCATAAATTGAAATTTAAACCTTAGCTCAATCTCGGCGCCTCAGTACGAAGCAGGGAGCACATCCATCTGACCCACAAAAACCCTTTCTTGGGATGTTGCATTGTGCTCAAAAACTGAAATATTTTCCAGTGAACAGCAGCTCAGAAATAATTATTTTATAATGTTGCCTGCTCAACTTGCATTTTCTGCTTGTTTCCTTCTACTGTATCAATGCCTCCGATTCCCATGGTCTGGTTAGGACTTAAGGAGCAGCAGGCATCTTGCACAGCTATTTGTGCAAAGCTGAATTTGGATGTCAGCAATTTGTTATTCTTACCTCCTGCTGCACGATGGGGATGTTTTCTGAAGAGTGACAGCTGAGTAATCTCTCACTGCATGTACCTCAGATTAAAAAATACCTCAATATCTCCTGTCTCTAAAGACTGCCAGGCAAGCAAGCATAAAGAGACAACAATCAGCTTGGACTCTAGAGATAATCAAAATAATTACTTGATGGTTATTAGTAGCTTATTAACACAAATCTAATTTTATCATTGCAGGTGGAATTTTGTATGAAAATGTTTGATGAGCAACGACAAAGGTTTCACTCCCTGCCATGGTAGGCTGCAACATCCCTGAGATAGCGTAGCAGTAAAATCACAAAAACTCCAGAACACGTGAAAAGGTAAAAGATAACTGTGGGAAGCACATGAAAAGAAGGGACTTAGTCCTATACATGCACAGAAATTTGCTTCCAGAAGGCGAAAGCTGAGCATCCACTCTAGGAAGCCAGAGCTAACACAATATTCCTGAGACATTCTTTTGCATTAAAGGAAATATATATATACACACGCATATACGTGTATATATTTTTTTTTCTTTTTAAGGTACAAGAATGATTTCCCATCTTCAATCATTTAGGGGGGAATCATCCCTGTGACTCAGGACAGAAGCGCTGCCTGCTTTTTAATCATCACAGCTTTTGGGTTTCCCACGAAAGCAGCAGCAGCCGGAGCTGAGCCTCAGCACAGGTTGACCCAGGCCAGCCCCTTCCTCACTTCCCCACCTCACCATGGCTTTCAGGCAGAAGAATGCAAAGCAGTTTCTTTTCTTTTTTTTTTTTTTTTTTTTTTTTTTAGTGCGAATAGGTGAAATATTTAAGCTTTGAAATAACTAATTACCCTCCCTCTGAGCTATCCCAAGGACAGTTTCAAAGAAAGTGACAGAGGATTGCTGATAACTCCATATATTTTTAGATAACAAGGAGGAAAGCAGTGAAGCTTTGAAGGTGTCTGTGGCAGGCGGAGCAGGAGCCTGCCAGAAAGTGTCACGTCCCTGCCACCTTGTGACAAGGTGCTACAACTGCAAACCCCCAAATCCTGCAAGCCCTGGAGCTTTCGGTTGGACCTGGCTCTCCTTCAGGATGCCCAGAGGGAAACACAAGGGCAGGTGTCCACTCCCAGGGCTTCGTGAAGAGCCCAAGGCAGGGATGAAGTCACTGCCATGCTGTTTGCGGACTGGACCCTCTCTGCGGGTGACGGCAGTTTACCCTCTCCCTGCACCCAAGGTCTATCGCAAGCCCTGTTTTACCAACATCCAGGTGCTGTGTTAGGAGCTGGCAGGGGCTGAGGCTTTTCAGAAGATCTCAGGGCTGCCTGGACGAAAGGAAAAATACTCCCACCACGGGGAATGGGACCTTGGGAGTTCCCACACTGAGGCAGCAAGAGCAGTGGTCCTTACCGGAGCGCGGATGTAATTTTTCAGTGGTTGGCTCTGCTTTTCCTCCTAGCAGAGCTCTGCAGAGTGCTTCAAACTTGGCTGTTTAAGAGGGGGGAAAAATAGGTTAGCCAAGTTTTTTATCCAGACTTATCTGATGTTTTTGCCTGCTTTGCCTCTTCCTGACTTCCTCGTCCTAAGAAAACAGCTGCCTTTGGCCTTCTAAGGGGAACTTTTATGTAATGCTTGAAAAAACAACAAAAAAGCAAGTGTCTTATTTTTAAAGCCTTAGCCAAGGAGACACGTTATCACAGCTTCTCCATCCCCACTGCATGCAGAGCTGTGGCACCGAGCCAGCACTGCTCCTCCTCCATTTCGTTCCCAAATCTGCCGGGAGAACTGAAGGTTACTTTGGTTTTCCATTGTTCTGGTTTTCCTGCAAAAGATCTTTCAGTGGTGTTAGCCCTCGATGGAAAGGGCTTTCCTGCCTCACACGCTATGTGACAGGTTACACAAGCTGCAGCAGCCTTCGCTCCAGCTGGGGAGGGGTTTCTTCTTCCACTGGTGCCTGGCTGTCCCAGAGGAAACCCAGCTCCGCTGTCCTGGTGGCTGCACACATGCTGGGAAGAAGCCATCACTGTCATGCAGAGCTTGCATATAGTTTTTCAATGGGATTTAGGCACTTAACTTGGCTCCCACTGAACTTGATAGAGCTGGGCACACAAACAGATTTGTGCCTCTGATGCTCTAAAGGATGAGAGGTCATCTGCGGGAGAGAGGTGTGTTATCTACTTTAGTATTTGCTTTGCAGAGTTGCAAACACCTGAAGGAAGGATTTTTCATTGCAAGAGTTTTCCAGCGGTAATTGCATGCTACAAAATTTCAGTGCAGGGAAACAGTCATCAAAAACATGCTGGCAAAGGCTAAGCGCGCAGATAAAAACTATGACGACCATAGCCAAGAATTTAGGTGAAGCGAGTGCCCACCACTGTTCCTTGGTGGGGTCACTAGTGGCTTCACAGGACATCTACAAGACCTCCAGAAACGTAGTCAAAGAAGGAGACTGGCAAATTTCAGTGACAAACGATAAAATGCAGTTGAAAGAATTTGCTCTGCTCAACACCATGATGCTCAGCTTTCCGCAGATACTGTAACAGGTTGGTTTCACCATCAATGAAAAGACAAAATGTGTGGTTATATAGTCCTAAAAGTAACCAGCTGAGTAAAGGAAGAAAGAGGAGAGCCAAGAGGTTCACCATCATTGCTAATGTAAGAAAAGGGGTAGCAAGTCAGGGTGTCAGAGTTCAAAACAACAAAAGACGACAGTTATTCATGAAATGGCTTGGAGGCCTATGGAAGTCGTTGCTGGAGGATGGTGTGGACACAAACAGCTTATATAGGTTCAAGGGGAGGCTCAAAAGCATGTGGAGAAGAAATCCTCTAAGGGCCATTAAATACATAAAACCGCATCCCCATCAGGAAATCCGTGAATGAAAAATAGTTATACAGAGATGAAGCAGTATCATATACACTTGCCCTTTTTTTCTGTCTTTCAGGCATGATTTTACATACCTTTTAAAGTTTTAAAAATAGCCTTTTTAAATAATATTAAGTAGCACTAAAAGTAGTATTTTTACAGCATTGCAGAAATAGGAATTGCCAACAGTGGGGCCATGTCAGTCTTTATGGAGCAGAGCCTCAGAAACCTGTAACAGAAATTTGATAGGATAAGTCACTCCACAGTGCGTGCAAACTTCCATATGAGTTGGCAATTCAGCTCCTCTACATCAGAAATCTAACTAGGACAAGCCAACCTCGGGCATCACAAATGGCAAGATAATAAGAGACACAATGAGGACATGCCTTAAGAATATCACCAATACAACTTCCACGTCAAGTAATAGTATGGATGCAGCCTTAAAAAGCACTACACAAAACAGCAGACAAGTTGTCCAAATCTTACATAACAGTAATCAAAAGCTTAAACACAATAGGACACCACTAAAACAACTAGCAGACATTGCCAAATACCCTATATATTTGAGACTGAGGAAGGACAAGAGGGAAGAGAAGCTGACTGGTCCCTGCACTTTTCAGTGGGGCAGGTTCCATGGAGAATTATATTCCTACAGCCCAGCGCGTGTTTCTTACTCGACCTGTGTTCAAGTACATACCAGGAGTCACCAGATTCTGGGTGGATTTTTTGGATACACAGTCTTGACAGTTCCGGATACAAAGTCCAGAATAAAAGCACGTTAGATGTTTTATTTAGCCGTATTGCTTATGTCACTTGAATCATGGTCCCCTTGAACAACTGCATTGCGTCAGGTAGACAGTGGGTTTTGGATCACATTTTTAGTAGCAAATGCTATAGGACAACAGTTTACTGACCCATTGCAAATTGTTTTACACCTGCACACCTCAATCACCAAGACTTTCAGTGCAAGAATCTACAGGAAATGAGAACCTGAAGAAACATCATGTCTGCAGCTCCTTCATCTAGCCGGGCCAGCACTGCCAGGCTGGCAAGTCGGATTTTGTTGGGGTGGGGGTATTGCATTTTTAGAGGTACAAAACTATGATTATTTATCCTTTTCCATCCTCATCTTTTAGATAATAGATGTATTTTGTAAAGAATCAAATTCTTACATCTTGTTACAAAGATTATATCTTTTCAGAAGTCATCCTGAGACAGACAAAACAATTAGTCAGTGGTAGGAGTAGAGATAGGCAGATTCAGTGGAAATAGCGCACACAGAAGGTCTTGTCCATCATAAAAGAATTAAAGGATATCAGGCAATAAGACTGGCACGCTTGAAGTGCAGACCTAGTGAACAGACCTTATGAAATTTTTTATTTAGCTATGTGGTGTCTCTCTGAGCATCTGGCTTGATAAAACAGCTAAATCCTGGTAAGTGGAAATGATATTCGATTGCACACCTAGACCCTCGCTTATGGATTTATTGCTATTGCTCATGGACAAGAACAGTTAGATTTGCTGTAATGGGATCAAGATGCCAGGTACAGTTTTTATATATATTTTTTTAATATATATATTTTGTCATATATATGACAAAAATCTGGTTGGACAAATCAGTGTAGACAACAGTGCTGGGGCAAGAACCATTCCTTCTGAAGTCTATCCAGTGTTAATTTGCTCTTGTAGATTTGTACTACCTGATGTCTTTGCAGTAATGGTCTGATGCATCAAAGCAGGCACACAATCAGCTCTAAGGACATTTTTAGACTGTCCATTCATATTCAGCAAACATGGCAGCACCAAGATTTGCGCGGTGAGCTCTTAACAGTGAAACAATGAACTTCTGAGGGACTTTCCACTCATAGAAGTTGGAAAATAGAAGTTGGCAGGCCACTTTCCACTCAAACAGTTAAGTAACTCCACGCTACGAGTACTTTGAAAGCCTCCTTTAACCTTTAACCAGAAGAAACAGACCTGCTTGGAGAGACGATGTTTGAAAGCCTGTCAGAATCCATTTGAACACACTCTTATCCCAGCACAATGTAGGAACTTGAAAACAGCAGATGGGCTGATACTTCTAAGCCTTCCCTATACATCTTAGCTATGTCAAGATAGGCATCTGAGGAGAAATACGTATGCCCTGAAGATGTAGTTCAAGAGCTCTTTGGATGGATATTTGATTAAAATAGTCCTTGCATGGAGGGTAAAAGCAGGTCACAGGCTCTTCTTCTGAACTGAGCAGCAAGTACCCATTCATTAGCTTTCTTGGCAGGATCAAATAACAAGTGTTGATGCAGTGTTTAATATCTAGAGAAAAAGCAGCAGTAAAAGAGAAAAAAGGAATGGGGATCAAAAGAAGGTAATGGCACAGAGAGGTTGCAGAGTCTCTGCTATTTCATACGAGAAGTCCTAGAAGCCACAGTAGATGCTTGGGGTCTATATACATTATTTTGAAATCAGTGGTTCAGCATTATTAAAGATGCTTAGCTCTGCCAGTGAAGGTTAATAGAGGTTGTTTAAATAATAGGCTTGTAAAGGTACAAGCTGGCTCTGTCCTCACGCTGAGCCAGCTAGAGGCCAATGAACATAGTCAATACTGTCTTGGGTCTGGGCTAACTTGCCTTGCCTTTAAATCTTCTCCACCTGGTAAAGTGGCAGTGACAATTCCCTGTGCTACCTGAAAAAGTCCGTAGCACCTCCGGCCAAGGGCTCAGCCTTAAATATCCCTTGTTCTGGAATTCAAAGGCACATTACAGGATAGTTTATATGTAGTGTAAGTGGAGCTTAGAGACAGAGCAGTCATGGGTCCTGTTATTCTCAGCCGTGGTGTGGGTCGATTCACACCCCATTGACTTCTACTTTGAGTACGAGACTTTAAAACCCTGTCAACAGCAGAGATGTTTTCTAAAACCTTCCTGCCTTTGTTAGCGCCAGCTCAGATGGATATAATCCTGCAAGCTGGAGGTGAACAGCCACCAACAACGGATTTAACGCCATGGCAATTACACCTCGTAGATTAGATTGGGGCCTGATGACATAATGTTAAGAATGCCTGTGGCAACCAGCAACCTGTCTGTCTTAAGACTGCTTGCAAGCAAGAAGAGATTTCACCTGTCCTACAATATTATGTGCTCTTAAATTTTACAGAATGATTAGCCACAGAATCTTTAAGAAAAAGAAAGGATTTTTGAAGACACTTACTGCGAGTAAAAGCTGTTCAAAGGAGAAGAAAGTTATATCCAATGCCTCTGAAAATCCCACAGGAGTGGGCTGCAGAAATATTTCTCCAGGCATGACAGTTTAAGAAGGAAGAAGTGAAAACATAGGGTAGAAAGAGAAATAAATTCTAGATTTAATGTGCTGCAATGGACAGGGTCCTTAGGTCTCCTCCTCATGTAAAAGTTTGTGTAGTCTCTGTGTGAACGTGTGCAGAATGGGCATTGCACAGCTCAGGCAACAGGCCTGCGGGCGTAGGACAGCAATAAGGGGAATGGAAGAATTGCAAGAGAAAGGAAAGATAATTTCCTTTGGAAGGATAATTTTTTGGTTCTCTAGTAGCAGGCATTTCAGGGAGGAATGGTTTTGCTCTTACCTTGGTTTGTTTGAGGGTGTTTTACTGTGCAGAGTGCAGTAAGAGTACGTAAGAAATCAAGCTGATCTCGGAGCTGTGCAGTTTCTGCCCAGACACCGTGTGTTCAATGTGCGTGTGTATGTATGTCTGGTGCATATGTAGTTCTTTGGCAGATCGTACAGGACCTACAGGGAAAAAGCCTCTCTTAAGAAGCACAAAAAGTCACAAGTATTTCTGTAATAAGAACAGATATGCTCCTCCTCACCATAGTTGACTACATGAGGATTTTTCCAGCAGATGGCAACAGCAGACCGGTTTGTAGTGCAAGGCTGGTGTTTGCAGGCTGCAAAAAAGCTCGCTGTGCTGTACCCAACGCACCTTCCTCAGATCTGCTTCTTCAACTCCCCGTAACTTGCTGGCTTAGTACCCCAGGGCACAGTTAATATAAAGCGCAGAAGAAATCAGCGCTGCAGTACTCCGGAGCTCTTGGTTTCTGACCTCGTGTTTACAGGCCTTAAAATATACCCTCTGCAATTTAAACGGCCTAAAAATATGGCTCTCCATGAATAAGCATTATTTATGTCCTATATATCTTTTTGCAAAATAATAGTGCAAGGAGTGATTAGGTTGGGACCACAGACAAATATGAATCATAAAAAATACAAAGTGTCCGACCGGTGTTTTATCAAAAGGTGTCTCTTCCCTGTCACGTGCAGAAACCAGATTCATGGACCAAACTTTTAACCACATTCTTGTCATTGCTTCTGCGCCATCTTAAACAGCTGCTTTTAGGAAGTGCTCGTTATTGCCTCAGAAGGGTTATTACCTTGCTTGAAACTGTAGACTCAGCTCTTGGCCTCTAGAGGAAAGAATTTTGCTGTGGACCCCAGGTGCTGCAGATGCCGATATCCGTGGAACCATCAGGGAGACTCCACCACCGAGCTCCACCTCGCTCTGCCTAGGCCCTGGGGAAGACGTGGGAGTTATGTTTAGTAATCATCACCCCTGAGCCATTGTTTTTCCATCAAAATTATGAGAACACTATTGTTTTTAATAAATAGCAACATTGTTTTGCCATTTGCAAAGTATAATATGAATGAACCTTGAAGACATATAACACAAGAAAAATTTACAGCTGAACGCTCCAGTCTTTTTCTCCAAAACTCAAGCAAAGTGTAGTTTTCCCTCAAGCTGAAGTACAGGCCAGATTCAGGCAGTGCAAATGACCATGCAGGTGTGATATGAAGCTTGGGGGGCACCAGAGAGGCTGTGAATGTCAACTGATACTCCTTGGAAATAAAAAAGTAGACGGAATTAATTCATAATGAATCCCCCGCAGAAATTATACAAGGAATGGGCAGGGGAGAAATGCCTACGAGCCAAAGCCATGCTTCAGTGGGATCTAAGCTAGCGATTTTTGCAGTGTGGCCGTGCACAATTTAGTTTTCACTGAAATCAGTGAGTGGTGGCCATCCCAGGGCAGGCGTCACATCAGCTGCGGCTCCGCAGGAGGCCTGGCTGTAAGAAGTGTCAAGCTCTGCAGATTATTGTCCCCAACTCTATTTCAGTTGTCAAGAAAAGGGTGATAGTGATTGTTGTTACTACCGTGTTTGCTAAATGGAAGAGCTGCTGCAATGCTCCGTCCTCTTCACTTGACTGATGCTCTCAGTTGTGTTGCAGGTGAATGCCACAACTCAGCTGTATTTCACTTCACTGGGTATTTTCTGTGCAGGGGACTGCTATTTTAACTCTTCTGCTCTCACATACTTCTTTAAGAATGCACCTTCAAGAAAAAATAGTATGTTGAAGAGCAAACTGCGTTCTAATTGCCTTAAGATCTTTTATCACTCATGGTAACTCATGACACACTCACTGCATGTGTTATCTCTATGTTAACACTGTTTACAAATGATGGGAATAAATCCAAATCCAATGGAGAAAGTTTCCTTTTGTTCACAATTCAATACAGGGGCAGAATTATCACCTTGGAAGGAACTTTGCTCTACCATTGGTAGATGGAAAAAAAAAAAAATCCAACATATGAATGCCTGCCACACCGCAGCACACAAAGCTACTGCTTTTAATTAGTTCGGCTGAGGGCTTTTCAGTCCTTCTTTTGCTCTTCTAATGAGGAGAACTGTGAGGTGTCTTTGAACTAGCTACAGACTTGAAAGATTTAGTAAACAAGGATTCTTTATACCATTTCTGGTAAGAGCTTGTCCTGACAGATGCCTTCTTCCTCCTGAGGTTTAGACCACAGCTTGATCTTTTCTTTTCCCTTTAACCTTTGAAACATTTCATAACATGATGGGCAAGGGCCCAGCAGTAATTACACTGATGGAACGTTGGAAGTGTAGACAGAAGAAGTGGTTGGAAAATCATCGCTGTTCTCAAAGCTGACACCGCTGGGTCCTTAAGTCTCAATCATTACTCTCATATTTTTGAGAGGCCCTGTCCAGCAGTCCTGGTGCACACAGACCTTGGGTCCTGCTGGAGCTTGGATACTGCTTGCTGAGATACTCACACAAGCTGTGCGGCCTGCCACAAGCCCCCCAGGACAAATCAGCTCCACCCTACTGCCGCTCCAGCGTCGCACCTACAGAAGTAGGGAGGGAAGGAGAGGAGCACAGGTTAGCACGATGGCAGTGCATAGATTGCCAGGTGTCCCTTATGTGTACTGAAGAGGAAGTCTATTTTTCAAAAGTTTCCATCATGATAGACAAAACACTGAATACTTTCAAATCTGGCTGTGATAGCCTGGCATGGCACCCTGGGTCATGTCTTACATAAAGAGTTATTTGTCTCCTCTACAGTGCTCTTTATCCTACTTTCACAGTTAATCAACAGAGCTACCTTAAATCATAACAGCCAAGCCTCTGTATGACTGCACTTGCTCTTGCTTAGCTCAGGGACCCCTTCGTGTTCCTCCAGCTTCAGAAACTACCAAGACCCTCGTGTTCTCCTGATGGCTACCTACTTGCAGCCCTCTTCACACCAATTGGATTACCTGCCAGGTTTTCTAAGGCACATGGCATGGTGGTCAGGGACCTCCAAGAGTATATCTTCTGTTTGAGAGATGATTATATGCCTGAGAAAAAAGTTGAGTGATATTGTAGCTCTGAAGGTGCAAGATCATTAGCCCTGAAGGTTTGAAAGCCTTCTGATTACGTCGAGCACATGCTCATTAACCTCCAGACAATTTACCTGGCTGTTAAGCTGGAGAGGACCATTTCCATGTGTTGGGGTTGGTTCAGTCTCCATCCATCTGTGAGAAGGTGTTCATCTGGTCCTGGGTTGATACCGTTGCCCTGGTCAACAGAAGCTTGCACACATCCACCCATCAGCACGGGCAGTCTTTGATGCCGTACCAGCCTGAAAATTGAGTGAGCCATTTAGACTGTGTTAGCCTTGCCATTGAGGCCTGCACTCGAATCTCCAATTTTGATAGAGCAGTTCTACCCAAATTTTCTGCTAAAAGCTATTGAGTCCAGCTTCTCTGCTGTTTCCCAAAGAAGGCAGCTGCAGATGTGTGTCCATCCATAGCGACCCGAGGGAGGGACCCTGGGGGAGCCCTCTGTGTGGACCTGAGGGGCCCAAAGGGTCTGATCCTGAATTTAAGGGCTGCTGTGCCCAGGAGACCAATCGGGCCAGGATTCAAACTGATTGTGCAATGTAACAACCCCTCAGAGGCTCTGAATCCCTTCAGTTACCTTGTTCCCTGAGATTTATCATAAAGAAACCGAGTTACAATTGTCCCTGCTCTGTGTAAAGCTTGATGGAGTAGGTTCAGATGGCCAGCTGCTGTGAGCTTTCGCTGGTGCAGGCTAGCAGTTTGCCAGGAAACTTTACAGGACAAAACATATATCCCCAAAGTCATTTTAAGTCATTCTAAACTTCAGAGAAGTTAAATTGCAAGTCAAAAGAAAATTAAAATGTACAGACTGATGCGCAACCGCAAGGGACAGGACAGGTGGACACTAATATTGAAATACCTATAAACTTCAACTGTTTCTCAGCAATGTTCTATTTCCAATGGGAGAAGGAAATAAAGAAGCATACAGCCGCTTAGTCCAAATGAAAGCTATACAGAGTAATTAAACTTGCATTTATCAACACAGATAGCCAGCACAAAAATATCAGCGTGTCTTTTTTCTCAACATCTGTCTGATAAAGGCCTTTTGGCTGTAATATCGACATTTTTGTGACTATTACCTCGCTGAAGACTCGCCTATACTATAATAAAAAATTGCTGCTTTAAAACACCAAATCCTCTTTACTGCAGGCAGTGTTTTACTGCTATATATTGGGCCATACTGGGCAGTTTATTTTCATTCAGAAAAATCAAGTAAGCTTTACCAGTACAAGAGCCCTCTCCAGCAGCAGAACTGCAGCTGCCGTAACGCTAGCACTAGTGTAATTAGAGAGGTCAGGAATCAGGTAACACCACCAACATAACTTTTTTTTTTTAGTGCTAGATAAAGCAAAGTACATGCCTTTAAAAAGTTAAAGCTGCTGAGGTTAATGCATTGGGGTTTTGAGTGGTTTTTTATTTGTGCTGTGCTCTTGCACCCTGTGCCAGGTACTGCATGAACACAGCAAACCGTGATTTTTGCCTGGAATTCATGAATATTCAGTTACGGGCAGCTTTAAGCACCAAACGGAATTGGGACACAGTACACGGCAGTATAATTTGTTGGAATAAATTGGTCTACTGGAGAGCAATATTTTGAAAGATTTTAAATGTTTGGGGAAAGAGTTGGCAAAGTCTGCAATCCATTTCACTCTTCCCATCATGAGGTAACCTATCATCAAACACTGGCTTCTAAAACAAAATCTGGCAGATTTGAAGTTTACCACATTATGTCTCCCAATCTGCTTTCTTAGCCTTTCTCTTCCTCAAATGTTGAGGCTGCATTGCATTTTCCCTACTATTCTGAGAAAACACAATGCTTTGCCAATACGCTCCTTACTTTTGGTTATTTTTAAATCTCTGCAAAAGCTCACACTTTCTTCTGTAGCCAATGCTTATTGTTTATGGAAGCAGTTCCAATTTACTTTCTATAAGGAAAAAAAAAAAAAATTAATCTACTGCCTCGAAAGCACTGCAAGTATTTGCATTGTTCTCCTGCACTGTTTTGCTTATAAAAAGGAATTCTTTGGAACCGCAGAGGCATTGAGTCTCCTTCGCTCACTCTTTTTCACCCCCCGCTCTCAAATAGTGGCTTTCAAGCAGTGACCTTTCTTTCGTGGAGGCCAGCTTGTTATTTTGGGTTTGATTTCCCTGCTGATTGTTCTGCGTTTCCTCCCGCGCTGCCCTGCGGCGAGGCCGCTGCCGCCGTTCCCGGCGGGGTGACCACCCTGCGCTCGTAACCCAACCGAGCACAAAGCCTGGGCGCTCTCGGGTTGCTGCAGGTAACCATGGGAAGAGTCAGACCACTGGCAGCCTTTCCCATCTTCACACGGAGGGCCAAAAAGACGTCAGTTGCTCATAATAGCCACAAATTATAAAAATCTGCCAAAAACAGTCGTTAGCCACCTTGTACCCATAGTATATAACCATCATTCAGATGCTAAGAAATGCAAGAGCAGCTTTCTAGAACTGCTGTAGTCCATGAGTGTCATAGTGAGACCCGCATAAAAGCCTGACCTTAACTTCTGTGCCCAAACAGCTGGTACACTTCTCTGCAAATTACCCGACGGGAATAAATACTTGTCATCAGATGCACGCTCTCTTTCTCTTAAGAAGGTTTTTCCTTGATATTACAAACCTTTTGGAAGGACACGCCGAATCCATCCCCTTTCTCACAGTACCTCCGCAGGACCTGAACTAGTTTGTGTTACTATAAAACAGTGAACCCACAAGCAAAAAGCAAACGCAGGAGACGCACATAGGCTCCAGTGCAAGCCTTGAAATTAGTCAAAATTTCCAATACAATCTTTAAACAAATATCTTGGCTACTTTACACATACAAGAGCAAAGTCCAGCCATTTCAGGATGGGTGAATAAGCATTTTTTTTTTGAAAAAGCAAAGCAATGTTATAAAATACAGATTTAGTGTGCTGAAGGAGCTCATCTTGAATTCTGTATGCTGTCACTAAGCCTGGCAACAAATTCTGTCAAAAAATAAACCGGTACCTCGCAAATGCACTTAGCAGCAAAACGTATATCTTGATTCCTTGAGGACTGTTGCAGGCCTAGGAATCTGGAGCTCCCAGGAAACAGGCTTTATTTTAGAAGCAACATGTTCTGGTGTATTCATCACAAAATATTCTCAGAAATTCCAGTTCACCAGGAATTTGAAAGCTACTCATTTCGGTCTGACTCAGGATGTAGCCCAACTGTGAAGAGACAAGATTTCTTGGTTTCTTGTGAACTTGAAACCCTGCTTTTCAGCCAAAGCCTGTCAAGACCCTGCTCTCAACTTGCATGTACAAGGCGCAGAGATAATTAGTGGAGTCTTTCAAAGACTCATTTCATTTTGAAGTCGTTTATATTTCAGAGTTCAAATTGGGACGAAGTGCATTCTTTCACCCAAAATATTTGTAAAATTTTTCACTTCTGTTTCTTTCCCAATAATAGTTTCCATCTGCCACTGACTGCAAGAAAAAACCCAATGTCCAAATTTTAAAAAATGCTTACCTATTTTTACATCCACTTTGTAATTTTGCAAACTTCAGAAAACTGACAGAGCAGGTAAAGGAGAAACAAAGATTATTCTAATACAACCTTTTAATTGCCTTGTACTTATTTCATGGTGAGGTGTGGTAGGATGCTGAAAACCTGTGCCAGTCAAACTCTGAATGCACTTCACTAACAGTATAGGTAAAGCTTTAAATAATTACGAAGTGGAAAAAAAGAGAAAATTGACACCCTCCCCGAATCCTCCAACCTTGGCAAACATCTACTGTGTTCAGAAACAGAGTGTGAGACAGAAGGAAGGTGATGAAAAGGAGAAAAAACAACATCTGAAATTTCAAAATGTTTTCTAAAAATTGAAACGATGAAAATTTAAATTTAAGGGAAATATTTTGCTGCACTAAATACTTTTTATACAAAAGCCTATATTTTGCAAGATAAATGTTTAAGACACAAATGTTGGCCATCTGTAACTGCAGCAGCAAGCTAGGCAGCAAGATGGAAAAGGTGTCGTGGCAAATTGCCTTTTCTCCATCTCTTGAGCGCCGCATTTAAATGAGCTGGCCCGTGTCCCAGAAGCAGCAATGCCATATTTGTGTTGTGAAAAATGCAAGGTGCTCAGCCTGAGAAAAGCGGCTGCCCAGCAGCACAGCCGTACCGTTTCTTGTGTCCACACTAGCTGTTCCAGAACTATTTCAATAATATACTTGTCATTGCGTCCGGAGTGAAAAATTTCGTCATCTCTATTTCTGCCTATAGATAAATCACTTTTTGCTCCTTGCAAGTAATTTGGGCTACAAATATAGGAATATGCTACCTAGAAATAAAAAGGGAAATAAACATTTATAAGTGGCTCTCATGCAATTGTATGCATGCTATTTGTGTGTGCTTGTGTGTGTCTGAGTGCAAGCAAGTACAAACACACACAAATACCTTATAACTAGAATGCGCGTGCTCAGTTTCAGTACACTTATATATTCCGACGCTCATATGAAAAAATGTATGGTTCTTATTTTAAAACCAGCCTTTATGAAATATCTGAAAACATAAAAGCACCTGTCTCACTCCAGAGTCTGACACGAGATATCTTCCCTGAAATCGTTTTATCTAGAAGTGTGTATACTCAGAACGTATGTAACGCTGTTCATGTGAGACACTTATCCAGAAGTACTCCAAAGTTTATTCTAAGCTATCTGAAAAAGTATTCGCTTCCTTCTTCAATCGCTCTTTTAAGCAATTCTTAACACATCTTCTCACCCTTTCATCGATCCCCCTCCCTGGCACACTTCTATTCATCTCACTAATGAGAGGCAGATTGATTTCTATCATTTCACCTTCCGTTGCCTTATTGATGCAGCGACTGTCTAGAGGGAGGACAATTACCATTTGGTGGCAGTGACAGAGAAGCTCAGTTAGAGGACAGAGATGTACGCTGGAGTACAACCTGAGTTGCAAGGAAGTTGGGGCTACGCTATTTACATAAATTGAATATCTTTCACCTTAATTACGAGGATTTTTTGAGCACTAAAGCTAAACTGTAACTGGTCAGAGCTTCACGGCAACAGTAAGTTTGGTCTTTGTTTTAAAATGAATGCCTGTCTTTTCGAAATTGGAGATTATCTGCTAAATGATTACATACCTATACACATGACAAAAGATTAGCACCTTCCATACATACCTTTCCGTCAGTGTTATTCTTATATGCCCAGTCACCTCTGCTGGTCCACTCTGAGATGTGAGCTGTGAGAAATGCAGCTGTTGAATTATAGGAAAAGTTAAGAAAGTGATTTGGAGGGCACATCTTTCCAACAGTTCAAAGACTTGTTCAAACAGGTTTAATACTGTTTCTTCTTTCTCGCTCCTTTGTTTTTTTTTTTTAAATTCAGTCTTTGGTGTCTTTTTCTCTTTTCCCAGGAGTACACGTTAAAGGAAGTTCAACAAATCAACAGGCTGTCTCCCGTTTTCCATGTTAGTCCAGCCTTACTTGAAAAGATGATATATTTGACAGATTTTTAGCTTGGCTCTATCACTCTGCGTTTCCCCCTTCTTTTCACTCTGCACTTATGATTTGTGATAGGTAAATCTCAGAAGATTAGAAGTTTGGCTTGGATAAGCAACTATATGTTTGAAGTTTGCTTTTCAATTTTAAGAGATCAGGGTCACTACAACAAGCGTATGAATTATATGCCTTGATTTCATGGGATTTGAATGACTAAAGACTTCGGCATAATTCAGGAAGAGGAACAGCTAATAACTCTATTTCCCAGGAGCAACCAACATAGTTACAGTGCCCAAAAATTAAACAGGCCAAGGGGAATTCATTGATTTGCAGTAGCATCAGGAGAAATGAGAGTTGAAGGCATCAGTGGATGGTTCTACTTTGGAGCAGGACTCAAATGCTGTATCCCATATAAAGCTTAAAGGCTTTACTCTTTGGATGCTCTGGCCAGACACGGGGTAGGGGGTAGAGCTGAAGACTGTGAATGCTATTACAGATGATGTCCTTACAGAAATGAAAATGTGAATACTCCCTGAATGGACCAGTAACTGGAAGGCATGTATATTGTCCTCTGGGCTGCAGAGTGCACTCTTAGCTCACCCTCCCTACGAGGCACTGTTATTCTTAGTGTGGAAACCTTAACGGTGATTCTTCACTGACATTTGGCACCACTTTAAAATCAACTTTCCATAGAGATAGATCAACTCCAGAATTGGCCTTGACTGTATTTTCTCACTGAGAAAGCAGACAGGAGATGAAAATCAAAGTTTAATCCCGTTGCGTGCTTTACCAAAGCCAAATAGAATGCCTATCTGGGATGTAGCATCTCTCTCTTTATTTATCTATTGTATGCTTGCATATAACTGCAGCAAGTATGTTCTTGCTCTGTTTCCAAATATAATAGCATCACAGAAAATAGTTCTGATGAACAAAACAAATATATCTACTTTTCTTCTAATGTTTTACATTAGCTAAAAAAATGGCTACAGACAAAAAGGCCTGAGTAAAATTAGGGTGGTTTTGATGAAATTTTGCTTTGTCAGAAAAATTCTCATCAGGAGGCTCGTGAGGGTCCCTGTGGGTTAAAAGCAGGAGACAAGCCGTTTACAAGTGTTTGAGCTTTATATGTGCATACGTGCAGAAGTCCAGGAAGTAAGCATTTTGGGGCAGGAGTTGGGTAGACGTTACTGATATTGGCCATGGGTATCTAAAGCAGCAACCCAGATACTGCAGTTCTTTCATGCAAAGAAAATAATTTCTCTAGTGTAGGCAAAATGGGTGCTGAGCTCTTTGGAAGATCTGGCCTATAGAAGTGGTACAATTAAAAAATTGTTTCCTCAAATGGGTGGTATGAGGCTTGGGGAATGAATGTTTGTGGAGCACTCAGACCCTGGTATGAAAAGGCGCTGTAAAAGTTCAAAGTGTTATTGTTATGGCATACTTACTCAGCAAGGCAGGGAAATATCAAAGGCTTTCTTCTCCCAGCTGGCTCGGTCTTATCTCGAGGAACTGTTGGTGGGTGGTGATTGCTCTCAGGGACTGGTGATGACAGAGGAGTGAAGGCACTAACCTCGCTTGCAGAGCTGCTCTGGGCACCCTCCTGGATCAGCCAAGGCCTCAGTTCCTCCTCGGTGCTTTTCGGTGCGCACACACCCTGTTCCCAGAGAAAAGCCTGAAATGAAAACAGAGAGCTCTGACACCTGGCTAATGGAGGCACTCAGGCAAGGGCTTTCACTTGTGACTGGTACATTGGGAAATAATTGATACAAATTGCCTCAGACACTCAAGGCTGCTGGTCCTCTTCCCACAGGCTATTTTTAGGCCCAATTAGGCAGATAAAAAGACGCCGGAATTAATTTTTCTACGCTCTAATGTTTGGGCTTGATTTTTTTTTTTCCCCCCCCAATGCTTCTCTCTAGATATATGGTAAATGTCTGAAATACAGAAAGCAGATAAAGGGATTTCCCCGCCCCCCCCCAATAAGAGATCTTCAAGCACTGAAAGACTTGCTTACTGCAAAACCACTTATGGCTGATTGCAGGGGAATTTGCTCTCACCACCTTAAACCCAAAGCAAATAACAGAATATGAAATAACACATATTCTTGGCATCAGGCTGCACGAGAGCTCACCCGTGTCTGCTGCAACGCAAAGGCTAGCAACCCACCCATCAGAAGAAGATAAAATACAATTAACTAATTCATTATATAAATATTTCGGGTGGGGAGATATGAATCGACTTATCTCTATTATTGTTATCATTACTATTAGCTGCTGTTTGCTAAGACTGAGTTTTTCAAAGCCTTCTTTCACATTAAGGAGTCCAAATCCCCGTGCTAAATCCCACCCTAAATTTGATTTTGATTGCTTTTGCAAGCTACTGGGGAACAAAAGCAGGGAGAGGAGTACAACTGGCAAGATAGTATTATTCACGGCTGTTATTACTAGAATTTATGGACAAGCCATTCCCATGCTATTTGAACATAATTCATACATTTGGACTAAAGGCAGATCCATAAACGCTCTCCTGTAAAGCTCCTACCTGTGTAATGCTTTCTAAGAGATAAGTAGCTATTGTGACTGCAATGGAAAAATGCAAAACCTGACTGCTGGCCTCCGTGGTTATTGCGTTGCCACAAACTCCTCCAAAATCTTAAAGCTCCCCAGTCCTCTGGAATAGGCAAGTCATGAACTGCACCATCTGCAGCGAGGCTCGCAGGCTCCGAGGCCGGCGATCAGGAGGGTGAAATGTTGGCTACGTCAAAGCCAACAGGAGTTTTGCCACTGACTTCAGTGGGGGCAGCATTTTGCCTTTGTAGTAAAAGCCGATGAAAGACTCTGCCTCATAATCACATTCCTGTGGCTTAACATGCAAGTGCATGTTGGCTGTGCGGTGGTGACTGCTCATGTGCGTATTTCTCAGCCTGCAGGACATGCCAGCAATGCCACTTGCTTTACCCCACAAGGAAAGAGAGGTAAAGAAGTTGGTTTTTTGCATTTGCCATGCGCAGGGCTTGTAGGATCAGCTACTGCAGCGTGTCTGATGCACAGTAGCTTGATCGCGACTGAGCCCTCAGTAACCTGAACCTGATACTTGATGGTAGACAGTAAAGAAATGGCACGTGTTTATGAGACAGGGGACTGACAGTCCCAGGCTGGGCCGAAATGGGGTCCTGGGTGGCAGGGGTCAGGGTGGGGGGAGCCCTGGGGAGGCTGAGCAGGAACGTTACAGCCTGTTAGCACTGACACAGGCTTCCTAACCCCAGGGAAACAAGTGCTTCATTTTCTGATGTGAAGACATCACTAGTTCATAGCATTTCAAGTGGAAACGAGCCATGAGCTGCCCATATTCTAATATCTTTTGTCACATTTCACTGTGTAACCTTGTATTAAGTACAATAATTTGAGTCTGACTACAGTGTACCTTCACATAAACCAAGCTTTAAAAAGTATCTGATACTTAGGAAAAAAAATCTCAAATAAGTCAGCAGAAATGAAATTTTTTTCTGCATTAGTAGTACCTTTTGTGGTATCACACACACTACTTCTCCCGTGATTTCTTTCTGAAGGCAGCACATACATAACCTTTGGGTTTAAGTTTCTTCTCCCCTGTATCTCTTAAACATGTCTCAGCACTAGGATGGCTGGTGACAGGGTAGTAATTAGGGCTTCCCAATAACGAGCTACAAATCTGGGGCATAAATACCACCAGATGCTCAATATTAACTGCACCGAGGTGCATTTATTTTAGACAATCCATGCTGTAATCTTTCCTCAAAGTATATATGCACACACACACCATATAGATATATGGTATATATATATACCATATACAAAGTATATATATACACCATATAGTATAACTCAAAATATTGGGTCATGGAAACTACTTACATGAACACAAGTGAGTAGGTCCTGATCCATCAAAAAAGTCCTTTAAAGTCTAGTTTTTACACCTGAAGACTTCATAAGGTACTTGCCCTATTTCCTCTTCTAAAAGGGTTCATAGTTATTGTGAATGCCTTGCCTCATCGCCTACTTCCTTGGCCGACATCTAAGCACCACATTAGCCTTTATATCTCTGCCTGTATTGAACTCTGCTTTGCAGTAAAGCTTACCATGCTATCTCTTTATTCAATCCCAGCTGATGGTGCAGAGACCCAGTAACACAAAGATCTTCTGTCTGGAAAAAAAAAAAAAAAAAAAGAAGAAAACACAACATTTGTTCATAACACGTTTTCAAAGACTTGCAGGAAACACTGGCAGCTGGTCTTCAGCAAGGACTTTACCAAGAATGGTGAACCATCAGGGAAATGCTGAACTTCCAAGGCAGCAAAAAGGATACTCACAGGCACAACATTGAGGCACGTTTGTCTTCTGTCCTTCTCTTCTGTAACAGAGATAATGGAATCTTCAAAACCCCCAGCTCTTAGCAGCTCCATAGCAGGACATCACTGCAAGGTTATCACTTGAACACAGCGCCAAACCCACGTATCATACCTCTGAGAAGGGAGCTGAGATTGAGCATAAAGATTGCTTTGGGTTTTGGTGTCAGTCCAGATTCAGCACTAAAAGCTGAATCTCACAGAGAAAAGTCACTTCTCCATAGTCTTTCAAGAAACCTTTGTAAGAAGGGACAATGGAGGGGAGGGGAAAAAGGAAAAACTGCTGTAAACATCTGAAATGTTCAAAAATAAAAGAAAGCAGAAGTTTATCTGTAATAGTGTTGTGTTGTCTTTATATATTTATGCATGCAAGCTTTTTTGACTTTTCAAGTAGAAATTACTCCAAAGTAGCAAACACTTTGCTTCAGTCTAATTTTGTAATGCCCATAAACATACCAGAGATGAAAGGTACCTGGTTGACTTTGGGTAAAAATAGATGGGATTTTGAAAAGCAGTAAGAAATGTCTGGGAAGAGTGACCTACATATGGTCTTAATCATGCCAATGGATAACCCCCACATTACCCTTTAAAAGGTCATCTGATAAACATCAACATTGGGCTTTTCTCACAAACCCAACACCTAAAATTGCTTCAGGCTACTGTAATACGGCATGAGAAGTTAAATTAGAAGCATATATTTGGTAATAGCACCTCTGAGAGGGAGTCTTCAAAAGCCTGTGCCCCCATTAAGGGATTAGAAGACCAGCATACATATCAGCAGCTATACTCCATCCAAAAAGAAACAGAACAGGAGACAGAAATCAGCATTTTGTTCTGATTAGCTGCTTTGATTGATGTAAATTTTTTAATTTTTTTTTTTTTTTAATTATTATTTTACACTGCTGCAAGCCTACCATTGGGGAACACTGTAAAGAATACCACTATGAAGTAGCACTTTCAAGCTTTCCCCTATCTCTCATGGGTCCGGTGGTGATCTTTCCAGAATACATGTTGATGAGGCACACAAAATAAAGCAGTCTCCAAGGAGCTGATAGTCTAGGGTTCAATTGTTTTCAGGAGTACCCAGAATACAAGTTGGACTTGGAGATAAAACCATTCAAGAATAAGAATGGGGTCATTAAATATTTCTGGAAATGTGGTAATTCTGTATGAAACAATGCAAGAGATATTAAAAAAGAAGCAGGGATAATTAGAGTCAGTACATTCAAAAGCACTACTTTTTTATTTGAGTATCTTCCCTTCTGGAAGTAAATCCATCTAATTTTCCAGAGTGCTAATATTTTGAAGTTATCTGCCCCAAAGGCAGGCAAGAAATAGGTCTGATTGTCCAAGAAAAAAGGATGAAGGCAAAGGGCACATCCTAAGGATTGAAGACTGGCTGAGAAATTGGAGGGCTTAAGGTGGAAGAAATTCTCTGTATCAAGGTCATTGAAAAGGTTAGGATATTTTTAAACTGGGGAGGAAACATCTAACCAAGTGTTTTTATACTTTTGGTGTTTTTTTTCCTCACACCTGATTCAAAGCAGGACAAGTTCAGTGAATCTCTCCACTCAGAGGACCTCTAAACAGAGGTCTGAATTAAGCTAGCACTTGTAGGCTTTAGGAAAGGCTAGATGGAAATGGAAATTTGCTCCCATTTTGATAGCCTCTTGCAGCTAATCAAAAAAGTCTCTGCATACAGGTTTTCATGGAAATTCCTATTTATTTCATCCCCACTTCATCTTTTCAGCTCACACATCAGGAGACACAATTTCCTCAGTGCCCAAGAACAGAAGATCATGCTGTGCTCCTTCTCCTTCAGATTTCATTCCCACCATGGAGGATTTGAGGGGGGTACAGGCTTAATTTCCGCATCTGTTCAAGTTGAGCAGGGCATGACAAAAGTGGCCTTGCTCTTCCACAGACACAGTGGCTCTGAACTCCTAAATTATCTGTCTCTAAAGTCCTAAGTAATCCTTATGGGTTTTCTCCCTGGACTCATGAGAAGGGTAGAGTAGTTCAATTCAATTTTCTTTCCCAGCTCCCGCTGAAGAGGAAACATTTCTGAACCCCTTTCTCCCAGTGTCTCTGTATTTAACAGGTCCTGCCCCCACGGACTCCTATCTTAAGAGCCTACAAACAGAAGCAGGCTGCTGCAGCAGGAATCCAGAAGCTGGAGCTGTCAAACCGAGTCTTATTAGATACCAAAGGGGCTAATAAAAGAATGGGTGTTTGTTGTACTTCTGGCAAGGATGGTTGCTGAAAAGCCTAGAGAAGGATCCTGAGACACCTCAGCTCCTAAGTTCCGATGGATGTATTTCTCGTTGATCAATCTCTATGTCTTTGTGGCTGAACTAACTTCCCACTTCAGGCTTTTGACAGCTGGACAAAGCAGGGTTTGAGCTGTGCCTTGCTTTAAGTAAGTGTGGAGAGATGTTTTCAGTCTGACCTTGCCAAATCAGTCCCTGGCTTGGGGCGTTTGCTGAGATCCAGGAAAGATTTTCCCACTGAATTGCAAGTGGGAAAAACTAATTCTATCCACAGCAATTTGATGGAGTATTCAAGTGACAAGCGTTTCGGGAGATATGAATCTACTTCATGATCTGCAGAGCCTCTAGCTTCATAAAGCAGAAGAATATACTTATACATGTTGATTTGGTGGTGGTGGAGGTAGTTAAAAGCCGATTATAAAGTATAATTTTCACAGAGACAGAAGGAATGTTTTTAACCACATTGTGGCTGTGTTCATGATTAACCTTCTATATTAAAGAGATAAGATTTGGCACAAGCAAACATGGGCTTTGTTTGGCTTTTTGTTCTTAAGTTCACATATTTTGTTAAAGTACATCAGATAATGAGACGTAAAAGCATACATAGGGATATAACAGGGAGCAGCAGAATAGCGTAGAAGCAATGAACAGAATATAAATGCATGATCACAGATAGCAAAAGCAAATCTTCCACATTTAAACACTTACGTATTTTTCTCCTCTACTTGTTTACTCTTGTTCTTAAAACAATTAAAAAACAATTCAAATTAATAGCAAAACTGGCATTCAGGATTTTACCCTAGATCTCCATGCTGTATAGCAATGGTTCCCCTCCCTCACTTGCTGCCCTACTCTCTGTTTCTTCAGTCATTGCTGTGCTAAATGATTATAATGTCACTGGGCTTTATAAGATCCCTTTTGAGACCTAGGGCTGTTTTATTTCATATATTACTTTAAGTATTTTTACTGTCATTATCAGTGTTGTCCTAAGAAAATATTTTGCATGAGTACGTCACATATTAATAGTAAATACACAAGCTGGTACTTCTTAGAGACAATACTGAGATTTTTAATACATTGCAAAGAATTTCTGTTCTGCTTTTAAATATCAATTTCTTGATGGTTTCTCTCTTAATGCTAACGAGATGCTCAGGCCTCTCCAGATGTACCAACTTCTGCCAGAGCTGGAGAGATGCCACATAGAGAGCTGACTTCATCATACTCATGTCATCCTCCTCCTCTCCATTTTGGATGGCATTGCCCTGGGAGAGATGCCCAGGCAACACTGCCTGATGGTGTGACTGCTGCTGATTTAGTCAATGCATTAAGGACTGAAAAAGAGACTTAATGAGCTGAAAAGCGTAAGCTGGGAAAGTAAGGGCATAGGTATCCTGTCAGCATCTCACAGGCCTGAACCCATGGCCTTTCTCCACAGGAGCAGAAAAAGGGTAGATGACAGCAAAACATGCTTAAAGGTTTGCTGTTGATTCCTCTTTTCACCTGGCAATAGCTAACATTTGCGACTAGAATGGGGCAAGTATTAGCCAGGACCATGCAGTGGGCAAGCAGCCACACACCTTACCTTACCCTCGTACTGCTCTGTACCAGTCTGGCTCCACACTTCTGTATTTACTGGTCATGTTCAATCAGGCACGATTGCAAAGATGAGCCTGGAATGAATAAAAGAAAAATGAGTTGTCACATACTGCATTTAGAGAACTTAGCAAAGCGTGTAAATAAGTTATGGTATTGATATCCTGACAGACTGCTCAGCCAGGGGACTGGAAATGGAAAAGTCTATTGATCAAACAAATTAGTTTTTAAATCTAAAAGTGGCTTTAATAGATTAATAGCCCTTTACACTGAATCCAAGTTTGCTCCCCTAGGCAAATCCTCAATTTATACATACGCTGAAATTTCTCCACCTAAGCCAGTCAAGCCTTTCTGTTTTACACAGGGAGAAGCTGTGACCCCCTGATTTCAACAACGATACTGTGTGTCAAAGGCCAGGAATCCTGGATTATCTCACAGAAGTCAGTTCCCAAACACCTACTGGCATATTAAACAACAACGTGTTCAAACAAAACAGTGCAAGAGAAAAGCAAAACTAACTCTTGTTGGTTGAGCACACCCTTAAATGCGTTTCTCCCAGCTTCTGTGAGCAGCTTTTCCGATGCAAGCCTTCTTTGGCTCCCAGAGAATTGGATATTTCATACTGATATAAGAAACCTGCTGCCACAAACTGCATTTATTTGCCAGATTTCTGTTAAGCTAGCAGGAAACAGCAGCCATTACTGGGACTTCCCACTACAGCAGATAACTACAAATAATATTCAGTAGTTAGAAAAGTGGGCTCAAAAAGATACGGGTTCTACACTGAGGTCTGCCATTGACCTCCCGCACAACGTCAGGCAAGTAATTTCATGTCTCCCTATTACGGTTTCTACAGCTATATAAAGGAGATAATGATACTGAACTCCTTTGGAAAGTGCTTTGAGACCTATTGTGAGAAAAAGGCTGTAAACCCCCAAAATATTTCATAACTAACTGCAGTGATGATAATACAAGAAAGTGTCACAAAAAGCCGTTTAAAAGCTCAACGTGTTTGAAGTTACAAAACAGTGAACTGGAAGCTCAATTCTCAGTTTTCCCCTCTCTTCTAACAAGATTTCTAAGATGACTTTCTGAAGTCAGGACGACTGAAAATGAGATTACTAATTTCATCTTACTCATTTCTAACTGGAAAGATTAATCACAGGAGCCAGATGGTTTTTTCTGGCCCTTGACCGACTTATTCTCTCTCGGTGGTCAGAGGTTAATAGGATGTATTAGTGGGAATAACTCAGCAATATCAGTTCTGTCTGAATCGGACAAGACAAAATTAGCCCTTTGCTCTTTCTGAGCTTGATTCTTTTGCTCATTCACTACTTTCAAATATGGAGCAGGTTGATCCCAAATCCACTCTGCTGTATTTATTCCTGTTGGAGCCACGTTTCCTACCTGATGACTTAAAACTTGGGAGTGGCTCTGTCTGGTGTGTTGTTGGATGGAGTTGCTTGGACATTAGGTGGGTGAGAAGGTGACTTGTGCAAGGAGATTCTCTGCGGCCTTGAGTTATTCCAGTAAACACGCAAACCTCGACTGTTCTCAGTTTTATATATAATTTGGCTATGCGGAGGGTGGTTTTCAGCATGCTTTTACATGTGGTTTGGCTATGTTGAGTCTGTTTCACAGCTTGCTTTTACATGTGGTTTGGCTGCAGCGAGGCTGATTTACTGTGAGTTTTTACATGGAGCTTGGCTATGCTAATACTAGGGTCTACATGTTTGGGATTTTACTACCCCTATAGTAAGACAATGTAGGTCATAATACTGAAGAACAATTTAGATAAAATGAGAAGTCAAAAACAGTCTGGCACTGTTCCCTGTAACACCATTATAAAATACTCAAGCACTATTATGCCCCAGCTTCCTCCATCGCGACCAGAGAGCTGCTGCCCCAACTCCTGATTTGAAGTTGTACGTTTTCTGTTCCAAATGCAGGGGATTAGATAAAAATCCTTACCTCAATTTCAGAGGTGGGATCCAAATGGCTTCTAGCCACATCAGCTGTTCTACTTTTGTGTGGGTTTAATGTACAGTCAATAATATATTACAAAAAGAATGTAAATTATTAAACCTTTTCTTAACCAGCCCAAATCACCAAATATAGCTATCTACAACCAATAATTTCTCCAGGCAGTTTCAGCTGCATAAATTTTAAAGTGACAAAACTCACATGAGAAGCACAATTTTTCCCAGCTAGACCATAACAGTCTCGCAGAAGTCATTATTCCCAACCCACACAAAACACACTGCCAAACTTTAACGACTAACTCTGAAGTGTAAACATGGAAGTGTTATTTTGATGCAAAGATTCATGCATGTCTTTTGAACAACATTAGCTCCTTTTGAAGCTTTTGTCTATAGATTGACCCATGCTAGGTGTAATAACCTTTGTCTGTATAATGTTAATCAAGTTAATTCCTTTCAGAGAAACAAAATTATTCACCAATCTTTCCAGTCTGGCTTTTCTCACCCCTACAAGAGAGTTGTACATTCCTGGTTTTCATTGCCTGTATCAAGATTTCTATCACCTGCAATTTTCTTGTTCTATGCTTCAAATGCAAGATGGAACAAAAACCTTCCAGATTTCCCATCCCATAACTCCCAGGACTGTTCTGATTTTGGTTTTCCTTCCTTTTATACGCAGTAACTTAGATTTACATGTACACAGGTTTTATATCAATTGTCTCGTAACTTGTCTTTATTTTTCCCTGTCAGCTCTTGAAGGAGGGAAGATAAGGCTGGGAAGGAAGGTAAAGGGGGAATTACAGTTAAAGTGAATTCTCTTCCAGGAATCCACCTAGAGAGACAGATATCATTTCCAGATGCTATTGCAGGACTTAGGAACTTAACAGGGCATTAGGTGTCACTTAAAACTTTTAATCACATACCAGGAGCTGAGCTGCATAAAAAGACCAACAAGCAAAATATAGGAAGAAAGTTCAGTAAATGCTACTCAATGTGCAAGTTGATTAAAAATAAACATGTTTGGCATATAAATTAGAAAAGGCAGAAAAAAATCCTTTCACCTTTGCTCAGTTCTTGAAACAGTGATCTGAGTGAGTCACCATAAGAAACAAATATTTTATCTGTGAAAACGCAAAGGAAACACTCCACCCTCTGATGCTTTGATACAAAGAGAGCATTTCATATTAGCAGTTTTTAAAGGCTCATCTGTATTAGCTCTTAGTAATTTCTGCTCTTTGGTAAAAGTATTCTGCACCCAGTTACACTGCTGTGACCTGGATGAGAGCTGCAGCCTTCAAAGAAGTTGCGTGACTGAGCACGGAGGCTTCTGGGTGATGCTATATTTTACCTTTTGTGTTTTCCTTCAGCACAGCAAGTTTGCTAGAACCTCCCTTTCCTGAGTTCAGAGTTGGTTTGCAGAATTTCCTCTTCCAGAACTGGAGGACAGATGATAAAAAAATTAAATTTAGAGGAGGGTTCTGCTTTGTTGTTGTTGTTTGGGCTGGTTTTTTTTTTAAACTTTAATTCTAAATTCCATGAAATAAAAATGTTAATGATCTGAAACCAAAAGAGACATAGATATTTAAAACTGAGCCACCTTGTTTTGATTAGCATTTATAGAATGATTCACAATTTCAGTTCAGTTTTCATAAACAGATGCAATACCAGAAGAACTCTTGAAATTATGATATGCCCTTCTTAGAAGAGATGCACTTGAGATCACTTTTCTTTCCAAATTTATTTTGTTCAGTAGAGTTCATGACTTACTGTGCAATGAGGGGATACTGGAATTTAACAGCTTTAACCATGTTTCATTTATCTTTGTAATCATGCTGTAAACAGCCCGTATGAAGACACACAGGTCATCACATGCACTCATAAAACAGAGCAAGTAATGCTGGCAAGGGAACCTGCACAGTCTGCTCTTAGACCAAATTCCTGGTTTAGCCTCTGAAGATAAGAGCCAAATTAATCTGTTTCTTATGTTAAAAAATGGCACATGGCACCACTGCAAGTAGAAAGGCTAAATATTACTTGCGGGCTCAAGCTACAAGCTAATGCTTTTCAAACCCTTCCACATGTCGGTTGAAATAAACTCAGGCTTTCTTTACCACTGTTATCATATCAGTTCATATCAGAGTCCAACATCTGAAGTGCAAGGATTTGTTTTCAAATTAACCACATTTTGCATGTATTTGATGTGAAATTTTTACTGCCACTCAACCACTCCATTTATTGGATCCCTCATGAGACAGATCTGGAAGTTGTAAGGTTTCAAAATTAATAGTTTGGGAGTTCTCTCCCAAAACTTAGAACTTCTCATTTTCAGGTTTCTCTCCCAAATAAGAAAAGCTAGAAGCCTTTTAAATTTGTTTAGGGACAAAAGTCAAGATTTACCCCTCAAAATCACGATTCCCATCTACGCTTACAGGAAAAGTGCTGATTGTTGCAAGTTTGCGATAGAGTCTGAAGGGCTGCCAAAAATGGAGGCAATGTTTCTTCAGCTTTGCACGTTTTGTGGGTTCTGGTGTTTTCCCTGTAGGTTTTCAGAGATAATTAATAAAAAAAAAAAATGGGCCCTTGTCCTCAAAGGTAATATGACCTCAGATATATTTATCAACACCCTGTATCTGTAGGCTTGCACAGGGCAGAATACATTTTTACCTTCCAAACCAGTAGGGTATGATCTTACCCATGGTATGCCTAAGTCAATATTTCTGTTACTAGTAGCACCAGACAGCAGGAGGATATACTATGCACAGAATAATGCTATATAAATGCCTTGCAGGTACACAGCACAAACACCTTTTCCCTCGGGAAGTTAGTGCTGAGCTTTGCTCTTCCAAGGCTGGTTCCCATCCATCCAGATGACTTGTGCTGGAGTGGCAGACTTTGTGACACAGCCAGCTGGGGCTGCCTGAATTATTTCTTTAAATTATTCCTTCTGCCAGCCTTCCCTCTCCATCATAATATCACCTGCGTAGTCGCATTGGCAGCAGCTGGGAAAATGCTAGCACACATTGACCGCCAACATTTCTGCTGAGGGCAGATATAGGCAGCTATATAAAGAAGGCATTGGCAGGTTATGCTGTTTTCTATATCTACTGTGAGCAGACACCTCTGCAGAATTGCTCAGGCAGTACTGAAACACAGAGATGTTTCCAGACATCTCAATGGAAGGTAGGATGAGGAAAGATGGAAAGTTTTGAGAATATTGTAACAAAGAATAATGTTGTTCTCCTTTTACTAGAAATTATAATATTATATTTTTTTTCCCTCCGCCCCCACCCCCCCCCCCCCCCCCCCCGCCTTGAAAACAGACAAAAGGGTAGCTGAATGACTACTGAAAAACTGCCTCCTCCACTTTATTGCATCATGAAGGACATCAGGCTGGTATCGGGGTTCTGCCATTCCGTATCTTTGCCAGCAAAGGATGCAGAAAATTGGGGTACCACAGGCAATGCTGACTGTCTCGAGACAAGGAAAGGAAAAAGAAGAGAATGAAGAGCAAATTCCATGTAGATATAGTTTTAGAAGCATGTAGCAACCCTGGGAGAATGGATACTGCTAACCCCCCAACAGTAATATATGAGGCTAATGCATTTTCCACCCACTGCTGCAATTAATAAAGGCTGCTGCTAGACACACAGGCTAAGCTCGCTGCTACAGCATTTCTCCAGGCAGCCACTGCTCTACAAATAACAAATCTTATCCAGTCAGGGTGAGCCAGTTATGGAAGTTTGCCAGAGGCATAAAAAGAGTATGCTTTCTTCTCTTTCTACCCCTTCTGCTGAACACAATGTCTCTACACATTCATACACAAATATATATTGCTCCTAATATAACATATCATTGAATTTCAGAAAGCTAACATCCACAACATCAGAAAAGCAGTTAAGCATTAACTAGTGTTTTGCATCTACCACTCAGCATGCCGTGAAGATACTGAGTTCCACAAGCTCAAAAAAAAAAAAAAAAGCAAGAAAGCAAGCCACGTCAGTAGATGAACTCAAACTTTAAAAGTTTTTCCTATTATTTTTCTACTCATGGGTGACTTCTGACTCAGTCTAAATGGAAATTATTTCTTTCCTAAGTGCTAAACTCTGCACTGGGCCCTGCTGATGGATGACTTTGAAGAAATCTGTCTTCCCTCCCTGTTCCTTTGCCTACAGATCTTGAATTCGGTCCCAAGACTACTTCTCATGTTGAAATGAAGTTCTTCACATTTCTCAGAATTGTTTCAAAGTGAAGAAGGCATGGAAAGGGCATACCTCTGTCTATAGGGGTGATAAGTCCAGATAGGTTCCTAAATTATAACCAGGAGAAGAAAGAGTTTTCCGCCAAATAATGTAAGCTGTAAGTATTTGAATAGAGACAGGGATCAAGGTAGGAGACCCAATTTCTGGAGATTCCAGAATAATTCATTCATTGTTGGGGATAAGCCATGCTGAAGGTGCCCATATCTGTAAATTTTGACTAATGTTTCTAAAACTCTCCACAAAGGATGTAGGCATCATCCTCATTTTATGTGTATTGAATAAATAGGGACCCAGGAACTGCAGAGTTGTAAGGACTGAGTAGGATCCAAGCTGTTACATACATAAATGCCAAAAAAAGGCTACCGAGCTGGAGACAATCACAGACTCTGCCCTTTCCCCTGCTACCTCCAGACTCATGAGCACTATAAATTAGCAGTTAATGGAATTGTTACTCAAGACTGCAACACCTGGAGAACATGCATTGTGCCACTAGTCAGAATTTCCAAATGAAATGATGTACCTTGGCTTTATAACCAATGAAATTTCACAGGCTGTCTTGCAATGCATAAGAAAATCCCACTTATTGAATTTGCTTGCAAAGCACCCTGTTTCTGGAACGTTATTCACTTGAGCAATTACAGAGCGTTTTTAGTGTTCCTGAGATACAAATGAACTAGTACCAAATTCTTTGTTTCCTTTGCTTTCCTCTTTCTCTAGGTTTTCTTTTTTCCTTGATATTTAACAGCAGCCATTACTCTATTATAAAGTCTTTCATCAACACTTAAGCCTCAGCGCTGCAATCTGAATAGGCAACGATCTACAGAGAGAAAAACCCATACGTGCAGAAACACTGGGACCTGCCTAACCCAACTGGAAAACTCCTGAGGCAAAGGAAAGAGGGAAACTAGGTGAAAAGACTGTCTACAGCAGTACATCCCATTGGAAAATTCAGGTCTCACATCTGCCTTGGTACCCCTCTAAGAGGGCTTACAATAACAACAATTCAACAGTTTACCATCCTCATGTCTTATCTAATCTCTTGCGTTAGAAATTTAGCGGCATTAATAGAGAATTTATTTGACTGCTGAAGAAAACATCTTTCCCAGGACTTACGGTGGTGTACATTCAAATGAGAATGCTGAACACGATCCATGTTTGAGGCGAAAAGAAAAATGTAAGTGCTTTAAATCAAAGCACAGAATGGTTGTGCTTTGATTTACAATTCATATATAAATAGATTTTTAATTTGTGAAAGTCCTAGACAAGACGCAACATGACCCTCCGCAAAATCGTTCCTAGGCTTCAGTGGTGAAGTCCTGATTATGATGGTTCCCATGCTGCATCCAATTTCAGTGCAATTCTGAGCGTGGTCTTCCAACAAAATCATCATCTCAGCATGTTATTCTGGAAATATAGCTTAATAAATTGCAGTCAGTACCGAGATTAAAGATGGGGGAAAAAGGGAAAACTTCTCACCAAGTTGTAACCAGTAGCCCTTGAAAATGAAATATTCTTGCTAAAATCCCACCAATTTTTTCTCCTGTGAGCATACTATGTTGAGTCTTGTAGATAACTGAGTCATTGTTTCAAATAGACCAAATAGTTGCATCAAATTTGATTAAATTCTGAAGAGCTAAAGAAGTGGCTGGTTTTTTGATTAGCCATACAACAAAGGAGTAGGTTTCTCAGTTGGATTACCTACCTTCCTCACTCCTCAACAATATAGTCCTAATATATCGTCCCCACCTACTGCTTAGATTTAATTTCAATCATTAATCAATTTAATCATTAATTGGTTGGTAATCGTTCACATAATCTCTATATGGAGAAAGAGAATCTTCTGAAAAGGTTTAGACTTTACCATAGCCCTGAAGAAGTGTACTTCCCCTCCCCGCCCCGCTGCATGAAGCAGGATAGTCTAGTTTTTGTTCTGTCATTGTGGAAGTGAAGTAAACAAATGCATACAGGTTTAAAAATGTACTCTTTTGGCTATGTTTAAAGTCAAAGAGAGCATGGAGCTTTCCGCACACTGTTTGCTGCCGTCCAACCATTCCTCATTTCTGACCCATAGGTGGCTACAACAATCAAGGGTTGAGCATGAAATATATTAATCTATATTAGGAGTAATTTTTTTTTTTTTTTAATTATTGCTAAAAGCTGGTGCCAAATCCTCTTCAAAACCCAAAAGGCTCTTTCCCTTAGTTATGCCAGGCTGGAAAAAGGTTGGGTCTGTAGCCTTCAATGATGGGAGGCTTGGTACGTCTGACCAAAAATAATGAAGTATGGCAAGTGGTCTGGAGTAAAATGGTCTGGATGAAGGAGAAAAGCGAAGTCATCCAAGCACAGGACAGGTAAACTGCTAGCCCTCACCACAGAAAAATCACTTAAAGGAACATGGCAAGTGGGAAGGGAGGACAAACTTAGAGGAAAAAAAAGCCCTTATGATCAGCTGCTGAAAACAGACAAGAATCCAAGCATTCACAACTCGCATGAAGTCAGCCCAGATACAGCTTGTGATAATATTTGAGAACCTGAACATGTAACAAGCAACAAGGCCTTTATTTTGCAAGCTGCTGAGGTGCCTTAGATCATACTAAACTCCTGGAAAATGCTGAAAGCTGAGATCTTTTCAGGACTTGTCCTTAAGTGAGCATTTTATATTGTCAAGAAGAGACCTACATATCATTGCCTTCACACAGCAAGCACACGTGTGTATGTATTCTCAGAATTCACATGTATTCCTTGCAGTGCTTTTTGATTTGCACTCTGGTAGAAATCCCCAAATTCGGTCTTCAAATTTGGCCTTTTTTATGAAGTAACTCCTAGACCTTGATGGATTCTAGCTGGCCAGAGATGGCCTTTCCAATATCAGAACTGAAAAGGGAGGAAAAGCGTGAAGAAAAATCTTTACTGAGCTTTTCCAAGGTTTGCCCATATAAAGATTGTTTCAAGTGTAGTAGTCCGCAGAGAAGCCAAACAATGAGTTTGGTTTTTAATAGCCACGACCTTGTGCTTCTCTAAGCATTCTCCAAACTTGCACAGAAGTCTGCAGCTGGAGCACCTTGTTCTCATGCCCATGTTAACTGCACAGTTGCACATCAAACACTGCCAGTGACACTATTTACAGCTATGGACTTGATCACATAGTGCATGACAAAACTCATAAATGTTTGTCATCCTAAATACCTTCCGGATACTCCTCATACCATGATAATATTTGTCATGTCAAAGGAGGAAACAGGTCTTTGAAAATCTCAAACTGTTTTTCAGCTTAACCGCCCTCCCACCCCCAACCTTTCTCCCACTCAAATAGCAGGTTGATGAGTATATTAGCATGTAGCAGATCCTCAGCAAGACCCTCCTGTTTGTCCTGTAGCTCTTTTGCTCCACTTACAAGTACCACGTGCATCAGATCTGTCACTGCGGTAAGCCCCATGAGACTCCCAGCAAAACATATTGCCACTCTTGTTTACACCAATTAAACATCACCACTGTTTGTCTATAATTTCAGAACAGGGACAGACTGTAAGGTTCTGCATACTCCACCCCCAACAGGTTTAGGGAGCACTGAGCCCGTCTAAAAATTTCTATGTTCGTAGCAAAATTCATAGTGAGACAATATAGCGCCATGCGTGCTGACAACTTCAAGACAAAGCAGAGCATAATCACCAAATTCAAACACCCAGAATAAAATGTCAAAAAACTGCTCTACGCTCCAAGTAAGTTTTTTCAACCTTTGGGCTGCAGTAACTGGGAAGCCACAGTTATTGGGATCATCTTTTGCCCGAGCTGGAGACATGTTCAAGGCCCCATCAGGTTCAGAAAAGCAGTTTGCTTTGTGGTCCCTGTAACCCCTTACCAACAAGATCCTTGTTATGACACAAGTCATTTAACTTTCCTAATTAACAATCTTTGTTGTAACAGTTTTTTCTGCTTTGGTAACCTGTGAGGTAGTGGTCTAGAGTTACCAGTACCACCAGCCCTTGGACAACTTCTTCCTTGCCTGCCACTCCTCTGTACCTGGTACTAGCCATGGACTTCCAGCTCAGCAACACCCCCATTGCTCTAGTGCTGCCCTAGCTGTGGTAACTAACACCAGGGGTTGTCGGGCTAGATCCCAAAGCCTGGGTCTTGCTGCTTTCACAGTGATCTTGGTCTAACACTCTTGACAGCATGCTCAGTCTTCTGCCTCTTCTTTACAACATTAAATTAAGGATAAGAAAACAAGCAGAGCAAAGACAGAATTTCGTGATAGCGTTAGGGGGTAGTTGTAAGGTCCCCCAGAACAGTAGGCAAACAGAACTTGCCTCACAAACAAACCTCCCTGCATGACATATGCCTTGAAATAATAGTTTCCAATTCCAGGGCCCCATCAGATGGTTCTTCTGGTTCACACGCTCATTTTTTGGGAACCTCTAGGGTGAGACAGAGTAGCAAGTGACCTACCTCTTCAAAGTAGGTTTGAGAGTCTCTCAAGAATATAGGGCCAGTTTTAGTATTAGAGAGACATCCATCTTCAAGGCAGCTTCTGCAAGGACTGGTTACCCTGAGATTAAATGCATCCCCAGACCAATGAGGAGAAGGTGTGTAGGTAGGGGCTCTCAGTTGTGGCTGGTGGCCCCAGGTGGGGTTGGGTCGGGGCAATCAAGGCCTATTAATGCACTCAGGGCCCTGACAAGTTGTCCCTATTTCTACAGATCCCTCTGGGGAGGAGGGTGTGTTTGTTGTTTATGAGGTTAAGCCATCAGTTTGCCTCTTAGCAGCTGATGTACAGTCTGTAAGACTTCCATAAACAGAGTTTGGGATTGGGATCAGGAAACCAATGCCTAAGTAAATAAGAGTTTGCGTCATATCTGTTTGACACACGCCGATGGGGGAAAAGGACTGTATAGAACTTGTTCTTAGAAAAAGCCAAAGCCTGCATTCACAGGAAGGTGAAAGTAACACCTCTTTCTCCCACTTTTCTTCACTGTATAACCCCCTCTAGATTTATATACATAAATAAATGTATAAAATATATATTCTTTTGTTTTGCCAAAATCTGTAAACAAAGGTCCATCGTGCGAGTAAATATCATATCTTTGAAGATCTTTCATTCATAATTTCCAGGAGGAAACAAATTAGGAAAAGAAAAAGGTTGCTTTTGACAAGCGAAGACTAGAAGACACAAAATTAATTTCCAACGGTAAGTAGAGAGGCGAGCCCACGTAACTCTGATGTCAGAAGGTTCAACATTAGGAGTAGGTCTTAATTCTTACATTAGAGAGTTAAAAAGTTGCATCAATAAATATATGTAGTTAGGACATAAATGCCAAAAATAATCCCTGGAAGTTCCAGCCCCTGAACCACTATAGAGTCCAGGCTGTCGAAAAGATTCACAATACATCCCAGATTGCATATAACAGGCACAAACTGGGTCTTTTAACTTGGATCCAGAGCCAACAGTAGAGGCCAGAATATGTAGGTGGCCTATTTTGATGGAAACATTTTCCCCTCTGCTGCCATGTTAACAATCTGTTGTTGAGTCAGATAGAAAGAAACCTCCCTCCCTCCCTGCCCCATCCGGTCTCCTGGGCTGAATCGTCCTTGCTGGCATGGTCCTTGCTGCCCACCGGCCCTGACTTTTGAAATGACCGGCCACTTTGTCCATGTTATAGTCTTGAATTCTCAAGAACCATTTGAAATTAAGTCAAACACTGAAGGAGATAATTTTGCTGACTATAGGGAGCTTTTATAACATCAGCAACACTCAGGTTAATGGTTTTTTTCTTTCTCCCTCCCTGGGCACAGGAGCCATTCCAGAACTTGTATCTGAATATTTGGTTCTCACGTATATTTATTTAGTTAGCAGTGGCATTCCTATTTTTATAGCTTTGAGTTTTTAACTTTCTTGTTAGCAACATTAACAAGGTTTACGGCATATAAAGTGAGCTGTGGCATTTAAAAAATGTTGGCCTAATGTAACACCAGCTTTTTTTTATATACATGTTCAATGGCAAACTCCTACTGACAGGCAGAATGCATTTCTATGTCTGGGCAAGTTTATAGATGGTGTTCCCACCTCTGGGCCACAAGGTCACAAATTTGTTTCTGATTCTATTAAAGAAACACTCAACAATGGTAAGTTTGTGTGCTTTTTTTTTTTTTTATGAGAGGGGACTGTTTTATGTGATCCAAGATCTTAAAGATACTCCAAGGAATCTGTGTTGAATGCTGGGCTTTTCACCCCCATGCCCTGACCAAATAATGCTGGCTGCAGTTTTGAGAAGATTTGTCTGGCAGTCAGATAAAACAGATTTCAAGGAAATCTGACATGACTGAAAAAAGAACAGGCAATGTCTCTCTCATCTGACCATGTGTAGTTACGCTGCCTTCAGAAGGGTTTCGTAGGACTAGGATTTGACTCTGCATCAAAAGGATGTACAGGAGTTAAAGATTCACGATACCTGTTCTCAGTTCCTATTTCCTCAGCAGATCCTCTGTGTGACTCTGAGGACCTCACCCAAAAGCTTTGCTGCCTGGCCCTCCACGCCTGTGGGACGGAAGGAACAATATTCCTCCCTTGCCTGCCTTCCATCTGTTTTGCAAGATTTTAGAGGCAAGGCACTGGTAAATCAAGGTACCTACCTCAGTGAAGACCTTTGCACTCCATACATTAATAAGAATATTTATTGAACTCACGGCAAGGACAAATAAAAAGACGAATACGGCACAGATGGTTCCTATTGCCCTATGAAACACCAACCTTATTCTTTCTTGGAATTCATTTAGCTAGGTATTTGCTCCTTTTATGCTCCAGCTGCAGCTTCCTCACCGTACCTGTTTACTCTATGATGCCTAGCCTCATTCACAAGAGGGGAGGCAGCACCCAGGCTGGCCTCAGCCATCGCCAACCTGAAATCGCTTCATGCTGGAACACATTGCGCTCTGGGACTTCGTGGCTACAAACATAGAGACTTTTGGCTTGAGAAATGAGTGGGGCCAGCAGAAAGATTGAGCTCAGGAGGTAAAATTAAGAGCATAGGAGAGAAAGAACCAGCATTTGAATGAGGGAGGATAAGTTTGTATTTCTGTTGAAAGAATTTCAGCATCATCTATTACTGTCCAGAAGGCAATGATGAAAATGCAAAAGGGCAAGAAGCGCAACCCTTTTTGTGGGATGCTTGGGTTACTGTGGTTAGGAGGATCAAGGCTAGGTATCACATGCCTCTACTGAAGGGAGATTGGCTGGAATAAAGCAAGGAGCCACAATTTCTAGGCTAGGAAAAAGGCTGATCGTGTTGCAACAGAGCACAGGAAAGAGAATTTGGCTGCAGTGTCTGACTGGAGGCCTTTTAGCTACATGAGACGACTCCAGGTCTATTCTTTCTCTAATTTCCTTATGCCCCCAAGGAAGCTTTTGGTGGAAATTTGCTTCCATTTATGGGAGGACTGGAAGAATGAGGGCCAGACTGTGACTGAGCATCTGGCAATAAGAAAGAGGGTTCAAAGGAGAGAAAACTGCTCAAGCAGGATTTGAAAGCGCTATTCTGCACTGCAAATTGACCTGTGCAAGCGACAGGCTGCCACTGCTGGTCATTACAAGTAGATGTTTTTGAAAAGGGCCAGTTCAAGAAACTCTCTGAGGCTTGGATCCAGTACGATGACTTTGCTCTCTGAAAATCATCATCATCACACAGATTCTTGTGGCCCAATGAAGTACGAAGTGATCTTTTGTGCAATATCACCTGCTTCAGATTCTCTCCTCCAGGATAACTATGGGTTTGGCTGTTTAAAGGCAGTATGACAATAACACATAAAACTGTTACTAAACATCTTTGCTCAGAGGAGACGTTTCTTCCTAACAGGTATTTTTGTTTTTCTGTGCTCTATTTGGTTACCTCCTAAATAATAGTTTATGGTCACCATGCCGTTCCTTTTCTAAAACAGGTTGCAGCTTGTCTTGCTCCTTCTAAGAATGGCAAGTTTTCTTTTGGCTTTGGAGAATTTTGCAATTTTCTCAGGTTTTTAAAAAATCCCCAAAGAAATTCCCTTAAAATAAAAATCTACAGCTAGGCAGCAGGTATATATCTCCCTACAACGCACAGGCAGTTCTCCACTAAAGCAAACAATCTACTTCCCTTACTGTTGTCTCTATTCATTTGGTTACTGTTACAAATCACTTGGGCAGTTTATAGCATCAATTCTGTGAGAAAAAATGTGGTTTTAATGTGTTTGTATATTTATCAAAAAAGAATCCGAAACAGCTGGGGTGGCTTGTCCATGAGAGACATGATTAATAAACAAGGAAGGATCAATTGCTCTGGACCACGTTCAGGCTTTCTGCTCTGTTAAATAATACGGACATTTTGATTGTTCTGGGAATGTTGGTGAAATGCAGTCAAGGCAATGGGGAGTCTTTGACTTTTTTGCTATTTGTTGGCATCATGATGCCAAGAAAGAAGTTGATCACAATTTTCTATATATAAAAATAGCAGATATTTACCTTTCATGTTTATCCGCACCTACAAGACCTTCTTGTGAGAGTTTTCCATAGCTTCTCTGTCCCATTAGGCATATAGAACAAAATACTTCCGAGCACTTTAACTCTCATGTTTCCGCTGAGGAGTTTCCCCTCCTGCAACGTTATACATATGCGAAATCAGTGCTAAAACAACAAAGTACAGTGACAAATGCTGAAACTCATTTTGCTCAGCAGCATTCCCTACAAAGCAGTATTTATGTGACAGTGCTAGAAGACTAAGAGCTTGCTCCTAGGAGAGAAGGACCAGTACTCAGGGCGGCTGTGCACGTCTGGTTTGGTTTGGATCCAGCCTCTGCAACACACACTGCAAAGACCACAGAAGTGGCTGTTCTTCTGAAGTACAGTAGCAGATTTTTGTGTGTATTGAACTAGATCCTCAATGGGTATAAATCAAAGTAACTACACTGAAATCAATCCGGCTGCTGCTCATTGCACACGTGTTACATCTGATGTGAGACTCCCAAGTACCACAATCACCGGTCCAACGTCTTCTTACAACAAGTCACTATCGTGCCACAATATACCCAGCTCTTCCAGTAGCTACCTCCTGCCCTGCACTTTCAGTGATTCCCTCCCTTCCCTCTGCCCTTCCTTCCCTCCCTTCTTCCCCCAGAACTGGCATCGCTCAGCATTTTGGCTAGGAGACCAATTCTCCAAACTGAAAACATCAAAGCATATCTCTGGTTAGATCTCATCCCAAACCTCCAAGTTTGTTGACTTGGAAAGTGAATAACTAATAAGGCAGCATGCCATTGTTTTCTGTTTATTATAATGGAAATAAATGGTTGGCTCTAAATCAGGCACCGATTGTTCCTTTGATATCACTGCCAGGAAGCAAAATAAAATGGCTTTTTAAAAATCACCTTTCACAGGGAGTGCCACAGGCATTTGAAAGATGAGTCTTTTTCCATGTCAAAGGCTCTACCAGAAGTGCCAAACACACTAGAAAAAAAATTCAAATCCTTCCCCATTAAAACAAAAAAAAAAGTGCAAAAGAGAATGCGAGAGCGGGATCGCCTGGGCAGCAGGATTGCCTGGGCGGGCTGGCACACCACAGATGTCCTGCGAGTGCTCAGGAGGCTGCAGCAGAGCTGGCTCCACGGTGAGGAGCACTTCCTGAAGAATATGGAACACATCCTTTGCATTTTTTTTCCCCTCAAAAAAAGCACAGGTGGGCTGAACGAATTACTCTGTCTGCCTGGCAGCTCTTAAACTAATAATAAGAGACTTTAGGAGCCAAAAAGACAGAGGGGGTGTTTTTCCTCAGAACCTGAACCACCCATAAATCTTGCTTGTGTGTTTCTTTCGTGTTTTTTTTTTTAGGCTACATGGAGCAGCAATTTCATTGCACCCTCAATGCCTTCTCAGCATTTTAGCTTCTTCCCTATAGACTTTTAGGTGCAGACTTTCAGGTGTTTGAATTTCTCTCGGAGCGCTACCACCCCTAGCTAATGAGGGAATATGCATAGAGAGGAGCTTCCTCATCAGAGTTTATAGTTGGATCCAGATCTTAAGTGATCCAGAGTACAGCGGTGTTTGGTTTTCATGATGTGCTGCAGTTTGATTTGGCTCGGAGCAGAGGATAAAGTGGAGTGCCAGATTCAGATCTCAGGCCAAACTTGGATTTTGTATTTCAGCTACCAAACTTCATCATGGTTTGGCAAAGTCGTGCTCTCACCTGCTCACGCCATGTGGAGAACACCTGTGATTTGCTGGAAGGGCGGTTGATCCTGCTGTGAGAAACTCCTCGTTCGAAAGCCAACCTACGAGAGACTGTTTCAGCTGACTCTGGCCGCTTCAGATGATGTTGTGCGCTGGGAGCGGAGAAGCACTGAAACATGCTTAGACTCTTCAACTGCAGAGAAAAAAAAATGGTGTAAAGAAAAGTTGTCAGGAGCAGACTGCAGCTTTATGCCTTTCTTTTTTGTCACGATTCTTGGAACCAGTGTAACCTTTTTATTTGTAAGACTGGGACTCCGATGCACAGGAGCAGCATGACCTGAGAGTAAACCGGGAGAACTACATAACTATATCACTTTCTACAAACGCCTGCTTTTGAAAGAGTCCGCCATACCACCTCTAGCTAGTGTTCTTAGATACCATTTTTTGAAGAATGTGCGGGAAGACACTTCTTCCAAAAATCAAACCAATACCCGTAGCTTAAATGGCAAAAGATCTGTGCACGGCAAACAGCGTGGTCTGCTGAATATTAAGGCCCTGTTTGACACAGATCTTATGCTTTTACTTGGCTTTAAGTGCATCCTTATGCTGCAAAGTGGTTAAGCATATTATTAACTTCAAGGCTGTAGCTATGTCCCACAAAATGGGGCAATATACCTGGGACCTTATAAAGTGCTTATGACATAGGTGCTTTTCTGAATTGAAAGGTTTGAAGGGCTCCCACCAAAGTGCCTTGGGATTAAGTAAAGACTTTCCATTGGCTTCAGCAAACATTCAGCCAGGTCCTAATTTTTATACTTATTACTACCTTATAACATATTTGGAAAGGAAAAGGAAGGACCTTTTTCTCCAGATAATACCATCTCCTCTAAATTATTTATGAAAATTAAGGGTGTGATTACTGACCTGTAAGTACTTGATGATCACACTTTGGTTTGAACTTTTATGAGTGTGTGTAGGTTTACTAACTCTAGCACTGCCCAGTAATTTATTTCCCAGGTGGGCTAGGAAAGTCATCTGGAAGAAGGAAAACAGTGTCTAAGGGCTTGCTGTGCTAGCTGGATTTGTGCATGTACGTTTTTGGAAACAGTTTTCAGAGGAGAGGTAGAATTTACTTTTCTAATAAAATCAAATCTTTTTCTTTAACCCAGAAGTAGAGCTTCAGATTCTTGCTTATTTTATTAAAAGGTTGGTGATCACTATCTCCTGCTCTTAGGTGTGGACAGAAACTGGGTTCAAAGACAGCAACAAGCTATTCAGACCCCAAAAGCCACTGTGACAGAGGTGTGAAGAAGGTCTGAATGACTCAACAGGGTCTTTGCAACCATGTTGCCCCTTCCTGGGGCATCCTTCTTGCCCCAGAAGACAACCAACCTCAGGGGCTTCGCACAAACTTTCGTGCACTGAATAGTGTGATCGAGAGCCACGGTATCCTCAAGGGCAGTACAAAAGTCTCAGGTGCCAAGGGCGGTTTCTTTGTACTCACTAAGTACCCGTTCGCTGGCGAGCAAGGCTGTACTGTGAAGCTCACCTGAGGAAGCTGGCGGATGCTGTGAGACTTGGCATGTTGACTCTTTTGTGCTGTTTGAATCCTAAAGCACCGTGGTTTGGCTGACAGTTACTGGTACATCTGTAAATCGCTTGATATACGTTGATCTGTCCTATCCGAAGAGACAAAAGTAAACGTCAGACCTGAAAATCCAGTTGGCATTGATATGCTGGCACATGAACTGTTACATGATATTTACAGGTCCTCCTTGGAGAGCGTGGAAACGTTATACTGTGGCATGCAAAACTGATATTAAACAAAATTTCTGCTTCTACAGCTGATGTGGCCTTTACTCATTCCACCCAGCAAGTTACTAGGAATACTTCAACGCAAAGAAAGGTCTTTATTGCTAAGTCTACTTCTGTCCTTTTTTAAAAACTCTCTTTGGCAATATTTATGAAACTTTAGGAAACTGATTCCCAAGGAATCACCTCCTGGACACAGCACAGTTAAGATTGGTGCGACATTCATGCTAAAGTTATCTTGGTTTAACTTTAAAGCAGCACCTCCCCGAGGACCTCTCAATTCTGCAACGAGCGACGTGTTTCTGCGTTCTGTGAGAGCCTGGATTATTTTTAATCTTCTGGACACGTTACAAAGATCAATTTATAGTCTCACAGAGACAGTAAGGACAAGGGTTTGGGGTAGGCAAAAAGGGAATTGGCTGTTGTTGATCAGTGAATATTGTTATTTCTGAGAAGAAGAAACTTTTCAGGGTAACTTCTACTTTCTTGCACTGCTTGCTTCATTTCAGAGAAAATGTAGTGTGAACTGGCAAAGATCCACGGACTGCAGTGGATCCATGTTCCCTTAGGCCAGCAGAGATTTTTGATCAATACATTACAAGTTGTGCAAACCCTCACAGCTCTGTACAGGTGCTCTGTACTAAAAAAAACCTAGAAGATGAGGAGAAGAAAGCTTTCTTTTACTCTCCCCATTACAGTTTTGTATATACTACAATGAATTATGCCAATGGCTTTGTTCCCCTTTGTTACCTTAACCTGGAACAGCATCTTGCTTGTAATTTTGAGAGATACAATTAGTTAGCACTTCCAATATTATGCAAGGCTCCCAGTGAAAATAGCAGGAAGGTTAGAGTTTGAGCAAAACTATGGTATGTACTTCCAATGATACTCAGCAATGTATATTTTAAAATTCTCTATTCATTCAGGTTGCAGACCCATCAGTTCAAATATTTACCAGAAGTCACCACAAGAATATAGCAGAGACATGCATACTGAATCTCTATACATTTCAAAAGTCATAAAGACCAGTGAGTAGAATTTTTTCTAGTTCTTCTTAAATCTTACTTGAGCCTTACTTAGTAAAGTGCAATTCCTAACACTTACAAGGAACTTAGTACAATTGTTTCCTTAATTTTGGCACATAAAAAGTAAGAACCACAGAGTTTTGTATTATTTCCAACCAAAAGAGTCAAATGGCCTAAGTTTACCCAAAGTTTCACAAACACTTTTGCAAGAAACCATGTCAGGGCATTTTTACAAAACACTGGTAATCTCCAGAATTTCATACTCCTGAATTTAAAGCTTTTCCAAGATTTTTGTTTGTTTTACACAACCTCCACCATGATTGTGTTCTTACCCCTGTAAGCACCGCTAGGATTTTTTAGACTGGATCACTTTCCAGGAATTACAATGAAAAATTTTAACTCTTGGACTAGAGAAAGGGCTTTTTCTTTGGAAAATGCCATTCCTGGAAGTGCCTTTCACTGAAGTGCTCCTTCCTGGCGAGTCCCAAGGGACCAGTCACAGGAAGGACTGAGATGAGGTGATGCTCAGCAGGCGGCTTCCAGGGCAGGTCCCCTGGCTGCCGTTTCAGACCACGTGGGTCTCTTTCAGTTCTTGAAAAGGCTTCAGTAACACAAAAGACATTTAAAAGTGTGGCACGTCACCAGGCTACACTTGACTTTCTGTGGGCATTTACTCAACTTCTCCAGCCCCGCCGTGGCCTGTCCCTGTCCCCGCAGAGGTGCCCAATGCCTGGGGTGGTGGGAGAAGGCTCTGCCCTGCTCCGCCTGTGAACCCAGGCGCTGTAAGCAGGGGTGATGGGACGTTCACTTCCAAAGCGTGCTCCTGATCTGAACTAATCCATTCTGTGAGCCTATGAAAAAGCTCATGGAGATGCACCCTTAGTGGGAAGATCTGCTACAAATGCAAAACAGATGCTAAAGGCTTGAGAAACATGTATACAAAGAAGAAAAGTGACATTTTCAAAACCATGGGCAGAGGCAGGAGCAGAACCAGGATTTGCTAACTTCCTCTCCATTGTCTTATCTATACTGCTGCTTCTTGAATTTAATCTTAAATCTTGACAATTCATAGCCTTTCCTGGACATCTTTTATCCCATGGTTAGCACTCTGTAATGCTAAAGGTTTGAATATTAAAATAAACATCCCAGTTACAGACAGTTATCTGACATCAGTGAAATGGTGAAGTTCCTATTCCCTGAACACCTGTAAAGCTTTCATTTTCCCTCTCTAACAAAACCAAGATGACCTTCTCTTCCCCTTCCCCTGGTACTTCTCTTCCTGGGGCCCATGTGGCTTTCTTGGCCTGCCTTAGCCTCAAATCAGAAGACAGATGGATTTTCAATATGAGCTTTATGGTTAGCAGTACCCCCTTCCCACTAAAATACTGCAGATTTCTGTGGTAATTCTACTTCCAGAGTTGTCAGAAGTATGGAAAAGCCAGGCTTGTTACATGTGGACACAATTTAAACGGATAACAATCCAGTAGGGAGTTATTTTTTATAAAGGTAGAGTTTTACTGAGATATGGTATGGTCCAGAATTGGAACCTCCTACAAACGTGTGGGTTTTCTCTTGTGGAGGTCAGTATGTTCTTAGGACACTGAAAGCAATAGCCCTTAGTCTGTCACCCCATCTCTAATAGCTTAGTTATTGCTAGTCGCATTTTAATTCCCTCGTTGACAGCTCTGACAAGAGCACTCAGTGGCTTTGACTTCAGTTTGGTCCAGAAAACTTTCTTTGAATGATCTTTTACACATTTCACAGACTGGACATTTCAAGGATCTGTGGCTGCAGCAAACAGGTGCAGGCTTGATGTTACCTAATTGGAGTGAAAAACCCATCTCCACAAGCTGACACATCACCTCAGAAGCTTGTTGTTCCCTGTTAGATGAATCACTTTTCCCCCACATCATCAGAAAAATGATTATCCCTTAGTAGCAGAGGTCCGTGTAGATCCGAGTTTCTCTACCTGCCCTCCAAGTTATCCAGCACGTAAACTGCACATGTGTATTTGCTCAGTCCTGCACCTGATGCCAAGGCATATATATTTTGGCACTGTAGGGTACACCACCCAGCTACGTGACTCCCACTATAAAACCAGCATGCCACTGTGGGAGCTGGTTGGGAGGAATCTGTGCCAGCAGCATCTTCCAGTTGAGAACTTTTGCATCAAAGGAGCATGTCTAAGAGTCCAGAGATGATGGCTGGAGCCTATCTGAACTTAGATCCACGCTTGTCCCCAGCCCCATCTCCTGCCGGTCCTGGCTGGACCCCCTTTATCCACTTGCCATGTCTGCAACAGCTTTGCTCATGTACTGCTTGCGTGGGGGTCCCCCCTGGACCCCCCTCTGGGGGCAGCCCTGCTCTTGCTGCTCCCTGGCAGCAAGGCTCAAGCATATCCCTGGAAAGGATGTTTCAGCTTCTGGTTAAAACAACAATCCTTTTGCCTTCAGTCCTGGCAATGGTGTTGCTCTTCATTGCTCTACGCATATGAGCTGCAAGGATGACAGCTCTGTAATTTTCTTATAAAGCAAACATGTTTCATTTTGCCTCTGACAGCAGGCAATCCAGGGCCAGTAAATGACTGGCAAATGCCTTCTATATTCATCTCTTCAAGTATTTTGGCTTTTCTTTGCTTTTAATTTGCCTGGAGGCAGACATTTGAGATAACAGCTGTTACGGTTTTATTATCAGTCATCTGCATGTCAGAGAATGCCAGGAAAATGCCTGTGCAGTAGACCTCTTGGGTTTTGGGTTTTGTTTTAACTGCTCTGGGGCAAATTCACTCCTTTGTCAAAGCTCTGCTCAAAACATGAGAAGATAATATAATGGAACTGGTTTCTACCCTCTGATTGTGAAGAAATGTATTTTCCTGCTGATAGAGCACAAGTTCCCTACTTGCTCTTTGACGTCCCTCAAGGATAAGTGTACCAGAGCAGTCCTTTGCCAGACCCTGGCACATTTTTTCTTGCTGGTAAGCAATGTCAGAGCACATCTACCACCAGGAAACATCCCTGTGATTCTCTGGAGAGAGGTGTGATTTGCTTGTTCTTGAGTAACTAGTAACTAATAAACCTTGTTAAAAGCGATCTTTACCCTCCCATGAAAGACACTGTTTAGCTTTCTTGGGTTCAGTTATAAAGTTTGCTGGGGAAGAAAGTTTCTTTGCTTACTGAGGTGGAGGGCCCAATGTCAAGGATCATGAATGAGTAGGCCCAGGGCTCTACCTCACAAAGCTGAACCATCTGCAAGAGGACCAAGAAGATTTATTGGTTCTTTAGAGAAGATGCCATCAGGAAGGTGTTGGCTTGAGAATTATTACTTTGCATTCATTTGTTTTTCCAGAGAAATCCAAGATGGAAAAACAAAATGTAGCTTTGGAAACAAACTGGGGTGCGCCTCTATTTAATATATTGATGATGATAGACCAGTTTGTCCAGTTAGTTTAATGAAACCTAACATCCTTTGTACTAGAGAAGCTTATTCATTATACTTTGACCAAAAAAAATTTGTATCTGAGGATTTTGAACTACTTTACTGACATCAGGCCTGTGGGAAGATAAATAGTTACCCGTATGAAATGACCATTATTCCAAAGGAGCAATGTAGCTATAGGCATTTTGTGCGTCTGCAGTCCTGATGAATCTGAGCATAGAAAAGAAAGGTTTCTGCATGCATATTTACTGTTTTCCCGTCATTTCCCAACATCTCTTAATCATGCGGTAGCAGAGATTTCTCTCTTCCATTACCTTGACATTACAGAAGGCTATTTTGCTAGAAATTGAAAGCTCAGTTCTTGTTTGCACCACACATCTCCTGACCAACCGTGGGCAAGTTATCTAGACTACTGTGGTCTGTTTCCCCACTTGGAAAATGAGCATACTTCCTAAAAATATAGTTAAGCATTCAGATACCACAGAGATAGAGCTCATGCAGATACCTGTGCAGCAGAAGGAATACATGTGAGAGAGAAAGCTGACCTTGAAGGCAAGCCTTGAACAGAGATCACAAAGGTTAACCATCCAAGTAAACTGTTACCAAGTAAATCTTGTGGTTTGTTTCCCAAAGGTAGCTTTTTCAGCTTTGACACACCTGGTTCTAAGTATAGCCAATTTATAAAAACAAGCAAGCATTTTTGCAAGCTTTGAAGATGCACAAATTACTACTTCTACCAGTGCAAACGGCATTTCTTTATCCCTGTTTCCAGTAGGCGTGTGAAACTTATTTTCACCCGTGGTATTCAGGTGCAGTTGTTTGGAACAATGTTAAATGACTACACAGGAGAACACCCTTCATATTCCAAAAATTTTCACTGAGCTCAAAGAAAGTGTTAATAGTGGAATAAAGAGCCTTTCTTTTCGGATCTTCCAAAGACAAGAAGAATATGCTGCCTGCTTAAACATGGTGGAACCAAAAAAGGTAAGCTGTATGACATAGTAATTTACTAAGCACAGTTTTGCCTACGTGCTTTCATCACCGCTGATGTGGTAACGTAAAGGATTTGTTCAGCGTAAGTGAACTCCCTCTTCCAAATGTCTCCAGGCTTTTGAGCAATTTTAGTTTCTGGAGTTGAAGTGTATCGGTCTCACAGTGAGTAAGCTTTGAGGGCTGGGAATGTAATTGTGTATTTTCTACACCATTGTGACAGTATTGTTGGGGCTAAATAAACTGGTTGAAAAATGCTTTTCGTTGTTTGATTTCTAGGGAGGTTGAACCAACAAGAAAAACTGAAATATGTGCCTTATTTAAACTGTGAAAGTTCATATTTCTTGTGAAAATCTAGGTGGGGTTTTGGTCCATTTGATAGCATTACAGTTCAGGTACCAAGATACAATTTCTAACTAAAATGAATTCTAATTGAAGATTTTATTTCCATTTTTTCTATAAAACTAGAATATATGTAAAATCAGTTTTGATAAGCAATTTTTCATGTAGAAAAGTTTGTCTCAAAGTACCATCTAACTCTAGGGCTAGGCAAAAAGAGAAAAAGAAACAGCTTTCAGTTGTAAACCACTGCAGTGAGAAGAAAGTTGTCTTTTGCCACAGCTGAGATTTGCAATATCAGCTAGATACATGCTGCCAATAGGGCAGGGGTATACTTTCCTGCTACACATCAGATACTGACCATTGCTGAAAACAGAGGTTGGTCTAAAAGAACTAATATCTGATAAAGACACCACATTCTTGGAGCTGAGTTGCTAGAAACAAAGGTAAAAAGAAATTCAAAGTTTCATTACTCTAAAGCTACTGGTTATTACTTATGGTTTCCTTTGGACACTTTCCCTTTGATATTATAGTATCTAATATCCTCAAAGCAATCTTCCACTAAGATGTGGTTCATTAGATAATAAACAGGGCCTTTCTCTGGACTTATCACCTGGAATTTAGAAAAAGGGCTATGCAAAGCTGCAGAGAGGAAAAATAAGAGACAAACAAGGAAACGTCAATTAAGATTAATAAGATAAAACCTGGAGTGACTGGCTTGGCAGTCATGCATTTCCTTTAACATTTTCTGTGTAATTCATTTCTGTGAGATGAATACAGTGATGGAAGTCAAAGGGGGACAATGGCTGAAACAGAAATTTTCATAGAAACAGTCTTTTTCATGCTTTTGGGGATTTTTTTAATTAACAGTAACTTATTCTTTGTTAGTCATGATGACAGACAAGTATCCCACACCCAGTAAAAGAGGTTGGGGTGAAAATTCAAACATCCAGGAGGGTCCTTGTTGGCTACATACAGGTAGTCTCTGTTGGTGGCACCTGGGATCTTCTTCCTGAGGTTTTTGGGCTGTACAGGAAGGAAGGGGGGTCTCACAGAGAGGGGAAGGGAATCCGGGAATGACTCTAGCTGCTTGGAGAAGAAAGGTCCCTTCTCCAGAAAATGAATTTCAAACATAATCATCTTCAGACAAAATACGGAAACAGTCTGAGAGAAGAAACCAAAACAAGGTGTCTCCTGCACCTCCTTTCCCAGACAGCATCCCTCATCACCCATGATTACTTTCCCCTTTCGGCTCTATTCATCACTTTCAGCACAATGGCACAGCTCATGATGGAGCTGAGAAAAACACCCACCCTAGCCTAGCCCACAGCCTGGTACGAGATGTGGGTTTGAACCCCTGAGGCAAGGAAGCCGTGGATCCGGGAATCCCGGGTCTCTGAGTTGGCTCACCACGGGGTTATTACATACAAAAGGCAGTACTTAGTTTCACCATTTTTTTCCATGGAAAAAAAGTTGCCTGCCAGAAGAGCTAGCTGGGAGCCTTGCAGGATGCACACAGGCAGATGGAGGCTAAGCCCTATGTCAGAAGACAAATGTGATGGGAATTCAGGTGTCTACATTCCCCGTATGAAAAGAGGAACTTCCCTTTTCTCTCCTATCTGATCTATGACATTTGCACATTGTTTTCAGGAAGGGAGTAGGAAAAATACATTTTAAAGGCTAAGCAGCTAGATGCCACTCTTCCGCATGCTTAGAATTAAAATGAGGTACCTTATCTGCTCCAAACTGTGCTAAGCAATGTGGCAGATAAGGTGAAAATAAGCTATTTCAGCTCCTTTTTTTCCTTTCATTAATTTATATTTAAACTGTGGCATTTTTGCCTGATGTGCGTAGCTGTATTCTTGTACGCAGACACAACTGCATACAGGAGTACAGCTACAAATGTTAAAGAAATAAACCTGTGAGGGTCTAGGAGACTGGAAGGGAGATATGTAGAAGGTCGACAGCATTAACTAAGACATCTCACTATTAGGATGGTAGCCAGAGGAGACGTTGTCCAAGTGAAATAAAGGGCTTACCATTCAATTAAGTCATGGAGCCAGACATACTATAGCTTTGTTCTGGAAACCTGAATCAGGGACTGGGAGACAAATGCAGACTATTGCTACCCTAGAGAGGCCACCAACCCTCCTCAAGGAATACTAGAGCACTATGAACTTTAACATGGGCCTACGTGCCAAAAGTTGAGAGCCTTCCTGTAAGGCAGGCTGATACCTCAGGTCTTTTAGCTCATACACTGCTTCAAATTTTTCTCTTGCAAAGGTGCTGGATCTTGTTCCGGTGCCTTCTAAAGCATGACTGCTTTGCATAGGACTGGTGTGGTGGACCTACACCATGTTACTCAGAAAGAGCTTCAAGAACTTGTAGGGTTACCAGTGCTTACATGGGGGTCTTGTCAGTCTTGGGAACAGGGTCTTTGAGGGGAAGGGACAAGCAGCCTCTGGGAACTTTGTTTCCTTTTGAATTCAGTCTGATTTTCTTTTTTTCTTGCCCAGAGAAACAGTAAGGCTGAAGGGCCAGCTCAGAGGAAAAAGGAGATGCATGTTGGAGCGGCTATGAGCATGGGATGGGGCCCTGCTACTTGCACCATGCTACGGAGGAGGTTGTCTGGTTGGCACTAAATTGGGATATTTCTCTGCCATTCCTTTTGATGCAAGAAATTAATGTAACCTGTGATCACTTGCCGTTATTGCCAGAGACCATGTCTTTCTGTCTTGCTTCATCTAAAACAGCCCATTATTTTTCAGTTCCTCTCTCTGAAGGCATTGTCTACAGTGAGTGACCCACTGCTTGTTTTTGCAGAACACCGCAGGGAAGAGGGCCAAGGATACCTCAATGTTTACATACCGGGATGTAATGGCCTCGTGTTGCCTGCAGATATATTCATATCAGTGCAAGTCCAAGGTCAGATCTTGTCGATGAGTGGTATTTGTGAGCTCTTGTTATACACACACACACGCTTCCAAACCGTGCTAGACTTGCCACAAGCTGTTTACAAGAGACTGAGCCCATGGTGAATCAGCCCTGGCATGCAAGTCCTGCTCTGCTCCCCCCATTCTGGCTGATGCTTCTTGGCTGCTTATTCTGTGTGAGGCAGGAACACCACTGGACATCGGCAGTGCTTAGCAGCAAAACCTGTTATCTAGCAAAATGCTGGATGCACAGGACTTATGGACAGTGACCTGCAGAATCCACCCACACCAGTGGGCTGACCCAAGTATTTGAAGACAAATGTGCTCAAGTGATGTGTTGGAACGTGAATCTGCAAGGCTGATTCTCTAAGTTACTACCAGTGACTGCATATTGACCTTAATAGTAAGAACACTCAAATACTGGAACACCTAGGGGTACAGTGTGGCATTTTAAGCAACTATTTTTTTCTTAAGCTATTTGATCTGTGAGTGGTAAAATCAGAGCCTCAGCATTCGACTTGGAACATATGCCTGAGGCATTCACTGAGAGGCATGATAAAGAACTATGCAATGCATATATTTTAATTTTAAATAAATCAATGTGATAATCTGGGATCAGGTGGGATTCTGCAGCTAGAAGAAAAGGACAAAGGGAGGTCATTAGTTATACTTTTAATAAATCAATTTGTTAATTAGGGATCAGGTGGGATTTTCCAGCATGAGACAGAGGACAAAGAAAGCTCATTAGTTGTATTTTAAATAAATCAATGTTTTAGTTGGTGTGGGATTCTCCTGGAATTATAGGACAGAATAGAACAGATACTAAAAACTGTCACTTCAGAATATGCTTGATGTAAGAAATAAGAGATGTTTCATACTTACTTAATGCATCTATATTTTCTTAGCACAAAACCAGTGGGGTCAGGCTGGAATTCTTGGAATATTCAAGGAAACAAAGAGAGAAGACCTGTAATATATTCAAGGAAATAAAGAAGAAAGGTTATTTCAGCTTTGTGTGGCTCACCACATCTAGAAAATTGTTTTCAAAACATTACAGCATTCAGAACCACTGGACATGTCTGAAGACTTGGGTCCTAATCTTTTACCTGAGGCTGCCACATGAAGATGTCATCTACAAGGCATGATAACATCTGCCAGGTCTCCACTACAATAACGTTCACTAGGCGCTGAGCTCCTCTTCCCTGTGGCATATCAGGACAGCATTTGCTTGTTCTGCAGGTCTCCCTGCACAGAAGCCACCTCTCACTTGTGCAAGGTCATGCAACCCTGACCTTGGCACACAGCTGACTCCGTGCAGGTCCTGCTGAGGCTGATGTGACTCTATAACAAGTATCATTTGTTTGGGGACTTGTGTTGATGCAGCATCTGAAAGCAAAACATTATCCGAGTAAGAAAAGGAGACAGGCAGGTTAAAAAGGATGATGTTCAAATGACCAAATCTGGCAACATTCAGCCTATTTACTCTTTGATGCTACAATGGAGGACAGCGATTCAAAGCCATCAATACATATTAAGGAATGCCAAGCACTACAGGAAGCAAAAGACCTCATCATAATCAGTACCCATTTGTTCCCTGGTGTGTTGCGCATTAAAAGGAGCTCTTTGAGACAGCTTGAATAACTAGATCCTTTTCTTCTTGCCTTGTTTCAGTTTTGTCCTACCTGCACTCCACAGAGGGTGTCTTGCTTACTGCTGATGGACAATAACCCATCTTGCAAGGCTAATATTTCCTGAGGGTGCATCTTATCGTGCCGTCTGCACAACGAGATGCACATGATAATTAGCTCCTAGGAAGGCAAAGGCTCATCTGTGTCACTGTCACATCTGCCCATGGTTAATACGTGTGCAGTATTTGCTGTGAATTTAAAAACCGTCACCTTTCAAAGGTCAGAAGATCAAAAGTTCAAATATAATCGGGAATTGCCAAAAGAGCCCACACTGTCACTCGCTGCCCCAGCAGGCTCCTCGTGTGCGATAGCAAGGAATCGGCAGCAGCTAACTTGCTGGTACTGTTGTTTCAACAGACATATAAAACCGGAGACCCAGTCAGCTGTAGCAAGAAATAATAAAGATATTGAGTTTACATACAGTCTTCAAAAATTTCCTCAAAGGTCTTCAGTTTATTTTCTCACCTCACTGTGAGCCTCAGTTTTAACAATATGGCTGCCAAAAGGGTGATTTAACCCTACAGCTTAGACGGGCTGTTGTGATGGATAGTGGATACTATTTCAACAAAGAAACAGTGCCTTGAGTTTTAATCAGCTATGTAAACTAATAGAACTTTGCTCAAAATATTTTTGGCCCTTCCTTTGCGAGCAGATTCTCAACAACGGATAGAAAAACACATCATATATCTGACTTACAATGCTACTCTTCTTGTAAGAGGAGAGTCATGCGGAGTCCAAGCACAGCAGCGTGTTCAGAGGTTCAAAAGTCAGCAGTAAGATTCAGTCTGTGCTGAAACCTGACCTGTAAGGTCGAAGACAAAGAGCAGTTCTATTTTCCAGATTTTTCAATAAAAACATTAAGTAATTTTAAGTTTCAAGAATGCAAATAAAGAGCATAAGATTAGTATTTCAAGACAGGGGTTTTTTTTTCTTGCAGCAGTAACTTAAACAACACTTCATTTTTTCAACTGAAGATCCCCAATCTGTTGTCCAATCATAAAAGGTTTTTATAAGAAAAAACTCGGTGGCTTATTTAAAAATCATTATCTGTACATAACCTTAAAACAAAAGAAAAAAACAGAAGAGGAAAAGAGGGGCCCTTGGACCTCAAGAGAAGGCCGATTTCTTGAAAGTACCGAATAGGATTTAATAAACGTAAACAATCCTGTAGTTCCTACTCAGCCACGTTAGCTTGCTCTCCTCCTCCAGGGGAAGGACAACATCCCTGGAAATGGGAGACACCGAATTGCAATCGCAATTCAGAAGAACATCAGTCAGCAAAACACTCAAGTATATACTTGAGTGCTATTAGCATAATTGGGACACAAATGTATGATTGAAGTTAAGTATGATTAAAGTTAAGTTTCTTTAAGATAAACGGATTAATGCGGATGTTCATGTAATTTTGAGCATCAAGGACAACAAGTTTAAGCAATTTGTCAAAATTTACAGGTGAGTTTTATAGGAAACCACCATTTCTGATCTTACAAGTCCCAATCTCATCCCCTCAAATGCCTTCTGGCATTCCCCTCGCTCCACTATTGACACTCTGCCTATTTTCTGCATATTCCCGTGATGCCTTTTGGAAACTCAATCAGGGGAACAATGGGGCTGCTTAGGCTCCGCTTGAGGAGCGGGCTGGGCTGAATTGGCCAAAAACTTCTTCACTGAGAACAGTTGGTCAAAGCGATTTCTGGACACTGGCAACCTTAGCCACCAAAGTTGTGTGCCTGGCTCTACTACAAAGTCATAGGAGAATCAGGGACTGAACCTTTGTACCTCTTGTTCTGCATACACAGTGCCTAATCCAATGCTGACTGCAAACAGCACAAACTCCCACAACAACTAACCAAACCCCCACAGAAAAGTCCAACCCAACATGGTCCTATTAATTAACTCACAATAATTTCTCTTCCTTGCAGTCTCTGATTAGGATTTGAAAATCAAAGCCATTAATCTTCAAAATGCTAAAATGAAAGACACCTTATGAGCAAGCATCCAGTTTCACTCCCTTCAAAATCCACCAGAGAGAGACAAACACACTCAAGTTGGCCCCAGCCCAATTTGATCCTAGTCTTCAACTTGATATCCACTTCAGTGATGTGAAGCTCTGCTGGATGGCTTCAAATTTGCCTCCAGACTGTTGCTAATTGGGAGGACTGTTTTTCTTTATTCTTTCTGCAGTGTTAGCAGAGGCACACTGGCAGCGTGCTGGCAGTAGAAGCTGCCACTTTGGGAAGAGTTTTGATTAAAATATACATTGCTTTGATCAGTGGCTTCCCTGTAGTGTAAGATAAACATGATCAGCAGTTTTGGTTGGTGTTCATTCCTAAGGCACATGCTGTGAAGTTACTGCACTACATTAAGCAAAAGCTTAAAAGGAAATTATTGTAGCCAGCTGGGACTTGGAATTATCCTGAGACTAGAAACCTTAAAATCTAAAATGAAGAGAAATCAGCACTGCCTTTCCCCCACTGCCAGTAGGGTCTTTCAAACCGCAAGTCCAAGAGGTTAGGGCTGAGATCTTTTGCCACAAGGCATGTATGTCAGAGAAGGAAAGGTATGAGAGCATGTTCCATAACTAATGTAATGCTTTATGTCTTTCATTCAATACCAGAAATGTCACAGAAGTACACTTCCCTTTGCTTGGTGAAGCTTGTTTGAATCTCACAGCTGGGGCCTGGAAGAGTTGTCTGAAGTGTAGCCACGGTCCTTATGTGAAGACGTTTTAATACTCCTTTTTCCTCTTTTTTTTTTTCTTTTTTCTTGTGAAGTCAAAATGGTGTCTATTACAGGAAACTAGTATAGCTGTTAGTATAAACAGCATTCATGGAAATTGTTTGTTTTCTGTACTACAGCTTTGTATGCAAAATTAAACTTTAGGAATTTGTTTTAAAATTTCTAAATGCTTAAGGCATTTCTCGGGAAGAGAATGAAAAAAAATTACGTGATTAAATGAAGATTTGCTCAGAGAATGGCAAGTAGCTTAATGATGTTACTTATAAGCTCATAAAAGAAACATGGGCATAAGAGGAAAACTTAGTGTTATGCTTTGGTTTTTTAAGCTGGAATTTAATGACATCTTATTATTTCCTTGGAAAAGGGTAATTTCTCTGATCGGGGTAGGAACCAGCCTACCCTTCCATTTGCCATCCCCAAGACTGGGCCAGATCCTGACTAAACACAAAAAGGTTGATAATCACCAAAATCAATGAAGCTGCCCCAAATGAGATCCGGGTGACCGATTCTTCCACTACCTGCAAGGGCGGGAGGCAGCGGGTGGGTGCTGCTGTCGAGTAGAAGTGGTCCGCTGGCACCGACGGCTCCCCTGCATTATGTGCTACTCCTCTCTGTCTGTTCGAAGGCCTTTTCTGATAAAGTAATAAACATACCATAAAACTGTTTTACAAGCCAGGTCTCACTCTGCTCTCCAGCTTTTTCTCATTAAGGGCATTGCTGCTTCAAGGAAGTTCAAGCTGCAGCACATTTAACATCTGCATTCCTTTGACGTGTTTTGAAATTATTTTAAAACAATTGGGAGAGGAGGACCAGGTTTGGGGGGGCTGAGTGCTTCAAAGAGAAAGCAGATCAACATGTAAGCCCCAAATTACATAACTAGCCCCACCAAGGAAATAAATTAATTTGTTTCCCAATGGCTTATTTATATAACCCTTTAATTATAGCTAACCATATCACCAGTATTATACCATGGGAAAATGTAAAACTGTTAAGCAACCTACCACTCCGCCCTCTCCAGACCGACAACACAATCATTAAGCAACAACTACATGTTAGGACATCGCCTGCTCTTTTGTCTTTCAAAGGTATAGTTCAATAATGTGGGTATGAAAATGTGACCTCAACTGTAACTCTTTTTCTAGGGCTTTTGTGTGTTCCTAAACTCCATCTCCCTGTTGGATCGTAAAAATGGGACAGCATTTGGCCTGCTTGCAACACAAAAAGGGATATTGTTTAAAAATTCGCTATTTTCTCAGTCTGCACATGAGTCATAATCAGCAGTTGAGTCCTGTTAACTGCAAGCGCTGTTTGGTCTATGCTGGCTTTTCAAATGTGGTAAGTTTAGGTAGCTCTGTTGACTTCAATTAAAGCATTTCTAATTGTTTCTAATTCAGCAGACACCAGCTGAGACCCTAGCTTTTGCCCCACAAAAGGCACAGTGTGTTAAAGCAGCTTGCTGCAGCTCCTTGAGGCCTAATGAATGCTACATATTATGAGTTATTAGACCAAACCGCTGTGATGAACAGGATGGCAACAGTAACAGGGAAGCTTTTGCAGGTGAGAAATACCAGAATTTTCTGAAACTGAAATTGTCAAAGCAGCAGTTTCAATCCATGTTCAGTCCACTTCAGAAGACAATATGTAAATATTTCTAAGAAACATAATCTCCTGATGATATGAGATAAAGCTGATTGCGGCATGTGGGGAATGCTATAACTTCAACTATGGGGTTGCAAGACGAGTTTCATTATAAATCATGGTAATTCTTCCTAATGTTTTTATGTTTGGATTGGCTTTCAATACTCAGATTAGTGGAACCTTTCAGGTACAATGACTTTCTTTGTGAAGGGGTAAGCCTTGATAGCTTAGCAGCACTGTAATATGAACAGCTTTATTTAGGTACAAAGATAATGCATCTTAGTGCTAGAATAGCCAACGTAGCTGGATGTTAACAGCCCTATATATGACCAAATTAGAACAGATTATCAGGGATGCTTTGGAATCTCCATCAGTCAGACTCTATCCATCAAACCGGGTATCCTAAAAGATAGGCATCATGTCCACCACCTGTAAATAGGTTCAGTGCAAGAGCTGTGTTAGATGTTTTGGGAAGGCCTTGAAACCAACCCTGCAGAGTAGAAGAGAGTCATTCCAGGCTCTGTATTCAAGAATCTATAATACCCTGTCTAAAGTTCAAAAAGAGCTAAAGAGAAAGCGCAGTATACACAGGAATTGCCCACAAGATAATTCCTCAATTAGCTTGCTAAATAATCCTTTCTTTGTATTTATTTTTAATTTAAAGATGGCATAAAGTGAGTTTTAGCAAACCATTCCCGCATATTCAGTGTATAGAGAGATGAAGCAATGCTATAATTTTATCTTCTACACCCTTTGAAGCAGTGTTTCGTTGGTCATGTCTGTGATGCCTGAGGATGGCTTTTAGACCAAGTTCTGTACTCTTAAAAACAGATCAAAAGAAATTTGGTCATCTCCTTCAAAAGGCAGCCGTTCTCCTCCCCTTTTTCACAGAGCTGCAACATGAAACAGGGCTTAGTGTTGAGGAACGTCTTCTGTAATTCGGTATAAATGTTTTGGCTTGCAGTCTCAGTTTTTTAGATGGGAATAGCAAGTTAGCTATCTTCAAGGGAGCTAAGTTAATCTCAGTTCTGAACTAAGAGGGGAAAAAGTGGTGGGTTTGTATTAAGCAAAAATTAAAATGTTAAGCCTCATGTTAGTTGCTAATATATCAATGGTATTATATCTCAAGATTTTATTATGACTAAACAGAGACACAAGATTATTTAAAAAGCTTGGCTATGACTGCAATAAAAAAATACATTTCCAGCCCTCACGATGGTAGAATAATGCTGTCAAATGTGACCAGTGTCTATCTACCCCAAAAGCCTGAAAACAAGAAAAAAGAACAGGAAAGCAGTGTTCTTGAATAGTGTGCTATAATTTTGTAATTTCTCATCCAGACCTGATTTTTAATAAAAAATTAAGGCTTGCAGTGGCAAGATCTATACAGACCCATACATGTCTTGCTGACATTTCAGATGACATTCTGAGTTACACAAAATAAAGAGTAACTGTGCTGAGATGTAGAGGATAAGATTGGTCTAGAGAAAACACAAATTGGTCAAAATCCAAAAGCCAAATTCCTGAATCTTTAAAAAAGTTTAGTTAATATATGTTTCCGCAAAGTATCGTTTCCTGATTTTGGCTGGAGATAGTAAAGTACCTTGAAAAAGACTATTTCCATGCTGTGTTTAACACAGCAGAAGCCAAGACCTACAAGAAATCTCTAGGGAAAACAGACTTTCCTCCTTTTACTGGTTGTTTGACTGTCAGTCTTCTCCAGGATTCCCTGATGATTCAGCATGGAGTTAGAAAGCAACATAAAATTGTTCGCTATACTTCAAAGTCTTTTTTAAAACAAATTTTCTCATTCAGAAATGCAAGAACTGAAAGCTGGTCCTTTGTGAAGTCTGGAAAGTGAGGTACATAGCATTAGGAAAAAAAATCTTCATAAAATGAGTTTCTTCTGCAGCATCTCAGAGCACTAGGCACCACAGCAGAGCCTCTCCAACCCTCCCTGGTCAGACTGTCTAGACTCAGCGGGCTCGAGCTCTGCAGCTCTGGGAGCTGGACTTCAGTGGGGACAGCCTGCTGGTGAGCCCTGGTCTGAGTTAGCATTTATTTCTGCCCTGCGACTTGGTTGCTTCGTAGCACGTTGCAATAACTAGAATTGCATTTGAGTGGGAGCTATGATCGGGTAATTGGCAGGTAGATGTGGCTTCTAATAATCTGCTCTTCTTTGGGGAAAAGCAAGGAAAACATCAGGTAGCCAAAAAAAAAGTCTTCTGGCTACCCAAGATCTATCAGAAGACCTGGAGAGACACTATTATCTGGAAAACAAGGATGTGATCTGGAATTGATTTCCATTCTTCCTAATATTCCTCAGTAGAACAAAACATCTGTGAGCTGGATAGCTGTAGACAGCTGGTTCTGGAGAAAGGCTGGAATTTACCCCACTAAGACATAATCTTCTCTAATGGGAATAATACCACCACAAAAACACATCAAACCTGAATAGTTCTTGCAACTGCTTGCAGTTCAGGAAATCAGTGTGCTGCATTGCTATTTGTAACCAATATAATTTTATCTCCACTCTGTGCCCACTTCCTGGTAATGCAACATAGTCACATTGCTGACAAAATGCATGGAAAAGGGGATTTACAGTCCACTATGCTACGGCTAATGAAGTTAACAGGGAAAAACAAAGCCGAAAACAAATCCTGTATTATAACTGTTTGGGTTATGCAGCTGCACAAACGATACATGGAAAAAAACCTGAATGTTTTAACTTTTGTTATCAAGAAAAAAAATGGAATAATGTTTTTAACTGAAAAATATTCAGTTAAATTCTGCCAGAACAATATCTTCAGTGGAGAAAAACCAAAACCAGATTTACCAATAAATTGATTTTTTTTTCAGTTTTCAGAGAAAACTTTTTGAGATTTTCAGTTACCTCATGAAAAATGTAAAAAAAAAAAAGTATTCAAGGAGCACAGGCTCTTTCCTGTGAACATCCGTGTTCAGTTGAAAACTCCATTTTCCGACAATAGTAACTGCTGACAAAGAAGTTTTGATCAGCCTAGGAAACATTGGGAGCCCGTGTGTAAATGATGCACCACGACAGGTCTTATCCTGTGTGTGGCTTCTTTGTGTAGGCCAGTCTCCAAAGGGAGAGACCATCAGGAGCTAGCGGGAAGCCAGTGGGACGTGTACTTACACCTAACGAGGCCGTCCTTGGAGCATTTGCTAAAATGCTGAAGTTTGCTTTTTCTCCTGAATCTTCGTTGATCCTACAGTAGAAGTGTTTACACTGACAGCACATTTCTACCAGCTGAGGATCTGGCCCTCTTCTAGCCTTCTTGACTTATTTTTTGGCATGTTGCTGCAAGTGGGTTGGGATCCTGCCAGGGCGGGGGAGAACAGAACCACATTCCTGGGCTCTTAGTAGTGTTGACCATTGTATTGATGTGAATACATAAAAACCTTCAAAGGCAGAAAGGTGACTCCCTGTCATATGCAATGCTCCTTCCAGTCCTTTCAAGCCACAGATCGTCAGCATAGGCTGTACTTGAACCCAGGACACGCTGCTTTCTCCAGTGAACGAGTGATGGGGATTATTGTAGTGAAAAGTAACAGTAGATGAGGTGCTATCTTCCCCTTTAAATTGAGCCATTCAATTTGTCATGAATGGCTGAGTATTTCTTGCTGGCATTTGGGACTTAGATTTCAGCGCTGGGAATAGACTGAATAGGATCAATGATGAAGCTGAAGTACAAAAAGAAGGAGCAAAAAAGGGCGAAGGACTAAAACCAATAGAGACAAGCAATTACAAGGTGTATTAATGTACACTGGGTTAGGCTGGAAAGAGGGAAGAACTTATTGTTATTCTGGGGGATTTTTTTTCCATGAAAGATAAAGGGGAGGGCAGTGAATATTTGTTATTTGGGCAATTGCAAAGCTGTGGCTGCAAAGAATAAAGAGACCTTTTAGAACATGGCAGCTGCCTCTGAGCCTCCAGCGTGGTACTTGATACTACAATCTACCCTCCTAGCTCTTTTTGGCCAGCTTTTGAGAACAGCAAGGAAGGCATTCAGAAGGAAGACAATGACAAATGTCAAGAAAGAGAGAGGAAATCTGGAGTTTAAAAGACTATTGAGTGACAGGCGGGTTAGATCAAAGGCAGACATTTACCAGGTATTTATAATTGCAGTGCTAATAGAGGTTAATCATAGAAAGCAGAGCCGAAGGGTGGATGCCTATTCAATCATAAAGCATACATATATATCTTTAATACACATGTATATATAAACACACACACACATATGTATGTATATGTTGTACTTCAAAAGCCAGCTGGTCATTCAACCAGTCACCGTCACCCATTCTGGTTTTCTCTGGGTTTTTAATGGAAAGGAAGCTTTTCCCAGGCAGAGCATTTGAACCCCTTTGCTGTCAGAGCCAGTGAGATGTTTTGGAGGGAACACACAAGATGGGGCTCATGTATAAGTCACTGGAAAAGCAGAGTCAGAATTTGTTTCTTTATAAAAAGGAAACAAACCTCCAAAATCTGTGCCCAGCAAGACTGCGTTTGTTTTCATAACTTTTGATACAGAGAAAGGAGAATCCTTATTAAAGGATTTTTAAAACTGAGTTTCTTATCTTGCTAATTTTGAGGGCTGGATTTTCCAGGACCTCAGTACCAGTTACACAACTAAATGAGCATCAGCTTTTCTAAAGGCTGCACAATTTTGCAAACACGGGCTCAACTTTGAGCACTTTTGCTTACCAGCCCTTTTCAATCTTATCTCTCTCACAGACATGCTCTTTCTTGTTATCATTCTTCCATCCATTCCTTTCCTATGCCACACACAGATTTCAAAAAACAAAACAAAAACATTTCCTATGGGAGTCTCTCCATACTCATTTTAAGGAAAAGCTGTTCTTGTTCGCCCTCTGTGGCATGTAGCAGTCCCAGCTGTATATTGCAGCAAGTACAACTACAACAAGACTTAACTGCATCTAGAATAATTCCTAATACCACAGCTATGTCTGATTTTACCAGCAAAACCACTCTGATGTCATGTACTCCCAAATCTAGAAAAAGAAATGTTACGTATAACAAAATACCACACACAAACTATTAATGAAAGACTATAGCAACACTAAGCGAATAACTTTATGTACATACCCAAATCTCTTCACTCAAAGACTGCCAGTGATGGGGTTTCTTGCCCATAAATCAACTACAGAAGAACTAGGTCTTATTACGTGTCTGGACTAATTCCTGAAATTATAGGGTCTCTGTCAGGAGTTTTAGGAACATCTAATACAAATAAAAGGAACTTTAAAAAATGCATTATTTATCCAGGAGGTATCTTGTCTATATGGAAAGGTGCTTCCGCTCTTGGGCAACAAACTACCCAGTTAACCGCATCAGAAAGCAGTTTTCTCCACGTATAATAATTATATTCATTCTTTAATAACGTGAATTTTGCCTCCTTTGTGCTAGGTCCTATATGCAGAAAGGAAAAGGATGGTAGGCATGAAAAAGGACTATTAACATACAGCTAAGCTAGATATGTATAAATTCATCTTGTGGGCAAGGGATGCTTACGTTGACAGCGAATCTGTTATGTCGATGCTTATGCGGCAGCAGGCAGCCTCGTCCCTCCAGCCGAGAGCGAGCTGGGAGCAGTTTCTGGGCTGGGGCTTGCCGTCCTCTTCAGTAGGGCTGGCAGGGCAGGCTGGCCAACTTCTCCACCCTGCCTGCGGGATTTGAGACCCAGACAGCAGGATGGGCAACCTGGCAAAGAGCAAGGGAGGGATAGGGTTAGGGCACGGACCTGGGCTCCGAGGCATGCGGGGGACCGATGCCCCAGTGGCTGTGTGGGTAGGAGAGCGCCGTCACACACATTTTGGGCAAGTCTGAACGACTGCTGCAGAAATGCTCATCTTGATATTTCCTTTTGCAGAACTAGAAGGAAGAGGGATAATGGGCAAAAGGGGAAGGGCAGAGAAAGACGCACACCCACACACAAACCAAAATTAATTTCTGGCATTTACTATGAAATTGCAGCAAAGGTCCTATGGGCTCCCTTATTACCTCTAGTCAAGGACAAATACAAGGTATCATTTTCTGTCTTGCTGTCATCTTCATACACTATTTTTTTACAAGTGTTTCATCAAGCACCCGGAGCAGAAAATACAAGTACCAAAACCTGAATATAAGGGTCTGCTTGAAAGTCTTTCTGAATTAAGGCAGCTAAGATGTGTTTCTAAATGTCTTTGCTAAATGAAGTCCTGTGGCATCATTACATTGAAAATGAAGCAGCATTTTAAAATGTTAAAAATGGGCCAAACCATAATATACCAGTTTCTATCTGGAATAGGATTAGGTTAAAATTCAGAGGTTCAGGTCCGAGGCTGGAGCCAGATGAAGGTTTGGGTCTGTCAGCACAAGCATCCCATGAACAACTGAGCCAATATTCAGCCCCAACAGTGGAAAGCTTGTAAGTTCATTTGCAGGCAGTCTGGTCTTGCAAGAGCTCTGCCATTTTGGACAGCATCCAAAAAGCAAGCAAAAAGAGGCCCCTGGATGTTTTTTTTTTATTATTATTATTTGAATAAACCCATTGTGGGTTCTAAACAAGTTCAAATCTGGGCAGACATGCTAAAACAAAACCACCCTTCATTCTGGGAATAGGGAAGATATGAAACTCCAGTTTGGTCCCATCTCTACTTTAGTGATATCTATCTTAAAGCATGTTCCTTCTAAAAATGAATTAAGAATTACAGCAGCCTCTTACCAAGGCTCTTCCCAGCAATAAACAAAAATATTGCTTGGATTATTTTGCAATAGCTGAAAAGTTAAAAGCCTTTGTTAACAATTAACAGTTTCCATGACAAGCAGTCATCACTATTTTGCCATCCCATCCCGTCTAAGATTGGTGATCTGCTGGAGCACAGATCCTTACATGCGCACCCTTACTGCTGGCTGGAAACCCTTCTTCCCCCTGCACCACCCTTCATAAAGGAGCTACTCCTGGGATAAGGTTTCGGTTTCTGTCAGGTGACATCAGTGTCTCCCTGGAAAATCAGTGTTCCCTGGGCGTTTGAATCTCATTGCAAATACTTGTCAAGTCTTTTTTGTCTTCAAGTTAATTTGACTTTTAGTCACTCTTCTGGTCATCTTCAAGTATTTGTATTAATAAAAAAATGAGAATGTGGTTTTATTATCTCCCCTCTTTTATCTTAGATCATTTTTGGAAGGAAAAAAAGGCTGTTCTGGCTTGAGGCTGCAGAGTACAGGAAAAAATTCTGGAGCAAAGCAGATGTTGCAATTTTATTTCCCATCTCAACCACAAGGTAGGATATGTATATACTCCTGAACCACCTTCCTGAACATTGCCTTATGTATTATTCTGGTAGAAGGTTGCCTAGCTTCCAAACAACTTCCATATATTAGCCACTGCTCAGTTGTAGGGAAGTGAAGGGCCACTGAAACCTCAAGCAATAATTGATACCAGCTCCCTTTTGTTTCTGCAATAGGCTTTTATACGGGACAGTTACATCCACTGGGGAGAGAACCAAAGCTTCCTAATAAAGAGCAGGGCAGTGAAAACTTACAGCAGCGCTTTCCCTCCTCCAAAATCTGCATGCACGATAAGGACTAGAGGGAAAATTTTCTCTGTGCTGGAAGGCACTCTCACAGGTCAGTCCTCCGAAGGGGTGATACCCTGCAGGGCTGGTGTAACAGGAACCCAGAGAGGGAAGGCAAGTCTGGGCGCTCCTCTTCTCCCTCCAGTTTTCTCTGTCTTAAAGATTAACTTTACTACTGGCCTAGCAGCACCTCCTGAAATCACAGCAAAGCCAGTCGTGGTTACGTCCATCCCCTGTTCGTGATCTCTCACTCCTGCTCATCCAGACGAGCAAAACTGTGTGACTTAAAACAACTTCAAATAAAAGAACTGAGTTCCTAATTTCTACAACTTTCAGTGTATTACCTGCCTCCTCCTCGCTGAAAATTTAGTCTCTGAAGAAATGTAGAACTCCTATTCCTCCCATCGCTGTTATTCTCACATCTACATATTTGTTACCGCCTCAGTAGTTCTTTCTTCATTGCACAGATGGAAATGAGGTGGCCCAACGGGTAGGATGCTAATCAGCCTTTCTATTCAGATGTTGACTCTGTGAACTCTGCAGATCGCTGCAACTCAAAGGCATGACTGCATATCAGACAGACATCCCTGATCCAGCTTGTTCAGAGGTGACCATGTCAGTGTGGCTCTCTATGCATGGGTTAGTGGTATTTAGCCAAAAAACTCTGCAGCTCCCAGGGAACCTCTCCCCTAATCTCAATTCCCCTGTCACCACACCCAATTTAAAACCAATGCAGGTATGCTAACACCTGCAAACCTCTTGACTGCAGTGCAAAGCATTACCAGCATCTGTCTGCTCCGATAGACACAGAACTTTAAAATTCATGAGATCTTAATATGACTGAATAGTCTCTTAAGTGTTTTTGACAAAACAGAAGATCCAGATAGTGAAGAAAGAGGAAATGACTTAATTCTGAGGTATTTCAAATCTAGAAGAAACTTCTGGTTTATTTGAAGGTCAAGACTATTCAGTTTTAACAGCCAAACAAATTCTCCAATCCTGTATGTTACAAAGAGGGGATATTTCACTCAGCCTTGGCTTATCTTGCTCCGTCTTCCTCATAACCACCATCACCACCACTACGGCTGCATGTTGTTTCAACAGGAACTGTGGGAGACAAGTGTATGAACCCGAGTGATCAGAGATACATGGAGGGGGCAGTGGGCAAGGAAGGAAAAGAAAGAGGAGGAGGACAAACGCACGGGTAAGGGGAATCTGGAGAGCAAGAAGTGGAAGCGGAGGACCAAGCAGTAGCTGTGAGTGAGACTAGAAACCCAGCTAGACAGCTACCATCTGACCGAGGGCCACCAAACCTTAGAAATTTGCATTCTCTGAACCAGTGGTCAGCACTCACTGTCTGAATTAATTAACTTCTCTATCATTAGTATGCATCAGCCAGGGAGGGTAGGAACACACGCTTTGCTGTGTAATGGATTCCTGTTGTGCCCTTTGCTACGTGGAATGCACAAACATAAAGCTGTTGGCTCCCTAAGAGGTAGGACAGAAAAGTCCCATCGTACCCACATAGTTTTGAAAAGTGGGAAAGACAAATCCTACTTTTTATTTGCTTTTTACTTTTTATTTATTTGCTTTTGCTTCTTTCCCAGGCACTTTCTTCCTTCTAGGTCAGCCAGTTTAAATTGGAGCCTGTAGCAAGAGATCCATTTCTCACCAAACAAACTCCTCTACAGGAAAGCTCATGTCTTTAAATATATTTTTGAGCAAATTTTCTCTCTCCTCCCGCTTTCTGAATTTGGTTGTTTTATTTGTCAGCTGATAATATGGACAAAATAGTGCCTCTCTCCTACACGGGAAAGTCAGTAAAAGAGATTCTCAGGAGTGACTGGAGCAGCTTGGGAATTCGTCTACCTTGGCAGGAAAGTTCCAATTCCTCCACTTTTCTAGGCTTAATAAATTCCTGCTCTCTTCAGCAATAATAAAACAAAATCAGTCTCCTGGGGAAGAATTCACTCCAACACACTGTGCTATTTCAGTCATTCTGAGCTTTCATTGGTGGGAGATATAAAAAATGGGATGATAAACTCTTCCAAAAAAGATAAAAATAAACCCATCCTAAAAACGGGCTTCATCCTTCTCCCCAATCCTTGTATGGAGTTTCTTTAACAGATTCTTAGTGTGTGGATGGAGAGCAGTGCTCAGTTAAGAGCACTTAGCGTCTTCTGTCTTCAAGGCTCTCCAAGGCTTTCTGAGTACAAAAGGTAGGTATTATATGTCAGTATTGTATACCAGGTTTATAGAAGGTATACATCTGATTTATACCTCCCGTACATCACTCATGGTACTTTTTAAATGGCTTGTGTTTCCACTGTCCCATCTATTTCACATACATTCCTATAGGAAAACCAGGTTCAGGTCTCTGCTGTTGCCATATCCCACCGCCCAGGTGAGTTTGGGCAAGAAACACTGCGCATAGACCAAGGACAATTTCATCTCTAAAAGCCCACATTGTTCTCATCTGCGCTAGGGAAAAATCTCCATTAGCTGGAAAAAATCAGTAGGTCTTTCCTCATAGAAACCCTGGCACTTTGTGAAGGCCTCCACACCCGTAATGTTATTGAAGCACTTTACAGAATAGGCAATTGTTGTTGCTGGGCAAGCAACTGATTCTTTTCATTCACTGACAACTTACAAACTATGTTGAGTTAACCTGAAATAGAAATACAGATTTTTTTTTTTTTTTAATTTGAGGCAAAAAAGAAAATGGAAGGAAAAAAGTTCATTTCAGAACAAATTAAATGTGACAGTCAACCCAAAGGGAAATACTACATTTTAGAGGCAGGTGTTTTACAAAGACACTTAAAATCCGATTGAAAGAACTGTAGTGTGATTTTTCTGGAAAACAAATTTTAGTTAACTATATTAGTCAGGTTTAGTTAAATATATTAGTCACTCCTTAACTTCAAAGTTTCATGCAGAAGGACAGTGCACCTTCTGTTCAGCTGCAGGATCTTGTGCAACCCCACGCCCACCAGGCCTAGAGGAGCTGAGCCACCAGCAGTGCATTACAAATGCACCTTTGGAGCTACACTAAATTTGAGCCTAAGTTTCAAAACTGAAAGTATTGTGTCAGAAACTGTCACCTACCTGTCTAAGAAGTTTACAAACTAGATAACTTTCCCATTCATAAATTCCAGTATATGAATTTGTTTGAAACATAATTTGAATACAACACTCAATGTTTAAAAGAACTGAAGGATATTCAAGAGCACTACTTAATCTCAGTTTGGCTGTTTAGCTTTCTAAATCTTGTATATTTGTGTATGAACAATTGGTATGTTTAAAAATAATTGAATATATGTTAAGAAGAAGGAGTACAGCTGCCTTATTAGGTGAGGTCAGTATTATGAGTACGTTAGTAATGAAAGACTGAAGCTAATGCTCTCAACAATTGTTTCAAATCCGGACAAAATCCTAAAATAATAAAGGAAACAAAGATCACCATCATAAACACATTTATTATTTCCACATGGTGTTTGTGTGTATGTGTTTGTACAGTATATGCAACTGAGCTTGCCTTCACAAATTAGAAATGTTTCGCATTCCATACACACAATGATTGCTCACACAAGAGGCCTCAAGGTTTGTTTTCTGACACACTGGAGAAACCAGGAACCTTGAGAAAATCAGTGTGATCTTTTTAACATTCTCTCCTTGGAGCTGGGTGACTAGTGCAGTATGTTTTCTGCAAATATTCATAAGCCTGAGCCAAAGCCCACTGAAGGCAGTGAGGTCAGGCCCCTGCAGAAGTATATGCATGTCTCTGTTCTCATCCACTGTTATCAACGTTGCCAGGATGGCTCTTAGGAACGTTGACAGACGTTGAGAGTTTAAGCTGAACAGAAAACAGGGCAACCAAAGTCTAAAAGCTAACGTTATTGATCCATGTGATCCAAGAGGGCTACTTAAATCCAGAAGTTGACTTCTAATGCCTAATGAAAGAACTCAGGCCATGATTTTATCTGCTTTTAAATAATAATATCTCATTAGTTTTACTTCAACTTTATTAGCTGCCTAAATCCCTTTAACAATCTAGCCACACTACAAGGAATAAGTATGGATTACCCCAACCCATTAACATGGAACAATCATTGGTGAGCATCATTTGGTGATGAAAGACCTAATTTTTGTTTATAATGAAATGTCTTAGTGGTGGTTAAGTGATGTAAATTATAACTCTCTTTACCATTATACCCACGTGTATTGTAGCCCCTTGTATTCTTGGACCTGCCTTAGCTGCATGGCCATACATGTATTACTCCTCAGCTTGCCCCGTAGGCACAAGCAGAATAACAGTAATAATCTACTTGGCCAAACGCTGTGAGATCAGCTTCCGCATGAGAAGGGCTGTATAAGAGCAATAAATGTTTTTAAAGTAGATATTTAACCTCAGTCATACAGAACCAGCAGAGCAGTGTGATGGCACCCCTTCAGCCCCTTAAGACAGAACGCACCATCATGATGCTCTTTTAATCTCTTCTGGGGCCCAATAAAATATTTCTTTGGCTATTAAATTTAGCCTAACTGCTTTCTAAACTCTACACAGTCCTAAATATTGTCTGATACAGTATTTTCTATGTGTGTGTGTGTGTGTGGAGCTGTGAATGCAAAGCAATCAACCTCCTTTTTGAATGTGTAAACAAGCAAAGTAGCTTTGGAGAACTTTGTTGTAACTCTTTTCTTCGCTTGCCTCTGGATCCTTTCTCCTTTATTACCTGAACATCCCTCTAGGGCAGAACTTTGCAATTGCCAGTTATTCTTGAGGAAGGAAGGTTTTAATGAATCAGGAAATGAACCATTTAACTCCAAGGCCTAACACATCATTTCTTTTATACAGTTAGCCTTGTATTTTAATGATTTGGTTGTTTTTTCAATAACTAATCTGATTGTTTCTTTTTCTTTTTGTTATTTTTTTCTCCTACCGGTCACAGTGCTCACTTTTAAACACTTACTTAAATTTAAAACTAAGCAGTAAGGTCTTTTAGAATTTTTCTGGTTTTAAAAGATTGTTTTAACCATTTCGTTACTGCCCTTGCTCTGCACCTGCTGCTCTACCCACATATTACAATACAGGAACCAGTGGAAACTTAGAACATGTGTTTAGTGCCACAGCAGGCAATGACACCTTTTTGAGTACACGCATTAATCCAGATACTGTCTTGTGACCACTAAAAAAATTTCCCGTAACGCAGCCGTAAGATGCATACTTTGAAATCAAAAGCAAAGGCATCACTCAAGGGCTACTGACCACGTTCCCGTGAATCTCTCAGAGCTATCAGGGAGAAATAATGTACAACTTCAATTAAAGTCTCTCTCACAACCTTCCTACGTGACCCTGGAAAACTCTGTAAACACTCCATTTTTTCCAAAAGGATTCAAGTGGAAAATTCACAGAAAAGAAGACCTTTGATGACTATTAAGATGCAACCTCTGTCTCAGCAATCCCTGACCTGCAGCTAGAAGATGCCACAAGGATCTATCACAGAAGATTCACTCTGTGTTTGTTTGCCGTCACTGAAGGAAAGACTCCAGGTGAGATTAACCCACTACAGCAGCTCTTCCAAACCTTGCAAGAGAGTAACAAATCTATTACTGTTTCTGAAGTCCCTCCAGCTTACAGTGATGGAGATCATGCACACCCCAAAAAGTTCTACTGAAGTGAGTGAAAAGAAAACACATAAATTCTTTTTCCTAAGAGATCCCTGAGAAGGATGAGTTTGAAAAGAAAGTACAGAACACGAAGGTCCACCTTGAGTTGAGCTGCCAACATTTTCTGAAAAACATCAGGATAAATTTCATAACTCCTATGCTTCAGGCCAGTTCTGAGGTAATGACAGACTTCTGGTGGCATAAATGTGTCAGCTAAGGTGGCGAGAGAAGACAAGAGTGATGCCTGTGCAGAAGTGGAGTCAGAGTTGACCTGACAAAACCATCTTCTATCAGTATAGCTTGCTCCACTTCAGAGGCGGTGAGTGAGACTGGAAGAATGGTCTACACTACATGGGTTTGCATAAAATGCTACAGTGGATAGGTATATGGAGAAAAAAACAATCAGACCTTTAAATACTGTCTCTGTGTGAGTAGCTCTTCATATAGATGCAAGTTACACTGTTAAAAGAGTTCCTTTGCCAAAACAACTTCTGCTGTTCAGGACCATGGTTCTAAGTTCTGCCACCCATGGAGCTCCTTTTGCCCATACAAGCTCCATCTTCATTGGCTCTGCTTGTAAGAGTAACCAAAAGGATCAAACAAAACCTACTCTTTAAGGCCTTCAAAGATTATGAGGGAAAGAGTAATATTACATTATATATTTTACTTTTCTACAAATAGGACCTATTACAAGTCCATTTCGTACTTCCATAAATTAGAGCAGTTTCAAAGTTTGCTCTCATTTATGCTAGCTATTAAGCTAGTATAAATTTTTTAACTGTTCCTTTGGGAAAACATTAACCCAAAAACTCTTGAAGCCGGTACCTATCCTCTGCAGAGATCATTGTCAATTCTTTTGAAGGTATAGTTGGAAATTCAATGTTTTGGTAATCCCTGCTTCCGGGGAAGAGTTTTTTTTTAGTTAAATAGTGTTTTCTTAGGCCAGGGCCAATTTTGTGTTCCATCGTTCCAAGCCAGAGGGTACCTATGGCTTTATCCTGCACTAGGGTTTGATACAAATAGATGGGTTTCAATTTCAAAAGAGCTTATGGAGTCAGGCACTCAATTCGCAACAACTTGGAAATAGTGGCCCTGAACACCGCAGCCAAAATATTCTCCCGAATAGTCTTTCCAACATAACATAAGGGAGGCTTCACTTCCTGCTAAAAAGCTGTGTATTGTTTAGACACATTGGTCTCTGGAGGTAAAGAAACCTGATTCTCATTTGATGTTAATCAGCAAAACTGTGGCATCAGAAGGGCCCTGCTCTGCACAGTCAGCATGGATGCTGGTGGTGGTCTGACCCAGAAGATGCAGCTCTGGCAACTGTAATGGTTGCCATGTGACTATTACTTGTGTCTTCAAAACAGTAGTTGATCTGTATTTATGTCATTCAGAACTGATGGCCACATCCCCTTAAGGTCTTCCTACTTTGAGCCTGTTGTTTAGAAGCGAATAGCTACAGCTTAAGGCAGCCAAGTCAGCCCAGTACGAAGTTCTCAATTCTGACACCTTTATCTCAAGAAGTATCTTAATCCAAAACCTGTCACAGAAATCAAGAAATGTGCCTACACTAGAAGTGCCAAGCTATTCCCAATGTTTATTCAAGGATCTAATCTAGGTCTTAGATTCTCAAACTCAAGGAGTTTTCCCATGGATTTGAAGAGGGTAAAGCCAAGCATTTGAGTGGTGGCACAAGATCAGGTGTAATTTAGAAACCAGATGCTCATGGATGTGCCTGTATGTCTGTCTTCTAGTTGCTTTAGAAACTGCTTGCATGCTCTACAGAGCAAAATCTAGCTTAGAGTTTTTCCCCACCTAAAAGAGAAAGCTTTTACACTAGGAGCTGATAGGAACCTTCCCTGCTTCTGCAGCTGCCCACACGATAGATCTCTGACCATCAGAAATGGGCGCCAGGGATGAGGTTCATGAATATCAGGGGCTTGCTTCAAAATGTTTTTAAAAAATACAATTGTAAATCAAGTGCTGCTGCCCAAAGACATATTAGCGAGAAAGGCTGCTAGATACTAACATTGTACAGCAAGCGCGGTGCCAGCTTGTAAAAACATAAAACTAGAGACAGACTTCCTTGGAACAAAGTCCCCTTCCTTGGAACAAAGTCCTCTTGGTGCACTGCTACCCTGTGATCAAGCACACTGTAAACAGAGAAGGCAATTTCATTTTGCATTGGCCAGGTTTTTGAGGAAAAAAATGAACGCTGATACTCGAGGAAGAGAAATTGTACAGTTGTATAAGTACAAGTGCAGTTGTATGTAAAAGAGTTGTCCTCAGAAACAAAAATTAAGTAATAACCTTCCACCTTTGTTAATTAACTAGACTGAATTACTGCTTCAAGATTTATTTAACAGAAGTTGCTACTTAAGGTAATTTGTGCACTGTGTGGGTGGGTAAGTGCATGCAGAAGTTACAAACACTGAGCAAAGGGGTTGTGAAGAGGGATAAGTGTGGCCTTGGCTGGTTTGGCAGGTACATATAGGGGAATATGTACATGCATTGCTGAATAAAGAAACAAGGGTTGGGAGAATTGCTACAATATGTTGTAAGATACAAAGATGTGTGAAGTTTTATGAGATTAACTTGAATATCTTGGGCGATAGGTGTGGTGTACACATGTACGGACTATGGGAGTAGGTGCTATTGAAGGGACAAGGACTAGTGAGGCTGTAAAATACGTGTACTGAGGTGATGAGGTTAATGTTGGATGATCAGATTTCATTACCAACAGCTGTAGTGCTTGGAAATTGCTGTCTATAAAGGGGTGATTGTATCAGAGAGCATGTTATGTTTCCCATTTGATGCCGTTTCGGCACAGTAGGTGCATTATTATCTCTTGTGCCAATGGTATGAAGTTCAGAAGAAAGTTAAGATGCATGTCTACCCCAGTTGTATAGCAGATGTACACTCCACTTCTATTTTTATACTTTGATTCTTGTGATTTGATTTCTTTAGTGTGAAATACAGTGTAGTGCTGGGGGGCAGTCAAAAGACAAAACGGAGCCTGCGTTTCAAAAGGAGAGATATGTTTTGGCTACCACCTGACACAAGTACTTGCAACTAATACCAGCTGGCTGCTCAGACACGTGTATCAGCACCGCGGCAGGGCTGGTCATCAGCTTCTCATCACTTGGTAAGACTGCATTTGCTCAAATGATGACTGAATTAGTGCCTGAGTGACATTGTGGCACCAGTCACAAATCCCAGTCTGTGGCCAGAAGCATCAGGCACAGGAGAATGAATGTGCCTGCTTAGTTCCAGGACAAAAGAAATATGAACTAATTCTGACCTTTTCTTTCCCATACTTCTGACCCATGAACAGCCACCCAACTTCTGATAATAGTTTATTTCTTACTAACCAGAGACTCTGCTTTCTGAGCAGCTCCGTGCTACATACAGTGCTAGGTAAAAATAAAAAATACAAAACTTAGTCCCTGCCTCCTATGCACGCTCCTCCTATGGCAATCTGGAAATGATTACTTGACACTTTAAAACTCATCACCATCATGCAGGGCATTTCTTGCTCTGAAAGGTGACTCCCTCTGGATAACACATGAAAAACTGGAGAGTCAAAGCACTAGGCAAAGGTTTAAGACTCTCTGTGGGTTTATTATCAGAGTGAGTAAACAGCGGTATAATGCGTTTACAGATGAGTAAACCTAACACAGAGACAGGGTTGACACATGCCACCAGGGACTTGCAGAGCTCACGAGGAACCTGATTCATCTCTAATGGTGGAGGAGAACAGGGGAGATGCTACTTTCTCTTTTTCTTTACTTGCATTTAAATATTAGATGAAAAAAGATGACCATACTATTTTTAAAACAAGAAATAGCAACAGTGCTGAAGTAATTGTCTGGGCCAGAACTGAGCCATACAGAGACCTACAGAAACTCTTTGCCATCTTTATTGCACCCATGAAGCATAACTCCAGCTCTTGCCAAAACCCCTATTAAAATTCCTATCTCTGCAATATTCCCAAAATATCAGCAAATTCGTATTTATTTTGAACAAACACAGAAACCAGATTCTAGCAGTAAAATTGTAGAGTTTGTGAGTGGGGGTCAGAGTTAAATTTGTTCTCACACAGAAGCAGATTCTCACATGAAATTATGGAGCACGAATGCTGAGAAAGAAGATGGGAAGACACAGAACAACTAAAGTCATAAAGTAGGCTCTTGTGAGCGGTCTGGACTTTAGGACCTCTCCTCATCAGCGGGAGCTACACAGCCTGAACGAAGCCATGGATACTTTGATTATTATAATGGTAAAATAGCTGAGACCTCAGCCAGTTTAAAACTTCCATCCTTCAAGCTTTACATTCGTAAAATTCTAAGGACTGAAACGCTAAACTGGAATACATTGTGGCTGCTTTACAAGCATAACATCTAAAGGGCTCAGCAGAGCCAGGGTCCACTAACTTCCACTGCCCTGCAGAGCTGCTAAGCTCTGGAGGGTTTCTGGGCTCCTCGGCAGGACCACACAGTTCTCACTGCCTGCCGCGGCTGCCAGGCTCCACGGGGCTCCCCACCTCGCTGACGTAACGAGAGGACCGGTCCCTTCTGAAAATCAAGGGCAATGACTTCCAATAAGGAAATTTGCACCCAAATAGGTATATTGATGCCTGCATTGCCAGGTTACTATTTTGATAAAATTAGAGCAGAGCTCATTTCCTTCATGTAAACAGGATCTCATCTCACTCTTTCCACGACAGCATCAGCACTTGAAATTTGGTCTGAAGTGGTGAAAAGTGCTAATATCTTTGTGGTTTAGGGTGGAAAACAGTCAGAGTTGCTGTATGCTTATGCACATCTATTTCTATGTGAATGCTGAAGTTCCCATTGAATTTCCTGAACGAAAAGGGTGCCAAAAACTCAGGAAACGCTACTTTTTCATGTAAGGAAACTCCTGTAATTTGAAAAGTGAGATGAGATTATTTTGGAGAAAAAATCCAGATTTCTTTTTTTCTCCTATAGTGCAATTAGCTTCAGAGGAAAATCTTACTGCTTTGAAAAAACTGGAAGGGTGAAAGATGAGTTTGGATTGAAGGGTTTGTGGACTTAACTCTGGACACATTATTGATGCTTCCATCCTAGATTTTCTGAGGTGGCTGTGCGAGATGAATGTGCAACGCTGATTGCCAGCCTCCTGTCTTAACTTTATTAGGCGGAGTGCTCACAAAGTGCTAACTAGAGCCTATTATTCAGTCCATTCAGCTCACACCTGGTTCTTAGTGAGATGTTACACTGCTTTAACACAATGAACTATGGCTTTATTGCTCTCTGCTATTTCCTCCTCCCTCCAGCTTGAAAAACCACACTTCAATCAATGGCTAATGTCAGCGTGGGAGTAATAACCTTCATTTATAGCAGCAAGTAGGGACATCTGGACAGGCCAGGGAAAGAAGCAGGGAGTAAAGCCATCAGGATGTGCAGATTACACCATTATCATAGGAGTGCTTGGTTTCAGGAAAGCTTTTTAGTGTGGAAACATCCAAAATGCTCGTTCCTTCGGCTGAGGGTTTTTCCTCTGAAGGACACAGAAAGGTCAAGAGAACTGGGACTGAGAGCATAGCAGGGGTAGGTAGTATGTTTATAAGTTGCAGAAAAAAAAATACAAAGCAGATTGTAGCTGTTCAGGCCAATCCTTAAGGAAGATGAACTGATGGTACTAGAAAATCCAGAGTCAAGTACATGGAGTCTAACCTTAGAGTCAGATGGCACCTCGGTAATCCAGGTCCCGCGGCCAGTTCTGCCTTCAGGACAAATCAATAAAGCTTTCAGTGCTCCCCTTCCCCTCCCACCTACACACCGATAACAGCAATACTTTCTTTTTTCTGTTATTTATCTGCCTTGTCAGCCTGCCAGGTTTTTAGGGGGCAAGGAGCATTTGTATGTTACCTATTACTACTTGGAGCTTTTAGGGCCAGTTGTAATGGTATTAATAATTAGTAGAGGAATGGTACTGAAGGGTACATCCTCCTTGTACTGAAGCCCCATATAGGACCCCAGCATATTCCCATCGACAGGTTCTTTGTTAGCCTATGGGATGAGGATGGAGACTGTATCTGTTCATCATTTGCCTTTCTTTTACACTTTAAAAAAAACTAAATCCCTGAAGAATTCATGACGTAGATTGATGTGAATAGGCACTTAAACCCTCCTTGAACTGGGAAGTTGGTTTTATGTCAGGAACAACTGTGAGTTTTACTTAGGGCTCTGTTCAGCTTTCTGTGGTGAAGACTTAATGCCAAAAACCTTTTCGCATGGAAGGTGGTATAATTCCAGCCACTGGACAAAACCATCATTTTTCTTTGCTAAATTACTTCTGAAGGGAAATTCCATTTTCATGGAGAAACTTAAGCATTTCCACAGCAAAGATGACATTTCCTGGCAAAAATAATATATTTTTTCCCTTACCATGCCTGCTGTTCATTTAGAAGCAGAAAAATAATTTGATTCTTTCACAAGAATTAAAAAAGAAATAAAGTAGACAGCAGTTTGCTTTTAACTGAAATGAAAATGAAAATTATTTTGCAGAATTCTAGATTATTAAGCAACTTCTCATGATCCAGAGATACTCACCTTTTGGCTGTTACGAACCAGGTTTTTTCATCCACAAAAAATTCCCTTGGTTAAATACCTATCCCTTTAGGCACTTGCATCCCTTCTTTAATATGTCAGAAATCAATTATCTGGTTATCCTCTAATTTATTAAACCTCATGTCTCGGATTCTGAAAATATTTGGATGCTGCTGTAATGCATTTTGTACTGGCAGGGTGATTTGTGCTAATACATTTTGCACGATTCAGCCGAGGCATCTTGGCATTCTGAATCAATCTGAACCGTATTGAATACAGTTTAATTAATGTCCAATGTACCGTGCCTTGGTGAAGCGGACAGCTGGCGGCTTATCTTGCGTGACCTTGGGTGACAGACACAATCTGGGATAATGCTAATGTGTGTCTTTTGTCAGTTGATACTGGGGGAGCCAAAAAGTCAGGGCTTCAACAACCAAACGATTAGTACATATCCACGGGGATAAAGATGGGAGAGAAGATATGTCTACCATGAAAATGTCTCAGTACCTTGTGATTCACAGACAGGCTAATGCCAGATGCAAGGCAATAACTTTTCATTTTACAAAGTATCTTACACTGCTTTCATCAAAATAATTAAATATTACAAAGAGGGAATGGAGGCTGGGGCAAAAAGGCTGGAAATAGTGAAGGATTTTGAGGAAATGAGCAGCCTGTTCACTAGTTTTAAGTGCCATCACAGCTGGCAGATCTGGAGAGACCTTTTCTTAAAGAGGTGCCAGTAAGACAGTCAGGTGCCTGGAAAGAGTTAGGGTATTGCACAGGGCTAGTGTGGGGTTGTAGGACCCCCCACCCCCACCCCCACCCCCCCAAAGAAGAAAATAAGGAAAGGAGCAATATTTCTGCTCAAAACTTTCTGAGACATGGAGTCAAACTCATGGCTAAGAAGACAGGAAAGACTTGTAAAGCCAAGAAGTAATGAGAAAAGCAACAGAGGACCTTTGGGATCAGCTCCTGATTGCTCACGTTTGTATGTAGGGAATTATAAAATGTTCATAAAACCAGATTAACTTGTTGTTCAGAAATTCTAATAATCATTCCAGTGGACAGACATGGAGAAATTATGGAGGAATCATTTTCCCAAAGGATAGGGAGAATTTGCTAAAAATCATTTTTCCTTGTCCAAATACAGAACCCAAACTGGACGCAAAAACTAGATGACCAGAAATGGAAAACTGAGGTCAATGGATCCCTATTCACACTTACTTGCAGATGAAGATACAAAGTTTCAGTGTACTTTCCCCGTGTGAGTACAACGTACTGAAGATGGAGAAGCCTTTCTGCAGCAGTAGAAATGGAGAAATAGTCAAGAATATTCTCTTAAATATGTTCACAGCTTATTCTTTTCACTTCTAAACATCTTGTAAGGCTATCTCTGATGTTACTCTGGCAACTGGAAGAGAGGCTAATGGGAAAAATAGTGCAATATCTCACTTAACATAATTACCAGCTATTGGTGATGCCCTAATTTCTCTGGATCACAGAATTTTTCTCCACCAATTTTCTAACCGGGCTTGTGCTGGAAGCGCACCATGGCTGGTGTAGAGCAGCAACCACAAGAGGGCTCTGCCGAAGGCCCCAATCCAACTTTCTATACGCTGCCAATATACAAACAAATAATAACAAAACAATCTACCCTTTACTTAAAAAATAAATCTGGGTTTCGTTTGCCAAATGTTTTCTCCGTGCAAATTATTTTCAGGTTTCTGTTTTCCTTCCATTCCCTTCATATAGTTATATTCTGGAATAATACCTCATTGCTGCCAGTTGCTGCAAGCTTTATAACATGGAAAAGTGTAGCATGATCATTTTTTTAATGGATATAAGTTAATAAAAGCTGGTCAGAAAACCTTAGAAGCATTTCCAGCAGAAGATGAAATTCAGTCTATTTGAAACATTTCATGTTAATGAAATTTTGTTCCACAGTATGAATTGCAGGGGATTCTGATAATGTAAAAATATCTTATTTTTCATGCTGTGGTATGGAATATCTTAGGTTAATTTGGAAAGAAAAATATTAAACCTTTTTTAATATACATGGGAATACATATGTATGTATGAAAAGACATAACAACGTTAAAGAACACCATGTAGGTAGATGTTTGGGTTCCCCAACTGTGCCTCTTTAAGCTTCAAAAACAGGAAGAAAAACATTATTTTCTTCGTTTTTTTTTAATCATAGGATTATGTCATTAATATATTGTCCCTTTATCACAAAAGAGAGCTTGAAATCTACAACCAAAGCCAACCTCAAATCACCGTGGGCGCTCAAAATAAGTAGACAAACCTTCCAAAATCTTCCAAAAAACCCTGCCCAGAAATTGTCAAACCTGTAAATGTTGAGCACAGTATTCTGAAAACAACAAGAATCCCAGCTCAGAGAAAGCAGTAACCTTCCCTCACTCCTGAACTTGCATATAAAATGGAAACTTGCTTGAAATGAGCCTTTATCATGTCCTCACCTCTCCATTTCAGATTAGGGTAAGGAAAAGTTTTGAAAAATTACCCAGTTTTTTGTTTTTCCTTCAATCAGGTACAATTTACAAACTTGATATTCCACTTCCTCACTAGAGCTCCTCTGTCTGACCTAACTCTGCAGTCTGAAATCACACTCTGGACACGACTGGCTCAAGCTCCTTAATAATATCATAGCTCAATTGTGCCTGAAAAAGCGTGCAGTTGTTTTCTATTCTCCCTGCTTATCAGTTGAGCAACAAACACTTGCATTAAGTGGGATATTTAGCTCTGTTGCCATCTGGCTACAGGTGTCTGCACCACCTCTCCAGACTTCAACGTCTCCTATCTTATCACCGCATCCTTTTGATCAAGAAGCATCTTTGCGCAGGTCTATTCTTCGCTTCACGGCCAGTGTAACGTGACTAATCTCTCCTCTCCTGCTCTCATACAGGAACTGGGAGATGCACTGAGGCAGGCGATCCAGGAAATCTGGATGACAAGCTTGGAAATTCTTTGTGCTGAACGTTTTTTTCTGTTTCTCCCAAACAACTCGTGTAAAGTAACAGCTGGGAAGGTAAATACAGGCACCTCCTAATCTCCTCCTCCAAGGGTATGTTAGAAAAAGTGTGACTTCCTATCCAGCAGCAGCCGTAGCATAAGAAAGCCTACTGTTTCAGGAAGAAAATCTGTCAGCCCCGTTACGTGCCACCATTCAGTAAGGTACTTAAGTCACTGCTGATCTTTAATAACAGAAATAGCTCCATCGACTTCAATGGGACAACTCAAGTGCTCTGAGCGGGGGACGCATACCTTTCCGAACTGGGGCCGCATCCGGCACTCTTATCTGTATGCTCCTGTGAAGCCGCTCTGCAGGGCAGCTGTAACCATTGTCGATGGCCTGAGTCCCAGGCTGAGCAAGAATGCTTCATTTTCAGTGCTGAGAACCAACTGGCCTTCCTTTTCAAGCTCCTCATAGTAAAATGATAAACAAGCAAAGGTCAGATTTCAGACTGCCAAACTATTATCAGACCACCATCCACAGTAACTCTTCAGGAAAATGCATAATTGCAGAACTAATGAGTCATCTGTATACTGCACAATTACCACAACTGCCCATGTAATCATAGTAATTGCATATAACAAAGCATGGATGGGAGTACCCACAGCATAGCAAGGCCTAGAAATCAAGGCCAATCAGTTACAGCTGGACACACACATAAATACACACACGGTTTTCAAATAGATGACTCGAATAAATGCATGTTAACCACACTCTTACATACCCCGCATGTAGCCAACATTGATTTTAGCAGTTCAAAATGGCTGGAGGACAAAACATGGAGGGCAATATATAATATGCAGAAGGAAGATGGAGATGCGATGCAGAAGAGTGAAGGAAGGTATGGGAAAGAAGCAATGAAAGCTAAGGGACACGTATGTATGTATGAAAAGACACAGCGACATCAAAGAACACTGCGCAGATCGCAGGCTGGGCTCCCTCAGTTTGCCTATTTGTCCTCCCAGAAGAAGGAAAAAAATAAAAAGAGAGAGAAAATAAAGAGCAGACAATTACAAACAAAAGAGCATGAAGAGAGAGTGAGTTAGGAAAGGGAGAAAAACAGATAAAGCAGAAGGACTAGAGGAGAGGGCACTGTAAGCTTTGATGGCATTTTATTTCATTTAATATATTTAAGCTTCTTTATTGCTGTATGACTTTGGCAGACATCCTAAATCTCTGCAAGTGTGAGAAAAAGACACATGGCAGCTATTTGGAACTCCTGGGGATTTCAGTTGCTGGCTACTTAGTGAGTTTTGTAATTAAAGGCAATTTAGAAAAGGTAGAAAGAGAACCTACTGTTCACCAAAAGCCACAGCCCCTCCCAGAGTAAACCACCAACTCCATGGGAAAACTGATCTTTAGTTATTACTGGAGTCATAGATTCAGAGACCAGGAGGGTACTCTCAAGATTTGTAAGTTCGTCTTCACAACCGAAGCCTAGGAGTTCATCTGGATCCCTCCGTGGACTCCAATACACTGCAGGCAAGCTAAAGTAGGTGTTTTAAAAAGATGTCGAAATCCCGATTTAGAGAATTGATGTGACGGCAACTTGGCAGCGAGCTGAAACAGCAGCTGGTCACTCGGGGCACTCACAAAACCATCAGCCTCTTCGCTCAGACACACCACAGGGCAAAACCCACCAGGCCTTTAGCGCGGGGACCTGACCCCTCGGCAGGGAATCCTTCCGACCCCGAGGCACTCAGTCTGCGGGTGAGAACAACGTTTGCACACTGAAGCTGTGGGGTTTTAAGTCAGGGAGATGTTTTCAGGCAGAGCTGAAAAGCCTTCTCCAGCTGCAATCCTGACTACTTAAGCCAACCTTCCTTTAATCTCAGCCACAGTGTCGCTTCTTTTTCCGCACAGGAAAGAAATCAAGCCAAGCTCCCTGGATTCAGTAGATTTGCATTTAAACCCAACCACTGTTTAAATATTTTTTATACTGTTTAAGAGTATGTGCCATACTAATATGGCCCGCACTGGGAGAAAAAGTGAATAAAGGGTTTAATTACAGTTGAGATGTCCCTGGTATAGCTTACTGTTGTCCTGTAAATCCTTCTTCTTCACTTATCTCCAGCACAAAGAGGCATCTTTTCCACGATGAGAAGGGGGAGGCGGGGGAATGCAGCACACCGCGGTGCAAGGATCCCTTTGTTGGCCGGGCTTTGTGTGGGAACGCACCCTTGATGAATGACAGCCAGGCCTGAAAATTAGCTTTAGCTTTTGTGAGCTCAGTTTTCCTTCTAAATTACCGCATTGCTGTAACTTCAGAAGCCAGGTATTTCCCTTGACAGTGATTGTTGCAATCTTTTGGGCCAGGACGCGGAGATCTGAATGCCAGGCATGATTCACAGGTAACTCGCTGCTATTTTACAGAGCTCTGAAAGGACACCACTAGTATCAGGCAATTTTAACTTTGCTTTCAAGCACACTGAAAAACTCCTACTGACGCTATCAACGGTTTTGCCTCTATTAGTGCTGCAATGTCAGGATTTTTTTTTTTTTTCCTAATTTATTTTCCCACTAGACCCAGCTACTGTAAATCTCTGGAGGTCTGTGTAACACAGACGATAATGCTTTCATCAAATCTAGGTCTCTAGAGAAAGCCTCCAGGGTAGAATCATGAAGGCAATAAAGCCTTTTTCCTGACTTCAATATTTACATAATGTTATATTCACTGCTATGCCCCAAGTTCCCAGTCAGGAGCGAAGCCTATACAAGGACATACCGAGACAGTCATTACCCTAAGCAGATCACAGGCTAAAACGACAAGGCAACAGCTTGAAGAAAGGCAGTTTAATCGTCATGCTGCTACAAATGGGGAAACCGAGGTACCCAAGTCATGCAAGGGAGCCGCGGTGCAGCTGATAGCTAGACCAGGCATCCTAATTCCTCTTCTTGCCTCTTAAATTCAGGCTGCGGGGGCCACACACAAACCAAAAATATGGGGTAGGTCTAGTCAGTTCTTCACACACATATTTCTGGGCTTTCATGCTCTGAAATCAATTTTTAAAAGGAAAAATAACATTATTGCTACAAAATATTTGACTGTAAAACGCATCACCTTTGCTCCTTGTTTTACTAATGCTTCCAAAGACCTGCTTCCTGCTGGTAGGAATCTTAAGCAAAATGCCCCAAGATTGATTGCTGTGATTGAAAAAACTAAGGGATAGGACTAACTTGGCAGGGAAGAGGTTTTCCAACTTCTTGTGAGCAAGCTTGGCTGTGTAAGTTCAAGTAGCCTGTCATTATCCACACATTCGCTATTACAATAACTTATTGCTATTATCGCAAGATGTACAATTTGCAGCCAAGTCCTGGACCCTGCTGGGACTGCAGCAGGGGAACAATACAGGAGCAAAATGATGTCCCCAAGGTTGCCCAGTAGGTGAGTGACAGAGATGGGGCTCCTGCACCACATCCACCGATGAGGATGGGGCAGTGCCATTCCTCCTCATCCACGTGCCCCACAGACACACAGAGAACCCTGATGAAGGTGTAACCTTAGTGAAAGAAGCAGTGATCAGAGGAAAAGAACGGGTGCCCAAAAATGTTCTGCCCAAGAATGGGTGAGATGGAGTGAGAACATGTTCCCCGGTTCAAGCAGGTCCTGGTCAACAACTAGTATACCCACGGGCACCTTGGGGAATTTCTAGCATCCATTTCCATCATTCAAACACAAAGATACCTGCTACCAAACAGCATTTTCAGAAGGTCCTGCAGGGTTACAGGGCTCTTTGCTTTGCTTTTAATGATTTCCTCATGCCTTTCAACTCCTGGGCAATGTCTAGCTTTTGACAGAGAAAAGAAATCAGCTCTGCCCATTTTCAAAATGAAAAGTGTATTTCATAACAAAATCAGTTTTATTTACCTATAAGTTTTAAAACGCTGTAAGCAAAACTAAAAGAAAAGCAAAGACTTCAGGCAGGAGAAAACATTGTTTTTGTTTGCCTTACAGCAATTTTTCACAGTTTAATTGTAATGAGAAAACCTTTCTGTGCTTTGTAAAAACCTGAAACTGTATTCCTGTTTTCCACTATTTTCAGCTCAGGTGATTTTCTGAGCCTGTTGTTATTTTTCAATGTGGGAATCCCTAAAGGATCCATCTTGCAAATACTTGTTCAATACTTGCTCTTGAATTCAAGTAAACTTTTTGCATCTCAGCATCCTTTGGCAAGGAGTTCCCCAGACTGCTACCCCCTCCAAAATGCCTGATTTCCGAGCTGAGGAGCACTAGTTTATTCAGTCCTTCCTTACATGGAAACTGTTCCAAAACATTCATCATACTTGTTGCCTTTCTCTAATCTTGTTTGTTCTGCTATACTTTTGTTGAGCTAAGAGTCCCGGACATGCACGCTGTATTTCAGATGTAGCTAAACTGATGGCAAACCGATGTTTTCTGGTTTGTACTCCATTCCTCTCATTTGATTTGCTTTTCTGAGTACAGCCAAGCACTGAGCTGATGTGCTGATGGAACTAGCTATCATAACCCCAAGGGCTTGCTCCAGAGAGGTAATGGTCAGCTTAGAGGCCACCATTTCATACGCAAAACTAGGACTGTATCTCCCCCTGTGCGTACCATTTTACATTTATCTACATTGAATTTCATCTGCTGCTTTACTGCCCAGTTACTTGCTGCTACAAGAACCTTCTCTGCTTCTACACAGTCCTTCCGCTTCCTTATCAACATGATGACTTTATAACATCGCCAAACTTTGTCATCTCATCGCTCCAACACAGACCCCTGCAGAACCTCACTGCAGACCTTCTTTACGGGAACACCCGTTTACACCAATCTGCTGTTTCTTCTTTTTCAGACAATTATATATCCATGCCAGCAGCATCCCTTTCATGCTTCGTTTCTCTTAAAAACCTTTTGTGAGGAATGTTATCAAAAGCAATCTGGGAATCCATGGAGAGTGTATTATTTGGACCACTCATACCCACATGCTTTTTAGCTTCTTAGGAAGATGCCAAGAGCTCTAACTTCAAATGGAATCATTTTGTCAAATCAAAATACATTCAGATGTTTTTGAAAAGCCAGAGCTGAGTGTTTCTCTGAACAATTTAGTCAAACAATGCAGTCCTGTTTTATTATTAATTATCCATGATCAGATATTTACTAATTGCTTTCTGTTTACAGGTGCATTACTCAACACTTAGCTGCACATTTTATGAGAACACCATTCCCTACAGCGTCTTCTGCTAAGAAACAAAGCTCTCCCTGCATAAAAGTGAGAACCACTGAGGCGGCTTGCTGGATTTCATTCACATTAGCCTGCCTTCCTGTGGTATTTAGTAATCTGGCTTGTTAGATAACTATCAAAAAAGGTTATGAGATCTGTAATAATATTTTCCCTTGATGATGTATGGCTGATATATTTACAGGTTCAGGTTGCATCTAGTAAGGAGGTTGAACTGCCAGACTTTTATTAGGAATGGAACATAAGATACCTTCAAGTGTGAGAGTCGCTGGAAGCTCTGGCAAGAACGAAGAAACTTCACTGGGCCTTTTCCGTCTTCCTGTGAAACACATTTTATGAAGTTCTCAACTAACTGTTGCTTGTTTCTTCTACCATGCTAATAAGCAGATACTTACAATTTAATGATACACTTTATGACTACACCAAATTACTTAAATGAGACACAGTGTCTGGGTTTGGCTATTTGCCTACGAGGTGCAGTCACCCCACAGTAAGGGCAGGCAGTGCTGGTTTTACCTTCCACTCCTGTTTGCAGACAATTCCCAATTTGTTGGAGTTCTCGAGGTAACACTGTGAGGCAGCACAATTACCTGGTGTCCTGGCCATGACCCTGCCTCTGATGTTACCAGTGTGAGAAGTTTTAGCTTGTTTCTGTTGCAGCAGCTATTTCTGCCAGGCAGCCCTGTACGCTGGCATAAGCCATGGCAGAACTGGCCAGAAACTGATGCTCTGTGCATCTGTCAGTGTGTATGTTTAAATACATACAGAGGTTGTTCCCGTTCCACATGTTCTTCACAGTGGCCTGGAGGATAATGCAAAATTGTCTGCATGTCACTGAAGACAGGAAAATTTGGTCCATAAGCCCATGACAGACAGGGAAATGCCAGTAACTCTTGCACACATTAAGGACAGTTAAAGAGAAACAATGCTGAAGACCAAAAGATTTAAGCATGAAACCTTAAAGAAATAATAATAATGTATTTATATATCTCCATTTGTAAGCCACTATCTGCACTTCATTTGCAATTTGCCATATGGCAAATCAAATATGTAGAGAACAGGAAAGACTTAATATCCTTCCTCCACATGAGCTGAAGTTCAGCCAGATGAGTGGAAAAACAACACCATAGCTGCTGACAGCCGCAATAACATACCGCTAAAGACAGGTACATTATTCATTAATGCTATAGCAGATCCAAGAGTATAAATTTGTCACAGTGGAATTTGGCATACATGCAACACCCAAAAAATGCCAGTGGAAATACCCTGGAAAGGAGGCATCAGGAATTATTAGCTGAGCTCCTCATCCTCTGTGTCCTGTTGGCTACTTGTGCCACAGCCAAAAATGCTTTTTCTCTTGAAATCTGTTTCCTCTGCTCTTCCCTATACTTTCATTCTCTTCTGCTTCTCTCTATTATCATTCGAGTGATGCCCAAGTAATTTTCCTACCTGCCTTCCAAATTTTTGTGAAGGTCCTAAAAGCTTCATTCTCCTGCTCTTCTGCTATCACAGAGTCATCAGCAAATGCAGGGTCAGTTGCCATCCCCATGCTAGTAGTCCCTGATCCAGCCTAATTCCACATCCATCTCCTCTCAATTGACACCTCCCTGGAGGTGGTGAGCCATAATGTCAAGCTCTACAGGTGCTATAACAGAGCTTTTAACTCCCCCTCACAGCCAACATTTCTACAGAGTCCAGAGAATATATCAAGCCTGACCCATCTTCTACAGCAATAATTTGCTGTGAATTGTTCTGGCTACTCTTTGAGGCTACACTGGCTTATGATGTTACAGTTCAGTAATGAAGTGCAACACCATTACTGCATTGGGTGCTACCCTCAAATCCAAAACCACTGTGTTGTACAATTTTATTCCTTAGTATAAAACCTTTCAACTTACTACGCCTTACTATTATAATGTGGGGGAATTTATAAATAAAATTCTAAAACCTAAGTTAAATGCTGTTAGAGTACTTCTAATACTTGCATTACTGTGGGAGGGTGCAAGGAGATTCTTAACCGAGGATTTCTAAAGGTATATTTTCTTCAGCAGGTCAGTAGCAGTCAGATGTCATGTTTATGGGATCAGAGCAATCAGATGACAATATTAAAGTTCTAGTAAGCAAGCCACTACTAACGTAGATACAGTTCACAGTCTGTTTTTTTAAATGGAAACCTGACTTTGAGTGCTACTAAAACTATATGGATTAAAAAAAGACCTACACAAGAGTGTTTGAATTCTTGCAGTCCTATTGTTGACCTATTACTGGTTATATTTTACAGCTGAGAAAACTTAACTTTTCTGTTTCAGAAGGAAATTCTACTAACACTTACTCTTGCAATCAGACCTATATTATTAAATGAGGTTGTTCATTTAAGGAGAGCATAAATTAGTTTTAAATTAATTGTCCAAAGCTATCCGGCACTCGTTGCTATAGCTAGGATCAGAATTCAGGAACTGCTGAGCAACTTGACACTGAGCCATCTATTTCCATATCTGTACTAATATTAAGGCCATATGACTAGTCCAAACCCTTTCATATAGGGAAATTAAATATAACACAAACGACACATGACAATGCCAGCAAAGCCTATGTAAGGAAGAAATTCAGGCTTGGTCACTTATATATTCACATTAGTCAAATTGCAATCAGTATTTTATAATACAAAGCTTTAGAAGACTTCAGTCAAAGCAGTAAGTTTAAAGATTAACATACTGTTAAAGCTTGAAATATGATGCTTATCAAACTTGTTGGCATGTAGAGGTTGAGAAGAGGTGACAGTTTGTAACATCAAATATGTGTTGCTCTGTATCACCAAAATTATGTAAAGTGCAAAGGTTTATCATCTGGAATCCAGACCACAAAAATCCTGAGCCTTAACCCAGTCATGTTAGAGATTGCCTCTTTTTAATTAACAAAGGCTTTTTATTTTGTGATATGGCACCTTTGTAAATCCTGTGATATCATGTTGAAATGTGTGAAAAAGATTTCAGTGAAGCTGGTTTACAAGATCATTATATACATTTGGTAATATAATTTCTCCAGTGCCAATTCTGGCCTGGTTGTTCTCTTTTTCATTCATTCCAGTTAATGGACTGACACGGTACGGATTGAAAAATACAATTTATAAAGTAGAATTGAAAAGTATTCTGTTCAAACTTTTGAAAGCAGAAGCAAAGCAAAATGATATACGTCTATATAGCTCACCGAGTTCTGCTCTTTTTAAAAAAAAGATAGTAAGAGCAAAGTCAGCAAGTCCTCTTCATCTTAGCATTGGTGTATTAACTTTTCCTCAATTATTTCCCTCCTTCAGTATCTTAATCAGTTTCTTGAAGAAGCTGAACACTACAAATCTCTGAACAAGTGCAGCCTTACTGACATGAGAGCAAAGAAACCCTGGAAGATTTTTACTTACATACTTCCTCACTAACATCCTCCAGAGCTCAGATTGCTTCATGTTAAGCCCTTTCTCAGATGTAATAAGTATAATAATCTACAACTTGAGCCAGTGAAAAAAGTAGAGAAAACAATAATAATGAAATAGTATCCTAAGTGGAATGATGTGAACTGCTTTTTTTCAAAAAAGTTTTTTCCTTCTAAAACTGAGCTAAAATGTTACTCATCGATCCAAATCTATCACAGACTTAAACTGGACCGTGACCTGGCCCACAGTGCGTCACTATGCACACTTGCAGGCGCACAGAGCAAATAAAGCTGAAATACCGCAAAAATTGTGATAAACTGGAAGAAATTACTAATATCACAAAACAACTTTTAAGGGAAGGACACTGTAAAGTTAATTCCCAAGTTTTCAAGGCAAATGAAGGCCCAATTAAGATGTTTGGCCAAGGTTTAGTAGTTATATAAAGAAGGCACATATACGTTCTCCTCCCTGAAGATAAATCAACGTCTAATTACTGCAAGACCAGCAGACAGGGAAATTAAGAGGAAACCCCCCTGTGTTACAGGCCCCAACTTGCCTGTTACCTGTATTCCTGCTGATTATCCAGAGCATTGGTCTCTGCCAAAAATCAAGATGAAATTTTAATGTAATGCAATTTCCTTGTTTTCAAGAATGAACATGTGAATGCAGAATGATAATCCAGCCCCACTGCACCTTTCATTTATATAGCCTCTGACTCCTAAACAGTATTAGCAACCTGACCGGAAAGGAAATCCAATGGTCCTGTCAGTCACTGCTCCTACAAATGAGATGCAAAGATGGCAAAAATTCACCATTTTATAGTAAAACTATAAATATAATTTTTTTTCTTTTTGAATACAAAGTATAAAATACTATAGCAATACTATAAAATCCAGTACCAAACACTACAACCATCTCACCTGTGCTTCAGCTAAACTGAACTGTTACATGCTTCACTGGGAAATGAAGTGTTTTTAAGGCAGGGAAGAAAAATTAACTAAAATTAATTTGACATGAACCTGTTTTAAATGTCTTTAATCTGTGGGATTTGGGTTATGCCCCTCCACTCAAGTGCACCTACTCTAACAGATAATCAGTAAACATAAGCAGAAAACAGTAGAAGTTTTATTCTCCAAGATGAACAACATGAACAGTATTTATGCTAGGAAATGCTTTCAGGTTCCTCTGAATTACTGGCTTACAAAATCCTACTGGGGGAAAGAGAACAAAGGACTGAATCCCATAACCAGAGCTATAAGTCTTACATCCCATTATGTTATTTTGGGGTGCGGGAGAAATGTATTTCATGTACCCTGAAATGCTCCCCTTCTCAGGGAGGAATTTTGAAATACTTTCTGCTCTTCCTTTTGAGTAGCCCATCTTCTGTTCCAAATCATTTAGCAAAAGCTCATCTGCAAATGTAAACCTGGTTGCATAGATTTTAATTCCTGGCTTGGGATGTATCCATAATTACTATTGTTGTTGTTGTTTCTCACCAACATGAGTCACCATCTGGCAATGAACTACAGTCCAGGAAACTTCTATAACTTCCCCTTAATTTAATTTTTCAGGTTTCTCACTCTCGTTTAGCATGATATTACCAGAAACCGATCCAGATGTTACAGGGAGAGGCAGGAGATAAGTAGCTACTAACTGGCTTAGACAATCCTCTGTAAGGGTTGGATTCACAACAGTTACTTTTAGACACAACTGCAAGCAATCACGAAAAACTTAAGAGTTCTTTTAACTGGAGGATAATTAAATGAATAATTTATACAGGCCATGATTCAGCCAAGCATTTAACTACACAGTTAACTTTAGGCATATATTGAAATCAACTGCAACTGGTTATTAGCATATACGCTAAATTAAGTCATGTTTCAAAATTTTGTGAAATCGGTGCCTACCATGTGAAGGAGAAAACACATCTGTGACGTATGGATAGCTGCTGGACTGTAAGTCTGCGTCCATTTGGTCTCAAGTAGCTTTGAGCTGGGATTTATATTAGGTTTGAATAAACTGCACCAATAATAAGCAGAAGTATACTAGAGCTATTTTAAAATACTTTTTAAAAAGCATTTCTGTTAAATATGATTAAAGGAAGTAATTTTTCCCCCAGAAAAATAGAAGACAAAAAAAGTAAAAGAAAAAAAGAAGGAAAAGGAAAAAAATTCAGGACATATTTAAAATTAAACATCAACTTCAGTGTTTTTCCAAGCGCCTCCACTCTCTGGTGAGGGCAACTCTCCAATCTGAGAAGCAACTGTGTTTGCAAAGGCCTTGAATTCTTTGAATTCTGGCAACTGAAGTTCAGAGGTGATCTCTTCAGTCAAACAGCAGACTCTCATGAGCCCTTCTATCTTGGAAGACACTTTGCACCTCTATAGGTTATTAAAAATTTCTGTGATTGATTCTGGCCTTCTCTAGTGGCTGGAGTCATCTTTTTCTTTTTCTCAGTGTCTTCTGCCAGGGTCACGCTGGAGCAAGAAAACGATGGCAGCATTTACAAGCTTCTTCAGGCTCCCTGGGCTTAAGGCACTTCCCCTATAATCCGAAGGGCTTTTCTGATGAATGCCAGACATCCACAATCCCCTCTTTTGTAGTGATCCTTACATACGAACTCCTAAGCTGACCAGTGCAGCTCATGGAAGTGCATCTAATACATTTTTGAGAAACGCATTAGGGTGTTGGGCTGTACATGTACAATATGGTCACCCAGGGCTGAAAGGGACACAGTGCCCTGTGTGTGTCAGATTATTCAAAGTCACTGCTTTTGCTAGAAAAGTCTTAGGCATAAAAAATTTACTTATTTAGGAAGCACAGACCTGCAATAATAGGACCAAGTTAGAGAAGAACCACATGCATTATTTAGATCCTTAACGATAACGATCCTCTTTAGCTGTTCCTGCATTTTAGCTTGTGAGTTTGTCTAATGGCCCCCTCCTAGCCACTTGGGGCTGGCTTTCCCTGGGGCGTTCGTAGTGTGATGGGTTTCTTAGACTTATGTGTAGAGACATACTGGGAGCTCATCAGGCTGCGACCATTAAAGATGGCTTTTAAACCTGCTCAGAGCCGCTGGCTTTAGCTTAAGTACAACCACCTCTTTTTTCCTGCTTCCCTGGCTCTCTTCTTCTGTGAATGGGCACAGGGATATCACATGATAACAGGGGGCACAGAGCTTTCCCCTCCCTTCTCTCTCCTTAGAGTGTTTTAATTAACATTTCTATTATATGCACTCATTACCACATTCCTGGCTTCAGCTTTAAACTGGTCATTCTTGTTACAAGCCCTCTAGGACATAGTGGTAAAACTTTACACATCTTATATTATAGCAATTATTAATCACAGGTACATTTTAGTGATTGAACTACAGCAATTGCTACCAGTCTAAACGTAATACTTAAACAGAAACAAATGACAACACTGGGAATGGCGGTACCTGCGTAGGGCAACACTCTCTTGACCCCATTAGTTTTATAGGATCCTTTGGGGGCTTTATCACAACTACAACTATTCCACAGCCCCACTGTGTCTGGGCAAGTAAAGTGCTTCTGTGGCAGAGCAGGTGTGTTGGATGCACTTATTAAGGAGAGCTACTAAATCAACTGATGACCAAAGTCTACAATTTGGATAGTGGCTAGGAAATACTCCTCTAAAAAGCATGAAGCAAGTCAGAAAATATTTATTGGCAGAGATGGAGATGGCCAGCATGATTTCTCTTTAAAGTCTACAAGGCTAACACCTGCAATCGATTTTGGACACGCAAAAGAAGATCTGAACTGGGGCAAATCCTTGCAGTGGGGCTCCACTAGTGCTTTTAGCTGAGAGAAGAACAAGCAGCCCATAAAAGGAGGGATTATATCTTCCAGCTGGACTTTGGCACTCCTGCCCATCTCCTGCACCGACCTGGTACAGCCAGAAAAGCTGTCTGGCTAAAAAGTATCTTTGTTGGTATTGCGGGTTAGCTTTCAGCTGGATCCATTCCCTCTCCAGACCTCCAGAGTAGGTGGAAGAAAGGCCTTTTCTGTACACATATCAGCTTAAAGCAACTGTAGGAACATATCGCCAGCCTAACTACACGCTGGTGGTGTTTCAATATTTTTTTCTGATAGCACTTCACCCTTTTTGTGTTTGCCTGAGCTTAGAGGGTGATTAGTAGGCGTTTTGTAAGAATGTGGAACAACTGAAATAGGAAGCTGAAAGGGAGGCTTTATATGCAGGCTTAGCCTAGTGGGAATAAGTTCATTCTTAGATCCCTCTAATTGCTTTAATAATTAAGAAACAATTTTGCTAAGCTATATTATACTTGATTTTAATAAAATCACTCATGTAGAGCCAAGAAATTAAGCAGCGCTTCATGTGCATACAAAGAAAAACACATCCCTCTTCAGTTGTGCCTTCAGGAGAAATTAATACAATGTGTGTGAATATCTAAACTAAGTTTTAAAAATCTCCTCTGTGTTTATGAACTACTTCTATGCTGACAAAAAGAATGACGTTGGTCAATAAGTGCCCTAACCGTGCTGCTTTAGGCACTTACGGCTCTGATGCAGAAAAACACTTGACCGCATACTTTACTTTAAACAGTTAAGTGATCACATTAAACTCAATGGAACTACTTTTAGACCTAAAATAAAGCATGTTCTCAGGCAATTTTCTTCTGGGGGCCTCTACTTTCCATTGTTTATGTAAGTCAATAAATTTTCACTCTAAGTTAAAATTAGCCAGGATTTTCAAATTCAAGACAATAGGAGATCTCTGATTTGCAAGGGGTGGAGGCTTGGCAGCTTTGTATCTCAGACTTGACATTCTAGAAATAAGGATTGAAAACCACCCATATATATCTTGAAATGAAAGGGAAAAACTGATCTCAGTCTGGCTGCCATGAAAACCCAGGGTGGCTCCACTGAAAAAAGAAAAACCCTCTTGACTGATCCCATTGAATTTTCTATGCTTTGGGTTATTTCTTTACATTTCCTTTTCTCCACACATTCCCAGGGTCAGTGACATTCACCAGTGCGCTCCAGACCTGGATCAGTTAGGAAGCCTTTATGGAATATGAGGTGTTTGCATGGTGAAAGTAAGTAATCACGTGAAAAGCATCCACTAAAGCCAAAATGAAGTGCCATTTATCTAAGCAGGTCTGATGCAGAGAGGTACCCATCCCGGAATACATGGGTATCCCAGCCACAACTAAGGAAGCAAAGAATATACATATGAAAAGCACATTTTTTAATTTTTGTTTTAAAACCTTCACGCTTAAAAAGCATTTAAAAAGCATGAAGTTTTTTAAAGGACTATTAAAAGAGTTTCCTCATCAATCTACATTTGGAAAGACTTCCTTTTAGCTGCATGATAGCTCAAAAAATAAACTCATTCTCTATGCCTACTTATCCAGTTGCCAGGGCTAAAGTAACATTAGAAATAATTTGGGGAAAAAAAAGCCCAACAAATGGTGCCACAAATGGCACCTGGAATAAAAAATACCTTTTGCACCACATCAAGGTAAGACTGTAAAATTAGTCTCTATATTTGCAGCCAGCTGCTAGAAGGTTAAACATTAACCTGACAAGGTAAGAATTTCTGTGCCTTTGAAAAAAAACACACTAGTCTCAGGGAACTGCCAAAGTCAAGAATATTTGTCCTGTAGCTGTAACTACAGCTGTTTAGATGCCTGTGCTGGGCAAAATGTCCTGCAGACAGCTTTTCCCTTGTATTTTCTTTGTCACTAGATGTCACTGTACACACAAGTGTGTGCCTGGGACTCCAGGCAAGCTGGGCACTGATGGCCTGAGGACATGAGAAGAAGTAACATCGTATTTGAGCACTGCTGTTTGGCTTTCACTTTTGTCATCTGGACTTGCATCCATTTCAGTTTTCACTTCATTTTGGAGCAGAAGCAGGTTTATTCACTTCTGCAGCAAATGTTTCACAGTTGATTTGAGGAACAATTTCTTTGTTTTTCTTTTAACTTTGAAAATTCCATTCATGAGACACTTCAGTATATTCCACTCCAGTATATATCCAAGCTCAACTAGCCGAGGAGCTGGCATTTGAGCTGCTGCAGAAAGGGACTTCCTGCTCACACCCCAGATGAGCCAACCAGGCTGAGTTTAAAGGACACCTCTCCATGAGCTACTGCTCAGTGTGCAGCCAAGGAGCAAAACCTAAATGACAGCTCGAGTTAGTAACAATCATAACTGAACTAAGGGTGCCTTTACCGCAGTCTCCCGAGCTCAGATGCACTCACAGGTGAGCCCATTCCCCCCATGTGCAGGCAGCCAGTGACTGGGATTCACCCTGCTAAAACACAGGACTTCCCACAAGACTGAAACTCAGCCTAAAGAGAAAGCCAGCTTAAGACCTATCTATCGTAGCGTATCACTGAAGCACTTTATCCTTAATGAATTATCCAGCAATAGATACATTCGTATCTCTTGTCCATATACACATTGGAAGGCACTTGACAAGGTTTGGCCATAAATGCCTTTCAAAGAGTGACTTTTCTGTGAGTGTCTTGTGAGATTTTTGACCACGTCACATAATTTGTGCACTCTCTGATTGGAGACTGAAGCAATATGAACAAGAAAGTGAAAATCAAAGTGATTTCAAGACAGCTGCACCAATTTCTCATTAAAAGATACTTGAAAATAGCTGTGTGATTTTTACTTTTTGGCAAACTTCCTTTTGGACAAAATTCATTTACTTAAACATTCACAGATATTAAATTACACAAGTCACACAAGGAATTAAAATGAACACACAGGGATAGATATTAGCTGTTGTAAAGCAACACTACTCCAGAGACTTCTGATTTACATCAGTTAGGAATTTGGCGAGCAGGTTTTATTTGGTTCTATGTTCATAGATGATTTCCCATTCATCCAGATTTACTAGAGCTTGTTAAAATTCTCTTTAACAATTTTAGATAGGAAGCTCTATAAACCACTGACTTTATTTTTTTGTGTAAGAGATGATACATTTGCAAAGAGTTTTTTATGACTTCAAGATAGGCTCAAATGTGGGAAAGACGCTGAATGGCAAAGGTAGATTAAAGTACCTTGATCCTCAGCATTCACTCATTGCAAGAGGAATAAAGGGCCATTTTATAGGTCCACATCCTTTGCTCTAAGAGGTACTTATGGTATCATAATGGATTTGGTAAATAACTAGAATCAAGGCCCACAAGGGATAGAAAGACTGCACGAAAAAATAACATCTTCTCTTCACACAGAAAATTCCCAGTGATAAAATCTGAATTTGCATTTTGTTTGTACTACGAAAAAAATCGGCAATATCTCTGTCCTGTGACTGGAGGAGCGTCTGAGCATCTCCCGCTTCCTGCAAATGCATGTAAATTTACAATGTGGTCTACAAAAACATTTATGCATGCAATTTTAACATTTGCTTTCAAGAAATATTTATACACAGCTAATTTGAAATACTGAGTACTGAGAGAGAACATGAACAAGAAGCAGCCATTGCAAAAAGCATTGATGTAGAAATTCCAACATAACACTAATATTTATGCATTACTTGCGGCTATAGAGTACCAGACTGCTGGCTAGGATGAACCAGTGTCATCCTATTACTTATGTCAGAAGACAAGCGATAGCGCCCATCTTTCTTCTCTCTCTATCTCTAGGTATTCCATAGTTTTTATTTTTAAAAGAAAACTATCTCTTATAAACTTTTACTGGGGAGAGAGAAGTCCACAGTGCCTATCAAGGCTTACCCAGACCCCCACAGACAAACTGTTTCACATCCTTTGCAGGTTTCTTTTTAGCATAATTCACTAGTGACTTTCTGCAATGCTCATCCTGTTTTATATCCCAAACTAAATAACCTTTGTTCTTCTTAGCAGTCGTTTGAATAATCCATTTTATTCTACAGCAGACAAAATCAACATCTGACATATTCTACTCTCTTCCTTCCACACCAGCTTCACTCTGCCATGGCTTAGTTCAGAAAGCAATTAAGTTTCCTGTGGCAGCCGATCACCTCAGTTCAGCAACAAAATCATTTCAATTTCAGCAGTACGTAAAATCGAATGAGAACAGTGGAGCAGAATAAATTCTTCAGTAAATGAATTCCTGTTTTAGTATTACGAAAACTGTTTCAGAGGTTTTATCTAATATATAATGCATCACTGCAGGCTACCGCTTCGGATCAGCTCCAAAACGATATGGGCAACTCTGTCACGTTAATTTTCTAGCTACATAATTACCAACAGAAATAACAGCACTGGAAAGAAAAAAACCTAACAAGCCACTTGCAAAAACACTATAGTACTCCTAGAAATATGAAAATCCTTCAAAATTCTTCTTCATATGAAAAGAGCATTGTATAATTACAAATTTGGTGATTTCTAAAAAAGGCTTTGAAAATCATTTGTGAAGGAGTGAAAAAACATGGAATGGTGAGAAGGCTGCTCTGTGCGCTCTCCCTGGCAATCTCCACATCTCAGTCCTGTCTGGTGGCAGGTACCTACCCACAGGTGACATCCAGTCCCTCGGCAGATCAGCCCTAGCATAACGTGTCCACAGCTTTTGGGGAGCTAACTCTTGGCTGGCCAGATGGTTAAACGATAATTGGGCTTTGGAAGCTGACCGCGTCCCCTCCCCAGCGTCTTGTAATCGAGGCGCACGCAATTCCACAGAAAAATGGTCCCACTGGACATCCTTATGAGACTTTCAACAGTTACAAAATGTCCACGTATAATATATCCTCTCACATCCATCTGCAAAGTGCTGGACAGGTACATGAAAGGACAAATCCTAAGCTATCTTTTTCCTCTAGGGCACTGCAAAGCCCTCAATAAAAGTGTTACCTTTGGAGTCCCACCATAGGAAGGCAGGCCAGGAAGAGACACATATAAAGGTCTGCATCAGGCACTATGGAGCAATAGGGACTAGAGCTGTTATTAAGACTGGCAAGGAAGGGGGATTTAGTAACTGAGTGAGGACAGGAAGGCTCCAGCTGGTGGAACCAAAGAGATACCCATATCCAGATTTTGCCCATAAAACCTATACTGAGGTGCCTACTAATTGCACATAGTGCTAGAGCTCAGTAACTGAGTAAGGTATTGATTCTAACAGTAATCAGACAGTTGCTTATACCAATGCTCCACTCTGATAATGTTGCCCACAGAAGACCTGTTTACTCCAGAGTCATTTAAAAGCCTATTTTTGGAGCTTAGAGGTTGCTACTTTTCTGTGTGGGAAGGGCGTCAAATCCCATTGCCATTCACAACCCTCAACAGAGAGAGGGGAAACGAGGAGTACCTGCACAGACCAGCTTTGTGCCTCTACCGCATCTGAGGTTTATTTGTCCAGTGCTCTTGTTGCGATCTCAGGGTCTAACGCAAATGCAAAGACGAACAGACATTGGCCTATCCCTTGATACTGTACCCTGTTCTGTTTATCAAAGCTTTCTGCCCTCCTGCGTATTTATTTTTAGACTAACGGTTTTCATGATCCAAGTCTGGAGACTCAAGCGTCACTTCAGTAGTCAGTATATATCACTATTGTATCAGCTACTGTACTGGGATAAAAATCAAAGGTGAGCAAATTGAACCAGGACTTTGTACGGACACTTCGAAGGCTGGGAAATCTCTTCCATTAACCCACTTTTAAAAGAAGTTTGCTCTCTCCTGCTTCAAGACATCTCCTTCAGCACATTTGCTGATGACTGCTGCTGAGTAATCAAGGCAGTGGTTTGTGTTTAGGCCTGGGGGAAGGAAATAAAGAGTTGGGATCCAGAAATAGAAGAGAGGAATAAGACTTCAGATGTTGCTCTGAGCAGCGGCAGTCTCAGTGAGGTCAAAATTTGGCCCTAGAACTTCATTTTTACTAGAAAATATCATGACACAGGGGATGCCAGATATTTTTGCATAGTTTATTGAATGCACATAAAGAGGCAGTGACCGCTTACTTGTCCAGTAAATCAGTGCAAAGATTTCCGAGCTGGTTCGGATAAGCCTTCATCAGGCCCAAGGTCAGCTCTTGTAAGACTGAGTTTGGTTCATTGGGACATCCTTGGATTTTGTCATTGACGTTACTGGGATCTTGCTGAAGCTGTTTGCCACGCTCCACTGACTAATACTCTTACAACTGCTTTTCTTAGAAAGGAAAAAAGCTCACATTATCTTTAAAGCAGGTGCCAGTAAAGCCCATTTTTGACGACTGTTTTTCCCATCTAGGCATACTGTAGGCTAGGTGATGGTTCACCTGCCATCAGGAACTCATTCAGCTGCTACACTGCTTTCTTTTATTGTACTGTAACTGCCCTGTGGCGCATATAATCATCTTCGAGCAGTTGGCCTGAGGCAATTAGTGGAATCCCTGCCCCTCAGGTAGGGAATAAATAAAGGATCTGTCACCACCAAATAAGCTGTGAAACAAAGCTCCAAGGACGTTTGCCGAAGCAGGTGACCAAGAAACCAAAGTTGCTGAGCCACTAATGTACTGCGATGGAAATAAGTGTATGATACAACTTCGCTGCCAGCATCCTTAATTACAGGACATGGCATCATTTGATTCACAATGGAATAAATGGATATATTTATATGTTTGGAGGTTTGAATGAGGATTTCCTGATTTCCTGATGAAGTCATTCCTTTATTACAGCAGCACCTTTCATGGCCCTCTACAGCTAAGGTCAAGTCAGCATTTCCATTAAAAATATCAAACCTATTTTCAGGGCTTTATTATTACTCATTTATAGAAAAACTCTGTACCGGATGAGACTTGGCATACAGGGCGTCAGTCCAGGGTAGAGAAAGGGAGAGGTGGACATTTTGCTCTGTTCTTTGCTTTAAGTACACAAATAAATACACAAATGCTAAGTAGTAGCAAATGATGTCTTTTAAAGACTAATAAACCCTGCAGAAGCTTTTTCCTATAAATCCTAAACACAGACTTCTGCTCTCGAGTACATGGGGGGAGAATATTAAAAACTATTGAGGGTTTTTGTCTGGGAAAGTAACTGCTTCCCATGTGCAGCGACTTCTTTTCCAAGAGCAATTTTACAATGCATTTTATTAACTGAAGAGTCTGCACAATTAATACATCAGACTGCAGACAAGGGCTCAGCATAGTAAACAAAATGAGAGTTTTGTTCCAGCATTGCTCTTGTATTGATGTAAATGCAGATAGCTCTCCCAGAAGCAGCAGACCCACATGGGTGTAAGACCTCTGCCAGGGAAAGGAATCGTCAGGCCCTGCGCGCTCTGCCCTGGGAGCCCTTGAACAGGAGGTTGTAATGACTTCAAAGGAGCTGTTGTGCTCTTTCATGGGAATAATCAATGTACAATGCAACCTTGTTTATCCAAAGGGCTCAGGTGACACTTAGAACCTCCTCATAAAAAGTGGTGGGGATGAAGGAGGGAAAGGTCCAGATGGGTGTGACAAGACCACCCTCCCGGGATCAGGAATCGCCTCTGCCCGCTGAAAATTGGGAGGACGTGTCCCCCAGGACCTTTGGCCAGACCTCTCTCTGCAGCAGACACTTTTTGGAACTCAACCTAGTCTTGAAAGAAAGCTCCTGCCACAGCTGATAGCAGCCACGCGGAGACAGCAGCGCAACGGAGAGGTTTATTCCCAATGCACACAGTGTCAGTGCAGGGAGCATACTTGTCCAGGACTTCTACAATGTGGCACTGGTCCTGCCATGCCCCAGTGTGCCCAGTCGCACCCACTTACACATTTGGTTTCTTCCATTTTGTGGAAGGAGGCTGCACAAGGAGCCTCTCTGCAGTCTGCCACACCCTCAGCCTTATTTGAAATGCCACGCTTTGAGAGTCAGAGTCCTGCGCTTGCAATATCCAGGAAGGGTGGAGGAACTTAAGCTGTCAGGAGGTTTGCTGGTTGATTATTTAATTTCTTTCTGCTTTGTGCTTTCTTTTATCTGCCACTCTTGGGACCAGGGCCCTGGGTCAGGGTCAAGCTTGATTATGATGGTGCTCTGCAAACACCTCCTAAGAGCTTTTTCCCAAAAAGCAGACCACCTGAAAAGAGACCTACTTGGCTAAAATTGCACACCCACACACTGGAATTTTAGATTTCCTAACCACTTGCCCATTGCCTGATCATCCTGCACACACTCTGGCCCCATGTTCGGCTGTACCGTATTCCTTTTGGCACCTCCACGTGGCTCTTCTGATGTTTCCATCAATTCAAATTGAAGGGGAAATCCTGAGCAATGCGCTGTTCCTAGAAGATAGCAGATGGTGTGGAGTTTGGACTGCAGTGTAGCTGTACAAAAGGGGAATGGAGGAGCAGGGATTACAAAGGATTTATTTATGGACAGGCTGAGAGTAAGTTTGCCACCTGTACTTTAAATTTTGGCACTGTTCTGTTTTTATATTTTGCAGAGTCCATGAAAATGGAAGATGCTGCAGCAACTGGGTCTTTGGTCTTATGGTGACATAATTTGAGAATATGCGTTTGGGTATTTTGCTTTGTAGAGGGAGACTCCTGAGCTAGAAAAAAACCCCAAACAAAACAAACAAAAAAACCCCAGCGAAATATATGAAGTTTTTCTCTTCTAATTTAGCGACGTAAAGGTGGTAGGATGTTTGGGAATAAGGAGTCAGATGGAGGAAGGATTAGATGAACACTGACTTGTCTTCTGTGTCACTGTCACTCACAAAGCTGAGCTCACAGGCATTTCACTCACAAAAGGAGAAGCTTTCTAATATGACTCTCCTCTTGGCACCAAGGCTGCATCCACTAGATCTAACATACTCCCGGGACGTGATGAGCTCAGATTTACTGAAAACTGGTCTAATGGAAATGGTGGTTTCAAACCCTGTACATTAATGGGGACCATTTCAGAATGTCTCCAGGACATGCAGTACAGATGTGCCAGAAGAAACTACACGATGATTAACCTCCAAAACATTTCTAATGCAGGCAGAGTCTAGGGTAATTCCTTTCCTTGTAGCATATTCAGTACTGCCTGGCTAGGGATACTGTCTTTTCATCCAGACAGTCCCATGTAGCACGACCAAACATGAGAAACAAGAACAGGTAAAACAGCTGTTACATCCCCCCAAATTCTACTAAAGTCTTAAATATTATATCTGTTGCTTAATCAGAGCCCCATATTAACAGAAGAAAACAAAGCCAAGAGAGTTACTACAAAACGGCTTTGCATAGCGATATCAGGCTCACAGTCAAGTGCGAATACATCCCTGATCTGTTCAGGTACGAAACGATGTTCTGTGCTTCACTTCTATGGCCAACATCAGAAGCCGGTGATTGCCTTCCCTTAGGTCATCACTTAATACTCTGGCCGATTTTGTGCTCTAACTCTAATGCACAGAAATCCTTGATGTTTTTTTTTGCGCAAATCTGCTTGTCTAAGTGGAACAGAAGACTGTAAAACATTGAGTGTCTGTAACAAATGTTTCATGCTCACTAACGCAAATGTTTCATGCTCACTAACGTTGACCAGAAGCCAACAACTGATGCTCTCAGCAACTTCCTTGCATTGCACTAACTATTTATGAATGCAAATCAATTACTGCAGCCCCTTCTACCTTAAACACACACACTGCTAAGTACACGATCTCTCCAGAGAAGAGTTTTTTAAGAACACAGGGACAGCCATACCGGGGCAGGATTCCACCCAGCCCCAGAACTGATCCTGTCTCCAACAATGACCAGTAGCATAGACCCAGGGACAGAGTATGAAAAATAGGGCGATAACCTGAGTACACTCAAGCAATACGCCTGACATATGCACACTTTAGGTAGACAGAGAAGACTGAAGATGCTGTTTGCTATTTGCACTTTGGAAACTTTATGTGCTGTTGGTGCAGTGACCTACTGAGTAAGGAATCCCTAAGAACTCATTAATAGGTGGTGTCTCATATAGCTCCACTGAGACTGAAAATGAGAAATAAAACACAGACTATTTGGCCTGTATATTTCACTGAAACATTTTAGATTTCCAAATGTTTCCTATTATTTATCATTTTATATATTTGCTCTTTTGAATTCCAAGGTAATGGGCCAAGTCTAGGAAGACTAGAACAGGATCCAACCAAACCAGAAAAGAAAATTAAATCGTCACTTTGCTAAACATGACTCGAGCCCACAAAAGCAAGAAAAAGCAGCGTTAAGGCTCAAATGCCGTCCTTGCCTCTGTCTGCTGCCTTTCAGGGAGTCTCCAAAGTAGGGGTGATTTCACAGGTCACACGCAATGCCCAGGCACCACAAGATAGGTTAAGGAGGGAGTCCCAGCCTTAACTCTGCATGTCGTTCCTTCTGTGGTTTCAAAGTCAGACTCTCAATGTTAGTACAACCTATTTTTTGTGGTTTAATAAATCACATACTTCAGCTTATGTAATGACTCAGAGTGAGTGATTGTATTCTCTTCTGGCCCAGAGGTGGTGTGATCATATCCCAGCTCTGTAAGGCAATGGAAATCAATGGTTGCTGCTGGATTCATTTCAGGCAGGCTGGGGTGTGTGGAGGTGGTGAGGGGCTGGCTCAAACTTTGAAAGTTTACTAGTTCCAGATGTAGTTGTTTACAAAAAATAAAACATTTTTGAATCAGCTTGCGGTTCAAATCTCCTTCCTGACCTTCCCTTACCAAAACAGACTAAAAAGACATGGCTGAGTCCTTCTGCTGACTGACAGCCCGTTATACTTGATCTAGTTTTCTCCTTGTTTTAAAACATTTTGCGAGTCCAACTACCTGCTGAAGTTTAAACATCCTTAAGAGCTGCACGGGGATGTGAAGTCACACACCGCTCAGTGCCAAGGTTTGCTCTCCTGCACATCTAGCAGTGAAATCTGAAGCTGTTCACTGCTGCACACATCCTCCTCATTAAAAGGCTTTCCCATTACACAGAACTCTTGCATGAAGTACTTTGGCACCCTGATTGATTAAATCCCTTTGAAATCGTCTCTGTTACAACACATCTCTGTTGCTGAGAGCAAGGGGGAGGAGTGGAGGGAGTCTTGCCTGCGTTATAAACTTTTGGGCTGCCCTGCAAAGCAGCAGAAGGAGCAGACAATAAGCGAAGGGCAGTCATGGATGGGGCCTGACTCTGCTGGTACAAATAGCGAGAGCAAAGTTGGATTCAGGCCCGAGACTGAGCCAAACTGCTGCTCAACTCCACCTCGCCCCTGGCACCCAAGGGCCAGACCTTGCCCACCCGGAGGGAGAGACCAGCTGGGGTATTACACCGGTAAGGGCAGGAAAAGCAGCAGAGAGAGATGCCTGCCGGCAGCGCCAGTCTGTCCTCAGGGAAAAAAACCCAGCCAGAGCGGTGGCACCCCGCATTTTTGTTATTCCAGCCGCTACTCTGCCATCGGCCCTGCTGTCTTCAAGTGCTGGGGCAGCGACTGAGAAAGGAACCTGCTTTGACAGATGTGTGGCAGATTTCCTCCGTGATTAATTGGTATAAGGGACAACCCATTGCCACTGCAACTTTGTTGAAAGCTCTTTCTCCCAGCAAACCTCGAGGACTTGGGACTCAGCCATGTACATTTACAGAAGTCACTAGTTTCTCATAAATAAGACTGAAGAGAATTTGTTGCAGGAACCGTGTCTGAAAAATGTAACCTAGTTTACAATTTGAAGGGGTTTTTATTACTTTTTTTTTTTTAATGAATCAAATCCATACATCATGTGTCTGGCATTGTTTGTACTCTGTGGGCAGCTTGTAAGAAGCCAGCCAGAATGGCTGGGTTTCCATACACAGTTGCCCTGCTGTGATCCACAGAATCCCCCCTGCCCTCTTCAGAAGGCATCCCTCCCCTTTGAAAATGTGGCGCGCACAGTTTCCTCTCCCGTAACACAATCAAACAGGCCCTCATCACATCCATTTTCAGGGGTTTATATTCAGAACATGTGCAAAGATGCTGTAGAGAAAAACCGGTTTGCTGGGGTCAAAAGCAAAGAAGCAGGATATCTGCTATAAGCATTTTGGGGGGACTGAGGCTTGCATGGCAAATGTAATGCGCTATGTGGTATACAGCAACGCTGAGAAAAAAAAACAAACAAACAAACAAAACCAACCAACAATATTTGGAAAAGTCTTCTGACGAGGAGAGGGAATTAATGTATTTGCCCCATGTAGTTTGTGTCAGTTTTCCCACTTGTAAACATGTGACTTTTCTGCCTGAAGAGAGAAATACAGGGTGAAAGCCGTTTCCTTATCCAAATCCCACATCTCACGAGTCCAAGAAACAAAGACTCCAAGAAATAAAGTTTTAAAGTGAAAATAGTTCTCTTCAACTTCACAGCATACAAAAATACTGCTCTAAGTGCTCAGAGACCCTGCATGAAACAAAAATGAGAGTTCATCCTTCTGGAGAATAATGGAAAGAAAAAAAAAAGAAAACTTCTAAGCTGCCTTTGCTCCAGCATCCTCTAACCAGCACTTCACATATATCTTTTAGCTATAATGTTTCACACATCTGATTTTGAAGAGCATTTTCATATTTCCCTTTGAATTATTATGTTTTTCTTGGTTCTCATTACAGCAATGAGGGGACCCAACACCCCTCATAATGAAAGGCAGAGCAAGAATGAACAATAAGAATTGGAACTTCCCACCAAAGTCTGTGAAAAAACAATTACGCTTCTATCTGAGAAATCAGAGTGCGGCACAGGGGGGCCAGCAGCCACACCAGCTTACGGAGTTTGTGCCCACCCCACGTGCTGGTTCCCAGCGCCGAACTCAGCCTGCAGCCTCTTGGCTGTGACAAGCCAGCAGTTTGTGGGGCCGCGCTGTAAACCACGGCAGTGAACGGATCCAGGTTTAAAAATAAACCTGGAAAATAATAAACCCATCACTGATCTGATTTAAATAAGGCCACACGAACAGCTGTCAGGACAACACTGAGGTGCTCAGCAGGGTGAGAACAAGCACCTGAAAGGTGCTGAGAACGAGCTCCTTAAACCACTATTGCTGCCACAACTACAGCCTGGTAGGCTGGGTTTCATGGTGACATTTGGGGTAAGGAATGAAGGATCTGCAGTGCAAAACCTCTAAAATTCCTCCAGTGGAAGCAGTAAGAGAAATGGCCAAGCTTCACCCAGCTCTAACCATTGCTTTCCCTCTCCAGGCATGGTAATTTGATCGAAGCACTCTGTACACAGTATGGATTGTCCACTACTCCCTCTGCCCTGGGCTGAAGCTCTGCTTCCCTACTTGCATCAATTATTCTCCAGCTTCTCTCCCTGCCACCCCCTGGACTCCTCTGTATTTCAACATTCTCTCTCTTAATTTTCTTTTGGATTTAAAATAAACCTTTTGAAGAGATATTTCCTTTCCAGTGTTATACTACAATGTAGTCCAGGTCTGCATTTGATTAGTAAATTCATCCCATGCTGGTGTTTTTGTATCCTCAGTGTCATGTACATTTAATAAAATGCTATACCCCCTCTGTCCCCAGATTTTTTTCAAAGGGAAGATGTGTGTTAAAGTGATAGGAATATTCTTGATGAAGAAAGGAAAAGGAAAAGGAGTTCCAAAGTGGTTAAAGTTAATAACCAGAAGTTTCCAAAAGAGCCAGCAGAAGTGGCAGGCAGCAAGCACACAGGTCATGGAGCACTTCCATGTCTTCCAGCCATGTTCGAAGGCCACAAGCACCTTTGAAAACAGCGAAGGATGCTTCCAGCTGCCTCTGAAAACTGGGAGGAGGTGTCACTGCTGGTGCCTCCACTCCAGAAGCCTTTTTTAGGGCCCAGAGCCACCAGTAACCCAGAGGCTGCCGGCCAAGAATGGGAGGGAAGCCAGGAGAAAAGCAGCATTTCTGCAGAGAAGGGAAGTGGATAGCAAAGTGGCATATCCAGAGGTGCAAGAAGTAGTAAGGACCATACACCTGGACAACATGTACAGAAAACAACAAAAAGAAGGAAACCAAGCACAGAAATAAGTACCCAAGAGTAAGGCTAGGTGCTGGGGAAAGGCTGGGGTGTGGAGGTGTGAAAGGCAGGGAGAAAAGATGTAGAGAAGACAAGGGAAGGAGCTGACAAAGAGGCAGAAATGGGAAGAGGAGAGAAAAGCGTGGGCAGGCTGTGGCCTTCAGCTGGTAATCCAACTGCTACCTTTTACCCTCGGAAAAAAGCAGTGAGGAGCCCAGGACAGCACTGAGCACACACTGAGGCATCTTACACTTCATGTGAAACGCAGCTCAGTAGTCCCTCCATTCAGACTGGGTTGCATCCATCCCTTTGCACTTGTGTCCTTCTGGCATAGGTGAAACTCAGTGCAAATCTTTAAGGACCATAAGTATCACCAGCAAAAAATCATAAACACCCAGACCCTACTCAGAGGTTAAATGCTTCACGGTTGTGTTTGTGGATGGGGTATATTGGGGCAGACAGGAATAGGAGCTGATCTCGCAAATAAAACATGGCCCAAAGGATAAAACCACTGTGGGGAAGCGGTCCTTGGTTCACTCAAATTAGATATTCTATCAGGATCTGTCAGCATCCTTTCCCCACGTTTCCCTCAGCTCCCAGAATCAGCCCAGAGCTCAGACGTGAACAATGAAATGTTAATCTGATCCACTGCAGCCAGCAATTTAAAAAAAAACATCCCAGAAGTCACCTCTTCTACAAACACACCCATCTAAAAGGGATATTAGTTGATGCTTTTGCAAAGAAACGCTAAGACAAGGCTGCTTTTGTTATAAGAAAGGTCTCCCAGTGACAGACAGCTGCTGTGCCATGCCATGCAGAAGACTGCAGATACGAATTACCTCGCAGTGAAACATCCCAGGCACCAGTATTTTGAATGTTTATCATCAGCTGGTGAAATGAAAGGGGTCTCCGGCATTTCAGAGGGGATAGCCAGGAATAATTGCTGACACAACATCTTAGCTGGCACTTTCTAGAAGATAGCCTCATTCAAAGGAAAAGTCAGAGGAGGAAAGCTTACTAGAGTGCTTGCAGAGACGGCTTACGTGAAGGAACTGAAAATGAGCAGAAGGGTTGATAAAAGGCATAGAGGTTTTACACAATAGCATATTCTCCTATAAACCACCTAATTCTTCTACTTGGTATTCATCACTGTCAGAAGCCTTTACAGCAGTGAATGAAGGCTTTATGCTTAGCCTCATTATCAGCTCAATGATAGAGGGCAAGCCATGCACATAAAGTTCAGTACCAGAGATATGTTGTTAAAATGCTGCAATTTGTCAGCATTTAGATAAACAAATGAGGGGCAGATCGAGTGTGTGAAGTGACCTCTGCAGCATTCAAGGGATATTTTGCCACTTGTTCTGAAAAACGTATTCAAATCGCTCTAGATTTGCTTGGGTGGAATGAGAAAACATTGATTAAAAAAAAAAATCTCTTTGAGCAAGACAGAGGTTTACTCTCATTTTCTTTTAAGTTGTTTCTCTCTCTGTAACCCCGTTCTTTGTTTACTAGTGTCCTTCCCATAGACCCCCACATTCCAGAAAGGCTTCTTGGGCTTGATCCTGAGCAACTGGACTCACCAGCACATTCCTGGTGGCTTATTTGCCAGGACAGGCTCAGAGGCCTGTCACTCGGCGGTGTGAAGAGTTCAAAAACAACTAATAACCCATGTGAAATGATAACATATCACAGTGACGTAACTGAAGGAATGTGCTCTTCCCTGCTTCAGCTAATAAATAGAACACCAAAGCAAAAAATAAAAAAGGAAAAAAAATCTTTGAAGATTTGACACTCTCATTCCTTTCCATTGGGAAAGCTGATCTTTTTATTTTCAGTAATATTTACTCCGAGGCTTACGTTTGCCTGTTTCCTGTCAATTCTTTCTCCCAGCGCTCGAGTGAAACACGCCTGAAGTGCAGACAATGCTTCTTTGCAGAGGACTCCATTTCTCAGTTTCTTACAGAGTTTTTAATGATGCCGTGAAAGCCAGGCACCCGAGAAATCAAATCAAATGAATTGTAACACTTTCTGAAAAGCGAGATTATGCTACAATGGGGTTTCAATCACCTCCAGGAGAACGTTTGTCTGAAATCAGGCCTTCCTCAGATTATACACAGCTGTTGAGCTGCCTAATGCTTTCACAGTTTTCCTATGTTGAAGGAAAACCTTGGTGGCATGGGATCACCATCAATCTCAATACCTCATACAAAGTGGAGTCACTAAAGTCTCATTTGCAGCCCCTTTTCTTTTTGGCCTATACACAAACTTTTCTGCTCATTTGAAGAGAATTATGTGGGCTTAATTAAGTGTAGTTACTTATTGGTAGCACAGTGCCCAATCAATGAAATGTGCAGATGTGATGTGAAATGATGGGGCGATGCTGTTGTGAAGAATACAAATCAGGGTGACGGCTATTATTTGTACCCAAAAGAAGTTATTTGGGACTCAATTATCCCATTCATAGTGATGGTGGTGCAGCAGATGGTTACAATGCATGAGAGTCTTCCATGACCATAACATTTCTTCTGAGCACCTTTTCTTCGTCTCTAATTCACCATACGACGATTAGTTTCTTATTGGGTGTTTATTGAAATGAGGGGGGCTAAGGAACAGATTTAGTGCATCAAGAAACAAAAGGGAGGGGAGACCCATGAATCAAAATAAGAGACTGCAGCTTGCTCTGTTGTTTTTCAGAGGCCTTGAAATAGTCGCCTTGCAGCTTATCTGCAATGACCTTCCCTCCCCTCCTTTCTCTTGCCTCCTTCTCTCCCCAAGTCCAGGAGATGTAAAGTTTTTCAAATCTGACCGGCTGCTGTGCCGTCTGTCAAAGCCTTTCCAGCCAAGTGAGCAGTTTTTCATTTAATTCACTGAGTTGTCCTCAATAAAATTAATTCCTTCTCATCGGCACCATTGAAGCAGCGAATAGGAACAAAACCAAACGAGGTTGTGAATATAGTGCTGGTCATTAACTAGGGGCACTGACTCTATCATCTGTTCATCCCTTCGTCTCATTGAGGTGTTTGCACCATAAAAGGAAAAGCAAAGCGGGTGGGGAGAAAGTGAGAACAGAAAAGCCTAAGGAGCCATGTTTCTCAGCCAGACAAAATCAGCTTATTTCCACCGGAACCAATGAAGCAACAGCCGTTTATACCAGAAGGATCTGACACTTGCATTGGCACTGTCCTAAAGCTCTTGCCCATCACCTGTGTGAATCAGCTGGCAGCAGGTTAGGTGAAGGTATCTGAACATGCATGCTTTGCATGTGCAGAAAGAGGGGAGCAACTAGGCACATTGCAGCCACATGCCACTGATTTTTATGTTTCAGTCTTCCTCTTTGGGAAAAGAAACTTTCTGCCTGGGCTCAGGTGAAAGTCCTCCAGACAGCAGCTGGTCTTGGGCTGATACTCCAGGATTGGCAGAGCTCTGTGCTTACGGCAGAATGGGAAGTATGTTGAAAATGAGTTAGCCTTTTCCCTTGGCAATCATCGCTTCTAAGTTCTTTTACCTCCTGAGCCCAGCAGTGTCGTGGCACTCCCGGACTGTCCTGGTGCAGGATAAGGAGCATGTAGGCTTTAGTTTTAGCGTACCTGTTGTTATGGTTACATTTGTTTGTTAAACATAACGATGGTGTTGGGAGTAATGCGTTCATGACTTTCCTGATTAAGACAACGGCATAGCTCTGGTGGCGTCTACTTGAAACTTGATCATGTGGCTTCAGAGGCTGGCAACCACATCCTACTTTGGGGTTAGCCAAATAAAACTATATTTTGGTTTAGTGCTGCTAGCTTTGAGGAAATGATGGTTATGAAATTTGGGCCAGAGTTTATGTTTACTTAAACTACAGCTGCCACGAGACAGAGTCCATCTTTCCTAACAAAGGAAAGCAGCATACGAAATATGCCTTTTTTTATAACATTTTTCAAAGGTGCTTTCCAACTTAAAGATGCAGATACTACAGTGCCACTTGTGTTCTGAAACCTATATTAAAATGACACTAAGCTGCAACCCACAAGCTCGTCACGCTTTGTAAACTGTTTATTATTTGCAAATACATAAAGCTTGATGACATGTATCGCATAGATCTAATTTCAACCATGTCTTTTCTTTAATAAACAAAACATGCTGTACCAGCAGAGCTATAACCAAGTGATGATAACATCTGGTTTTCAGACCATGAATGGATCAGAAAGATAACTTTTTTCTCCCAAAACAACAAGAAAATGGAAAAAGGAATAATTCCAAATCTGGCTTTTTGACCACTAGTGAATAAGCAGGGGCAGATTTTCAAAGAGAAGTAAGGGTTTCACCATTCCTATCTGCTATTGTTTCAACCAGTATGCTTAACACTGATCTAGGAATGGAATGCTTCTCTAAAACGTCTAGATTCAAATAGACCATACGTGTGCTAAGACATTTCATGTCTATTTTACAAGAAAGATGAGGAAACAGAAGGCTTCAGGTGGTTTCAGATTCCATTTTTTCCTTTTCTTGATACAGGCCTTTACCAAATAAGATAGACCTCTGCGCTGCACGAGAATCAGAGCCTTTATTTTCTATTTCTTCTAGCTCAGGAATAATACCTTGCACTGCCAGACCATGTCTCAATAGCCTGTTGGGAAGACACCAGAGCCAGAGACCTTCTCCAGCACATCCCTGATCTGGACAGGCAGAGGACCAGGGTTGTGGGAAATCTACCTCACAACTTAGATGCAGACCTGCTTTGCCACCAGCAGGCAGAAGCCCTGATTCAAGTCACCTTCTCTGCATTACTGTCCTTTCACTAACTAGATCAAATAGCCATATAGTCTCTATCATGCTTTTGGAGCAGATCCCTTCAAGGCGAGCAGATAGGCAGCTAGAGAGCAGAGACACAACATTAGTGATCTCAAGAAGTGGAATGGAATTCTCTCCAGGGGTGAGTGGATTAGAAATTATATAATCTGTTATGTTAGGTGGAGAATAAAACTCTGGACTCACTTCAGTTGAATGCAAGTCTTCCATTGACCTCAGTGGGTACACAATTTCACATAGTGCTTTCTATTCTGTAGCTCAACGTCATCGCAATCCAGGGGCGTAATACTGGGAGTTCAGATTCTTCTTCAAACCAGACTGCAACTAACTGAATTTTGGCACAGCTTTCCTGACCATTATGCAGTTTTTAAAATGGGAATCATGTTAGTCAAAGTGAATTACGGTCTGTACCCTCTTTGGTAAACTCTAGGATAATTCCACATTTTGGCTCATAGACTTGCAAAACCCCAATCAGATCTCATCTCACTGCAACTGGGAGACTTGGAGTAGTTATCTAATATGGCCAAAACCATAAAACTTTGTTCCCACAGTGTTTTCACATTAGGCTTTAACCAAGATCCAGACCCTGTTTTGCAAAATTGAGAAATGAAGCTAAGGTCTGTTCCGATTTCCTGCATAACTGCTCTGACTAATTCTGTACTAATTCATCTAAGCAAATTTAGACCCAGCTGCCAGCAGGTGTGCTGGAAGCTTCAAGGTTATGGGGAAGTCAAATGCAGAGGGACAACTCCTACCTATGACGCTATGCATGTTAAATCCTCAAAGATTTGCCTTCCCCTACAGTTATTTTTATTGACTCTTATTCATCTTCCTGTACCAGAGGGCTCACGCAAGTCCGGGTGCTACTGGACTACATCTTTTCTAACACGTTACAAAAGTGATTCTCTGTCCTCAGGGCTTCAGGGAGATGTAGACTTATTTTTATGAGAGGTGCCTAAATATCTCTGAAAAGCTCAGTCTTACAGACCAAGAGGTAAGACGAGGCAAAGAGAGGACACTAAGAGGGCCAAAGGCCAGGAGGACGGAGCCATGAAAATCACAGACCTCTCAGCGTGGGACCCACACGCTTCCACCAGCTTTGGCTTTCCCAGTGACGCCAGGGAGACAACTGGGCTTAGGTGTGCCCAAAGTCATTATCAGACATTATCACACGTTCGTGACTGCTCATCTTATACTTCAGTTCCTTTGATGTTTTAACTTTTCTTTTTTTCAGACATTGTTCCGGCGACACTGTAGTTTCAGATTTCCACTCAGACTGGCCTTATTACAGCAAAATACAACCCCCCAATATTTATGATGCTATTTTGTCTCCCAAGCAAGCAGAGAAGTTTTTTCCCATACATTTTGTTTTGATCTTATCTATTAAGGGCTATAGCCCCTTCGTTTTATGCAGGTCTCTTATTTTTGTTCTTTAGTAAGAATACAGCCATGCAAAAATATGTGTGATGAAGCTTTAAACCCCCTGAGACCTATTCAGTGTGGAACTTTACTATGAACTTGAATGTACAAAGGAACGTCTCTCATTAATGGACATTTATATATCATCCGCATAATGAGTCTTTTTCTATTCCCTCTCCCCTTTTTATGCCTTTTATCATTTGACATTGGCCATACATTGGCTGTTGGAGGTCAGTTACAAGACCAAGGTTTGGATGAGAACATTATGGCTCACTCTGTGGAGAATCTGAAATATACAGTTGCCATTGACTCTGTCAAGAGCCTTTTTCCATATTTAAGGAAAGAGTTGAAATGAGGATTAGATTTAACTTTGATCAGGGCTAAGGTCAAAACCAGTCATATCTTTTTATAACTATTGAATTAATTATAAACACTATCTGGTTACGTGGAGTTATTTCAGTTACAGTGGGTTCTATGCCTTTGAAAAGCTATTTTCAAAATAACTGGAAATAATTATTTGTATTGAACTATACATGATATTGTATGTATCTATCTGTTTTTTTTCTGGCAAAATTTAAAGACCATAATGAATAAGCAGGTATTCCTTTTACAATATCACCTTTCCTCAAACAAATGTTTTTTCCAAAACCAAGAGAAATGTGGCATCCCAAACTTGGATTTTTTTTTTTTTTTTTTTTTTTTTTTTAGCTTATCCACTATTAAGAGCGAGGTTTGCAAATAAAATGCAGACTTCAATTCTGCTGGAAATCTGTCATTCCGAACAAAATTTGTCATTCATTTCGAACCATTGTGTCTCTGCAGGGCTAAAGTATTAAATGGGATATTTAGGTGGGAAAGTAAAAAGAGTAGCACTTTGAGGACCAAAGTACACATCCTACACGTTTGTATATTTTCACCGAAGTCATACAAATACTTGTGAGGCCAGATATTTATTTAGGATAAGGTTTTTTTACTGCAAGGCATGAAACTGATTTGCACCTACTGGTCCTAAACATACAGCCCAGATTGCTACAACTTTCACTTAAACATGCAGGAGCAAAAAAGACCTCCAAGGAGACTTGGGCAGAGGTTCCCAGACCAGCAGGAGTGAGTAATGAGATCTGAAGCAGAACTAGCTAGGAAAACGTTACTAAAACAGCTCCAATTGCCTCCCCCAGTGGAGTTCTACAAAAACTTTTAAAAACAAAAGTCTTGAAAAAAATTATATTATGAATTTCTTTGGAGCAGAAAACTTGATATTCTCTTTTTAAAATTAATTTTCTTTTCAAAATATACTTAAGGCTACATACGTAATACAAATAAATACATACATAAATACCTACAAATAAATCAACAGCTATAACCACAGTGTGCCTGAAGACATGCAGACTTGCAGTGCCCACATCCCTAGGGTCAAGCTTCTTCCGTCACTGTGGGTAGCTGAAGTCACAGTTTGGTAGGGTAGGACATCCTCGTAAGTAACCTTAATACACCAAGCAGTGTGTGCATCTCCCAGGGTTGTAGCTAGTCTATACAGGGAATACTTATGCAGGAATGGGATGGTTGGCGGGGATAGCCTTCCTGAGCTCAGTCCCACCGCACAATGCTTGAAAGGGAACTTTGTACATCATCTTCCTCCCCTCCAGGAGTGGGAAAGGAAGACTACAGTCTGAATTGATGTTCCCCCCTCTTTTAATTAAATACATTTGGTTAGCTGCCATTGGGGCCCTTTGAATTAGGCAGCATTTCCTTGAAGACTGGTTGGAGTCCAAAAATTTCCCGAAGTTTCAAAATTTCGTATGACATGAGAACTTCTTCAGTGGCAATAAAGTTGTTTGTTAAGATTGGAAGCGCCTAACTTCTCCGCTCCTCCGAGCTTCCCTTTTTTCCCTTTCCTCTCCTTCATCCGCCCCCAACCCTTCCTGCCCTTTTTCGGCATCCTTTGCTCACAGACTCCAGCTATTGCCCCCATGCCACCCGATGTTTTTCAGCAGAGCTGAGCGAGGGGACACTTCTTGATGCACTGCAGATGTGGGCTGTTAGTGGTGCTTTCACATGGAACTCAAATTGCTTGAAAAGGTTTAACCCTGTGACTAAATTCTCAAACCTGCAAACTGTAAGCAAAGCCCATGCTCCCATCTAGGCTGAAAAGGGCAAGTTAATGAAAGAAACCCCCACCCTAGCAATTCACAGGATGCATGAAAAGAAACCTAAACCCCCCACATTCTCAATGCTAATTAAGCAATAATGATCAAGGCACAGAGTATTTCCTGGGGATTAATAACTAACTGGGAGGAGATGATGACCCCAGACAGTCATTAATCCTCAGGAAATGCCCTGCATCGAAGTTGTTATTGCTAGTTCAGGCTAAATATGTGAGAAAAGAGATTTTTTTAAAGTCCATCTTGCTGGAGGTTTTTCTGTATGTTTTCTCTTTGGTTGTGATCATAAGCCCCCTGGAGTAGGACCTCTCAGGTCCACCAGCCAACCAGATTGCACAAAATATTCCTCCAGATCCCAGTATGCTCAGAAATAAAAATTAAATCACAGTTCCTTAAATAGACTCTTCTGCAGATGTATCTTGCTGTTCTCTAGACATTCAAAGCCTGATCCTGAACAATGTAAAGCTGTTCGGCTCCCACGGAGCTCAGCCTCTGGACCCCAAATTTTTGTAACCTCCGAGACTCTCCTCATCTGACCAGCACCAAGCCCATGGAGCTTGCTGCTTCTGAATACAGGCCCTGACTCTAGGATGTACTTGATTTCGAGAGCATGCTTAACTTTAGGCAAACGTACATTTAACTGACTTGAATAATTTAATAGATGATGTGTAGCAACCAGGAACCCTTTGCACCTGAGATCTCACCCTTAGGTCTTTAACTCCCAGCAATTCATAGCCAGTAACAGGCACACGTGCTGAAATTCAAGCATACATAACATTTTCAGGAACTGAAACTGCGCTTAATGGCAACAGTCACAAGGAGACAGGAATCGCCATGCTGTAGAGATCACAGAGGTGCAGTGTAAGACCCAGGCCTTGCAATCACATCGAGGCATTCTTACTTTAAATCTTCCTCATCTCAGGTGTGTGTGTCCACAGGGAACACACAACTGTGATCTTCAAAGCAAACAACAATTTCTATTATGCTTTTTTTAAAGAGAAATTACCAGATCATCCTAATAGTACAACTATTTTTGCAAACTGTTGTTTGTAACGAAGACCCCAAGACACACACACGCATGCATGAATACATATGCAAAAGAAAAGGAAGAGAAAGCTCCTACTATCAGAAGTCTGTCCCCCCTCCCCTGATATTTTCAGGTCTGCTTAAGAAATAATTTAGCTTCTGCAAACAAAAAATGGAAGTTAAACAAAAACTTCCTCATTAGCATTGGTAGTCTTTAAATTTTACTGAAAACAGGGCTTTTGGTATGCCATTAAATAATTCCTTCAGCTTAGAAAGAGAAATTAAGGAGAGAAAAAAAATGAGAGCGTTTCATCTACATTAATCTTCCTAGCTAAGTTTAAAAAAATATGAAGGCAATAGTAAGTAATAAAAGGCAAACTGCCTTTACTAAAAATCTTTGCTGTTTCAATATTATAAAGGTTAATAACAGTACAGGGAAACAAATATGTGGTACATGTTTAGATATGTATATATGCAATATGCTTTTATTAAGAACTGTTTCAGTTCCAAGCATCATTCTCTTAGCTCTTCTGTGTCACTCCTTGTCAAAAGAAAAATGCTAAAGGATGAAAAAGAAAGGTCTGATAACAATAAGCCCTGCCTGGGTTCAGCTCCTACATTAGTTTGAAACCATGGAAAGCATTCAGCATCTAACAGGATTAAGCAAAAAGAAAATACTTAAAAGAAGACAGTTAAAATTCAGCTCCAACTACTGGGAAAATTTAAAAGTGATTTTTTTTTTCTCCCAAAGCAATTTTTGTCATCCCTAACTATAGCATCTTTAATCAGAAGAATCAAAACCAATTCATAAGTCATTGCAATATATATAATACAGAAAGCTCATAAACTAACAAACAGCTATATGAATTAGCAAGCTCCACTTTGCATGGTGCTCTCCCAACACGCTTTCACAGGATCCCTGCTTTATCCTCCACATAAATCTCTTCACTTTGCAGCAATACCAGCCCCTAGTGTTAATAACACAATGTCAGCATTTTGGTACGATTTATATAGGAAAACTACACTGAAAATTGCCTGGTCATTATACATTCCTTTGGAATCAATGAAACACTATAAATCTTTAAATACACTTGTACTCATATGATTCAGATACGCTCCCTAAATGTACCCTGACATTCATTAGAGGATACTTAAGCATGGTGTTGCAGAGAAAAAAATTGTAATAAAGTCTCTGTGTTAATTTTTTTTTTTTTTTTAATGGAGTACATACAGAGAATATTGCAAGAGCAGGACTAGGAGATCTATTTGTCAGATGAAAATCCATAACTTTTCTAAACCAGAAGCAACCTTACTGCTCCTCCATACCATGAGAGCAGTCACTTGGTCTAAAGTTTCACATTGGCCTATGTCTTATTAGCTGGGTTAAGCTGGCATCAAGGGGCTATCATCTGTCAAAATATCAGCAGGAGAAACAATTGACAAAGCCACCACTTGAGAATGTTGAGTAAACTGGGTAAAAAGCAGTGAAAGAAGTTAATGTGCAACCTGGCACACAGTACCAGCCCAAGCCGTGAGAACCACTTATGTGATAATTGGTCCCTCACAATATCTTCTGCTCTGTAAAACATTGTCTTGGGCTTGTCTTTCAGCACAGGAACGGATCTTTTTGAGACGCAATGAAACAAACACCCACCTGAAAGCCCCCTCCAGCTGACAGGGGAGGAATTCAGGTGGGAAAGCTTACAATTTCTGAACAGCTACAAACAGTTTCAGGTAACTCCAGACTCACCCAGGGTCAGTAGAAAAAAGCAAACCGTTTTTTGAAAGAAGAAACAACACATTTATATGCAGCCATTTATTCAGTTCAGACAGAAATGAGTAACCTCTGGGATTCAAAGTCTCTCTCCATTTTTATCCTCCTTGTTGTTCAGCCTTAAAAAAATCCTTATTGTACTGACTAAGCATTACCAGGGGGAGAAATGTAAAACCAGGAATCAGAACAGAAACAGAGAAAATTAACAAAGCTGGTCTGTCCACAAAGTGGGAAGCCAAGCAGCAGAAATATTAGAACATATGAATAGATTATGAAACATCTTGTAATACAGGTGTTTCATAGCGCATCCAAGCTTCTTTCAGCCTTTCTTTATGTACATAGGTATGCATATCTATACATACATGTATATATACGTTTTTCAAAGTTGGGGGAGTGGGGGGGCAGAGTGACTAAAATCAAAGCTAGGGAAGTATCACCACATTAACTTTCATACGTGTTCATATACATATGCATTTTGAAAGAGAGCACTGCTGTGCAGAGGCGAGAGTGCAAGTCATGATCTGAAACCTATCCTTAAAGGATAGATGATGGAGTGGTGAAATTCACCCTATAAGGTAAATTATTTTACTTTCTAAAGTTGGTTCACTTTGAGCTTGTAAAGCGACCTAGGAGACTGTTCTAAAATGGGATCTTCTTGAGAGAAAGGGTCTGATTTGTAGCTACTGGAAAATATGAAATCTGTGTATGTTTTGGCACATCTTTAGATTCTCAAGAGTCAAGAAATGGGCCTCTGTTTTTTAATGATTCAGAGAGTGGCAGCCAGTCCTTAAAAAAGTGGGAGAATTCAATGTTTGTAGAGCAAATATAATTTCCTTTATGACAGAAAAGTTCCCATAGCAGAATCTGTTATTTCTTGTGTTGTTTTAAAAAATAGTGATCCATGTTCAGGCTTGTTGCTAGAGCAATAAACAATAAAAAGAGAACAGCAAATGCTGTTCTCAAGAGATAGGCTCAATAGCAGGCCAGGTGTTCTTTTCTATGGATCTGGGCCTTGTCATATTAACAACTGTGGATGAATCATGGCAAATTTCCTTCAGATTTCACCAAAGCATATGATAGCCATAGTTTCCTACTCAGTTCGTACTAAATCAATCCCTGTTCGATCAAAAGCACCATCCTTTTCATAAGTAGTCATATACTGACTGGTCTCTCAATATATCAACGGAAAAGTAAAAGGACAAAGTGAGTGTTTGGTATCCAAGATTAATAATAACCATTATGGGATTTCCTCTGATGAGATCACACAGTGTCTCACAAAAACAGCAATGCTACAGTCAGAACAACTACATAGAAATAAAAGAGAGAAAAAGAAAGCACAGAGTTGAGACTAAAATTAGCTCCCATGTGAATAAGGCTTGTATATCCTATTCTTATGCTTGATAACTAAGTCAGAGTCATGAAAAGAACATCGTAAAGTCTTCTATACCTGGACCCCTTTCAGCCACTGGGAGGGAACGAGAAGGCTCTCATTTGAGGACCCCCATGTCCATGTGTGGATGAAAAGAGCTCCCTGGGGAGAGCGTGCTGCAGCACTGCACAGATTCCAGGTCGAAGATGCAGCTGTAGACCGGAAACTTCCTTCTGCACTATCTTTATGCGTACATTTACTCAGATGAATAAAAGAGGTCCTAGAAGTGAGCTCAAACACTGGAACCGTGAGCATCCATAATACATAATTGCCAATTCACTGCACGATCATATCCAGACTCCTCCAAGTAGCTCCCTCCAGCACCATGTCCAGGCACAGGCTAGCAATATTGCTCTTTGGGGACTGCTCCCAAAAGCAGCAGATTCAAGACACGGTTTGTCCACCTCAACAGTTCTGTAACACTCTCCCAGCAGGCTTTACACCCTCAGACACTCCCACGTGCCCTTATGCCATACCCCTGCGCCTGTATCACCAGTTTTATGCTATAAAAGCAACATGCTTGAGAGTGGGAACATAGCACCACTATCTTTCAGGCACTTGATACTGGGGACAAAAACCACTCAAATGCTAATTCTGTAGGATCCCTTGGGCACCCCACAGGGGTCAGATGAATTTGGGTTCAAAATGCCTTGAAGTAGGAACACAACTCTGCTCTAGTAAGGAGCCAACATGAACCAGTCTGTGCCACTTGGCTTTGGGCACAAGGACTGCTCTCTACACCTCTTCTATTTTATATAGGTGTAGACACAGCGAAGGAGACCTGAGGCCTCTGAAGTAAAAAGTTGGTGGTTTTAGTCTCCATAATCTGCTTTTATTCATCCTCAGCTGCCATGTTGAGGATTTCCCTTGTTCTGCCTTTCACCCGCCCCTCCCTTTAACTGAACTGGGAACGGCTTACAGGAAAATAGGCAACTTTCTGTTTAAAGGATCTCAACCCTTGAGAGCAGAACATTACTACAGCAGAACCACGATGGTCCTCAACCAAGGCCTGACTGATTTTACCCCCCTGCTTTTTGGACAGTGTAACTCCATTGACTTACTCCTGATTTACCATAGCCTAAGAGAAAACCTGACCTTCCTTTCCTTGCCAGGGGAATATTGTTGGTAAACTGAATCCAGAGGAAATCGAGACTGTTTAGACTTTGCCTGTAGGTCGAAGAAGGCTGAGATGGTCTAATGCTGTAATCATCAGTAAGGAAACCATAACTTTGTACCCTTTCCTAAGCCACTATTAGCATATGGAGAGCTCAGCAGATGGAGTGGTACAGAGATACACATCTGGAATGCAGGTGCTCCACCAGATACTTGGTGGCATTCCAGCAGCTGGATTTCTCGTAGGCATCCTCCACTGTTTATTGCCAAGAAAGAGGTTTGTCCCTAATTGGCATTAACAATAACAACAATATCTCCTCCTCCCTAACAAGCTAAAGGCTGGAGTTAGTCATACATGTTGCTCTGCTTCCCTTTACTCTAACTCTCTTATGATTAGACCACCCTCCTCTTCATCTGCCTGGCAGACTGCTACACTGAGGTGGATAACAGGGCCACCACCAGCTGCAATTCCTTTATTGCTTGTCAGTTCTTCGGCTGAGCATATTTTTTATTCCTCGGCAGCTGGGAAAAAACAGAGGAAAGCAACAGTAACTTCTTGAAACTTGAATTTATTCAGTTTTACTGGTAGCTTTCAAAGCCTGACCATCATCTGCTGTGCTAATGAAGGGTAATGTTTCTGCAATGGAGGGGGGAAATTTACTAGAAGCCCTTTCAGACAGGATAGCTCTAAAAATAGCCACACTAAATAAACTCATCTCTTAAGAACAGGCCCCATTAATTCATCTAGCCATATATCCTGTTTGAGCTGCACTAAGCAGCCCTAGTACTCTATCAGTGAAGATATATGTGTATCTTTTTAAGCAAGGCAGAAGTTTATGCACATGGTCTGTAGACCACTCCAGCCAGTGCTTAAATGCATGTTCCCCTGAAAGTATGCCACAGTACTACAAAGAAAGTACAAGGAAAAAGGGAATTGAGTTGTTTAACTGAAACATCAGTTTAGCTGATTGCTAATCCATATTTCAGAATGTCTTTTTTTTTTTCACCCCAGTTAAATTTTCATTCTCAAAGGTATTAAGAACCATAGATCTTTAAAACTCAGTTTCTTCTGTTAAAACCTTAAACAAGCTACATAAAACCTGCCACGAATATCTGGAATGCTCCATCTAAAGGTCTCTCCCCAAAGAACAGAGACTTGCCTCAAGCAAAGAGTGGGGTATTTGATTTAAAAGGATTTGTGGCATCCTGCTACTGCTTTACTTCTCTAACACCTTTTAGAATCTAGCTGGATACAAAGGCTAATTCATTACAAAGTCAGTAAAGTTTTAATATTAGGATCTTGATTAATTTTCTCAAATTGTTGTGTTATTACAAAATATATACTAAGTAAAAAGATTTTTGATAACAGACCTATAGAAAGCAAAATATTAAAAAGTATGTGGTTGTTCAAGAGCAGTTATTAGAAAGAATCACTTCGCACTCATTCTCAGCATATGAAAGTTTGTAAAGTCCCTCTATTGTGCAAATTCTGAAGCTTTCTCGTTGGTTGAACTTGTGGCCATCTGTGACGACCACATGAATAGCCATTTCTGGACGTACCCTTTTGTCTGAATTACTATACTGCTTATTTCCACTATCATCTACCTTCTTTCATCCACTGCATGTTGACTGATAGGTAGACTGCGATCTTTCTGGGCAAGGAGTTGACCTTGATTCCTGACTGAGAAGTGTGCACGTTAAAGCAGCAATGTATAGAAGCATTAATGGTCATTGTTTTATTTTGGGTTTTTTTCTCCATTGGATGAAGTTTTAGTTCTTTCTTACATGCCTTACTCCAGTTGCCCAGCTCTTGAATATAGGGCAAAAAAATCAGGCAGAGTTGCTCGTTGATTTGTTCTTTTCAGCTGGAAAGCTTTGGATGGGAAAAGATTGCTTTCTTCTCTCCTCCACCCCCAAGTTTCTGGGAGTAGTTAGTAACATACAAGGCGCACCAGAGGCAATCATTTACTAACACACCATTGTAAAAAGGAAGCCTATAATTCACAGGCGAGCCTCAGACACACAGCGATTCTGGACATGATTACTGTGTTGGTGCTATGCACACGCTTAGCGCTGTGACGAAAGTCACAGCCTGGCCTAACAGGAAGAATGATCCAGCCTTTAGGGCACTCGCCCAAGCATTAGGAAACCATGTCAGAGATAACCTGCATTACACCACTTTAAAATGCCAACTACGGGTGCCTAAGTTACTCGTCACAGTTACTATGGTGTGTAAAGTCAAAAGACCCTTAGATGATTCAGATATCCCTGAAGGAAAGGTAGGTAGGGTGCCCAAGTTCAGCATCACAACAGAGAGATCTTACTTATCTTTTCTTTCTTCCAAAAAATAATTGTTGCCACACTGGTAAATTCTTCAAATGAAAAAGGTTTTATCCTCGTAAAATTGTGAAAGCATTGAGTTTCAGTGGTCACAAATTGTTTTATAGGGCAAAAAGATGAAGATCTTAATATCAAAATAAATTATGTTCAGAATAAATGAAAAGCCACAGGATGATCCCATCGAAAGCTTGTTAAAAACAGAAAGCAGAATCCAAACTGTTTGTTGTTTCTTTAAAAAGCTAGAAACCTAATTTTAAGTTTCCAGGTCAAGATTTAGTTTCTCAAATGCCCAAGCAATCTCAGTTTTTACCACACTGCTTATACTACAACAGCTGCTGCAGGCATCCATGAGAGGTCTGCAACTCCTTGACTCTCTTATGAGGATGGAGGTTGCAGTCGGGAGAAAGGAAGCTGTTCTAATTTTTGCCACTTAGAAATGATCCTTTGAGGAAATTCAGTCAGATTGGCATTGCTAGATCATAGCTGATCACTTCTGTCAATCCCAGGTGACCTCAGTAAGTACACCATCAGGGTACCCAATGTGGGGGGGAATATATATAAATAAAAGGAAAGAGAATCAAGCAATTTTCTCAGGAGTGTCTGTCTTCTGTGACTAACAACTGAGGCACTGAGGGTCAAAAGCAGTTTATTTTACCACATAGCATTAACGATGGGATGCTCTGACTATGCTATCCCTTGACCCACTCTATTAGTGGAAAGCTTCTTAAGACTTTCATATTCTCCAAGGCCCCCCTTTTTCTTGACCTGGACTGAAACCACATACCATACCACAAACGTATGCGGTTTCAGGCACTTCGAGTTTTACAATTCCAGGCTGCGATCAATTACCAACTATTTGAGATTTATAACAAGTGCTTTTTCCACAGAACTGAAATCTGATGGTGACTTCAACTTTAGGAACTCTACTAAAGCTGAAGAATTGATATTTAAAGAAGAGGCCCCAAATGAATCCATATTTCAAGATTTAGCAAGCTCAGAATTGGCAACTTTCGTGCCAGATTTAATCAAACAAACATTGTTAAAGACCGAATCAATTACAACAGGACTTGTGTGTTTAAAAAAGTTACATGAAGGTAGGATGTGAAACTAGTTCTACTGCAGATACACTGGTAGAGTTACACATATGTAAACATTTATTCTACCCCTCTTTTTCAGATTATTTTTTGCCACTGGGGAAATAGCTTAAACTAAACCAATCATATTCTGGAAGAGGAGGCCTGGATCAATGACTGACTAGTGCCTTTAAATTAAAAGGGTGGTTGTCTCTGTGGTCAAGAGAACACAATAGTCCGTTTCCACAGGATACATCTACTCACAGATCACTAAGACCACTTCACCAGGCTACCGATGTAATTAGGTTCTTAACTTTGGCACAACAGTTAGGTGCCTGAAGCTGGATGGGATTATAGTATAGGGCATTATAGTAATGTAGGACTACAGTCCTACAATCTCTTTACGCACTGCTAAAAGGGACTTAATGTAGAGTCAAAATCTAATTTATTTCAGGTCCATACAAAGGACCAGGTATCTAAGCCTGCACTGTGCAACACAACGTCACATGGAAATGTTCAAGCTAGCTTGAAATAATGTCTACAGAGCCAGAAGTAGTATATCTTTGTATTAGTGTGATATTTCTAACACAGTAAATAGCCATGATAAGACACAGATCCAAAGCATCACGTTAATGTGAATTTTCTTCTTCTGAAAGCCATATGCAGGGTATTTGCACTGAACTGTGAAGGTAACACCATCTCACTGGGAAGTTCCTGCTCTAACAGCATGAGGATGTGGTCATGCCCTTAGTGAGGGCTTTCATTACTCAACCAAGTCATACTGTGATACAGCACACAATGAGAGCTGCATGAAGAAAATACTATACTAAGCCAGACTTAAAAGTTGGGATTGCAATCCACCTAGCAAAACCGCAGGAACAGGGAGGAGGTGTTATTTCTGTTTTAGAATAAGTATGTGTTATTCCTTCTGTAGAAATAAGCAAAATGCCTGTAGCTCTTCCAATGAGAAGAGAGCGCCTGCATTCAAGAGTGGCTCAGCACCACCTTTCTTTCAGAATTATCTATTTCAGAAATACCAGATTCCAGTCAAAGATTCCTGTAACCAATAAGCATTGTTAATCATTGTTAGGCACTTTGAAAGCTCTCGCCTTGAGTATTTCAATAAAATTGTAAAACTTAGTAATGAGTTACACCTTGTATGACCGCAAGGAAAGGAAGTATCCTTTTCCCCAATTAAGAAAAGACACAGAGAATTTGTATGGGGTTGAGATGCAGGCCAGGGTGTGGGTAAAACACACTGTGTTTCCATTGTGTAGGTAAACATGGGTCCAAATGAGAGGCATGTGGTCATGTGGGAAGTCTGTCCCAAAGTTGGAATTGAACTCAAATCTCCCAACTTCCTGCCCTGTATTCTTCCTACCCAGCCTAACTTCTCAATGGCCCTAAGATACCTTAATGATTAAATAGTAGTTACTCCAAATGAACAAACTACTTGCATGGCCTTGCAGATTACAGTGATTCTCAGGAGTATATATATATATTTCCTTCTTGCCCCCCCCCAATCTTTTTAAAGCATTATAAAGAATTTTTAAGAGAATGCTCTGCAAAAGACGAAGTGAATTGCCTTGTTTTTCTGAAGTACATCTGTAATCCATCTTGCTAATTCTGAACACAAACAATTTTGTGCACAAAGACATAGATACTAGAATTTCCTTTTTCTGTGACTTTACCAGTTTTATATGCCTCCATTGTTACGTCTCAGTAGTTCTAGGACCGAACCTGTCACATTGCAAATATGGCACATCTTGACAGGCCACAAAGTTGTATTCCAAGTGTTCAGGATAGAACTCAAAGTCATACGCAGCTGGCTTTCTTGGCTAACTCTCACCCTCTTGGAGATTTATCTTCTACGTTTGCAATGCTCTTCAGCACACGTAGGTAACGGACCATGTAAATATAAAGCATTTTTGTAAGAACGGATCTGGATGTCCTCAATTACAATGCTTTCATCCATGCATTCCCAGTGATTTCCTTGAAACCAAATATATTGTTTTTCACAGGTATTTCCAAATCTGGTCCATAATAGGGAATGAAGAGTAGAGCCAGTAAAATTTTTCAGCTGGAAAAATTTCCCATAAAAAGTCAAGGCTTCCTTGAAAATGAAATTTTTCATAGCACTCAAGAGTTACATTTATCAGAGTTGAAGGCCCAGAATTTTCTATTAACTTCACAAACACTCACTTCAGTGTGATTCTATCCAGGCTTTTAAAAATATCGCAAACACAGTGTGGACATTCATAGCAAGAATTAAATCTGACAGGAAAGGCCATATTTTCTATCACATTAAAAATGTAAGAATTTTCTTTTTTTCCTGCCTTATTACTTTCAATTTTTCTAACCCAGTATATATAAAGACAGCATTCAGAATGTTTAAAGGATATTAATTATTATCAAAGTCTTTTCAGTAAGGAAGCATGCAGGGGTTCTGAACGGGTTTGAGATCTTTGTATCTGAAAGATTAACCTTCTGATCACATCACACCGCTGTGGAAAGGCCTGAGTTGTTGTACAGGACAGACTGTGAAGGGTCTGTCTCATCTCTCTGACCTATAGAGGCTCCCAGACAACTAAGAGCTGGAGTATTTGATGATAACTGTCTTACTGAGCTTTTCTGTTAAGTGCAGTATGATATTATTCTGTAATTACACAGCTTTCTCTCTGCCCAGAGATAGTGGATTTTCAATTTTTTTCTCCCACGCCAGTGGAGGTCAAGGATGTTTAGGTATTTCAACACAGGTCTCAAAGATTTCTTCAGTTCTTCCTTCCCAATTTCCTAACGTTCAGCTGTTGTCAGTTTGCAGGTGGAGGGGTTGCCCAGTTGTCATTCTGTACAGTGGTTTTATACAACAACTGGAGTCAGGTTTTTCTTGCCTTTTTTTCCTCGTTGAATTTTCATGGATGGTATTTGCCAAGATTTGAGACACGGTAATTCATTGAATAAAGTCCTATTGCATCTACCCATCAGCATCTGTGCTGAAGAAGCCAAGCCTTCTCTGGGTGCCTTCCCATACTTCATCAGGCTAGATACAAATGCGCACCATTTTACTGCTTGGCTTATTAGTTCTAAAATCTCCAGATTCTTTACCTCATTCTGGCAGTAGAAAGCTGGGAGGAGGGCTTTTAACTGAACATATATTACAAAAACACTACATTTAAGCCTCCTTTATATTAGAATGAAGAACTGACCCCCACATTCTTCAGAGCTGTAATGAATAAAAGGTTCACTACATGACTCAATGCACCACACTCTCTACGTTCGGTTCAGTGCTTCACCTTTATTGCACATGTTATAATCTTTTTAAATTTAGAGCATACATTCCACACCAGGATCTAATCTATACCTTGCTCTTTCTTTACTTACCTGTTTAATACTGAGATGAATACTATATGTGGACTACTATTTTTTTTTTTTTAATTAACATTTTCCTTGCTACTAGAACAGCTGGGCAAACTGATCATTCTCATTTTTCTAAAAATTGTTCCTTTAATAATATTTCTGTTTAATAGTATGATCTCAGACTAGAGTTTATTGCTGCTCTTTTTCCTTTTCTTTACAAGATTTCTTTTAAACCTGTGATTTTAAGTACATGTAAATAGTTGTTCTTCATTTCAATTTGATATTTGTTAATCCTGAGCAAGTAAGAACCATATACTTGATTCATACTTGTCAATACACGGACGTATTAATAAATATACCTTTTCACATTCAGCATCCCATACTGGTTTCCAGTTTACTCTAAAAAGTTTAACACGAGGTAATTCAAAGCTTCTAAGGCCAAAAAGGCCAGCCATAATTATTAACAGGTACTCAGGAGACTACTAGGAATTATGAGTTAATGTCTTTCATGTGTCTTGAATTCTGGAGAGGATTCCCTGCTTTAAGATGAAGCTGGGCACTTATTAAAGAAGTCTCACAAATTGATGAGGTGTCTTAGGTTTCACAGTTGCATTCAAACCACGTGCTCTTTAAGCTTCATACTACTGACCTCTTGCCTCTTCCATCCTATCTGCCGTCCTTCAATTTGTAGGTTCCCACACAGCACATATTATTCACTATCCTAGCTGCCTGCTGGGCTGGAATCCACATAGGCTCCTGGCTATAGTTCATTTTTAGATGCCAGTTCTTAAGAACTTTAATGAAATGAAGAAAGTCAAAGGCTTGATGCTGTGCCTATTCTGAGCTTGCCACATCATTCTGATCAGATTCCTTGCACAGACTCTGCAAATTTACTTTTGACACGTCTCTCTATAGATCTTGATGGAGCAGTTGCTGGATCTGACCTATTTCTAAGCTGTCTTCACAGGAAGAACCTAGCAGCATGTAATTATAAGATACCCAGTGGTTGATGTAAGTTTCTTCACAAATCTACTTACCATTTCCTTTATAAGATTGGAAACTGGGAAGTAGCTATTGTTCCTGTGCCAGAGGCCCTCATCAGGTTAAATATTTCATTGCACAAGGTACCATACAGAACCATATAAAAATATGGTCCTTATTCAGTCTAAATTACTTTTGGGGGTGAGGATAACTTTAATTCAAGAAATAACAACATCACACAAAATATCTGGAAGCATGCTTATGGATCTGGATTTGTTTCCACATGTTTTTTTGGCAAAATTGAGTTTGGAAGTAGAATTCAGCTGATCGGTCTATGCTGAGTAAACTCCCATCCTTCCTAGTCAGTAGGAAAAGTTATGCAGCTGTTTCAAGGGCAGCTGTATAAATTCAACTAAGTCACAGGAAAAGCTTTTTATTCATTATAATATGGCCTGAGGCAAAATAAAGCTGAAGTTATTAAACTGTAACTAAAAGCTAGCCACAGTAAAATATATTGAAGTCAAGATTAAAAGCACATACAGAGTATGAACTCCTGGTATGGAGGGTGGAGGTTAAGAGGGAAAAAAACTAATTCCTCAGTGAAGAACTGAAATTCCTGAAATCTCTGTTCCTGTAGCCAAAGTGGATTTTGGGATTTGAAAACTGATATTGAATGTCTGCATCACTCAGAAGAAGAGAGAATCAATCCAGTAATTTTCACTTATAAAAACAATAATAATAGCATGTTCTTTCAACCATGACCTTGATAACTTTTTTAAGAGCTTCAGACAGCACCCTATGTCAAACTGTAGTTTTTTCATGGCAGGGTCGAACTGTTTTGGAAATGCAACAGTTGGCCAGGATAAACCTTTATCTTCATTTACCCATTGTTACTTGTATTTTTGTAGCCTTCTGGTAGCAAAAGGTCACATTTCCATGAAGATAAATTCCTTATTAGACCCAACTGTGGTCTGAGGTCATTGCATATCTGTGCCAGGACAGACTTAGAAGTGATGGTGAATAGGAAGTTTTTGTGTTGTATTGTCCTGGCTTACTGCAGCTGGAGCCAGACAGTGTTAGGACCAATATCAGCATGGGCTAAGGCAGGCATATCTTTCTGGTTGCTCATCACACAACAATGAGTAAATAAACACTGTCCTCCATTCAGACTGAGCTGTCAGCCCAATTAGGCATGAGAATGTCCTAACGCACCATGTTTCCTACATCTTCACCTACAGTTTCTACCGCTCAAATGCCTGGGGTGATTTCAGATAGACATGGCTGTATTTAAACTCAGCTACGCTGCTGGCAGGGGTCAGGTCTGCTGTGTCAACACTAATCCTTCCTGTCTACTATCGGCTAGTTTGACATTTGATTTATGTCAACTTTCTGTGTCCACTGGAAGCCAAGTATCACAGCTCTGAGATAACACTTCACCCTACTTTCTTCCAATCACTGAATAATTTTGTATTTTCTCGCCTCAAACTCTGAATTCACAGGGATCACAAATTACTAAGACAAAGTTGCATATGCCTGAGAAATTATACTAGAACGGACACCATTCACTTAGTATCATTCAGTTGCAGTTACAAAAGAATTAAACAGAATGTCCTCAAGTACAAGAATTTTACACCTGACGTTTTGAACATCTCATTGAAATGTGCTCTTTGTTTTATCCCGTGCAATGGAGCAGATCTAATATAACACTGATTTTTATACACATCTTAAAATTTGACATGAAAAAAAGGCCAGCCACTCAACGTACAGAATATCTCAATGTTCACGTCAGACTTGTTCTAAACCAAGCCAAAGGCTTCTCTCACCCCCTCCAGCTCCACCGAACAGTTTGTTATGACTCTGTGATAAAGATCAGTATCTACTGAAAGATAAGCCAGGACCACCACCAATTTGGGCCTTCAAAGCATGCTGAACTGCATTATACCACAGTGTGAAAGGATATGCCTGTCATGAAGGTGCCAGCTCTTGTCAGAAGGCTGTTCCTCCTATTTTTGCACCAGAGGAGGACTTTCCCATGAGCCCCAGTAGCTGTAGGCTGAGCCTTTAAGTGTATGCTGTACAATACATGATGTATATGGTCCACAGTTCTGGCACGCACGATGATGAGCTACGTCATGTACACGGGTTCAAACACAGACCGACACACCTGGATAATTTCTGAACTGCAAAATCTCCATATACAGAGTTTTCAAATCAAGATAATTTTTCATGTGCGGGAACATTTTATTCTTCAGGTGCACAGACATAAGTAAATGTGGGTAAAACTTGCCTAACAAACAGCACCTAAATAAGTTGCCTGACTCAGTGGCATGTTTCCTGTACATATATAAGTCTGTGTGAGAAAAAGGAGCATAACATCTCTGAATATTAAGCCATTTCTTCACAAAAAAAAAAAAAAGAAAAAGAAAAAGGTAAAGTATATACATGTCTAGATACCTATTTATACCAGCCTAACCAGTCACCTAAGCCAAGAGTACTGTACACAGTACAATAACTCTCTTCTGTTTTGGCATTTACACTGTTTGACACTTCAAAACCAAAATCAAAATTTTCCCCTCAAGGAAATGACTTAACAAAACTTCATATTTGTGTTAAAAAATAAAAATTCTCTCATTTGTGTTACGAAAGCCATCAAATTTGAAAGTGTTTTAGTCTTAGGTTCCAGAATATGAGCAAAAATAACACTACAAAATATATGCGTATGCGATATAGTCACTATGGATGCAATTATATACTATATGCAATTCAAAGTTTAAATGTATTTCGACAGAGATTTAGGGTTTTCTTTGGTAAACAGTATATTAGTGCCAACAGTAAACAGTAAGACTGTTGAATGGGTCTGTCTTCACAACACACGTTAGTTACCCCTTATTCTAAATGTTTCAGGCCTTTGAAATTTAAGGGGTAGATTATAAAATAAGAGTTCCTCCCTTATATCGAAGTTACTAAATCACTCGAGCCTTTCACACTCATCAAACCACATAAGACTTCTGTGGCTGAGGCACGCTAGGAAAGAAATGTGCCCTCTCCATCCCTGATGACAAAATACGACCTTGATCTCATTTGAGTCTCTGGGAAGGATTAAACTTGGGATAGAGAAATCCAAAAGGCAAACATTTCTTTTAAATTCTCAGCTGGTAGTAAAACACTAATATGCACTCAGAAAAAAATAAAAAGGCTAGAGTTTCAAAAACAAAACAAAACAATAATAAAAAAATAAAGAAAATACAAAAGTTGAACTTAAACACTTAGGGTAAAAAGATGATGTTCTAAGCTACAACAGAAGCTTAAAACCATGCAACAACCACCCTTATCAATCTTATCAGTGAGATATAAATGCATTGCCATCTCACCAGTAGCAATAGGTAAGATTACACTAATTCCCAGATATATTTCCATTTACCTGACTGTGTTCTTGCACATACCATGCTCAATCTATTAAAGTGCTTAGTGTTCTAAAGCCTCAGGGAGAGTGGTCAGCTCACTTACAGCTTCTTCACCACCCAAAATTCACCTTGATTTCTGTGGGAAATCAAATAGCTACAAAAAAAAAAAAAAAAAAGAAAAAAGTTGGAAGAGCACTCCAGTAGTTAAAATCCAGGTCTCAAAAATAATCACACTATTTCTCCCTTCCATGACAGTGGACGCTATATTAGAACATACATGTGCCACATGCTAGATTTTTTTGGTTCTGTAGGTTAAACAGTCCTCAGGTGAGGACATTATTTACATACTCTGCTTCAAAAAGGAGGCTGATCTAACTGATCTCCGAGGTCCCTTCCAACCTGAACAATTTTATATTCCTATGCAAATGAAGACCCAGAACTTTATCTGGAGACTGGGTCTGCATGTGGCTGTAGAATTGGAACTTATGGAAATGTAATTTGAACTTTGTTTTTGTTTTGTCATCTGTAGTTTTGAATTCTTCATCTACTGGCTTGATGTCATTTCTGAGTGTTTCTCTTAATTCTTCTGGTCACAGGCTGTTTCCCTCTTACTCACCAAACCTTTGAAACTCTTGCTGTCAATAGTTTCTATCTTAGCATAGCTTACCACCGCTCACAAATGAGTTATTTATAAGGAAAGCTCAAATATTGTTTACTTGCTGTAGCCTGGTCCTGTTTCAGTGGATCAACTGTTTCTCTTTGGTTTGAAGAGTGCTTTTCAAGGTCTCTGGCATTCTGCTTGGTGCCGGACCATTGCAATGACAGACCAGAAAGTCTGTGAAGGAGAGGATTTGTTGTGGGGTGTAACGTGAAAGGGCAAGAAACTGCAATTGTTCATAAAGCATGCAAGCAAATAAGGGCCTAAAATAATTAGAACAGAACCTCTGATGGATAGGAAATTTTATATACGCTGACCTGTGCTGTGTCTGGCCTACACATACAACACCAAACACAAATGGGATGAAGCTCCAGTACATACACATGGTACAATACTGGTGCTCAGATGATAACTTACACTTTACTCGTCATGTCTTAATCACAGGTGAGCCATCAAAAAATCAATTTACTGGATTTTAGGCCTTCCAAACCAATACTTGATAATGTTCATTTTTAGTCACTTTATTATTAACCACTATATTACTAACCATTACTAGTCACTGTATTAGCACCCACTAAGATACACATAAGCAAAAGTGGCATGTTTTTAAACAGTGCAAGAAAGCAGAAGAGACCCACAGCAAAGCTTGAACCATGCCACCTACAGCAGCTCAGCTACTCCCTTTTCAAAATAGATACCTAAAATGGGAAACTTCCCTTGAGTACCTAAGATTATCAACCCTTCTCTTTCTAAATTTTCTTTTCCCCTTTTTCCTTATTGCGTGGAAAATTGTTAGTCCTCATCTCTGCTGGCAAAGAGGTGAATATAGACAATAAAAATACCCCTGGTCTCTATCTAGGATACTGCATCAAAGGTCTTAGCTGAGGACTGCAAAGAGGCTTGTTCTTCTGGGAGCGGCTGGAGAAGAGGGAGGACTAGAGGGAACTTCAAGTCTGTCATACATCCTTAATGTAGAAGGGGAAATTATCTGTTTCGCATAAGGGACAGGAACATGCTTCTCTTCGCTCCCCTTGAAAGCAAGAAGGGGAAGGAGGAGCTGAAGCAGGAGTTTGGCTGTTTCCTGGATTGCTCCCGGGGCAGGATGGTGATACGTTACCTACTGCTCGCAGCCTGGGCACAAGGTAGCTGTGACCACTGTTGTTTTCTTAAGAACTTGCATCATTCACTTGGGCATCTCTTTCAAAAGCCATCCCCAAAGAATTGTGCTATTCCAAGAAAAGGGAACGCATAAGACAACGAGCAAAGACTGTCAGCAAAAATGTTGTGAAATCTGACTCGACTCAACTCCAAAGGGCCACAGCTGCTATGGTAGATAGAAAGTGCAAGCTTCAACATTACCTATGTGAAGCACATCTCCCACGTACTTTGACAAGGGTGGTTGTTGGGATATTTCACACAAGTCACTGCTGTGCTAACATTGAACATAAAAAATTTTGGGTGGACTATGAATCCAATCATTTTACGGCATAAGCTTTCATTTAAAATATTTTGTCCACTTGATCTTCAACTGCTGATGTCCTTCATTACAGCTGTTAATACATAACAGGGAGCACAATGATATGACCAGAATGGACCTGTCCCTACACTGCGCAGTTTACAATGTTCCTTGGCTCTTTTATGAGCAATTCAGAATTTCTTGGGGTTTTCCAGCTGCTTTTAGATCACTGGTTCAACTAAGTCACAACATGGCCTAACCAGCCTCTTTTCCCAGACAGGAACTGGAACACATGGCTTGTGGTTGCGGTAAATTAATAAGGGGGTGGAAAAAAAAAAACACAACACACAACCAAACAGAAGGGACTTTTCCCATGTGTTTTACAACGCTGCAAATCTGTCCACCATCCAGTTCATCTGTAGCATACCATTCTCTTGCCAGTCATTCCTGTGCTCGCTTGCTATGTGATATAACACTATTCTCCCCCCCACTGCAAATTTTATTTTTAATGAGTTTTCTGAATTTCAAAAGGCCAGATACTGATGATGTAAGCTGGTGTCAACTCCACTGTAGATTTTTAAATCAGATCCAGATCTGTTTCTAAAATATATATTTAAATGTACGAGGAATTCCCTACTCGTAATGTATTTAGCCTTAAGCCATAATTATTGCTTCTATTTGCATAAGAACATTTACATAGCTATGCAATAAAAATGCTCAGGAGAGAAGTATCTTTACAGACCAAATTTCACTTCACATAAGTATATCACAAATTAGGCCCAAAATTCATACCTTGGGAAAAGATAATACAGCACTATAAATTCTTAAAATGCAGCATTTTTCAAAGGTGAAAGATTCCCAGTAAAATGCAGAATTTCATGAAACGTTTTACAACAAAAAAGCCTTTGTTGTATTTTTAAACTACATCCTCATCACTATCATTCATCAGTACAAGTACCATTAGAAGTTTTTTTTGTGGCATGGCTGTGAGTTTCTTCATAATTATCAGTGGAATATCCCTAGAAACCACTTTCCATTCATTTCCCCAGGCCTGAGGAGTGTGAGCAGAACTGACAAATCTCAGAAACATGCTGTGAAAAAGCACAGCGACTCCTCTTCATTCTTTGGCAAAGCTTGAGTCAGTCTGTGGTTCGCGTAGTCCGAGAAACCATTTAAGCATCATTCAAAATTACAGTGATCAAGAGTTGCATTTCAGCAGAGGAAACCTAAAAGGCTGTATAACTAGTTTTCCCACAGTCCATGAATCCAGAACTTAAATCTTAGTGTAGTCTCACCTTCAGCTTTATACAGCTGATCAACATTTGTAACCAGCCCATCTGTTGTCTATCAAAGAATGTGGCCCTACCTCTTCCTCAGCATGATTTTAAGTAAGAGAAACAAACCACCAACTGCATAAAGTTCACCAGAATACATCGGGGAAGTTATTTAACTTGTAAATATAAAGGGCTTTGCCATGGCCCTTTACAATCACTCCAACACTGCTAGCCCCTTGGATGCTCAGGCTTGCATGTTCTCAGAAATCTCCTCTGAGCAAAGTATGAGATCAGGCACTGGGACTCAATCCAAAAGTCCACTGAAACCCATGGAAATAATCCCACTCATTCACTGCAGTTAGCATGGGAAACCAAATCTCTCCGAATGCACCTAACCATAGGTGTCCGCTTATTAATACTCTGTGCATTTACCATATCATCACAAGATCCACTCTTCATCCAAGACGTGACTTAAGCAGATGATAATTGTTGGCAGTAAAAACATGTATTATGGTCATGCCCAAAATTCATGTTTGTTGCGCCAAGCATTACATATAATTAATTTGTTTGTGATGTGTAATTTGTCCCATAGACATTATCATGCCTCCTTCTCAACTGTTCTTCAGTGCTAGCCACTACACCACGACTAAAAATAGTATTTGTTGACAGGTTTATAATGCACAAAGGCTGGTCCAAATCTAGACCAGCCATTTACTATAGAGACTGTACTCAGACTTCATCAATTATTAGAAAATAAAGCTTCATAAACCACAAAATATAATTTGAAGGGAAACTAATGAAAGAACTTGCTACTGATAAGCTGTAACTTAGGCAATTACTGCATGCCTTTAAACGTGCTCCACCAGCTTCTCGCACACAACCTCTTCCTTGTGTTTTACCAGCAATCTGCTCTGTGCAGCCATTTAGCAGAGTAATTTCTGAGACCAAAGGCAATCCGTGCACATCAATGTACACTTACTATGGCCACCCAAAGAAAAAAAAAAGGACAATAATGGCTAAAAATAATGAAGGCAAAATTCTGGTGATACAAATACGGAGGCTTCTAAAATTTCAGCCATGATGTTTAATTTACTCCTGGGAGCCAAGGGTTGGAAAGCTGTCTGCACAAGTGGAACAAGTAGGTGACCATCTTAGCAAGGCTCCAAAAGTAGTCACAGATCTCTGTTGCTGTTGGAAATATCTGAGCTTGTCATAATCCGGAATGCTAACATGAGTTTTGGAATGGTTATTAAACCCCATGTCTTGAAGCTTAAGCCAGACACAGTAACTGCAGTGAATCTCTGAGGTGATCTAACACCAAGGAACAGATTATCCCACTTTTTGTTATTATGAACCTTGAGACCTTCCACAGCAACATTTATTTATTAGCAGAAACAGGTTACAGGACTAAGTGAACCTTCAGTGTGATGTAGTTCTTATATCCATAGCGCTGTGGCAAAAAAAAAAAAAAAAAAAAAAAAAGAAAAAGGAGGTCTGAGCACATCTGAAGCCTAAATTATGTATATAGTATCACAAATGATCAGGTGAATTGGCCCTCCTCACCTGGAAATGTGCTGCTTGACCTTTGTGAAACATATATAGAATTAGCTTGCACAACTAGATGTATAAAAACAGATGAAAAAAGTATTAAAACAGGCAAAAAATGGGGAAGTCTCCTTTAAGAAAAGATTATGTCTTTTGCCTTTCTCAGCATTAGATTTTATTCTGCAATTGACACATGCATTTTTAATATCCTTTCTTTAGCTTTATACTTTTCACTGTAGCAGGAAACAAAAGGCTGATCAAGAAGATATCTGTGTGGTGAGTTAAAAGTGATCCGAGAAAGTTATCCTAAATTTCAAATTGCGATATTTTTAAAACTCTTCTTTAAAGGCTGTTCCTGACTTTCTTCCTTTGCCCTCCCAAATTTTAACTAAGGGCTGCAACAAAAAAAAAAATGTGATAAGGAATTATGAGATATGAATCTTCCATATGGGCACAAAAATAAGGTACTTACAGGTACATGGATACCTTCAGTTGCCTCTTGAAGGAGGTGGTTAAATTGCTACAGGCTCCAAATTCAGTGATTTATGGTAATGGGAAACTATACAATATGCTCTTGAAATGCAGTTTGAAATGATTGATAAAGCTTTAGTCTGACTGAACACATACAGTAGATAGATTAAGTGTCTGGCTTATCTGTCTGGTCCTGGGTGTTCATCAGTCAACCTAACTAACAAGTTAAAACTCAGGATTGTGGTCAGCAAGTTCATAGTCATCTAAAAATATGGGGTCTGCAGTGAGCTCTTTCACGCAAAGAGAGCACATTGAATCCGTTTAATGCTTGCTTGCCCCTACTAATGCTCTCCAGCTAGGAAAGGAAAGAACTGTGGACTTGAGAAGCAAGCTCACCCCTTGCATTTACTTCCCCCTTCATTACTTTTTAACATCGCTTTAAGTAACAACTGCTGAAACCCATTAACAAAATCATTTTATGGTGCCAGAAATCTCAATAGCTCATAAAATTGTATTATGAACCATGTTAAATTTCACACAAGTCAAATGTGATTTAATAGCTTTAATCAAAACACTGGTGTTTTCTGTGTGGCTAGTTGCCTTCCAGCTTGGTACACAAGACAGCTTCAAAGTAAAGACCCAGCTCATAAAGGTGAAGTGAGGTAAGAAATGTGTGGTGTAGAAGATCTAGGTACAAACTCCTAGCTGGTGTAAAGCAGTATAATGCCACAGCTCTCGTGAAATCCCAGCTGCTGTAGCTAAGGAGGTGAAGGGAGTACATCTAGATTCAGTGGCTTCAACAATAACTCTGACACAATTTCACTATTTAAAGGATGCGATTATCAATATTTTCATAGGTCAAACAAATAATTTCAGTTGGATTCCGAGCTAAAGAAAATTTAAAGAATGTACTATGGACCATATAAAGACCTCAGCACAAGACGAGCCTATTCTGAAAGATCAGCTTCCCCCCCCGCACCATTCACCACTTTGGGGGGATGAGAAAAAAAAAAGGATCAATGAACTCCAAAACCCCTTTGCTGTTAATCCGTGCTGAGTTTCAAACAAGCCTGTGGAAGGACAAGACCTGAAAAGGTATTCGCAATAAAAGAAGCAATGCACACAAAAGTATATGCTGCTAATTAAAAATTTAAAATTATATCACAATGACTTTAAATGAGAATGATCTCAGTCTAATCACATAATACTTTCTTTTGTGCTCTAGGTCATGCCGTCACTCAGACGCAGCATTCAGGAAGCACATTTCATTAGACTAAATAAAGCTTCAATCATGTGTAAAATTTCCAACTTGAATAGGCAGCCATCATATCATTCATCAGTCTAGATGTATTTAATGGGTGTAATTTCTTCCTCATATTTCTGTGTTGATTGTTTCATTTCCATTATAGAAATCTTTCTTTTTGCTGTTTTTTTGGTCAGGATAAATAATGCTTTTTAAGATGTATCCCAAACACATTCCTTTTTGCTTGTCAAAAAAATTGGATGATTGAGATAAATCTAAACCAAGACACAGAGAGAAACAACAAAACCAAAACAAAACACACAACCCCCTCCCAGGAATCAGATGATATTACCAGTACTTGCATGTCTTGCAATAATTACTTAAACTTAATCAAAAACAAATTGAGCAGTCTTGTTCAAACACACACAGCCCCCCCTGTGGATTCTGACACTGTTTCTACAGTTGAATGCAAAAGGATTATTTTTAACATATGACTTTAAAGCAAAATACAACACATAAGAGCTCACCTTCATCCCTTGCTTCCTCCTTCTCCCTTTTTCCCCCAAATATCTATGTATAGGTAAGTAGTGCAATAAAACCTTCTACCTTTCAAATTTCAAATGAATAGGATTAATTAATAATTTGAAGAAGACTTGCAATCTCATCAGGAAGAAACTGTAGCACGCAGTATAGCCTTCCAGCGCTAAATCTTAGTCTTCTAGCTTAATTTTGAAAAGAAAATATTTTCTTCTACACACTTATCTTATAATTTGGATGCACAGTTACCTTGCTTATCAGAGGCAAAATTATCACAACTTAAGTATAGTTCTGGGCTATGTACATGTTCAAAGTTTCCACATCAATAATATAACTTAGTAGTTTTCTAGCATACTTCCGCCCCCACCCCACTTTTCTTTTTTTTCCTGTTTATTCCTTTGTCTGCCTCCATGGAGGACAGAAATGCAAAACATCACTTTGGGACTGGACTAGTTAGCCAGACCAAGCCTTCCCTTCTCTGACCAGCCTAAACCTTTCCCGGTTCTGCTCCTTTTATCTTCCCTCCTCTTTATGTGCATTTCATCCATCTGTTGTTTTCTCTTGTGACCTGGGCCCCAAACCTGTAATGAGATCTGTTCTGGGCATCAGGCTCAGCAGAATCAAACAACAACTTCCATTTCAGAAACCCATGAGTCTAACTGGGTCCCAAAACCTTGCAGACTCATTCTTATTAGCAGCACAGCCAAGTTAGTGGATGAAAACACAAAGAACCTTACATTTACCTTTTCTGATACGTGAACAGGTTTCAGAATCCCAGATTAAGCAAACAGGGTGGGATAGAGGATTTATCCATCAGGCTATTGCAGCTGCAACCATACTCGTCTCCCGGATAGTGATTTGAAGTCCATGGAGAGGAGTCCTGAAAAAAAATCAAGCAGTAAAAATATGGACTTAATAATATTTCTTTTTGGTCACAACTTCCAACACAGACTAGTTATTTTGGATGTCATGATTATTTTTGAGGGTTGGGACACCATGGGAGGAGAGTAACTGGCAGAGGCATAGAAGACACAGCCTAAAGAGGCCTTGATTCCTTATGGTGGAGATAGAAAGCTGACAGATTTAGTTGCAAAAAGAAAAAACATGGAACTAAAGCAGTTACTTAGTTCCAACAGAAACGAGAAGAAATTCCACCAAGGATACTTACTTACAACCTGAATGAGAATAAAAAGTCATATGTAAAACTCTAAGGACCACCTTTCTGGCCAGGATAAGTAGGTACAGTTCAGATAACTTTTGTGATAATACAGCTACTCATCCTTTTGATACATGACTTAATTTTCAAGTCAGTGGTAAGATTCTGGTGGCTTCAGCAGATGCTGAATTGGAGAACTTTGTTCAACACCCAGAAGAGAAAATGAATCCTTCTCCAGGGACCATAGGGAGGCTGGAACGACTCTGCCAAAAGGTTCCTGTGTGACCTCCTGCCAACTGTTAATTTTGTCTGGCCAAGAAGCTCAAATATATTTTAAACACCTAATGAACTTTATAGGTCAGTGCCTCTGTGCCATAATTCCCATTAAAAAATGCAATAGTACCTGGGAATCCTTTTAGTGCAAGAATTTTTAAATGTTCATAGTAACCACTTTTCCCCTCTTTTGTGGCAAAGTGAGAGTAGGTATAAAACTTTCCTTGTCTATAAGACATGGCATCAATGTGGACAAGATTGATTTTAAATGAATCCACTTCATACTGTATTTCTCTGATAAGAGTTCTTAATCAATGTATAAAGAAAAAGTTTCATAGAAGAGATACTTATACTGTTGCATAAAAAGAAAAACAGATGAAAACCTGCCCTGTAAAGGGAAGTCTGCATCTTCTATCTCCATTAGAGGGTCACTCTTCAGATTCATATGCATGAGTGGAGCATTTAAAATACAAAGAAGCAGCTCAGGTCAAGTGCAGCCTGACAGGCACATAGGGTTTCTTGCACTAGGTATCTCAGCATCTTTAATCTTGGAATCTTTAGATTCCAAATCACCACGCACTTTGAAGCATGTACTCTTTTTCCCCGTGTTTCCATTGTCTTTAGTGTCCATAAAGGCATCTGAAAATTTTCACCCCAGAGTCCCACTCTGTAGTTAAGCCATGGCAGAGGATTTAGGAGTCAGGATTGGGACATGATCTCAGCATTACATGGACATTCCAGAAGGAAATACACAGGGCTAGAGAATTTCCCTCTCAAGAGTTGCTCAAAAAGAGCTGCTGTCCTCCTTAACTCAACATGTATTAATATTCCTACTAGCATTTTTTGTTAGATAGCATCTACAGGCCCCAGTCATATCTGAGGTCTTGCTGCCTTTAGACAACCAGAGAGATTCAGGAATTGAATTTAAAGCTACAACTTTCCAGCTTGGACCTATCAGATAGATACTAATGTCTTTTCGGGACAATCTTTGCAGAGCATAGCTATTTCCCAAAGGCTAACAAGAACGTTGTTATTTACTTCAGCGGGCACAAGGTCAAATCCAGCATTACTATGGATGTATTTCCCAAAATGTTCTACCCGATAAAAATATTTCTGCTCTCTAAGGGGAGTCAGGAATGAGAATGTTAGCAGAGGAGTTCATAAACACAGTCCCAACACAAAAGAGCTCTGCTTCAGACCCAGCCTCAAATTCTCAGCTCATCTGTTTCTCTCATTACGCCCAGCAGATACAAAACAGTTTTGCTTGTCATGAGCAAAAAGGGTTAATACAAGCTGGAAGTTATTTACAGTTAATAGCAGTGGAAAAATTGCAGGGCAGCTTGGTCCAGTATCTAATAATAAAAAATAGTTTCTTGTAAAGAGACTTGAGGGCAGAGACTCTGCAAGTTCTTCACGTTTTTTACATTTTTTCTTCAAGAAATAGCACAAAATGCCAGTAATCCCAGCATTTTAAGATAAAGTTTTCCATAGCTTTCTGGTGACCTTGACCATAAGGAAATCAATGACTGGTAATTATAAGGAAAAAAAAAAGTTTGGCCCAACCTGTCACCGGTTCATCAACTGTGGTATTTCCAGGTTTTTGACTATCATATTTAGTGAGAAATAATTTTGGTCTATTTTAAGTGTGCAAAGACACTGGAGAGAGTAGTGACATATGGTTAGACTAACTTTATTGTTTTGAAATCCTGATGGCCATCTCTAAAAATAAAGGTCAAGAAATTATACAGAGGTACACATAAGCTAAGTTTCTCGACTCTGATACAGAAAAAAAATCACTCACAATTCAAGTAAGTCAACAGTTGCAAGAAAAGTTTCGTTGAGCCCATTGATGCTACTTTTAAGCATCTGAGAAACTCTTGCGTAGTTAAAAAAAAGAAAGTAGCTTCAGCTTCATTGAACTCAAGAGAACTAAGACAACACTGAAAATCAGGTGACCTTGCTTAAGAACCCTGGTTTAGAACACATTTCTGCAGTGCCTAAAGCTTCAGCTGCAACATAGTATAAAAGGATCTGAGCCTACGCTCAGCAGAATCAATTCAGAGCGTGCTATTAACTTCAGTGCATATTAGATACAGTATTAAATCAAATCTTTAAAGGTATTTATGTATCTGTTTCCCATTGAAATCAAGGGTTTGGGCTTTTCTCTTTTACAGCAATGATGATTTAGGTCAGAGTAAGACATAAGAGGGAAAAAAGCCTAACTCAAAGGCCTAATTTCTAGAAGTGCAACTGTACTAGTAGCCAACTGTACTCACTGTTTGAGATTCCTGATCTTTACTTCTGTCAGATTAAAATAGTCCAAGCTTGACCCAGAGGGCAGCAAACTAAGCTAAGGGCAGTCATCCCTTACCTCCGTTGCTGCAGCATTCCTGGACAATAAGAAAAAACTATTTGACCTGACAGCAGCAGATACAGCACCACCACCGAGAACATCATATGCAATTAATAACTCAAAGCATTTCTCCAGTTGAAATCCCTGTCTCTCAATGTGCGATTGCATGGTCCCTTTGTTCTGAGACCTTTGAATGCAATAATCATGACGATGAGGCGGCAAGTCATTGACAAAATACAGTTCAGGTCCAAATAGGAGTGTGGTTTTCATGTGCGTGCAAAACTTCATCCTGTTCTCAAAGTTTCCTGACATAAAGACATGTCTGCAATCACTTATAGCCAATGGTTGACAGAAATGGTGTGGAGCTGCCGCATTTTGACATTTCCAAAACATCTGACTAGGTAATTAACAAATGGTAGGTTTTTCTCTTCCCTCCCCTCCCCCCCGCCCCCCAGCTTCTTTTGATTGTTTTTATTTCTCTTGTTATCAAATAATTTGGAGGAAGTTAGTTTATGAAAAAGATCTAGGGTAGGCCCTTCTCTGCAAAATTCCCACTGGTCTGACTTCAAGGCTAATAAAAATGCTTTATTGTTTCTTCTGTTGATCCTCCTAACTGGTCAGCAAACCCCCAGGGCACAGTTAGTGCAACAAATTCAACTTTGAGTGCCTGGTGTCTCATACACAGCTCTAGTTAGGAATAAGTTTCCTGTTACAAAAGAACAGTCCTACTAAATAGCTATACAATTTTTTTTTTTTTTTTTAATTCCTCACCTGTTCTTGTCCATGCTTACAGGGAGAGCTCACAATGATGATGCCTATTTTTCCACAATGCAATTTTTGCCAAGTGTCCAAAATAAGCATTGTACAGTATATTGGAAAAAATACAGAGCTGGTTCCCACCACTGTTTCCTACCTCTGCCTGCACTCAAAGCATCACCTCTCAAATTTCTTCCACGTGGTTCAGATGGAGATGTAAACTTGACTATAATCTACATATTCTAAATGGAATTATTAGACCAAAAAAGCTGAAAATGCAGCAAATGGAGGCTGAAGCCCAAAACAGTAAAAAAAAAAAATTTGAATTTATTTGGGCTTTTATTACCTTCTGCTATTTTCCAAGAAGCAGAAAAATGTGTATTTAATTGTCTGACATTAGTGCAAAAATGATTGAGAGCTCATGCAGATACTGAAGCACAAGCAGGCAGCGCACTGTTACATCCTTATAAAGCAGGCATTCCCTCAAATGAGACAGTAAGCAGCACACAATAAAGGAAGACTTCTCTCTCCCTCGCAATGAGCAGTCTTTTATGCCACAGGTAGCCTTTCTAATTTCCTTTCGACTTCAGGTGGAGTAGGGAAACACAAACGTGTTTTTGATACAAATTCATTGAGTTCAATGGGAGTGTTTCCACTAACTTCAGAGGGCTTTGGAACACACTCAGTGTAAATAAGGATGGCAGAACGACAGAAAAACCACAAATGTACTATTTAAAGCTTAAAAAAAATCCATTGTGATCCAATACATCTGGGGGAGGCGGCAAGGGAAAAAAATCAAACCCATCCTTCTGAAACAGGCTGAAAGAAATTTTGCTGTTACCTGTACTCTTATCTAGTATGTTTTTCATATTTCGTAAACTTCTATACAGCCTACTAAAACTCTAGACATGTGGAAACAAGAAGTAAAAACAATCTTTCTTTCTTCAGGACTCTGAACAAAACCCTGGCCTGACTGAAGGTAACGGAAGCTTTTTATTGATTTCTATGAAGCCAGAACTTCAACCCCTGAGAAGAAACTGCAACCTCCATTTAAAAGCAAAAATCTGTCAAGAAAACTGGCACAAACACATAACTAAACAAAGTACACAAGGGATTTCAAATGAGATTAGAAGCATTGTTTTGACCTTGTGGCTTTCAGAGGGGTGTGAGAAAAACACAGCAACAGCACAAGAAGCCTTTGCAAACTGGGCAGCCGAGACAGACAGTTTAAAGGAGTTGGAAAAGAAAGTCTAAACGGAAATGGAGTGAAAGGAAAATACAGCTCCATCTAGGGTGAAAGGAATGAAGACCAATAATCATTGGGATTCAGCTTTGTTTCTGTGGTAGGTGCTCTAAAATCCATGTTGGAGGAGCAGACAGAAAGGTCATGGAAGTCAGAATTATTATATGAGAAAGGAAGTAAGGAACAATGGGCTCAGAGAAGTCATGACAACTGAAGGATTGGTGGTCTTCACTGTGAAAGAATGGGTGGCCTTTATTGATGGGCTCTTTCTAATAGAGATGAATTACTGTGTGCAATATCTATACAGACCAGAAGTGCACTGGTGACAGACTTGCTGAATTATTTGCTGTGGATAAACTATCTAAGTATTCTTTCCTGATTTTGATTTTGAGCAAGTCTAATTACTGCTGTAATATGTATTACAAACCCCAGTCCAACAAAGCACATACATATGGTTCTTAACTGTAGCCACATAAGAAGTTTCTTTAGCCCCAGTGGGACTATATATGTATTTAAACTCAGCAGAAGGTTATATTTCGCAAAGAACAAGATCCACTCGACTAAACACATGAGCAAAGAAGTCACATGAAAAAGACACAGAGGCAGCAGAGTTTCACAAACAAGACTTAGATATCTACTGTCAATTCTTCCATAGCACTGGTCACTACTCCGTGACTTTGTTTCCCTTCCCACACCATCCTTTTTCTACTTCGTTTACTAAGATTTCCAGCTCTTTAGAGCAATGTGGTCTTCCTCCTGCATCTGTATTTCACCTACGACAAGGGAGCCTTGATGAGCTAGAATCATTAATTGATGGTTCCCAGATTACATATTATTCATTATTTGTAGTTTGTGACTGATCACTAAATACATGCCCCTTTTTAATCAGGAAAAGTAAACGAAAACAAGCAGTAAAGAATGAGTAAAAAAGAAAGAATAGGTGTTATTGAACTTTCTTGCTTGTACTAATTGAGTTATTCATATGAAGATACTCCTCCAGCAGCAATGTGAGCAAAACCTCCCGCACCCATTTTCAACAAGAACGACTGAGGCAGGCAGGCAAAAAGGGCTGAAACATTTGCCGTGGAATTCAGAGGTGCAGTTGCAGTAAATGTCCCGGTGCAACTAAGAGTGAAGGGGGTGGGATCTGGTAATACTTGTTTTCTTCAGGTTTAGCACATGAGACCCCCAGTCATAGGTGGGAAAACATGCCACGTTCAGTCTTCTGTTCAGAACAAAGTCATTCATTGCAACTGCGAAGGAAAAAAAAAAACCACACGAGGACTGGGAGATTTCTGCTAGAGGAGACATTTTGTAGGACAAAACTGTGGGAATCTGTGGGTGTGTAGTATGCTGAGGTTTGAACTTGGGAACTGTGAATGTAATCTCGACATCCAAGGCTAGTGATGTGCAGAAGGAGCCAACACCACAGACCACCTAATCTCTGAAAAGTCCGAGTTGGAGCTGTCGCCCACAGCAATACAATCCATCTGCATGCCACGAAATCTCACAGTTCTCAGTCTGGCTTACGTGCAGACTTCTGATTATCTTTCCCATTATCCATATGGACCTATTCAGTTTCTTTCTATACCTCCTGTGACTTTGAATACATGATTAGCAATATGATGTAGTCAAGTGCTTTTTACCCCTCCCAGCACCCCCCCCTCTTTTTTTTTTTTTGGTCAGGAAATGCCAGCCCTTGTGAGTCTCTCACAGAAAATGAATGGGAAATTTGCAAATTCCTGTAAACACCCACAAACTTTCTCATGATCTCTTGTTACTTTTCAATGGATGGTCCTTTGCAACTCCAAGAAGCCTGCGCTGCTGAATACAGCAATCGCATTGTGCCAGCCTCCGAAATGTGTGGTTGTTTCACAAAGCAAATGCCCATCCCACCTGGAGCTGGGCAAGCACACAATCACTTTAGTCTAACAGAGAAACTGTGACTCTTTTTTTTTTTTTTTTAAAAAAAAAAAAAAAAAAAACAAAACAAAACAAACCAATGCACACACACAAAAAACCAACAACAAAAACCAAACAACCAGCAACACACAAGCACAGATTTGTTAAGTATTAGCTTTTACAGGGTAATCCTTGTTAAGACATAGGCTGATCCAGGCTTGCACTGCTAGTCCTTGAAAGGGTCCTGCTAGAGGTTTTCTGGAGTGCTGAGCTTAGACTTCTTAGCATCAAGTCTCCAGCAATTCCTAAAAATAACATCACCAAGCCCTCTCATATTTGGCACCAAAGGAACCTAAATCATATCACTGTGGAATAGCACTGTGATACAGTTTCACCCAGTGACTCAAACATCAATCCCGCAGCTCCCAGCTCAGCCAAGTGGCCGTTTGAGGAAGACACCACATCTTGACCGGAATACAGAAGAATGGATGAAACCACAGTGGGGAATCTAGCAGTGGATTTCATTTGCAAGACTCCAAAAGTCTCTAAGAGTTATTGGCAAATAGCATCTGATAGATTTTCATGCCTGGAACTGTTCAAGGGAACCAGGTAAAAACCAATGAAATCAGTCTTTTTGGGCTGTATGAACAGTCCAAGCTCCCACAAACCCTCAGCCAGATGACCCCGAGATGCCCTTACAGACTCGTCAGCAATTCAGCAGCAGCCAGAACAAGGAGGAAATTGGGGGCCTTATTAGAGACCAGCCAAAGCAAAACAAACCAAAGACTTGGTCGCCACTGCCAAAAAACTGCTTTCACAAGTCAGGAATCCTGATCACGCAGCTGCCTCACTTGCCCCTCATTTGCCCACATCCGCTGAGTTTACAAATGAACCTATTAGAAGGCATGATTTTCTATTTTATTTGCCGGGGGAAAGACGGTAACAAAAGGAGGCTGTGAGTGAATGAATATGCCAATGCTCCTTTTGGTTTTACTGGCATGTCATTATATTTAAAAATAAAACTTGATTTTTAAAACAAACAAAGCATAATATGGAGGTTTCTGTGTAAACAAAGGATTGTACATGTGGTGGTAAGATACAAAATTTCACGATCAAGAAATTTCTCATTCAGCTTGTCTAATCAGCCAGAACAAACTTGCAGTCAGTGGACTTCAATTATAATTGCATCTAATTGATTCTTTTTCCTTCTCTGTTTTTTGTTTTGTTTTGTTTTGTTTTTTAACTGTGGTATTGTGATGCTGCATCAACAGTAGTTCTTGACACAAGAATGCACATTAGGGACTCTAGGGTAAGAAATGGAAAGAACCACATGAGTAACCATCTCATATCCACTACATCGTTTACTTACTATTTATTTCCATTAGAGAAATGCTCAGAGACACCAGCAAACTGACCCCTGAATCTGAACAGCCATCTCCCTCCTGCCTTTGAGGGGAGCTCCTGTCCACGCAGGGAACAAGCAGGGAAGCTGGGCCCCGGTGCCTGCAAGGGGAGCTGAGTCATGAATCCTTCAGTTGGTGGTAATATTGAGAGTCAGGCAATGCTGGCCATGGCCAGATATCTAGTTTTTCATTTTGGGAAAATCAAAAGCAGAAATAGAGGCACCTTCAGGCTTACATGACAAATAAATGGGGATTTTCAAAAATCCAATACTGAAAATGTGGACGCCAGTCAGAAGTTCACATCCTTTTCTCAAGCAATCTCTGCATGACTTATTCAAGGCAGGACGGAGTCCCTGTGACAGTTGAAAATTATATCCAGATTGCTTGAGTCAACCTTAGAAGTATTATTCTTCCCTTAGCACAGTGGCTAACGTGTCCAGCAATAGCTAAATGAATTAGGATCCTAAGCCACGTTTTCAAAGGATTTTGGCATAACATCGCATTAAAACAATGGAATGTAGGTTCTTAATTCACTTAGTCATTTTTGAAAATGAACAGAGGATTAACAAGGATCATGCTACAAACACACTTATGCTCTTGGCATATATTTAAAGCTTGCTATCTGCATATGCTGTGTCAGTCTCTTGACCTCTGTGTGTATGAAGACGACACTCAGAATGCACACACCTTCTGGTGTTTCTGTCTGGTCATGCTAACTGGCCCCAAATCAGTTAACATTGCCTTTTTTAGGAGAGTTTTCTAAAAGCCCATGAAAAAACAATAGACATTGAGAATCAAGATTTTGGCTTCATCAAATGGCACTATAAAAAAAAACCCAGGACTCTCAACAAAGATGTCAGTGACTCAACAGCTCTCAGTAACCACTGCAAAATAAACACTAGGCAGTAATTGCTATGTAGGGGTTGAGCATCTGCTAAGAGGAACCATATTTTCATTGAACTATGATTCTAACAAAGTAATCACTCCCCAGCAGAAATATGGCTGAAGGGCAATACTTCAAATGTGGAGTGTGTTGATACACAGCAGTCTCCCCTCATACACCAAACACTATATAAATAATAGAAGTTTTTTGTTTTGAGAGAGGATGTTTTACAATAAAAGATATTTTTTAAAGTCAACAATTTTCTGGTTACTCGTATGGTATCATGTCCCCTAAAGCACTGTGCTAGCTCTGAGGGTACCTTTACATGTGGGTTAGGCCTACACTGTGCAGTGGAGATGCAGCCCAGAGTCAAACCAATACTGGAAGTCCACACGCCGAAAACCCCTCTCAGTTGGAATTATTAGCCAGGATGCAGCTGTAAATATATGCAGCCAGCCTACTTCCCCGTGGAAGCGAGCTCGTGTGGTCTGGTGAGATGTCTCTGTCCCACATGCTGCAAGGCTTCCTTCTCTGTAGTTATTTTGAGTAAAACCAACTTCAACAGCGTTGCACTGTTAGTGCGATCCTGCCCATCCTCTTTGAAGCAAACGCTCATTCCTGGGAAAATATGCTCTGTTTGGTAACTCAAACTCCTAAAAGAAAGCTTCTTTTGATGGTAAAGCTATGGTAAACTGGAGGAGTGTTTGCCCTCTGCCATAATCTCAGATAATAGAGCCAGTTTTCTAAACAGAGCTGAGCTTTGGGAATCGGCTATTCCTGTCAGACCCAGATTCCTCGTAGCAAGAATGCTTGCAATCCGTGCGACTCTCTGTCCCAGGACAGTATGACTGTGTAAACAGAAGACTACAGTGGGATTATACTGAAATTTCATGTCATACTCTCACAAGAGAGCAGACTCCTCAGCCCTGACTATCTGCTTTTACCTGTTGTGGGACATAACAGTGTTATCTGGGAAATACAGCTAAAAGAGAAAGAAATCATTGTACTACTACTCTGTGTGATAGGAGAGAGAATGCAAGTCTAAACCAGGTTATATTAAACAGTGCATTTTCTTATTTTTATAATGTGTTGTGTACAAGTATACAGCACACTGCATACATCCAGATGCTAAGCCAAGTCTGGAAAGCCACCCAAGTTTTTGCATACCTATTTGAGTACCTAGAGTAGGGCAGACTGACTTTCAGAAACGCTGAGAACTCTCAGTTCCCAGTGGAGCACAAAGTCAGAGCCACTGATACCCAGACTGTACAAGCAACTACTGAAAACCATGTATCTGCACAATTACACTCTTAAATGCCTTAGAAAAATCTGCTTCATGGTGCCAAAATTTAAGCACTTGTTTTTGCAAACTTAATGACAGAATTGTAGCATTTACACAATTGTATAAACATCAGCATGAAATTTTTAAATCAGTGGCTTACAGTCTTCTCTACTTATACATTATTAAATTGTGCTTTCTAGCATAAATATCAATATTACTGCATTTCAGTTCTTCTCTCCTACCATACCTCTGACTAAATAATACTTTTATACCTCGCTTCTAATTAGGAGTACCAAATTCCAGTCTGGAATTTCAATATAGAACAAAACCAGTATTTAGTGAACACGGGTTTTTTAGGCTGGCTATAAAATATCATTTGCAGCATATTCTAGAGAGAACAGTTGAACTTACATAGAGCTGATTGGGGAGAACTGCTGCAACTTTTAATACCACTTTATCAGTAGTGACACAAGAAATTTCTGTTGTGGAGTGATCCTCACAATTCCTCTCAGACACTGATAAATCCACGTGGCTGGAGAACTAAAAGTCCTGATCCAAAGTCCCTTAAAGAAACAGGCTTTAAAGAGTGACTTAATAAAAACTCCTACCCCAAGTTGTCTGGCAGCTGAAAGAACAGAGAATAGAGACTCTGAAGGGCAGTTAAGCAGCCAATTCCACTGAAATTCCAAGGATTTTGATCCTTTCATCCCCTTTATAGCACTGAAAAACCTCTTTGTATCTATTAAAATGTTATGAAGGAAGAGAAGGCTTTTGGATGCTATCTGGCTTGCATGCAATAAGATACTGTATAAACATACAGGAAGGAGGCAGTCCCTTCCCTGCAAAGTTTACAACATAAATGAAAACAGCAGAGCTCGATATAGCACAAGGAAACAATAAGGCGAGATTGGCCATCGTGAAGAACCGAATCACCGTAAATCAGCTGCCTCTCATCTCTTCTGTAGGCACTCCAGCAAAGAGCTCAGCAAATTGCCAGACCATGAAGCCTCCACATTTCACCTGAGAAGCAAATCACAGCCTTGCCAAAAACAAACCAGCCTTTAACCTTTTCAGTCTTTTAACCTTTACGTAAACTGTGCTTGTTTTCCCCTATGAACAATGGTCTTATTGTTTAAGTTAAAATACAGTACATGACCTGTGATGTTAGGAAATGAATGAATTGTTGTGTTGTCAACAGTTACTTTTTTTCCACGCCTCCTTATATCTAGGAATTTCTTTCCATGTCTTTAGTTTTAAGGAAAACATGACACTTCGGAGACAACCACTGATACCCTAAGTTAACAAATTATAGTAGTGAAAATTATGTAACATGGGTTTTCCATAATTCAGAAACTCCTACTATAGGCCCGCTTTTCAAAAGAATTCACCTTCAGTTTAGGCGTGTAACTTACCAATTTTCAAGAGTTTACATTGCCCAGAAACTCTCATTTCAGACACACAGCGGGCACTTTACAAAACCTGGCTACTTATTAAATGCCAAAATGGAAGCAGAGCTCTTCCGAACATCTGGCCAGACTGTGGCTACGTGACTCAAGATGACTGATGAGAAAATACAGGGTAGGTAAGAGAGTAACAAAAGATTACGAAGAAAAATTCAGACATTCAAGCAACATTAGACATGAAGTCCATCTTCAAACACTCATTGCTTACAGCAAGTTCATTTAAAATTGGAAAATGTCCAAAATGATTATGGCAAAGATGAAGATAAAGCAGAATTTTTCCATATAGCAGAGAATGTATCCAAAGTATCCCTCTTCTCAAGGACAAGAGACAACAACATAACAATTCAGGAAGAAAAACTTTTGAAAAGCTATCCTTAGAGTCCAAAGAAGTTTTTAAAAAAAAATTTAATGAACAATACGAAATGTCCCTTAAGCAATTACACGGAGTTTTCTAGATTAGAACACTTCCGTCAACTCAGGAAGGAAAAGGTTCTCACCTGTGTGACACCCACTGGACACTGAATGGACGTATGAACAAATGTTTATGTAAAGGAAATATTTTCCCAAGTTGGACCAGTTCCTAAATGAAAGGACAGGTCTAGAAGGTATTAGTATAAATGGACTTGTCTGGGCCGAAGTACTGTGTGACAAAGCTGATTTCAGACCTCATTACCCATTTTAGCTAACAGCATTAGAGCCTGAGGTAGCGTTCATTTTATTATATATAGCCTTGAGAGAACTTAAATTTAGGAGAAGAATCTTTTTTGACTGGTTGTGATCAGCAGCCTCCCTTCAACCACTGCTTCCACGAGCCCCTGGGAAATGACCAAAAATACTCATCTGATTGCTTTTTTGTGGGATATGCTTATGTATCACAGAAATGTGAAAGGGATACCACTTCAATGAGATAATGCATATTTTAATCACAGGGTAAGGAATTATTACCCTACAGCTCTGAGATTTTAACCTACAAAATTCTATGTGAGTCCATCAGGGCTAGGTCAAGAAGCATACTTTTAGAAAACTAGTATGAGTATATCATAAATTGGATAGAAACAGGAATAACCTAAAGAGGAAAGAAAGAATATCATCAAAAGAGAAGAGGTAGATCTCCCAAATAAGGACTCCTCTGAGCTAACAAGAACAACATTTCCACATTTTTCATCAAAAAATGAAAGAAAAGGAAGGCGAAAAAAGAAATCGTTCCACATAATGCAACAGCTCCTCAGTTAATGTAAACTGGCGCCAGTTCATTGAAGTCAATGGAGCTACAGTGATACGTACCAGCTGAGGATGGGGTTCTGAATTTGTAGGCATTTGGCATAATGCCAGCCTCTGTCTGCATACAGACTAGTATTGTGTATGTAAACACTGTCTGACTCTCTAAAAATCGTAATTTTTTAAAAAATGCTTTATAGTTCTGATGAATTTGTCACGTAAAACAAATCGTGGGCTTCCTGTGTTCAGTGCCTCCATCTAAGCAGCAGATACTTGCAATCTTGTATGTGCTCTGTTTTTGCTCACTAAATTCCACCAAGCTAAAGGATGGCTCACTCAAAACGCAAATCAGAACAGAGCCCAAAAGAACAGCTGCTTCCTCTGCTCTGAATAAAGAAAATTTTAAATTTCATACTGACACTGTTGTGTGAAGGGTAGATTGTGCTGTTAGGGAGTAAAGGATGGTGTTTAAGCTGAACCCCACTAAGAACCACCAGGACTTTCAGATCCCTCCCTCCACCTCCAATCATTATTTCTTGTCCCCACACCAACACTAATACTTTACTTCTGTCCTAAACCAACCCAAAGTCCCTCCTTCACCATAGTGAATAAGAGAAGACTTTGTCCACATCTTGCCTGCTTCCTGCACCTGTTTTGGGAAGGGAAGAGACAGGGTCTAGATCTACTTAATCCCTTTAAACTTGCATTGACAGTCTGGGTTTCCACGTTTTCCTCTTGTAAGTTACATTACACATCTTACCTACCAATCTGCAGTTCAGGATAGACTTCTGCTCCTCACCAATACTAACTCTTAAACAAATTTGATCAAATAGAGGCACATCTTGTAACGTTTTTGGATACTCCAGATATACCAGTCTTGGGGGAGCATCCATTTTACTGTTTCTGAGGGGATCACCACAATAAAGGAATAAAAAGCCTTTGGAATCATGCATTTAACCTACAAACACTCTTTACACAAGCCATACTAAGCTAAAAGAAAACAGAATTATTCAGTTGCTAATTATTCAATTCATTTGTATGAACACAAACAAAAGGAAGAAAAAGCAGATGTACTTAACAATGATCTTGGCTCTAAAGGTAGAGTATTTCTCCTTTTGTTTTTCATCCTGTATGGTTCAGGTGACAAACTGGTCAATCTGAAGAATTGTTCTGGATTAACACTATGGCATAGGTTGATCTCTGAAATTAGATCCTTACTGCTGAAGAAGTTCATTACAGGTGCTCATTTGAGACTAGGCATCAGGTAGGAACACAATCAGTCAGGCTTTTGACACAGGAAGCACCATTTTCATATAGTGGTCTAAGTACATATGAATCTTAAAAATTGACATAATCTGTAGCAATTTCTGAAAACAAAGATGTTTGGCAGCAGTAAGATCAGAGACAGATTCCCAGTTGGACTTGGCCTACTTTTTTTGTAGCTCCTTTCAGTAGACTAATTGCGTCTGAGGCTCAAAAAGAAAACAAAAAAATTCGATTCATTTTATCAATACCATAAAAGCATCAGAGATTTCCATAAGGGTATACCATCAAAGGAGAAACAAATCTGAACAAGATCGATAAATCTAATTTCGTATTGACTGTCAAGTTTTTCTACTCACTTAAACTAAGTCATTAGGATTTACGCCCAAAACGGAGCCTTAAGTTTGATGTGCATTAGTTGGTCCAAGATTTGCTTTTTAAGTCACAATACTTGGAGGGAGGAATGACTTCTTAATCCTTATCTGTGTACCAGATTTAATGAACACATCTGTAACAGACTGCTAACACAACCACATAAAATATTTGGGTAGAATCTATGCCCACTTAAATATACTCTGTCATTTATCCAATAAAATGTAATTATAAAAACAACAAATTCACCTGATTTATGAAATATTTACAACTCATTTTAGGACCAAAACCAAATATAATTAATAACTATAAAAACAAGGGTTAGAAAACCACCACTGTTTTGCCATACTTCCATTTGTTGACAGTGGTTTTGGTTAACAGAAACATGTGGCCTGTGAAGAGAAGGGGGGATTGTTTTGGGGTTTGGGTTTTGGGGTTTTTTTGAGATCACAGATAGCGATGGGAGAAAAAGTTAACAATAACCAAGAAGAGATTTCACCAAGAACTCCAACCAACCAAAACTGAAACCTGTTTTGATTGGAAATGAGGAAAAGGAAGTGGGTGTTCAGATCCAGATCTAAATTAGGTTTAGTCGGCGGTTTGGGGTTTGGTTTCATGACCAAATCAGGGCTAGGGTTCTCGTACAGACCCGATGATGATGAAATCTTCTAAACTTGAATCATGTAACCTGAAATCTTGTAACCTGTTGTCTTGAGATTTTGGTCCCCAAGACTGGAAATCTTTTTATAGTTACAGCTAGTTGACTGACACCACTGTTTTCTATGTTTCTTTTGGGATAGATTCTTGGAATTTCTTTTCCTCAGTCACTGTTTTCCATGATGCATAGGAAGAACTCCATACTGAAAACCTGACACTTGCAACTGATATTCAAAATGTTTTAATTGAACTTTAACCATTTTGGCCCACATGCAAGAAAAAAAAAAAACTTTTGGCATGTGCTGGTATATAGCAGAATTCAAGATCCCAAGGAACACAAAGAAGACAAGTAACAGAGTATAGACTCTGAACTTCAGGAAAGCAGATATTGTCTGATGTAGGGAACTGATAGGTGGCATCCTGTGGGCAACAGCTCTGAAAGATTAAAGCTGTCTTCAGGAACAAGCTCTTCTCAACACAAGAAAGCTCCACCCCTGTGCTCAGGAAAGCAAGTAGACATATCAGTAGACCTGCGTGGCTAAACTGGGAAATCCTGACAGCGTTCCAGTGCAAAAAGTCATACACAGAAGGTAGAAGCAAGGATAGGCTACAAAGGACGAATGTAGAAACATTGCTCAGGCACATAAGGGTGGTTTTAGCAAAGCCAAAGCTCAGTTAGAGTCAAAACTGGCAAGGCATGTTAAGAACTATGAGAGCTTCTAGAATCACATCAGTAGCAAAAGTTAAAAAAGAAGCGGGACCACTGCCCAATGGTGTGGGTGACTTTTAGCAACAGCAGATACAGATAAGGCCGAGGTGCTCAATGCATTCTGTGCCTCAGGCTTCACCAACAAGGTCTATCCAGTCTTTGCACCCACAGACAGGGTTCAAGGATAGGACAAGTTATAACGAGACAAAGAGAAGTCAGGGATCTTTTAAGAAATCCTGACCCTTATAAGTCCGTGCTACCAGAAGGGATGGAGGCAAGAGTGCAGAGACCACTGGTGGCATGGCAGGGTCACTCTCTTATAATTGATGAAAAGTCATAGAGATCAAGGGAGGTCCTCAATGACTGAAGAAAGGCAAATGTTTTACCCATCTTCAGAAAGGTAACTAATGGGAGATTAACTTAAATCCCTGATGCAGTAGGCCCTTTACTGGAACACTTTACAGGACTCCCTCGGGCAACTATGCTTCCCAGTTCATCTTTATCATCCATGCCACAGAGCTCTCGACTGCACTGATTCATAACAGTGGCAATGTCAATTTAAAAAGGGGACAAAATATACAACCAAGATCAGGAGTGTGAGTGAAGACATTCTGTTTTCATATCAGATGATACAAGTCTGTGCTGCTTCCATTGGCTGTTAAGTCAGTATTCATAGGCCATAGTATCAGTATAGTCCCACAATCTACAGTACTGAATTATTTCTATAAATGGAAGCAGTTATGCTGGCAATTGTTGTCTTTGGTTCAAACTAAGATGTGAAAAGATGTGTTTAAAGCAAAATTCACCCCTTCATTAAAAAATAAACTCTGCCTTTGCAATAGATCCAATTCTTTTTTCTCCCCTGTATATGTATATATATATACATAAAGACATTTATGTATACATGTATTTATATATATACACACACTCCCTCTCCATATAAGGTCTTGGTAAATACGAACTGGATTTGACTCGGAAGGGAAAGAGACAGTTTAATTTTAATAGGCCAAGCACACATATTATGAGACAAAACGAAAGACAAAAAAAAACCCCAACTAAGACCATGTAAGGTATGTATCAACCAGTTCTGAAAAAGGTTCCCACTGGAATTATTCCAGACTAAAACAATGAGTCATCCCCTAAGGAATCCTGTCCTCACATGAAATATATAAATCATTGTCCATTTTGGAAGGATTACGCCAATAGCACATATCATTAAAATGTTATTCCTTTTAAAAGTGCTAAGACAAAATCCAGCATTTTGTTCTGTAGATCCTGATTTGCAATGTGAACAGGAGTCTCACCACAGTCCCCTAGGGACAGAGTCACAAGGACATTTAGTTCCTGCGTAGTCAATGTATGTTCCCATATGCCTCTGCAAATCTGGGCAAACGCAAACAGAATCAGAGCTTTCAGAGGTTTCCTCCCTTTTTTCCTTTTCTTTTTTTTTTTTTTCCTCCCATGAGACACAAAAGCTCCGTGAGGTGGTTGTGGTAGAACAGAAAAGAACATAACTTCCTAATGTAATGCTCCAAAATCTCAATGCTTGAAATCTATGCAAGAGTGTCTTACAACATGAGCAGTTTCATTACTTCCCAAATTAGAATACTGTGTCTGTTTTATAGGCCTGTTATAGAAATTACTGAACTCCTGCTATTTGCTGGGGAGGACAAAAAGATGATGTGCTACCTAAGGGAAAAATAAGTCTGTAAACTCTCACCGGAAGGCATAAGGTTAATGGCATAAAAGTTGCAGTAGACGGAACGGGCTCATTATACGACATTCCCAAAGAACAGGTTTTACTTTCTATAAAATGTTTCCCATTAGAAATTTAGAATGACAAACACACTTTTCAATGCATGATTTTAAAGAAAGACTGAAATGTCCTACAGATAAATCAATTATTAGTCTTACATATAATTTGTTTTTCACAGACTCCTAAATGCTTCACTCAAAATCAAAGTCTCACTGAACTACATATTGTACAAAGAGATGAAAGGAGCTGCTTTCTTATTGAGCAAGCTTGCCTAGGAGGACAAGACATGCAAGAGATAAGAGAAAGGAAATCTTAGAGATAGGTACCCAAAAAACCAAAAGAACAACCTGTTGAAGATTACCGAAGAACTCAGTGCCAAGCCATCATCTAGCATTTGATCCACAAGGACCTACTTTCCTTCCCAGCTGATCAAAAAACAGAAGAAGGAGGAGAACTTAGAAATCAAACACTCTGTAGTTCTCGGGGGGGTGGGGGGTGGAGGAAATCACAAATAAGCTATGTCCTATCTAATGTAATTGTGGATAAGTTATTCACTAATAACTATTAAATAAAAAAAAATTTTCAACTCTTCAGATTAATTTTTATGAAGTAACCTGTCAGCACCAGTTTACAGAACTGCTTAGCAGCAGGTGTTCCCTCCTTGTGCTGCGAGGGCAAAGGACACTGAGCTTTTACACCATCCTCAGCAATATCCAAGTACTGCGTACCTCTCTCCTGGCAAGACAGTATCTCTGTATATGGAAAACAAAGAATAAAACAGGGGTTTTTTTTCCCATTTTATTTCATCAATCCACTCTCTGTCCCTGGCAACCCCAAATTATCATTGTAGAAACCAATTCAAAGTTAGGCAAGCACAGGCTCAGCGTATTCAACCAACTATTTAAGGAGCACTAGCTGATCTTAAATCTACTCTCACCTGATCTTCCTTGCACAACAGAAGCCCACTGCCTCTTGAACCAACAATCTGACAGATACACCGCCTTGATAGCCTGTGCACCCACTAAAGCTGTCTCATAACTTCAGCTGGAATGACCGGTCTCTAACATCCGTGGCAAGAGAAATAAAAAAGGGATACTCCATCTTCAAAAGGAAAGTCACTAACCTACATACTTAATGAAGACATCTTTAGCATCTTTCCTTTGGGGCTTTTTTCTCTGAAAGCATTTCCTTCATGGTCTTTGCCAAGTGTTCACAATGCAACTTTACAAAAGCAGCACCATTTTATTTTGCATCCTGTAGAGACAGTGACCATTAGTCACAGTCAGAATCACATTTATACCACTTCTCAGGCATCTATGACATGAAAGAAGAAAACTGGTGAACACTGACAACACTGCTTAGTCACTATTACTTCATTCTGGCCCACTCTTGACCAGTTACATCACTGTTTTGAGATGTATGGTTTAGATGCTAAGGTCAGCATTTTAAAGGTGTTCTACCACATTTCCTATGAAGCTGAAGTAACACAATCTTTCTCTCTGGTCAAGTCTATAACATTAAACACATGTGGTACAAAGTCTCAGTGTAACAGAGGAATTTGTTCTTTTTAATGAATAAATACACATAAACAATCTAAACAATCACGCAAAAGGTTACACAAGATTATTTTTTTTTTTTAAGTTACTCAGACAAACATTATAGACATGGTATGCTAGAACAGATAAATAAGTTTTTTTCAAGCTTATCAATGATTGTTCCAAACCAAGCTTTAATTCTACGGTACATTCCAGAATATTAAATAAATCATAGGACTCAGAGAAGGAAAAAGCTTAGTAATGTGCTTAGCAATCAAACCATTCCTCATCGCCACCAGAATAGTTAGCTCCTTACAATATACCCTCAAGTATTTTTTCTGATTAGTTTTAAGTAACTTATACATACTGCTACTACTGCTTCCTTTGGGAGAACATACCATAGGCTAATAGCTTTCACCTCTAGGAACTTTTTCCTGATGTACAGTCCAAATATGCCTTTTTGCTCAGTTTTACCCCACTAGTTCTAGTTAAAACTCCTCTGTATCAGGTGAAATACTTTCTCTCAGTCTGGAGCATTTCCATTCTGTTATTACTTGTGGGCAGCTCTCCTGTACATCACTTAACACTTGCATTAAGGCTGACAATAATCTAAACATAGTAAAGCTCAGTAATACAGGAAAAGATTAGGACTGCTCCAGCCCCCATCAAGGAACCACATTTTAGACTTCTTTTATAGATTTCAGCAGCTGTATCAGCAGCATAATATTTTGTAAAGCAAGTAATTTGAGTTTCCAGTGCTCGGGGGGGGGGGGGAAAAAAATCTCTATCTTCTTGCATAATGTTCATATAAATGCCTTGACCAAGTATTTACTTTTTCAAAACCATTATAATGTAAATTTACTATATGTAAACTCATAATATACAGAACAAGAAAATCACAGAACACAATTTTTAACATACCATGATCTATCCTCAGGCATCCATGGCTTTGAGGACAGCCATCATAAAATCAGTCATTTTTGAAATATTTCAACATTTTTCTTAGGCACTATATTATAACTAATAACGATTGAAAGATAATCAGCTATTTCATTGATATCATTGAATGATAATGAGCTGTCATTCTGCTCTTTACTCCTGTTGATAGGAAATGCAAATAACAGTAAAGCTGTGAGTTTAAAACATAGTTTTATATACACTATAGAAAATAAGTACTGGGATATAAAAATAAGTACTGGGATATAGTTTGGCACTGAGAAAAAAAAAAAATTATCAAAGACCGGATGAGCAGTTTGACTGAGTCATCACAACAGTTCCCTTGGGCCAGTCACTAAGGACATGATCCATGACCACTGAAATCAATGAAAAGATTCCCACTAATGCCTCTAGGCTGTGGATGAGGCCTTTAAAATCCCTGTGTCTCTTGGTTTTCATCTATGAAGTGGAGAAAACATTTTACTATCCAAGAAAAAAGTGTTGTGAAGATGACTACATTAACCTGTGCTTAGTTAACAAAGTGATGTGAGCCACATATGTATCTATATGTACAAATTCCTCAAACAATGAAGTGGAAAGATCCTCATAGCTGAAAGCTCTAAGGGAATTATTATTCCCATTAATATGCAAAATCAGACACAGTTTGTCATAAGGTTAGGAATACATGACTCACGTGGATATCAAGGGCTCATATTTATGTTCCACTTTGCATCAAATCATAGTTTGCACAAACAATACTTGACTTTCCTTCTCTTCTTTCTTAAATTATTTTATTTTTAAGCCCTCCCTTCCTCCTCCCATCCCCCCCCCAAGCAAGAAGCTGGCAAGAGATGTGGAGCATCTGGGTTAGAAATGACAGCTGGTGGGTGAGACAGCATCAAGCTCTTTACTGGCTTTTACTTTGGTCTTCTGGGAATGAACCAAAATGAGACTTCTTCATAATAATCACCCCATCTTTTGCCCTTGAATAAACTTCAGAAGTGATCATGAGCCAAGTCCTCTTTGGGCAATCAGAAGGGGTTCTTCATAGCCCATATACCAGAGTTGGTTGGAAAACAGAATCTCTGCCCCGTGGGAAATTCCAGTGTTCCAAAACATGCTTTGTGCTCCAACTTGGAACAAGTAAAACTTTTTTCAGTATGAAGGTTTCCTCAAAAAAATTATCTTGGAAACATTAAATGCTAAATGTAATGTTACTTAGAACTAGAGCATGATATAGACATAGAATACTGAATGAGATACGAGTATTAAATTTAATCAATACCATTTAATATTAAACATTACAACATAAAAGAAGTCAAGCAAAATTGAAAAAAAATGAAAATGAAATAAAATTCTATGTGGAAAAAGTAAAAATGTGTTACTCAGACGAGCTTAGGCAGAGCACTGTGTGAACATAACTGCTGTTTGAAATAATGAAGACAGCTTAGTACCTCTCTGGGGCACTTCTTTTGGGACTGCAGAAAACACTGTCAGTGTAATAAAACCATTTTATTCTTATATGACATTTAATACATTCCTGGGCAGGTATTCATCTAGGATTCATTACTGGAAATCTCTATGGCTGTAATGATCTGCACTGTTTAGTGATTGGCCCTCAAGCTTTAAATTGCTACCTCATCTGTAACACCAAAAACCTGATATAGTAGGATTTATTTTCCTTTCAGTAAAAGCTATCTTATCAGTTTATTGATACTGCAGCTAAAAAGCAGTAAATACCTTTTGTTTTATTATTTTAATGGGAAATACATCCCACGCCTGTATTTAAGCCCCACACCTTAGTCCTTTGTTGGGGAAAGGACACAGACAATGAGCTCTCTATGAGAGAGGCCTGCGTAATGCTAACATGGTCAAACCTTCTTGTGCAACCACAGAAATATCAAAGGCAGGTAAGGAACAACTGGAACCTTAGAGACAGAATCCTTTTCACAGACATTTGACTAATCTGATGATGTAGCCGTAGCGCTATGTGCACCGGAGCAATGAACTTGCCTATACAAGCAATAACCTTTTGCCTGTCAACAGGGTTTACCTGAAGGGAAGCAGCACCATCGGTTTTGTACAGCAGGGCTTCCTACCAGCCACAATTACGTTATGAATACTTGGGTTATTAGGCTATAATGTAAAAGACTAATGTATGTGCGGGTGTATGAGATCGAGACTGACTTCATCTGCACAAACGCCCTGATTGACTGAAATGTGATCACAGGGGGAAAAGAAAGGAGAAAACTAGACCAAGATGCCTTAAATACGTGACAGCAGCACTACTGGTATGCTCCTGATATATCAATAGACAGCTGCAGAAAAGTAAATGACAGCTGCAGCAACCATAATCGGGGCATTAATCAAAAGGAATCTCTGTATAAGAAATGGATGGGAGTAAACATGAAAGTGTAAAGTGCTCCTTTGGGCATGTGGACTCATGTTTGCAGGTTGAGATGTAAACAGACAACCTCTGCAGGCCAGATCCAAGTCTCTTTGCAGTTACTGGAAGATTTCTACTGAACTCGATCAAATTTGGATCAAATCCTATGTGAATACAAACATTTCTTCTTCTGGTTGCACAAGACCACTCCAATGATTTTGCTGTTGGTCCCTGTGAGGAACGAAGGGCTGCATTCATAGGAGCTGTTGGTGACAGATGAGCTACCATTTGCTTGTTCTTCTCTGTGACCCTCCCTCCCTCTATGGCCGACTCCTATTACTGAATGCTACAAACCTGATCAGGGTCTTTGTCCCCTTTCTCTCCTACAACCCCGTTCATTATTCATGCTGACACACAAGTGGTCCTGATTTCTCAGGATATTGTCCATCATTCCATTATACAATTACATTTTAGCTTCTCCATATCTCAAACTGCTTCTCCAAAAACAATTGCTTAGGAGCCAGGGATTATTTACTGGCAACCATGAATATGTCAAACCCTCCAGATGTTTATTATTACTACTACTTTCCAGGGGTGTCAGCCAACAGTTCTGTTTGTGGCTCGCCCTTTACCAGGACATCAGATAACTGCAACTTATAGTCCTGAATTTACCATTGGTCACCCTTTGATCCACAATTCGTTTTGCTTTCTGCTAGGCTGGAAAATGTTTCAGCATTAGTCCATAAAACTCGTCTCACCACATTGTTGGTATTGAAATACTTATTTATCAGCCAAAGGGACACTACAGACTGTTAACAAAGATTGATTATGAATTTGGCCTTGTAACTGGCTGACACTATTGTGGCAGTGTGTATAATTGGCAGATAATACAAAGAATATTTTAAATGGCACAAACTTTACCCATCATTCAATGCCCAAGATTACCTCTGTATTGGGAAAGGTGAACTTTCCAACAGGACAGAGAGACAGACAGTGTTCTTTAACAATTTCATTCTGCTTCTTCCAGCACATTTTTTCCCTCCTCAGTGAACAGATTTCTGCTCTTCTTGGACCTCAACTTTTTAACTGGCAATAGTTGCAGGAATATACCCTTCAAATAACTAAAATAAATCAGTGGAGCCCCCCAGGCTTCCAGATAAAACTCCATGCACACAAGTCCTATTAAAATCAAACTTGTCCTGAACTCCAACGAACACAATTGAGTCTGTTCCTTTTCCAAGCAACATCCCAAAGAGAGAAAGTGCCCCAGGAGGGAGCGCTGAATTGGTAAAATGGATTCCTCCAGCAGCAGCCTGCTACATAGAATGTGTGCCAGGTACTGGGTGGAGAGAATGCAGGAGATGAATGGACAGTCTCCCGGGGATTTCTACCAGCTGCCTGCAACTCAGAACTGATCTAACCTGTGCCATGGGTGGGGCAGGGCGTCAGGAAACCATAATCGCCTCCCAGCTGTTCCTTCCTTCCTCCACCCATGCTCATTGCTGCGGAAGCCAAGCACAGAGAAGAGTTTTGGCAGGATAACAGTAATGTGCCAATAGCAGAACATGTGTTTAGCTCATCTAATTCTTCTGTAGATGCAAGGATCAACATGTCTGTGCTACTCGCCTAACTCCTCATAAAGGAGAACACTGGCTTATACAAAGCAAGCTAACAGAGGTAAGAAGCAAACAAGTGGTTCACCTGCAATATTTTTATGGATGAAACTCAGTTCTGTTTTGTTTTTGCTGTGGGAAAATTCCTGCTACAATAATAACTTTCATTTTTACGGATCCCTCATACCTAACAAATTGACATACTATTTATTTAAGCATCACTTCACCCACCACGGAAATGGAGCAATCTCCCGGGTAAAACATGGTGCCTATTTTGCAGCACTGCTCCAAAACTTAGGAAAGATGCACAAACTTCTGATCAGTTTGTAACAGTAAATGGTTAGATTTTCAAAGGTGTCTAAAGCACCTGAAAGTATCAGCTCAGGCTCTTACAAGCATCCAAAGTCAGGCAGAGTTCCTGGTAATTTCCATTAGTGTTCAAGCAGAATTGAAAATCATAATAAAGTCCAATAGCTAACTGCCTTGGGAGTTTAGCCTGAGAAAAATGTCACTTGAGACAGGCAGCGATCATCACTATGCTAGAACCTAGCTTGGCACACCACCATCAACAATCTTCTTGAAAAGCATGCCAGAAAAATCTATTTTTCCCCTCAAGAAAATAAATTCTTCTATCTTTGAACTTAACAAAGACATAAAATTTATTCTACTGAAGTAGACCCTCAAAGTCACATTAAATAATGGAAAAGGATAAAAAGGACACAAGGTTACTTTATTAGTAACCTTGCAAGATATTTGTGTTCTCAGAAACTTCCACGACAGCATTCTTCCAATCCATCACTGTTAAGCTTTCAGACCTGTTAGATACCATCCAGGTGGTATGGCTGTAAAATTAATAGGTACAACCATCAAATTGCAAAGCATGTTCATCTTTGTACTGTTCTGAGAAATTTTGCACTCAAGTTTAAATATCAGAGGTTAATTCTGAGCTTAAAAACTGTCCATGTTAGAGACCACGACTCATGTGGTACTGAAGTTCAGATCTGTATTTAAACAAATATAAGGGGATTATTAGCAGAATGCTTTATATATGGACCACCAGCCATTGGAATTTCTCCTTTCTTGCCCAAAACAAAGTCTATAACTTCCTGGTCTGATTTCAAAACTATTTTACCCATAAATCTCTGAAAATGGTTGCTGATTGGGGATATGTTAGAAGACTACTAGAGATGTAAGGAGTTTTAAATCTATGCATTATCTACCTTACTGAAATGAATTATATTAAGCTGTGTTAGTGCTCCTGACCTTAAAGGTCTCAAAAACCCAAGCCTCAAAATCCCTCAGTAAAACATAAACTTCTTTTTATTCCCTTTCTGTATTTTGACTCTTTAGGTGTAAAGCTTTTCCCTAAAACTAAGATTCTTTGGTGAAAGTAGCACGTACCAGATTAAGGAAATTGGGATATTAAGAACTGTCAATAAAAGTAGAGAAATTATTTTTCTACTTTTACTCTTTTTTTCTATTGTTTCTGATATAGTTCCAAGGAGGTGTAGAAGATCCTAAGGCGTATAAGCTAAATGCCTGTCCTGACAATTTTAAAATACAAGAAAAAAATGAAACTGCTAGTTACAAAGAAACTGGAATACATTTTTCGTAACGTGCATCTTGCCGAGAAGAATCACAAAGTAGAGAGCAGAGTAGCATAACATTCCAGCATGAATTCTCTGCAGACTCTCTCACAGGCTGCCCGAAGCATTTTTTTATTGCCAAAGTGATGTCAAGCATGGTAAAAAACCCAAAAAGCTCTAATCTATCCAAGTTTGAACACTTATACTGAAACAGCTCTGAAATATTTACTATAAGACACTTTCCCCAATGAAAAGCAGAGATGAACACTTCAGTTTCCAAGAGAGAAAGAGGAAACAAATCACGCCCTTCAGGTCTGTAATGGAAAGAGAATTGCGGTACGTAGCTTTCCCCCCTCCTACACCAGTGAATTTAACAACAGACCCAAGATCTCTCTCCTACTGAGATGGGAGGGAGACATCCCAGCACAAGTCTTATGTTCGTTCATTGGAGGAAGGGAAGGTTTCAGCCAAACCAAAATGAAACTAAAGTTTTCCAACAGCCAAAATCAAGGTTATGAAATCCCTCACACTGTTATTCTGTGTTCCATCAGTAAAGAAGAAAACTTGTGTTGGAGAATAGCAGACTAGGTTTTCCAAAGCTTTCTCCACAGGGAAGGGACCTGGGTCACAGAGAAGGCTGAAGAGAGCTGGCTTTCTGGCAAACGAGTAGCTGAGCAGGAGGAAAAAGTACTAAAATCTTGAGATGGACTGGTCTGCTGGCTTTTTCAGGCTGTGTTAATGCTAAATTGCATGGTGTATAGCACAGCCCTGATTACACAGCCTTCACAGGGGAAGGGAGTCTTTTGTAAATGCGATATATGGACTCTACATTCAACTGGCTTCACAAGAAAAGTCGTTCAAGGGGCTTTTTAAGCTTTTAAGATGAAGACACACACAAGTCATTCTAAAAATCACATCATGGAATTTAAAAATGTAAAGTTCAGAGATATTTAGCTAGTTTGAATTCAGCCCCATCTCTAGCAAAAACCAATATACGATATGAGAATAACCAGCACGTAAAGTCTTTATCAAAGAAACCTTAAAATAAAATGAATTCGTGCCACGCTAACTATACTCGTGCCAATAATAATGTTTCCATAATAATTTAAAAGGAAAAGGAAGAGTTGCTCAGAAAACATCCCAATGACAAGGCGATGAGGTTCCACAAATGCAAGACATGGGCAAAACACATTACATGTATGACGAGGTATAACGCTTTCATTGCTGGTTGCAAGAGGAAAACCTATTCTACATACGCAAGTCTGCCACGTGGGAGTAATGTGATCATTTTTACTGAACAGCAGTAAAACTTCATAGCATCCCACCCCCGTTTGTATCCTGTAAACATCACTTCCTGATAGTCCTTCATGTTCTCCAATTTAGTGTAAAAAAACCCACTTCCTTGCATCTCAGAGTTAATGAATATAGGCTGAGTCTTACTATTAGCATTGCATTTCATCTATAATGCTCTGACGTTCTCAAATATAGTTTTAAAAACTCTTAACCTCTACTTTATCTGTTTACTTAGTAGTAAGGTGGGAACATGAAATTGTCTGCAACACACTGTATTTTGCCAAGTAAAATCAAGCTCGGTTGTAGTATTATTAAACAGCATGATATCTATCACCATGGCTAACACCATGGACTGAGCCAGGAACCTTAAACGATGAATCACTATAGCCTGAGCTAAATCCAAGTTCTGTTCTTGTGGTTTTTATTAGACATTGCCTGCTTCACTGGTCACTACAAGAATTAGACATGTCCTCTCCCCAGTGAATTCAGCCTTGGGTTTTCAAGATGCCTAAGATAACACTTTCCTCCTAGATAGCATTTTTGTGTGAAAGGCCTCAGAGCATTTTATGAAAAAGATTAGGTTCATCACGTCCACACGAGCAAAATGAGTCACATAGATGAAGTGACTTATCTGACATCAAGCACAGGCCAAAACACCAATTAAACCCAGGTATTCTGAAAAGGATATGGACAGCTCAGAGATACATGAATATGACAGCAGCCACCTTCTAAAATGCTGTAATTGATCCAAGTCTTTGGGTTCAGAATGAAGTATCCTAAAATTCACTCACTGTTATGCCAGTAAACCCATGGAAGCTAACACCTTAATAAAAGATTTCAGGATTTGACACAGTGCGCAGACAGGCCAAAGGTTTTTTCGCAGGAAGGTTTTTTCGTAAACTTCAAAGAGCTTTGAATTAAAATGAAATCCATGGCTATTGCCAGCTAGAGCTTCACACAGATCTCAAACGATTCACTAGAAATATGACATCATTCAGTGACCTAACTAAAATAAGCCTGTGATTTCAATAAAGCACATAACAAAAAAAAAAAATATTTCAAGAGCATCATCCATTGCATTGCTTGGTGGTCCCAAGAAAAAGTCAAAACTCTAAATAGAGAATCCAATATGACTATCATTATTCTCACAATAATTATTGTTGCTAAAGTAATATTGTCCTTCTAGATCAGCTGTGAAGCCCAAGTGTAAGGCAGCTGGGGACACACCTCTCCCTATGTCTGTGCTGCACCCAGTCTTGGGACAATAACAGAACTTCACGCATTTGGCTTGATGCTAACTCTGACAACTATCAATTTTTTTTTTTTTTAAACTATGCACACCCTCCTATGATTTGCATTTATTCTAGCTACAAGTAAATATTAGATGCAAAGGAACGCTTTCATAAGGAATGAGAGCAAAGCTCAGCATGCACAAATTCAATTTAAACAAGTTCTAGTGGTAACTGTACTTTGTACTTGGGGTCTATTTTAAAATTGCATCAAATATTAATTTTAATAAAAAAAGACAGAGGAAGGGAGGCGAGATTGATAACAGTTATATCCATATATTTTCTTTTTAATGTTGGCCATCATGGCACTTTCGCTCCACTTCACTTTCTCTCCACTTTCAGGCTATTTTATATTGCCAGACTGTCCCAACAAGGACTCCAGCAAACAGTGAAATCGGCACCAAGGTTTAATTTCTCCCTCTAATGCATCCTGGTTCCCTTTAAGAGGCCAGTAATTTTTCTGAATAGCACATCTTCATGGCCAAAGACAGAAAGTAAAACACCAGTCTGAATGCACCCTGGTGACAAGAGGTGAGAAGACTGAACAAACCATTTTGGATTGCCCATCTCTGTGTGTGTCCTGACCCATGTTACCACTCAGACTCCTTAGGGTGGGCATGGTCCATGCTAACACAACTATGCAGCTAAGGCCAAACCCCCTCCAGGTCAACAGGTGTGGAAGTGCTGTGAAAGTGTTTCAAGGTCTATTTAGTCACAATTTTTCCATTTATATCTTTTCTATTGGAACAAGAAGAATTGCTTAAGGAAAAAAAAAGTATACCTCTTTTTCTGCCAAACATTTGGCAGAAACTTGAATTTTATGCACTATAAGAGCAGCAGGTAAGTTGATTCAGTTGTGAGCATCTCCCTCTTCTTTCACTTGTTCATGGTATACTTAGTAAAAAAAATGTAATGCTAGTGCCTGTTGGAAGGCAAAGGATCTGTGCAATATTACAGTCTTGTAACACACATCTGAAGGGCTGGAGTTGCAGTATAAAAGAGAGGCACACGCAAACTTCACTGGCAAAGCATGCATTTTAAATAAAGCTTCAGTGCTCAAAAACAGACAGTCTCCGTTCTCATTCTGAGTAATGTCTGCCTTCTATTCAGTAGAATGGCCCACAATGAAAGTAACAAAGACATGCCAGATGAAAAACATCACGCTGCAAGATCCCTGTATGCTGGAGAAAATCCTGTAATTGCTTACTGAGATATTTCCCTCTGAAAATATGTGGGGAATAAAGAAGGGATGCTTCATGTTAAAAAAAGGGGGAGGGAAGGAAAAATGAAAACAATTTATGTCCAGACCATTCCCTTTTAAAGTTTTAGTCTGATCAAAATCTGATTTCCGTGGTTTTTGCTACGGAGCTTGTATGGGGCTTCCCCAGCTCAGCTCCTGTAAAGATCAGTTCATATTCATACCAAAAAAGTGCTTGTCACCAATTCTGCTAAAGTAGGACTAAGGGCTTTGCTAGCAACGTCCAGCTAGGAGAAAAGCTTGTCCACATGAAGGACCTGGAAGGTGGCCTGCAGTAATGGTGTCACATGAATGCCAGCTCTCTGTGTTAGAAGTGGCCACAGACACTGGTTAGTAGAGGTAGTCACACAGCACACAGAGATACGCAAACATATTGATTAGTAAGGACACTCAATTGACCAGATTTGTTAATGTCATATTATTCATTGTTACGTATCTTTATTAGAGAACTGATTCAGTTGCCTGAGGTCTGTGGAGAGACTTGTATTCATTTCATTTGGTTTTACATTAGCTTGTTTTATAGGCACCCTTTTATTTGTGCTTATGTGCTTCACAACTAATGAACCATCCGAAACTTCTTATTCAGATCAATACTCATTTTTCTTTTCAGAATAACTATTGTTCATTTTTCTATTTCATTTTATAGTAATGGAACATTATTTAGAAAGCATTAATAGAAGGCTTTAGCCTACTGAGATCGTACATTAAAAATCAAAATGCATAGGTTGCAAATCATCCATTCATTAAAATTAAATTCTCCAAACTATTCAGGAAATACTTATGCATGAAATTCACATTCATATGAATTCTGTTGGTGAATGATCCAAAAGGAGTGGAAAAGTTTAATACTATACGCTAATGTATTCGTAGCAAACAATATTATCAAAACTGTCAGTTAGCAGCAGCAACTATATAACTTTACCTGGTCCTAAACAACACAGGAAGATGAAAGGGAGATAAAACTAATGCACAGTATATTACTAGAGAATAACAACCTGCCTAGAGATTCTCCAGTCACTTTAAGTCTTTGCCAGAAGGTTGGATGCATTTCTGAAGCTGACATTTTAGCTCAAGCCGAAGTTACAGCCCCATCCCAAATCATCAGAAATTTGATCTCTGCATTGCGCTCAGAATTGAGATCAGAATAGTCCCAACTGTCCCCTCTGGCATTCAAACCTATGAATCTTTGAATAATGTCATCTTTGAACAACAGATACAGGCTATTGCTCTAAACTGGCGGCATTCATTAATCCCATGTTCTATGCGGATGCGTTGCTGCCAAATAAAAACAAAAAAATACCTGTGGTACTTTGTTCTTTCAGGCCTTCGCTGAGTTTGTAGCATCACCCATTCTCACACTCAAGCATCCCTTTCAGCATTTGGGAAACTAGATTTACAGATGGTTCCGGTGGGGACAACTGGTGAGGAGAGGTGGGGGTTTCCTAACCCTCTGTCACAAACCTGTCCAGCAAATGAGGCTGACAGCACCAATTATTACATTAAATATGATAGCTGAGAGAATGAACAGAAGTTAGGCCTATTTTTGGAAAGCACACCACCTTTACTCCTGAAACTGATATATCTATAGGCACACATACTAGCAATACAAATTTGGAAAGCAAGCCCCTGAGGGAATTAAGGTTCACTCACAAGTATGCTGAAGGCCCATTTTAGCCAAGGACATACGTGTATGAATTCCTATTTTTCACTGTTTCTGTTATGGCAGCACTTTGAGATACATCCAAGATAAGGGCTCTGCTGCAAAAGACACTGGGTTAGCATATGCTACAAAATAGTCCAATAAATAAAAAGCTTACAGCATAAATAAAGACGACTGATCAAAAGAAAGAAAATCGGGAAGTGATTTGCAGATCACGGAGCACGTAAAGCCAAAAGAAGAAACATGAGGCAAGTGGAGTGCACTGTCTCCCCAGAAGACAACAGATGTTATCCGATTGTTTGTCAATGAAATCACCTCTACAAAGGACCAACCTTGAAGCATTATCTACTAACAGAAAGCTCGTCGGAGCTCTGCCTAAGTGGAGACCATTGGACCAGGCAAAATCTGGGGTAGAGAGAAATGATTACATAAGCAACTACCTACTGAATGTGTATGAAAAGCTTTCCTTCCACAAAATCAGCTCGGTGCACTCATTATGGGCTGAAGATCTGTTATTACTATTGGTGCAGCATTTAGGTATTAGGTTACCGTTACAGAACAGTAAAAATCTGTCTCAGGAACCTAACGTTAAGCCATATGTTCCCATTATAGCATGATGATTCACTGTTAATCCAAAATGCCTTCAGAACTAGGCACAAGATGTGATACAATTCATTCATCATTTTTCATCTAGAAGAGAAGAACAGGCTGAAGCAAGCATATTTGGAGGAAGGCCTTTATGATGGGATTTTCAGCCTGGTTTCTTATGGAAAGGGGCTTAGACTATGAACTTTCTATCTCCCAAATTTTGAACCTGTTGCTCAATTTTAACGTCATTTAATACAGGGCCAAGACACACATTGTTCCCATAAATTTTGTTAAAACGTATAGCTAGGTAGAAGAAAGATCCAAATTAGCGATTCCCATCTAGGGAAAGGCTGCAAAGCAATCTCACCTCAAAGTATGTATGTATAAGGACAGAGTCTTCAGAAACTTTGTTAGCAGTCCCGAGACTAACAAAACTAAACAAGAATAGGTGCCCACAGCACAGACTGCCTACATCTAGAGATTTGTGAAAGAACACAAAACCATACCTGTTCCAACATGTGAAAACATGGATAATATAATCTGTCCCAATGAGTTTTCAGCTGAAAGATGGTTACACAGTGACCTGAGGTTCTATTAATTGCTGTTATAGAGCAATCAGGAAATTTTAAAAGTAGAAGCTATTTGTATAGTGACTTTCTTATTAAGTCCTTGCACATTTGGAGAATTTAAGCTAATAATTATTTGTATAGCAGTAGTACAGCATTTGTTGAACAGCAGGTCCCAAAGTGTGAGTACAGATTTAATGCAAAACAAACTTATTGATATTTTCAAATTAATTACTGAGCCTTATCCAACTTTGAAGCAAGCTAAAATAAAGTTTCAGTTACATTTTCCCCAATTTAGTATTCTCATGTGAAGTAAGATAACATGTCATGGTTTCTACTTGGTGTATTTTGATTCATTTAAAACAGAGTAAGTCAATAGTGTTGAAAGCTCACCAGAAATTCTGTTTAGCGTGAATCCTTACCCAGCACAACTGTTGTGTTAACAACGATGTGTTCAAGCACATTTATATAGCCCCCAGGAAGAAATGTACCTTACCCAAAGCCTGACAGCAAGAAGATACCCTTTGACTTCAGGGAGCTTCGGATTAGGACTCAAATGATTAGTGACCTGGGGCAAAAATAGCACACTATTTAATATCACCTCTTTGGGCACTCAAATTATCATATTAAAATCCATTTTATCATTGGCAAAGTCAATCACGTTATAAATGCAAACAGATGTTTTAACGTGTCTCTGGCATTTGGCTTCAGGCAGAGTAAATTGAACATTTTCAATTTCATACAGTTTAGTTTCTGTGAAGTTAAAGTAAACCAAATGATTTCTCCCACAGCATTTTTACTCACTGTCACCACGCTGATGTTTACTTTGTCACACATGATAAAAGGCTGGCTTGCATGATGACACTGAACCTGAGTAGATTGAAAAATTAAGGGGAAGGGGGAGGAGGGAGGAGATTCACTTTTAACTCACCCTCTTTGCAAGCTGAGCTTTTTAAGATTTGCCCACCCATAAAACAAGACATATGATTTTGTTATACTTGGAGCCCGACTGTCAAAAACACAGTCAATATGTTATGTGGTATTGGGCTGCTTCTACTTTATACGATAACACTGTTATGCTAAGTCATTTTAAAACGCACTTTGATATACTATACACATGAGCTAATGCACATATGTATTTATGCACTGCATGCTTTGGAATGAAAAGGACAGGAGGCAGTGTGGGAAAAACAGGCTGAAGGGGAAAAAAAAGAAAAAAGAAAGAGGGACTCTACGATTCCCATAACTCAACAGAGCATATTGTTCAGTTAATGCATAGGCCAGTGCCTCTCAGGCCCCATCACTGGTTGACAGAATTAGATTCTGATTCATGCTCTGTAACTCGCTGTAATGCCAGCCAGGGACAAGAGCGTTCCATGGGAACGTTTCAGCGGGTCCCCTCCTTATCAGCTCCAGAACAGCTGCCAGACTTTAAGGTCGCTTGATAGAGAATTTAATTCTCAAGATTGTACATTAATTTCTAAATTATTTCTTATCCATGTGCTGTGATTTGAGACCGCATTCAATGCAGCCCAGCACGGGGCAAGCCTTTCTCATCCACACCCCTCCTTCCTGTCTGCAAACTTCCTTCCTATAGATTTACCCAGACATCTTTGAGCTAAATTAACTCCCTGTACTACTTTGACCAAGCACTAGCAGATGGGAAACCTGATTTTGACCTCACACTGGCTACCAGGCAGAGGGATTTTAAAGATTATCCTGCATGTGTAAAAAGTTTAGTTTATTCATCTCTCTTTAGCACAAAGTAAAGGGACATTTATTTTCACACTGCAGCTAACCACTACAGTAGTTCTTTACAATAATGATTTCCTACCCTATCAATTTGTTGTCAGGCAGAGCTCACTAATGGCTGTAAAATGGCTTGAAATCCCTGGACATATTGTGCAATTTTTTAATAAATATTACCTTGGTTTATAATCCTCTGCTCTTTCATATTCATGTTTTTTTATATACACTGCAGAATAAATACATGAAAACAATCAACCAATGATTGAAACTTCTGGCAAGCCAAAGTGGAATTAAATTACAGTGGAAAATTTCAGTATTAGAGTTTAATATGACCAGATCTCCCACTTTGCTTAAGACAGTTCCAGGTTCCACAATTGTTTCCTGGATGGATGCAGACTGTGCATGTAGTAAAACGAACTCTGTGTGCTAGAGGGAGAACCAGAATGCTCTCCTTCCCTCGATAAATTAGTTTGTCTGGTATTAAGTTATGAATCTAAAAGGAGCTCCTGTCCAGAAGGGTAGGTAACAGCGTGTGTATTGCCATTTCTCTGCTTTCCAAACTGCCTAGTTATGGGCAGTCCAACAGATTAGGTTAAGACGACAGGGCAAATTAATTTATTCATATTCTTTAATTCTAAAACCAAAATAACAGCTTTGTTCCAAATCATTTAAGCTGGGGGGGGAAAAAAAACCCAAACTAAATAGTGGTTCACATAAATAGCAAATTACAGGAACGCAGACTGGACCAGTGATCTCTCTGGCATGATGACACCATGACCAACACAAGCACTTCAGAGGAAGGTGCAAGAGGAGACACATTGAAAAAACGTTAAGAGGGAGCCACATTCCTCCTTATGCTGCCCCAAAAACCATTTGGCTTGTACCCTGACTTTACAAACATTATTTTCTTTTATCCCTGCTCTGGTAATTGTGAACATTCTCATTAGCCTTAGAATGGAATCCTACTAAATCTCGGGCCTCAGAAATATAAGAGAACCGCAAATTTATTATGCACTATATCAAAGTCATTTCTTTTTTCAGCTTGCTGCATTTCAACACTATTGCCTCCCTCCTGCTTCCCCCATCCTCTGCAACCTGACTCTTACTTCATTTATTAATGTTAATAGCTGTTCCCTCTTATTTTGTCATTTCAACATGAATAATGGAAGACAACCAACAGGCAACCAAGAGTAACTAAGAAAGAAAACAAAATCAAGGTCAATGTATAAAAAAAAAAATTAATTTTGTGCAATTTTATCCTGTACTTATTGAAATTGATGACAAATTCCAGACCATGGTTATAAGAAGTGTCCTGGAAATGTAATGTAAACTTGGGAGAAAAGACCTGTGTGTGCCCATGTTTCAGTCAAAAGATCTCAAATAATTGCTTGGATGGAAATAACCATTCTGAGGAAATAACGAGGTGGAAGAATGCTGATGCCGATGTGCACAGACATCCCCTCCTATGTATCATCATACAACAGGTTTATGTTAAACCCTATACACACATCAGTCCCCAGAGTTTATGGCCATAATTCCAAAGAACAGCAAGTGGTGGTATCATTGTCCAGTCTTCTCCCTAGCAGAGGAAAGGTTTTGATGACTCAAATATTTGCTGTGGAGACATGATCTACCTGTCAATGTCCTGGCTGGCCTCTGCTTTTCCCCACTGTGTAGACTATTCTTGTTACCTCTCAGCCCCAGATGGACTTACTTCTGGTGAAGATTTTTTGCCTGGTTTCCATTTGGTTTCTATCAGTAGAGTCTAAGGAATAGATTAGACTATCAATACCAAAGCTCACTCTCGTTTTATTAGAGAGGATTGATGAATTTGAAGTGCAAATTCTGTTTTAAATGCGGACTATTGCACTTAGGAAGAATGGCTTACATATGTGTCTTGCAATGTTTTCCATTCCCCTAAGAAAGTTGTGCATTTTAATTACTTGCTTACTGTTACTTCTGTAGTAACAACGGGTTACGCCCTTAAACCCATTTTAACAATTTTGATGCTATTAGCAGCAGCAGAACTAAATACGCCTAGGAAAGGTTGTGTCACATATCAGAAATTGTTTTTGAAGCCCGATCCCTCAGGCCACCACTCCTTGTTTTTCTCTTTCATTTAGCAAGACATGGAAGGATCATTTTTTTGTGTGTATTATTTTTTCATTATTTATTTTATTCCACTGGTTATTTGAAACTTAGAGGCAAGTAATTAAATAGAAGTTAACCAGCTCTCAAAGACTTCCTTTTGCAGTAAGACAGAAAAATATGACTACAATTTAGAAAAACAATGACTTTGTCTTTGTTTCTAACTTTCAGTTGGTTACCACAGACCTGATTCCCATTTATAATTTACATCACTGGCAAAATAAAGGGAAAGTAAAATAAGCATAAATTACAATTGCATTCACTTTAAGGAGCCCCAAGGAGCCAAATTCCACTCTCATACGAATGGACTGAAGCTGATTCCTCCAGTAAGAACATGGGCATTAGGTCTGTGCAGAAGTTGGAATGGGTATGTTTCACAATACTATGTGCCACCTATTGTGGTAATATCGCAAAGACTCTGAAAGCATCAAAAGAATAGTCACAGGAGAGGATGTGAGACTAGCTGATGATAGACAAGTAAACCTGAGGAGTTGAAGCAAAACTGGGAGAGAATTTATCCCAAAACTTACTCTCCACACACACACACACAATTTCTGGAAGCTTTATCGTTTTACGATGTGTTCTCTATTCTTCCAATACTCTACTGGTCTATGCCACCTCTGCAAAGCTGAAGATTACATTCAGTTATGGATGGAAACTTCGAGCCAGGATCTGATCTTGACAGACATAGTAGGTTCACTTGGTTGCAGAATAACCAAGCTTCATTCTTCCATTAATCTAGTCTAGATCAAGAACTGACCCATCAAATCTACCTCATTAGAAAAATCTGTTTTGTCAGACTCATTCTGTTTCCATTTCCTCAACATCTGCAGTACCAGCATAACCTGCTGTTCCTCTCTGCAGCTCAAAAGTAAGGACTTTTCTTTCCTTCAGATTATCATCTTGATTCTTTTGACCACTTAGCTACAGTAGCCTGTACTAGGAGTTTGGTAACAACAGTACACAAGAGTCATAGATTTAATATTTCTGCCTAACACAAACTGCAGAAACGTCTTGTGTCTGTGATGCACGGGGACGTGTTAGTGTAGATCTCTTAAATCTGTACTTGTTCCCAGGACTTGTTGCTGCAAGAATGCAAAGAGTTTTTCTTTCCACAAATAGATGTTGCAGGCATATTTGCTTAAACCCTTGAGGTTGATAATCAGCTATAGTTCTTCCCAGCCCAGCAACTGCTTGGGAACTGCCAAATATTGAAAATGGAGAGTCCATGAACCATCTCACAAAGATTATATGTGCTGCTATGAGAAGTGGGGATTGAATCTCCCATAGAGAGCTGTCTGCTGCTGATCTTTCCCAATTAACAATTGCCTAATGTGGGGGGAATTAGGGTCTAAATATCTTGGCACGACACTCTTTGGGAAAACCCCACTATTTGCTTGAATTTGCCTCTTACAGAACTGTAAAAGGCTTGCTGGCAATTGGAGGAAGAAGAGTATAAATAAGTAACAGCATTAGGCCAACTATAGAAAAGACTTATATCGAACGTATTTACAATGAAGATGGGCGATATTAGGGGAAAGTCACTTTTATTTCCCAAGAAAAGACAATGGGTGAGTTCCTTTTAAAAGGGTGGATCTCTGAAAGAATTCCTATTTTAAATGATTCTGAGGAGTTTAGCTTAGAAAGAATCTTTTCCCAGAGGAAGCCTGACAGAAAGGGGATTTCTATGATCTTGTCATGTCCTTCAAGCAGCTTTTCAGGCCAATAAACAAACATGGCAACTAGCCATCATGGGTGAAGCCAAGGAACACATGGCTTTTTTTTTTATTTTTATGTTGTCAAATGTCATGACACAAAAATTCATGAGAAAATGCCTTGCAGTTCCCAGGAAGCCTAAAAGGGGGAAGCCTCTTTATTAATAAAAAGACATCTAGACACCAAAATCTGCACTAGGACATAATGGAGCTCTCTAAGCAAAGAAAGGGAGGGGGGAGGAGGGGGGAGGGAATCTTCCTAGGAAATCCAAAAAGGCATCACAAAATTTAAAATGAGGAGGGGAGAAAACAAGTCTTATTCCTTTCTGTCTTTCTTAACACAATGTGCAATTACACAACATATATTTAAGCAACTTATACTTAGCCTGTGGGACTCCACCAGAAATGATTACAGTGATGAATAGCTTAATAAGATTCATAGCTATCCCCAAAGAAAGGGCCATGTCCTCCATGGCAGAAGAATAACAATTTGCTTAGCAAAAGCAAAGATGGAAAGTTCCTGCTAGACTCCCTTATTCAGTGTCACCCTCAGCACTGACCAATCTTGTGTGGCTGAGTTAAAACAGTCAAAAAAACTCTCCCAACCATTGCACGCCAAGATAATCACTGGCATGTTGGAGTCTTGCGATATCTCTCTTAGAAGTTCTGTTTCTCAGTGATATCCTAGGCAAAGACCAGACCCTGATTTTGCCCAAGATTGGCAAGGATGGGAAAAAAACGATGAGAGTTCAGAGCCATAACCTGCAATTAGATTAGTTTGCCAGAGAGAAGCAGGATGTTACCCCACTCGGGCTCACAGCCCTTTTTCAGGAGTGCCAAATTGTCCTGCTGTGTTGGCTGCACAGAGAGTTAGAAGAAGTTGCTTTAAAACTTCCAGATAAAGTACTTGGAGAGTAATGCTAGAGTCATGCTAGCATGGGCTGCGCACAGTGGACAGGCTTTTAAAAAACAGCAGTGTCTGCCACAAAGAAATCTGAACAGAAATTAAGCACTCCATCCAAAAGGCTTGTTGCATTTTGGATGGATCAGGAAAGATTGTACAAAAGCTAGCATTGCCCAAGTTTCTTCAGAAATGTGCACATCCTTCCAGGGAGAAAAGTATTTTCTTTCAGTTGTTGGGCTTTTTTGTTTGGTTGGTTGGTTTTGGGGGGTTTGTTTGTTTGTTTGTGGGTTTTTTGAAGCCATTTGTATTTTGTTGTCTCCTCTGCTGAATTTCATAGAAAACATGGAGCTGTAGCATCATTAGCCTTTTGGATTAGAATATACTACTTGTTCTAAGTTTCTGCTAATACATTTAATTCTGATTTTCAAATAAAATATCATTTAATTAAAATAAATTGTAAAGAAGAAGAACTTTTACAGGTATTAAACTAAAATCTGGAAATCTACAACATACTGCAACTGAACTTGTGTCTATCGTTGTTCAGTATAAATTATCAAGCCATGAAATCACAGAAATCCCTCAAGGCAGTATAAAATTAAAGACTTAGACCTCCAATACAGTTAGCTGTTTCTGATAAGAGCCCCAGCTCAGGACAAAGCTGCAAGTGACTTCTAAGGGACTGGGAATTCACCCATGCATCTACAAGTCATAGAATCTGAATGTCTTGAGACATCGTGCTTATTAACCACCAATCACACTTGATAATATTGTCACTGGATAGAAGATAGTGTTTGCTGTTCTGTTTCCCAATCCTAGACATCCAAGATCAAGTGGCATTTTTAGTAAGCAAAGACAATACTAGAGAGTCACATTGGGTTATGTCTTCTGATGCACATTTTCTCTCTGCTTCCTCTGCTGATTCACCCAAAAGAAACTATGAGAAAAACAGTTAAGCTGAAGTTAACCTTCAGCTGGAAGACACTCATGAGTGGATTATTGCCTGTCTGCTTCCGTCTTCCTCCTAATATGCTTTGTTGTGCAGTGAGAAGGAACTGAACGCCTCATCCTATGCCGGAAATGGCTGAATGTCAAACAGTGGCTGATAAAATACAGACAACGTTCACAGCCAAACTCTTTCCATGGTTTTGGGGATGTAGTTTCCACTTCATTCAATATGAGCGTCAGACTCACAGGCAGAAGGTGGCTCCTCTGTCTGCGAAAGCAGTGCCGTGTTACAATTCATATCGTGAAAGGACAGCAAACATGAACATTTGTCTAACCAGAGCTAGTCTCTGTACACATCATTGAAAATGCCATCCTCAGACCTGATCAGAAGGTGGCAAATCTATGGCCTTGACAATCTCCACTAATCCAAAAACCTCTCAGTCATTTATATTATTTGGCATTATACCTCCAAAATACGAGCCCACCAAAAATAATCTGACATAATATTGCAGATGCCAATCTCCCGAGGACTTTCGGCAAAAATAAACCCACAGCTGGATCCTTGCCACATTACTTAAGGAAGAATTGCATCTCTGAATTTCTAACCATACGTCAACTGCCTTATTACCTCTCTTGTTTCAGAGTCATTTTTACCTTGACAAAGGGGGTGCCGATTGCTCCCAGCCACCCTTCATTCTTACTTCAAGTGGTTGTGATATGGATTTATACAATTATTTTGAAGCTCAGAGCTTTCTGATTTTAAAGCTTTCTTTCTCTGTCCTGTTTTTTATGTCACCATCTTATTACGTAGCATAAACTGCATCTAATAATGAGTTATTAAAATTTTGATATTACTAAAATTCACATGAAAAGCCCCCAGTTTGTACTTTTTGATAAAAACATGCTCAAGAGATCTCTTTTAGAGGAGCTGTGTTGGTACATTTCAAAACTAGAGTGGATTTTCCTTTAAATAAATATTTCCTACTTTTTAGACTCCATATGGAAATCACTAGGTGAAATGCTATGGACTGTAGGTCTGGCACCATGACCATAATGGTCCTTTCTGACCTCAGAATCTATCCAAATGCTTTGACTTACAGTGCATTATTGTGCATCAGCATGAAAAGAAGCTTATTTTTTCCACATCATTTTTATGGCATTACTCAGGCATTTGTGAGCAGAACGTAAAGCAGGTCCAGCATGTCATGGATTTTGAAACCACTGCATTTGCATGTAAGAAACAGATGGAGAATTACATTGCCAAGAGTCTACCCTCTTTGTAGGAAACTAATGGGAACAATAGTATAAGAATGTCCAGTTTTAATTGAAGAATTGAAGATTAATTGAAGATTTGAAGCTATTTATGAGGTATTTTCTAATTAGTGATGGAAAACTGATTTTTGTTGCCATTGATGCAAGGAAATCTTCCCAAAGAAGCCATCCTGAAATGTTTTCTGACCACAAAGAATGTGAAAATATATAGAAATTATTACCTGTCACATAAGGGTGATCATACTCTTTGTTGATAACAGTATCAACCAAACACTATTGCAGGTATTTGGTACTTCAGAACACATTTAAGTGTTCCTATTACAGAAACCTGTTCTGTCTCATTATTTCCCAAGGTTCCTCTGCATGTATGCTGTTTCTACTGCCTTCATCTGCCTCTTCTTTATTAGACATTATCTTCTATGCATGGACAATCTCTTTGTGGTCTGTTGTTATGTATCACTGAGCCAAACCATGTCCCAGTTGGTGATGAGGAAGAGAGTCATAAAAGTCAACGTTTTTTGCTAACAGTTAATACTATATCATCATGGCTATGGCTCTTCCCCTAAGTTATGACAACACTCTGTTGTCCTGGCAATTATGGATCTTCTTGCATACAGGGCCTCAGCACCAACCTGACAGATTTGGAACCGTTCAAATCTCTCCCATTGTATTTATATTTCTACAAGACATCATGCTGCACTGAGAGCCAGCCTGTCCATACTCCTCTAAAAGATCCAAAAAGGATCCTGTAGTTTGCCTTAGACCCTGAAATGGATCTTCTTTTTCCTTTTGTGTTGGAAAGCCCTCACAATAGGGATTTCCTTTGAATCCTCCACCTTTTACTCTGCATAGCCCATGCCAAGGCTTGTACTCTGTCAATGTTGTTTTCCCCCTTCAGTTTCCAAAATGGAAGATGTGCCAAAGATAAGTCTAACAGAACATCACGGTTCACATAAGTGCTGTTGCAAAATTCAGCTGAACTCTACCAAGCGAAGTACTGAAAAGATTTTGCAACAAGACCTTTCTTCCACAGAAGCAAAATCTTAGGACCTAAACCCATGCTTATCAAGGATGCTTTGTTTTCACTACACAGGGAAGCTGGACTGTACCAGCAGACCTGATGCAAGGCTCAGTCGAAAAAAAATTCAATAGCTTCCAAATTAGCTCTTCCCTCTAAGTTATCCAGACTCCCTCATCCCAATTCCTCTATACAGACACCATGCAAGCAATTAAGGGAGTTGACAGAAATAAAATCTGAAAGTGGGTTAAACAACTTACAATATGGACTCTACAGCAATATGGTATGGCAAAGAGTAATACAGGATTACAGGCAGCAAGATAAAGGCCTAACTAATTTCTTTACATCAGCTATAATAACTATTAATTTCTTCCCAGTAGCATGCAAAATATGCTCAAAATGTCTCTTTTAATATCAAGAGGGAACATGAACTAGCCTGGATAAAAGGTCAGACCTATGAAAACAAAAAAGGCATGAAACACTCAGATTTGAAGGAAAGGATGCATCATTTAGAATATTCTAAGTAGAACAATCCAAATGATTTCAGTATTAGTGCCAAAAGAATCTGGACCAAAATCACACCCATAAATATTCAAGCTCATGCAGTAGATCTCCATCCAAGAAACAGGATCAAATATTCTGTATTATTTTTCTGTCTGGCTTTAGAAAGATTTTCTGGAAATGTCAAAGCAATCTATTTTACACTTGAGATAAGAAAAAACAATCAGAAAACATAGAGCACAAAATGTTTCAGAACCCTATTTAGACTCTTTAAGTATAATGGAAACGTTATCTAAAGGCTTGACCCAAACTTACCACAAGGTAAGATACTGCTGAGGCAGTCAGTCAAACAAACAAGTCAGCTATTATATTATTCTTGCAATAAAAGCAGTTGATGTGTCATGCAAATGCCACGTTGGAGGGGTGCAACAAGCCAACCCTTCCTCCACAAAGTTGCGTTATATACACTGTTTCTATACCACATATAGTCACAATTTATGAATATGCAATATTTATATTGGCAATGCTAGTCTAAGCATCCCATTCCTAAAGCTAATGTAGATATTGATACAAAGATAAGAGCTGAGGTTTTGCTGATGTAATGATCCATTTTGTATCACCTAGATTTAAAGAGACTTCCCTGAGAGACGTTAATCCTGAAGGCAGGAGCACTGCAGCTCCAAGGGTAGGAACATGGAGATACTTATGGAGCATAAGTCCATATGTGTTGGTCTTTTTGTTACATGTACAAAAATGTCAAGCATCAGGAAGAAAACAGGTTTGGACTTCATAGACTGATCCATTCATTCTTGCAGGACGGGATTAAAAATGCGTAAGCCAACTCATACACCAATTCTTCAATTTCATCCACCCTGTTGCTTATTCTTAATTTGAAGTTTTAACCTTCCATTTAAGGAAGGAATGATGTTGAGTTGTCACAAAGATGACTATGACCACAGATGGCAAATGATGACAGCAGTGATAATGAAAATATTTGCCATTAGCATGGAACATTTTGATACAGAGTCTCAGTATTTAGAAAGCCACATCCTGCTGCTTGCATCCATGGGCTCTTTGGCCAAGATGCAGAATTTGACGGGTGGGGCAGGATCAGTCAAATGCAGTATTCACTGGCTTGGGGAACTACACAGTGATGAATAGGGGCCCAGAGCGCAACAGAATAATGGTAGATGGAGACAGAATAATTTAGAGTCTGAGAAGGGCTCAAAGAAACTCCTAGAAATTATGGAGACAGAATTCTTCTGCAAGAAAGTAAATTAAGCAGAAAACAAATATATGAGGTAAAATTCCAAACAGAGCATTGAAATATTTTTCTGGTGCCACTTCCACCTAGCGCTCACCTATGAAAGGGTTCAAGGAAAGGCCCCCTGGATGAAGATACGCAGAAGTGTTTGAAAACGTTTAGTTATCCCAAACTGGCATAAAAGCATAAAGTGAAAAAAGACAGCCTTCAGAGGGATAATCCAGTTTTCTTGATATGAAAGAGGAAAAGCTGCTAAGTATTTCAAATGTATCTTGGACCTCAGTTAACTTGTAAAGAAAAAAAAAAGGTTAATTCTCACAGTTTCCTAGTAGGGAACACAATAAAGGAAATAAGCGGTGAATTTAGCAAGCTGGAGTTTCTGTATCCTTCACTCTAGACATCAAACAACTCTACCACGTTGCGTCAAGCAAAAGAAACAGGAAGGGAGAGATCACACAGCTTGAGTTCCTTGGCTCCAGTAAGGCCAAAGCACTGCTGCTGAGGAGGATGGAAATCCTATATTCTTCCTCTGGGGCAGGAAGTACCTGTAAACATCTCAAATATTCTGCTTTAGCATACTGTAAACAAGAATACATCATATCCACTGCTTCAGACCATATAGGGGAAAGAAATGGACAACCTTGGATTCAACCTAGAAGAGGAGATGGCAGGGGAACTGAGTCATAGCTTAAAAAAACAAGATTAAAAAGAACTTTTGGGAAGGGACAGGAACTGAGGTTTTAAGTGGGGCAATTCCTAAGGAAGGAAGGACACCTACTACCTATTCCAATAATATTTTGCATTTATGTAACTGCAGTGGCTGCCGTCCAAGGACCTGAAAATACTGTAGGGCTTCCAGTTAACCAGATTCCAAATTCCAGTGTGATTATAAAGCATGATTCTTCATTTTACAAATGCACCACTTAAGGCACAGAAAGCCACATGTTTTGGTTTGGTCAAAACGCCTAGCCTAGAGCCAGTTTTACACTTCCACCTCGAGGCCAACACTCATTAACTAAAGACCTCCAGTCAGTATAAAAGGTCATTCTCAAACAAGAATCAGCTGCTGTGCAGCAGAGTACATGAAGTTGACATTCCTAGCCATGCCTACCCAAATGGACATTATATGTACGGACTATACATTTGGACTTCCTATAACAACGTTTCTTATATGAAGACACATAAAACATGTATGGCTAACCTAAAGACTGTGTTCAGAAATTTGTGTCCAAAAACCATGTATTTAGATCTGTTTGTTGTCTCTTTACTGAAGGAAGATCCTGGGAAGCAGACAGTAACTCAAATCATAATTCTCTGTTTCTCAGTCCTGCTACTGTTCTAGGAGTGGATGTAATTTATTATACGATTAAATTTAAATTTTATTTTAGACAGACTATACCTCTCAAAGAACCCAGGACCTGAGCTGTCTCTGTGCTGACCACTATTTGTATGAAGGAGACTCAATGAATCTAAAGCCTGGCACTGACTGCAACAAAGCAGATAACAGGAAAGTGGAATAATTGAGGGCAAACTTCCAAATGTCTAGTTCTCTGGCTGAACTCTGTACCTTTAACGCAGAGCATTCAGTGTAATACCTGTTCCCAAAATGGCCTTGGGAAGCTCATTTAATCTTCTTCAATTTCCACTTGTGTAAGACAAAAATTATTCCTGCTCTGAGGAGCAGGATGGGATTTAATGAATGATTGAACAGCACTCTTGTAAGTGACTGTCAAGCAGCATTTCAGTCTCTGTACCCTTTTTTTTTTAAAGCACAGATACCCATATAGTCACATTACTGCTCTTTTACGCTCCATGCTGCCCACTGCCAAAAATACCTTTGTGTACTTGCTAGAAAAAACTTCCCACATCATAATCTGTTTTTAATTCGTAAAAAGACTGGACTATAAGCTTAGCATATTTCCAATTCTACATAGCAGTGTGCTAAGTATAAAGATCTTGACGACACTGAAGAACGACAACTGAGCTGTAACACTGAGTTGTAAGGATTACTGGAAGGAAGGAAGATGAGTTTGGTGACCGTGATATTTTGGGGGTGATCCAGCTAACTGCTGGACAACGTTGATTGATGCATTCCCATGAGGACCTAGAGGCAGAGCAATCAAGGTACTGTGATCAAACTGCTGATCACGGAAGTCTAGAGCATAAAGATTATGATGCCTGCAACGCTACACTACAGATAAGCCCAAACCAGGACAACCTCCAGATATGATCTGAATCAAGACTTTTTTTTTTTTTTCTAAACCTTTTAGTGTATAATGGAACGGACCATTAATATAAATTTTCAAATAGTGATGTCCATATCTCTAGAAACTCACCTGTCCAAATAGATATCACTGGTCAGTAACAGGGTTTAGGTTAAACTTCAGCAGACTAATAGACTTTTGCAAAAACTCTGTTGTTGTTCTAGAGCAAAAGAGAGAGGAAAGAATAAGTGTTAATGCCAGCAGACTAAGAGAGCTGTTTCCTTTATTGAATGGTGTTCCGTGGAAGGAGGAAATACAGTGCTATTATTACTCTAATAATTAAATCTCTCTGCACTTCTGTGGAAAAGGACAAGTCTCTCTTTAACGCAGCCCCAAAAAAGTGCCTGAAAACCATTAATAGAGATCCTCAATAAACCTATCTAAAGCCAGAACAATACACTTGAAATGTTCTACCAATAAGCCACGAGGCCTGCAGACATTTCAGCTGTAGATTCAGTAGAGATGTGAAAAACTTAGTTTTTAACTCCAAGTTAAGAGTAAATTACAAGTATTTGAAGTTTGAAGAAGGCTCAAATAGGAAATCTGAAATAACTGAAGGCATATCTTTGCTGCAAAATAATCCAAAGTAACAGCACCTGGAGGTATGCAGCCATATGCACAAACAAATCCAGCTGATTACTGTATTTTTACAGGTACTGCTTTGTACCCATCTCCCCAGGATATCAGACAGCATGTCCCATTACTCTTGTGGTACAGTGGGATGATTTGGTCTGAGGTTTTTTTTCTTCCCAGTGATTGAGGGAAGACTAGTCCTCCTTTATAGCTGTAATGGTGGGACTGTGGAACGACGATGGAGCGCTACCAGCATTTAAGTGCTTGCACCAATGCCATGGAGTGGAGACCAAAGGGAGAATGGGACCCAGGTTACAGTCCCTCCTGCCCCCAACTATGCCAACAGCTAGCACCAGGACTGATTTTGGGTGTGCGTGAGAAGGCTGAGGAAAACAGTCAAGCAAAATCCTGATATAACTGTAACTATACTGAATTCAAGAGCAAATTCTGACAATCTAGCTTATTTCAACCCCTGCTCACATGCCACAATCCACATTATACCAAGTGTATTGATGGGACAATGAACTACAGTCCTTAGAAAAGAAAACCAAGCTTATATTTAATCAGAGACACCTGACATGTTAATGGATAACTGCAGATTAATTGAAACCATTACTAACAAGAAACTAGGAGCTTAGAAGGTAGTATCACAGAAACGGTTTAGAACTATTTGTGCTGATTAGGCAAAGATCTTAAGTAATGTTGCATATATTGAATATTCTGTTCTTTGGATAAATTGTTTGATAGACACTTCAGAAAAGTTAGCTGAGCTCAGCAGACAGAAAATTGGCATGGAGACCATGCCAATATAGATCTGTGACCGTTCAGAATATAAAGGAATAATGCTCTGTTTGTAATCTGCTGCACAAGAAGAAACTGAAACATATCTCAAAGTAAGAAAACACGTAAAAGATACCAAGTCTTTTCATGTTGTTATATGTCCCTGAGGTAGCAAATCTGCATCAAATGGCCTATGAAATTTAGTGGGGGGAGATTCCTTCCAAAAGAATTAGCTACATAAGCAGATGAAGTCTAATACAATGAGGAAAGGGGAAAAAAAAACTTTCAAAGTTGGGTATTTTATTACATATTTAGCAGACTAAAATAAAAGAAAAGAATCATATGAAAAAGAAATAATGTTCCCATTTATATTCATACGCTCTTTATAACTCAGCTATGTTAGACAAATCATCTACCATGTCTATTACGTCAGATAAATCATCATGTATGTGTGCCTGCCCAATGTACATGCATCAATACAGTATCTCAAAGTTTCCTGCCAAGTCTCTGGATGCCTATACCCAAACCTACAGTGAGAGGTTTGAAGAGCTCTGTCATCACATCACTATGGCTGATGCAGATCATCAGTGAAACAGCAGTTTGGGTCCATGTGTGCTTAAAAAGGGCATCTTGCACCACTATCTTGGTACTGTGTTTGCTGAACACTCACACACAAGGCTTGAGAGGAAAGCTGCAATCTAAGCCCAAAATGTTAAAAATGAGATCCACCTACAAACCAATTTTATCAAAAGTACCGAGACACAAATCCACCTTGAGAATCCCATTTGAAGTCTATGAATTCCTTTATGTTCTGTAAAGGAGAAGCAAACTTCCAGGAGGCACAAGTCTTGCCATGAAAATGCTAGGTTTTTTTAAGACAACAGTTGGATTTATCATCATTGTTATTCTGGATGTATTTTAGGCAAAGTTGTCAGAAAGAAGCACAGGATCTTCTTGGATACCATTCTCTGGGTAAACCACACCTCTCATATCATGGCAGGTGTTAATAAAAGCCTGACCCAGTTGAAATGGTCTGAAACAGAGGTGATTGAGGGAGACGTTCAGGCCCTACCTCTCTTCATCATTGAGGAAAAAGGGATGAAAGATCAAAAGGGAGGGAGAGGGATTTGTCTCCCTGCCAATGCATTTTGGCAGCTCTATAAAGTTGGGATGCCCAGACACCATATAACTGCTCTTTAATTACTCTGCATGCTATCCAGCCCAAACTGCCTTTGCAAGCGTCTGGGGATTAGCAGTATTCGCAATTGTTACTAGGCTGCTTAGAAACTCTTTCTAAACTTTCTTTTGTCAGAAAATTGGGGTTTCAAACTGATTTTTTTTTTCCTTCTTTTCGTATGCATTGCAGAGCAAGTCTGATTTCCTCCCAGAGAAATTATTAATCTTTTGTTTGAAAGTGTTTGCTATTGTTAGGTTTCTCTTTTTGCTTAAAGTGGTTTTCCTCCAAACTTTTAGGGGTTTTGGCACTTCTTACCTGAAAATGCATTTCGTTGCTGCGAACTGAAGCAACAATCCTGGGCTTTGGCTTTCCAATTAAAATTGTTTTATAATTTGCTATTTTACCTTCTAATACAGAAATCAAAATATTTTCTGAGCAGCTCAGCAATAACGCAGTGGTCTTTTGAATATGTCTAGTGCAACTGGAAACCTACTTTACAAAAATCAAATTACAGTTCAAAGCCAAGCTACACTGAAGAAACTTGTGCTCCAGTCTGTAAGTAGCAGCATGTATTTACAAACTAGCTTTACACATGAAATTGCAAACTCACATACGTATGCAAATATTGGTGCTATACTCCAAAGAAAGGCTTTTCATGGACACGTGCACACGCTGGCTTTCTACCTGCTCAGCCAGAACTGATGCCTGTGTCCCCCATGGGTAGTTCAGCTGCATCACTCAGGTAGTGCCTCTTAAAGAGCTGTGCAATGAAGAGGTCTTTTAGAGTCAAGAGGAAAAAAATTAGCTTTTATCTAAACCTGCAGTAGCTCTTTCACTGACATTTTCCTTACACATGAAAGCAGATCCATATCCATACAGGCATCGATTATGCTCTTTCTACACTGGTCCCTGGACCTCTCAGCATGATTTGGGTGCAGAACAAATGAAAAAAACTCAAAACAGCCCTGGGTAGTCATCTACATACAGCAGTGGGCCCAGGGACTTCAGCATCTCCAAATGTAAAATGTGGAAAGATAAAAAAATTTCTTTTAAGGACCCAACTCCTCACTGCAGCTTTTTCTACTCTTTTTTTGCAGTGAATAATACTGACAACTGCAATAAGTCATGGGACGCTTCCACATGGTGCAGAGCATTTCTTACTAGAAGCAACTTCATTGAAACCAGTGGGATTGCTCATGTGAATAATGGCTACAGGGTAAGAATACTGGATTACAACCCACTGGACTGCCAGCAGGCAAATACAAAAATTGAACAGAATTAGCAGAGACAGGTTCCAGCCTTCTCTAGCAATAATTGCACCACATGACTTGATGATAAATCCTGAAGGCTTAGTAAAATGAATGCATCACTACTGAGAAAACACAGCAAGAGGAAAATTAATATTAACTGGCTCACCTTAGAATCACATGTTAGTCCATACCAATTGAACTGAACTTGTTGCAGAAAGGTTATGGATAGTGTCAGCTTTATACCATTACAGGCAAAGCATGTCTCCTGTATGTTTTTTATTCCAAATCCCTTTACAGTGATCTAAGATGTTGGATCTACAGCTCATTTTTTCCCCCATGTTCAGTCCAAGAAGACATTGATATTCCTATGTATTCAATTTGTTCCCATGGGATACTGATATCTGATCTCTTTGGGTATTCCTCTTTGCAGTCCAAAACCACAAAAATAGTTTGGCAGCTAAAATTAATGACTATGTTTCTGATTCAGCAAGGTACTTAAACACATGCTCACCTTTAAGTGCATGAGTACCCCATTAATGCAATAGTTATTCATTGCTTGAAATTAAGCAACTGCTAACCTGGGACTTAAATGCTTTTGTGTAACATTTTACACATACTTAGAAACACACATTCAGTAATTACTTAATTAGCCTTTTTTCATGACTTGTGCAAAGCTGGCCTGAAGCTCTGCCTGTTCACTCTGTAAAAGGCTTGTATAGCCATTTCCATTAATTCTTAAATTTATACCACTGTGCAGTGATACACACAACTCTGTTAACTCTACATGTATATTGTCCATTTTCCAATGGCACATAAACCTGCAAGACTAACAGTTAAACATTCCTGCAGAAAATTGATCAGGCATACTTTAGATCCCAGAGTGCACTCCAGCATCTCCAGTTTTGATGCAAAGCAGATACAAAAGGCTAAACAGAGCTTTCACCTGTCACCTCATCCAACAGGAAAGTGAGGAAGGACTGTGCAGATGACAGCAGTTATGATATCTCACTGGCCAGTTCTTGGCGAATATTTCCAGCCAATGCTATTGAGCAGTTTTCTAATTAATCAGAACAAGATGACTACAGTCTTGATACCATCTTGATGAAGTGAGGGAGGTCACACGAATCTTTCTGTAAGGTACTTAGGGCATGCCCTCATTGTTTTCATAAAACAGATAAAACAGTATCATGTTTTATAGTGTTGTAACCAAAGCTGGTAAACATGAGTTTGATGCTCTGGAGATGTAATGGACTTCCATGTAAATGAAAGAGCTGTCCTTCATGGCATTTATTTTTTCAGCAAGGAAAAAAGCCACTAGTGAAGTAATGATTGTGAGGGGGTTTACAAAAAAGCAACAGCAAACTCTAATGGAGTGTTTGTTTTAAGCTAAAAAGACTAATTTTGAGCAAAACAGAATGGCTAATGTCAGCATATGCTCTGTATGTGTGGTATTCAAATATGCAAGGAAATCTAACATCTTTAAAATCCTACAGTATTGTATCCATATGCATTTCTAGGAAATTCTGTTATCAGTCCAAATTCCAAGCGTTAAGAAGGAAAAGTTTCTAAGAAGTCAAAAGACCGGGGGGAAATCTCACATTTAATTTACACACTGCACACTGTTTGGTAAATAGCAGCTATTGTTTAGAGTAGAATGCAGTCACCATTCATTATATTTTGACTCTACATTCTTCATTGGGAATTCAGGAAGTGGTTCAGACTAAAATATTCCCTTATGTTATTTGACCTGTAAAAACTTGGAGACAGGCCAGATTCTGCAGTTCTTAAACAGACAACACTCCCATTGACTGTGGAATTGGGCCTTAAAGTTGATGGCCTATACCTCTGTGCTACTCAACTCGGTGCAGAGTCAGTCATTTGGTGCATGGGGTTGGTGTCCAGGAGAAACTGAAAACAAGATGGTTTGATTTGGTTGCCACTGTTATTCATCTGCCTAGAGAGACAGTGGGCATTTTCTGAGCACAGCTTGTACAAAACAAGACCTTAGAAACAGAAATGGACATTGTAGGATCTCATGGAATTTTTTTTTTATTATTGTTCCTTCCTGTTGCTTCCTTTGATATAAAGGCATTATTGAGTTGAACGTAACCAGTAGCTTTTTAATGCCTCTCTTGATAGGACACATTCAGAACAAGATTCTCAGAGTTATTAAGTTCACTCTTGTTGATCTGAGGTAGAAGTAGGTATCCAAATACCCTGTGGGTCTGGGTTTCAGTGTCTTGTATTTTTAGGCCCTAAAGCATTTGAAAATCAAGGCAAATTCCCAGATTTGAGGAGATAGTTCTGCTTATGATTTCACTTTGCCCTTAAGACTCCATTTTAAATTCTTGTTAAAATTAAGGGAACTTCGTTTAAATCTCATCATGACACTTGGGGGAGGCAGGGGAGAAACACTAACATCAGCATTGCTTTGGAGTCATATTCCAGCTGTCATCACCCTATAGCTTATCCTGCTTTGAAAACACTATTTGACACAAAGAGAGGGTTAAAAGTACATAGGATTATGCCATAGCCTGCAAGGGAGCATTCCTGTTGGCCACCCCTTCACGCTCACCCTTGTTACTCTCCTTAATCTCCTTGATTAAGAGTGATGCTGCACTCCTCAGAAGACTACAAGATAGCCACAAAAACTGTCTTTCTCTAGCTATCCCGATCATGCATGCTTTTCCACCTGAACATCCTAGCTCACATCAAAATATAATCCATAGATGCTACACTCCGAAATATACCTTCAGCAATAACCTGCACAATCTGTACTATGTATCCTATGAATAGAACTAAACATCAGTTTGCATATGTGCAAGTGGGAACCAAAGTAACTCATGAATACAGATTTCATTGCAAGTGAAGGGAATAGTGTTCCTAGAACACTTGCCTTTGAAAAACATCCCTTTGCAGGTAAGAACAAACAACTGGTGGGTGTTCGGTTCAAATCAGCACCTGGTATTTTTAGGCCACTACACTTAAGTAACATTAGTGTTTAGCATTTATCTTTTAGAATTTAATCTATCAGATAGGAAATGTTTAGTTTGGCATAGGCAGTAGGATTACTCAGTGTTAGCTCACTGGTTACATTTCCACAGACTTTAAGACATTCTACTTTTTTTTTAGACTTCATATTTTTTGATAGCAAGTTAAGCATGAAGGTTTCTTCACCATTATACTACACGATGGAGCCAGGTAAGGGACTTCCAGTCTTTGTGTAGCCTTTTTCCTTGGCAACTGCTCTCACTTGTGTCAGGAACACTTCTTGTCTCTCCTCCAGGAGGAGGTTTGCCTTATAGCGCCCTGTGACTCAGAGCACATTCCCTTCTGAAAATGGAAAGGAAAACGGAGTTCTCTTCCGTGGTATCAGCAGCAAGTTTGGCAAGAGGCAGGTTAGATTCCACACCCCACACCCCACCCCCCCAGTTTTTTTTTATATTAAGTTTTGAATGATCTTGTGGAATTCTGTAAATATTTTATTACATATTTTATAGGTGGAGCATTTTATATCTAGCAGTCTTTTTGGAAGTGTAGTCATTTAGTTCAGTTTCTCTTGCCCCATAGTTCAGCTGTAACTGCTTCCATCTGTCTAAACCTATGTGCAGTTCACTAATTGTCGACCCCTTAGGTAGGCCTTGCTGTTTCTATAGGTTTATTGTTAATCATTAGATTCAGGAAAAATAAACTTCTTTGACATTACCAATAAGGGTTTCCAAGAATGAAGAGAAAAATTCCTCATACTTTAATTGCTCTTACCATTTTTAAAAAACATTCCTTTAGCAATTTAGTAGGAAACGCTTAGTGATAGGACTGGTTAAAAGAAACATATATCAAAAGAACTCCAAGGAAAATTGGATTAAGCTATCACTACTGCAAACAATTTTAAGAAAGATTAACTTTTCAGCAAAATAATGTTGAAAAAATTGTCTGAAAATATTCTTTGCCTGCAAGTTCCATTCATATTTATCTGAATAGATTTCTCATGGTCATACATACACAGAATAAACCATATCCTTTCAGTAACAAACTGTATTTTCTATCATCCTCTGATGACACCTCTTCCATGATTTTTCCAAAAACCTCAAAACCTGACTCTACATGGTGGAAGCCTCATAGGGCAAAAGCAAGAAATCTAGTTTAAGTGTCTTATAAACTGTGTCAGCAACTATGAAAAAGCTTCACACAATTTATAAAATAAGGGATATTTTCATCAAAAAAAATTATATATAGTACATGTGACTTGTTTTTCTTCAAGATGCTTTTATAATCTATCATTATTGCTACATCGCTAGATATTGGATTTTGTTTATTTCCCCCCTCAAGTTAAATAGCACACTCAATTCTCTATGGTACTTCACATCCATCACATACTACATCAAAATATATTTGTGTTCCAGCAAAACCTATTCACAACTGGGGATAAATATTTCCCTTTTAAAAATTAATTTTTCAAAATGCTTATTTTGACAAATACCACTTTTCATCTCATTATTAAAACCAAGAAATTATAAAGAAAGGAATGTTTTTAAGCAGCCTAAATTGAAAATATTTATCTGTTTTTATTTTTTGGCCTGTGTGATAATTAATGTTCTGCAAAAGTTTTGAAAGCAAATTTGCTAAGCAAACAGTCCAAGAAAACAAAAATTATCATATAGAGTTTTTTGAGGTTTGGGTTTTTGTGGGTGTGGGGTGTGTTGTTTGGTTTGTTTCTCTTTCAGATTTTAGTTTTTCAAAAGCAGAAAATTCATTTTTCAGTAAGTAAAAAGAAGTCATACTCACTCATCATTAGAACATGGAAAAGTCCTAACCATGGACCAAGATATCATTGCTTGTAATGTCCGATTATCTTCCAGGAAAATTCATTAATTTCAAACATGAAATATAAGGCCGTAAAACACACAAACTTATTTATGCCTCTTTTCAAGAAGTTGAAGCATTCATCACCCCTCAGTTACGGTCTGCCCTTAGCATGAATACAAAAATACATTATTTATGTATAGAAGGAGCAAACATGGTGCAGATGAGTATTCCACCGGTGTAGAAATGGGGAAAGCCTTGTACCTGGGAATGGCACAGGGGGCAAATAGTACAAAGAGCTGCCAGAACAGAAGACCCAAGACGGAAAATAACAGACTTCAAAAGGAAAAAAGAACAAAAAACCCACACACCAAACAAAAAAAAAAAAACCACAACAAAAACAAACCAGCAAAGGATGAACTTGAAAATGGAAGAAGTGACAAATGTCTACATTTTTTCCACAGGCTAAGAGATAAGCAATGTTACAGCACGAGAGTAACTTTACTCAAGCGCAGAACCCAACTGAAGCAAACAGCACTTCTATTTTGTCATACATAACGTGGGTTAAACTAATCCAGAGAATGATTTGAAAAGTACTGCTGAGCCTAAGATCCTGTATAGTAAGACTAAGCTTGAAGAAAACCTCTGTAGCCAAGACATAACCTCAGTTTTTTTGCGCTCCCTCTCTGACTTATGCTTTACATAGCAGTTGCATAAAAATCTAAGCTATGCAACAATATATGAATTTTATCCTTACCGGGTAACGTATAGGTGTTACTCTATACTCACAGAAGGAAGTGATTGCAAAATTCACCTTGATCTAAGTTCTCAGCCTCTAACTATCCCTCTCTACACACGATGAAATCAGAGGTATTAAACTACCATACATGGGTATATGGTGTGAATAATACAGCCAACGTGGTTGTCACATGTAGGCAGAATATTATATATCTAAATAAATATGCACTCACATACACACTCTCAGAGCTCAAAGTAACAGAGGAAAACTTGCTGCTTCTAAAATATCCCTGCCACTCCTCTGTTTTGTAATTTTACCTAGGACTTTCAATTACAATTGTAAATTGCTTATTTCTAAGAGAACCAGAGGAAAGTCCAGTGGAACTTTAACTAGATGTTTGATGCCCAACTCTGGGAGCTAATTTGAAATTTTTCATCTATGCTGAGAAACTTTTTTCACATAAAATGTATCTCCAGACTCATTAGAGACCTGGGAACAGAATAAAAGGGCTGTGACAGGTACAGCTGAGTATGTAACTGTAAATTCATTTCTTCATGTGAATTATAATTATTATGTTTGCAAATATATTCATTTTCAATGGAAAAAAAATCTGTTCTCATGAGAGAAAAATTCTGCTTGTATGAGATAATTACAGTTTTGGCCTTTCTCTTTTATGGAATTCCCTTTAAAAGCTGCTGATTATACCGTGAAGAGCAGCAGCTGGTGAGTATCTTATTTGATTAAAAATTCAAGCAAAATTTACCTAAAAACTTAGCATACAAGATCACAATTTCCAGAGGAGGATGGAGTCCTACCTGCTGTGTCTCTCTGCAGCGTGACTGATTTCAGCTCAAGTCCTTGCTCTGATGTGTCTGTATATTATATAGGGCCAAAATTCCCAAACTGATTTAATGGACATTACTACTAAATTCTAACTGTCTGCAAAGTAATTACACAGATCCATTTGCATATTTTTAATTGCCTCAATGTTTTGTTGTGTGGGTTGTTTTTTTTTTAATATATGTATTTTTTAATAGGTATGTTTCCTATGCTTGCTATAGAAATTTACCAATAATTTTTGCAAGAGGATAGGAAAGCAAAAAGCAAAAACAAGACGACAGTAAACACTGGGTTTTAATATTTCATATGTGGCCTTCCAGCACAAAGCAGCCAATTTGTAAATAAGACATTCTTTCTTTGTTGAAAGGTGTATGAAAGGATTTTTATTTTTTTATTAGAACATTCTGAAGCCCTGATTTACATTATAGGGGAGAGACTTTTAAAGCCACCTATACACAAATCCAAAGAAAAGAAAAGAAAGAAAAAAGAAAAAAGCTGAAGCCTTTAGTTTTCACCTCCAAGTGAAGTCAGTGATTGGTTCTAGCTTCAAACCTGAGTAAGGCAAATAACCCGCCTCAGTTTTGCTCTGTTTCCTGATCAGCTCATCCTACTGGAAAACTGCGCGGTGCTGTTTACCCTCCAGCAGTGTTTCTACCTATAGGAAAGTGTAAATGCTGTCTTGGGTGCTCCCACGGGCAGACCATATGCAATGGATTCAATTCAAATCCCTGGAGCCATTAGGATCAGGCCCTCAAGGTACCTCATCAGGGACACAATGTCCTCAATTCATATCTGAAACATTATCTTCAACACATTTATATCCTTTTTTTTTTTTCTTTTTACTGCATATTATAGGTTTTCATGAAGCTTGCTATGTTCTCTCCTCGGGTTTATTACAGGCCCTGGCAACTTTACCAACTCTGTCTTCCCTCTGTGCTTACAATTGGGACTCAATTTGCCAGGGCCCATTGAACACAAAGAGTCCCTTTAATGGTTTTGTGTAAGGGCTGTTGTCACTGAATCACCAGCTATAGGCTTGATCTTATTCCTCTGAATTGTAATGACAGCAGGATCGGGCCCCAAATGAGATAGTGTCTCTGACTCTTGAGTCAGACTGTACTGTTAAAATTCCCACTAAAATGTAGCCTTTCTATTTCTTTGTACACAATCCTCAGGACTTCTCAATAGCAGCAGGCAAGAAAATTCCAATAATGCCAGAGGGATCTTTACTTGCCTCAAGTAGAAGAGAATCCATGGGAATTCTCAGAAGCTTTTTTTCCCTCTTGTTCCCTGTAATTATTTTCTATGCTAAAAGCGTAATTGAAGTGAAAAAAGCAGATGACATCAGCTATGAAGAAAGAAAATATCAAGAAGAAATGACACACACTGTGGAACAGAAAGATACTTCACTGCATCAGGCACTAGCCTGGGATCAGAGAACAGCACTCACTTCCAAGGTTAGACATAGATTTCCCATACGACCTTAAGCAAATCATATCTTGCCTGTAACTTTTCACTACTTCATAGGAAGTCTCTAGGATAAAACTGAATGCAGCTCAGAGGTTGTATAAATACGTAGATACTTACAAAGCAAAAAAAAAATGTGAGAGAAAGATGTGTGAAAACAAATGAGTAGTCAGGAATAATTAGTCCTTTAGAAATAAAAGAAAGTACAGACTGCTTTCCCTGGAGAGGAAAGATGCACCTGCACTCTACTTGAAAAGCCGTTGCTGTAGGAGAGTGCACTTAAGTTGTTGAGCTGTCACAAGAAAACTCAGTTTTCCTTTATTCTGATGGGATGCATTAAAAACAAACGCAACCTCATTTTAAGTGCATTAGGAAAAACGGGTCAAATGGGACCATGTGCACCCCACTCTCAGTTAAAGCCACCTGACACCCTTAATTTAAGCAGAAAACCAAAAAGTAAATTATTTTCTTCCTTCTTCCTTCCTTCCTCCCCCCACCTCCAAAAATCAGATAAAACAAACTACTTCCCATCACAAGTGGCTTACTTGAAAACCTGAAACAGCAGGCTGCAGCCAATGTGCTTTAACTGCCAAGGCCCTATCAGCGGGGTACAGTTACATGCCAGACCACCTCCTTTTCCATATGCACTGTGATTTCACCACCACCGATCCATAATTCTGTAATTTCAAGGAAACTTTTGTTGCCCTCTGGCTGACCGGGGTTGAATCCTGCCTTCAAAGTTAGCAGGGCAATTCATTAACATGCTATGCATCACATTGGGATGATCTGTTGCAGCTCAGCATTGCTCTTGAAGGCAATGCTGAAAAATTAGTAGTTTTGGTACACGAATAACCCTAAAGACAGGGGGAAATCCTGGATTTTGACCCAGAGTTTTCTGCTCTTAGTCTATAGATGTTCTTCCTTTGTTTCTGACATGAGACGGTAAGAAAGCTGGGTCCCCAAGAGTGCTTTTTACATTACTTCCCTTCAGCTCAGAGCAACTTCCCATAAAATATCTTTGAATGAATAAACCATCTTGCTCTATACATTAAAATTCCTCCGCCTAAGGTAAACGAGACTGCGACAATTAACCAAAGCCACAGAGACCCTAATAAACCATAACAGAAAGGATTTAGAATTTCTTATTTCAACAATTTAGAAAAGGCAACGATACCTTTTCTGGTGGGCACTCTAAGAGAAACTTTAAAAGGGCCACAAAATGCAATTTAATTGGATATTAAATTTGATTATTCAAAAATTCCCAACGTGAAAAGAAAAAGGAAAGGAACACTGAATATGCCCATAAACTCTGTAGATAAGGAAATGCCAATGTGATGGAATTTCTCAGTCTGGATCCATTCAGATTTCAATGGAGTTAGTACCAAGGTACATTGAGGTGGGGAAGGCAGAATCAGGCCCTAGATATGTAAAAAATGAAAATATTCCCCAATGGTGTTTGTGATCTGACTTTCATTCTGGCAAATATCATGTCTATCATTACAATAGGCAATTTTCCTCACATAACACACACAGGATCACGCTCATTACCAGACGACTCCACAGAAAGAGCCACAAAAGAGGGAACTGGAAAGGACATCTCCCTTTTCTATCCCTCCCCTCCCAGCAGTCACTCTGGGTGGCCGGTCAGCTGGCTGATCCCCTCCCACACTCCCTGTTCTCCAGGTTTCTCCCTGCCTTGGGAATCATCTGGCCCCTGCGCTGGACACTGCACTAGCAGTCATCCCCCGGCACCACGCACGTGGGGCTCTATCACAGGACCTCTCTGCGAGTCCAAGGAAGGGAGATGGTACCAAACAGGCAGTCCGAGCGCTTTCCAAAAAGCAACGATTCATGAATGTGAGGGACCGTCTTCCTGGGCTCAGTCCAACAGTATGTGGAGATGTTCATATGGCCTTGTAGCCAGTGTCAGATCATCGGGAGAGCTTGGCTGTGTCTCAAGATCCAAAACAAGGACCAAACTAAGAGTGCAGCACCCAGTAGCTCTGATGGGGACCTTATCGGAAAGACTACCAAAATCTTTCATATCTAGTTTGTAGAAAAGCCTGGGCAATTATTGTTACTTGTGCCTTGGACACTGAGCCTGTAGCCCACAGAGATGCAGAATGCTGGCTGTCCCAGGTAGCTAAAAGAGAAGACTTTCAACAATGTACCATGTAAGGCACTAAGAAAAACTAACATAGGGCTAGGCATCCACAGACTATTTAGTTAAGATAGTCTTCATATTTATTTTCTAGACAACTGCTCTGCAAGGTTAAGATTTTGTTATTTGAAACCTAGGCATTATTAGGAAGTCATAATTTTAAAATTCCAAAGATAAAAGGTAGGATTTTGCTGAGGAGGAGGGGAAGGTAGATACAAATACCATGGCTCCAAAATTCCCAGGCATAAATCGTGTAATTTAAATCTCCTAAATCTGTGAGTGAAGCCAAACTTTATGTTTACAGCTGTTGTTCAGAGTGGAGAAATCTTTTGGCCCGTGATAGAACAGCATCTTATTTCTTTAGTCTTGCCTAAAATTTATTATTCACGGACCACGGTTCCTTCCCTTAAGAGTACTTGGCTAGAAAGCTCTGCATTTCGCACATCAATCTCACCCGGATTAGCAAAGAAAACACTTAGCATTAAAACAATGTCAATCTATTTACATCCAGAATGATGAAAAAGAAACTCTCCAAATGAATGTGTCGGTTAAGCTGCTCAGGCTAATGTGATATTCCTTCATTCTCCTTGTTTGCTTAAAAAAAAAAAATTGAAGAAAATTTTATATGATTCATGAAGAAAACCTGGAGGGAAACTACAACACATCCTATGACTTTGTGTTTTCTTCCCCACCTTTTTTGGTCTGTAATGAACAGCTGTTCATTGTCTAAAATAGCAACTTCTTTTTCAGTCTTTTTCACGTCAAAAGGAAGCCATCTTATCCGTCCAGTTTTCTAACTCTACAGAGGTGTAAACACTCATTTCCTAGTCTCAGCCTTTACACATTTCAGCTCTGTGAACCCTGGCATCTAAAGGCCAGAACATCTTCACACGATTTTCTTTCTCACCTCTAATCAAATATCATAGTTGCCTGTAACTCACCTTTCCTTTTAAGATCACTTGATGAACGTCCACTTGCTACATTCTCTCCAGACTGACTAAGCCAGAGTTGCTGATGTAAAGGGTGGAGATGGCAGTTATTTTGTGATACCTTATCAGGGGGCTGATACCAATGTCTCAAAAAAGCTTCTTAATGGCAAGAGAACTTTGCAACTTTCTCATGTTACCAGCATTTCACATTTCTTAGTCCAGCGTGACACAAATACCTTCCAATCCTTTTTATTTTAAAGCCATATCATAGTTCTTACAGAACGTTTTGATTTCCATCCCTGAAGCCGCATAATCTACACAACACAGTGCACTGCTCCTGCTTCCCTACCTCAGCTAGAGGAAAATTGCTATTCAAAATACAGTGTAATCTTTTATTTATGGGTTTATGTATTTTGAACTGAGATTTTGAAACCTGTCAGATTTTAAATCCAAACAGCCCTCCCGGTTTCAAGCCAAGACCTTTTCCTGATAAAGCAGAGCAAGGAAACTTCTGTAAAAGTGGAAGTGTCTAAAAAGAATTTAGCAGCGGTCCTCAGTGATAACAGAGGCTTGATGGGCAGTAAGTGAACCAGCCCCCTAAAGAAAAATACTTACAGACTGCATTTTCACCACTGCAAAAACTTTTTTTTTTGAGAGGGACTTTTCTTATAACAACAAAATAAAAGGGGAAGAGTGTAGGTCTGACTTTTTGTTCAGTTTAAAAAAAAAAAAGTTAAAATGAACAGACATTCTATATTCACACCAGTGCTACTCAGAAGAGAAGCAAATATTCAAGTATCCTTGAATATACAGACATGTGCTTAATACTCTGTTGCAAAGCACGTACTAAAATGTTCATTAATCTAATTATGGGCCAAATCCTGGAAAAAGCTTTACTTCCCCACGTGAACTCTCCCACTGACTGTGTGGATATCATTCACAGTAGCACTAGTTATTACAAGCCAGATTCCAGCCCTCTTTCCCACACTGATCATGCTAACACATGGGTAATCTGTTGATTTAAACAGAAATCCTTGGAGAGTCTGGTGCTACTTGAGCTACACAGACCTGCCACTGAGATGGTTCATTTGGAAAGGTAAGAGTCTCCTGAATTCCCCTCTGTGCATGCTGGGCCAGACTCTGCCACTCTAATATCATCATATCAACCCAAAAAAAAAGTCCATATGCTCATTATAATGCCAACATATCTTCATTTACACTAAGGAGCGAGGTGGGAGGTTCATCACATGGATCTGAAAAACAGCCTCAGGTCACTGTAGACTTCTGCACTACCACAGCTAGGGAAAGCCATACAAGCATTGACAAAAATCCAGCTTGTACACTGACAACCTATGCTTCGTCTCAATCAATGACATTTTATCTCTTGACTGAAATTCCCGTACCGACTAAATAGACCCAAACCCTTACATTGCTGGGCTTACACTGAATACAGACAGCTAAAAGTAATATTTAATTATTAAAGTAGATTAAAATGGTAAGGCTTTAATTATTCAGTGTAGCCTTTCCTGTAGCAACTTTCACAATAGATAATAGCACACTTTTCACACAGTTCCCTTGAGTGAAATCCTGGTCTTTGCAGATACTAAGGTATTTTATTTGTTTGTTTTCTTTTGATTTGGATTCTTTGTTTTCACCATGGAATTCCACATAGTCAGAATTTCTTCTATGTGAGAGATGAGGCCAGAAGCTGACAAGTCTTACTTCCTTCTCTAATGTTCTTATAGATCTGAACTGGCTGCAGGTCACAGCAATGAGCCACAAAGCAAATTTGCACCAACTCTCAAAAAATATGAGGCCAAAAATCTTTACAGACCATCCTTCACTATACTACAAAAGATTGTGCAAGCTTTACTGTTTTTCCTATTCAGTTTTATCCTCTATATCACATGCAAAAGGCCACTTATGTAACTTTTCTAATCAGCCAACTAGCTTCCCATCATGAGTTTTTCCATGAAAAGATATTTCTTCCTTTATAAAATGAGTATTTTCCTTATATTGCCTGCAAAGACTCCATGACTTGTCCTAATTCTAGGTTTTGCTTCAGCCAAATTTCTTCAGGGCAAATTCACAGCAGTTTTAATTAACATGAAATTAACTTAAAAATGACTGAGGAGGAATTTCCCCCTAATGTTGCTTTTATTCAATATGTATATAACAAGAATTCCTACTTCTCTAATTGATTTATTTTTTGTCTATAGATGATCAGCAGGATTGTGCAAGACAGAACAAAGAAAAGCTACAATTATATTCTTTTCCCTGTATTTTTAAATTCTGAAATCTTAAATAAAGTGGGTCCCAGGAAAGTATCCCACCACAGGCATCTTTCATTTGCCCAGTGAACCCCTTACTCAGCAAATCACTACAGGTTTCACTGACCTTGGTAATATTATAAGGGTCATATTTTCCCACGGATGAATTGTTCTGAAACAATTTCTCCAGTGTGTTAGGCACACTGGCTGTTCTTTGGCATCAGGCATGCGTATCCTCTTGGTTTCTTTTTTTCTCTTAAACAAACATATTTATTGTGACTACCACTAAGGAAATCTAACTCCTCTGAAACTTTAGCATTTTAACATTTCTCCCTTTGTCCCTTTCCTCATTCTAAATAAAAAGGTGTTAATGAACTATACCATTTCCGTATCCTTGTAGAAATCCCCTTCTCAGACAGATGCGACTGTAAAAGAACAACTAGTAGAATGTATTTCACTTTTCAAACAGCAGTCCACTGGTATGATGGGCAGAGAAGCAAGTCATTAATAATCTCAATACTAATACTTCACCTAGAATGAAATAACCAAGCTCAAAACAGAGGGGATTTTTCATCTCCTCACCTCAAAAGTATGCAGAGAAACCTTTAACAGTGAATCCAGAATGCATCCCAAATTCAGATGAAAAGTTCAAGTCACAAACATAAAACTATCCATAGATCATCTAGGATAGATAGACAAACCCTGGTCAATGGCAAGGACTGAACCTGAAGTGGTTTCAAACGCGATAGAATTTCTCCCAGAATTAGGCTTTGTGTAGCTTACTGTCATCTAATAATAATAATTTGCACTTTGGGATAGGTCCAAGTGGGTAGGGAAAAAAGCCGTTTACTAACAAAAACCTTACATCAATTAACTTGGGTAAAAAAAAAAAATTATGACTACCATTTGTTAAAATAGGTACAGAAACAGTTCACAAAGCTGTTACATCGCTTAATGAAACTGTCAGTCACATAAATAAACTTTCCTATCAAATGTGTAATTCAAACATCTGCTTGGGTAAAATAAGAATTTACATTACCACATTGGAAATAAATATAAAATAGAGCAAATCTCTATCCCAATTTACAGTTTCATTTGCCATTTTTGTTTACAGCCAGTGCACTCATTGGGAAATTAAGAGCATCAATCCATGTTTACAAAGGAATTCTAGTGAGCATATCCAATGCCCACATTTCTTTGCACACTTCTTGTGAAAACACAATAAATACTTTCATTTTTAACATTCTTAGATACGCCAGCAATGATTTATCAGTGTCAGGAATTGAATATGTGAAGGTAACTGCAGCTACCTCTATATTTCATGCAGTCAGTGCTTCTTTCGGAACATTTAGTTGTATGGAAGAAGTCCTTATGAAGATCAAGAAACTTTACACTATTTACATTAACATTTGCTAAAGCAAGTACTCTCCACTTCATGAATTGTTTCAAAGCAGCAACAACCCTGGTAAGGAGCATTATGAAAGACTATTTATTACCTTCCAAAAAAAAAAACAATACACAGGGAGGTATCAAGAACTGAGGCCTAGAAAATAAGCTGGACTTATTTTAATATGAATATTAATGGACTTACTCGCCCATAGCAAAACTATTATTTTACGAAATAACTAAATACATGCAAACCTAGCTGCAAACCAGGATTTATCATTTGCCTTGGATACAACAAAAGAGTTGGCATTTCAATTCAAGTGATAATAAACTAAAAATTAATAGAGCTATAGACTCTCAACATCTAAGCACTTTCTTGGATTTTGTACATGTTTTGATATTCCTTAGGATTAGGCAATTCAGCTAGAAAAAGATGATTTATAATGGGTTTTCTTGGGACTGGTCAAGCAATTTACAGAATCCTGCCCAACTGTGGGGTTTTGCACTAGGTGTGAGAAGGGAGAAAAGAGGAAATTCCCATTGGCTAAAAAAGATTTTTTAAAAAAGCATCTATGAAAACCAAATGAGTAAGAAACTTGCTGACTCACTACCAAAGGACATTGTGGAATTAATCATCCCTACTCCTTCCCCAGAGGTCAGAAAGAAATAGTTCGCTGTAATATTTTTGGAGTATTTGAAATACCTAGAAACTAGAAAATAAATCAGCTGAAAAACACAGACCTTGACTGGGAAAGTTTGGAAATGTTTTCTACCAAGTATCAAAATAGGTTTTTATAAACAGCACTGAATTTTCTTGGGGTTTGTTCGGGGTTTTTTTTCCTATGTAGCAGTTGTTATTTGAAAATGTCTTCACTCTACATCTATGGGGAAGTACAGGATTTGCACAATAGTAACAAGTAGTCTACATCACAGGCACCTTCGCCACTGGCCTGCCCCCTTATGACTTCATCTATTCAGTGCTACAAGGCAGATATCCTCCCACGCTAGCCCTCCATTTTGCCCAAGAGCTTGCTAAAGCCAAAACCAATTCCAGTAGCATGGTAAGTGCAAAAGCACCTCAAGAAAGAGGACGGAAAAAAAATAATGGATGTTTTGCAACACTAGTCAGAGAAAAGTTGCTTCAAACTCAAGATCTGCCTACTTGTCTCAAATTAAGTTTCTAATTTACCAAAACACGTGGGCTCTCAAATATAAGTATATGTGCAGCTTCATTGACTTCACATACTTAAACCTCAGTTCAGATATTTTGCTAGATCAATTCATATAATAAAAATTGCAGAACCAATACCACATATTATTTAATACCTATTAAAATAAGGTTGTGTATTTAAATGTATGTCATAATCTACATCCATAGCATTAGTCAAAGAACTAAGGTTACTAAGGTGGACAGTGAGTAGTGTGTGTTTGCAACATGCTTAAACATGGAAAACCTTATTTATTTCTCTTCTTACTGTTACCTGGCATTGGTCAGCCTAGTTTTCTCACATATATCAACATCGCAAATAAGAACTGGCCCCATTTGATAGAGCGTGGTAAAAGGGCAATTGGACTCTAACGTCAAGGGCTAAACACTCCTCTGTCACAAAGCAGAAAATTATTTTGCCAGTGGATGTGAATTTATTTCTAACAAGGAATTTGGAACTTATTTTCACCACCATTGGATTTAGTACTCTTAAAAGAAATCTGTGATAACAATAAAATCCTCTATATAGGGTGTGGGAATGGATTCTAGTATTTGTACGTCAAGTAATGTTAATCTGTGTTTATTACATTTGTTTTCGTATTTTTACAGCCTTTTTAATGTATCAGGGAGACATTTATGGGGCCAAATTAACACAAGTTGTGGACTTCTGATGGGATTCAGCTCCTAAAAGGCATATATTTCACTGATGAGGTTTCATCGACACATACGGTCTCCAAAGTATAAACAATACCCATAGAAACAAAGGAAAACATTGAGATGTTTGAACAATAGATATTCAAGTTCAGAGCACATTAAGGTTCCTGTGACACATGAATGAAATGATTTGTGTTTACATCATACATTCTCCCTTTGAAATAATTTTTATATGACTCAGAGGTCTGGTCCAAATCCCAGAGAACTCCATGGGAAGATTCCCACTACCTCACCGAGCTTTGAAGCAGGCTCTGAAGTAAATCCATATTGTTTTCAACACACACACATGATTTGCTCAAGTATGGAATGACAACGCATTTGACAAGTCTAACCAGAAATTATACAGAGGTCTGGTTGCATTCTTTAAACCTGTGCCTTCATTCCTCATTTTAAAAACCTGCTGACCAGGTGAGCTTGAGAGGATGGGATGAAGTTGACCTAAGAAGTACTAAGAGTCAGAAGGAAAACCAGGTCCTGATTTCAGCTGAGCCACTGATTTGCTGCAGGACCCTGCACCGGTCTTTATCTTCCCATCTCTCCATTTCCCTATGTGAAAAATGGTAACACACACACACACACACAGCATCACTAAAACCAAATGCTGCATCTGACCAACAGTTCTCAAATAAATACTGTGCCAAGAAAATAAAACAAAACATGCTATCATAAAAAGAAAAGCAAAGGCCAGGAAGTTATGCCTTTAGTTTTCAAGTTATACTTTCTACCTATTCTCCTTCCAATTCCTTTTACTTCTGCATATGTACATGTATAGATACACACACACAAAATAAATTATTTAGGAAGTAAAAAGATCACATTTGCTTTTTCCCAGACATTTAGAAAATTATGCTCCTGCCGTATTTTCTGCATCTGCTTCCTCAAACACAGTGCTTTACTGAGACGAACCTAGTCATGATTCAGATCCTTTTCCCAGGCTCAACTAAAGCAGCTGGCAGAGACACATGACCAGAGTAAAAGTGGAGAACTTCAAAATAAAAAAAGGTATGTTTTGAGAAAATGCAAAATGATTTAGTGGCAGTTCATAGTATTTCCTTCAGGCTAAAACTCCCTTTTTACTTCACAAAAGCTTCAAGTAGCCTCAAGTCTTACAAAAATAAATAAAACCAAACAACATATAAGATGCCTCTTTGCACCTCTCAGATTAAGTGACCTGAGCCTCCCTTCAGGCCAATTGCACATTACTACTGGGGAATTGATTTATAAGGGACCCTCCACAGGTATCTGACAGCTGAATAAACTATGGAGATAAAGCAACAATGCACCAACACAGATTGAAAATCATTTAAGCAGCAGAAGCTTTTAAAATAAATATCTGAAAGCTGAATTCAAGATAGAATCATTTAGTTAGCTATAAAGCAGAAGTGCCCTCATTTGCTTTAGAATACCTTTACTGCAAGAAACTAAACCTTGTTATTCCTTTATTCTCATTTATTCACAGAGTTCCAGGTCCAAAGAAATAGCTGTTATCAGACAGTCTGGCATTTTGCATAAATAAGTCACTGAATGATATAAAATCCAATGACTGAATGTTAGAATGGAGCATAATTTTTAAAATGAGTCTTGCTCACACTGCATAAATTTGCATCATGTAAAGTTGCAGTGATCCAAAGATCACTGAAGTCAGTAGAGGGACTTCCACTAAATCTCTTGTTAGGCTCTAGTAGAGTACAAAAACATGAAAGGTAACACAAGCTTTGTCTGGTGGACCAAGGAAGGGAATTAATTTCTGAGTTGATAGTATCCTGTCACTAATCTTTTTCCCACCGATATTAAGGAGCGTTTACCTTCTGCAGTAACTCTGGCACTTTTCTCATCCTCAAGAGCCAAATCCACACTAGAAAATTGAAAACATAGGCATGTTATTTTTCTATGCTAACATGTGCCTAGCTCATATTTCTGCTTTCACACACAGTGATCTTTAAAAATTGCAACACAGATACTTGCTTTTAAAGAAAGTCTTCTAAATCAATTTCAACTCATGAAAAAACAAAGCTGAGAAGCTCTCCAAAGGAGTACTTGTATATTCAAAATGTGTAGCCTGGTCTTATGATGTGTCTCCATGTATCATGAAACGAGAGATTATGTATGACTGCATAATATTTTTTTGTCATCTACCTCTTCCCTTCATAGAGCTGTGTCACAGTCCAGCTTGGCAGCAATAACCATACTCTGCTTTATGTGTTTCACACACAATTATATGCACACAGATGGTTGTATATCTGGAGGGGTATGGCATATTTGGGATAGACCCTTAGCAGACAGAATATCCATATACAGCCGCTGAGGATGTCCTCTAAGCTTGCCCAAGGAAATCTCAATGATCCTTGGCCTTTTACTACCCAGCATTAAGATCCTTGCCAGTGATGTACGGGGAAGCCAACGATTCCTTTCTGTTGTGCTAGTTAGAGAGGGGTAATATTTTCCAGTTGCCATGTCGGCAAGCTTCTGGTATTTAGCTGTGAGCAAATAACATTTTAACTATATAAAAAGAGTTTGATGAGGTAATATAAAACATTACAGTGGCGCCCAATAGAGTCTCCCAGGTCAGTAATATGCAATTTAAAGTGTTCCAAAATAACAAACAGGCTCTATATACAATAGATTCTAATGGCTCTTAAAAATGCCCTCATCATGGAGTTAATTTTAAAGAATCTAGTATTAATAGTAACTTTTTAAAGTCCTAGAAATATTTTTCTTAAATTAGCAGATTCACAGCCAAATGCAACAGGCAATGCACTCGCTTCTTAAGATTTCTTTTTTCTAATAATATTATTGCGGAGAATAGAAGTCCAACACCTCCTCCTCCACTGTGCCAAGAGCGGAGAAGCCAGGTCCTGCCTCGAGCACAAGCCATTGCCCAAAAAGCATCCACCTACAGGGACAGCAGCTGCAGCAATTTCACTCAACACTGTTCAGACTTGTTGGGACAGCGAGCCAGAGAGCAAGGAACTCCCTATCTGCACGCAAGGCCAGCTCTGCATGTCTGCAGGCCACCTCCTGCACAGGTATAAACGTTATGACAGATTACAAAACATTTTGTTACTGTTCTTTCAGCATTTTGATCAATTTGCCAAAAACATCTCATTTTACTTCCCACATCTAAAAGTTAGCTGCCCAGTCTAAGATAGATAATAAGGTTCTGCTCTATTCAGGAAAGAAAAACAGGTATCCCCAAAAGACAGAGTCTAACTGGAATTGTTGAAATGAAGTACTTGATCAGCATTAATCAAGTCTGTATGCCTCTTACAACTGTAGGAGTAAAGTATCCTGAATTCTTCTTCCCCTTTCAATTTCTGGATCATTTAGCTTCACCTACATCATATTTTGCAATTTTCCCTGAAAACCAGCATTTTTGTTTTAAGCCGTAACTGCAAGTTGAGATTCTCAAAATTCTAGGATCTGGAGATTTAAATAAATCCAGACTTCATAGCACAATAACAATCAAAGTTAGAGACATTTTCTAAGAGCACAGAAATCTGGACTATCACACTGACACAGCTGCTGCTTCATTTGAGAAAAAGCTGTAGGTAGTATACTATATAATTTGGGGTCCAGGATAACATTTCTCTTTCTTATTCTGTGATTGAAAAGAGCACACTGGATAGAGCTTACTTCTGTTGCTTACTCTTCCGAAACACCTACAGATATTGGGCATTGTATTTATTATATTTTTGAAACCTAGCAGCAAAGTAAGTGAAACATTAGTAACAATGGCTATTTTTTCTCTATGTTTTATCCTAAAATGGATATAATATTCACATCACTAGGTATTTTATTATATTGATAATAATAAAAATAGTGTATTCTGAAATACACAAGCCATAACTGTTCAAACTTTCCTGCTATCCCACATCACAAAATGCTGAAATAGCTACATTCCAATAAACAGCCTCATAGGACCGCAATGACACCCCTTTGCTTTTTCCTCAAAGTATATTGAGCATTTTTTCAAGTTTCTTAAATCTTGATTATCCAAACTTGTTCAGTTTCCTTCACATCATTTATGTAGTAAAAATGAACTATATGTCCTATACTTATAATTTCATTATGTCCCATATGTTTCATTATGCTCTGGTTATTGTTAAATGCATATATACACATATATATATTCTCCATGTTTCTCGAGTCAAGTATTCTCCAAGGCACTCTTGGAGTGTAAAACAAAGTTGTAATTTTAAACAAGTGGAATATCCCTGATTTAGTAAGGGAAGAATGGGGTGTTAGTCCTCAAATTGCTGTTGCCTTTTAACCACGAAACACACACCACAAAATGTTACTTGCGGTGGACTAAGAAAGAAGAATTCCTTTCATAAAATTTAATGAGTGTAATGTTTCTATGTTTTATAGGGCACAGGGTGTGAAAAACAGCTCAGTTTTAGCCCTGATGACATTTTCATATAGGTGAAAGTAAAAATAGAGAGAGATTTGACATCTTGACATAAAAGGGGCATAGTATTATGTTGCAAGGGTACTATGTATAAGTTTGGAGTGAAAGCATAACATCTGATTCTAGTTCTAGACACACATGGCTATACAAAGAGAAATTTGGGCATGTTTTCTCTTTACAGCTAATAGAAAATACAGTGATTTGAGCATGATGAGGATATAAGATTTTGGGTTGGAAAAATGGAAGTTATCCCAAAAACATTAAGATCAAAACATCCTTCTACATTGTTCTAGAAACTACCAGCCTAGAGTCAATAATCCCAATTTATTCTATTACTTATTTAACATCAGAATATTTCAATTAAAATCAGTTGATCAATTAAACCAGAGAGGCAAGTGTATAGAATCAATCAGGAAAATGGCAGGATAAAGCAGTAACACTACTGTAGGATCTAAAATGTTACAGAAAAACTGAAATATAAATTTAAAATGTAGAACAATATCAAAACATACTTTTTACAAGCTGACAGAATTTAAAAAGATGTCAAAGCAACTTCTCAAAATTTTTTTTTATAATTGACAATATTACAAAACGAAACAAGAATGTCAAAACCATTTGCCTTCATAGTTTCTTCTCCAAACATCTCTCAAAACCACTACATTCCCAGTAAAAACACTATTTCATGTGATTTCATTCCCAGTAAAAATGTGAAGTTTCACTTCCTTCAGGAGAACTCTGGTACATAGCTTTATGGTCAGCTTTACATTTAGGTAAAAAAATTACACTGAATCAGTTGCACTGATTTCATCCTTTATTTGTGCTTCCTTGTACCCAGCTACAATCCTGATTCAGAAGGCATTTCAGCATGTGCTTACGTTCAACTACATGAATAATCTCATCCCTCCCTGGCAAGCCCTTCAGCAAAGGCTTAAAGGCAAACATGGTTTAGTCCTAAATAAAGGAGTAGATTTTCACTTAACATTTTACAGGACCCAAATCTACAGAGCTTTAAGAAAAAAAAAAAAAAGGAAAAAAAAAACCAACAAACAAACAACCCCACACAACACACAAAACTCTGTATAGGTCAAAAAGACTAAAAGACAAAAGCCCCCAATTTCTAAATATTAGTTCAAAATTGAAGAGGGGTGTGATCTTGACCACAGACCAACAAGAAAACTTGAACACACTATCACAGGTCAGTTCAGCTCTCGCAATGTTTCAGCCACTGTATTTTCTCCCAGCTTAATGGCCCCCACAATATACCAGGAAAATGCAGCATGACAGGTCACTCCAATCAGTAGACAATCAAGCTGAGTTATTTTTATCTACTTCCCTGATCCCAAGGAATGCTTTTACCACAAAGGACCACTATTTTCACAGCTATGGTGTTATGATTAGTATGAATCTTTTCCCCAGCCTTTGGATGACCCAGCTCCATCACAATAGCTAACCTGCCACTAGACATTTTTTTGGTTTGTTTTTTTTAAATACCATTTTGCCTTGCCTGAGGGATTTTTTTCTTCAACCACTGTAGAAGGCTTATTGCCTTCTATAGAAAAATCAATTAACGAATAAGATGAAGCACTCCCTCATCACAGAACGAGAAGACAATTTCTAATACTATCCAAAACAAGATATCAAGCTTACTTGCTGGCATGTGTAGAGCATACACTCTTACACTTTCATGATTTCAAGGATTAACGTGTTACCAAAAGAGCACCAGCTCACATCAGGACCTCAGGGACCACACCACCACTCTCAACAGAAGGATTCTTTCAATATGTTTGGCAATTACTTGATTGCTTCATTTGAGCATCCAGCTACAGCCCTTAGATAGGGGTAGCAACATCAGGCACGTAACAAAAGATAGCCCAGAAGCCTTAGGCTTCATCTAAGACTCATGGAAGCAGACAGGAATGTTTCTGTAGATTTCAAAGTGTTTCAGATCTGCCCTAGGAAGTGTTGCTCCAGCAGATACTTACGACAGATATTGAGTCTGTTTATATAGAATCACAGAGGACAGAACGTAAACAGTACAAGAACCAGGGCCTTTTGCAATCATGCAACATTTGCTGTCATGTCTTTGACTTGAATCATAAAGCTTTATTACCCTAGCATTTTTTTCACTAGATTGGAAGAATGTAGTGCATGAGATAACTACCTTTCCTGGATTTTGCAATGTCTGCAATTTCTCAAACATGGTTAAAAATTTACATGTCATTAGCAGCAGCAGAGCAAATCCAAGAGACATTTTTGCCTTTACACAGTACTTGGAAATAAGGGGGTTTTGTTTTCGTTTGGTTTTTTTTTTTTTTTTTTCCGTTTGTTTTTGGTTTTTTGTTTTTTTTTTTTTGTTTTTTTTTTTTTTTTGGTTTTTTTTTTTGTTTTTTTTTTTTTTTAATAAGTTAATTATTTGCTACATCAGCATTTTAGAAAGACTCTTCCAGTCTATTTGGACTCTTACACTACCATTGCTATGGCCCTTCCTACATGAAGTGACATTGCCTGATGAGCATATCTCAAATTCTGTCTTTTGTCCCTCTCCCATTTTTTATTTATGGGGACAATTGTGTGCTATAGTGTACTTGTTCTATTTCTGAAAGTCTGTACACTAATCCCAGCTTTGGAACTAGGTCCAAGAAAGATCGTGATGAAGATTTTGTTGTATTTAAGGTTTGGCTTTGTCGATTCACTACTGTGACAGCACAGATGAACCTGAATCCTAATTCTGTTTCATGTTCAGTTGGAAACATTCAGATTCAGCACCCAAGACTAGAATTATCAGATGGATCAAAATAAAACTTAAAGGTGTTCTAAATATGAAAACAACAAATCAAAAACCAGAAATGCATCTAAGAGCTCAGGATCCTGGCTCTTCCCTCTATCTTGCTAGCCATCCAGTCAGACCTTTCTTGGCACTTTTCCTTCCCAATCGGTCTGATACAGGAATTTTCCTTAGCCAGACTGGGAAGTAGAACAACATTGCTGCCTAGCCTTCTTGGCCTCATCAATGACTAGCAAACACAAATCAGGCCTATAGAAAGAGCAAGCAGAGCTGCATAAAGCACTCTATCTGGAGATATTGATAACTTAAGGACAAAAGTCTATAGCTACAATAATATGATCTCAATGTTGACGTGAAGCTTTAAAACATTTTAAGTGATCAAAAAGGAACCTCAGGACACCATGATATCAAATGGAAGCATAGGGCTCTTCTGATAAAGATGTGGTATGTAGTTGCAGAACAGTATCACGAGATACTGTAGAAGGATATTAGGACGAACCTTTTATGAAGATATTGTTGTAAACCCTATCATCCTTTGTGTTGTTCTTTCTTTCAAAAAAAAAACCACAACAAAAAGCAAATTTGCATATTTTTCCTTTTAGGACTAGTAAAATATAGTTGGGAGGGTTTTAACAAACAAAAATAAAGTTTTGATGAAACAAGAAAAATGCAAATTCTTCTCAACAAAATACCAACATTTTCATAGAAAATTAAGAGAAAAAAAATCCATTACAGTTCCACTATTTTATAAACACTGTCACAATAGAAAATGAACATAAGAAAAAGAAGGGAGAGGTAGATCCAGTGCTTGGAAAACAGATTCCTGCTTATTTACTAAGAGGTTTCAAACCTAAAAAGAGCTTATGTTGCACACTAATGCCAAGATATAGATATACCTTCTGTGACCTTGACCAATGGAAATGAGTTACCCAATTTCAGGGGAAGTGTTGTTGAAAAACTAGCCTCCAACTGTAAAACGTGAAAATGAACCAGCATGAATTTGAGATGCTTTGATACTTGGTCCTTTTTATGTCTCTGACTTTACGATAATGAGATTCAAAGGCTGTAATATTGCTAGTCAGTATTAGAAATAGAGAAGATAGCTGGAGTCATAAAAAAGGAGCAAATTCAGCCCCTTCACTGATCGAAGGTAATTCCTAAAACTACAGCTATTTCCCATGTGACTATTCTAACAAGTTTTGGATTTATTATTTGCTCTAATTATATTTTATTATGCCTTTGTGGCTCTGTGTCATTTTTATGGCTATATTTTAAAGCACCTTGAGACATGTGCAAGGTGATCTATAAATCAATTAGTAGTAGCAGTTGTGGTAATAACAACATCATTATTTTGATGGAGCCAGTGATTAATCTGTAAATAAATTAAGAGATTAATCTTTAAATGCTTGACGTTTGTCTCTGGTAACTACATGTTTTCATACTGGTTCCTGCTTAATGATAAATTCTTTTAGAGGAGTGGTTAAAATTTTTTATTTAAAGAGGCTGAATATTTGAGAGCACATTCATGAGTCAGAATTTCCTGGAACCACAATATACTGAATTTGTCTGAAAAATATGTAACATGAGCATTACAAGAAAAAAATCCTTCTAATGAAAGGGAGACCCTTGAAGGTGTCCACAAAGAAGCAACAAGCAGTTATTCAAAATACCATTCACTATTTTGTTTGCACTGCCATCCCACATGTTTCGAACATGTTCCAGATTTCCCAAAGTGCTAAAATATTTCTCTTCTGCTAAGCGCTTGCTGTTCTCTGAATGCTGGGCAGTTTACAGCGTGATTGATGATCAACATAAGTCGTTTTGCTTCTCTTGGAATACTCTATCTTAAAGGATTCTTTTCTTTTTTCCCCCCCAATGAACAATTAACATGTTCTCTTAACATCTATTGTACATTCTTATAAAAAATAACTATTAGAAGGTAATAAATAACTCAGTACTTTCATGCAACACTATATTTGAATTCCGGTATTTGCTGAGAACTATATTTGAGCCACAGAACTTTACTATACGGTCCTGTAAAGACCCCTCAATATCACACTTGAAACCAACAAAATGCTACCTGTGGGCTTGCTCTTTTCCATAGACTTAGTGAAAAAAATAACAAATACAGCAAAGTGATTCACTGAGCCCAAATTAAATCCTCATTCTCCACTTCAAGCTAACAGCAAAACATTCTCTTGTACAAAGCCCTATATACAGCAATGCCCGCTCCTTCAATATAGACAAAGACAGTAATTCACTCTTGAAGATTTGCTGATGTCACAAGTGCATATGATGTCAGAGACCATTTTTGTGAATGTGGCTTTGTATTCTACCTACTATCAAGCTTATAATAAATGTATAAACTATATGTCTGAAGCTGTAATTAACTCTTAATTTTCTCAAATGTAGTTATCAGAAAACATCCAGAAGTGTAAATGAGGTTGAACAAATCATGCAAGCTTCCAATATTGTGATTAATAAAAATGCAGAGGTTATAAAATAGCACTTTAGCATTCTAGTGGTTTTGTGCATATCCATCTTTGACTAGCATCGAATAATCCACAAGACATAACAGAATAAGCTTTCATTGGTTCTACATAAGAAAAGAAATCAGGTTTCAAAAGGAAGATTTTCCACTCTACGTAATCGTCAGGTGCACTACTATTTCTGAGAAACTCAGTTCTGCCAACAGCTGGTGAAGGGAAGAAAGTAGCCAAGTCTGTAAGAGCAAATTACTGCTCCAGATAGTTCTTTCCTACAGATCACATCTTTTGATACACAAACTACTGCTAATCTCAACATCTAAAAACTCAGAATTTAAGGGCAACTTCGCAGGTGGAAACCAAGTAGGATAGGCTTTTTGGTCTTGATTTATCAAAACAAGTTCCTTCTCTTATTTATATAATGAAGAAATATGAAGAAAGTTACAACAACAAAGAAACCTCTAAAAAGAAGTTTAGAAAAAATCAAGCCAAACTAAGAAGTATTCAAATTTTATTTTTCCATGAAAACGTGGCTTAAAACAACTTCTTGCAAAAAGAAGCTTTAAAAGAACATTTCCTTTATTTCTAACAGAAAAATCTAGAAAATGGAAAGAAAAAAAACTGAAGGACTACCACACTATATGCATTAAAAACCCTTAAAGAAAAAGGTTTTTTAAAAAAAAAGTTCCTCATAAATTGAAGACACAGTTTTCACTTTAATTTTTCATCCATATGTCAAAAACCTATTTCCTTTCAACGTTTTTCTAAAAAATGTTGCTCTGTGATTCAGCCAGCACTCAAGTAGAGCGATTGCACTGCAGTAAATACACTGAAATCAGCATCAAGTCAAACTGAAGTTTCACATCCACCTCTCTTGACCTTGGTAACTACTGTAGTCTCTATTAGCAGGCCTTAGCATAGCAGAAATGACTGAGGCTGGCTGTACTTATGGATTGAAGTGGTCTGTTTATTCATCAAACAGCTACGCTAAGGCAGCCAACCTTGGGCTTTTAACAAGCACTTGAACATTAGTTTCAAAATTGAAAACTTAGATAAGATTCAGCTCTGCTTGTTTGGCTTTTCTCAAACTTTGCTTGGCCTCAGGAGTCTAAATTTGGTTCACTGAGAGCTGTACAAGCTGTGGAACCTTGGGAATTCATGTAGGCAGCTTATGGAATGATTTTCAGCATTGGTGAATATTTTCTACAATAATCTATATTGTTTGCCTTAGTTTCCCTGATAGCAGGCAGATTTCCACTCATTCCAATGTTTTAGTTTTCCAAACTGTTACCTGGACAGTCTATGCAAATACATAGTCTATGCAACTACATAGGGATTTTTGACAGTTCTTTAAGTATCAATGTTTTTAGGTCCTATCAGTTAAACAGATGCTCTGTATCTGTTCCATACTTGCACAGGGACCACTCCTGGTATCAAGGGATGCATCAAAAGACTCAGAACCAACTTTCTTCCACCGTGTAGTCCATCATTCATACCGAAGAGCTACAAACACTTCAAGATGAGTGCTGCTTAAAATCAGAACTAGTCTTCAACATGAAGGAGCCGAGCTTTTGCTCAGGTTCCTCAATGCCAACTTCAGTCGGCCACACTGAAAGCACTCCAGGCCACTCAGGTCCTGGCTGAACCTCTGGGCACGTATGGGGAAAGCAGCATTGGGCTGAGTATTTTGTTTTGGCTGTTTAGGGTTTTTTAGCAAGTCATACTAATACTGCTTTCTTTGTAAATGTTTTCCAGCGATACTGGCTGCTTCCCAGACTCCAGTGAGGATGTCTCTGAAGTCAGCTGCAGTCTCTGAAGTGTGCTGCGAGTATCTTATTGCAGAATTTTAAATGCCTACTAACTGAATGCAGTTGCCTTATTTGTGAAAGGTGGTGCCAGAAGTATTATTACATTTCAGATTCTTTTCCCTGGATAATGGTGGAAAATTCTCTTTTAAATCCATCCAACACAGCAGTTAGCCATAGGAATGTCCGGGTTTTTGTTTTGTGTTGTGTTTTAATTCCGACAATTACATTCTTGTGCTTTCACCTTCGCCTTTTTAAATCATGTATCAAAAATCACATGATTATTAGTCACATATATAAAACCCCAGTTTTTATACATACTGATAAAAATGTTTGTCAGAATAACTGAATAAAATGTTTGTCAGAATAACAAGAGCATGTGTGTTATGAATGCTAAAAATAAACCCTGTCTGACAGGTATTTCGGTCTATTACTACTGTCCCTGACAACAAGCACCAAAAAGTGATAGAAGTAATTTGCTGGTTACAAAGTTTCCAGTGACTAATTTCCAAATCATAAAAATATGAGAATGGAATGGGTAGAATCAGAAAATACTCATCTTGGGGAGGTAGAAGACAAAACAACATAGAGAAGTTATTTTCTCCGAAAAAGAGCAAGAATCAGCTGGACAGCTGTGTGTAGTATTAATCCAATGCCAATGCGTGTTGCACGTTGGCTTGGAAGGGACTTCAGTCTGTTCACAGTCCAGGAATGTGATCTTTATTCTTCACAGAAATGCCTTGCTCGTTCAGATATTCACCTACTTTTTGGCTCCATGTGAAGTTGGTTAACCAAATCATGTTTTCTCCAATATTGTTTGTTTGTTTGCTAAGTGCTTGGTATATGGAAGGCAGAAGAGGCAATCAGAGCATTTTACATAATAAGCTCACTCAGTGTGCTATTAATAATACCGAGAACTGTTAGGACAGGTCCAAAATAATTTAGACTTTCTTCCATTTGAAGCCACAAGATAATAAGAGGAGGCTCCAAGAGAGGTGTGGATCACCCACAAGAGGTCTGAAGAGCAACATGTATTTTTACTGGAAGTCTGCTAACTAGCCAAAACCTTTGGAACGTCATGACACCAATTTGGCAAAGTGATATCTCTCTCTGCTTTATTGAAAACATCTTAGACAGCATAATGAAAAAATGCACTTAATTTTCATGGGTTTAAGCTTGTCTTTCTGCTGGCCTGCAGTCTGTCAGAAGAGTGAAGATTACAAAACGCAACAGAGCTTGACAGATTTCATTTGACAAAAATACAAGAGAGCAAGAAAGAAGAAAATTTTGGGGGGGGGGAAATCTATCAAGAAGTCTGGGATGGGATTTTCCCCTCCAGTGATGTATTTATAGCCCCTAAATAAGGACTGAATCCAAAGTCAACTGAAATCAATGGGGAGACTTTTATTGACTTCAGTGAGTATTGGATCAGACCCTAAAAGCACAGCTTCCAAAAGTACGAGAAGTATTTTGGGACATGTTGTACTAGAAATTATCACCAAGAATGTGAAAGAATAACCCAGTCATATTTAGGGTGGCTCACTGGTGACCAGACCAAATAAATCAGGTCTTCTAGCAGATACAGGTCACAGATGGTGGGACAAAGTTTGGCACCTGTTCAAATGTCTAAACAGTTGAAGTTCTCATTTTGGTAGAGCTTTCTGTCTCTTGGGCTTTCAGCATGACAAAGGTCAGAAACATCTCCATGTCACTGAAAGATTAGGTTCATCAGATCTGTGAATATTCACACAGTAGAGATACTACTTGATCAACTTGACCTTACCTAAATACCCATCTGCAAACTTCTGTGCTATAGTAATAAAGGACAAAATGTGATTATACATACCAGAATCTGTTCTAACAGATTCCTGCCTCCTTCTGCAATGTGACAAGTAAGTAGAAGAAAAATGGGAAAGATGTGGGACAACAGCAACATATTTTCATTATAGAATTATAATAAAATTACAGTAAGTGAAATAGATGATTCTTCCAGAGCTCCCACAATTAAGAGTACCAAATACAGATTCTTTTTGCCCAAATCTCATAACGCGGAGTATTTACAGGGAATGAGCAAACATACCAATTATCAGGAGTTTCCATGTCTGCAAAAGTAGCCGAGAACAACGCATGTTTTTATAGATGGATTTAGGCAGTAACCAAAGGAACCAAGTTCAGAAGTTTGGCTGTGTTCTTCAGGAAGGATGGTTCTTCAGAGATTGTTACAACAAACATCTGAATATCTGTAAGTTTTAGGAGTTTAATTTCATATGAAGTAACAAGCATCTCAAGGGCACTGTCCATACCAAGCATGGGTGTTCCTTTCCTGTTAATCTCAATCTTATATTCAACTCATTAGCAAGAGCTAACAAGACCTTTAGAAAACTTGCCAGAAACGTGTTAACCTGGCAAGCATTCAGTTTTGAAATGTGTTATCTATTTGGCAGTTGAAATATCCACTACCCAAAAGTTCAAGATGCTTTAGAAGAACAAAAACATGGAGAAATCTAAGAAAAGTGAGCTGGGGATTAGCTCCTCCATATCAGTTGAAGATCTGGTCTGCTGTATCCAACCTGCTGAAAGTTGACTAGGATCAACAAGCCTATAATAGAGCTGATACAAAGACTGCCTGAGTGCATTTGTCCCTAAGGAGCTCTCTTGCTATGAAAGATGACTGCTGGCTGGTGTGAGGAGATCCGTAGCTAAAGCTCCTATCAGTTTGAGTAATGAGGATATGCGCAGGATATGAGCAGATGAGTGGGGAAGGGGTAGAGAAAAAATGGGTTTGCTATGCTGGCAGACTTGTAAGTCAATTTGTGGTTATCTCATGCACCAAGAATCTATGGTTTATTTAAGCATTAAGACATGGTTTTAACTAAGGTTACTATCAGCCAGATAATGACTAGCTGAGGTGAGAGCCTATGCCTCTAGCAGTTACAACAGATCAAACCATACTAGAATCACTTCAGAGATATGAAAACAATAGACCTTTTAAAATATTTTCACACTTGTCTTACACTTCCTAAACACAGAATGTGGTTGCAAAAATACCTGCTTCAGGTATTCCTAGTTACTTATTTTCATCAGTGACCTTCAGAGGGATGGAACACCTCTCCAATGAGGAAAGGCTGAGAGAGTTGGGGTTGTTCAGCCTGGAGAAGAGAAGGCTCCAGGGAGACCTTATTACAGCCTTTCAGTACTTAAAGGGGGCCTATAAGAAAGATGGGAACAGACTTTTTAGCAGGGCCTGTTGCGATAGGACAAGGGGTAACGGTTTTAAACTAAAAGAGGGTAGATTCAGGGCAGGTATAAGGAAGAAGCAAGAAATTTTTTACGATAAGGGTGGTGAAACACTGGCACAGGTTGCCCAGAGAGGTGGTAGATGCCCCATCCCTGGAAACATTCAAGGTCAGGCTGGATGGGGCTCTGAGCAACCTGATCTAGTTGAAGATGTCCCTGCTCATTGCAGTGGGGTTGGACTAGATGACTTCTAAAGGTCACCCAAACTATTCTATGATTCTACATTCCCAACTACTTGCAAACCAAGTAGCCCTACTTTGCTGGACTTCTAGATCCATTCTCCACTGAACACCAGCCCGCCTTTTTAGAAATTAAACTTGAAACAGACAGAAGCTATTCTAGACATTCATTACAGAGCTGCGTTAAATATGTTCCTTTACTCTAATTTCATAAGCACCAAAACCCAAACCTTGCAGGAGATAATGGCTTTGAAAAGTGTTCAGTCTTTCCCCTTCTGCTAGGCAGGACATGTCTCTGGTCACAACTTCCATTGGGTGCTCAGGACAATTGCTCTGCTGCACTGCTATGGGTATCATTTGTGTTATCTTTAGGTGATCTTAGAAGATAATAGCTTAAGTAGAAAAGACAAATCAGTGAAGTGCATCAGTGAGAGGGGTATAAGGCTCAGCTGAGATGATGCCAGCAGGATCAATGGCTGCCTGCTGGTTCAGCTAGCACAGAAAAGATAACATCTACATGTTATGAACTAAGAACTCCCTGTCTTAGGACATAATTACACTATCTGCCCACTGAAGGAGAATGCAGAACTCTGCACAGTTTTTGACTGGTGTGAGGAATTACACTCCAGGATTTCTAAAATAACCAAAAAAAAACAGATTTAACTTCTAACTTCCATTTCATTTTCCTTTGGGAAATTTTAATTTTTCTTGCAAACAATTTTACATCCTTTATTTTTCTGAATACAATATTTTCATCAAATAAGAAATGCCTCTGTTGCAAAAATCATGTATATAAACCAGACAGAAAACTGATTAGGAAAGACAGGACGGAGTGGAATCAACATTAAAGTGAAAAGCGAAAGTCTTATTTTCTATACAAAGCTGTTTTAAAATTTTACAAAATAGAAAATTATTTGTAGAGATGTATTCACTTGTTCACATCCACAGAACACATCTGCAAAGACAGATATATAGCAGGAATTGAACGAGAAGAAAGGAAGAAAAAAGTTTCAACATCTTTTGGACAAATCTGTAAATTTGCATAAAATTCTTATAGCATTTTCAATACACTGATTTCCAAAATCTATTTGCAACTATGTTTAAGGTCATACAAGTGAACTCACACTACATTAAAATAGCTGTTTTAAGAAACATTCAGATTCAGAACAATATTAAATACTTCTTCACTTTTCATTTATTTTTAGATTTTGCTTTTAGGAGACAAACTGCAGGTGGTGGAGGGCTAGAAGAAGGAAAGAAATAGAGCCTTTTCAGAGGTGTTTCTTTTTTACAACGTTGCCATGATTTTTGAAACACTGCACTGACTAAATTCAGAATGTCAGAAGATGGACACCAGCTGGAGACAAGATTGAAAGAATTATGAATTATAAATCATCAGTACTTTGACATAACCTGTTTGGCTTTAAGCACACGTATTGTGCATTATGCATCAGGCTTCTAGAAAAAGTAGAGTCCATAATTAAAGTGATATATGTAGAAAATATGAAGGACGCATTCCTTACAGCTAAATTAAATGCAGACTACACATCTTATTATGATCAAAAAAGCAAGATGAAATTTCCTAACAAACACATAGGGCCCTGAAAGCAAATCCCTTTAGGGATATATGCTTTCTTAGGGTGTATACTAAAGTCTCCTGAAATTCAAGAGACACTTTCTTTTGACTATCGCAAATCCTCGGCACCTTTTCAGGTTACTGAACAGTCTTCTAAAACAAAAGGCACTATAATGGTCCTGCTCATCTGATATTATTAGTAGGTCTGTTGTTTTGCAAAGTTGGGAGGTTCTGTCAGCCTAACCAGTGTTACAAATCCTGGCTAACAAAATATTGTGCTGTGTTAGTAATTACCAGAATATATTGCTAGAATACAGCTGGAAGCAAAGGTGACTGGAAAGTCTATAGTCTTTGTGGCTGGATCACGAGGCATGAAAGCTTTTTGTATGGATTATCTCAGTGAGGTTCATGCCAAAGGGAACCTTTGGATCTTCAGGTAGTTTTGGAGGGCGGGATGGAAGATAAATAGAATGTTATCCAAGTGAATGCAGAAATATCAGTGAGGACCAAGGCTTTTTTCAACTGAATGTTGTAATATTACAAACTAAGAAATTGTCTTTCCTATCAATCAAAATAGAGGCTGTGAAAGACAGAAACACTTGAGAAAAAACAGGTGAGAATTACAGAAAGCAATCTTGACAGAACAATTACCAATAATATCCAGAAATAACTATTCTATAGGTAGGTAAAATACTTCACCTACCATTTTACCTATCCCAGTTGGGATAGAGTAGACATTCTTCCTTGCAGCAGCAGGTAACAACCAAGTCATTAATGTTGACAGCCAATATCAACTAACATCAGAAAGCAAATCACCGGGATTACTGATACCAGCACTAGAAAGCAATCAGTGTATGGCAGGCAACTGCTGTGATCCAAAACTCTGTTTAACACACAAAATCAGTCAAAATAACATAGCAAGAAACTGAAGGCCAGCCAGGCATTCTGCATTTCAGCTGTGAGGACTTCAAGTCTTTGAATTCAGATTAATGTACTTGTAGTCTGCACTACAGACTGCAGCAACAAGTCTGCAGTTATTTTCCAGTCACTGGGAAAACAAGTTAGACATGGCTTTCAATGGAAGGTCATAGCAGTGTAAACATCACCCTCAACAACATTGATGATAAAATAGTAGTAACTAATATGCTAATCAGCATTTATATAACACTTTTCTCTTATATTTTCTCCTATCCACAAATATCAAAGTACTCCATGAAAAAAATGAGTAAATATCCCTCTGTGGTCACAACTGCAGAGGCTGAATTGGGCACCTGGCAATTGGGTTTCTCTGTTTTCTACACTGTGGAGCATGAATGTTCCCTTGCCCTCCCTCCAGACATCCCCCAGCCCCTGCCACAAAGGAGAGGCTGTAAAAATAAACCAAACCTGGTTGGCTGATAAAGAACACAAATGCATTCACGTCTAAATACAAAATGGCAATCATGCCTGAAAAGTTTAAGTAGCATGCGACGCAAATATTGCTGAGTTCATGGGAAATGAGAAATACAAAAGGTAGCCAGATGCTTCAAAGAACATGAAGAACAACTGTCCCAAGACACCAAGACAGATGACACAAAAATCTTAAGGCAATAAGAAGCAAAGAGGTCACTTCTAGCTTTCCAGACAAACACTCTGAATCACCCTCCAGTCCTTCCGAAATTAGGAATTAATAGTGTCAAAACCTAATTAAGAAGCATACCAGGTACAACTTTTGTATTTCTAAAATATCTTCGGAAAAATTCATATTCCACTGAGAATTTTTCCATAGAATAATCAGGGGAAGAAAAAAAAACAAACCCCAAAACCACCACACACAACCAAAAAAAACCAAGAAAAAAACACTCAGAGAAAAATGAAGTGGCTTTCAAGAAATCATAGGCAATATTAGGAATGTAAGCATATCAGACTTATTCCTCTAAGGATCCAGAAACCATCAAATAAATAACATGCAAAATGAACTGAAAAGAGCTGATACTATCAAAGAGTAGAAAGTTCCCTAAGAAAGGAACTTGGGGAAAAGAAAAAGACCATTGTAAATACTCAGATCTTATGAACTAGAGCTAACCAGAATTGTTCCTAGGAATGGAGCTGTACAACATCTAAATTCACAGCTAGCACAAATTCTGCAAACCTTTGCTTTCTAATATATTAAAGTTCTCTTAAAAAATTAATGTAAGTATAAATATGGATGAACTTGGAATTATAGTTTACTTAGATTTTCCAAGAGACTTTAATACAGTTTCTCATAAGAACCTTCTGAGGAAAATAAATAACCAAGGAGACTATCATCCTTTTCACACACATATACAAACACTCACACACATTCGCACAAAGAAAAGCAACAGGAGAACAGTTATGATGAAGAGCTGCTTCTCAGAATGTAAAAAATGTAACTGCAGGATAACTAAGGATCACTTTAAAATAGTGAGGGGAAATCCTCTTTATTCCACTAATTTTGTACTACATCTCATGGTTCAAAAGTTCATCTTGCATAAGCTGGATTTTCATTCTGAGTCTAAGCCACAGATGAATTGATTAAAAATAGAATTGAGTGGGAAGAGAGGCAAGAAAGCATGGGTATAGAAGATGGACACAGAAAGACAGACAAATTCAGTGGAAAAAATAAAATTGTGGATAAGTAGGTGGATGTGTATTTATGGGCACATTCTCAGCCTACCTTTTGTGGACACCTTCCTAACCCTAACTCAGTACAGACTCAGGAAAACTATACTTTTGTTTTGAAGTTGAATCACTTTTAGGGGCAAGGAAAAGAAAATAAAGGCAACCGTGGGTTTGAATTGTAGGAAAAATAAGGTCTCTGAGCTCAAACTGGTTTTTGCCATTCTAATAAACATTTTAAGTCATGCTGCAGAAAACCTCAAGATCCACAGGGTTTGCCTATCCCTTGCATGGGACCAGTGTCCCAGGATATATTTAGTAGCAGGCTATTCTCAGCTGCCACATCACATCTGTGGGGTGAGATGGTCTCAGAATCTTTGAATCCCAATATCCCCTGCCTGCAATGCCCCTAGACCAGGTCACAGGCCCAGCTGTGTTCCAGGTATACCAATTGCTTCTTCACAGCAATCTTGACACCTGCAATCATCTCTTTTGGGTCAGAGCTGTCCATCACACCCATTGAATATATGTATGAACGGGAACAGACACTGCGAATGCTTGGACATTCAAGTGGATAGATGTACTTTAATATCAGTCATCTTGCTGCTCAGATTGCAACACACCTACAAGCTCTATCACTAATCTGTATCTCTACTAACTGCCTGAAGAGTGCCAAAAGCTATAGGGGACACATCAACCAATTAGTTAAACATGGTGAAATGGGGTTTAAAAAAAAGCAGAGCCCAAGCCAAAAAGAGGATTTACTGAACAGCCAACATGACAGATTCTTACAGTATCTAGACTCCTTTTTCAAGATCTTATAATAAAGAAAGTATATGTGCTAACCCTAGGTACCCAGGAGACCCCTCAGAAAGGCTCACACTATGCAGCCATTTGTCAGTACACAGATGCCAAACAGGGCCTTGAGTTCCACCACCAAGAGGTGCTACCTACTGTAGCCTGACACCAAATAAAATATTTTTTTCTACATTTTGACAAAGCCTTCAAAACTTGACCTGGCAGGTACTGTTAAAATGAACCAGACAGAAAGCGGGGTGCTGTGAGCTCTCACAGATCAGGTGCATATTTAAACAGCTTTGATGATATCCTAGGGATCAAATTAATAATACGCAAATGCTCATAACAGCTTGTTACCCTTGACCAATCAAACCGAAGAGTCAGATGCTCGGGTGCATGAGCCATCAACATGCAGGGAGCAACACACATTTATACCTGTTGAAGATGTACTGCATGACAAAGAATGCTTTCACATGGCACAGCAGGACTTTGTTATTTCCCTTCATAGGTTTAATGAAACTTGTGCATGTTCAGCAAAACTCTCTCAAATTCTTCTTTCCTCCCAATTCTTCCATTTCATTCTGCTCCCTCCCCCTGAGAAGAAATACGTATTTGTCTCATTTGTTCCATTTAATACTGAAAATTAGATAACGTCTGTTGCCAGACATATAGGTTTAGAGAATGTTTTTTTCATTTGAGGAGGGTGGAAGAGAAGAATTTTTTATTTGAAGAGTTTCTATTCATATAAAAAGCTTTGCCTGCTGTTGAGATAGTTCCTAGTGCCCAGCTACTTTTTTCTCCCTTATGAATATTTGGCTTTATCTGAATTATTTACTGTATTTTCAGACTGCTTACTCAAGTTCAAAGAAAGACTGTCTGTTTATGACTATTTGTGCATTCCTCTTGGGACAAAGGGGTTGGTGTGCTTATTACGTACTTCAGTGGAGGAAGATTTTGTGCAATCACTTTGCACATATGGTAACAAAGATTTTTCACAATTGCAGAGGAGAAAAATTTGTACGTTTATGTTCCAATACTTTGCTCAAAACAGCAGCTAGAAATATCAAGGGGCATAATCTTATAACATGAGTCAAAAAAAGTTTGCTTACACAGAATTTTCTAGAAGATCACTGCCACAAAAAAGGGACACTGTTGTACAATGTGACTTTAGCTATTTAAGATTGTCAGAGTAAAAGCTGCCTGAGATAATATTGGCAAATACACCTAAATTGGAGTTGGTTAGCAATCTTTGCCACCTGGATTTCCTATAGCCTTAATCCTGCAACACCTCTTGCAGCTGACAGAAAACGAGACAGTCCTGAGAGACATCTGCTGCTGGATGGCATTGCAGCACTGTTGCTCAATCAAGCATGGGTGACAGTGCCAGGCCTGGTTTTAACTGGGATCACTATGCCACTAGCACAGTGATCTTTCATTGACAAAAGATGGGCACATTAAGTGTGAGAAGGGTGGGTTTCACACCATCATCCCACTTTAGATATCTTACTTGAGCACCGTGAATAAATATGTGGAGATGCCTTTCCTTTTAGTACACAGAGAACTGTACTGTGATCAGAGATCCTGAATCATCCTGTATCTCAAAGGCCAATACATTAGCATCAATACTTTACCCATCACTAACCTGTTATATCAATCTAAAGACAACAAGCTCCGAAACATTTATTGTCATAAGAGAAATCAAAAACCTTTATTCTGGATTATTTGCAATATTAAAAGCTCTGATACTTTGTTTATATATTCTCCTTGAATCTAGACCTTTATACATTATAACTCTTAACATAATTGTATAAAAACTGGGCTGAATATTGACGTGAAAACATTAAAAATGAAATATTTTCTTAATGTTTTGTTTTCTGTTTATGTGGAACAATGTAGGGAATTTAAAATGAGTCCATAAAAGTTTTGATTGGCCTAAATCTGCATTTCTAAGTGAAAAAGAAAGCTGGTGGAAAATTATACACAGCTATAGTCAGGATGCCTTTTTCCTCCCTCCAATACTTTTTCCCCATTAATATCTGACTGTCATGCAACTTCAGGAACAAGAGAATGGATCTCTTAATTAGCAACCCCCAAGAATGGCAAGGGGTTTTACATGACTTCACTCAGGCTATTTGTTTTAAGGCATCAAATAACAGAATCACAGTAATTAGGGATAGAAAGGCCTACTAGGTCTTGTAGACCCCATGTCAGAGCAGAGGTGTCCCCAACAGTGTAGTTTCTGGGACTCTGCAGAGAACATTTGAATTATCTCAGCTTGAAGACTACTGTGTAGGAACAGCATGTGTGAAAACCACACAGAGGAAGCTGTGTAGTCTCTCAGCAGTTAGACAGGTCCATGAACTGGGAGCTATGAAACCTAAAAAGCAAGGGAAAGTGGATCAATGATGTTATGTCTCAGATGCATGGTGGTATCAGCTACTGACAGGTACGCTCAATGGAAGAAGTTCATGGATGTGAAGCAGATGAACTACACGGAGTTGATCTCCCATTGTCTTTGAGAAAATGAAGCAGAATCAAAGATTTCAGCTCTGGAAAGGAAGGTAACCCTCATGAGATGCCTCTTAGAAGCAGTGGGTTGTAGAGTTATGAGAGCCTCAGAAACAGATGCTGAGCAAGGTATTTCAGGCAGAAATGTGAATAAGCTCCCCAATTTTAAATTCTGCCCCAAGGTATACATGAACAGTATTTCATGAGTGCAGTGAGGGCTGAACTCTGTAACATCACCCAGTGTTGTTTTCTGTAATAGCACAAGATCTCAAATACAACAAATAAAGATTTTACTAAGCTTTCTGAGGGCAGAGAGGAAAATTCCTGCTACTCCCAAGACAGGATTATACTGGCAGGTTAAACGGTGGAGGAAAAATATCCAATACATGGAAGATACAATTTGTGGGGTACTTCTTACTCCACAAATTCTGCTGGTGAAGCAATAGAAAAGGGATGAAAGAAAAAACAGGAAATGTATGTCACCGTATTTTCTGCTCTATCCCCTCCTACACAGAACCAGGACAGCGCGGCACAGAGCACCAGTTCTTCCTACCATTGGGCTAAAACTTACACAGAACTGCTTTAAAGCTGTTCAGCATCTTGAGTGGTGGAAAGGGGAAAGACTATTGGCCTGGCTGCTGCCCTCAGAATTTTTCCCAAGATTGTAATCTTTCCCCTAATCCTTATTGCCTCAGGTGTATACATTGAGCTCCTGAAGAGCTTGAAAGGGGAGAAAAAAAGTTATAAACAATCCTCCTTGACTGTATCATTAACAAAGAGGTATGCTTTTCAGAAGCTCATCATCCTGGACAAAACCAGTCCCAGAGGAAGCTTTGTCTCTTTGCAAAATAAGTCGATGACTCTCTGCTCTGGAAACATAGTAACCCTGAGCATATCAGAGTTTCATGCACAGCTTGTAGGGTAGCACTAAGAGGAAAATGTTCAGCCCTGGTTTTGACACCCTTTCTTCTCTACATAGATAGGGAGAGCACTGATTTTGAAGTCAGCAAGTGGGGAAAAAAAAAAAGAATCAAAAGAGAAAGCTTTTCCTTAGAGGAAGAAAGCCAACTCCTCATCACATCAAGCCATTCATAGGCAAAAATAAGAGTAACACTAGATTTTAGTTTTGGGTATAAACAGAGTTGTTACAAAAGCTCTGTATAAATGGTCTTGCAAAACATGATGACTAAGAATCACATTGCTGAGGTACTATTTCTTCCAGTTCACAGTGAAAGAAGTAATTGCTGTTTCCCTGTAAAAACAATTCATGCCAGCTTTTGAACCTATTCAGCTCGGCTAGCTAGCGTTTTCAGAAAGGAACCTCCAACTACTTTTCCCTCTTCCCTGCCCAATACCCCTACTCTCACCTACACTAATAAGGTGGTGTATGAAAAAAAAAAATTAAATCCATAGGTAGAGAAGTAGAACAGCTTTGCAGCAACATACATTCAAAAATTAGCTAAGCAAAAGAAAAGTAGCCATGATGACCTCCCTTCCAGCATCTTATTTGACATAAGGGCATATTCAACATCATTCTGAGCTGAAAACTTTTCCCGGTAACACAGGGTCTTAAATAGATTTCCCATAAATACTGGGAAAGTGCTTTTAGCATGCATGTTAGAGTATAGCTTTGATCACGTCTATACTCATTTTGGCTTTTCTCTTTACTTCAAATCCTCATCATCATGCTGACCACATACTCCTCTGGCTTGTTTGTTCATGGTAAACACAAAGCAAACACTAGCAAGACATCTTTCTGTATAACTGTTCTATAGTTACAGCAGAAAAATCCACAAATGACTCAGTCTATGAGATAAAGCCTGGGATATCCTGGGGAATTCCCAGAATACTACGATTTGATATGAAAAGAAAACCAGCAGGACACGTTTGCTCTACTCCAGTTTGCTATGTAAGCAGGCATGATACACTGCTACCCCTCACATCTGGGCCCTGTGTCTGGAAAACCAAGTTCAGAAGGGTAAAACCTCTCTTTATCTCCTTTCTTTGTGCAGACACATATTCCAAAGTAGCATTAAACCCCTAAAATAAGCAAAGAAAGAAGCATATTTCCCACAGAAGTGAATCATTGCTGACTGTTTGTTTTTGGTTTGGGTTTTTTTGGGTTTTTGTTTTGTTTTTGTTTTTGTTTTTTTTAATACTTTATCTAGAGGATAGAGACAACATATATGGCTTTGCCTTGGCCATGCAAAGAGCATAATGAAGCAGAAACCATTTTTCAGTGTTCCTGACTGTGCAAGTTCAGGGGAGGAAGTTATGAAGGTTTTTTAGTTTGGGGAGGGGGTTGCGTTGGGGGGTGGGGTGGGTATTTTCTTGGTTAAGATATACGTACAAGAAATCCCTCAAGAGCATTTACAGCCAAGTGATAGCAACACCCTTTTCTTCCTGGAAGAGTTTTCATTAAATCCCATTGCAATTAAAGGTTCATTTCTAAACAAAGACTGGAGGCTGAGGTTATGGAAGGAAGTACTATAGAGGAATAGCCTGTTCCTCACCTCAGAAATGGTTCTACACACGTCAGCCTCCCATTACTGCTGTTTGTTCCCACTATTGACTTGGATTCCTGTAGCTCTGGGGGCACAAGGCACACACATTTAGTCCGTGCAGAGAAAGCAAGAATCTTTCAGTGTCGCAGGATCACACACAATAGCAAGATGCTTGTGAATTGGTGAGGGAGGATGAAAGTGAGCACTTACACTTAATGAACAACCTCTGCTATGTTGGCTTGTTGCCAGAAAAAATAACCCATTACAATCAAAACCCAGTTAAGTCAAACAGTCCATGCTTAATTAAGCCTACTCTAAGAGTTTTCTGTTCAAAGCAGCTGATATTTTCAGCAGGTGAGACTGAAGCTTGCCAGCTCATAGTATCAAATCTAAACCCTTAAACGTGGGTGTCCACACTGTGTGTATCGCTAACATGGAAAAGGGGATGTAGAGCCCAGAACTAGAATATTCAGAATACAAAGCTTCAATTGAAAACATCAATAGCTATGCCTCTACTACCAAATAAAGCAGGCTGGGCCTGTTCTCTGGCCCCAAGGCCAAATGAATGCTCAGCACAGTTCACATCCACATAAGCTGAATATTTTTTCTCTTCCCAAAATCATGTCCTCGCTCATACTACCCACTGGGATCAGGCCCTGGCCGCTCCCTATTCCCAAAACATGCCCAGAAGTCACTTGGGTGACCGTTACTTACTGCATGTCAAAACTGTGCCAGCAGTTCTGCTCAAGTGCCTAACAATTAAACAATACGATCAACCAACATGAGCCTGTACTTAGACTCACATCCCAGCCTTTTTCAGTTTATTAGGATGGTATCTAGGCCATCCATCCTGAGATCATTAACCAAACCAAATAATTTATTTTGAGCTTAAATGAAGGGTCTTGTCTTAGAGGTCATTACAGCAAGCCTGAAGCTAGCAAGATTCCTTCCAATAACTCAAACAAGTTTCACACCCAACTCACAGCACCAGTTCCTGCATACTGGCTGATAGGCTAACTCATAGCAGACTCTGTACCCTAAATATAATCCCAGATCACTAATATATCCTGACTTTCCTGATGTAGAAGCAAGCTCAGAAAGCCTAATTCTGAATCTTGTTTGAAGTGCATGGAGGAGGAGGGAGAAGGAGGCTGACTGAAAACAATGAATATCAGCTCATTTTAGCCATCAAAACCACAAAAATGTCTACAGTGTAGATCAGTCATAAAGACAGACAGGGAAGATAAGGAAGACAGGAAATCATACACCTAAACACACACACACAGAAGCACGCATCTACACACATATACCAGTTTATCAGTGCTGCTTGTCTGTAAAAGTAAGAGACACGCAAATAAACAGCAATGCTATTCAAAAGATTTCGCCTCTCATTTTCAGACAGAGGTGTGCAAGCCAAGCCTTGACTCGTTTGGGGATAGGGTGTTTCATTGTGGTTTGGAGATGCATCCAGAATTTTTATTACTCAAACTTTGGTTCTGAGTGTATTTTTATAAGGAGTCTGAGAATGAAACATGATTCATATTTACATCTGTTAACATGTTGGGGGAAAAAAAAAAAAGGATGAGCAAACTGCTGCTGAAAGAAGTAAAAAAAAAAAAACTTGGTTCAATTTCCCACAAGACTTTCTAGGTTTGGGCTGCAAATGTTTATGTTACCAGAAACACTGTAAAAGAGGTAAAGGCAAAAGACAGTGGCAAAGTCAGCAATGATTTGAGTTGTGCATCTGGTCTTCTGGTAATGTTGATTTGGAAAGCACATAAGTGTTGCAAATTAGTTATGTCAATTCAGGATTTTGATAAAAACTGTTTAGTCCCATGATGTAATTTTCTCTGGCTAGCCAGAGCTCTTCCCCTGTAGAAAGAATACATTGTAATATTTTTGTCTGTGTGAATGATGAGTGTACATATTCTTATAAATAAGATGTTATGTGTAATCTTTCCACATAAATCTGGGACAGCTGAAGTATAATGGAAAGAAAATGTCGTGTATTGCAAAGAATTTTTTCCCCAAATTAACCTCCATAAATGTCTTAAGAACAGAGGGAGCATCTAATGAAAGGACCTTTATGCAGATGCAGATCATGACATTCCATTCATAAAACCAGAGAGAGGCAACATGATGTAGCTGCAAGACTGGGGGGAAGGAAAAAAAAAATCATTTCAGAGTATGGCAAAAACTCAGAGACATCTTGGCTAACACCATAACAATCTGTATCATCCAGACAGCACATCAAGGTTTTCTAAAGCCTAGTTCTGAAAGCCTAAACTTTTCACAGGGCTGCAATTTCTCATATCGAGAAGCATTCTCCATAAAAATACTATTTATATCAGAGTAATTAACTAGATTACAAGCAATGATGGACAGGCAGTGATAGGCACTACACATGTAAACAAGCATCAAGTCAAGGCAGACATGAACAACCACAGATGGGAGAAAAGAAAACCTGTTATCCATTTCTTACAGATGAGTAATGAGAGCAGAGAAATTCACCTACAGGACCAGGCAGCCTATGGTAGAGTCAAGAACTGACATCAAAAGTCCTGCAAATTAGTGCCTTTCTCTTAGGGTCTGCCATCTTCAACTGAGTGCCAGTTCCAGAATTAAAGCTGAAGTAAGAACATTCATCAAACATCTTACCACATAACAGGAGGATGAGAAGATGCCTCCTAATGAATGAATATTCAGTGAATATTTTGTCCATATTGGGTTAGGCATGGTTTTAGTCTATCCGCACACATAAGGGAAGGTGGTAGAGACAGAAGGAAAGTAAGCGATTTTCTCAAGTTATCATATAGGGCAAAACCTTTCCCCAGTGGATCACACCTCAAAAAAAAACCAAAAAAAAACCCAAACAAAACAAAACCAAACCCCAAAAAAAGAGAAGGCTCAGCAGATATAGAAATTAAGGGGATATCTGAACAGCCCCCACTGCAGGCCTAACAGTGCAGGAGTACTCAAGAGACTGCAGACCAGATGCTACAGAGAAAAACTGCCGACCAGTCAAAGCTAAGAGGGAAGCATTCAAAAAGAGAATCAAAATGCCTTACGCTCCTTTTGTAAACATTTATTTTCAGGGGTGTAGCTAAGCAAATGGAGGGCTACCAAAGCCCAAATACCTGAAAGAAGCTGCGCTCTTCCCAAGTTGTTAAAGCATGCTCATGTGGCACTGTGAGAAGGCTTTGAGAGCTCCCGAGATGGAAACCACATGCTAGCATACCCCCCCTGGAAAGAGCCCAATGTGCAAGCCAGCGGGCAGACCACCAACTAACTACATGTGTACAAGTGCTCACTGGGTGTCTTTGACTTTTTTGAGAAGCAAAAAGGAGGGGGGCAGAAAGGTTCCCACCCTCTGGAAAGAGCCTGACACATGACATGTGTAGGTTTGCTGCAGGGAAAGAATCTCACTCCAGTGAATGTGTTGGAGCAGCTGCCTGACAAGAAGAAGTGGCTTGCTCCTTGCTTTCTCTCCCGCAGTTTATCTTGTCTGATAATGAGGTAAACCTGGCATGGGCTGGTGTGAATCCGAAAATTGCTAATGGATCACATTTTGCACACTTCCTTGCTTAAACTGCTCATTGTAATTATTTCTAAGGTAAAGAAATATCATACTAACACTGCCATTCTCCTGTATCAGCGATTGATCATTACAAAGTGAAGGATGTACGAAGAATGCTGCTGCCAGAGATTCAGTTGTCACATTCACAGCAGAGTGAGGTTCGAGGTCCTCTCTTTATATTGCCCTTGCTCTCATTTTCCTTGGATGCTCTCTCCTTGAAATACAGTAAGATTCTCCCTTTTGCCGATACCTCCCCACCATTCAATTACTTTCTCCCTTTTCGCTCTTACAGTCACCCTCTCGCATTAAGAAGCACCTTATATGTCACAATACTTTGAGACATGGCATTGTTCTCACTGTATTATCTCCAGGAGACCTGAGAGGTATCATTAGGATTGCTTAACTCTTCGCATCCTAAGACACTCCTCTACAGTTGCTTATAAACTTGTCAAGCTTTGTGAAACACAGCATAACCGCTCAACAAAGACAGGGCCCGCTCTCATTGAAGGTCCCATTACGATACTCAGAAATTTGGCCTCTGGTTGTTGTTTCAAAACTTGGTTTCTGGTTATGCTACAGACTTTCACAAAACTTGGGCTTGTCCTCGGATCTCACCTATCGAGGTGCTTTTGAAAATCTGGCCTCTTATCTGTGCTGTACCTCCCCAGATAAAAGGAAAAATACTTCTCTACTGCACAAAACTTTTCACAGATAAATTCCCAAACACTAGAGAGAAATTCAGAATAGGAGGGCTAATGCACCTTTTGGACAGTTATGGAGACATTTTTGCCCTTTCATTGCTGTCCCCCTTAAAATCCTGCGGTCACATCTCAGAAGAATATTGCAACACAATTGTTCTCTCTTGTGTTTTCAAACTATTACTCTGGGGAGATTTCAACAACAATAATACTGGTTTTTTGCTTGTTTTTAGTGCGAAGCAACAGAGAACAAAGATGATGTTGTTGTTTAAAAAAAGGTATACCCAACTGTCAAATTCTGCCAACATTTACATTATGACACCACATTGCAAAATATTATAGGCAATAAGAAAATAGAGTTCTGAATTTTGACTTCTGCAGAATACAGGTAAACATAGATTTTTCTAATAAATACAGCCTACCCAAAGATAAATCCTGCATAAGTTTGCATATCTCTTTTTTTGTTAACTTTTTATATTGCAGAATTATTTCTGCAATGCTATGAGGCTTCAACAATATAAAATATTTGTATAGACTATGATTTACCAAATCTAAAAACTTAGCTGTACTTCTATAACACAACTTGATCATTTTTACACAGGGCCACTCACTTGTTAAAATTTAAATCTATGTATAAACATCACTAGACTAAAGCCCTACTATATTTCCACTATAAGAAAACAAAATCTCAAACTATATTCACTTTAAGAAGGGTATCCTGAAACACAACATTGACTGTGAGGGAAAGAATAAAAGCAAATAAGTAAAAATTGTTAATACCCTAAGGGTCAGAGAAGCAGAAAGATTAGACTGCATGCAATCTCTAATTAAAAAATGTAGCTCTGCCTTTCTATTAACCATAGAATAATTGAAGCAGGAATAAAGCAATTTATTTTTTAAAATCATGCCTAATATATTTAATTTTTTAATATTTTATTATACTCAAATAAGTTAGTGTTAGATTTTTTCATTTCTTAATTATGTTTTGCAGTTAGCAAGACATTCAGTATCTAAGCCTGTAGCATAATAATTTCAACCTTGTCCGCTGATCCCAGATTTTAAACAGAGGTAAACTTGCACTGTTCCATCCAATGCAATAGCATTACATCAGCTGTCACATCACTGATGACAGTCTGACTTTCAATACAACTACCTGGAATACCCAAGGTGCACGGATGCTTTAATGCTTTGTCACATCAGGGCCTCAAGTTATTGGGCAGGCAAGCAAGAACAAAGCAAGCAGGTGTAAGGCAGAGGATAAATGGCCCCACCAATGTACTTACCTACAACCTCCAGCCCTCTCTTGTGCTTAAATGCATTAATTGGATGAAGTGTAGGCAGGGAATGAGATTTGGGATACAGATTCACAGCTATTAAAGACTAGAATGAGACAGACTCATTTTGACATATAACTTAATTCAGTATCCAGTCTCCAAGATGAAAAGCAACCGAACTAAACCACTATACAGTAGTGGAGCTTTATAGTTCTCTTTCCCCTACAGAAAAAGGTAACAAAACATGAAAAACAGACTCTGCTATTCCGCTCAGCACTGAAGTGCGAGTGAGCCCATTTTAAACTACACATTGCTAAAAAAGATAATCTACTTCCTTTTGTAAAATGTCAATTAAACATTTGTAAAAAAATCAGGAAATTATCGCTGCAATAAATAGTAATAGCCATCAAGATTACTTAGTAATTGCCCTACAATTTGAAATACCGTAGAAGTCTTACTGTACCTTAAAAATACATAAGTATGTAGAACTGACTATGGAATAGCCATGAACTACATAAACAGTATAATTCTTAAAAATAAAACAAATGTGAAAACTCCCCTGAAAAAAGAAAGCCAGCAAACATTGCAGCTGGTGGAGGAGTGGCTAAAGCATCAGCACTTAAGTTTTGTTATTATGGATCAGCTCAAACTTGAGGTTAACTATCAGGTCTAATAGATCTTGTGGTCTCACTTCAGAGAACAGAGGTATCTCAAAGCAGTACCGGATGTCATGCAGTATCAGGGCTGCTGACTGAACAGCAGGCATTAACGAGAAATATCAGTTCCTTTGTTTCAAACAGATAAAAATAGAGCTAAGTTGTTAGCTAAGAAATGCTAACATTAGCAATGGGAGCAATTAGCTCCCATTTTTGTTGGTCAAAGTTTGTAGAATGAAATATTTCTGGTTTGAAAGTATCTCCCCTTTCCTCTCACTCCCTTTAAAGAAGTTGTAAATATTGAGATTGTTTTGTTTGGGTTTTGCTTGTTTGTTTTTAAAAAAGCATATCTAAATGAAGTTTAGAGAATTCAACATTTATAGTGGAGAGTGACAGAGGACAGGTGAGGGAAAGCAAGTGCAGGCTTCATTTCCCTTTGTCATGGTTTAACCCCAGCCAGCAACTAAGCCCTACACAGCCACTCGCTCACTCCCCACCCGGTGGGATGGGAGAGAGAATCGGAAGGGTAAAAGGGAGAAAACTCATGAGTTGAGATAAAGACAGTTTCATAGGTAAAGCAAAAGCCACACACGCAAGCAAAGCAAACCAAGGAATTCATTCAGTGCTTCGCATCGGCAGGCAGGGGTGCAGCCATCTCCAGGAAAGCAGGGCTCCATCACGCCTAACGGGTACTTGGGAAGACAAACTCCATCACTCTGAACGTCCCCCCCTTCCTCCTTCTTCCCCCAGCTTTATATGCTGAGCATGACGTCATACGGTATGGAATATCCCTTTGGTCAGTTGGGGTCAGCTGTCCCAGCTGTGTCCCCTCCCGACTTCTTGTGCACCCCCAGCCTCCTCGCTGGTGGGGTGGGGTGAGGAGCAGAAAAGGCCTTGACTCTATGTAAGCACTGCTCAGCAGTAATGAAAACATCCCTCTGTTATCAACCCTATTTCCAGCACACATCCAACACACAGCCCCATACCAGCTGCTGTGAAGAAAATTAACTCTACCCCAGCCAAAACCAGCAGACCCTTATTTTGAAAAAAGTTGATTCCTTTTGGCTTATCACACAGCTAGAAAAAAGCTGCAGAGCTTGAGTAACTGCAGTGTCTCATGGATTCCATTCCCCACTTCCCCCCTGTCCACCAACTAATAATTTGCTTACACCTCAATACGCAATTCTTGATTTTCACAGTTAGAAGTGACATTACATTCAACTCCAAGCTATCCCATAAAATTAAATATAAGTTAGCAAATCAGTTTAAAGAAAATTTCCCGGAAACACTAAAAGAACTTATTTGTCCTTTCAAAAAAATCATTTCACTTTTCAAAGAGCAAATTTTGTTTTTATTCTCTATGTTTCATGCTACTGCAAAGACATTTCCATGACACATTTACAACTAGAAAGGAAAAGTACTGGATGAAGGCTCACATGGCCTAGCTTAGTGTAAAGCACTAACATCTTTCCAGCTTTGCCACTGTATGCTGAAGATCCAGACTTAAAAAAACACTAATGTAAAAAGTGCTTTGCTTCAACCTGCTAAGTCTATATTTTTCTCTCATAACTCAGCTGATCTCTATTAACAGCAAAGTAATGGACAACCAACTGAATTTCACTCCAAATCTCTTCAACAGCCTTTGTCTATCTATGGAAGACCCACCAGCACTGCGCATATATTTTATTCTTTCAACAAGCAAAGAAATGGTATTCACTGTTTGAGCCTTGGCTGCCCAGTAATGAAACTTCTGAACAGAAGAGGAGACTTCGGAATGTCTTGTGGTTTAGAAAGACATTAGATACCAAAAACCAATTTATTAATTTATTTATTCATTTTTACAAAAGACCATGAGAAGTCTGACTGCCAGCCGTAGTCTAATTCACTCTGATAACACAGAGACTATAAATCTTAACTAACAGCTTAACATGCGAGGCATTTGATGTGTCTGGGAACCTGCTGTATGAAAGAAATTAGCTGTAAAAAAAGAGCAAAATGCCTATTCCCATGGGAAGAGTCTGCAAGACTGGTAATAGATCATTTGTTCATTTGGAAGACACTTGTTCCTCTAGTAAAACAGCAACTAATATTTTTGCTTTCCACTGCTCAGACAGGAAATATGGTGCTAAGGGCCAATAGACAGAGCAAATCATCGTGCTAATTACACGGTCAGTAAACATTTGCTCTCCCATGTTTCCTAAAGGTCTGAATAATTCCTGGTTAGAATTCAGCAGTGGAACTAGTCACCTTCTTCCTCTCTGACATAAATGCTGGGGACATGTATCACATTTTAGAGGATATCCAGGTTAAACACCCCTATTTTAACAGGATGATCATGTCACCTGGAAAAGGTTGAGCGCTACCACATTTAGAAGGGAAATGAGAAGGTTTTTGAAGTTTCAGAGGAGCGAGGTTCTGAAACTGACCCTCAATAGATAGCAAACATCCAAATTTAAACAGTCTGACAAATTTACAAATGGGATTGTAGAGCAAGTTGCTTGCTGGGACTCTTTTTTGGTTTTGGTAGATGACAGATCCCTGCATTCAACTTTCATATATAAATCAAATTTCTCACATGCAGAAACATTCAAAATTAACCACAAAGGGCATGATACAAAATAGCCTCTATTTTCCTACAAAAACAAAGCTAAATAAGCATATTTTCTTTTAAGGCACAAAGATCTACTTGCTTGCTGTAAGTTTTGAGTTTTACTATACCTGGTCAGACTCTGAAATTCTGACTACCCCGATATTCTTTTATTGGGCCACATCTTCATCTCTGCTGACTTTCTACCAGGCAAAGATCTAGTCCAGGAGCTGGCCACAAACTGAACAACATCCTAGGCATCTGACCTCCTCTCAGAATGGGCTTGTATGTTAAATAGAGACCCATCTACAGACTCCTAGTAAACTATCTTCTTTACATCCTCTCCATGAAAGCAAGCTACCTCCCATCCACACAGTACTCAAATTCCTGACTGCTACTCACTGGAGTAGGATGGGCAAGTCATGGGATGCAGTTGTATCAACATTAATGGAAAAACAAACATTCAAGTGTTTTGAAAATGCTTCAGAATGAAATCCTGTTTCTCATGTGCCCTATGTGTAACTTTGCCCTCATAAATTTTAAGTAAAACAGCTCCCTAATAGTATTCTGAACAGCACAATTGCAGACAAAATGCTTGACTTCCACCCACTGCTTCTCCATGCTCTCAACACGTGCCACCAATCATTTCCATTTTGACGTATAGTTGCTTTTAATTCTAAATGAGGGGGGGTTATTGTTTAATTTAAGGAAAAAACAACTGAAGACTCACAAAGTGAGGAAGAGGTGGGTTAGATCCTGCACCGGTACAGACTGTCAAACCCCTCCTAGAATCAGTAGAACTGCTGCAGTTGATATCAGGAATTACCCAGCTCTGTACAATTTCTTCTTTCACATCTCTACTCAGTTATATCTCAGAACTAATGTTCCCAAAGAGGACACTACTTTGGGAGTGCTTTAAGTGCTGGATTTTCAGAGACTTACAGGTCTAATTAACAGCAGTGCTGAGCATGGGATTCTCAAATGCATGAGTAGAGTTTGGGGTTCCAAATATGTCCCCAAATCCAGCCATATGCTGGTGATCCCCACAAATCAGCAGGAGGAGGGCGTGAGCAGCAAAGCATTGAACCAGAGGCTGCTTCTAAAACCAGCCCTAAACAAGTCCAAGGCACTGAATTCAATGGCATTATCCACATCAGGCTTGAACAGGGGGTGCTACACCCATTGCCCTGTTCAACAACTTCTGTCTCTTGTTATTTGAAACATTGTTTATTCAAGGTAAAGTTTGAATGTTTTGAGAGAGAATAGGACATACTTTCCCTGGACTTTTCCTTTGTAGGAGTTCAGCTGGAGATAACAGTAATTATTTAAGTGATATTTTTTAGCCATATTTGTGACCATTGGGATTTGATAGACTTTTCCCATTGCAGCAGGTTGTTTTACTAGTCTTTCAAACATACTTTAATGATTTTATTTTCACCTCCATTAACATTTAAATGCCCCTATGAGGCATTACAGTCAGTTACTCTCCACAGAAATTGAAGAACACCACAAATGACTGTGCATTTATAAACATGCAGAAAGTACCACAGTTTTCTCCATTACTCTGTCATCAGAGATATCTGCTCTAGGTTGTGCTCAGAGCATTAGCCCATGTAGCCTGATATGAGTTCATGAGGCTGGAATTCAAAACACTAACCAGCTGTGGGAACCCGGGAAGAAGGCTGTCACACTAAATGGTATCCAGATTAGAGCTGTGAGAATTTGGGAAAGCCCGTCTAGCAAGCATGATCTCTTGGGGGGAAGGGAGGGGGAGAAACAGTTCCCAAGTTGTTAGACTCATAAGCCTAAAGGAAACTAGGTCTCTCTTAGATACTGAAACTGCAAGGCTTGACTGGAACGAAATCTGTATCAGGGGATATTTTCCCAAGGGAAGAAATCCAGCAAGTTATTTTCTTGGATTAAAATATAGATAACTACCTCTAGGAAGGTTTTCTCTCCACAGTGCAGTCTGGGGCTGGATGCACACAACTCCCTGAAGAATCTGGCTGTGACAGAAACCAATAGGAATCATGGTTCAAAAGATGGACCCTCTGTGCTACCTTGCATACAAAGTAGTATGTGTCTGACATGCAGGTGCTCGATTTAAAACCACCACCAACTAGACAGACAGATTTGAGTGAAAAGGGTGAACTGACTACACAGATATGCAAGGAAGAGAGAATGTGAGTAATTTATTACTTATCTACCCTACAACTGATATTCCACATGGGGGGCAGGAAATCTTTTTGTCTGTCCCCAGTTCCAATACCATAGGTGATATAACATGGAGAAATACCTTTAAAACCAAGAACTGCAATACCTTTTTGAAGGGATTTCTTTTCCAACTCTTGCTAAGGCATGGCATATTGAGGACCAAGCCCCAAACTTTTGCTTGCTGCTCCTTTATAAACGGTCTTCAAAAATTCTTTAAGAAAGTCGGAAAAATGGTCATTTTCTAGATATGGTCATTTGCATCCTGCTTGGTTTCCTTGGATCCAGCAACACTAAACTCACCACTCCAAATGCAGCATCCATACACAAATGGGCCAGCCAGAGTTTCAGGCAAGGAGGAAGTGTTAATTTAGCTTTGGGCATATCCATCAGTGTCAATACTGGAAAAGCGATGCCCTTCAAGTGTTGGCTGTTTGTGGTATCCATCATGGGCTGCAAGAGGCCTGTTCAAAGGCAGAGATACCTCAGGAAGTGATCTTTTTCTGCATACTCAGTTAGTGACCCTGAACACAGGAGCCACGCAGATGGTCTCAGATCCCTTTGAGACTCCAAGAACATGGCCCACAACCTGATTAATGTCACACCTGTAAAACTTGTGGGAGTAACTAATGACATGTGTCTAGCGAAATTCCCATTTGCAATTTCCCCCATTTCATTAGAGGCAAGTCTATTTATCTGCTAAACTTTGCTCCAGACTCAGAGGGAAGAAAAAAAAGAAAAAATCCACAAGTGGTTCTCTTCTGTCAACATGTTAATTGGTCTGATTATGAAGGAAAACAATCAGAGGGACAACAGAAAAAAACAAACAAAGAAAAGGGGCAAGACACAGACACTCTAATATGTATAGCACTGAGACAACAAACCAAGGAAAGACAAAAGGACACAACTTTCTTCCTCTTTGTTAATTTGAGTGATTGACAGTAGTCAGGAAAATGTTGATGTTCTTTTGTCTTCCAATATATTTTGTTTCTTCAGCAGCAACAATAATGAAAACAGCCATTATATGACTACTTTTTATTGTTGAAAGTTTGGTTTGTAATGAAAATTGGCACTATAGTGACATTTTCCTTTGCATCAAACAAAACTGCAAATTCTCATTACTAGATGCCTTTCTTCCCCTGCTTTTTCTTCCTTTTCCATAACAAAATACTAGACAAAAAGAAATCAGGGAACAGAATGGCTGTTAAGTCTTTTGGAAAATGGATTCTGAGCATAACTTTCACAGCTCAGGAGAGCCTCTTCGCAGTATTGACAGAAATCAAAATAGCATAACTCACACATTCCCACCTCCATCTTCCTACATAGGAAGTCCACATTCACTTGTGGGGATCAGCAAGTTCTGGCTGTCATGCCTGTTTTTAACTTAAGCCCTGTTGAAATCTCTGCTTGGGATCCTAGCCTCAAATTTGCTTTTGGCTGGCTTCCTATGTGTTATAACATCGGCTCCTGAAAACTTCCATATCTTGCATGTCCATACAACAGAACCCCTTGGCTCCTTGGGAATCCCCGGATCAACCCAGGGCGCCTCTCCAGTCGCCCGAGAGGCAAAGACTACAGATGCTGATTTTTCCTGAAGTTTCTTCCCCTTCTAGATAAAAACAGTACAAGTTCCTGCAGAAACCCATCTGGCAGTCTTCACTCATGCAAAACCTCCACCAACTCCCAGCACAGATATTGACTACGGAAGGATGTACAGGATTAGGCTGTAAGAGATTTAACCTGAGGCTAGTTAAATATGACTCATTAAACTAGACATCAATTACTGAGCATGGGAGACAGATTAAGAAAGGAGTGGAAACTGTTTCTTTTCAGTAACTCATTTAAACTGTGTTTGATTTAAGAGGTCTTTGACAAGAAATGCACTTAAGGGTTTTAATACTTCAGTCTTTCCAAACTGCAAGTGAATAAATCCAAAGGCCAAAGCACCTTGACCCCTAAACACCGATCAGCCAAAAAACAGCCAAGATATAACATGTCCGGCCCAACACCCTTTCCCAGATTTCAGCTGGAATCTTTGTAGTATTCAGGCTGTCATGATAAAAGATGGTAAAGCAGCTCTTCTGGCTTGTTCTATTGGCTGCAATGATTAGCAGCGAGATGGGTCTTCTAGTGATACAGTCAAGACAAGTTCACCTTTCAATTTGAAATCCTGACTGTAGACAATTTTAAGCTGCCCAGTATTTAATGACAGCAGCCTGCAGAAACTTCAGACATGCATGAGGACCCATTAAGCTCAATATTGAACACAAGCAATTTGTAGGAGTCTGTACAGAACAAACACACTCCGCCAGATTTGCGAGTCAGGAAGAGTCTCCCAAACTAAACAGACAAATGGATGGGAATCATCAGCAGTTGAAAGGCTCCGTCCTGCCTCTATCCCTCAATTCCAACATATCTAGGAAGATTCACCGGTCCCCCAGAATGTTTCAAGTGAGGTTTAAAAGAAAACGAAAATAGCAGTTACGCTCTAACAATACGAGGATGCCTCTGTCTGAAAATATTTACATACATCAAAGGGGGGCCTGCCCACTGTTTTAATAATAAGTCACTTGAATTTTTAGCAACTATTACACAAGGGTTTATTTGAATTTCTGCTTTTGATACTTATTTACTTATTAGAAAATAATTTTCATCTGTTAAACATTTGCATCTTATATTAGAAACATCAAAAGCTTCAGACCTTTGATGACATTCATCCCCATCAGTGCACAGCAAATTACAGCAACGAGAAAGAAAAATCCAAACAGAAGGCATTCAAAGAAAACCAGCATGGAAGGCAGAAATGCATCTAGCTCCAAGCAATTATATCTTAATGAATAAACATTGTTCTCCACTGCTACCTCATGCTAAGAGATACCCACAACGCAGTCAACACAAACTTAATTCTTTCCATTCCTCTTCCTTCCTTATGGCAGCTTTGTCACTTTTGTTACAGCCTAAGGTCTGCAACTCTAATATCCGCCAACACTGATGAGACTATGGAAGAGTTTCACCCCAAAAGCAAGATTCTACAAGGGGGGGGGAGGAGGAAATCTCGTATACAAATGTGCAAGTAGCAAACGCTTACTGCCCAGTTTGTAATGTCCATCGTGCCACATACTTCTGAAAGGTCCTATGTATAAAGAGATACATATTCAAACTACTGAGATGTCATGGAAGGTAGGGAAGAAGGCAAAATTTGTTACTTTAAAATCCTTCACTGCCTTTTTAAAATTGAAGATTCCATTAAATAAAAAGTGCAAGATTTTTTAATTTATCTAGCTCTAAAGTTTACATTAAGAAAATCCAAATGTTGATGACATTTAGCTCCAATGTGATATCAGAAAATTGAAAATGTTCCGTTAACTATGACAGCCGCTTCTCTTTTCTGAACAAACTGCCCTAAAGATAAATGAAAAAAAAAATCAATAATCCAGTCTCGCGCATGACTTTGCTGTTTATCAATTCAATAGATGCATTACTAGAAGTCTTTTAGGTACAGCTTGAAGCTTGTCTCTGGAGTTCCCCTTATGACTCTCGCAGGTGGAATGCATTAGCTAAGTCTTCACCTATGTTAGGCAGGGAAATAGCTACATTTGTTTACTTGAAATAATTCCTTTCTCCAGTAAGAGCATCAGAAGTTCCAGAGTTTCCTACACTTTCCAATGCAAGCACAGCTTTTTATTGTGCTAAACCTAGCCTATATTTTATCAGTTACTCATTGTAGGCTACTCCATAAGATGAGTAGGAACTATCCTTTTCTTTTCCAGTTTAGGATTGGTAAGCATCATTTGGATACAATCCCTCAGCAGTATAATGGAGGCAAATATAATTAGGGATATACATAGCATTCAATCTCACAATCTCTTATTTACAGTTTTAAGACTTTGCAATATACATTGATCCCATAGATCAATCACTTATGCCCATTTGGCATGCTATGAGAATTTTTGAGAGTCAACTGTTGAAATTTCAGGAAGAAAATATATAATAGATTGTTTTCAAGGAACTAAGAGTCACAGGTGCCTCCTCCCTCCTGTCTAGGACCTGATACAGGCTACCTGCATTAGCCAGCAATAAAGAAGAGAGATTACTTTCACTGGGATTACTCCAAGGGCAAGCTGGCAGGCCTCTACCACCCATGCACTGTTGTGCTAGCACAGAAAGGAAAATAGCCTCCTGCTTATGGGATCAGAATACAGAAAGAGACAAACATTTTATCCAGAAGCAAATGGACCACAGTGGAAAAAACACGATTCTCTAAAACAGGATTTCCTCTATGGTCTAGTTGAGCAGCAGCAACACCACACGCTGTTCTTCAGTGGGGTCAAGCACAAAGCTACAAGCTTGCCCTCCAGTAAAATAAGTAAAACAGTAGTTTCAAAGTCTTGCAGGATTTTTAAATCCTTTACATAGCTCATGTAGCTATGCACAGTAACATAGCAAAGAGTTTCCACTGGTATGAACATGAGTTCTGCGCATACATAAATGCTGGGAGTGAGTATGTACTCCCAACTGTCTTCTCTCAGATCGTATCTGTCACTTGTCTATCCAAATATTCCTTAATTCACATGAGAAATAAATCAATAGATTCAATAGGTGGAAGGTTAAACAAAAAAAGAAAAAAAACCACAAACTGCAGGATAAGGCATCTTTCAGCACGCTAATGTTGTTTGAAAATAAATCAATAAAAATGATTACATTTTTAACAAATTATTAAGAGATTGACTTTAGTGTTGATCTAATACTTTGAGTGAAATATTTATAACTTGGTTTCAATGGAACCTCCTAAAACTGTCTTTTGCACAGGTTTATGCTAAACCTACATGCTAAACCTAAGATGAATGTTTAAAGAGCAGTATCTTAAAACTACTCACGTTGAAGAAATTATCCTATGGATTAAATGGCTCTTTCAGTTGACAATTAATGCAACCATAGAAAGAAAAGAAAGAAATGTAAGTGTCAAGGGATGGGAAATGGGAGGCCTAATTTCTTTTGCAAAATTAACTCTTGGGCCTGAAATAAAATTCAACCTGTTGGTTAAAATTTGGCTCTCTTCCTATTAAAATACCTTCCTAATCAGTTCAACATGTTAGATGTATATCAAACTGGACCTTGCACCTCTGGGGAAAACACCGCTGTTGATTTCTATTTTTATGTAGAGTATTACCTAGAATATTTCACACACCCCAGGCCTTTTTTTGTTTTTAAACCAAGCATATCATTAGTATACAGAAATAATGCTAATAGATAGTGCCAAGTCCTAATAAACAACGTCTAAAATATTTTTCTAATTAGCAAGAAGTAGTGAGGTGTCCAAAACTGAAGTCAGCAAAAAGCTCTTTTACCACAGGACAGGGTAGTAATTCAGAGAAGCTGGATGTAATGCGCTGAACTAACTTGGAGCACACACATATGCAAGGGAATATAATCTCATAGCAACATTTTTCTCTGGTGAAGCATTAGAGCACTTATTTTTAAGCACATATTTAAATCCAATCATCATTTAAAAGAATTGAAAAGTGTGTTGAAATGCTTTACCAAACGAGGCTCAAGAAATAACTCACTTCCGTGAGTTACTCTGATATTAGGCTACAATACGAACTGGAGTTGCCCACACATCCCCTTCCTGAAGATGAGGAGCCAGGACTCCAAGCATCCTTCCCCCACTCCCAACTACTAATCCGTCTAGCTGTGCCACTGCAGGCACTTTACCATGGTAAAAAAACCTAGCAGTATCTTTCTATTTTACAGCCTTAAGAGCCAAGGGAAAGGAGGGAGGGATTTTTGTCTCAGCAGCATGTCTGTGAGTCACGCTGCCTCCCAGGGCTGCTCCTTGGGTGGTACAGTTTACACACCATCCCTTGCTCAGAGGATGTGCCTAAAGTCACTATCAAGCCCTTTGTGAAGGGAACAAACAAAAATTTTTACATACGCTTGGTCATATGGTCTATGTGATGTTATCCAACATGTAATTAACAAGAGCAAATTTTCAAAAGCTCAGACTGTTTGCTTCCAAAATAATCCCAGGGGAAAGCATTTCTACTTCCACATTTCCCCATTTTGAATATCCTTTTTTTTTTTTTCCCCGCTTTGGTTTTCCAGGTCCTCTTATAATTTATACCACCTACTCAGCAAGTTTCAATGCAGTCAATACTGACTGACCACATCCATACAGCAACTCAATGCTCGTTCCAATTATTTTCAACAATATATGGATTAGATTACACACATGCTGCCAGAAAAAACGATCTACCTCAGATTTAAATCATTAAGAATGACCCTCTAGAGACAATAATCTCTCCTAAATGTGAAAACTAAAGACAAATGTCAGAATGCTGTCTGGCCCAGGAATGTTTCCTCATAACAAGGCTGGTTTGTGCAATCAATGAGGCTGACAAAATCTCCAATACGCTCTCAGGGCCTGATCCAAGGCACAGTGAAGTTTATGGTAACACTCCCATTGACTAGAGCTGTGTGGGAAACATGTTTTTCTAACCCATGAGAATTTTTGAGATTTTGAAAGCTTTCCCCCTCCCATCCTGAACAGGAAAGAAAAATTGAAATCTCAAATTTTTGCAACCTGAAAATCTACTTGCATCACTCCCATAAAAGAGACAAGATTTAAAAAAAAAAAATCAACCTGATTAAAATAATTTGTTTAAAAGTGAAGAGAAAAAACTAAGTTTTGAAATTAAAGCTCACATTTTCAAATTCAAAGCCTTTGTATAAAGAAATCGGCGTTTTCCACAAAAATGTGACATCAAAAACTTGTTGAACAATTCCAACATTCTATCCTGAACTGTAGAGCAGGCCTTTCCTGCATGAGTGAGTTCATATGGGCTATTTTGCTCTTTCAAAAAATCCATCGTATACAGGCACTCTATTCATCTTCATAACAAGCATAATTTATGTTCCAGCCACTGAAGAGGGATGGTCTCTCGTTGCACACCAAGAGGTAGAAGCCATTTGATACAAGCAGTATGAAAAAAGTAGAGTAATTCCTCACAACTAATTGCAAAATGTAAACACCATCTTTCATTTTTAAATTAATTACACTTTCTTCTGCAAGGTGATAACTGTCAAGTCATGTGTCTTAAAGTAGTATTTTTCAGCCCTGAAGGTCTTAAACCCCTGTGAGCCAAGCCCTGCACTCATATTATAGCAGAAGCCACTGGATGGAGCTGTTATAAACAGTCTCACAAGCTGTGAGAGTGAGTCATGTTTAGTCTTTAAGAAATCTGCATTGTCATTATTTTTAAGACATTTCCAATGGGAAAGCTGTTGCAAGCAGCAAGGAAGGTTTCTCTCTATTTACAATATTTACACAGAGTTCTTGCCCAGTAGGTAGCAGAGATCTGCCAGTTTTGCAGAAGCAGGGACTCTCTACAAAGGCCCTGAGATATGACTGGTGTACTTTGTGGAATAAGAGCAAGTGGCACTAAGAATACATACCTACCATCCCCATACCAGTTTCTTTTCTTTTGAGGAGAAACCACCTTGAAAGATCCTCAATATAGATTATCATTCAAAAAGGTAAGCAGAACAAAACAACCTCCATTCCATGTAGAGTGGAGAGAGGAAATGGAGGAATAGACATCTATTGACTTACTGTAGTCACAAAAGGAAACATACACAAAAGCTGGAATTTGAACTAAAAAATCCTGATAGCAAATGCTAAGGCAGTCTCCTATGCATTAAGCAGTTCCTGCCAAAATTTGAGTCATCACAATCCATAATTCTTAAGAACAGTAGTTTCCCAGACAAAACATCACTGTAGTTAATAGTAATATAGAGATGAGGAATTCGTTATTCTTTCTATATATGTGTGTGTATGTACATATAGCTAGGGAATAATACTGAAAATCCAAGAACTAATAATAAACAGGGTGACAGCACCTGTAAATAAATGGGTCCTCCATGAGAACTTCGAATTGACATTTTCCATCCATAACCAAATTCATCTGTCTCCGAGGGCCATGCAAACTGTCTCACCTACAGAACATAGAGCACACTTTTCCACATGACAGAGAGAACAGACAGCATCCAAGACCTCAGCTGAGTGTTAAAAGAGCAGCAGGCCACGTTCAGAAACACCCCGCAGCAGCGCACACACTGTGCTCGATGACACCACCATCCGCTGTGGAATGTGCCACTCCAGGAGCACTGTGCAGTAAATCCTCATGCTCCTCCTGCGCCTGTGACTTTGACAACCAGCACAGTAAGTTAAGCTTCATATTTTTCATAATAACTTCAAAATAAGCGCATGTGTCAGCTTAGCCAGCAATCTACCTAGATATCTCCACCTCATATCTCTGGCTTTCGATGAGCTGTCAGGAAATTCAGGATAGCAGTCAGTTCCCTCATTTCTAGCGAGAGCCTAAGGCCAGTTTTGCAGACACTCATTTAACCTCCCACTTTAAACCTCTTGCTGAGTGTGCCATGTTTTATATCATCAGCCACCTTTCCATAGCTATCATCTCAGCTCCCACAGCAAGCAAATTCAGCAGCTTTCCCAGCACAGGAGCCCTCTTACAATGCTTCCTGGACAAAGAAGTACTAGAGGCCCACGACTCCCCCAGCCCCTTATTCTCATGTCCTTGGACCTATTCACGCTTTCATACGCATCAGGCCAATTCACTGCCTTCTTTCCAAACCACCATCCAAATGCAAAGTCTCATCTGTTGCCTGAAAGGTTTTCAGATTACGTAGCAGATGGAAAAAATGCTTAATTTGTCTCCAGTTTGTTGTATTAATGTTACGCATTGCATGTGCTGTTAAAAAAGAAACTGGGGAGTCAAAACGTGATTACATCTTGCTCCTTCATGGGTTGTGGGTCAGGTGGGGTCCTCCAGGGCAAAGGAAAGGTTGCATCTCTCCTGAGAATAACTGAATAAAGTAAGCTTGACGTTTCTAGAGGGCAGGATGGGTCCAGCTAACATTGTGGGACAGCAGGCAAAGAGCACAAAGGGAAGCTGGCACACACCTAAGAGGAGCAGGGACTTGACTACAGCAAATACCTTAAAAAAAAAAAACACCACTTCAACATTTGTAGAAAGATGCAGAATATTCAAAGGCTCCATAGGCACTGCATGGAATTAGCTGCAACATCAACAGTCACCAGTAACTATTAGACACAAAGCAAGACCGAAGGATATAAAGCTCACTGCAAGAATGTAGTCAGAATAAATGAATTCCACTGGTCTCACTCAGAAGTTGTGAGCTTTCCACACCATGCGGTTATGCACAGAGTTTTTCCTTGCCATTTTTTAACAAAAGCACAGCCTAAGAAACTGTGACCTTTTTGGCATCTTCTGGCACATTTGTTTAAAAAATAAGTGGCATAGTTCTACCTCAAGACTAATGCATCATCCCATTACAGATGGGCTCAAAAGATTTTTTTTTTTTATATATATGAAGACTACAATAAAAGAGTGTCAAAAAGCCATCAAGAGGTCTGTTCTGCAAGGGACAGAGAGAGCAAGAGAAGTTAATATATGTACATTACTCAGCAAGTGATCTGATGTTCAAAATACTCCTGAAAGATACACTTTCATTAATTGATAATCGCTTTGGATCTCCATCCCTAGTCTTAGTTTCCATCTGTAGATTGAATGGGTTTCTAAACAAAAATGACATGGTTTTATTCCCAACCTGCATATTCACATGCATGGAAGATGATTGATTGGGAAGGCAATGGATAATAATTCTATCTGTCCACAGAATTATCTTTTAATTAAATTTGGAAATTAGATGCCCATTTCCTCTTTGGTGTTTCTGCTTTTTTTAAGCAAAGCAAGCTGAAATAACTGTATTGTTCTAATGCGGAGAGAATTTCCACATTGCTATCATAGCTTTATGAATATGTATATACATACAGCTGTTCATGCCAGAGAGAGCATGGAAAAACTTTACATCCAACTTCAAGAAAACTTTTTTCACAAAATTTTCAATTTTTGAAAGGCCCTTTTGGTTTTATTCTTTCTGTCTCCATGTTGTGACTAAGTAGAAAAGGATGAAGAGTAACAGGAATAAAAGTAAAAAAAGAAAAGAAAAAAAAAAATCAGGATGGGAACAAAGCTTGCAAACTTGAAATCAAAACTCAAAAGTTCTACTGGTAATTTTTCCAAGCATAAAAATTCCTTCTCCAAACTTCTCTAAGAAGGAAAAGCACTTTGATTTCTCTTAATTTTGAAAAGTGTTTTTTATGTCTGAATCTGCACTATTAGTAATATTATTATTGCGCTGGTTACAACAATGCTAGTCATCACCAAGGACTCCACAACTCCAAGTAAAATACACACACATGCATATATATACTAAAAAGACAGCATCTTTTTAGTATAAAAGGGCACATGATCTGTAAGCATTATATCATTTATACCTACTAACGCGTGTTCTTGTCATTTACTGATTTTGAAAACGCAAGAGAACAGGAAGATTCTACACAAAACACACCAGTTTTGTGCAAAAAATAAAAGTCAGTCACAGCATTCTTCATCCCCGAGATAAAAGGGCAACTTACTTCCTCTGCTCTTTACTCGTACATATCATTTGCACTCTAGAGGACTGAACAATGCAACGAATTTTGAAATTAGAGACACCAGTACCTCTAATGCTTTTTAAACCTAAGCTCACTTTTTTGGCAGGAATATAAGATAGCCCCATTCCTGATGATTAATGATCAAAAGACAGTTAGCTAGAGAAAGAATGTTGTTTTAAGTGCAAAGTCTAAACTTCATGGACTTACAGAATAACTTTTCCTGTCATTCTGGCAAAGAAAGGAAGTAAACCCAAGCCACTGAACTCTCTGGATTGCACAGGCCTGCAACGATGACCAGAATCTATCTCTTCAAATGTACACCACAATCATGATGAAATAACATATTCAACACTGAATTTTTTGAAAGGACACTCTCTAGGTTAAGGCCAAAACTCATGGGTATCACAGATAAACAGCATTAAGAGAAAAAAAAAAATGCTCTATTTCGTCTATAAAACTGTTCCTTCAATATCCAACAACAGTCAGGCATAGATGTATGCACTTGCTCCTTTTATGCTGTTGGGATTTTTGCCAGCATGTAGGATTAAACCATATTTCCATATCGTACCCAGATGTGCAATCAAGAGAACATCCTAGAGCACTACCTCCACAGCCTGCCCCAGGAATCAAAGCCATTCTTTATCCCACCCACCATTAACATCTCTTCATAATCCATCAACTATTGAAAAAGGACAGCCCTTATACTGAAATACTGCACAAACTTATAGTCCTGACTTATTTAATTTAATGGGTATTGTGACTACAAGACCTGCCTCTAATTTACCATATTGTAAACTAACTGCTCGGAAGCAGCATGTGTTTTCCCAGGCTTCAGCTACACTATTTGAGGCAATCCATTCCCCGTAGTAACTTCCACTGAGAAAAGGGAGGCGAAGGGATGCAGCTGTGAGGTGTCTGCCCATATCTGACCCTGGGTCAGCAGCGGGCCGTGCGGACGGCAGCAATAGCCCAGGAGGTGCTGGAATCCTTCTTGGCCTTCTGAAGGATTTTCACAGCACCGCATTTTTGCGGTGCGACTCTTCTCCCCCGCCCCTGCCAGCCCCATCCCTAGCATAGCTTGAGAACAATACACAAATGTGACTTCAATTAGGTCAATAACAAATTCATGAAGGTTCAACCCTCACCATCTGTCCAAAGGGAGCAAGGGTCTGTTTGGCTTGGGGCTTGGGCTTTCCCCCCCCCCCCCCATCCTCCTTTCTTATGAATGCTATTTGACAAAGCCATCTACATAACAGAGAGATTTAATGGGTTTTATGGCAAAAAAAACCAAAAGAGCAAATTAAGGCAGTTCCACTATTAATTCCCACCACATTGGAGCATTACATAATTTATCACTTAACATGTACATAATTTAGCATGATTCAACATTCAAACACATTAAACAAAGACAGAAAGACAATAGTGAAAGCCTATTAATAACTACTAATTCTTTCTTTACAGAGGAGTTTGTCTGAAATAGCAGTCCTACTAAATCTTCAGCTTCAAAATAACTAAACAGGAGGAATTTTATAGTCTGTTACATGACTGTCTCAATCTTTATTTCCTGTACACATACATATAGTCAGTAAATTTAGATATTAAAAGTAATTTAAATCTTGATATATCCTGTCAGATACTTACCTTGTGCTGCGAAGTGCTTTCCAGAGGAAAAGGTCATGCATAGGTCTACACAGACAACTAGTGCCTCACCCTATGGATATTTTACATGTGGTAACTTCCACAACACTACGTTTCTGAATTAACTTGGATGGTTTGTGGCCCTGGGCTTTCACCCAGAAAGTTTCATGTCTAGACCTCATTTCTATTCCATGAAGGGAAGAAGAAAAAAAAAAATAAAGTGCCATAAACCTGAACACAGCAAGAAGTCTCAGTGCACAGTTTGAGATATGAATGTACATCCAAGGTAAGTCCAAACACCGGGCACCAGGTGTGTTTTAGGATGCTTTGCAAAGCCTAGGCCATTACAGCAACTGCATCAAAAACACAGGGGCGAGAAGGGGGAGGGTGGGGAAGAAGATAGGAGGAAGAAGATCTTTCTTCTAACACACTGAAACAATTTATTGGAGCGGATTTAATCGTTTCGCTCATGTTGAAGGGAGTAAATTCATGCTAAACTTGCCACACTGAAGATAATGGAACAAGTCATGGGAAGGAAGAAGTTACTGAGTTAAAGAGCAACAAGGGAGAAAGCAGCAAAATTATTTGCTTTGTTTTAAGATACTCTGTAAGGTTATGTCATCACACTGAGATGTAGGGATGAGTAATTTATTCAGATCATGGATTTTCCACCCAGGATTTTTCTAGCTTTGCTTCAGTCGATACAAACAAACTTAACAGTTCAACATCACAATTTTCAAAAATATGGTGATTTTCTATATTAAGAAACTGCTTAACTTTTGTACTCTAAAACCTAATATTTTTCTACATGTTAGCAAAACCAAATTGTTTATTTCCCCTTCATTGCTCAACATCTGAAGCCTGAAAGGAATCTTCGCAGACTGACAAAGCTATCTAGAAAGTGGGAATATACCAGGCAGTAGAACTCTTCTACATTATCTGCCATCTGGGGAAAAGTAAATTGGCATCACCTTTGCCCCTTCATCCCCTAAAACAATGGTTGCACATAATCACAAATGGAGACAGATTAAGAAGATGAGGAAGCAGAAATCAATTCTTCCACTTACAAATAATTAAGGCACAGAAGGATTAACCCCAAGTTGTAGTTATACCACTCAATGCAAACGTAAGTGACAAAAATTAAAGATCGAAACAGAATTAGAAAAGATTGAATATATAGAAGTAATCAGCATTGGCTGAAACAAGTATAAGGGAGCTTTAGTATGGGCTTCAACTGAGTCATGACTGGGTGCAAACTGGTTTTGAAAACCTGTTTCTAGACCTGTATTTCAGCAATTTAGTAAGAGTCAGGGACATCCACTCAAAGTCTGCTCCAAAATCCATCTCCCTGACAATCCAGCACTGGTGAGTCATCCTGTTTTGGATGACTGTGGGCCTGAGCACCAGAAGAGCTGCAGCTCTGTGTTTTAATAACGTATTCATGGATTGACCATTCCTGGCATTGGTGGAAGGAAAAGAACAAAGGATGCAACCATAGCCTGTCCCTCTAGTCACAGGCAGATCACTGAAATCTTACCCAGACCTACCCAGGAAGAGGAAGATGGTACCTCAAAGTTAACTTAATCCTTCCTTTGTGGGAATGGGAAACTCACCTCAGATATCTTTCACCAATGCACTCTCGCTCTCCTTGATGACTACTGAAGATAACTTTGAACCTTTGGACAAGCCTGCAGCCATAGCAATGCAAAAAGATGTTCCTAGAAACCAAATTCAGAGTTTTACCTTTAAGCTTTTCTAATTGAATAGTTCTCCCTCTGCACTCTTCACATACTGATTATTAACCAAGGGGGGATTGGTTTGAAAGGAGAGAATTTTTTTTAATTTTTAATAACTCTGTGTACTCAAGTCAACGGAAGTTTTACCTCCAAATTAAAGAAAGCAGAACTTGGTGTTCGTACTATGTCTTTAGATATCTTAAGCTCAGAATTCAATGATATTTCATGTTCTGGCTACTGACAACCTTTATCAGACATTTCTTGTCATTCATTGCTTCTACAGTCTGCAGATATCTTTTGTAATGAATAAACCTGTTTACATAAAGTTGAAGATGCTTCAGTCCATGGCACCACTCGAGTGACAGATATTTATGACACCTAAGGAATGATCTGGTTTACTACATTTTTTTTTGTCAAATAATGAGATCCTTGTGCACAAAAAAAGCAAAAGTAATTCAACATCATATTTGTTGGAAGGCGCAAAAGTCTGAACAACACTTGGAGCACTCTTAGATAGAGCAAGGCTAAGAGGAGAGGTCAAGTCTGATGCTTGTGGACAAGGTCAACAGTATATCTTTCCAAAATATTATTTGAATATCGTATCGACGAAGTCAGCAGGGCTCAAACAGGCAGTCTGTGGGATCAACATCCAATTTCACTAAGGGAATTTTGGAAGCTTCATAAATCCTTATCCAAAATATTTAAGTCTACTGAGCTTAAAACTAATGGTATTTGGATTGCATGATACATCTTCCTTCTGATGAGGCCAGAAAGTTAAATTCTTCACCAAAACCTTTTTTACACCATTTTTAACAAAACAAGAGGGCGCACAGATATATGAAAGCATGAAACAGAGCTGCTTTCTCCTCAGATTTTCTTCAAATTATTCAGAGTTCAGCTAAGTTCATTGCAAGAAATGAGTGAGGTTTTAGTATAATTCCCCTTTTCTTCAAGGCTAATTATACCATTGCCATCCTCCACTTAACAATACCGTTTAAAACAAATAAAATTGCCTACAAATGTATGGAATTTGCTTATGTGGAAACATATTTCAAATGACACTCAAAGACTGGTTTTTAAGAGTGCCTGGCACCCAGAAGCTTCTGGCATGAAATTGAACGTAAGTTTTTCAAAGGAAGATTAGCACTCAATACTCAGTTTCTGAAAAACAAGCCATATTTGAGCCTTTCTGAAAGTCTGTCCTTGATTACGGAAACTCAGTAAGATCAGTTCTGAGAAGGGAGACTCACCACCACTCACAAAACACTTTCTGCCCTACCGTATCAGGATTTGGCAAGAACAGCCTATATTCTTCACTGTCAGTTTCAATCAGGACTAAATTGAGCCAAGACTTTCAGTTAAGGTAAATGTTGAATTTTTAATATTTAATAAAAACACCCCATTCCTATGAACCCCTTATCTAATAAAAAACAGCTCTGCCTTCAGAGTAAGAAGATAAAGAAGAGGAGTTTAAACTTTAAAGGGAATAATGCAGTAAATTATTACATTCAGGGATTATATCCTTAACTGGTGTAAACTGGCACAACTTCAACAGAGACCTGTTGATTAACATCAGTACATGATCTTGTCTAACCTGTTTAGCACTGATGTATGCATGCACTCTTGTTGTACTAGCCTCAGAATATCTAACATTTGCTTTCAGCTGTCAGCAGGTACTAGTCAAAGAAAGAGATAATTCATTTTAAGTTTTCCTTCCCCATTTTGTACAAATTCCGAAGTCTATTTTCTTTTATTGTACTTTTGTTATTTTTGCTCATGGAGGCTTTGGGACAGCAGCAGTGGAAACTGAAGCTGTCTGGTTAATCTGAGGTCAAATTTTGTGTAGGCAGCTGCAATCCAAACTTCCCCACCCTGCCCTACTGCTAACCCGAACTCTGACCTGCTGGGACCACCCCCTCACTCCTGCAACAACTCGGTCCACATTTCTGAGAGAACACAGACAGTTAGCTAAAATGCCAAAATATCTGTGTGAAAATATATACACACACTGTCAGGTCTCTGTGACTTTTTCTGTTGGACTATAACCAAGACCACCAAATGCCTTTAGCAGTCTGGAATCTACTGATGAATCAAGTCACTTAGTACACATGCTTTGTCCTTGTGAACAAGTTACATTTTGAACTGAAGCAGTGGTTTAAGGGAAAAAGAAAACACACACACAGAGCCACCACCACCCCGCAACCTCATGCATCTACAGCAAGGCTCCTAAGTCCATGTCTAAATCTGCGACAACTGTGAAAATATTGAGTCCCCCAAAATTCACATCTACCGTATTCACGGCAAACTGCTGGGTGTTCAGCACTTCTGAAGTCAAGCCACAGATTTAGGGACCTGAATATGGATTTAAAATTTGAATTTCCTAGGGTATATAAGTGATCAACCTGATTAGTCTCCCTGATACATGGATACGGTCTTCAGGAACTTTGAAAATCCCACCCTAGAAACCTACAGTAAATTCCAGCTTCTGAACATTTATGTTAAATGCATTATTCTAATTCTTCAGCTCAAGACCAAGGTCAACCTCATTGATTTCAGTGCTGTAGCACTGTACAGAGAGCATCGGCTGTGGAGACCTGACCATCTGAATGGTTAAGCCAGAGGAAGGGTGAGAGGAAGTTTTATCACCCTCATTTCACAGGTGGGAGACTGAAGCACAAGGATGGAAAGGAGGGGCAGGAAAGAAGGGAAAGATGCAAGTGATATATTCAAGGCCACCCAGGAAGACTGTTGCAGAGTGAGAAAATGAATCCACATTTCTCACTCCACTCCCTTTCCCTCCTTTCTGCATACAAGGTCTCCACTCTCAAAGCTACGTGAGAGTTTATGTGGGTCAATGCTATTGTGTATGGTGGTTACCAAAAGGAGCCCACGTCTTCACAGGTGCAGAAGGGTAGAACTCAATTTGCAGCTCTTGAATCAGTCCAGCAGAGAAAGGAACAGTGTATAAGCAAGCACATGCATCCTGCTCCCCCTGTTCAAGAAAGGAGACGGAGCTGGTAACTGAATCCTCAGTAAGGACCACAGTGAAAAAATCACAGGGAAGCATGGTAGATGAGCACTACCATCAGGGACTTTGAGCAACCTAATCTAGTTGAAGATGCCCCTGCTCACTGCAGGGGGTTCGGACTAGATGACCTTTAAATGTCCCTTCCAATCCAAACTATTTTATAATTCTACCTGATCAATGCTGACCACTGAAGAAGTAGGAGAAAAGGAGGTAGCTTAAATAAGCACTTTAAAAGGCCAGTTCTGCTGATTTTAGAGAAAGCAGAATAACATAGGCCAACATGGAGCTAAGAGCCAGAAAGTGCAGGATCTAAGTCTAACTGGGCTGATGACTCGCTGCATTACTTTTGTGCAAGTCACTCCAACCCTTCTCCTTCACTAGTTTCAAACTAAAATTCCCTTGGGGCAAGGACTGTGACCTCATCTGTCTTCATTTCGCACTGACCTGTGGACAGTCACCACACTTGAGTTTGAACCCTCTTACTACTCAGACATAAAGTTAGTAATGAAAATCTGAAAGCTTTTTAAGCCCATAATAGCTTATGTAGCTAGAGGTTCAGTTTATTGCCTAAGCATTGCTTTCAAATAGGTTAAAAAAATCAACCACAAGAACAGGCAGGATGGGAGGGGGAAGAGTCACTGAAGTACTTGGCATCCTCCATTTCTTAAATCCTTTCCAAATGAGAAAGAAGTTCTCCCCTGGTTGACAGAAAAAATAGCCCAAGCATAGGATGTCCCCAGCCACACACAGGCAGAGGCAGACACAGAAAACAGCAACAGAGGTAGGGCTCTGCTGTGGAATCACTCGCTACTGGCACAAATGGACCTGAGTGTTCGTTGTATAGGTTCCTTGTACAGGCAAGACACACCTTGTGGGTCTGCACAATGAAGCTCCAGCAATTGTGGCTTTTAGGAATTATTATTATGGGATTTTAAAACCCACAGGAAAAGAGCTGGCTTGATTGTCTCCCAGCTAACCGGAAACATGGCCCAGCGTGCGGAATCGAAGACATCCCATCAAGCTTTAGGTAACATCTATAGTGCCATTGATAGCCCAGTTGACTGACAGAGTTCCCCGTCTCTGACAAGCAAGGATGGATGGATTTCCTTTTAGATTTTTATAGGAAGTATTTGATACACACAGGCCACTAAAACCAAGGAGATTATTAGTAAGCTATAGTCTGGTTTCCAAAATATACAGAACATTATATCCACCACTAGGCTCTCATCTACATACCATAGACTGCATTTGTGAGAACCAAACATTGCGTGCATTTCAGCATATGTGTTCAGAGCAACAGTGCAATTTTTAAGCAAATCCACCAACTGTCCCCACTGATCACATCCGGGCTTGCTTTAGTGTAGTTTAGTGTGGCATGCACGCTAAGCACCTTCTCTCAAAAGTTTTGGACCACAGGCATGGGGATATATTCAGTCCCATATATTTAGCCCAGGAGAAGGGAGAGTTTGGCATCCTGTTGCCCAGACATCCCTGATTTCATTGAATACTGTAAACACAGTCATCATAAACATCTCTATTTCAAAACTTGCCGGGTAGAGTACATATATGCGGTAGGACACAATAGCACTCTTGAGGCTTTCAGTCCAAGATGTTTACGGGCTGTAATGAAAACCAAAAGTTTCTTCCATTGCCCAAATCAATACACATTCCTTTAACCCACTGGCAAATAGGGGACTGAGGAGACATTCACAGTTACCCGTCAATTTTTTTCCTGAGGGCTTAATGGGATTCTAGGAGTGCCATATTAGCCAGAATACCAATACAGCTTTTCTTTCTGCCTTTTCACCAGTGAGAAGTTTGCATAGGCTTGGGGTTAAAACAGATACACAAGCAATTCTAATGCTACCAAACAGAAACATACCTCTGCATTTTTAGGCTGAATGGGAGTTTCAGACCAGAAAAGAAACAGCAAACATTAGAACACCATCAACTTGATCTGAGATAATATAACTGCCATGACATTATACTGCTTTCTTAGGAAGGGGAGTTATTTCTCTCGGGTTGCATTAACCTTCTTAAAAAGCCCAGTCTAGAGGTGATGAAGAACAAAACTAGTAACACTCAGCTATATGAAGCACAACACCCAGCCGAAATGTGCTTGCTTAGAGACAGATGGCAAATACAGCCAATGCTCTGAGACTACAGCTGCATGCCTGAGATCTCAGATCTATGTGTGTGATCATTAAAGACTTTCAAATTATCTAATAGAGCAGTCTCCTGGAGATTTGGGTTTCCAGACTTTTGTTTTCTTTACAGAGGACCACATTAAACTTACCCAGAACAAAGTCAAAAGAAAACAGTTCTCAAGCTTTTCTATTTAAAAGCGTTCTGCACACACAAGCACTCTGAGTGGGCTTAATTTTCTCCTATGAGTGCAATCTGCTCACATTCTGTATCAGCAGGAACAGTTGGGGACAGATTACGGCAGGAAGGCTGAAGCGCTCTCACTACACCTTTCCAGTCTGGACACCTGCCAGATGTGCATTACTCTCTTCCTTCTCCATTTGCTCCAGAGGACAGCTTCAGCTTTCCTTGGTACCCAGGGACTCAGCACACAAACACCTACATGCCCGCACGTTTGGAGAGCTCCATACAGAGTCCATGACCACGTACCCAGTCCGTTGCATATACACATATTGCTAGTCAGGTAGCTATTTAGCTCAGTGCAGATACCAACATATTGTGTACAAGTGCAGAAAGTATACACTGGCAGGGCTCACACATAATAGTAACTGCACCGAGATTGAGAAAGCATTTATCTTGTGCTTGTTCAGTGGTAGAGGGGGATCTCTCTCACGCTCTTTCCTAAATATCATTTATTCCTCTCTTTTGACATCTTTTTTTTTAGATAGCTGTCCCTCTCCCAATATAGGGGCTTATTCCGGGTCCTATCAGCAATACTGCACGCTGTTCAGACTAGAGTGAGGAAGTCACCCAGTGACACACACTGCGTGCCTTCCATCGCTACTTCTCCCCAATACATGTGATCTCCTCAGTCCTAAAAGACTGGCCAGCATTCAGTTTCCAAGGCTGGAAAATACCACCATAGTTCATTATTACAATCAAGTTGGTGAGAACCTGACAATATACCAGGCTAAGACTGAACATTTGCTATTAACACTCATCAAATATCTTGGCAAGAAATTTCTCTCCAGGAAAAAGCTTTACTCTTTTGGGGTGTGAGGTATCTGTTTTGACAATGTTTAATATCAAAAAGTCCAAATTTCTTATTTCAGTAGTATCCTCCTGACTTCTTATTTCAAGATATTTTTCCAATAAATCAAAGCAAACTTTAGTTTGCCTGTTAGTTGCACTAAAAGCAAAATTACTTTATCCAAATAAAAAATTTCAGTACTTCTGAATCAATATTTTTACTGAAGCATGTTTGGCAAGAGTTAAAAAAAGTATTAATTTGGAAGGAGAATTTTTTTTTTTTTAATTTTTAGAGTTCATATTACCCATAGTATGGAAATCCCATTTCCTGTTTAGCTAAGTGTGCTTCCATTTCTTATTACTGGATACATGTCTGAGGGGTTTTTTTTGTTTCTTTGCCTTTAAGTGCATAAAATCCTCATGAAGGCTGTTGGAGGTATGTTTTTAAAATGGCTTGAGACCCTAACTCCCCCCAAAAAAACACCACCAAAAACTTGCCTTAAAACATATTCCATATAAAATACTACAAACAAATGCAAATATGGAGGGAGGTTCTCTTGTTACCTGATTTGTGACCATGATTAATTCTCTTAAGTCACAGGTATTCAGACTGTAAGCCAAATTTTCCAGGTAGAAGCAGATCTGAAAACAAACAATACAAAAAAAGTAGTTCAGTTTGATATCTGGACAACTGACTTGTCAGCCTGAAAAATCAAAGAAGAATTCTTTTTCAAAGGACAATGACATTTAGCTGTGTGAAGTCCATTATAAACCTGCCATCTTCTAGACTGACAACCAAATAAACTGAGAGATATGTATATATACATGACCACAAACTAAAAAGGTGCTGAGTCAGTGAGTACCACACAATGAAAGTCTTAAGCAAGGAGTCCCTAGGAAGAGGTGTGTTTACTTCACAGACAGAGAACGAGTAGGCTAGATTGCAAAGCAGCTTTTCTTTCTGGCTATGATTGATAAAACTCATATGCATGCAAATGGAGGGAAAACAACAACAACAGAAAAAACCTTTGCCAAGCTGCATTAACCTGTTTATTTAGAAAGCCAGTCTCTAGATTCAGAGCAACACTTCATTAGATAGCTTTGTTCTACAGAATTTCTTGGCCATGTAAACTACCGACACCCTATCATAGTGGCTTGCAAAGAAAATCACTTGTATGTAAAGTTTATGCAAACAAGAAAACCAGAACAATCCATCTCATTATTTTCTTCAACCAATTATGTCAAATACAAACAAACAAAGATATCACTTATGTGCAGAGAACGCAGACTGATGCTGGTTTCACAGAGGAGTGACCGACTCCAGTAAATTAAATGCCCAGGGCCTCAGAGGCTTCATCTGGTCCTAATTTTCAATCGGCAGTAAAATGATATGTTTTTTTCACTTTCATTGTAGCTTGTTTTCATCTAGTTTATGTTCCAAGACATCCTGTTTTTCAAGCTCTGATCTGTCACATTAAAAAAATGGACTTGAAAAAATGTACAATAGCCGACGTAGTGGCACCGCTAAGGCAGCTGAGCTCCTGCACTCTCAGCTGGCTGCAGAATCTCTCTTCCTTAAGCCAATAAAAGTTGGGAGCAGAGGGAGGTATATGAGTTACACATAATGGACTCAGCATAGGTGGAAAGCACCGAACTGCTTTAACTTCCAGAACGAGGGTGAAAGCACCACCTCCTCCTCCGATTCTCTGCAGAACCCAATTGCCTGAAGGACTGGACTCTCCTGCACTGCATTTTGGCCTCCCTGAGGTATGCCTAACATTTATGAACTGCAAAGTGTCTTTAGATCTATTCCAATACACTGCACTCTACCAACAGAGCAGGAAAGGAAGAGAGAAGAATGAAGTTGTCATCACCACCAAGCCTTCCCTCTCAACCACAGTGCATCATCCCTCACGTTCCCTAGTACCAGCAGCCTACAGGAATCAATTCACTAAAAGCTTGTGGAGATGAGTCCATAATAGCAATTAACAACATACAGTTGCAGTACCTCTAATGCCATGTACAACATAAATTACGGTAATTTGCATAAGGACTGTTAGTCCTCTCATATAACTAAGAATGACAAGCCTTAGCCCACTTCCCAGACAAAACATTAATAGACAATATCACTATATGTGCTCAGAATACAACTGTGGCACATGCTGATCTACAGCTGCAAAATGGAGCTTGATGTCAACTGCAAAACCTTCCCAAGAAGAAGGATAAATATATGGTGATTAGGCTGTGCTGAGCTCCATGCTGCTTCAGGAACATTGTCATCAGTGCCAGAGGGAGATAGAGTTACACACTCACAGCACCATGTTTGACTGCAGCAGAGAAGTATTCCAAGGATCAATTTGTTACCCATAAAATGAAACCACAGTTTTACTGGTCCCATCCAGATTAAATTAGAACATTTCTAAAAGTTAATTTTGCAGATGTTTCTAAAGTACCCTATCTCTGTACAACAGGCATGAGGACACTCATTTGGAAGATAGTATACCAACAATTCCCAAGAGATCTAAACAATCTCTCCCGAACACCTGATTAATTGAATGGTCTTCATTGGAATAGACGTACACAAACCACATGCACATATATTTCATATGAAAGATTCCACTAAATCACATAAACACAATTCTCCTTCAGCTTTCCCACCTCCCCCTTGAAATAAGAGAGTCTTAACTTCACATCCTCTGGTCTGAAAAAATAAATAATTAAGAAAGCAGCTTGCAGCCCCTCAGTCAGACAGATTTCCCAGGGTAGGATTGCTCCGCCTCAGCACTCCCATTGCAGCTTTGCCTCCCACCCTGTTTCTGACTTTAAATCCTGCTGCCAAACTATCTCTCACTGTCCCTCCATATATTCCTAGTTTTCTTTTTTCACTTGCAGGATCATATATCTGCAGCTCTCTCAAGACCCTGCAGGACCTTTCTTGGCTGGTGTAAATCAGAAGGAACTTTTCTTATCCAAGTAACAGCAATTCCAGCCTACAACAGCAGAGAATTTGGCCTCTCCCTCAGCCCCTCTATCCCCATGTTAATTTCATGAGCCCATGCCTCTTTTCCCTCTAGGAATTCAGTATCAGGACTCAGGTTTTCCTCATGCACCATAGATTTGACCCCAAACACACCGAAATTAACTGTGAAGTTTGCATCAAACTCAGTTTCCAAGAATCATGTTTTGGTTCATTTACTCTGGCTACCTTTACACTCCTCATCACCAGACTATGATGGACAAGGTAAGCTCCACAGGAAGATGCTGGCACAACTGCCCTTCCTTGTAACTATCTATTAACAGGCACAATGAGACTGAAAAGAAAATAAAAGCCATGACACCTGGCACTGAGAGTCTTTCTACTGACTCTAAAGTCATGTTTTAAGAAAGTTCTCTTTCTCATCTAAAGATATGTCCTTTCCTTTATCTATCTCTATAGGGATTTTCATGGGCACAACTTCATTTGAGGGAGCTGGGCATTTACCAAGATCCCTTTAAAATACCAATGGTTGCTACAGATTCACTTAATCCTATTTTATCTCAGCTCCCACCGCTAAGACTTTGCTGTTCATTTTAATAGTAGCTAAAGAGGCAAATCAGAAAGGCTTTTACATCCCTGGTTTTGAATACTGCATGTAGAAGAGAGGAGAAAAAAAATAATCAGAGCAATGTTACTTGAATTTTCCTAAGAATTCACAACATAAAACTGTAAGAAAGAGTTGCCTCATCTCTAACAGTGCTATGCTTTAGTCATTTAGAAATACGTGGCTTAATTATTTTTTTTTGCAAGGACTACCCTGTACATTGACAGGTACATCTACTTAAAGGTGTTAAGTTTTGTCTTTTAAAAAAGAATGGAAGAACAGCAGCTTCATTTGTACCATATTCTTCCTCTCTTGCATACAATCAGATGGGTGAAAGAGACAGGGGATGGGGAAGAATTCCACGACATAATCATTTGGCAACTTATATTATTTTCTTTCAAAGGGCATTACAATACACTTCTCTCACTTGGGGAACTTCAAGAGAAGATAATTATTCTTGTCTGCCTTGTAATATATATTAAAAATGTTCAAATGTGGCTTTCCAGGGAATTCTGCCAAATATTTTTAGGCACCAGACCCAGCTTTACTTAATTTTATATTGCCTTCTTAGTCTATTATAAAATACCCTTCCATGCAGTTTGAATTTGGTAAAAAAGCTGAAGCATACTCATTTATATTAGAAACATAAAAATGCTTCTTTCCTTGAAATAGAGATCTTTAACTCCTAATGTGACAGCCATTCAGATGTACAGTAATTAAAGTGTCTCTACAGAGCTTAACACACATCAGTGAGCTTTTACTGCCACAAAAACCAAGCAGAAACAGAGAGGTGGTTTTTTTTTTTTAGGAGACAACATACCAAGAACAGAAAGTAGCTTTAAACATTTTTGTTTTATAAGCACTTTATTAGCAGTATAACAGTAGCACCTTGAGACTCCGAAGAAGACTACAGCCCGGCTGCATAAGGCATTATAAAAGCTTCAGAGATGCAAATCCGAAACCTTTAAGTGCTGTCATCAACTACAGTAAAGTATGGGATTACACTATAGTTTTGGGTTTTGGGGGGGGGGTTTGTTTTGGGTTTTTTTGTTGTTTTTTTTTAAAAAAAAAAAAAAAGCTATTTGAGGTAACCATCATCCCTTATTACTAGCAACAAAGTTTATTACAAACGATAAGGTAAAACAAAGGCAGTGGGGAAAACCAATCTGCTCCAAACAGTTTACAGTCTAAGCAAACAAGAATGGCAAGGCTGGACACACAGACAGAGCTCATTATACAAAAGTAGAATATGTAGAGTTAGAAAAAGATAAGCTAAGTAACAGAGAAGAAGGGATAAAACAAATGTGGAGTGAATTTGAAGAGTCAATACCCACAGACAGCAAGGCAAATAAATAGTACAGAGCTGGCAGCCTCAAGACAAAGGGCAAGCGGGAAACAGAGGCACAGAGACTTGCTCTAAATCACACAGCAGAGCAACTAGCACTGAGAAGCCTGACAACCAGATCCTCACTTTAGCATCCACCCAGTGACTTCTGGTCTTTCATTTTTTAAAAATCCAAGTCTACCCTAAAATAGCCCGGTGAGAAAGGCCAGGCAACCCTCATCCTGAACTTGTAAAGAGTCAGACATGATTTACACAGCAAGATCAGGATCAGGATAAAGCCCACAGTATTCCCATCAGTATGCTTTCTGGATATTTCACTGTCTTCCCCCCACCCTTTCAAAAGCCAGCACCAGAAACTGTAGATAATTAGCACAAAAGTCCATGTGAAATGTTGTATTTGTTTAAGTGTTTATTTTGGCTTCCTAAAACAGGCTGGAATCCAGCTCTTGTGCTCAGCCCCACCTTAGTTATATTTGTCCTGTTATGCACAACAAACTTGGAGCCATATTTAAATATGAAACACTTTGAAACTATATTAATGCTATCTCTTTATCATTAATACACACATTAACTCCCTTCACAACTGACCCATAGATAGATTGGTTGACCTAGCCTGTTTCACAGAGTAGCAACACTGTTTTACTTTTCTTAGCTTTCCCTGATAATCTAAAGGAAGCCAGCCCAGACTGCATGTTGAAAACTGAAACAGCTGAGTGGACTCCTCCTACCTCCTCTCTTGTGTTCTCTCCTCTTTTATGGTGGCAGGCTAGTCTGTGCCAGACAAACTAAGATTTCTTATATTCTTCAGTCGCTTGGCTGTTCTTTCCCATAGATATTCCAACAGCAGATTAACGTCAAGGCATGCTGAGCCAAACACATGAATCTCTGAAGATTTCAGTCGAGCAGGAATGCTGCTGGATAGTCTTTTTTGCTGTTAAACCAAGAGATTGCAACGGAACCTGGTCTCGCATGTGTAAGTAAAGAGTAACTCTCACCAGTGTCAACTAACAAGGGTGTATGGGAGGTCAAAATCGGGTCCCTTAAATAGTGTCTGAAGAAACACAGTTGCATAGGGAAGTGAAGTGTTCCCTCTTTAGTGTACAGCTGCATATGCCATCCACACAATTTCAAAGCGCTGGACTTCACAGATACAAGGAAACAAACAACTGTTCCACTCCCAGCACGAACCCCAGGTACCGTGACTTTTCCCCACTATAAGCACGCCCAACAACTCAGTATGCAGCTCATGTACTCAGAGAATGGACACAGGGCACAAACGAAACACCCAAACTCACAAGCCAGTGAAAAGCCTGCAGCACCCTCATTCAGGGCCTTGCATTGACAAGGTACCACACCTAGTCAATTGATTGGGACAGGCCTGCAAGACCCATGAAGCTTTGCATCCCTTAGGGCAGGATCAGCAGCCTGTGATACAAGGGCCCAAGCAGATATCACTATTTTGGACAGCCGACCCAGGGATATCGGAGAGGAATTAGTGGTTCAGGAGAACGCTCCCACTCCCACCAGCTCCAAATTCAGCAGGACCTGCTGCCTCTTGCAGAAATAACACGTTAGCATGTTCTTACCTCTGAGAGGTGCAGCAGCTCCCACTGGGTTTCTACCCTCATGCTTATTCTCCACTAGGGGAAGGATTTCTGAGTTCCACCCCACTTAAAGCAATGATAACCCCTTGTTCAAACACCTCTGTAAGTCCTTCACAGACACAGATGAGGGAACAGAGGGGAATCTTCCCTCCTCAAGACAGCTACATAGGAATAACACAAAGGGAGGATAGCTAAAAAGAAGTGAAGATAGGCAAGTTAAATAAACACAGCACAGCAGCATACTCCACTTAACCCAGTTTCTTTCCTGGAGCACATAGGAATTAAGCACTCATTGAGCACCTGTTGCACCCTTTTGTAACAAGACCCCAACATCTCCTTTAAAATAAGCAAAAAGCCTGTTAGCATTTAAGCATTCTTATCAAGGTTATTTACCTAGAGTCATCTTGCACACTGCACTAACACAACCATGTAGCAATACTTTGACCTCACCAGCCTATACGTAGGGTCTTTGCAGATCCGCTCATGATGCCCACAGAGTCCCTCTCAGGAGAATATAGGTCCCATTAAGAAGTCAGGGACACAAGGAGTCCCTGACTCCAAAAGGTCAGGTCAAGCCCAGCATCTGTACTGCGAGCGACCCAAGCTTTGGAGAAGGTACAGAAGACCAACTCTTTGCAGTTAGAGACCAAGCTGATCTCAGCCACTGCTCCAGGTCTACCCTAGTCTGCCTCTTTGCAACTCAGCCCTCCAGCCAGCACATAACCCATAACCCTACAATTTCTAGGTATCAACTCAAGTGCAAACCACACAAGGAAAAAAAACCCAAACAACACACAAACCCACAAAATAATTAATCCCCAACAACTCCAGACACAATACATACATGCTTTCAATTTCTCTCCCCTACAGGTCAGTGAAACTACAAGATGTTTTCCATGTACACCAGCCATGGAAACTGTAGCCTCGCACAAATGCATCTTAAAACAACTTGGTTCTTCAATAAAATATCAAGCTGAAGACTACTAACCTAGAACAGGCCTCTTTTCTGCACCAGACTTGTTCCTAAAACACAGCCCAAACCTTCTCTTAGAGGAGCAGCTCTGAAGACGCTTCTCCAGGAAAGAAAAGCTAGCTTCTCTACAGGTGTGCCAATTTAAACTCTTAGCTGCTCCAGGTGTTGCCACTCTCCACTGACTGAGCCCTTCTGCCCCTCCCCAGTGGCTCCTGACAACTCTTTGTTTGCCAGTTTAAGGTTTAATTCAGCTCAGTACATCTCTTGAACATGGTGAACCAAAACTCCACGCATGGAGAAGTTCATGTGTACCCAAGTTAGGCCTGTGTGCAAATCTAGATTGCCCCTTGGATTCCATACAACTAGTAGTCCTTGTCACCTCTGCTGCTGTGGTGACAAAAACTGGTAGGTTTTTGTGCTGCCTGCAGAAAACAGGTGTCAGCACCTCCAAAAGGATCACTGTGAGATGATAGACTAAACTTTTTGATCATTACTTGAACAGACAGACTTTAGCCTTCAGCAGTATACATCTGTCTGCCATACTATTTCAGGAAAACAGAATAACCATTTGAGGGGAAATCACATGTACAATCATGACTATATAAATCTACAACCCTAAATAAGAATAAATTCTAATTTTCTTCAGGAAAAAAGGTCAGTCTACCATTGAGGTAAAGGATATAGCCCTGTCAGCTAATAGGCAACTGATGGAAGAGATAAACATTTTTTTTTCCCAGTAGGAGACACTAGAATCCATTAGTAGCTAAACATGATTGTTATTGACAGAAAGATATGAATTATTTGTATGATCAGGAAGGGGGAAAAGAACCTCCAAGCTGATACAGCTCCAAGCTGATATAGCTCGAACTATGAAATACGAGTGCTTGAGTAGGTCTGTAATCAGCCCACAAAAACTCATGAAAGAGTAAAATATATAAATTCATTTCTATGCAGTTGTGCAGGGGGTCTGCAAGATGGATCAGAGGTTGACAGTGGTTTGCTCTCCAAAATGTTTGGAATCCAGGGCTCCAAACAATACAGCTTATGCTCTTCATCTATCAGCAGCTTATGTTTCTGAAAAAAAAATCCAAAAATTTAAATGCCAAACTACAAGCTTCTCAGAAGACATTTTTAAATAGCTAAAGGAGAATTGGATACCAATGTTTTGCAGTTAAAAGTGCTGGCACTTTATAAAGAGAAGCCTTTTGTTAGAGACAGGAAGTTTAGTTTATTGCCCGGTGTATACAGTTCGCCCACCACATTATTTTGGGCTATTTTCATTCCTCACACAGTAAAGAGGAAATTCTAAGAACGTTTCATTGCTTTTCTTTGTTTGATGAACAGCAAAGGTTTGCAGTTTACCGACCACTGCATTGCTTTGCTACTTCTGACATACAATTTCACTTCACATAGATCCTCTGGAGGATAAAACATTTGTTCTTTATAAAAATGAATTGTTTCTGCCCCATTCATTTTAAGTCCATCTCTCACCCTCATCTTTCATTACTTCACAGAAATAATTCCTAAATACAAAACTTCAAAAAAACCCCAATCAGTTGACACCCTTTTTTTTTCATGAGCAAAATTTCAGGCTCAGAAACTACCACACTATGACAACTTTTTTCCCCTTTGCAGTTTCCCCAGATCTTTTTCAGTAGGACACAATCTGAAGCACAGTAGTAACATCACAGCTATGGTACAGCACTATTACTGAATAGTACAATTGCATTTCTGAAGGGCATTCATTTTCATCAGAACAGATACTGCATCTTATGTACTGACTGTTATGATTCTGTTGTCTGCACAACAGGGTTCTATGTAGTTGAAATTACAAAGCAAAGAGGTAGAATACATGCCCGTCCATTCACGCTTCTACTTTTCAACAATTCACAAGATTATCCCAAATGTTTTTATACCATTCTTGCCTGACAGAAAAAAAGGATTCCTCATAAAAGGCTCGGTTTCTAAAAAATGCTAAGCATTTAAACATTTATTAGAAACAGTTTTAGTTCCTCATTAATCTGAAGATGAAGTATTATTGATTTACAATGAGCAATTCATCCGATATCCATCAGCAGCATATAAAAACAGAGTCTGAGAATTAAAAAATGGGTGATGCCTTTTTGGCAGCAGTTTGCTATGTCCTGCCAATGGCATAACCTGTCCAACTGGATGGGAAACAGCCCTGCTCTTTCTGTGTGTTCTGCATGCTTGACTGTATATGTCCCACAGATCATACGCTAACCTACATTTATTTTTATATTACAGGATCAGCAAGTATATATTAGATCAAGGCTTTGGGGACTTTACATATTGCTTAACCTCAGTCACCCAGGCTCTTAGTCACTCCAGCGATGAGCATGGTAAAAATAGATAAATTACACTGATAGATTAACAGAGAGACATATACGCATCTGCGCACATAGACATCTATATCCCTAGGGCCTGATGGAACAACTCCAGTTGAGCACAGTGAGCTTTGGATCAGCCCCAACATTAGTATATGATACAGACTAACTGCCTCTGATCTTTGAAACCAGTTTTAAAAGGCTAATACAGGGGGTGAGCCTCCGTTCTGTGACCCTGGTTTTCCACCAGTGTAACTCTGTTGCCTTTAGTGGCATGTAAAACCAATGTAATGAAGTGGAGAATTATGCTCACATTATGTTTTTTAAGTAGCTTATTAGCCTGCATATTACACCCTTTTTAGTGAGTTGGCAGCTGTGCAAAGGACTCTAAGGACCTAATTCACTGAAGCTGATATGACTCTTCCCACTGGCTTTGGGTCAGGGCCCTAAATTATTCTGAAAATTCTGGGGAGAGGATATTATAAAGTGGTACAGTAAAGGTAAAAGGGTGTTAATGAAGGAGGTCATGGCTTTCATTAGTTTAGAGGAGCTTTCCACAAGTAAAAAAAGTTAAAAAAAAACATTTTAAAGTGTGCCAAATGTTCCTGAACATGACTTTTTCTGCCTTGTTACCACTAAAAAAAAGAACCAAACCCAACTAAATTTCAGAGTGGAAAAAAAAAGATATATTTTCCAGACTAAACAGCTTTGTTTACACCTTGTAACACACAGTAAGTGTATGGGGTGGGGGTGGAAGGCAGGGGGCAAAGAGATAAGAGAAAGAAACATGTCTGTGCCACCCCCATCGCCTTTGCTGCGTGCTTGGCCCTTGGGGTGAATTGCCTGCCAATATTGCTTGATATTAACTCTCCTCTCTCACTCCTTTCAAGGTTGCCTCCCTCTCAGGTGTGCCAGAGTCACATCTCTGAGCCTTTAGGGCTGCACCTGCTTTTCCCCTCTCTGCTGCCATTGGCCATGCATGTCTCTTCTGGCGGCCTCCTGTCACACCCAGCCATACTGCCCGCCCCAGCTTCCCACACACACGCACTTAATGAGCAGGTAGAGTAATTGCTTTCATAACGTTTTTCCCACATGACATTTCTTAGTTTGCTCAGGCAGGATTTAGGGTTATTGTGCCGGTTCCTCGAGTCCTGTGTCAGTCCCAGTTCCCTCAACACCATTACTAACAAAACGGGTGCTTTGTCCAACAAAGGACTACTGGACCCACAGCTATAAAGGCCTGGGAACTACAGAGCTACCAAAGATTGAGTACAAAATCCAGTTCCTCCTCAATCTCCTGCCACCTCTTTGTCCCTCAGCTTTTGCAGAACGGAAATTAACAACAGACATTTACCCTGCAGAAGAATTATGAGAGCAAATGCATCAAAGAAAGGGCGATGACCAATTCTCAGGTCTACACAAGCACCTGAAACACAGCTAAAATGCAAAAGAGCATAACTAACAACTTTCTGAAATTATGCCAGTCCTTGGCCAGGACTTAGAACTGAATCCTTCAAAAGAAGATAGGCCAAGTTCCATTCATCTGATATGTCATTATAAATGTGGAGGCCAAGGGGAAACTACGGATTTCAAACAGGATATATCCAGAGCCTGTAAAGCATAAAATGCTGTTGTTATCGTCCAGACTTGTTTGCAATGGACTGTGAAGATTCAATGATATTGATTTGACTCTTCCCTTTTGGCATTGGGTCAGGGCCCTGAGTTACCATGAGAAGGCTATGAAGGACTGCTGAAGTATGACAAAAGAGTAATAATGAAGGTTTTTATTATTATTGAAATGACAGTAGCTCTTGGAAACCCCAAAAGATGTCACATCCAAAAGAGGAGGCACCCACAGAGTAGGCAGATGCAAGTAGTTCTTGATCAAACTTGGAGAAGAAGAATGCAGGTGGGCTGAAGTTTATACAACACATGAGGGTGAGAAAGTTAAAAATAAACCCCAAGTCTCATGTATTACAGTGCCACATCCATTGTAATGCACTGCTTATCAGTGTGTTCACTGATATTTCTTATGGTTATGTTTCTCTGATTTTCGTTCAGCAGTACCCAAACAACAACTTTTTCTTTGACCATGGGTTTGCTGCACAAGGAGGTGACAGGCAACATTCAGAGGCATACCTTGCCTGGACATTTTATGAGCTAATAGCAGCTAATCAGCAGCGCAAGCATCTGTAATTCTCAGTAATACTTGGAATAATGTAACCTAGAGCAGCAGGCAAGCAAAAGTCCAGCTTGGACTCTGCCCCTCACTGCTCTTCATATCTGAAATTAAAGCTAGGTCAAATGACTACACTTGTTAAAATTTTCCTCCTGAAAGCTCGTTAAGTTTTCACTGAAAATCTTTTTTCTCAAACACTTTTAATTTTCCATTATTTTTTTCAATTTAATTTTTCCTAATACTTTTTTTTATGATCTTAAGTCCTGCATTAAAAAATGATATGCCAATAGACACACATTATTTTTCTTACAAAGGATTACGAGTATTAATCTACTACTCAATTATCATATCTCAGTGACTCACAATAATTGGCAAATGTTTAAAATTTGAACCTTATGATTTTGAATGGAGATGAATAGAAGGAATAACTATCCACAATTTTTTTTTTCCCCAGAATATTTATCAGATTCACCAGAGGAAAATATTTTCAAAATTACAAGATCCAGTCCAGAAATGCCAAAATATTTCACTTAGCCATACTAATGAAAAAATGAAGTAATGAAATTTCAATGTATTTTCATTTCAAAACACTACCTTTTGTTTCAAAATATCCTTAGAATAAAAAGAAAGTGCGGGGTAAAGTCATAGTGTAATCCAAAATATATATTCCATTTCATGCCAAAATATGGATGTGAGTTGGAAGGTTCACATTTTCTTGAAAGACACAGAAAGTGTCTGCTTCAGTTCCTGCTCAATCAAATTATTTTCTAATAGTTTGGTTCGGTTAGCAAAATACAAAGACGAAAAGCATCCATTCCTCCAATTCTACAAAAAACATTTCTTGTGACACATCATGACTACAAGATGTCATATCCCCAGAAAGCGACGATATGAAAGCAACAACCTTATGATTTCAAGAGCTAAAGAGGGACTTACGGAGGTTCCACCCTGTATAATGTAGCAAAGGGAAGCAAATCCACCCAAATTTTACAGAAAAGGGGTAGGCAGCTTTGCTGAGGAGAAGCTATGTGGGATTCTACCTCTTTGCACAATCCTTAACATCTTTTCTTTGCAAGACTACATCGTCACCATATGCATGGATCTTTTTCTGTGGAAATCTCCTCAGAAAGGAAACCAAATAACAGAAGTCTCATGCACAGAATCATGCATGACACGGTCTTCTCAGCTACTTAGGGACGCATTTTATTGATAGCTGTGGACCTTCTGCGGGTACAGAGAGCGAATTGCACACAATAGACATGTTCTGAAAGCACACACTTACAGGGTATTCTTTCTTATGTGGAGGTGATAAAACTAAATTACTAGTTGTTTCTATCAATAACAGTCAATGCTTGTTTTATATCAGCAATACCATGTAAATCATTGACCCATTTGTTAAATGAAAATACACTTATAGATGGAGAATTTTCTCTCTTTCTGTTATTTTATTGGACTGAAAAAAAGAAATTCCATTTAGTATCAAAATACTTAACAAAACCCTCCACATTTCTCAAAATGATGTGCTAAAAATCAGATTTTTTTTTGCATCAGAATGCAAAACCCTCAATTGTTGTATTTTAAAGTTTTCTTGAAGAATCTTCAGGAGTGCAAAACTCGTGAGGGTTTTCATTAGGAAAAGAAAAATAAAATGTCCAAGAAATATTTCTTCATAACCACTCAGGTTTGCAATTTCAGAATTCTCTGCAATAATTTTAGGTGAAATTTATCTTAATGAAGAAGTTCCTACACAAGCTTTTATACATCAACATTTGAGGCTTCCTCCTTCCAGATATATGTCACTCTTGACATGATAAAGAGCAAGCAATAACCGTGCTTAGCTGTACAGGTATTGTATGAAGCAATTGGTGAATGAAAACCTTGTACTTCTGCTTTTGTATTATTTTGAATCAAATGCTGCTATTACTCGCTCACCTAATAATAACATTGCATCAGAGGCTTAGTGAAGACAAGAGGAAGGAATTTATCATTGAAAAGGTGAGTCTGAAACTCTTCCAGTCCTCACAGAATTTTCTTGACTTAATGCTATACATACCATAACATGTCTCAACCATGCCACAGACAACTTTCCCTGTAACACAAACATCTAATCAGCGTCACCGGATTCTGTGACTTACGTCAATGTGACTACTTGTATGAATGCAGATTACTCATATGAATAAGGGATTCAGACTTCAGTCAGCACAGTGTCTGGAGACCCTGTTGATGCAAGACACAATATGGAAGTGAAGCCATTAAAAAGTCAGCAGTGGGCTACAATTAGCACACTGGTATTTAAAATATTATCGGGATGGGGGGGCGAAATCTTCTAGTTAGGGTGGGAAGGAAACACATTGTCTCTAATACAGCTGTGTTTCAAGTATGAAAACGCTGGGGTTTCTTGAAAATGACCCCTGGACTGTGCTGCTGCAACAGGGTGAAGTTTAATGCACTGCAAAATTTTAACTGGCCATGATAATTACAGAGCAGGCCCAGAGGTCAGTTAGGCTATTTTCACAAAAAAAGGATTATGCATTTCTCTAGTGGATCCAAGGCTTGGCATCAGATTATTGTTATTAAAATTATTATTAAGCTTGAACCTACAAGCCAAACCCAAGACCCATTGTATTTATTTCTGCCTGTGGGAATCCCTAGCATTTCTACAAGAGTTTTCAAACGAAATCAAAATGAAAAACTGGCTGAAAGAAACCTGTTGCAGAGCTATATACTGCATCTTTCAGTTCAGGACTGATGGAATGCTTCATTTTCATCTATTGAATCAGCCCAGATTTTTGTTTCCAGATGCATTTCCCAGTGGTACTGCATTGCTTCACAGGTATGTGATTTAGGGAGTCTAATGCTCTCTTTGCTTCTAAATAATGCACTATGCTATTCTTAGCCCTCCTGAGAACCCCTTTCCCATTAGGCAGTAAGTTCCGTAGGTAAAAGCATACTTTTTTTTGTGTTAGTGTCCTACTAACTCCATCTTCCATCCTAATAAGTAGAAAGGGATTCTGCAACAAACGCATCCTAAGACAAACAGAAAAAAGACTCTAGTTATCATAAAATTAAATCCTTAAATCCTGCTTAATCCTCATCCACAGAAATATAATCCGAAAAGAAAATGGAAATTATTTACATATTGACCAGTACTGAAGCAAAATAATATCCTCTACTATTCTGTTTTTATTTTGAATGGAGTAACCTGGAGACATGCTAGTTCTTTTGCGACAGTATCAGAAGTGTATTGGGCACTGTGTAACATAAGAATATACATTCCCCACTGCTAGTCTTATCTAGCGTCCACTTTGTTTCTGTTAGCTCATTCGTTTCTCACAGGGATCACCAAAGAAGTGGTACTTGAGCAGGATTCAGCAGCTGTGGGCTCTAGACTTGGGCACATGTTCATGTTCACCGCCAATTATATTTTAAATTGAGACCCTGAGTGACCCAGTTCAATGTTCTCAGTGGGCCTGCCAGAATATTTCTACTCTCCCACATTCATCTGAAATTCCCAAATGGCTCTCAAATTTTGAGGCACTGGCAGCAGTCGATCCCTGACTGTCCACCCTGAGGGACAGGGCAGGCAGTAGCAGTGCAAGCCCTCTGCCCTATGCAATCTTTTCTCCTCTCCACACTGAGAGACTCCAGCTCTCTCAGCCAATGTTACGCGCGTGCCAGTGGGCCAGAACGTGGGCAGTGAAGTGCCCTAGGTTATTCTCCATGAAGACCAAGGGTCTGCTCCCCCTCAGCACATTTCTAATTTTTTTGTTCTTATTAAAAATGAACAGTTCCAGGCCTGAAAGCCAAGCAGTTTACTCACTATACCATGTAATTCTAATATAATCCATAAGGGCTACAATTTGTTAATTTTGCACTTAGTCAACCTTTTTTCCTTCTTTAGATTTATGTTGCAGACATCATAAATTTTACATAACAAACAGTGACAGGACCTTTGCTTTACTTCAGATATTCTGGATAAAAGTGTATGTCTCAGCAAGGCAATTTTCTCCTAATATTAAGAACTTGAGAAACTTTTCTTTTCTTTCTGCAACATTAACCAATTACTTTAAAAATGGAACAGACTAACCAGCTTCCTGTTTGGTGGTGACTATCCTTTTCATGATCTATAGTATTTTACATCATCTATTCTTCCTGCCTGCTGAAAACTCCCTTTGCTTAGAAGACTGTGCATATGCAGGCAAGAATGGTAAGTTTTGCCCATATGGTGCTTTTTCTGTCTTAAACTAGCTGCTTGCCCATCAGGCGATTAAGGTAAACAGTACATATTTGCAGCTTTGAACAAGCATCTGGGGAGTAGTCATAACAACTGTCTAAATTACCTCAAATTGATTGGCAATCAATTAACTTGAGGGAAAATTATCTAGCATAGAGTAGCCGAGGAGGAAGAGCTGAACTCCCTAATGGCCCGAAGTGGTATAGTAGTCAACAATCCTAACCACTCAGGAAAACAATGGGAATTAGACCTGCTCAATCTGTTGAAGCCTATTCAGCACTCAACCTCTTATAGAACTGGGCCTTTAACTTTAGAATCCCTGTGATGATTTCAGATATTCTGATACAGACATTTTTTTAAAAGATGAGTCAGTTCTTCTGTTGAGAGAGTTGCTAATAACATAAAGACCACAGGTTTCTGAGTCATGCATATGCATATGCAATAATGTTCTTTACCGGAAACATAGCATTGATGTATGTGGATAAAGCTAGATACAGCTGCAGACAAATGATGGCATGTGATGGTATAAAGGCTTCATTGGCAAAGGTTTGAGAAAGCTGAATTGCTCACACTTAGAGAATTATGCAAAATGTCCTCAAGGAGTGATGATGCTACATATTTCAGAAAAATTGTTATACACTTACTTCAGACCTCTACTTTTTTCTTAACCTCTGCCTTTTAAGCCAAGTGCATACTTGACAGATAAGCAATGAATTCAAACTCTTCCCACCATAATCTCAGGGCTTGTTCCTGAACAATCACAATTCCTGAAAACTCCTCAAGCGACATCAGCAGATTGCTTATTTTTTAAAAATTAAAAGTAAATTTTGGAAATACTGGTACAATTTGATGGCCAAAATAAGAAGAGATAATTCCATGAACAGTAAGCGCTCTTTGTATGAAAAGGAATTGAAGAGCACAGAATTCTCCCTGAAGTCAGTTGATGGAAAACCTAGTGTGCTCAGTGCTACTGAAAATCTCACAAACTAATTTTCAAGACTGAAAAATCAAACACTTGCCAGAATTCTTTTTATACACTTGCAGAGGATTAAGAATAATCACAGCTGTATTGTTAAGAGGGCTCCAATTAAATGCAATCAATTTGATTAGTTTATGTCTTAACCTCACCATCATTTTACCATCAGTTTTTACGTCCTGCAGATTCTAGATGCTGATAGGTCGTCTCAGTTCCCTATTTTTTCCATTACCAAGGTTTCATTATGCACGTTAAGCATGTTTCCATTTGCCTGAGGTACACCAGGGGCAGGGAAGCATTTTTCAAAGATAACTCATTTAATATTAAATGTCAAAATATTACTCACTTCTTTAGCAAGATCATGCAGCTGCAACCTGGAGAATTAATTTGGGATGGTGTCTCTGTGGAGTTCAGGGTGTTGGTCTAAGCATACCTTTTGCTAAACAAAAAATCATTGACTTACCCAGAATTTAAAACATTGTATGGAACTAACTAAAGGGCAATAATGAACAGCTCAACATATAAAGGAAGTGTTTTTTAAGCCAGAAACACTGTGATTAATTATGGATAAAACAAGCAGGGGAACTTCTCATTACATAAAGTAATGAAATAAGTCTATTAGCATGATAACAAAAAAAGTGGAAATGACTGTAGGCTTTGTTTTGAAGATTATCACCATAGCATTTCCTTTCTGCACAAGCAATCAAGAACCCGTTGAAGAAAAGAATCATAAATACCCCCCACTTAACAGACAGAAAATTGATGTAGGAGAAAAAAAGCAGGCTGACTGTTTATACAACACTTGCTTCCTGTGTTTCATTGGAGGTAATTCCTGGTTTACATTCAGCCCTTAAATGACATGACCAAGGATCTGTGTCAACAGAGTGAACTGTCACCTGATCCTCTCCATCTCAGCTCTGAGAATTTGTAACAAAGCCTTCCTCTTCATGGGAAGACCGAAATTATACTCCGGCTTCCAAGAAGAGGTGTTTCCCACTGCCGGCACAGATAATTGTTTCAGGAGTAACTGACATTGTCCATCACTGAACTATGCATTTGTCAAAAGAACGCAATACAAGATGATAACTGATCAGTCCTCATGTGGACTTCATTGTTTATGTTGCTCTTTGGGGGATAAGGCTTGAGTGTTGTGCGGTTTATTTCTAAGTTTTTCATTATGGATTTAGCCAATTCCTTTCTTCTATACAGTATCAAACTAGGAAATAAATCTTTTGGGGTTTTTTTTTTTTTTGGACTCACACCCTTTTAGAGACCTTCTACACATAAAAGCTATTCCAGAGAAAAGGCAGAGTGTGAATTTAAAATAAAATAGCCATATTGGTGAACAAAACCATATGCAGTTACTTTGATTTTTATTAAGAATGTCCAAACAGGTTGTCAGTTGGAAACTAATTCTGCTTCCAACTTACATCCTTTCTTATCTTGAAAACTTTCATGAGTCTTTAAACCCAGACTGACCAAGCTCTCCACAATGCAGTATGTTAATACACATTTTGCAGAAGGCAAAACGCAGTCACCTTTACTGATTCGCTCCAGCTCATTCATTACAGAAGCATATGAAACTTGTTTTGCTAAAAAAGCAAATGAAGAGGAGAGAAATTGAGTTATCCCACGTTTCTTAAAAATGGCATTTGAACGTGATAACGGCCACCTTTTTGCTTATAAAACAAGACAAGGCCAAAGTACTTTTTAAAATGATATGCCAATTAATAAGCCTGAGAACCATTTTAGTCCCTCTATTTAGTTCTGTTATTTAGCAAAACATTTAAAGTCAGCTAGGCTTATTCACAGGACCTAAAGTTTCTTCCTGAAATCCAAGACTCGCAATGCTCTTCTCTTAAGTCTTCCCTTTCTGTTCCCTGCAAGTGTCTTCTACCAGATCATCTTTCTGCTTGGGTTAGAGAGCCCTTTCTTTAACCCCATGATTTCCTCTCAGGACCTATATTTTGAAAATTGCTGCCTTTGAGCCATCAGGTAATTTTTGGTGCCCCAAACCAGACTTCAACATGTTCCTTTGGGTTCCCATGTATTTTTTTCTTTGACCCTCTGCCGGCAAAGGAAAATAAACACCTCAAGAATGCTCTTGAGGTTTGCTCTACAGCTCCCCTCTAGCGTTGGCTACAAGCCAGACTTCTAGGTGGGGCCTTATAACCCCAGGATGAACTAAGATAAATCTGTAGCACTAGCAAGAAGAAGTAGGGAATGTAATACTTGCTTCCGTTCCAGAAAATGGCAAGCAAAAATAAAAATGGCTTTCTTATGGCTATATGCAAATCAAAGACCTGAAGCTATACCTAATAACTGCCTAGTACCAGTTGGTATAACTGGCACAGTCTTACATGCTAAGGTACTGAGACAGCACAGTGATGGATACAATACAAACACATTGCTTTTCCTATAAAAATTATAAGCTTTGGGGTGCACTTCATGGACATCATACGTGTCGGCACAGCCACTAGCATACAAGAAATGAGTTTCTTGCTTCTGACAGCTCTTTGTTTTGTCCTTCACTGTGATTCGGCTCTCACAAACATTGCCATTAGATGCTCCAAGCCATAAAAACTTTTTAGCAAAAATGTTCAATTTCCAGAGAATCCTTTTCCCTAGTACACAATAATGATGAAATACAGAGACTCCTCTAGTTCCTATGTAAAGACTAGGAAAGGAAAGTGAGCAGGGAAGAACTGCCCTTAACCAAGTAGAAATATTTCCACACTCTCCTTTCCTCTGTCCAAGTGGCAATGTTTTCATCTATGTCCAATCCACACAGATGCTTCTATAGGAACTATAGGGTAAAGTCCCTTAAATTGAGACATATCTTTTTAACTTTAGTAATAAAATTAATATAGTTTGGGGGCTCTCAAAGACAGGCACATAGAGACAATGTTTGGTCTGAAGGGCTGGCTACAGAGCTGTGGGTATATGATCAGCCCAGCTTTCCAGAAAAAAAGCTACATTTCCCAAAAGCAAACACAATCAAAACAGATTCTCACTCTGAACTGGTTCAGTACTTCTCTATACTGATCTTTCACACAGTTTTGCAGGTCATACAAGGAGTCGGGCAAATGCAACTCTTTGCTAGTTCCAACACTGCTAGGTGGCTGCTCATGCTGGCACTGCTCTTCTAGCTGACAAGGAATATCACCACACCCTATAAAATGCATTACACAGTACAATGATTATGCATGTTAAAGAAAGAATCATTACTGCAGGAAAAAATAAGCCTTAATTATAGGTGAGCAAATAAATTCATAATAGTGTATCTCCATTTAAACTTTCACATTTTATTTATTTCAAATTTTTAATGTATCTTTCTCATTAGGATTTTGAAATTTCTAAGTTTCTCTGACAAACACTTATTTACAGTACTTCACCTTCAACATTCACTGGCTGGGAATGACCAAAATTATAATAATTGAATTATAATAACTGAATAATTTAAGAACAGTTCAGCTGCCCCATAGGATTTGACCCAATCTGCTTGGCATCATATGCTGTCTCTTAGAGTGATCAGCATCAGATCTTCCTGAGGAATTATTAAGGTCTCAGTTGCTGCAACATGCAGTAATTTAATTCCCACACAGGACTCATTGTTGTCTTTACACTCGGGTATTGCCTTAAGCTTGGAACCTCAGTATTCCCTCTCTAATGTTGTCATGATCAATTCTAATTCTAGAGATGCTTTTTGTCCATATAAATAAGCAATCTGCATTTAAGCTGAAAACTCTAAATGTGGAATATTAAAATCAAATGCGCGTACTGGTTGGATTTCTGTTCAAATTTTTGCATTTAACATTTGCTCTTGATAAATATTTTCCATGGTAAACCCTGGGCACTAAATATTGTCATAAACCAAACATAAATGAATGGTGGATACCACTCAACTGAAACTCAGTTTTGCACATGTAGACTAGCTTTTAAAGAATTTCTTTCTTTCTTTTTTTTATGGATTGTCTAATAACACCATGTTTTTATTGTATTTATTTGGCTTTGTGATTGATAGGTTTCATTGTTTGACACTTCATGGCAAATCAGACTATGATATTTTGACAAGGTGGCTCTAAATTTAGACTTTAAACAATAGGATTTTATTCCAGCCACCATTTTATTAAATCAAGAATTAACATGACTCTTCAGCTTTCACCAATTCATTGCTGTACACACCTTCATAAAGACTTTTGTTTGATTAATGAATACGTGGTTTGGCTTGAAGTACTGTGATACTCTGATGGTGTTTTTTGACATGCCTTTATTTTTCTGTCATGTGTTACACAAGCCTCTTCCAATATAATGACTATTGCAGTCACAAATATGGATAATTTAAGATGATAAAACAATTACTGGGATAAAAGTACCAGCTTTACATTTTGTGTATCTTAATAAAACTTCAGCATTCAAAGTACAAAATTAGACTGCAAAAGCTAAACACTCCTTGAAATTCCATTATACAAATCACAGTTGCTTATTGCCCCACAAAAGCGTAGTGGAGGAGTGAGGTTTTTTTGTAAAAGATTTAAGAAAATTCTGACACTTCCAATCCTTTTAATGAAAACTCTACTTTTATGACTCATTTATGTCACTTTAAAATGTAGACATATATCAAGCTAGGTTGTGGGTGTGTGCTGATACTATGACTTACTCTCAATTGCTGGCCAGACTTATCAGTTAAAACAATTTAAAACACATGGGATTTTTTTTTCTCAACCCCAAACTAACAGGCAAAACCGAAATGGATTTAACCCCTCCAGTTTGAGAGCTGCGTGGGATTTAGCCACACAGCTCTCATTAAAGTCAACAGAAGTTCAAATTCATGGGTGTGGTATGGCACCCTTCCACGTAAGTCTCATGAAGTTGGATGCTTTGTGTGTTTGTAGGGGTACGACAGTAGGCAAAAATACCTTATCTAGTGGGAGTCACTGCCATTATGCTGATCTGAATGGAGAATCTGACCTGATACCTCCGCTAGCTACAACCCAGCAGGTAGACAGATTTGTAGGCCAATATCCAAATGGTGATTTCCCCCTAAAAGTATGGAGCAAGCAGAGCTTATACCACTTCGGAGTAATCCACTTCTTGTAGCTATTCTCAAAAACAGGCCACCTGTGACACGATGTGCCAGCTATAATTTGTGGGTGATCTTAAAGGGCACTCTCACGTTGGGCTCACTGCTGTGATCAATCTGCTGGTCACAAAGGCACAGACTGTAAGCCAAGCAGTCAATGCCACCCCTTTACAGCAGCAGCAATCGAAGATTCAGATGAACCTCCTAACTCTTAAGGTCATTAACATAATGCAAGCAACACTCATGAATTGCTGAGACCATTTAGTTTGTCAGGTTGGCTGTAACAGCTGTTATGATTATGCTCTACAAAAGATCTGCTCCTTCTTTACATTTGAATGCAACTCAAGGTGTTGGTTGTTACTCTTTAAAAGTCACGGATGGAATCCTGGGCCCATGGAAGAATATGGGAACGTTGCCATGAAAGACTTCACCCCACGTGTGGTTCTGGAGATATATACCTTCCTAAAACAAACTTTCCTAGAGGGCAAAGACATTTTGAACTTTTTAAAAGGCTTGCAGCAATGTTTCAACTTGTCCCAAGATCTATCGCCTTTTGCATATTTTCTCAGTTTTGAAGAGAGCTTGGGAAAGACTTCCAGGAACTGATATGTAAAAACAGGCTCTGACTCTTGCATTTCAGCATCTCCAGCAGCTCCTGCTGAGTTATCTGAACACAGTTCTGGGCTCTGCCTCAAATCCTCTCTGTGACCTGGGGTAAAGTTGCTTACTCTTTCTCTTCCTCAGTTTGCCAATCTTAAAACACAGCTGATAATGCTTCCTTTCTTCTGTGTCATGTCCTGTCTACAGAGACCATCAGCTTCAAGAGAGGGTCTCTGCTACAAGGCAGTATTTGTTCTGTGCCTACAACAGAGGGCTGAGATCCCACTAAAAGCTCTAGGGGTACTGGGCTCTAGGCCAAGATTCGGATAAGCTTGGCTTTTGGTTCAAACAAAGGTTCTCTCTCCTCACAGGCCATCACATTCATTTATTTTGCCCTGTGGTGAAGTTAATGCTACATCTGTGATGTCACAGTTGTTTCCATGACAACAGGTTTATGACTTCAATGTAAAGTCAAATGGAAGGAGAAGCTCAGGGACATGAAGGAAAGCTCTTATTCAAATCAGAAACATCTGACACAATAACAGAGAAGAGAAATGGCCAAGAAGGTACATTTCTTTTATTGTTATACATGTTTGTGGTTTCTTCTTAAGTTTTCAACAACGTGTACTTCTTCCATCACATGTTTAATAGCCACTCTTCCACTTACATTTCTTTAGTTAAAGCTGTTTTCTTTCTTCTTTGAAATAAAAAAAATAAATTTAATACCACTTGTTTAACTAGTTAATGAATGCCTTTGCCTTTTTTCAATTAGGTTTAATTTAATAGGAGTAAATTTGGACTTCAGTATAGTCTTCCTTCTGATGCCAAATATGAATGATACTATTTCTGAACAAACAGGGGAACTGTTAAAACTGTGGCTTTCCATACTTAGCAGAATAGGCTTTCAAAGAAGAAAATAAAAAAAAACCACATCAAAGTTTTTTGACACACGGATTTAAAAAAAAAAGATGTAAGAAGGCAAAGCTATTATGGAATAGAAATAAATATTGGGCAGGGTAATGTAAAGACTCAGAAGCTTTTCATTCCATGTTTTTTCCTTTGTTTGCTATTTGTTTTTTCCTTGAACAGCAACCTCCTCAAACACAGACGTCTCTCCATGGATTAAGGTGCCACCAAAGTACAGACTGCAAAGTGGCGCTGATATGGCTCAGTGTTTGTCCAACGTGGGAACCTTCGCAGGAGCTATCCCTTCTGTAGTCTCAATAAGGAATTCCCAGGAGCATCTAAAGGTGGAGATGATGCCTAAAGGAAGCCTGTGAAGTTTACCATCCATCCTTGTTAGCAAGTCTAAACACATAAAGTAGTCAATGCAAAGACCCTGAGAGCCACACTAAAAATTAGGATGGATAGCAATGCTTATGTTACATGTTGCAGTCTGATTCGCTGAAAGTACTTGATAATGGTTGCCAATAATAAAGCCATTAAAGTTTCAGTTGAAAAGTTTTCAGGTAGCTACTGTGCAACCAAAACTGACTAGGTTTAGCATGTTATGTCTCTACTACACTGCTTGGTTCACAGATAGTTGATTGAATTAGTTAATTAAGATAAATAGTTAATTAAGGCTGGAATTTTCAAAGAAGCCACAGGAATTAAGTAACCAAATTCAATGAGATTTGGGTACTTAACTCCCTTAGACTCCTTTGAAAAGGCCAGCTATAAATGCTCACCTCTTTAGTTGCAATTATCTGCACTCACAGGATTATGAGTGCAGCTGTTTATAAATGCAGAAGCATGGCTGCAAAAGCAGACGTGGCATGAGAACAGATCTGTCCATGCATAGCATAGTACATAAATGTATACAAGCACTGGCCATACATTTAAACTATCCTTAAAGTAAAAATACCAGTAGAGTTAGTAATATCTCTGAAGCCAGTAAGAGCTTCTTAAGTTTACCTAATTAAAATAAATTAGATATACATACTCAAATATACATGTGCACAAACTTATAATATATATATAACTATATATACATATGCATATATAAAAGTATATGCACGTATATAAAGAGCCATATGTGAACATGGGTGCAGACAGTTGTTTGGTTTTGTATGCATTTTTTCTTTGCAAAACAGTAAATTGTAATAGTATTTGCTACTGGGAAAGGGGGTGGCTAAGCTGCCGTGGTAATGTCCATGATGTTATCAAAGTGTATGAGGAAATGCCTTTCTTAACAGGTATATAATACAGGCAGTATGGAGGTAACTCTTATTTAAGCAATATAGAAGGAAGCACTGTAGCAAAAGTGTCATCTAGAACAGTAACCATCTGATGGATTAAGAAGTAAAAATAACAACCTACAAATACTATAAAAAACCAACCCTCCAATCAACAAAACCTGACACCTTGTCTTTGTACCTGACTGGAAGGCAAAAGGACAAAAACAACAGGTCTGTTTGGTAAAGGCTCTGGGTGTTAATAACAAAAATATGGCACAGCCATCCAATTCATCTTGGTGCTGGCTCCCACTAGAACCTTTGGAGTTACTCAGGGGCACTCTGACATGAGCAGTTAAACCTTGACCCTACTGAAGTGAATGACAAAATGTGGGACCTATGATTGCCTTCCCTGAACACAGCGCAGAGCTTTCATTGGCACGACTGCAGCCTCCTTTGAAGTCCACTGTCTTTACAATTACTGCAAACGATAAAGTCTGTTTTACCTAAATGAGACAAGTATTAGCTTCTTATCCAGCAAAACACTTTCAGACGTGAGTAACCTTAGACCTACAAATGCTGTTGGGACTACTCACATGCTCAGAGATATACATGGGCTTAGGCACTTTGTTATGAAGGGAATCTCAAAAAGGAGGATGTATCCCAAGGCCAAAGAAGTGGGAATGAAGAGCATCCAGCCAAATCCTGTTCATGGGCAACATTTTTTTCTATTAAAAATTGCCAGGACTTTAATTCCATGTGTTCACAGCAAGAGTACTGGCCCATAAACAAATCCAAAATATACAGAATATCAATTTCTTCTAATAAGGAAGGTCGGTGACTTTCCATTTGAGTGAGTCACTGAGTTCTCCAAACCCTTAAGGTGTAGTAGAGCAAATGAAAATGAGGTTAGCTGAGGAATGCAAACAGATATACGGCACATATAGACCTTTAGCTTCACTCCAACATTCATATGTGGCCATAAACTATAGCTTCTTAAATGTAAAATGTATGGATTTCCCTCTGCAACAAAGGCATAAAATACCTCACTCCCAAACAAGTATTTGAGCATACGAACATGATCTTTCACTTCATCTAGGACTACCCACCCAGTAAACCAAGCTGTATTCTTTCTGGGTGGCTCAGAGAATAGCATATTGCAGTGGAAACACCCATTTATTTCATTTACTGCCATTTATAATATTTTCCACTATTTGCAGATAATGAATTCATCCACTTTTTGCCAAGATTATGCAGCCTGTTTTATAGCCAAAATTATCCAGAATCCTTCTAAAAATGTGTTACCCTTCATTTTCCATGATTGCTTAGTGGTTCTCTTGGAGCAGGACCAAGATCAACCATATTAACAATGCACAGCAATAACTGAACTGTCATGCTCGTACTCTCCTAGCAGCAGGAAGAGTGCCATCGAGCTGGTCCCTGAAGTATGCACAATTCAAGAGCATAACTGTTCAGGTTAATTAAAGCCATCAGATGAGAAATGAGGAATTACTTTTGGAGTTCTTTCCTCTAAACGTTCTACAATGGTCTTCTCATAAAGGTAGATACATTTCAGATTATCTGATGTTTTCTTGGCGCCACTGACTCTCCAGTTGTCCAGAATAAATTGTATTTGTAGAATATAACACAATGAAGACCTACAATGTGTGACATGCCTGAACAGACCTAGATCCTGACCCTGTAAAGACTGACACACATCTAACATTACATACCATGAGTAGCCCTTCCAGATTCGACAGGGCCACAGACAGCAGGTAATACAGGCACTCTGCGACTCAACCCACACATAGGGCAGTGCGTAGCTGCACCAAGCCACAAGCAAGGCAAGCAGAAAACAGTGGAAAGGACAAATCCTTTGTGGGATGGTGTGTATTGGGTTACTGCTGATTTCTTAGTAGACAGCATCCCGCTCCCTTCACTGGCTCGGCTGTGCTGGCATGCTATGGAGGGTGGAGCTGCAGCACCATTCACTCCCTGCTCCGTATGAGGGAAGAGGAGAAACAGGCCGGTCACATCTGCTCTCCCCTTGTGCAGGATCTGGCAGTCTGAAAATCCCATGCAGGGGAGAAAGAGGGCTCCTTGCCATCACCAGGCTCAACAGCTGGGCCCAGCATGTAAAATGAAGCACATGCAAATCTTTGCAGGAATTCCTTAGTGTTCAGCCTGAGGGTTTGATCTTGGAGTCAAGGAAATCTAGCTCAGGACCCTAAATGCAAGAAACAATTCCTGCCCAGAGGTCCCAGTGGTCAATATTAGCAGTGATAACAGAAGTAATCACACCAATAATTATAAGCAAAGGCTAAACAAAACAGATTCACTTTCATTTTTTAAAATCTTACACAAAAAGAAAAAGAGTGCAACAAATATCCTAACAGCCAAGTCTTTGTTTCTTAACATTATCACTATTTTCTTTGGCACTACTGGGAATCTCTTAGCGGGAGCTAAGAGGAAGGAGAAATTCTGGCTCAGCAAGAGGCCCTGTAGCAGCCAAAATCTGCTCTTCACCCAAATCACCATTGATTTGCAAGACTGAAGCCGAGCAGCTGGTACTGAACAAGTTAAGCAGCCATCGTGTGTGACTTGAGAACCGGGGGAGGCAGGGGAGCCACGCAGCAGGTTGAGTTATGGCCACTGGAACAAAAACAGGTTGTCATGATATAACTGAAGATTTCTTAGCACTGACAACTGACAGCACTGCAGTAAATATTAATACTCCAAACTCCTACTTGGATTCCCATAAATACTCCAGACTTTGCCAGGAACTCCGTTCCCTGTGGCCACTCCATTATCCAGTTTTACCATACGTAGCTGGTTGGGGCTTTTATAACTTCTCCCTCCCTCTATATGCAACACCACGGCACCACCACTTTACCTCTTCCTATACAGCAGGCTCCACTGATATCACCCAATCTGGCCTGGCTTAGACTTTTCCAGCCAACCCAAAACACACAGATTTTCTCTTTTTTGGATCCCTTCCAGTAATATCTTGAGGCTCTACTACTCATCCAGTCGATCTCAATGGAGCCGGATCCCAGCTGATTAGTTTTATTCAGACGGGTTTGTTTAATCTTAATCTCTCTCTTTCTCTCGCCTTTTTTTTTTTTTTTTTTTTTTGTCAGGCTCTTTGATTCCCTTTCTGGTTCTTCTCAGGGTCTCCAAGTTTCAGGCACTTCTCTAAACACCCTCTAATGTTTTGACTTTTGATGGTTAAATTTAAACAAAACTTAAAAGCTTTTCCAACTATTTTTACTCATTCTCAGAGTCATTTGTCAATCCCATAGAGAGCCTGGATTCCCCCTATATAAATTGATCACCCTCTTCATGTGTTGCTAATGCGTAACCTCCTTTATCCCACAAAGACAAGATTCTGGCCCCTTCCTTCTGGGTAAAGCAACAAGAAGCCACTGAACCTTTCCTGCTCAAAACATAACCAGTTCTAGAGTATGTCCTGCAGACCCACCACTAAGGTCACAACCAGTCCAACTCCGGGCCTTGAAGGCAGTTAGGGTGCCCTCAGGATGCTGCAACATATTCTGGCTGTAAAGGTAATCAGTTTATTTGCCCTGGCCCAAAAAGCCCTGTGTGGTTGACACTCTAGTCTGGACAGCTGTATACCAACTCTGCCCATGTCAAAGGTCCATCTCCTTTCAAAGCCCAGCTCCAGGCTATGTGAGCTATATGCATGCTGCTCCTCTCGTCTGTCCAGTTCCCCGGGCAAAAATTCTGACTTGCACTTCTTGCACTTACTGGAATTGCAGAGAAGCATATGAGAAGGAAATGTGTGGCCTCTCAAATCCTCTAAACATTGTCCAGCTGCCACTAAAAAGGTGCCCTGAGTTGAATTCTTTTTATTATTTTATTTTTTAACAGACAACTACTCCGTGCTTTTGTACAAAGCCATAGGAATCTTGGACCAGTAGATAACCACAGCACATCTCTCCCAAGTTTCCAACCCCACAACCATTTTTCTTAATTTTGAAACTTTAAAGGAAGAATGCTGCTTTGGCTTCAGAATTTTACACAACTTGTTAGAACCACGGGAGAATGTTACAATACCAAGCCACATGAAATGGAAACATTTGAACAGACCTTTGGGCTGGATCCCCTGCTTCCACCAAGCTGCACTCATCCCATGACTGAAGAGTGTCTGGCTTGGGTAAAAGACAGTTTTTTGTGACCTCAAGTCCTGGTGGCCAGCAAGAGTGGTTTGACCTCCCTGTGCAATTAAGAACTGCCTCAAATCTACTCAGAATTGTGTCCCTGACTCAGGACCTCCCGGGGACCTTCTGACAGCTATTGATAACTGAAGCCTTACACGCTGTGCTGTACTCGGGGACCTGGAAGTTACCCCAGCTCGCTGACATGAACAGCTCTTTTCTAACACCTTTGGCAAGAGGCTCCTGAAGCTGGCTCTGCGGGTTTCACTGCCAACATAGCAGTGTGAGGAGACCAGAACAGTTCCAAGGAACCGTTTCCCCTAAGAGGAAATGAAAAGAGAGATTGAAGCCACTGGCAAGCCATACATTAGACATTTTGGTTAAAAGCAGCTAGACTGCACTTTGGAATAACTACTTTTTGCAGAATGCTTTGTTCTTCTTCTGCAAGCATTGTACCCCCATAACTCATTGCTTCAGCTATAGACAATGCTTTTAGTTTAGTCCTCCAAAATTGTACTTTTTTATCACAAATTTCCACATCACAACAGGACTTAAAATACAACAGAGGTATTTAAGTGATGTTCTGCTCCTGTAGACTAGCTGGCTCAGTCACTGCATTTCAGAGGGACACAGCCCAGTTATAAGAACAATATAGGAATGTGCATGGAGAAAAGCATGGTTAGCAGGAATCAAAAACAGAGATTCAAGGGAGATGGACTTCCATGTGACAGGTCTGTACTGGGGTCTAAATAACTCAGATACTCTTACAGTGGAGTTGCTTTTGTGAGCACAGTACTTAGCTACCTGAGGTATCCCATCCCAGGTTGATCATTCCTTAGGCTGGGCTGCTCTGCTTCCCAGAGTGGGGCTAGCTATTCCCTGGTCCCTCTTGCTTTCAGAGGACTAGACAGCCACAACCCAGTATTTGTTAGGTCAGGAGTGCATGCCATTGCGCTAGGCACTAGTAAAACACATATATCATAGTATCTGCCCCAACAATGGGAAAAACTGCACATTTCATGTAGGTAAAGTTTTAGTAGGTAATACTACTGTATTACTTCTCTTGTATACAGCGAGTGAAGCACACTGCAATTCTGTGGCCTGCCCAGGGTTACGGACCATCTTGAAGTGGGGTATTACACCCAGACCTATTAACAGCTAGCCCACTGCCTTCTGCAGAAGGTCATTCTGCCTCCTGTTCAGAACACAGTTCAATGCAAGTTGAGCTCATCCTACAACATTACTTAAAACAAAGCAAAATCCCCCAATCCTGCATTTGAAAATGCTTTACAACACAAATGCTATAAATACGGAGAGAAGCAAGAGCAGAAGCAGAATGAACTTATGAAACAAAGGCAAGGAAAGAGAGATATGATTTCAGCTGAGATGGAGAGCTGATGAAGAGATGAAGGAAAGTCTTTTCAGATAGCTGGAGCTGTAAGAAGCCTCTTGCTCTGAAGCTGGCCATACTGGATGAAGAGAGAAAAGGTTAGGAGTGATAACTGGCTTTCACTAAGGTCCTAACTGGCTTTCACTAAGGTCCTCCTCTTTGCAGCAGGTCAGAGATTCCTCCCACAGAGAGGCAGACTGCTGGTGAGCCCTCAGATGATGTTGAAAGTGAGAAAGACCCTGCCTGTAAACACAGGCTGCACAAAGAGAGCCAATGCAATCCGGCAGAATCGCTGCAGCTCTTCTGGGGATAGCCCAATAAAGTACTGACAGCCACGTAAAGGCAGTAGCAGCCCAAACCTCACCACAGGATGAATGTCTGAGCACTTAGCCATCCCAGGTGCATTTTGCAGTCTGAATCTGTGTGGCTTCTGCTTTGTGTGATCAGTACCCCACTCTGACCAGTCTAAAGTGACCTCAGAAGTGTCCCTATGGTTGCAGTCACATCTATAAATCACAGCACACATGTATTCAGTGATTTTGCAAAATCCTCCCAAAAGTTACTTTGTCTTCCTTAGCTTTGCATGCTTGGAAATGGCTGAGAAGAACCTACAGGTTCATATCTTTTGAAATGGCTTTTAAGGGCTCTTTTTTGTCAGATTCCTCACCTGCTCTGTCAGGATGTTCTTTTAATGCCTTTCGTATTTCCCATGAAAGACCATAAGCTCCCAAAGCCCCAGCATATCTGCCATCTCAGCGCTATCAGGAAAGAGCTGATGAGAATATGATTGTCAGTGATGATTACAAGTATTTTACAAACACAGGAAAGCATGTTCTGCATTAATTGCTAATCTATTTCAGCCAATTTGGCACCATGACAAATGCAACTGGTTGTATCTAACAAGCCGGGGGATCGGGAATGATTCTGTTTCAGTACAGTATGTCCATAGAGAAGAATCAACCATTAATCCCAGGTGACTAGTTTCTTTATAAATATATTAGCAACATAATGGAGGGTTTTTTAATGGGATTATAACCACACAAGCAAACCCCAAGCAGCTGCTCTGCTTGTCAAAGGGAACATGGCTGACAATAAGATTTAAGAAACTGAATGAGGAGAAAATGGCAAACCTTTGGCATGGCACACTTAAATGACCTTACTGCTTAAAAAGAATTGGATCATGTTGCACACATAAAAAGAAAATCAAATATGCTTAAAGCAATCTCTTTGGGCATGCTCATCACTACTTTCTCCCACTGATCCTCTGTTAAAAGCGGAGAAAATGGCCAAATCAAGGAGAACTCATCTTTTCATATACTAGGGATAGATTTTAAACCAAAAAGATTTCACTCATACACTGAGTAACTAAGGAGTCATTGTCAAGGATCGCAGAGCCTATATATTGTCACACAACCTTTGTGTTCCTCCCTCTGCAGAGCTGAAACAATTTTTCATTCTGAGTACAATTTAACAGTTCAATGCCGTAAATATATAAGCGTGCAAGCATGTCTTTGAGAGTGTGTGTGTGTATATGGGTTGGACTAGTTGATCTTTAAAGGTCCCTTCCAACCCAACTCATTCTATGATTCTATATATGAGTATATATAAATGTGCATACAGAAAAGGAGAGACAGCCATGAGGCAGCCACTGGGAATAACCTTGCAATGGCACAAGCAAGAGAAGAAACAATTCTCATCCAGAAATCCCTCTCGATACATTTTACAGGACCGTTAAAATCACAGGCCTAGATTCTGTCCATGGTAATACCTGGGTTCCCTTTCTTACCATTACTTTAACTGAGAGGTATGAAGACGGTATTGTAACTTACTAAAGAAATTTCTTTTTTTAAAGTTGATGGAAGTAATGAAAGACAACTATGTCTGTATAAATGGCACGTACACCTCAAAAGACAATACTTATATATTTTTTGAGTCACCACTTGTTTGTAGTTCGGTGGCTTGAAGCTGAGGCTGGGATTTGGCTCTGTGGCTTTGAAAGGAATACAGTATGGTATAATGCATGTAACTGTTATGGAATACAAGCACTGCAGTATGCAGCTGGTCTAGCAAGGACTATTTAGGCAGCTTAACCTTAACATAATGAAAATCATTTCTGGAATTCTGTTACCAGAGGCCCTTGGTTCAGGGTGGAAGAACAACTCGCAAGAGTATTTAAGCACTCATTTAACACTAAACTACACCTTACATCACTCTGAAATGCTTTTGTTAGAATCAGCTATCAGCTGAAACGAAGGACACTGACTCACCTAGCCTGACCAACCCACACTGCCTGTCTGCAATCCACTGATACTAACAAAATATCCCTAGTGATTTCAATGGCTTGGGATCAGACCCACTTGTTATTCTTGAACACCTCTTAAATTTTCAGAGTTTGACCTCAGGACTCCCTGACACCACTCCAGGTGACACTGTGCTTCCTTTCAAACACTTGCATGGAGCACTGAGCTTGATCTCCTGTTCACCAAACACTGCTGAGCCCCTCATGGTGGCACAGGAAGTGTTTGAGATACATATTTATATACACATACATGCATTAGCAGGGATACCAAGACGTGTAAAAGTTTAACTGGTCCCAGTTTTCATGGTTGTGATGGCAAGCTAACAAGCTTCAATAACTCTTTCTATCACACTCTGATGGATTCTGCATGCATCACCAAAAGTTGGCAAGTACCTAACAGTGTCCTCCAAAACAATTTCCAACTGTGTAAGTGCATCACCCTCCAGCCAAGTAATCTGAGTGTCTTCCTGCCTTTTCTGTATGACGTTAATCACTGTTATGAAAGCTCCCCATCTTAAGTCTAGTTGGTGACATGTAGTGCACACAACAGTGGATGTAATATGACACATTTACATTTTAGTAATGATAAGCACTGGCTGTGATGCACTAAAAATACTGTGACTGTGGGGAGAATTAAGAGTATCTCTAGTGCCTGGTTCAGGAGAGCAGTTAATGCTGTGATTAAATCCATGGCTAGTCAGGACAAGACAGCTTATGTTTAAAGAGAGCTAAATATGTCCGGTAGTACCATCCTGAACAACACCAACCTCCAAAGCTGGGACTGTACCAAGACTGTGGAAGGATATCCCTAAGGAGCTAAAAGCCACTACCATAACTGTCTGGTACTCAAAGGATAAGATGTGCTTTTTTGAACTGGCTTTATCATAAAATGTAGCAACCTGTGTAATTTTAAACCTATGCAATTTTTAAAAATCTGAAACAGAAGACTACACTGCACACATTTCTCCTACTAAAGAAAGAATGAAAACGTCTGCATGGGATAGCTATTAGGCACATTGAATAACACACCGCTGGCAGGGCAATTAGAGAGTAGTTATAGGTGCCTATCAGAATCCATACAAAACTGACTAACAAATGCTGGAATTAAAAATGAAAACTTGCAGGGAGACAGGGGCTTTGAGCAGCACAGTATTGCAGATCATCTTACTGAAAGCTTCAAAATATCACCGGCTTTCAGTCTGAAATGCGTCAGCAATCGTTTCATTTTTATCAAAACACAATTAGGCTGTGGTGAATGACAGCATAAATCTTAAATAGGAAAGATACAGGATGAAAGACCACCAGGGTGGAACATAACTGTAAACCTCTCCATAAAACTACATTTGAGTTCTGATCATATACACAGGAACTCCTTTAAATGATCTAGCAAGAATCTTAACTCACTGACTTCCAAAGAAAGTGTTACCAATTAAGTGGGAGAAACTTTAACAGTCAATTTTAATTACGCTAAGAGATTCACCAATCAATTCCCAGCTCAAGCTGAAGTTTTTACTAGAGACAACTGGAACCAATTTACATGCTTTTATGTTGCGTCTAGACTTTAATAAATGGTCTAAGCACAGAGCAATTCTATGCCAGTATCGAACTAGTTTTCATGTATACTGAGAAATGCACCAGCTTCTCTAAAATTCTCCAGTCTTTGTGTCTTGAAACACTCCCCTGAGAAATGATTGCGAAGGTTACCGAGTATATTACATAAGCCCCACTGTGGGGATTGCTTACAGTACGTACCACGACAGTGATGCCACAGATTGTCCTCCAGCTCATTGCTTTAGCGTGAAATGGAATAGCTTTTCTGATTACAAGACATCATTCCTACTGAGTATTAACCCGAGTCCATTAGACCAAAAAATATCTAAACATTATGGAATCACCCAGGACAGCTACAAATATTTAACTGATGGCCCAAAAAGGTAAATATAAGGCAATCTTTTGAACACCTAAAAGCCTTATCTTTCTGTTCAGTCACTCCTTCTCTGTACCTCTTATGGTCCTGATTAAGCTATGGGCTACTGTGCTAAAGGACCTGAGCATCCAGCCAGTCCAGCAGCACTGATACAGAGAAAACGAAGCACCTGGTTGCTAGATTGTTTAAACATTGCAGAGCCTGCCGCAGCACACTCAGTAGTACTCTAGTTATACGAGACTCACTACTACAGCATCACTTTGATCATTGCTGTAGGTCATGGAATCACTCTGAAACCAAAACAGTCTTGTTAAAAAATTAAGTTGAATTACCATTTAGGGAGCTCTGTTGCATTTTTTTTCTTCCCTCTCTTTCTTCTTTTTAAACATGCCTGTCGGGAGTGTGAAATTGTATGCATTTATCACTACCCTGCTGAGCAAAGCTTGTTAAATTAAGAAAGACATATTTAATTAAATGGATTGATAAACATTCCTATACTTGTATTCAGAGAGCACTGTATATAATTTTAATTTTTAAAAAAGAGGTTGCTTTGGTGATTCAGAGCCTCTTAAGATGTTTCCCACAGGATGATGTCAGACTAATAAACCTCCAGGGAGTTCTGCATGCCAGAGGTCTGACAAAGTTGGGCCTCCTTGTTCTGGAAGCAACACAAGGATTTACCTGCTACCGTATTTTAGGAAAAGGCAGCAAACAACTTTGGAAGTGCTGCACCAGCTTGGGTGCCACCAGAGATAACAGCCATGAAACCCAGAAAGGGTCGTTTTCCATTTTGCAGTAGCACGTAGCCCTTTGGTGCAGCAACGAGCAGAGGATGCTCCATCTCACACCTCCCTCCTCTCACCAGCCTGCTGTGCAAAGAGATCCAGGCTGTGGGGCCACATGCTAACCTACACAGCATGCACCTGCACACAGGGACGTGCATACTCTGTAGGCTATTGGTTTGGGCAGCACATCTTGAGGATTGTCTTTGGAGCTATTCTAAACCTGCAACATAGAGAAGGACTCTTCTGTTAAGTACAGTACAAATATACAAAAAAGAAGTCTGCTTCAGGGACAGGACAGTGTGGGCAAACAGGACAAAAGGAAGGAAGGAAAAGGAAGCAACTAATGAATGAGGTTACATGTCTAAGATCAGCTGACAGACCAGTAACAGGGCTCGGACCAGCACCTGCCAGCCCGGTTCCCTGTTCTGTTCACAGGAGTGGTTTATCCAAGGCATTACTCACAATTGCTGCCAGAATGAGCAAAGCAGATTTGTACTCAGGCAGCTGGCGTCTTGACTTGAGAAAGTATCCCTTGCTCTCAAGGATTAATTTTGCTGAATGGCAATAATAGCTTGTAAAAATCAAATAAAAACCAAATGCACCGCATGTTTCAGGATGCTGGGGTTGTATGGGGTGCTGTAAGCAATGCTTTTTGCAAAGACAGGGAATGTTATTCATCATAGTTGTCTGTGGTTGGCAATTTGGTCGTTTTTCAGGGGATTCACTCCACCATAGGATTCCTGCCAACATAAAGAAGAACTGGTCAAAGCATTGTGCTTTTCAAAGTTGAAGGATTTTTTTTCCTTCTGTCTCCTTCAGAAAACGTATCAAACTTTGGGAAGTCACAATGATCTCTGTTGCTGAAAATAAATTACTAGCAATTAAAAATCTTCTATTTCTTGCACACTTTCATTACACAGAATAATATACAATGTACAGATTCACAGCCTTTTGAGGAAGCATCATGGACCTGACCTTCTGAATAACATAGGCCAAAGCACTTCACTTAGTGGTTGCTGCCTCAAGCCCAGATCTTGTGGCTGAACTGTAGCAAGTCATTCAGAATGACATTCATCTTGATTTATGGGTACCAGTCTTCATGTGAGAATGCCACACAAAGCAGTTCCTGTCTTGAGCTTCATGCAATAAATTGCAAAGTTAAGCTGGTTCATGGGTTTGAAATGCCTGTAATCCAGAAAGATTGTCTCTCCAATTCCAGGCGGAAATAGTGTGTAGGTGGCTTATAAAACTTCCTTTCTACAGTGACCCCAAATCCAAGCAAAAGGTCAGAATCATTTGTGTTGCTTCAAAGGCTCAATTGTTACTCAGGCCAACAAGTTAGCCATGAAAAAAACTATATTCAATTCTTCAATTTATGACGTAGCTAAGATAAACATGGTGAAGGATTGTTATTGTTTACTCCAATTCTTTCTCTACTGAGAGAAACTGTAATACCATTTTTCAGTACATTAATTGCTTATGGTTCTCATGCCACAGTTTTTAAATCCTAGGTGCTAATAACTACATTTTGCTCCCAGATACATACATGGGTAAGAGCCTTTCTTTATAGAAATTCCAAAACAGGTGGATGAAATCCTGGTCCCAGTAAAGTTAAAAGGAGTTTGCCAGAGTCTGTAACCAGCAGGGCAGTCAAGCCCCTGTGGGAACAGTACCAATTCCAGTACCAATTGAGGTACCAATGCCAGCACCGACGGAGGTGAGGAAATGACTCCTCTTACTTGCCTAAGGAAGTTTTCTGTTACGTGACTGTAACTCCCTGGCAAATGCAATCTTGGAAATGTGTCTAGTTTTATGTAGGATGCATAAGACTGCATCTGAATACAGCCCAAGGACCTGGCTGTTGCTGTGTATGTGCATGTGCCTGTGTCCAGTAACACAACTATTCACACTGCTATTTGTTGTTGTTACAATGTAATACAAGATATAAAATACATATGTTACACTGCATAAAACAGACTACTACTACAATGACATTAACTGCTCATATTTTAGTGCCATCAACTGACACGGGTACCTCACAATATAAGCATTTGACTGACAAGTGCTTAATGGACAGTACTCCATAAGACTTAAAACCAAACTAGACAAGGCAGGGAAACAAATAGTGGAAGACTGAGAAAGAGGAATTGATTTACTGATGGTCACACAGCAGATAGCTGCAAAAATCAGGAACTGGACAAGACAGATCAGAGAATTAACTTAACCATCTACTATTTCCCAACAAATATTAATCATTAAATGCCAGAATGTCATTTATTAAGTTACAAGGCCCTTCAACTTCAGTCAATAGCTATTCCATTTCAACCTGGAGTGTACCTACCAAACAAACACCTATAAGCCCCATGGAAGTGTTCTTTAAAATGCAAAGCCTTGGCTGAAGCTTCATGTTTACCCTTTCAAGTCATGTAAACCTGAGAATAAATCCACCTGTCGCCCTATCTTCAATGAGGTCACTGAAAAAAACCTCCCTTCTATTTGCAAACAGCTTAGTGGCTACCAAAGAGCAGTCACCAATAAACTTATTCCAAACAAAGATTAATTCCTGATTTATCACTGAGAAGGGTTAAATCAGCATTAAGGAAAATGCCAGCCACTGAAAAGTGAGAATTTTCTGTAGTAATTTATTGCAACCTTCCATGCTGAGGTTAACTAGAATTGGGCAAAAGAAGGTTTAAAAAATTGTGAAAAGAAAAGTGAAAGGCCATAAAAATTGAGAAACTAAATAATACAGAACAACAAGATAGACAGGGAATCAGGAAAGATAACAATAACGACATGACCAAAAGAAGTGTACATTTAGGTAATAACCTGGTAATGAGAAGAAAGGAATAAAATTCAGATCTATGAAAAGCCAGCTCTGAATAAGTCATTTGAAAAGAGTGGAACACTGTCCTGTTTTTTTAATTAACAGTATATCAAACTTAAAGTAAAACAGATTTATTATCAACGATAAGACCATAATACCTTTAACAACCCATTTATTTTTCCTCAAAATGTCCTACACAATTTTCCTATGATTTTCAAATCCGTACACTCAAATAAACAGTTGCTAAGTGTTCCTTACTGTAAGTTCTGCCTGTAAACAGTCTCAGAATGGAGATGGCAACAATTTTCTAGCTGTATAGCACACTGGCTTCCCTGAAGGTACTTCTGACATGTGCCTGTGAGGGCAACCCAAGACGAGCACTATATAATGAGCCCTCTGCCATGTACACTGTCATAAATAACCAACAAGTTGGAGTGAGGCTGGTAGAAGGCCAAATCCTCCTTCTTGTGCCTCAAGAGACAGGGGAGCAGGAAGATGAGCTCTGCACCACAGCTTCGCTCTGGAGACAGGAGAGCAGCACAGGCTGACCCACAGTGCCACAGAGGCAGGTTGAGTAAGAAGGATCCTCAGCAGACGGCTGAGTTGCTGCATTATGGAGAACGGAGGATGGAGTCCAACTGGAGATGGGAGGGCACACAGCTTTCTCCAGGTGAAAATCTTCTGATTTGAGGGAGTGAAAATGTATCCAAGGAAGCGGATGTTGAAAGAAGAAAGGCTTCCTTCCCAAATTCTCATGGGAAAGGCCAACTTCTCGTTAGGTAACAGCCTGGAGGGAAACTTTTTGACCTGGCCTAGCCATAACCAGAGCTGAATATGAAGTTCTTTTCTCTCCCCACCCGAACTTGAGAAATGCCAACTTTAATAAACCATAAGGAATATAAACCAGCACAGATTTTAATGAAAAACAAAAACAACTGTTGCCCTAGTCCAACAGCCTTGAGCTAAATATTTTACTTAAGTAACTCAATAGAAATATGTTTCTTGATCTTATTATTTAAGCAGAATCAAACTAATCAAACTTTTTTAGAGTTTAAAAAAAAAAAAAAAAAGAGCAAGTGCAAACTATATAAAAAGGGAAAGGGCAATTCAAAGCATTGTGGGAGATGACCCAACACAAGAGTGTGATCCCCGTGTTGATCAAGCACCATGAGCTGAGCTCTGGGCCCTTTTGGTAAAAGCAGCTCCATGAGCAACCTTAGAGCCCTCCTGTTGTGCTGCACCACTGTAAATTGAATTATTGGGTAACTACATAATATAATGCGGTGTTTGCAAAGCCACTGAGACCTAGCTTTACTCCACTCCTGTTCACATCAGCAAGAGTTTGACAATTAAATTCAATGGAAGAAAAGGTAAACTACAGAGTCCAGGGTTTTTTCCAGCATGCTCTCCTAAATAAGACTTGCTAACCCTGTATAGACATTTATGGGATGTTGTTTGCTGGAGCAGCTACAGTGACATGCTTGTATTCTTTGCTATGAATTGACCATAATGATAAACACATCTGTCTTAGGCAAGGAATGTTATTTAAGGATTGGGGAATGATGCCTTTTGCTTGAAGCATTTGCTCAAACGGTGTGTTTTTCACTGACTTTTTCTTTCTATTTTTAATAAGACCAGGAAGGGGACAGAGGGGGAGAGAGAGAGAAGAGGAGGGAGAGGAAGAAAGAAATAGAGGACAAAAGAGAAAGCAAGAAAGTGCTGAAGACAAAAAGAAAGACAAAAGAAAAGGAAAGAAAGAAAAAAAGAAAGAAAGAAAGAAAGAAAGAAAAAGGAAAGAAGGCAAGCAAAGCAAGCAGCTGGTGCTGAAAGTGAGCAAGACTCTTTCTTTCTCATTTTCTTCTGTCTTTTAATAAATCATTGTAGCAGCTTGTGACAGGTCTCTGTTATCCATAATGCCCAAGCAAACAGCTTTTCTTTCAGCTTCTATTCAGTTGGCTGCCAGGGAAGCAGGACTGCACGCAGGAAACTTCAGTGGCTCAGCCTGCTCCCCTGTAATTCAATTAGAAAAGCAAGCATGAAGTCAATATTCATTGCGCCAGGCCAGAACTGCACAGCACAATGAAATGATAATGAGAAAGTTCACAAAGGAGACGGGCTTAATGATAAGTTTTTAAAGAGGTGCTGCAGCGGGTGACTGGCAAACACACACGGGCATATGGGTCTTTACCCTCAGGGATTTACGCTCATCCCTTACCATCTGTATCCAGGGCAGACGGCCGATTGTGAATCCAAGGGAATCTCATGATATACTGTCTTAGGTCACCCTATTCAGCTATTTTGCATCTCTGAAGGGAAAGAAGACATGTTTCTTAAACACCCAGGCCCCAAGGGAACACATACAATTTGCTAGATCACAGGCAATGCAGTTTCAAGTGGCATGGAGCTGTGACTCCCAAGCCCAGCAGGGAGGTTGGGCCTGTGGGGTACAGACCAAGGAAATCATGAGAGAGAACTGCCAACACTTTGTGGAAGTGCAGAAGAAGAAGAACTGCACCCTTGTGCTTTCAGAGCAAGGCAGCACTTGGTCCCTACAACCGTGAGAACTTAAAGCATTTGCTTTAAGTACTGGGTAAATGCTGGACCTAATTCTGCAGCTCCCTCTCGAAGAGATCTCCCACTGGAGAAGGGCTCTACATAATTTCCTTTATTCTCCTTTTAGCACTTTGCTGGTGACAAGAAAATATGTAGTTATTTATTTTGTAAACATCATTGTATTTAGTTTTAAAAATAATGAATGATTGAAGTAGTAATTAAAAAAACAGCATTGTGTGTACAAGCCCAGAGTTGCCTTGTTCTAATTTTGCTTTGGGATTCAACATTCCAGATATGACAGAATTTGTTCTTTTTAAAATTATTTCTATGGTAAAGCCCTGGGCCCCTCATAAAGAGACTTGGGCCTCATTCTTTTCGGTGCAGTACAGAAAGAACGAGTGGCTCTGGCTCTAAGCAGGCAAACATGAGAAACAGAAAGTTTTTCTTTTCTTCTTTAACAAAAGGGAAACAGGGCACACGGAGCTTATATAAGTTCCCTGAGGTCACACAGGGTGTCAGTGACAGAGTCACAAATTGAATTCAGATTCTCAGGCTCTCGGTCCCAGTTCGTGTCATATTGTAGTGCAGGGCAGTCCAAAGCTTTAACATAATTTTCAGAAATATGTTGTTATTTCCCTAAATTAATCTCTCAGACTAATGTATATTAACATTCCACATATCCCCATTGTCAGTAATGGCTGCTTAATATGCTGGTAAATAATTAATACAAGTCAACAGCTGTATATTTTCTCAAAATCAGGAGGTATTTTTCAACATTGCTCATGACAACAGCCCATTTTTTACTTCAGAGCCCCACAAAAAGGAAGTCAATTTTGCCATTCTTCCTGATTCAAAAAGCCTTCAACTGCTAATAATAGAAGTGGATGGTGAATTGCTTCATCTGCAGTAGGAAGCTCTTCATGTCCTATTGGGCCAGTTCTTCAGCTGCTATAAACCCACACAGCTTCACTGAAGGCAATTCAGCTTTGTCAATTCACACAAGCCAAGGGCAGATGTATTTGTGTTTCACTGCCTACTGAATCTCTTAAGACTGACCCAATCTCTGCATTTCAAAGGGAGAATGAAGCACTGCCCACAACTGGAGCTATACCCAGGGATGTAACAGGTAGAACAGGCTGGCTGGACGCCTCTTACAGCTGTCACTCTTCTCCAGAAATCCTCCGTGGGGAAAAGCAGAGGTAAACACCAGAAATGGCAAGCCTGTCCCAACAAGCTATGCCGATGTCCTGGACTCAATGCCCACTCCTCTGGAACATAACACAGGATAACAGCAAAGCATCTCAGAATGAGCTGCTTTCTTCTGACACTGACCAAGAGGCATTATGTGAAAAAAGGGAAGAGTTTTATCTCTAAAGATGCACATACTTGTGGCTGCTTCTGCAGTTCAGAGTTTTCAACAATTTTCTTGCCCTAACTGCAATTTGTTGGTTTTTGCCAGTATTTTGAAGGGTTACAGACCCTTGGTGGACATAAAACCCTTCTTCTCCTAGCAGAAGGAATCAGATGCTGAACTGATGTACATTCATATCTATATTGAATTATGCCAGCAAAGGGCCAGATCCCAGGATTTTTCCTTTTGGTTAATTAATCTCCAGTGCAACTCCCTAAGAGACTAGAGAAAAAGGGGTAGGATAGCCACATCTCCTGTACGTATTTGTGTTCATTCTTACTATTATATAAAAGGCCAGGTAAGATAAAAGGTTCTAGTCACTTTAGTTGCCAATACAGAACATAATTGAACTTTCTCCATCTTTTCACAGGTATATAAACCCCAATTTTCACAACTAAATGCAAATTTTAGGTAGTCTCCAAAGGTTCGACATGTAAAACGGAGTCCTTGCTGCTCAAAACAACTAGAGGTCAAATGTGCCTGTGTAACTCCTGCATGTAGCTGTCAGAAGTGATCACAATAACTTCCCCTTTCTTATTTTAGAGGCAGCACTCTCACTCTTATGTAACGAAGGCAAAATCTGTCGAGGTCAGGGATTCAGAGACACCAGCTTCATCCACTAAACAGCTTTTGCTTCTCGGTGACAGGCCCTGGGAAGTTCACAAGACACTGCAGGTATCTATCTCCCTTTAGTTATCACTTGTTCATGTCAGACCCTGCTATCCTGCTTTATGCTCTGTGCTTTGATGGGAGATGTTGTCTGCACAATATCCTCAGCTGAGAATTGGTTTTTCCTGGAGACATTAATGCATATAATTGGCGCATGCTTTTCTGGAGTATTTCTATCACCTTTCAAAGATAGAGACAATCAAATCTCTCCTCCACTCATCAAGGAAATGCTTAAAGCATCAAGTGGGGAATTCTAGGCTAGCTTATGGCTGGTACTTACTTTACATTTTCTCAAGCAGCAAGGTAACATGGGACAAGGACTGTCACAGTGTTTATTCTGAGTTCCCTGGTGAGAAAAACATTTGACACTTATCCTGCATGGTTGAAACCTTCCTCCCCTCCTGGGGAAGTCAGGCTATCTCTGCCGTTCCTTCTGCTATATACAGCTGCTGTTACTTGACTTCACGCATCCCCTCTAAACACACACCACTGAAGCCTAGGTCAGGCTCTAACAACCTTCACAAGGGTAATGTAAAATAGAGCTCTCTTCTCTAGCTGGGTCATAGTGCTCAGTAGAGATGAGCTCAAAACTCATAAGCTCACTCTGAAGAAAAGTACTAGGAAAAGACCAAAATGCTTCTCAAAGTTCTGCATCTCTCTAGTTCCTGCCATGCTGTTTTCAGTCCTGAAGTAGGCCATTTCAAAATGGAAGAATCAAGAAAAATACACTCAAAAGGGAAAAGGTGGTCCTGTAAGTAAGTGATTAGCCTGATCAGGGTTTAATTTCAAACACTGACATAAAACTGCTTTATATCAATAGGCAGATGGAGATATGGGTTCTCTTCACCATGCTATTTTAAGAATAAATGAGAGTTGGTAACACTTTTCTCCCATTCTTTGTTTTGATTGTCAGTGTTTAAAGGCAGATATTTTTTATTTGATCAGAAAGTAGCTTGCACAACAGCCCTCTCACCTTCTGAGAGATCACTGTGTTGTGATACACCTTTTATTTGTGCACTACAGAACACGCCCAGATGACAAGGAACGCAATGCACCTTTATGCTCCATGTATCCTTTCAGCAAAAATGAGTGAATTTGGAGGTGGAGACACAGATGATCTAGGTACAGGTTATAGCCAAAGACCTATAAAATTGCATGCTGAATTCAATCCAGCAGAGAAATTACAGAAACACAGAACGGAGAGTCTATTTACATTATTAATAATAAAGGTACTGCAAGCAGTGAGTCCAGAGCTATGCAATTACAAGGAGACATGCAGTGTACACAATCAGGAATCCTTATCAGATTGTTTGGTCTATCTTTTCCATTTAAAAGTGATGTTTAAACTATGTTTATAGACAAAAGAATTGATCAATGAACCTGCCATTTGGTCATGAGTAATATGGAAAAAATTAATCAGGTGATGAAAATATTGCCATTTCTCCATTTGGGGAATAAATTGAAGATATTTCAAAAAGATCTTGTCAAAACTTTGGGGACACGTGCATCAGCAAAGTCAAATGTTACATCTTTGAAAATTTCCCACAAGCAAACATCTGTAAAGATATTCGGAAATTAGATTTTCCAAAGGTAAAATAGCTGGAAAAAAACAAAACCAGAGATTTACTATTGTTTAAGCTTTTCAGCTGCTCCCTAAGAAAATAAACTTGGAGTTAAACAAAAACTTTACTGTTTTCCTACAAAATAAATAACAGTAACATTATACCCACTAAACAGGAATCAGCTGTGTAAACAGTTTACCTGCCTCTGACAGCATCAACTATAGAGCGAATTTCTGGGCAACTATATTCAAAGAAGGAATAACCCAAGTTATGGTAACCATTGTAACCCAATGCATAATAAATATGAAGTAGGAAGTAGGAGGGAAAAACACCTAAAGCTTCATCATCTTGACTAAGCATCTTCAAATTTTATGCTTGAAAAAGGTGACAATCACCACACTCTTCTCCTGCTTGTCACTTTAAGCTTGTCCAATAGTTGCCACTATAAGTCATTGATTCAAAATTTAACTGTCTTTAACCAGCTAATCTCAGTTCAGTCATTTCTGAAACTTGGGTGTCTGATTTTCCACATTCATTCCCTTCACACACAGATAGACAGGCAGACATTGTATGCAATTTGAAAGTATTTTGCAGCTCGGAAACAAATCCCTATTTTTCTGTCATGTAGTCCCCCTTTGATTAACTTCAATGAACTAAATCTGAAGAGCTTACAGGCCTCACATGGCCCAAGCAAGGGAAGAAGAGAAAAAAAAATCAATCATTTTCACAGTATCGTTCTCTGCAAACTTGAACTATAACAACTCAGTGATCAAACGATTTGCAGTTGTGAACACTAAGAAATGGGTGCCTTTGAAATATATCAGCATGGCAGAAACATCTCTCCCCCCGATCTCATCCTTCCCACCAGCTCAGCATATGTAAACTTTTAGGTACTGCATGTTCAAGTTGTTCCCACAATATATAACAGAAAAACGTATGCTGTTGCGGAACAGAGGCATGTGTAATAAATATTATGTGTGCTCAAGAGCCTAGAAATAGATTGTAGGCTGCATGTGCATTACAGACTAGTGTCAACATAGCTAGATCCATCAGGTGCATGAAGAGAAATGATCCTGATGGACACAGCTGGATTTCAGAAGCTGCTTTACAGCCTTATTTATAGCAGCAAAACTGTCCGTGTTGTAGTTCAGCTCTTGACAAAAGGCTATATAATAAAGCTTTGCTAACGGGATTGCATCTACAGTAGGAGCACATCAGCTGTAGAACACATGATATTTGCAACTGATACAAATCACCCAGTACAAATCTGGCGTGAGATCTAGGGATAGAAGTTGGATGTGGAGGGATTACATCCAGCACTTTCTAAGGCAGTGCTCTCTGAAGAATGAAAAGGGCTTGACTCTACCTTGCCCCAAATTTTGTGCTGTCATCCTCATCAAAGCAACCAAGATGAAAAACCTTCTCTATTCAATCTTAGATACTAGTACGTTTCACAGTACATTGTGAACAGCTTTGTTTAATAACCAAGTGCCTTGAAATAACAAACCTGAATCCTCTCATACAATTTCAGCTTTATCACGCCTGTAGTCACTTTTCTTTTAGAGGATTTGCAATAAGAACTGAATGCTGAATTCCTCTTTGTGCTTCTTTGGACCAGATCCTCAGCTAGAACAAACTAACTTAACACTCACAGATGTCACAAAATCTTCCCATATTTATACCAGCTGAAGATCCAGCCTTTATTTGCCAATGAGGGTGTTGCTCTACAGTAATACTGTTTCTGGTCCAAGTAATTCCTAACATTATTGTTAGGAATTTTGTGCCTACCAGGCACAAAAGGGAAAGAGTAACCACCAGGAACAAATCTTCTTTCCTGATTCTCTAGAATATGTGCACACAGCTAATATATGGTCAGCAGAAAAAATATAGGGATATGGCCATAAAAACATCCTATAATTATCTTAACCTGCTGCTTTGGGACAGACTTCGTTGTTCACTTCCCTCAGATGCTCTCCTGCCCTCTTCCTCACACCCTGAGCGCTGTCAGTTTGCTGTCAGCTTTACAGTATCAAGCGTGTGATCTCTCCGTTGGTACCCTGTTCAGTGTCATTTAAGCTGGCCAGTCTGCAAGGCCACCAAGGTCAAGGAACTATCAGGAGTAAGGTTTCTTAAGTGCAACGTGTGAGACACCATCTGACACTGTTTATAGATAGAGTTAGCCTCTTATTGGCCACAGGATAGAAGTTAAAAGCATTGCTTTGGGAGTTCAAATGTGTTAACCTCTGAAGTGATGTTTGAATTAGGGTTATAAAGGGCCTAAAGTTTTGATCAGAGGCTTGGAGAATAAAAAGGATTTGGAAAAATTTTAGAGCAGGATCAGAGTAGCTACACTGAGTGTGCCAACTGCTATATTATTGTTGATTTAATTGAGTCCATCTATCAGGTCTGTGCATTATGTGATCCAGTTCCAAAGATGTTTCCCTGCTGCAGCTGACAAAATACAGACTATACACTTCAAATGCAGTTGTCGGTCTTTAAAACAGGCAGTTACAAAACATGTTGGCTGCTCTAGCAATCAATAATGGGAAGGGCAGTGTACATTGGACTGACTCCCAAACAATTAAATACTTGCCAGTGTAAAGTAAAAAACGACGCGAGACCACGCCAAAAGCTTGTTCACTGTTTGGCAACCTACAGTATTACAAACACTGATGGTTTAATAATCAGGCAAAATTAACAAAACTGGAACAGCAAAAACATCTTCTGAGAAGTTTTCTGATAAATACACTGAAGAGGTAACAAATACATCTTCCCTTGAATTGTATCCACATGACACCTGGAATTCCTGATGCAGTTTTCCTGGAAGTTGGCTCACATAGGAGGAAGTCAGATACCTGTCATGAATTGCATACACAAACTATGAAGACACCACACCACCTTCAGCGAAAGAAGCAATGTCTCTTACCCAGAAAGGAGGCACCTAACGGCTTAAATGTTTTGGAACACTGGACCTGCACTCTACAGACTGAGAATGAACAATTCAGCCCAGCCCTGAGAACAAGGCAAGGAAAGTGCCATGTCAGGGCGCAGCAAGGGCCAGTTATTCCTTAAGGGACCAGGAGCTGAGCATGATGACACAGCCAGGGGACAGGCCAGCGAGGTGAGCAGGGCAGGTCTAGGGTGACAGCCCAGGGGGAGCCCAGAGCCCGGACCACCAGCCAGGTTCATGGAGAGCTGAGGCCAGGCCAGGACATTAGATGGCAGGTTGGGCCTGGCGCATCAGGGCCCATGGCCAGGCAGGGAAGGGCTGTGACAGAGCTGGAGAGCAGCATCCTACAGAGTCACTGGGGCAGCAAGTGATGGCCCCAGCTGGGCCAAACTGGAGCCCTGAGCCATGCGCAGGAATATGAGTGGAAGCCCCAGGAGAGGCAGGCAGGGCCAATAAGGCCTATTAGTGCCATTTTTTCCTCAAGAATGTCACTGTTTTTCAACATTAAATTACCTCTCTTCCCATGCCTTGGTTTCGCCAGAACAAAGTATTAAATATGTTGACACTTTGAGCACTGTTATTAATTTTTCCACATTTGTGATCTCTTATCAATACAGAAAAGAGACAGAAAGAGCACCAAAACTGCAGAGAAAGAATGGTAGAAAGGTCCATGCTATATGCTATTCCAATGGCTATGCTTAAAAAGTACAGACTTTTACTGCTCCACAGTCTTGCAATAAATATGTTACCTCTCTGCACCAAAATAATAAGGCTCGGGCAACCATACTTTGATTTATGGCTGGAAGGAAGGAGTCACTTAGGGGCTTAGAAACAACCTCCCCTTTGTTATTAATGCCAGCTAATGCAGTATGTTTACTTGTTATCATGTAACGTGCAGGTATGGCTGTTTCCCTCAATCTCTCCATTCTGACAAGGGCTGGGCATAGCCCTCCTCTATTCCAGGAAGAACTGAGAGGGGTCTGCAGCCAAACTGGATAGATGATGCTTCAGAGATGTTGTAGTATCAGTCAATGGTTATTGCTCATGTGGCCAGAAACAGAGACCCTAACTGGCATTACAGAATAGTCCTGAGTAGAAACAGGGACTGTGGGCCGTTTTTTTTCTGGACTTGTGCTAACAGCTACAGCCCTGTTGCAAATCTCCTTAGTCTTTCAAAGTGTGGAAAATATGGTAGATTTTGGTATTATTCCTCTGAAACATAACAGGAAATGCTACGTACTCAGCTATTCTTGCTGCTTGCTACTGTGGTGTACCCTGTCTACACTGATGTTATAGGATATAAGATCCATACTCATCTTTTCTATCTCCATCAATTAACTGGGATAATAATCTCGTCATACTTTATAATCTCTTCACTGCATAGCTGAGGAAATGACAAAGTATAGGTAGCTATTAACCTTGCGTTAAAGGTCATTTAGAATGACCTCTTACACACTCACAAACCTCTGAGCTGGACTTATCTTCAAAGACATTTCTCATTCAGAAGATGGTGCATGTGTCTGCGACAACAAGCATCACTAGAAAGCAAATATTCTGGTGCCTAAATTAACACAAAACAGGTCGGTTTCTCTACCTCTCCACCCCTCTCCCCCACGACCCTTTCTCACGTTCTCTTTTTTTCCCTTTATCTCTTTCTGTCTTCCTTTCTTGCTTTCTTAACTGTGGTACATGAAACTAACATGGGAGTGACTGAATATAGAAACACATATCTATTAGCTTTTACGCTTCTGGTAGAACATGGTACCGTGTGAATTTCTACACGGTACAGAGAAAGATGAAAACAAAGCAAAATTACCTAGCAAGTGTCAGTCTTAATACCCCAAACTATCATTTTAGAGTGCTGCAGAATATAGTTCCTTTTCTTTAAGCCTGCAATAAAATCTGTGTCAAATCTCTGTAGACCCAAATAGTCCAAGTCCAAGGCTGTGCAACCCTTGCATCTGCCACTCGGCTATCAGTAAAAGAACTGTCCCAGACAGGATGTGTAAACAAATTGTCAAAATACAGTAATCTGTAGCACCAAAGTCTCAATGTAGACAACAATGTCTGATTAATGAAGGAAAAAACTGATGTCAGCCAAATCAAGAAGTTCTAGACCTGGAGAAATCCTAGACCTGGAGGTGACACCATAGGTGTATCACAAAAAAATTCCCAGCCAACAATAAAGAAGGAAGGTAGTGACAGAGTGGTAAGTGCTGTTTAGTTCAGAAGTGTCAAGAGCTGGATTCTTAGGCATAGTCCTACAGCTGTTCAGGTGAGACGTGCTTGGAGCATGGGCTACCAAAGAAACTTTGACAATCTCACTGGAATACGAACCCAGCGTTACTTAGGCATCTTCCTTTTTTCACCTTTAATTTTTACTCTGAGGAAAAGGAAATGCTGTTAGAAAATGAATTCTGTTAGAACATATTAGTTTGTAGCAGAAGATACAAAATTTTACTCACTGCTTTATAAGGAAATGCACTGAATTGCAATGCAGTCTAACTCAAATTGCCTGCTGGCAAACAGTTCAACTGAAACCCTGGGAAAACCAGATCAACACTATGTGCCCTGTAATAGAAAACCAAAATATAATTCTAGAGGCTAATTTTGACCCCAAAAGCTTTTTTGAGCTCTCTCGTAATGCTAATAACTTTTTTCCTAAGTCAGGATCATTTTATATGGAGGTACAATCTGATCTGCAATTTGCAGTTATTCAGAGGACTTGCAATACCTCACTGACATTAAAATTGATACTTGGCTGAGTATTCCATCCTTGCAGGAATCAGCAAATATTTAGAAGAGAAACCTGAGATCCTGACCAATTTTGCAGAATTTGCAGAAATTATGTAAAAAAATCAGAAAGAAAAATTTGGTCTTGAAAATTCATAAAAATGCAAGCTTGACTTTCCATATTTTAAGAGCAGACTAAAACATAAGTTGGTTGACTTAAGGTAATATTTTAACCAGAAAGCACAAGAAAAGAAACATCCTAATTGACTGAAAATCCAGCTGTGGACTTAAAATAGAATTTTAAAAAGTCGCATTTTTCATGTTACTAAGTTCAGCACTGTCTAGGCTTTGAAGAAATGGATTGGCTCGACAGAGCTAGCTGGAGCACTCAGCATTCACACGGGAACTCTCTCCTGCTGTCAACTGGCCCAAAAGCATGGCTGTGAGACTTACCATATCCTGGCTGCTAGCTATTAAACATATCTGCTAGGGCCACCTTTGTGCTTGAAGGAGAGTTTTAGAGATGGAACTTTTTAAGCTTTTTGTGAATGCTTTGTTCTGTTTAAAAACATCTTTGCCTTTACCGGAGAGATTTTCAAAGCTGAGGAAAGAATCTGTGGGCTGGATCCGTTCCATGTTAGTAGTAATTAAACTCTCTATTCCTAAAGGCCCAGTCTAAGTCTTAATGAAATAAACAGCATAGCTCCCATTGCGTTCTAGAGAGGCAGGATCCAGTTCCATCTACTTAGGGTTCTTCATATGAATGCTTCCTAACTGTGATCAAAACAGCAGCAGATAGAAATCAAAGTAGAGCAAAGTGTTTGAAATTATTATCTCTAGCACAATGACTAATCCGTGCCACATTTTCCACTATCAGTCCCTTAACGGAAATTCCAAAAACCATATCCACTGTCTGTTATATTAGCATTCTGTACTTAAACCAACCACTTCATTCGTTGATTTCCATGTAACACCCACCTTGTAACCATATACATTAAAATCCTGCAGTGCCAAGTGTTTCAGGGATCCTGAAATGAGTCCCTGCTAGTACTAACTTTTCCATCTTCAAGGCCTTTACCCTACCCACTGAACTCTCCCCCTATTTCCTTGCTGCCTCATGACTCACCACTGAACCATGCTGTCTGCGCAATGCAACCAAGCGATCTCTAGCCGCCGAGCCCCAAAACCCTCCTCACTCAAAAGCAGTACAGTAGCAGCATTCTAAAATTCAGCTGAACTCGCGGGGCTTCTGACTTCTCTTAGAACCGATGCTGGTTGGAAAAAATGCTGATTTGGTGAAATCAAGACATTCCACAGAATCATTTTTACTTCTTTTTTTTTTATGAAGGAAAAAAATCAAGAAACATTTCAACCTGAAACCTCTTTAGTTTCCTGACAGCTCATCTATCCAGCACATTGACAGCTCATCAGGTGGAGAGGCATCCAGCATCTGCAGTTTATTACCCAGATGGAGCCAGGGGACCTCAGGCTTCCAACTGATCACTGGAAAGCTCTGTAGTAAGACATAGTATTTATCTCAATTTATAAGCTTCAGGAACAAGGTTCTTCAGAGAGTGAAAAATCAATGCAGATGAACGGAAATTAGCAAATGCCAGGGCATTTGCTGGAGCTGGGGATTTGGCCCTTGTTTTGTAATATTTGATTAAAACAGACTTCCACATCCCGAATGCTACACTGCCAAAGTTGAACATCAACTGCATCAGCAGCTATGTGGCAGGATGTGGAAAACTACTTTGTGTTAATGATTCTATGCTCTGATCAATATTCTACAGTCTCCCGATGAACAAGTTAGTGTTTCACAGAAGATAACACAGTGGAAGCAGCAAGTGTCAAATCACTAGGGCACTGCCAGATTTCATACTACTACAATCCCATACTGTAAGCATTTGAAAGGCTGCCTGAAGTGAAATAATAGTAATTGCACAAAACACATAGAATCATAGAATTATAGAATGGTTTGGGTTGGAAGGGACCTTAAAGATCATCTTCTGCCAGCCCCCCTGCCATGGGCAGGGACACCTTCCACTAGACCAGGTTGCTCAGAGCCCCATCCAACCTGGCCTTGAACACTTTCCAGGGATGGGGCATCCACAACTTCTCTGGGCAAGCTGTTCCAGTGCCTCACCACCTCATAGTGAAGAATTTCTTCCTTATATCTAATCTAAACCTACCTTCTTTCAGTTTAAAGCCATTACTCCTTGCCCTATCACTACACGCCCTTGTAAAATGTCCCTCTCCAGCTTTCTTGTAGGCCCCCTTCAGGTACTGGAAGGCTGCTAGAAGGTCTCCCTGGAGCCTTCTCTTCTCCAGGCTGAACAACCCCAACTCTCAGCTTGTCTTCATAGGAGAGATGCTCCAGCCCTTTGATCATCTTTGTGGCCCTCCTCTGGACTCTCTCCAAGAGGTCCATGTCCTTCTTACATTGGAGGCTCCAGAGCTGAACACAGTACTCCAGGTGGGGTCTCACAAGAGTGAAGTAGAGGGGGAGTAGAGAATCACCTCCCTCAACCTGCTGGCTATGCTTCTTTCGATGCAGCCCAGGTTACGGTTGGCTTTCTGGGCTTCAAGCGCACATTGCCTGGTCATTTTGAGCTTCCCATCAACCAACACCCCCAAGTCCTTCTTCTCAGGGCTGCTCTCATCCATTCTCTGCCCAGCTTGTGTTTGTGCTTGGGATTGCCCCGACCCATGTGCAGGACCTCACTGTTCGATGAAATGTAGCATTTAATCACATGGGTTCTTGCTGTTTGGAGGGTAAGAGAGGCAAAGAACTCCAATGAATACTCTTCAATAGGAAGTCAATCAGCTTATGGCTGTTTATATCACATAAGGACTTGATCATATGTCTGACTCTCATTTGGTATTTTTTAAAGAATTAATGGTGTATAAATCACATGATTAAAGCCATTGCAGGGTGTTTTATAACTGTAGGCTCTCTTTATAAACCATAAGCTTACTATGTGACCTAAACCTGGCTCTGTTTTATAATTTTTTTTATTCAGTTGCCAAGAAAATCAACTGGCCATGCTTCCCTAATTGTCTGCATATACAGCTAGAAGGTTTTCAAGGATTCCTTTTATTCATCTCTTTCTACCTGCCTTCATTAAAATTCTGTGCAGCTCTGCTGATTAGCCAGAGACACCTCCACCTTGAACAGCCTGTCCCATCTGTGATTACAAACCTGTGTTGCTCTCTCCACTGGGACTTCACCAAGGCACCCATTCACGGGGTGAAAGTGCCAAATCTGAGCCTACAGTGACCACAGTTCTATACAGACACCCTCCACTTGCTCACCAATCACACGTGATTTTTCCTATTCATGATTTTTTCCAAAGCCTGTTCTGGGTGTCTGATCAGTTAGTCTTTACCTTCTTATTTTAATAGAGTGAAGAATGTTGTAACATGAGCCATAGTCCACCAATATGAGTGTGGAAAAGATCTCTGGCACTGTCAAAACCACCTGTTAAAATGAATATATTTAACAAAACCTTATCTCTCTTGATGGCATGAAAAGCCAAGCACTTTATCCCAAAGGTTTTCTCTGCTCTCATTTTTTTTTTCCCAGATCGATTTCCAATTCTTGTATTTAAAGATGGCTTCAAATTGTTTCTGTCTGTAAAGTACCACGTAATTTATTAGACTGAAGACAGGAAGTATTCCGCTCTAGAAATCTCTTCTGCTTGTGTGCTGTTGGAAAGGGGAAAGGGTTAAATATCTGGGCAGTGGGGATTGTCCAACATAAGCCCAACAAGTCATCAAAGCCCAGTCTTTTTTTTTTCACACAGGCAATACAGGAAGAGACTGATAATTAGAAGAATAACAATGAAGTTACTCTCATAGCCTAGGAATAGAGAAGCCTATGAAGGCAATCATGAATTAAAAGTTCAGAGCCCAAGTTCTTCATTCTGAAACTAGAAGACAGTTGAGGGAGAAGGGAAATCTGCTCCCAGAACAAAAGGACAAGAGGGACAGGATGGGGGGAGCTCAGCTTGTTGCAGCCCCCCCTGAGCTGCGACGTAAGTTTGTTTTAGCCTGATAAGATTTTAGCTCTCTTTGGAAGATGCATGCATTTGACACTGTGCTTGTTCTACTTATTGTCACTACTAAACCCTTTTTACTCCTCTGCAGGGAAGGCTCAGTCACTGGATCTGTCTACTGCTTCTCCCATCTTCTCCCGTCTCTTCCCCTCCCCTCCCCTCTGACCCTCAAAGCCAAGACATGAAGTTACATTTCTCTATTTCTTCCATCAGCTATTGTGGTATGAGACTTCCACTAAGACATGGGCGCGTTCCAAAAATAACATGCGAATAAGGACTTCTGTGTTTTTAAGACCTGACCCAAAATATTTATTTATCCAGAAGTTGAAATTCTCACGAGCAATGGGTGAAATTCTGAGGAGAGGAGATCTGCAGCAGGCTTGGACATAACACTGAATCTCAGGGCAACAAGTGCGATAATATAGGCAATGAAGGATAAGCCATAAACCAAGCGTCAGCAGAAATCTATATATTATCATTTCATAACTCGCATCAGTCACTTTTATATTAGAAAGGAGTGAGAATGAAAGCATAGGTACACTTAAATAATAATAGGGATTCCTACAAATCCTGGAATGATTTACTACTGACAGTGCAGTAATGGATTGCTTATGGCAAACAGGAGATTCACAGTTTCCCAGGAGGCTTATTCCCTCACTGCAGGATACAAATAATTCCCATTGCACTTCAGAGCCTTTCCTGCCGTGAAGGACTAGGAATTTATTGGCTTCAGTGGGAGTTACGAATACCTTGCATGAGGAAAATGAAACCCTAAAGAAACAAATTAAAAATTACTCTGTCTACTTCTTAAATCTATTTCAAATATTTCTCTCTATGTCAGCTGGAAAAAAACCACACTCAGCTCAAACTTACCTATCTATAGAAACTAAAAATTCTAGCAACATCTAGAAACAAATGTATACGGTCAGTGTAGAGCAGAAGTAGCACCAAAAGCATAAGCTGAAAGATTTCTCATGGAAGAAATTCTCTGTAAAGTATTTGTCTCCTGGGCAGATTTCACCAGCTAACAGCCAAGACGCCTTTCCCCTGCAGATGCACACAGGATTCCCTCACTAACACTGTGTAGTCACCTCGCTGTAATTATGCACTTCGTTTCATTTACCAGTGAAGAGCAATTACATTAAAAAATCAACCCAAATTAATAGGTTCTACTTTTTGACATTGTGTGCTTAAATTCCCATCCTGCCCATCTGTACCACTTGTCTGATAGTATATCTGGTGCAGAAGAAGAGGTGGAAGAAACGACCTTCTTTGAGAACCATATTTGGAGAAAATTTGTTGCTTTAAAGGAGACATAAGGGCTAATATTTAATCTGGTAGACCAGCAGATGGACAATCACACAGGTGTATCACATCTCCACAACAGGAAAGAGTTCTCAAGAAACCAGTGAAATGTGCATGTTTGGCAGCTAAGTGGGTGAGCAGGGGACTGCTGTAGATTTCTTACCGCCTCCTTGCAGACATGTAGCTGGGACAACTCCTAATGACAGGAAACTCGGCCAAGAGGATCTGCTCCAGTGTAGCAACTTGCATGGAAGGAGACCCTACTGCAATCTCCACTGGAATGGCAGCACTGAAGGAATCACTCCTGGAAAGAGGAATTAATAAATTACTCTCAGACATCCTAGGATGTCAGTGAGACTGTGGGCATAGGTGAGGGAACAAACCTGAAAAGGCAGGGCTTTTCAACAAGAGGAAAATACATATAGTACTCTTTGTGTCTAAATCAGTAATTGTATATATGATACAGTATTTGGTTTCAGCTGAGCTTTTCCAAGCTAATGGAGACTCACAAAACTGAGCAAACTATGGAAATTCATCCTTGTAAATGTCACCTTTATGTAGCAGATAGGGATCATGCAACATGTTTGTTATTTTCAACTTCCCATTTAAAAATAAAAATTCTTTTGCTTTGACAAACTCTACTGCCCTTGTGACATCCCCAAAAGACATCACTGTCAGGTGTCTCAGACTGCACTAGAAATGTCAGATGATTTCTAATCATATAGCCCTCAGTAAATTGAGGGGAGGATTGTATTATGGTAAAGTGGTTCAATAATACCATAGAAAATCTTCATCCAGCTGGAAAGGAAATAGCATCTCCAAAGTATTCAGTACCATATATGCTGGCAAGACAGTTTGGGGGCATAGGAATTGCTCCATATACTTATTTTCCTTTTAAGCAGAAACTAGGCCCTGAAAAAGCTAACAGTTAGTATGTACACAAGATTATAAGCAATGTATTTGCTAGAATTGGTTTGCCTTTGCTGTTGAAGAAAGTGTGGACAGTCTGTATGACTAAGTAATACAGGTTCTGCTGGAAGGGGATGAAGTAAAGATGCAGTTTTGTAAAGGATTCAAAAGGAAGCAGGGAAAAAAGGGAGGCTTCATTCTCTATTTACTATTTTTTAAAACACCTGCCATTCAGTCAGTTCCTAAAGCTCAAAAAGAAAGTATCCTTCCAGAGTATTTTCATGGGCCCTGGCGCCAGGCAGTTGCTAATCTGGATGAGTCAAGAGCAACCACTACAGAGGAAACAACAGCAGGAAGCATGGAAATCGTCTCAGACTTCCCTTGGCTTTACTGACTTAATAGGGAGACCCCACCTACACATGTAATAGGGTCAGAGCCATAACCCGAGGCTATAGGGTATACAGATTCTTGATCATTCTGTTACAGTAAGGATGTATATTTCTAGTTAAATTCACAAACAACGCTGAATAGCTACCCAGAAGATTAACAAGACCTCCCACTTCATGGAAACAGTGACTGTTTACATAATATGTAATGACAGTAAATCATAACAAATCCTAGGAGAAAACTCCAGTGAGAGATAAAATAACATGACCTTCTGATTTTTCTTCTTTTCTCAGTTTTACAATCTATGTCTTCAGTCCCCCATTTCGGCATATGCTTAACCTCCAGCACATCAGTAGTCCCACAGGTTTCAATTACTCTAATTAGGTGCAAAAAAAAAAGTGCATGCATACAAGAATTTCTTTTTTCCCTTTGCTTATGCAGTGCCTAATGTGGTAGGACCCCTCTCCATAGCTTGAGCTCCCTACCACTGTGATATAAACAATACAATACGTTCCACTTCACAAGGTTAAACGATTAGCATTCTAAATACAGAGCTGGTATAAAGTAGCACCACTATTGATCTCCATTACTGTGCTGAGCTAGACCAGCTGAGGATCAGATCCTGCCTAAGGTGGTGAGGAGTTTGCAATATGCAAAGGAACTAAACAAACATCCTTCTGTGGGGAAAAGATTTGCAACTGGACAACTGGTTTCTGAAACTCATCTGTCAGTTGAAATTAATTACTGAAGAATGTCCTGCATGAGAAATTCTCGTTCTATCATTTGCTATATTATAATACAACATAGCTTTCGCAAGACAAACAGACTTCATTACTTTTCCCCTGGGAACTCCTCCATTCTCTTTTTGTGCATGTGCATGTGAGCAGACCCGTAATTACACAACCAGAACTCAGATTTGCTTAAAATGAACCATTCTAGTGCTTATTCCCTGACAGGACACTCCTGTGAAAAAATACCTATTCCCTGCTAAGACAACGGACTCAAGGCAAGAAAAAAAGAAAATTTGTTTCTTTTCACATCTGGCATTTACTTGCACCTGCATCAAGAAGCTAACGTGTCAGGCCTGAAAGCCAGTATGCTAGGTGCTATACCAACATGTGAAAAAAACAGTCTACTCCTGAAGCCTTCCATCAGAGGCGTGTCTGCATTATATTACAATGTGTGACTTTTAAGGGAAGGGATTGCCTGTAGCAGATGTGCAAGGCTTGGTGCAAAAGGTCTGCATGCCTGCCAGGGGCTGCAGGAATGCAAATCCTTCACATCAGTGCTAGCAGGAGGAGATGCACATCCTGAGAGCAGTGCCTGCAGCCTTCTGCCAGCCCTCATGATGTGGCCAGGGTGTCCGACACAGACAGCTTGGAAAGTACTCCTGCAGAATCTCCCCACATGGTCAGCAGTGGGAGAGGGTTCTGGCTGCCCTTTTAATATTATTAGTGATTTAATCATCCAACAAAGAAACAAAATTCAAAACAAGGACCCTCATAGGTGAATTCACTACACTTAAGCACTTGCCCAGCTCCCATTCATATGGCACCTAAAAGATCTAGTGGAAAAGAACAGACTTTAATGACCATGCGTCCTTGTGCTCTGGAGTGTGGGCTACAGCAACTAATAATAGATGAAGGTTTACATGTTTTTCTTGTGTTTCTGCTGCTGCTGCTGTGTCATTAATTCAGCTTGTGCCTGGCTACTTATGTTAAACATTCCCTTTGTGGCTTTCTCTAAATCTTAAATTTTGCATGTGACCACATGTAAATGTAAATGTGTATTTTTATGGTCCTGTAATCTCAGTGCTTTTAAATCTCAATTGCCTGAAGGCATACAGGGAGCTGAAGCAGAAAAACTTGGTCAGTTTGTGATCATTTAGAGCTAGTTTATTTGCTCTTTCTGAGTGGATTCAGTTCCTGTAGAGGTTTTTGCCTTTTGTGTAATAAGAGTAAAGATAAGATCTAGGAACCTAATTAACCCTGCAGGGCCTGTGAACAAGGCTCATTAGAAAACAGTCAAACACATTTATATTTAAATACCTTATTTATAGGAATTCATATCATATTTCTGAGCAGCAGATATACATGCCACACACTCATACCTTTAAACACGGTAAACCATTTCCTTAAATAAAGCTGAAAAATGCACCAAGTTTGAGCTCAAAGTCATCTGGATTATACTTGTAAATAGCCTATGGTTTGAAAGACTACCCAGTAATAAATGAAAGTCCTGTCTGCAGGACACTGTAACCTATAGTGTCCTTTCACCTGCACCCAAAAAAAAGTGCCCATGTTCCACAAAAGCAGTGTTATTGCAGCCCACATCCTGACCAGTAAACACCACTCTGAAGCAATTTCTCTGGGGACTTTCCCATCTGCCCAAGGCAGTGACAATAACATATATGTGATCATAGACATCTCTGAGGACTTCTGTAAAGACTTCATAAGGAGTCAGAATAAGGTTATTAAAAACCTCATTCTGATGTTACTTCCTATCTCTGTAAATATTCTGGGTCAGACAGTAGCAAAGCACGGTTCTAGTACTTGGTGCCTATGTATATATATATATGTACTTGTCATATAGCTTCCAGTTATTTGAGAACAAAAGTATCCTCAGCAATTCAGAATTCTTCGTCTTTCCTAATCTTTCATTCCTTCCACCCCCACCCCTCATCACTGAGAGACCAGAAAAGCCAAGCGAAGAGAGATCTTTGGAAATATCTGACTTACTTTTCTACACTGAAGAAAGGTATGGGAAAAGAAATGATTACTTGTGGGCACAATTGGTAGTTCAAATCCACATCCTCAAAGTGCCAGCACTTCACAGATCCTGTTGACTGAGGACTTCAGGAGCCAACAGCCTGATGCTGGTGATTAGCCCCTGCCTCATATGTTGGTGCATTACCGGGTGCAGCTCTACGTATGTACCATGTGCGTGGCGGCTTAAAAGCCAGAAGAATTAGTCTTGCTTCTCGTGACACCTTGAAGGGCAGCCTGGATTCAGAATTAGGTCTGGTCAGTACTTTACTTTGTTGTAAGTGACTGCCTGACCAGTGAGTGGGATAAATGATACCACTGGGACTGAAATGTACCTTAAAATTAATCATTTGCTTAATGGTTTTCCTGGAGAAGGATGGGTTTAAATACAAATTTAAGGGCATTTCTGCTGCAAGGCTTGTGGGAGTGAAGATCCCCTCACAGAGAGATACTAAGCAAGACAGACCTACGTTGTGTCATGGATATTTTAAAATCAAAGACATTATAAATTTAATTTATTTTAAATTCTATATCCAGACACAATTGGTACAAGCAACCAAATCTTTACACTGTAAGTTCTTCAGGAAAGGAATGAGTTTTGTTTGGGATTTATATGGCATTTAATACAACAGGAACCAGTCTAGGACTGGGGCAACTGCACTGTAATGCTATACAAATGAATATAATTGTGGTTTTTTAAAAACCCTTCCCTTAAAATTCTGCTTCAAAGGCCTGAAATTAATATTTTATTAGCCATTTTAAAAGCGTGCTGTGTGAAAAAAGACAAAACCTTGACTACTTCTATAAGTAGATCCGTGATTTATATAGTGAATCACTTCGGCAAGAGCAGGAAAATCCCAAATCAAGTTACTCTTCAACCTGCACTAATAAATCCTGTGTTGACATGAATTCTTTTTTCAGTGCTTCATTTTCAAGGAGTCATGTGGTTTTTTAATAATCAGTCTTGTTGTTTCCTCTTCATCCTATTCAACAAAGCAGCGATAACTGCAAAAGCATCTTAGGCAACACACAGCAACTTAAATGCAGCACTGAGAAATATCTCTGTGAAATCAAGTTTAATGAGATATCAAAATGTTACATCTGCAAGTCTTGGCTGCTGGACAGTACTTTGGAAAGCAAAGCCAGTTTCCCTAGTCCAGATTAGTCAACATCAGGTTCACTGGTCTAACGTTTCACAAAATATTTTCCCACATTTGTCCAACTGCAGTTTGAAGGGTGTAGCTGACAACATAAATGTACCCTTAGGTGAAAATCCCTAAACATTTCCCTCGGCGATCTTTGCCGAGGACATTTGTCTGGACATTACCAATGCAGATGTCTGTAATCAAGAGATCTCTGCGGACCTGCTAATTATTCCCTAGGCTTTTCTACTGGCAATAAAAATCCCATTTGTCGCAGCTTGTTTGCAGAACTGCTTCCATTTCCACAGTGGTGGCATTAATTAGCAAAAACCTGTGAAAATTGTTGGAGTTTATAGGTTCAAAAAAACCCACTAAGCATTGCTCCTAAATATTCCTATAAATTCAGCCATGGCAACGACTCCTGAAAGTCCAACTTTCTCAGTTGGAACAATTTTTCATGCTTGTAGCAATAAGTGGGAAATAATGGGGGTCTCAGATTCACATTAGGAAAGTTGCTTCTGTGACCTCTCCATGCAGATGGATGGTGAATTTCTCAGATAATAAATCAAAGTTTCCTGATGGTACAGTGGCATCTCTTGCTGAGGCCTGTAGAGCTGCTGGCTGCCCTCTATTCAAAGGCAGCAGGCCTCTACCCTGCAGGATGCTTTCTCTACAAATCCTCAGTCACGATCAGGAGATATTAGGGCCTCTATAAACTGCCAAGGCATTTTGGGGAACAGCCAGCATCCTGCTGGGAAATGGACACTTTTCAACTTCATTGACATCTGTCACACATACAAAGAATAGAAAGCGATCAGGAAAAAAGCCACATTATGACTTTCCCATCAGCAGGGCCAGTTAAGTCTTTGTTCTTAAAAGATATTTAAAAGGTTCATCAGAGCTACCTTGCTTAATAGTGTCTTTACTAAGAGAATCTTACCTTTGGGTTTTAATGACCATAGAATGTTTCTCTGTTTCTTGATGCTTTTTGCATTCGGCTGACTTTTCTGTAGGAATTTCAAACAAAAAAAAATAGCTGTGATGCTAGTTTTTCCATGAAGTTTTTATTAACTTTCTTCCGAATAAGTCCCTGCAAGGAAAATTACACCAATTTTTATTATCAGAAATATATTTATTAAGGGACAATCTAACTCCCAGAATAGCGATATATTCATTTTTTTGGAGTTAAAGCTTTTTCCCAAATGACCCTAAAATAAGCATGGGAAAGCAGTATTGTAAATACAGTAATGAACTTCAAGTGAATATACTTTTTTCCCTCAATATATTGCCTATATTAAACACTGTTTGGGGGATAGGGCTGTCAATTATTGTGCTTATATAACAGAAGGATAAAACTTAAGGTGATGCACTCTTGCTATTTACAATCATTTTTGAGTGTCTTAAACGCAGATGACAAAACTTCAGTAGGAATTTCCCCCCCCCCCCCCGAGTGTGATGTATATACACAACTCCTTTTTCAGTTCCTTCTTTATGCAAGTATTTTCTTCAAAAAGCAATAGAATCCAGTAGATAAAGGCACCTGGTAGGGAAACAAGAATTTTCAGCTGTAGCTCTGACACACTATGGGACCATGGGCATACTTCTGGGATTCAGTTTCTTCAAAAGCTGATGATGCATAATGTAAGTTCTTTTATATGGCATTGTGATACCTAATGGTAAAAAGAATTTTTAATTTCTTTTGCACTTATCACAGAAGTCAATATAATCTATTCATTCTGGGGTTTCTCTATTGGCTTCAGTAGAGTCAGTGTAGTTTACGTAATGGTAACTGAAAACAGGATTTGGCCAGTGGATTTCAGTCTTTTTACTAGTTCCACCCAAGTCAACTAAATTCAATAGTGAGGTGAACGAAGCAAGAAGAACTGGACCATGTTTTATACAAAGACAATGTTGAGCTTGATCCGGCAGAAGTATGGGAGACAATGTACTTACCCAAATAAAAACTGGGGGAAAAATCTCAACTTGCCTGCTCAGCTACAATATCAAAGCACTGGTACTGCATAGGCGCCTGGGGAAAGGGATTTAGCTGCTGGTGGCTGGACAAAGAGGAGCAGTGACAGGCTGGGATCATCAGTTACTGAATGCTGACCATGGTATAATATTTGCAATTTAAGATTAGATGTAAGATTAGATGAGTAAAGGAGAAGGTGAGCTTAGAAATGGGTCCTGGTGAGGGTTATAGCAGACCACTAAGCCCACAGCCAGCTGGTGCACTGGTTTCCCAAAGCAGCATGAGAGCCAAAGAGTCATACAAATGAGTCACACCTGCTTAAAGCCATCACAACAGAGCACGATGAAGGGCAACCTGGTAATGGAAAGCAGTCTGGATCCCTCCACTGGGTGACAGATTTTTAATAACCTCTCCCCCCCTTCTAGTTAGAAGACTTTTTTCTAAAGGCTGAGCCTGACTGAGCAAACTTAGCAGCAATGTCAAATTCAGCAGTCTTCAAAATTTTAATGGAAAACACTATCAAATTCTGTTGGGCAGAAAATGTGCTTTTCATGAAGAAAACCTCTTTGTTAAAAATTAACATACTGAAAGCATTAACATAGCGTTTAAAAGACTAGGCTCATTCCGAACACCTTAAAACAAAAGTAACTACAACATTCCAGAAATAGGTTTTCATTCAGTCAGGAGTTTAACAGTTAAATACCTTTAAAGGTCCAAAGTTTAATGATTCAGACCCTGGAATGACTTTTTAAAACTGCCTAATTCTGCTAAAGCATGTAATTTTTTATAGCGAATGTGCTTTTCTGAAAAAAAGCTGCAACTTCCATCTTTCTTATTATGATTCCATGGACTGCCCACAGAATGTAATTCACTGCAAACTTCAGTTCTGGGTGTATGTGATTTCATGGACTGCCCACAGAATGTAGTTCCCTGCACACTTGAGTTCTGGGTGTATGTGAACACGGCACAAGGCTGATGGAGCTCAGTTTATCACCGTCACAAGGCTGATGGAGCTCAGTTTATCACCATCAGTTCTACCTGTGCTCAGAGCTCAGGTTTGGAGCACAGGACAACTCAATGAAGTATTTAAGCATACACTTCATATTCTGGGATACAAACAGTGAAACCAAAGTCAAAGAGTCTGTTCGAATGCTTAAAACTACTCACAACCTCAAGCGTTTCGCTAGATGAGCCTAAAGTACTCCCTGTCTTGCTGGATCAAAATCTGATGTAAGGGCAAAGAGGCGTAAAATTGCAACACAGCCAAATCAAGCCAAAGGCAGCACTGAAGTAAGTCAGTGGTCTTCCCAGTTCATGCTAAAGCTAGTCCATACAAAACATTTAAAATGTGAATGCTTTAATCATGTATTGACTCTGCTTTCAAAAAGGGAAATTATTCAAAGTAATTTGAAAAGGATCTTCCTATTTTTGAACACAGTTTAAATATTGCAAAACTGAGATTTTCAAAGTGTTGTTTTGTTTTCTGTTTATTTTCTGGAAACTATTTTCAAATAAACTAAATATTTTCAAATTTTCAAATAAACTATTGTCCTTCTACTCCTTCTATCAGGCTGTAACTTTTTCTGAACGATTGCATCTTTTAAACTCTATATAGAGGGCATTTCATCACCAAGATTTAAAACAATCTAGATATTGTGGAATATAAATATTCTAGAAGTCTCCTTAACAATCTGCAAATATCTACATGTACTAAAGAAGCACATTTAATACTGACAATCAGTGCACAACTGAAGTCTTAAGGCAAACAGCACAAATTCTGAAACACAGGCATTTATGGTTTTTAATTTTATATCATCAGGTTCTCTTTCTAGCATTATAATACATCTTCAGAAATAATCTGACACTATTTTTCCCATGTGCCCTGTATATAAGAAACTGCCATCCTTCTTTTACCTATTGTCTTATTCCATGGAGGGACTTCTGGGTTCTTGTTTTGTTTAGGAAAATCCTACAGAATGCTGAACAGGCTTTACTGTCATTCAAGCACATTTAAAAGCTAAAGCTTCTCTCCCTGGATCACATAATTTCCCCCGTGTAAACATGTTTAACATTTTAAAACTCCTTTTACACATGAAAAAATCTGGCAATCTTTTCCCCAGGATTTCCTGAAGAAAACGTGAATACTTCATACTCCTGTGCTGTAAAGGGGAAAATTCATTCATCCTCTGACATTCATCCTTTGCAGTTACTGCAGAAGATAAGCTAATGACCCAAGATTTGCCAGGGGACTGCCCCATGCTGCGACTTCCAGCTTTGTAAAGGCCACACGGAAGGTTTCATTTGTCTCATTAACTTTCCCACTGTACCAACCAGAAGCTTATTATACAGTACTTTTCTCTTTCAACTTTTACAGTTCATATACCTCGGCAGGAGCCTGGACACAATGACCCAGGACGCCCCTTCCAGTCCTAGGTTCCTATGAGATGCATGAAAACAAATCACAAAGGTCCAAAGCAGTATTTCTAGAAACTTTAGATTAGATGAAGCACAACAATGGGACATATAATTCCAACAACAACTTTCAGTGTAATACGACAGACACAAACCATATTGTGTTGTATATAAACGATACAAATATTTCCATTTGATTTCCTAAGGAAATGAGGCTTATGCAGTCATGCCGTCTGTTTGTATGTTTGTTTCCCCCTAAAAACTTTCAAACCCACTGGCACATGTCAATGCAAGTTGTCAGGAGAGAAGCAAAAGACTTGCAGATAATTATGTTCCTACAGGTCTTGTCATTGCACAGAGGAAAGAGACCTAAATTAGCGCCCCCACCTGAGGAAAATCTCTTTAAAGGTGTAGGATCAATGGTTACTTGTCCAATCAGTACAAATCAGCTTATTTGTAGCCTTCGAATCAGTACATGCGTCGCTCCATAGCAGATGCAGCAGAAGCTGCCTTTTGCCCTTCTGGTCATGGGTGTTCTGGGAAGGATCTGAGTGTCTCATGAAGGTCCCTCAAAGGTGCATGGGAGACAGAGCATATGGTTCCATAGGAAACTGAGCTTCTGCTGCTCCTGGAACAGCTCCTTATATTTTTTCACAAAATGAACAGGATAGTTTCTGATTTTAATTCCTTGGCTGGCCTATTTCTGCTCTGTCCAGTTCTCCCATTGGCCTCAAATGACTAGGAATCCAGTACACCATCATACAAGAATGCTTGGTCATACTACTGGCTGCATTTTTCATTTGACATCGAGAAATTTATTACTAGGCTCAGGATTCCCTTAGACCTTTCAGGGCCTCTTCTAGAGAGGGCATGTCCCATTCTCCTAACCTTCCAGTAATTTATTAAACCATAAGAGTCCTTGCTGACATGCAAGGTTTGCTCTTTCTCACAGTAAAGTTAAATCTACCTAATTTTATTCTTTATATCCAGCCACCCTTTGCTGGAGGGTATCCTTTGGAACCAGTTCATTTTCCAACTCCCAGTTACCTTCCTTTCCTCCCCTCTCCTGCCTTCTCTTTTTATTCCCAGATCACATAGGCTAATACTGCCATATTCAGAGGTGTTCTGAGACACCTGTTAAACTCATGCTAAGTGGAAAGCAAAATGAGAAGACACTCCTTGAAGCTGGGCTGCTGACATGCATCATATGGAAAAGTTTTGTGAAAGTGGCTGACTTCAGCATCCTGTGGAGCATTCTAAATCCTGTCGCTGCACTTGAAAAAAAATTTTAAATTAATATGTCTGGATGCAAGAAAAATCACCCTGAAAAAAGAACTAACGCTCTGAAAAACATCTGACACGGTTTCCAAGCTGCTAAGAAAGTCAAATAGAGCAGGTAGTGCAGCAACTTGAGAACTGAGCAGAAGAAAAGAAAGCTTCAATCCAAACGTACCTTGAAGTACAGTACTTATGGATCCAGCAAGGCCTGTCCTCTTAAGTTAACAGCTATTAAGTACTTACACACAGGAAAGAAGGACAGATTCATTGCATGTGAGGTACACAGAATACTGATGCCAAGTTGGGGAGTCTTTTAAAAGTCAGATCAATTCAGTCAATAAATTAAAGACTGCAATGCTTTGCACACTTGGGATGGAAAGCTTCCTCCTTTTCCAAGTTATCTGACCCTTCTTTGGAGGAATTAAATTACATATAAGGATTTCTAGAGATTGTGATTTTGAAAAAGGTTTACACTTGCATTCTTTGCCGAAAGCGAGTTACTTGCTGGCGATATAGTCATATTTTTAAAGGATTCACCAGCAGACCTTATTTTTAGTAACTGTTTAACCATTCTGCCAACAGAGCATTACTCTTAAGAATTAATGAATGGATAATGTTGTTAAAATAGTGTTTTTCAGGAAGGACCAAGCAAAAATGAAACTGCAATCAGGGCATCTGAACAAACAACATACCATCCTCCAAACTCAATGTTATAACTCAGTTGGGCACTGTTGCTGAAGTCAGTCTGTTATTTGCATGGATATGAATTGTGAGAATTGGGCTTTTTTCTTTTTAATGAGTTATTGATTCTAGAAAATCACTCAAGGCAGAAAATCCATACATTAGCAGGCTGGCTTCACTCGCCAAGATGTGTTATTTTATAGCACTACTGAGAAAATTCAATGCATAAAGTCCTTTCAGCTACTCTAGACAAGACAGATCGATGTGCTGCTTAGACAGAGATGAACACTTTACAGTACTGATCAATAAGGAAATACCTGAGAGAATCCTCCCTCAGAGGGATTAAGATGTTTACACTTTTTCAGTATGACAAAGACCTGAGATACAGAATTAGGGGGTGAAGTAGATATCCTATTCATTGTACAGAGAGCTCTTATAGATTTCCAGCAGATTTCTTTGTATAAGAAATTCCAGGTCGTGAAAACTAAGAGCTTGTGAGAATGTAAAGGAATATACTTTTAAACTCAACAGGATGTTAAAGCAGATGTGTTTTTGAAGGGAAAAAAGAAGAAAATCAGCAAGGTGCCAGAAAACAGAACTCCCTTAAAATTGTTGAAGCACACAAGCTACATCTCCAGTTCAGGAAAGCATCCCTGTTCAGAAAACCTGTTTATGCCCACAATTACATGTTGTCCATAAGAAAGATGAATTTCAGTATGTGTTTAAGTGTTGTCAGAGTCTGGATTGGCAGCCTTCTATCAAATAAATGTGTTCAAATACATTTAGAGAATATTCCTAAACTTAGGAAATGCAACGGTAACAAAGCTCACAAGGACATTTGGAGAGGATTTTTTGTCTGTGCTCACTTGTTTTTTAAATAGACCCCCCCCAAAAAAAAAAGTATAAATTAAGTATAAATTAAATTCCTACTTCAACTATCCTAGGTGTTAAAGGTACTCACTTCCTTGTGACTTGTTAACTGACAAATATTTCCAAGTTAAACATTGATTTTCCTTTGCCTCCTTTCATTCCTGTCTTGAGCAATGTCTCTGATTGTGGGATTGCAAAAGGAGTACATACATATACCACCCATTTCAGGTTTCATGGACTTCGGAATCATTAGGTCTTTATACAGTAAACCTACAACAGCCAAGTCAGACTACATTCTTTGGAGAGTGCTATTTCTTTGAAACCAAAGTAGTTAAAGTTAGCAGAGGTACGATCTGGCCCACTATCTGGCAGGAAATAGTTTTGCAGAGATAACTGAGTGGAATTCTATGGCATTCAAAATACATATGGTCACATTAGATAGTCTTGAGTTTCCTTCTCATCTAAAATCCATTAATTTAGTTATGTTTCCTTGGTAAATGAAAGAGTAACTTTTGACGAGATGCAGATATATTTGCGTCTTCACTAAATTTCTGCTGTATGTCTTGAACTCAATATTGTCCCAACTTTGGACTAACTTCACTGTGATTTTACTGCTTTCTGTTTAAGAAAGTACTCACAAAAATGAATTAAATAAGCACAACATCCTATGAAAAACATTTAAAAAGTAAAATGTCAGTGGAGTAGACAAAGCCCAGAACAAAAATCTTCTGAATTTGGGTCTGCTTTGCTACTTGCTCCCAAGAGCCGAGTTACTTGCTTCATTTTTCTGCCTCATTTTTTTCTTAGAAGTATGAGAAAAGCTGCCTCCTTGCTTTTCTCTCAAGCATATTGTAAAAATTAATTGATTTTTGTGCTTGCTTGGTTTATTTAGTTTACTCAAATTTAATAAGGCCCTCATCCAGCAAAGTTCCTAAGCATATACTCCATAAACAATTGTAGAGCCTTCTGTAGGAACAGAACACCTTGAACTTGACCTTCACAACTGTGATTTTTCATCTTGCTTTCTGTGCACTCGCTGAAGCTTACCAGTGTTTGGGGGTTCTTGTTAAAATGGATTTCCCCTTCCACACATGCAATGAGACTATCTCTAAAAGCAAACCTGCCATGCAGCTTGGCTTCTCTGGACACAGTGGAGACTGCACTGAGGAATGCAGAGAAGAGAAAAGCTTGTTGGAGAGAGACGTAAGGGAGATGAATGGGGCATTATCTTTCTTCTGCAATGAAGAGAGTAATGATATAGAAGGACAGAAGAAAAGATGAGAGAGACTACTTCTTCAGGTTTAGGCAGGGGTCACCTACTCTGGTTGCTAAGGAAAAAAGCAAAAAGGAGCCCAGTGGCCATACACCATAAGGGGTAGGCATACCGCAGAGTTTAAGTCCCTATATGGCACATTTAAGGCTCATGGAAACTGTACCTTCAAGAGGCTCTGACATCTGTCAGTCAGACTCTCATTAGCAAATCAGGCACCAGTGTTAAGTGATGTTGCTATTAGGAGTGAAGAAGGCTGTTGGTTAGGCAGAGTACTGTCTCCCTTTGGAGCAGCTTCCGAGAACTGTAAAATAATAGGAATAAAGTGAACAAAGAGAATATTCTGTGTGTAAGAAAGAAGAATTTAAAAATCCCACCAAAGTCAAAGCCCTTCAGAAAGACAGAGTAGAGATAAGAGAAGCTAAGCAGTAACTTTCCTTCCTAGCCAACAGGAATATTGTCTCCTTTCAGATAATGGCTGATTCTGAAGCCATAGATGATTTATGTAGTTTAGTTAACTCAGGCAGGGGAGGCAGACTATTAAATATACAGGACTGCTACACTGAAACAATACAGGAAAAAAAGATGGAAATATTCTGTTACTAATGGATAGCTGAAAACACAAGCTGGTATGAGGGTCAAGCTGATATTATAGTGAAGGAGGAAAAAAAAAGAGAGGGAATTATTGTTAAAAGATTTAGGAATAACCTAGTTAGAACTTGCCAAGAAAAGGAAGCCGCTCTACTCAAACTGAAACTTAGGGAGCAGGGACAGTTCTGACAGATATGAGAGACTACATACAGAAAAAGAGACTTGGGGCAAAAATACCAGAGTCCGGTCCGCAGAAACAAGACATAGTTTCTGAATAAAAGAAGCCAAGACAACATCTGATATTTGGAAAAAGATACCAGAACTGCAATGGCTCACATCATTTTGGCATTTGCAAACTCTTGAAAGGAGGTACTGGAGAAAGTCCAGTAAAAAGTCAATGGCCACTGCATGACTAGCTCAGAAAAGGTTGTAGGACATTAGATAATGCTGCAGAGAATCAACGGACTGCTAAGAAAATCCATTGTTTCATTCAAGTTGGACACAAATGTGCAAGACAGTTTGATCCCAGAAAAAGCAGTATTTGTGCTACCTTGTCAATATTAGTGCTACCTTGTCAATGTTAGTGATGACCATAGGAAACAGCCAAGAAAAAAGCAAAACTCTTCTCTGTACTAAGGACACGTAAACTAAGCATTGAGGTAGATAAACTAGATAGATAGACTGTGTAGCAGTACCAAGAGAAAGTATCTGCTGTGGTAAAAACATGTTCCTAGGTCTTCTTAAGAGGGTACACTCACTGCAAGGTTATGGGACAGAAACAAATGAAGACTTTGATGTAAACTTTTAGAGGCAAGCAACTTCTCTGAGTACATAAAACTCAGAGAGCCCAAGCACATGATATTTTACACTCCTGGGAAAGTGTCCCTGGAAGCTACTAGAATATTTGAGTAAAATTATTGTTTGAGAATAAGCAGAAGAGCCAAGAGTCAGTTCCATCATCAGTTCAGATTAAGGGAAAAAACTGAGTTCTTCAGCTGTGTATTGGCACCTCCATTGTCCCCCAACAAAAAAAAACCCCGAACCTTCAAATGTGCTCACTCAAGCAGTCGAAGAGATTGGATAGAGAGATTCATTGGGAGAGTAGTGTGCGATATGAAGATAATGCTCAGTCTAACCATCCAATACTGATCTGAGAGGACAATGGCAGGGAACAGATCCAAGGGCAAATCACAGTAAAAACCAGGAAAAAATGAAGGAACAAGTTAGAGGTGCCAAACTCAAGGTGTGACTGCAAACTTAAATCTCAATTCCCTTGGGAACTTCCAAGGTGGGTACCAGCACAGCCTTGACAGCTGGGATGCTGAGGTTTCTGAAGACTTACAGCTTGCTGTAGTGGCACAGAGCATCCTGAACACTGATTGAATATTACTAATTAGTTAACAGATATTTAGACCACATAAAATGCTGTATTAAGTTAATGTTTTGTGGGAAAATATCTTTAACATAACTTATTTTGAACAAGTTGGAATTTCATATGTTACACAGTCTCATATTAAGTAAAGCTGGGACTGTCGGACACCTTGGCTCCAAGCAATTTCTGCATGGCAATTTCTGCATTCAGAGGACTGGATGCTACTCTTGCTTTTTACAGGTTTCTCGGTGATAATAGTCCTCTGCCAAAACTTGCAAGGTTGTACCTATATCAAGATCATGGTGAATGAGGTAAGGCTCTGCTCACTCTGATGTAATCTAAAATAAATGGGATGGACAAGTGATCAGATTAAAGAAGTGGGTCAGACCTGCCGCTGGCGCCGCTCCACTGACGTCAATGGAACTAAGCTGATTTACACCAGCTGAGTATCTGGCCTAGAGGTTTCAATGTATTTAGACAAAATAAATGAAAATGCACATAAAAAGCTCCCCTTGGAAGATCCCAAGTCCAAACACCTCATTCCTAAATAGAGTAAATAAATTACAAGAAAGCAGTTACTGTAGACATCACTTGTTAAAAGTCAACAATGAACAGAATAAAGGTCAGGCCACCCTAAATATTTAATTGTCCCTTACACTCCTGAGTGAGAAAGAAACTGATAATTCAGCACAAAATCACCTTAACTCTGACCCAAAACAAATATCTTGGCAGTAACCGTTCCTGGAACGAACAGGTGCTGTCCTTTGCCTCATGAAACATTAACTTCAATCCACATCAGGCAATTGAGGCTACAAAATAAAGTTTAGCTTCTGCCCAGAGCTGGGTCATACCTTTACTGCTGAAGAAAAGCAGTGTTTATGATCTATATACAGGAACGCAAACACTTTCTGAAAACAAATCTACATGCATAGATAAACTTTCAGGTGTTCCTCAGACTTAAGTTCATAGCCTCACATCCTTATCCTAACTCTAATACAATTCCTTTGGAAAATGTCTTTATAATTGCTGTTCTTCTAAATAATACTTTGAAAATATTACAATCAGACAATATGTGTGCATTGGAATACTTCATAATTTCGTTCCTGATAAGGAAATATTTAGCTGTTGATAGTGTAAAACAACCATAACAAATGGAAAATCAAGCTTATTATAACAAAATTATAAATCATACACATTTCTTTGCATCTAGGAAAAATAGGCCATATCCTCAAATTGTTGGAAATCAGCATTGCCCTGCAGAAATTACACAGCTTTGCCACTCACACCAAGCCAGTGTTTGCTTTGATGCATTTATCATACCAAAAAATAAAACATACCCTCAGTTATTTAAGGATTGTGATCTAGAGAGGCAGCATTTTAGACAAGTTTAGATATACTTATTTTCACGAATGACACCAAGCTGCATATATTCCCTACAAAAGCACTCTAATCTATGTTTCCGATTTACTTCAACCTTAGCAATTCCTGGGTGCTTCTGTTCACACTGTGTTGACTCAAAGCACAGATGTTTCTGCTGAGGCCTAGCTGGAGACTTTTATCATGTCTTAAAAGTCCATCAGAAATCATACATTCAAGAAGCAGCCAAATTGTCTTGCTGGACATACAAACTTAGTCTGGCATCTCCCAAGTTTCTGCTGCTTGTGTTTGCCACAATAAACTTAGGTGTGTTTTACATATACAAACTCCCCCCAGAATATTTGCAAAGTAAATAGATTTGTTTATGTTCATATTTATATTGTTGATTTTTTTTCCTCATAGAAAAATAACTATTTTTTTTGTTATGAGGTCTCACTGACTCCAGCTTTTTGCTGTCTTTGGGACTCAATCTACACCTGCTTTGTGCTACAGAGAGCATAAGTAAGGATGCAAACCTGGGGAGGCTGACTTGTTAGTCTAATATTTTGTCCTCTACGTGCAATTATCAAAGCCTTCTTTCCTGGTGTGTGTTTGTGCACTAGAAACCCTCCTCTCCAAACATCTACCCTGGGTAGTTGTATGCAGAATGAGTCTTGTGTTGAACTTATGCTGCCAGCATTCCTAAAATGCTACAGCTAAGCACAGAATTTGACCTATAGCACAGTGGAGGAAAAGTTCAAACACAAAATGAGATATCCATTCCACAATCTGAATTCCAATAAGCAATTTCCTTTTCCCAGTGTACCACAGATTCTCATCTGATAGGAAATCACAGATAGAAACCTTGCCAGTTTTTATTTTATTTTTTTATAACCCATAAAATATCTTCAAGCAATTGTACAGATTTCAGGCTTCCCTTTGATCGGTCTTTGCAACAATGACTCCGGGCCTTTGCCTAGGTATGATTCCTCAATCCCAACACATACAATGGAAGTGCCCTAGCCCACAGAAAGCCTTCTCATTAAAGCTCTAATCTGTTCCACTACATTCTTGCAAGACAGAATTATCCAGCTTTAAAGCATGCCTCAATAGTGAGCCGTAGTAAGACTGATAGAAACAGCTTAAGTAATTGGATTGCTATATGGTATTGAATGTCTGACAACAAAAGATATCAATCTCTATTCTACTATTGAATCTTTGTTCCAGCAATGTATTCATTTAGTAATGCACTTGGAGGCTTGCAGTCCCTGCAGGAGAAATAACAGACTGCAGACACAAAAGCAGGGCCATCTGATGAGCACAGAGAAAGCGACTGTGCCATTCCAAGAAGTTAATTACAGTGAACAAAAGCACAAGACTATGACTTGTTGACCATTACCATAATCACATTACTATAGTCTTCTTTTATTCCCAGCAGCAGAGGGTCTATTCTTTCCTTCCATTTGGCACTGTGCATCATATTTGTGTTTTGTCACCTGAAATGTATTGTAGAACAGACCTCCCTCTAAAGATAGCTGAAAACGTCACACTTCTGCTTTGGTGCTGTTTCTTTCACAATTTATTCTTTCAAGGCTGATTTACAAATACTCTAAGTCAATAAATTACTTTTTTTTAACTTTGAACAAAGACCACGGCTCCCAAGATTTTCTGCGAATAAAAATTTGTAAGAATGATTGCCTATGAAAGCTTGTGCTTATAACACATGATACTTCTATGATTTATGTATATTATTGTAACTCAGACACTATAGACTGATTCATGACGTACTGTTTACACCCACAGCACTTTTGGAGCTAAAGATATCCCACACTTGCATATAAACTAAAAGAGGAGAGTTTAGACTAGATACAAGGAAGAAATTTTTTATGATGAGGGTGGTGAAACACTGGAACAGGTTGCCCAGAGAGGTGGTAGATGCCTCACCCCTGGAAACATTCAAGGTCAGGCTGGACAGGGCTCTGAGCAATCTGATCTGGTTGAAGATGTCAGGTGTTGTACTAGATGACCTTTAATGGTCCCTTCCAACCCAACTATTCTATGATTCTATGATTCTATGATTCTATGATATTTAACAATGTTTTAAATCATTCTGGTTACTCCTGATTTACTCCACAGTAAGGTCCCTTCTAATAACCTGTGACAAATAGTTTGCTTCAGACAAAAGTAAGTTCTAAGGCATTTAAAATGGATGACTTGATGGAAATAGCACTGGGACCCAATGTTTTCATATCTATTAGACATAGTAACGTATAGGATACCTAGAATCGAGGGAGCTGGGTGGCATCTGTGTCTGAGAAAACCCTCAGCTTTTGATTCCATATGCCAGAGGACAAATTTTTTAACTGGTGTACATCAGCCTAGCACAAAGTTAATATATCTGGTTCCAATAACTCCACACATTTCATACAAAATACAACCAAAATAAAATGTAGCTAGATCTCTTCTTCTTCAAAGTAGCTTAAATGGCACAGTGAATTAATTTCTAACCACTTAGAATTACTGAAATGGTGCTGTGCCAAAAGCTGTATGAATTTATTTTTTAACACTACAATCAGCTTCAGTAGAGCAGTAAGTACTTCCCAGTTTGGAGGGCAGGGAGAAATGGGACTGTTTACAGTGGAAAAGACCAGTGCAGTGTCCATTCCTCCCAGAAAGCTCCAGAAACAAGATCCCCAAGTGCTCTCCAAGAAAAGGGAGAAATGAACAAAGAAATGGGAGAATATCAAGATCATCAACTTTCTCTGGTGTTTAACCAGTGGCCAGAAAGAAAATGGGTAAGTAGCAGGAACCTGCTTGCAATCCATCATGGATTCATAGTTTCTGTACAAAGGGCCCAGTATTTCTGCTATATAACTTAACATAAGGATTATAAATTAGCAGAACACCACCTTTTAACTGACCAGCCAGAGTATCAAGAGTGCTGTCATAGGAGCAACTGAATTGCCAAGTGCTAATTGAACAATCAAGCCTCAAAGGAAACTCTAGTCTATCCAAACCCTGCCTCACCCGTGGTTGGTCACAGAACACCTTAGCTAGTCATTACAGCCCACATCCTGCCTCCGTAGTGAACCACCTCTGTCACAGTGCAGCTCCCAAATGAAGGACAGGGAGGTTTAGTGAAGCATGATTCTCCAGACCTCAGCTGACCAGTGTAATTTCTACTTTGCTGGAACGCATCTCACCCAAACCGATCCTTTTCACACCCCAAAAAAATCCCTTGTGGACCAGCCAAACCCTGAAAAATTTCAACCGAAGCAGGACTTGCTACCGAACAAGAAACTCCCCAACAGAGCCCTGGGGAGCCCACTGGATGACCACAGGGCAGTCTGATAAATATCACCTACCATTGACTGGAATCGCTCTCTGTGGTACAGTCTGACACACCACAGCACATTTCCTGTCATACGCAACCCATATTCCAGCAACAGCCCATCAACATCAAAAAACAAAAATACCCATCTCTCTTGAAGCATTTCTCCCCTCCAGAATGGTATTGTGCTACAGAGCGCTGGCCACAGAACCCAGGGTTCAGACGTGGAAACTGAGGCACCAAATGGCAGTGTGGCTTACTGGAGAGGACTGTGGGGTCTCTGATCACTGGGCCTCTCCTCTTTCAGCTGTGAATTCAGGAATCTCCCAAAAAGTTTGAATTGTGACAGCTTCTAAATCCAGGCCTGACTTTTTAATAGCAGCATTGCTGGTTTGGAAACACTAAGCAGTATAGACACTTCCCTATGTAGAATAATGATTAAAATCAGCAGTGCTGTAGGCTCTTGAAACTTGCTGAAGATTTATTCTTTAAACAAGAGAATGATTTATTTCAACAATTATCTTCAGGCGGATTAAATTATGTGCTTTCAGGGCTCTTATTCACCACAAAATTAAGAACACTGGGTGCCAGCCATGGAAGCCCCATGATCCTTTGAGACTCGGCACTGACGGAGACTCATCCTGACCCAGGAGAAAGAGCTGTCTCTTTCCCATGGCCACAAAATGCCATCCCTGACCTTCTGCTTGGCTCCACCATTTGCACAAATCCTTTGGCTTCCCCCTACTTGACCTCCTGCAAGTTGCAATGGACATATAAGGCACATGGTTCCCCAGGACCACACTAGGCATGCTCTGGGTCGGTGTCATGACAGAAGAGTTAGGCTCTGAAAGGACTGACTGATTACAAGCCAGATGCCCCAAACAATAGCATTTCCTAAGAGTATCTGTTTTAAAATGCTCTAAAAGACCAAAGATTTTTCAAGGAAGCAGTAGCTTTCAATGAGTGGGAAGTCTCCACCAGGAACACTAAAAGCATTTTCTTTTTAAGAATAAAATTTAAGAAAGCTTTTCCTGCATCTTATAAGGGAGGACCCTAGCTTCAGCTAGCAGTCTAAGAGTATATTTATCATCACGCAAGGTTTCTTTTTGGCTTTGATGAATCAGGCTGAAAGTTGAGAGGGAGAGAAGGCGTTGGTGAATTCTTTCTGATAAATAATCTCTTCACCTCCAAGAACCTCAAATCCAAACTTAAATAAAGGGGTTCTTGCATCAAAGAAAGTTTTGGAAGAATGACTCAGGCCTTTCCCCCATTGCCAGAACCCAGATCTCCATTTCATACAGAAGAACCCTCAAATGTTGATTCTCCTTTTCCCTTCCCACTCCGTTATTTCTATTTCCCTTGATTTCAGCTTTTGCTCCCTTCATGGTTTTACTACAGCTTTGACTCAGTAAACAAAAGTCAGTTGTTCTGTGTGTACTGGACTTGTTCCTGTTCTTCTCACCACAGACCAAGACCACTTGAAATGAGCCATTCACGCTGCCTAATGCTCAGTGTCAGCAGCAAGACACTCTGAAATATGGAGAGTGCAAGCCTTCCTAAAACACCTACTCCAGAATTAAAGATACCCAAATGTACAGGAAACATTAAAATTGTAATGTGATCATCCTGTAGGAGACCACAGGCCCTGAACCAACAGATTTTCAGTACCACCATGCTATGAGTTACTATCAATTTACCTCCAGCAGCAGTATGAAAGATCATGCTCAGGCTGAAAAGTCATGCTCAGTGCTGTAGCTCTCCTGTAATTTAAATACCTTTATTTTCACTCAGCTGTAATTATTAAGTAGTAGCAGCACAGCATGCCTACCTGGCTCAGCCAAGCCATTGTTTTTTTAGCAGCAGAATTCATAATACTTCTACTTTGATAGTCTAAAACCTAAGAGCCTTGGATGAGATAAGTGTTGTAAAATCTTGTCTAGACGGTTGTTTATAATATATGGGCATTTAGTATAAATTTTATTACTTTCCTGTTACAATAGTGTCGCTACGTAAGTTCCTTGTCTGAAATACTGAATCCACAGGAAGGAAAGAAGAGAGCAGAAACAAAAGGGGTCCAGAGATGGGCAAGTGGAGTGCCTAGAAGCTTAAAGAAGTATCTGGAAAAACAGGCTGAAAACATTAGGATTATCATTGTTAAATGAAAATGAGATAAGAGCTACATAACAGATCAAACATACAGAAAGTGAGCCATGTCCTCTTCAGCCTCTCTCATAACAAAAGAAAAAAGTTCTGCCAGTGAAGTAGAAAGATAATATTTTAAAATGATTTAAGAAAATTCTTAGTATGAGTAACTGATTTGTGGAACTCTCTGCCAGAAGAACAACTGGGAAACCAAAAATGCTGCATTTCAAAATGAGTTAGTGTTATTTATGACAAGATACAACTAAATGGTTATAAAGCCCTGTGATTCTGATCCAAACTACTAACTAAAGGCTCAGGATATTTTTTTCCTTTAGGCAAATAATTAATTGCTTTCTAATTTCTTTGCCCCTTTTATTGACCAATACCGATAAATGTTACCGCACTGGATATCTTATCTGGTATGACAGTGTTCTGCTTCTCTATTGCGTTCCTTCTTACGTAACTGACTTCTCTATAATACAGTGATATCAATAGCATTTTCCTTTTTTAAAAACAGTCCCTTTCAAGCTCAGAGTTATTAGAAATCTCTCGAATGCAGGACTTTCATTGTGAAAGTGTTGCTTATAGAAAACTATTCTGATTATAGCTTTTTGTTGACAAAAAGCCAATGACTATTTTGAGTGCAAATACAATTCTTGTGCTAACATACGTAAGCGTAACAGATACTGTGAAGGAGCCACACTATAATAAAAGCAATAGCTATATTAACGGTTATGTAAAAGCAGCTGTTTCTAATGTTTAAGGATCTTCTTTACTGGCTTTTGAGCTTCTGGAAGTTTGGGGGCTATTGTTCATTTATTTTTTAAAAACCTTGAATTATAGACTACTCAGTTTTAATTGTGGTCAAAGTTATCAAATATTTAATCATGCTTTAGAAAGCTGTGTCCTGATGAAAAACGTGTAAAATAAAAACCTCACAGGTCCTTTTAGATCAGTTTTCAAGCTATGTTTATCAACGCTGGTCTGAGTCATGAGAATGAAAGACTAGCCTTGTAGTCAATCTATGGGGCACACAGCAAGGTATTTCAGCAAAAGAACCTCAGACAATTGATGTCTTCAGTTTCATGTTAAAGTATATATTTCATTCCCTGCCTGGGTTGGTTTTGTGTAAGGTCTGGGCTAAGTGCTTATTCCTAAGCAGGCTTGCTTACATGCTTTAATCCATTTTATGTCTCTATGCCATTTTTCTGTCCCAACTATTTAAACTCAGTTTTGTACACTAGGGATTGTCTCCTGATTAATATAATCGGTCTCTGATACCAGTTATCGGTACTAAGCACAACCATCACAATCATACTGGAAGCTGTCTCACAGCTTCTCACGGAATCAGCCTTTCAATTCTTCATCTCTCTACAAGGCCAAGCGATTTGTTGTCCTTAAAAAAATTCCAATTCCAATATGACTTTCCATATATCTGAGGCCAGCTAAACACAGTGGGACAGTTCAAAAACTCCTGGACTCAATGAGAGATTTTCTAGCAACTTTGAAATGCTCTGTATAAAATTACTTGGAAGTTGTGCAGCCTGCTTTAGGGCTGGTCTACTCCATGCCTTTCATCAAGGTCTCTTCAACTTTTCTCCCATCAATGAACTTCCTCCCAAAACTCTGCAAGTCCAGAATCTTCCCCTCTGGTGACCAGGATCACCCAGTTAGCCACTGGATGCAGAGTGCTGACTGAATTTCAGATCTGCTGCCCATATATCTACCAAGAACAAAGGAGGTCACAAATGTAAAATTCTTGGAAGGCGTCACCTTGGGAATAAATTTTGCAAAAATCCTCCTTGAGTAGCAAGTTTCCTTTAGCAAAGCTAGCTTGAGCTTGGGGATAATCCTCTTTCAACAAAAAAACCCAAATTTTTTGTAACCTGAATTCACAAAAATAAAGACCACATTTGAGTAGAAAAACAGAAGACACTGTATGGACATATTCTTTTTAGAACACCAGCTTTATTTTGCTGGTTCAGGTCTGACAGCTTTGCATTTCGTCACTTGATGTGGATAGGTTGAAACAACCTAAAATCGAGCCATGCACAAACTCGTGTAGAGTGACGAATCTTCCCAATCACTTGCCATCAATGACTGCAGTGCACTCACACTGCCTACAGAGCACCATAAGCACTCTTTCTAAGGGAAGCATAATGCTTATAATCGCAGCATAGTGAACTGTCAAGTCTTATTTCCCTTCTTTAATGGATTAGCAAATGGACTGATACTTTCTTTACAAGCATCTAACTTGTGAATTGATAATGTTTACTCTTGGCTATTATTTTTAAGGGAGCCTACTCTGGCCACAGTACAAACATCCCTTTTGCTGCAGGCTGCCCCTTTGTCTAACAAGCTGATACATGGAGCCTATTGACTGGTCCACTGCTTACACAGAGATGAGCTTCCCCAGATACAGAGCTCAAACTTTCACTAGTCTCCATTCAGGCTAAAAGTGGCCATGTTAAAAAAAGTTCAAAAAACTGGCAAACAGATCCAGAGTCCTAGAGAAATCAAAAATTGCTAGAGGAAATTTTCGTCTGGTGCAAACAAGCCTCTACTGGTACAGTGGGAAAGCATTGTCTTCCAGCATAGCTATCCCAGTGAGAGTCTTTAGAAGAGTAGCATTTCTACAGTAAACTGCCCTTCACACAATGAGCAAGCATCTTTTTGTGCACAGCCAAGGGGAAGATGGGAAGGTGCGACGTATATCCTATGACCTATACAGGATGGGTGCAGTGGGGCCTGCCCTTCCTGATGGCGGGCTGCTCTGGAAAGCAGAGAGAAAATGAGCTGCTCTATTTGAAAAGAAAAAAAAAAAAGAAGGAATAGAATCTTTCCAACTACCAGGAGAATGTCAATCCAGCTTGCGTCCTGGCCTCACATCTATAGAGCGCTGGGGAACCTGCTCTGCTCCAGCCTTAGGCAATATGGACCAGGCTGCTTTCAAAAGGTATGTGGCTGCAGAAGTAAGAAATGGGGGGTGAGAGCTAAGAGACACATTCAGTTCTATGTAAAGAAATGTGGCTTGTAAAGAAATGTGGCTCATAAAGAAGTGTTGCCTTCTCACTTGTTGGCCTAGATGAAATAAATTACCTTCTGCACAAAAAAAGACTTGTTTCCTACCAAAGGTGAGGTAGGTGCCACACACACAGCTTCTTCACACACAGCTGGAGAGGCACATGGAAGGAGCTAGCAGGACAAAAGAGACAGGGAGAGGTCTGCAGCACCCACAGGAGGGAACACAGCTATCCCAGAAATCCCAGCCTCTTCATGGCTGTTGGACAAAGGACCCTTCTCCCTTCTGCAAGGTGCTTCCTCTTTGCATCGAGAATTCTGTGAAACAAAACCCTGAGGAGTTCAGGAATTATATGCCCATCCCTTCATGAAGATGCCCATCCCTTCATGAAGAAAGGACTGGACAAGCCATTAAGCTAAAGAGCAACGTCACTGCAACAATTGCCAAATCCCTATCAATTCAATTTTTACAAGCGTTGATCATTGCAGCAGCGTATTTACTTAAACATAAGTAAAACAATGAGTTTAAAAATATTTAGCAATAACTTTCTCTTTATATTTTCTATTAAAAAAAGTTCTGAGGTAGATTTTTACTCTCATATATAACACATTGAACAAATGCATTCCAGTTTAACCAGCTAATACATATATACATTCAGAATCGTTCTGTTCTGAAAGTATGAAAGTTAAACTACCTAAATATTGAAAGCTTAGTTATGGAAGATGACTTGATGATGTGCATTATAGGCAAGCAGTAAAATAAACGTGTTTTGCCACAGCCTTAGGCACAGGGAGGCTCAGGGAAGCTAGCAAGAGAAGGAAAGTAAGAGATAAGATGGAGTGGTGAAAGGCAAAAGTTGGTATCAGTGAGATCTGGTGTTGAGTATGTCCCTTATATGTTACTTTGCAAATACAATGGACATGCAAAAACAGGCTGGAAAAAAATCCTCTGAGGGGAAAAATCTATAGCCTTATATGCCCCTCTCAAGTATCTTCTTTAGCAATCTTGCATTTGGTTTCAGTGTAATATGAACAGACCTATCTACTTACAAAAGCTCCCCTCTTCCCACCAGCCTTGTTTGTTATTTTATGTGTTTCTGCATCATTTGCAGAGTTTGCTTTGATCTACATTCCTCCTGGATGTGCGGTTTCCTTTTCGGCTACCAAAAGGAAAACTGTTTGGTTTGAGAATTTGCTTATTTTGAAGCTCCGCTGGCCCAAAATATCTATTTTTAATCCAAATGAGCACAGCTCAGTGCTTTCAGCTCTTCAGTGCTGGTTGCCTTCCTTTCAGGAAAAACCTCTTTGAAACAATAAGAAACCTCTTCATACTCTAATAAAATTGCCAAACTGTAATCCTAGCTGGCATGAATGAGAGCATTCTGTTTGCTACAGCTGAGTTTGAATATTTACACTCAGGTATAATTTGATCCTTGAATTGCTTTTATTTTAGCACCATCCTGAAATGGTCAATATTTTGTTCCACATCTAACACCCAACAACATATACCATGCTGCTCTAAAATACAATCAGAACAGATAATTATGAATTTCTCTCAATATTTCTCTATTACAGACTCAATCTGTCTTCCACTGATGGCAGAATTCTTGCTGCCTCCAAGGATTGGCTGGGCTTTGGTGCATTTGTAATATGACTGTAAATCCTTCTGCATACAATATGTGATGTTGAATGTAAAGTCTGAGCCATTTTAATCCTTCCTCCTTCTCTAATAAACATCACAATGCCACCACACTAGGAATAGTCCATAGACAAAACACAGTTCATAAATAACAGGTAAACAATCTTCAAATGAGAAGAGAAGACAGGATACATCCTTGGAATGACTCTTTGACTGGGAAACAGGAAATATTCTTCAAGGACCTTGCAGGAATAGTCCCTTAGGACAATTAGAGATTAGATCTTCTCTTCTATGGGGTTAGGCTACAGGAGTTAACTTGGGAAACAATTCAGATAAACAAAGCGCTAGCAAGAGGAAGGGCACTGTTAGATTCTGCTTCTATGTCTTTACTAGACATGGGCCTTCATGCCAAACTCCACATTAAGAACTTAGTTTCAAATGGTAACAGAGCATTAACTGACATCACCAGTATTGGATAGGAGCCCTATGATTCTGGAGACTAATTAACTATTGTGAGAGTATTCTTAATGAGACAGCCTAGAATTAGAGTATCCTGATCCACTGACTGGAAGTAAGGGCAAATGTGCTTAGTATCCCTCAGCAAATACACAACTCCTTCTACAAGAGCAAGTGCAGAAGCTTGGAGATTTATGCTCTTTTCACCTGCAGCCTAGTGTACTATATGCAGTCAAAGGCAGACATGCTCTCTATGAATAATTTTTGTTTTAAGAAAAAATTGATGAGGGAAATTTGTATTCAAGTGCACGTGCGCACACAGACACCGCTACATGTAGAGCTGCATAAGTGGTGGGGGAAACAGTGTTTCTACTTTGCAAGAAGAAAAACATTCCTCATAAAAACACAGCTATGCCCACTTTACCAGAGTAAATATTAAGAAAACGGTTATCAAGGATGAGTAACTGAAATGTCTAAGAATAGCTCCCCTTTTTCATACAGATAGATATGAGGAGAAAAAAAGCAAATACATGGAGCAATGTATATGCCCACACTTGTAAGCCTATATGAATTATGAAGAAGCTTTGCTGGAAGAGGAGACACATATATAGAAGATCCGAACATCTAAGCTGCTCTGTATCCAATCTAAAATTAAGAAAATGGAAGTTGTTTCCTGCTAAGTGTATCTGGATCAGGCTATTGCAGATTCTAATGTAAAACATAGTGGTTTTCTGTACGCGCTCTTTTGAAACACATTTCTCTGTATGTATATAAGACTTTAATAATAAGGATACATTAGAACATAGTGATGGCACTCTGTGTGGTTCGTTCAGTGAAGCCAGGTTCCCCATCTCAGAAAGTGAGATTAAAATATTACAGAAGAGAATTAGTACTTGAGGCACCCAAATAGTAAAGCCAGTGGATGATCCAGGGAAACACCTGGTTTCTTTTTTCTAGATTTAAATTTTCTAGAAACATATAGAAATTGTAAATCTCAGATAAATAAGCTAAAAGCAGGAAACACTACACGTCCCAGCTGGCAATGCATTACAAAAGCAGCACACCAGGGTTACCCCAAAGCAGACCCCTAAGAGCAGTGTCTGTCCTGCTGCCTGCACCGCAGTGCCTCAGCTGCGCTGCCTGCCATCTTCTGCATTGTCAGTACCACAGCTTGCATCGTTAAGACTTGAAACTGATCCACTTCAGTGATTAGGCTGATCCAAGGACACGGACAGAAGAGCAGGATTTAATGGGCAGGCGGGCAGGAAAAGTCTTTTAACACTTTAGAAAACATTGACTTGGTGGAAGGAATTGGCTAGCTCAAGGGATTAGTAATGAGATACTGAGCCCCTTAGCTCTAGGTCACCACGCTGAATCTGGTCCAGGTCAGTAGAAATCAAAAGCTGTTGCTATTCGGTGGCCTTCAGGAAGTCAGTTGGTGGTCCTACCCCAGCTACTACTGGCAAAATATCTGTACTGTCATTACCGACAACAGTTGGCAGCACTTACAGGAAAGGTTTTGGACTGGCACGGTACAGGAAAGCCTGAGCAGCCAGCAAACGCACTAGGCTGGAACTCAAGAAAAACGAGAAAAAAAAGCTCCCTGATCATCTACAGACTTCCAGTGTGACTTGGGGCACAAGATGGAGGACCCTGTTCAAGAAAACTTTGTTTCCTCACTGCTATGGACTTCACAAGGCATTTGTGGCCTAAATGTCTCTGCAGGGCACAGCAATTGCTGAATTTCAGATCCCCACCTTTAAAAAGGGAGTAGCTAGCTCACAGGGTTGCTGCTGGGAGATCCACAGTAAAGGGGTGATTAGATACAAAAGCTAAACAAGGAACCAAGATGGGTGAGCAAAATCTTTTGACCTAAAATCAGGTCCCCTAACTTCAAAGCAAGGCATTTGCTGAGTATGCACAAGGTTCCCATTTGCAAAGCTCTGTGTTTAATGTGCTTAAAAAGAACAAATTCCCCTTATAGCAAAAAGTACCCCAAAAAAACCCCACATTTCCACTGTTGCCCAGCAGAGCAGCATCAAAGAATCCAGCTGCTCCCAGCTTTTATCTCACCTAGGGTGAAATTCTAATGTCTGTGTTGTGCAGGAGGTCAAATAGATTATCATAATAGTCCTTTCTGGCCTTAAAAACTATGAAATTGGAGAGTGAATCACAAGATATCAGTCACTATTGAAAGCAGGATGGTAGGCGGCATAGCTCAGTGATAGGGTGTGATATGGCAGAGTAAATCCGACGTTCTTAGGTCGTGTGAAGCTGGGAAACTAACATTTTGCCTTCTTTGTTGCCCCTTTGGGACACTGAGAGAGATGCAGGTTATTATAATAATAAGCCCAGTCCACTCTCCATGCAGCCTAAGAATATTGCCTCTTACGGGAGTGAGTGCGTGAAGGATTGAGAAACAGTAGTTATTTTCAAACTGGATTAAGTCTTTCAAAAGCTAATAGGTTTCCAATGAGCTGTGGTGTTGCTGCTGCAGCTGCTCTAATTTGAGAATAAAAGAATGCAGGCTTTGTGCCTAGGGACCTGTTATTGATCTGAGCAAGGAGGATGGGAAGGAAGGGGGTAGAAGAGGGTTATCCTCCTTTCAGCTGGGGTGGGGGCGTTCTTTTCAAAGTCACATTATCTGCTAGTAACAACAAAGCCTAACCCCATGACATGCTGCTCTATACAGGATTGCACTTGTTGAGAACTAAAAGCATTAGAGAAAAAAACCTCCTCTGGCAACCTTGCGCAGCTAACTTCATTGAAGGCCCACGAGACTCAACAGATGGGTCTCGGGACTCCCTCATTAGGAAACGCGCCTGTCCCTTTGCATCTGGTGCCCCGCTCTGCTCTGTGCCACGCACTCATTAGCATTGCAGGCTTACAGATTCCTTAGCACGTGCTTCCAATAAATATTGGAAAGAAAGGAGGGGAGAGAAGCCACTGCTTGGAGCAGCAAGATGAGGGGTCACCCACTAGGCTGGGAAATCCTTCTACACACACACACACACTGCCCTGCAGCCCCAGAGGAGGGAGGACAATAAAAGGCAGCCAACCACAAATGTGCATTTAAAGGGACAGGTGTGGAATTGCTTCTATTCAAGTTGTGGCAGATCCTCATTCGTTCCCCTCTGCCACAGTAAATAAAAATCATCATTATATATATAAAACCCCCAACAATTCAGGGCAACACACAGATTGTGGATCTGCGAGAGTCTGTCACCCTTTTCAGACATAAAGCGGATGCACGCTGAGTAATGCCATTACCTTCAAAGAAATTAATTGGTTTTAAGGGTCCAGTTCTACAGCCAGGCTCTTTTTCTTTCAGGTCTTCACCAAGCATGTCTTACTGCCACAGTGCCACAAATTGGGGATGTCCTTCATCACACTTGGAGTGGTCCATGACTCAGGGCCGAGATCAGGAGCAGGTGAAAGGAAAATCATCTCCCATGTATTTGAAAACGTGAGACAGAACAGCTGACAGGGAGGCAGGAATGTAAAACCTTCCAGGTACTGTGGAAAGAGCAAAGAAAAACCTTTAATCAGAGAGGCAGGGTGACAGGGCAATGTATCTTGCTCATACTCCCAAGAATAAAGCCTTTGATTTGCCATCTCTCCATGATGTCCCTAGCCTATTCTTATTCCACTCCTTCTCATTCACTCGTTTCCACTATCCTGCTAGTAGTTGCAGGCACTTTGATCACAGCTAACTCCGGAGTGGGACTGGGAGAAGCTCAAGTGATTAACTGCTGAAATTGATATGGACCTTGTTCGAAATGCAGTGTTTCAACACCAAAATTCCCAAATCAGACTCTTCCGAATGCTGCTGGCTCTAAGATACAGTCCTGTCATATCTCTTACTGCATGATCAGTGACAGAAAAACCCTCAACGCACATACAGGTAACATCTGCATGCCAGTGGTACTGTTGTAACATGCAGAATGGTCAAGGGTTTTTTTTAATTCCTGTGTAAAGGATGGATACAGAGAAAGCCATTTTTAGCCCCTTTGCCTAGGATCTTCTCTTTATCTGTACCACCAAGGATGCTAGCCACCCTCTGGGGCCTGTGCTTTATCTAAAAGTATTTAGCTGATACCAAAAGGTTCCTTCTGCCAGGGAGCAGGCAGTGCCAAGGGACCAGATAAACACAGGCCATTGTGCCACTCTACCTAGTCCTAACTCCCTGGAGAAACGTTTCCCCTGTAGATTAGCAGGGTCACTCCCACCCACCCAACTTTGAGGCTCAACTCACCGGCCATTCCAGCAAGTTACTTAAGCGCATTCCTAACTTTAAGTTTTGCGTTCCTTGATTTAGGCACATTTATATTTTGGGCTGAATCTGGATTTTAGTAATCCTAACTCCTCTAAATGCTTCTTCTTCATGCCAAATGAAGCAACTCGCCTTATATCCCCCATGCAGGACTAAGTAAACTCAAGGCCCAGAATATTAAATCAGCCATGGAATAATGGCAGGCAATGGCAAGAAGTCATATACACCCAAATTTGAATTTGCTAATTGCAGCCCTCTTCTTTTTAGTCATTTCCTTAGCTAAATGACACCCCTGTATTCTTCAGTCTTGCATCCTTAGGATCATTTGTGATTGAGAACGTATTGAACACATACTATCATATGCATTTAATAATGAAGAGAAAACAATCTACATGAAAAGAAAACTTCAGACATTTTGATGCATTCATAACAAGAAAATGAAACTTGATCTAAGCACTTACTCAATAAAATTGGCTAAAAGAAGCAGAAAACTAGTAACTTAAAAGCATCCGTTGTTTATTGGAGAGAGGGCTCAGCCTACGTTTCAGTGCAGCCTTTTCTATGACTGACAAGAATAGCTGAGGTTACTGCTTATCAAATGAAAGTGTCATCTTGTCCATGACAGACGTGCCAGCACTGCTCAGTGTCATAGTCTTTGCACCTACTGGAAGCTACTCTAGCTTGATAAGCTGTACCCCTACTCAGACCTAAAACTGTAGTCTCAGCTCTCCCCCGTTTTTAGAAAGCAGGGATTTGAGATCAAATCACTGGTGCACAGGAATCCCACCACTGGGAAGATAACTGAAGGACAAAGCAATTGGGTTCACAGGTTAACGTGGAGGCATCCGATTCTTGAAGGGTTAGCAGAGAAACAACCAGAAAGCAGGTTTTATATGCATATTGATAAAGAAAACTGAAGGAGAAACAGTACTATTCTCTGTAATGGAGCAAGGTCTCAATTTTCAGCTGTGACAGAAAGCAATAATGTTATGGATTCAGTTAATTATAGCTGGATAAAACTTAAAAGCTCTACAATAGACTTCTTTTTTGGCTCTACAACTTTTAACTCATTCAGAGACTTTACTGGTTCTCCCTAAAGTCATTTCTGAGTACCCCACAGTCTTTATTTTTTATTGTTTCCAGTGTATCCCCTGAATTAGATTTAGTGTCTCATTTTAATTCCAGGGAGCTAAGGTACAGAAAAACTGACGTGGGAATTTCAAAGTCACAAAACACACACGCACAATATACACATCGGGGCTTTGAAATTTTAATTCTCTTAAGCAACACGCTCCAGGGAAAGAGGAAAGTAAGTGCTTGTAGCAGCAAACTGGATTTGGGTCTCTGGTCACTAGAGCATCTTCTTCGCCAAAATCTTTTGTCACATTTGGAAAGCTTGCCTAGACATACAGCTTTAAGAAATTGCCTGACTCTGAAGAACCGAAACTTTTATGGAAGTAGGCATGCACTGCTCAGTGTTTGGTAAACTGTGCTCCTTTCTCCTCTGCCACTTGCTCAACTTTCTCATCGGAGGTATTTTTCTCTCCTGATCCATTTGTGAAATAGTCTAACATGGGGTGTGGCCTCCCCACAAAACGCTTTCTAATTAGTTTCTAAACATTAAATGATTATGGAAGTGCAATTCCCATTCCACTCAGGTGATGAAAAGCTTTACAGGAGTTCAGTCTCACTTTGTAATTAGAGAAATTAGCTTTCTAAGTTTAGATCACTCAACTGTGCAAATGGGTTCATCTGCTGGAATGTGTTGCTCTGAAATGTGTGTCAGCCAAGCAGCACGGCACAGTCCCTATCTCTGCCTCCGCGACACTCACCCAAGTGGGGAGGTCAGTTCCAGCACAGCAAGAGGAAAATAAAGTGTTATGGGTGTATTATAGGAAAGGCCTTATCTAAAAGCTCACTCATCCGTGATTGACTGTAGTGATATGTTCTTCTCCGTGCAATAGGGAAGCTTAACTCCTAGATAAAGGATTATCCAAGTGGTTGAAATTTTCACTCTCACTCAGTTTGCCCAGAATTATATCTAAAACTGCAGCAAATGAATTTCAGAGGGTGGCTAATTTAGAGAAGCAAAACTACTTTTATAAAAATCTACAGGGAAACAAAGGGCTCCTCTAGCCTCTTCATTTGCTGTGAAATGAGGCCATCAAGCTTTATCAATTCTCTATGACTACAGATTCCACATTTCAACCGATCCTTTTCCGGTAGCCCTTTCTACCGGTTTATTGAAGGCTGATGTAGGATGAGGCCCCCACGATTATGAAACCGTCTTGATCTGCATGACAGTAGTAAACAGAAGTTTAGTCACTGACTTGAAAATGAGATGGATCGGGTCCCTGAACGAAGAATTTTTCCAGGGGCGCCATTCCAAGCTTACCTTCAGGTATCACAAATCTAAGGAAATCCTGTGGGATTGTTCACAGCCATGATTCAATGAGTCACTGAGCTTTAAAAGGAAATTACAACTTTCCTAACACAAAGAATTGGCTTCACGACACCTGACCCTCATAAGTCAGACGCGCTCTCTAAAGGCTGTGATCCTCGTCCCACCAAAGTCCTGGGCATTCTCCCAGTGGCTTCAACAAAGATCTAACTCTATATTAGGGAACTGATTCAGGCCTGAAGCAAAGTACTGTCTGTAACACTGGACCTTGGCACATTAGATGTTTATAACGGCTTCTAATGTGGATGTAATCTAATTATGTCAGAATAGGAAGATTAGCAGGAAGTAACTTTACGCAGTGTAAAAAGCTGAGTGCCAGACATTGAAAAGTTCTTCACTGGCCTCAAAGACAGACATATCAGCTCTGCACCTCATGAGACAGGGACATTGCAGCAGGAATTTTACATGCACCAGTCTCGGACTACTCAAAGCAACTACAATTCAGGCCCCCTGTACAGACGCAGCAATTTGTACATTGCTGTATATGCAGTGAAATGGACATCTTAAAAACATCCCCAAGCTGCATAATGCACCATGCTCAATTGGTTTTCAGTGCTGCTGTGCGGTGGTTAAAGTTCTGGCCTTGAGAGCTCAGTGAAGAAAAGCAGGAGATAGGACTTTAAGGGTGAAATTCTGGCCTTAATAAGTTAAGGGCATTTTGCTACTGACTTCCGTGAGGTCAAAATTTCTTTCAGGGCTGCGAGGGAGAGGGTTTGCAATGCGCTTCTGCACATGACTCGGACTCTGCCTTGGTTTACCTATCAGTAATACTTTGCGTCTCAAGACATTGGGAGGCTTAATCCATTAGTGCTTGCAAAGCATTTTAAGTTGTTGGACAAGTAATTCTGTTTAAAGGCAGCTACACTGCTGAGTCACAAGCAGTGTGGGAACCAGGACTCTGAATTTCCTAAGCACTGGAGTCAAACAGGTGGAGTAACCTTTTGCAGAAAGGCCAACTCCAGACCTGCCCTAAAGGTACGGAGCGTACCAGCAGGCATCAGGGTATTTAAAGGCCCAGAGGAGCACATGTGTGGCACTTGTGAATGAGTAACATTTAAATAGGCTGCGGAAGCTAACCAACACCCACTGAAAAAAAGAAGAGAGGCACTGGTTCTCATATCACCAAACTGCAGCCGCTTTGTGGATAAAACACAATGAAGGTTTACCAGCCTAAGAAAAGTTAATGACTCCAAGTAAGGAACAACCGATACTGTTAGGACTTCTGGGTTGAACGAGGCTGGAAGGAGTATTCGGCAACTGTGTACCTCACAGGAGTGCCAAAATTGCTGGTATGTAATCGAAGTTTTGAACTCACAAATGGGAAGCAATCTGCAGGAGTCTGATGAAAGTATGAGCATGGTTCTAGTGTTAGGAGCACAAGTACTGTCAGCTTCACAGCCTTAGACACTCTGTAACAGGATGGACCTTACCACAGCCAAGAACAAGCATGCAGTTTGATTTTGCCATAGGAAATGAAAACAAAGGAGATAAAATTAGGTCAGAAATCTTGTTTTCCTCTATATCACTGACTCTGGTGTATAAAATAGACATTCACACATCTACTGTGTTAGATCAGGGTGGAATAGGAGATAGGAACATAAGAATAGCCGTTCTGGGTCAGACCAAATGTCATGTAGGCCAGGTTCCTGTCTCCAGCGCCTCAGGAAGAAAGGGACAGTGATGCAGTGACAGTTCCCAGCACGCTTGCCCAACTTCCAGATCAGCGGCTCAGAGACTTCCCAAACCAGACAGAAAGTTAGTGATTTTTTTTTTTTTCATTCAATGCCCTTTGATTCATGGCTTTTTCTCTGGGAGCTTGTCTGAACACTTTTTGCTACTGTGCAAACTGTTGGGCTTCTCAGTGTCCTGTGGCAAGGAGTCCCACAGGTAACCACCTGGCTACGTGCCTCCGGACCCTGCCCCTGAAAGGATGTGTCTGACAAACCCCAGCACTCACTTGGAAGTTGGGCAGCCGGGACGTGCGTCTCCAGCACCGGGAGCAGGTGAGCCTGACGGAGCCTCTGCACCCAGGCAGCGCTGTCTTCCCTGGACTAATCAGCCTGGAGCTGTAGCTGAGGGATGCACCCCACTTCCAGCTCTTTCCCTCTGGAACCACGGGAGATCCTTCGCGGTGCGGCCTCGCGTTAAGAAGGGGACAACTTGGTGACTACCTCCTCCGCTTCCCCTCAGGAGAGCCGCTGGCCAGAGCAGCGGCCACTACCTCAAAGACCGGGCCGCCCGTCCTTCCTTTCACCTCAGAGAGCGAAAACCCGCTCCTGGGGAGCGCCGTCACCTCAGCAGCCCCGCCGCCCCCTCAACGGTCCCTCAACGGTCCCTCAACGGTCGCGCCACGAGCGCGCGCGCGCCCCCCGCCCCGTAACGGCTGCGCTGCCTCAGGTAACGCGAGGCGGGAAGGCGGGCGGCTGCCGCCGGCCGAGGGCAGGGGAAGTTTTCACTGCAAAAGCGACCCCAAAGGCTTCATTTTTCCTTCAACCAGCCCCGAGGAGGCGAGGAGGAAAGGGCTGCGACTCCCGCTCCGCTCCCGGGCAGGGAGGAGCCGCACGTCCCCTCAGCGAGCGGCGGGCGGGAAAAGCCCTCTCCTCCGCGCGGCGCTGCCTCAGCCGCGGGCGCCGCCGAGGGAACGCGCCCGCCCGCCGTTCCCAGGCCGCCTCAGCGAGGCCGCAGCAGGGTGCTGCTCCAGGTAGCCCGGGAGGCACCTGCGGAGCGGGACTTCCCGGGGGAGGCGGGGCGGCGCAGAAGGTTGCGACCCTCGGGGCGGCCTGGGGCCGGGGCCCGCCACCTCCCTCAGGAGGAGCAGCCGCCGCCCGCGGTTCGCTCCCGCCCGCGGCCAGCTAGCCCTCCTCTCTGCGCCCTCCTCTCTGCACCCTCTTCTCCGCCTCCTCCTCCTCTCCTCCCAGTACCTGCCTTCCCCTACTCCTACCATTTCTCTCCTTCCCCCCTTCTCCTCCTTCCCCCGCCTCCTTCCTCCCTCATGCATATGGATGGACGCATGCGCGGGCGGGCGGCCTCCCCGCCTGCTGCCGTGGGCTAGATGAAGCCGAGCGGCGGCGGGGCTCCCAGACGGGCGGCCGGCTCCCGGGCGGTGTGTGTGCTGCATGTGCGTGTGTGTGCGCGTGTGTGTGTGTGTGCGCGTGTGTGTCTCGGGGGGGCGGGGGGCTCGCCGCGCCTCCACCGCGCGGTGGCCGGCGACCTGAAAGAAATAAAAGGATCGGGATAATAATCGCAATAATAAAAAAAAAAAAAAGAGAGAAAAGAAAAGGGAAAGAAAAGAGGGAGGCGAGAGAATAAGGAGAATAAAAGGAGGCTGGGCTGCTTTGCATTGAAGACCGGGGCGCTATTGAAAGCGCTTGAAAAGCGGCGTTGTTCGGCGCGGGTGCGCGCCGCGGCCGGCGCGGTATATTAGAGCGGGGCGGCGGCGGCGGCGGGCAGCAGCGGCGGCGCCTCCTCCTCCCCTCCTGGCCCTCCCCGTCCCGTCCCGGAGCGAGCGGCGGCGGCGGCCTGCAGGCGGGCGGGCGGGCAGCGCGGCGGCGGCGGCGGCGGCGGCATGCGTGCGCCCCGGCGGGCAGCCGCGGCGGCGTGCTCCCTCGTCCTCCTCCTGGTCCTGCTGGGGCTGCGGGCAAAGGTACGTACCTGGGCACCGCGCGTCCTCGCGGGCTGCAGCCCTTCGCGGGAGGGGAGGGAGGGAGGGAGAGGGGAAACTTCAGGGAGCTGGAATTGGTCTCTCGAGTCCGCCGCGCAGAGCGGATTGCAGTAATTTTGCCGCTTTTCTGCGAAACGCGGCTCCCGCAGTGATTGCGGTAGATGGCTTTTAAAAAACCCAAACCTTTAGTGGTGCACAAGGCGCTTTTGCAAAGCTCCTCCAGCGAGAATGGTGTTGCTGCTAACTTTTCTGCGGAGATGGCAAACGCAGAAGTCCTCCTTGCAGCAAGACTTAATTCTCCGGGAATAAAAAATGCAATTATATAAACCGCTGCTTTTTTTTTTTTTGAAATTACTTTTTTTTTCCTTTTTTCTTTTTTTTCTTTTTTTTTTTTTTTTTTTAAACCAGGGCTAATTGCAGTACTCTTGGGGTGACTAATGAGCAAGGTCTGAATCTCAGCTGGGCAGCCTTGAGCGGGGAGGCTATTTTCCTCGTCTAAGTTGCACCTCGGAGAAGGCAGATGGATTGCTTTTCCAGGGTGCTTTAGCTATATCATTTTGTTGGGTTTGCCCTTGCCTGTGCGGTCTTGGTTTGGTCTAGTTTTATTTCCTAACGATGTAGAAGCCTTCCTCACGCACACAGTGTTTTTTGGAGTTGGCACTTAACGTTCTTTTTTAGCATTAATGGCACTGTTTGGTTGGGGTGATTTATGAGCCTTTCTCATGGATGTCTGATAGAGAAAAGCTTGGAGGGGTTGCTTTTCTTTTTTCTTTTAATATTATGCTTGTGCTTCTTGAAAGCACACTTAAAATTACTTTCTCCTGTCTGCAGAGTTGTTGTAGATTGCATTTGGGAAAAAAGTGAGGTAACTGTCTGTTTCTTGTTTCTTGTTTTTTTTTTTTTTGTTTTCTCCTCCGGTTCTTTCTTGGGATTAACAGGTGACTTTAGCGTCAGGACAGTTTGAGTTGGAGATCTTATCCATGCAAAATGTGAATGGTGAACTGCAAAATGGAAATTGCTGTGATGGCACCCGAAACCCAGGAGATAGAAAATGCACCAGAGACGAGTGTGATACCTATTTTAAAGTTTGCCTGAAGGAGTATCAATCGCGGGTCACTGCTGGCGGTCCTTGCAGCTTTGGATCCAAATCCACTCCCGTCATCGGAGGAAATACCTTCAATTTAAAGTACAGCCGGAATAATGAGAAGAACCGGATTGTTATCCCTTTCAGCTTCGCCTGGCCGGTGAGTGCGTGGCCTGCTCTGGCTCTGCCTCTGTTGGACAGTCCTGTTTGAGATGGCCATAGTGAGCTGAGCTTTAACTTGTCGCACAGGGGGAGAAGGACCAGGATTGGGGAGGGAGCAGGCATCTTGGCAAGAGCGTCGGCAATCCGCAGCACAGAAATGAGTAAAATGTGGTGGTGTTTTTGTTTTTGTTCCCTGGGGCTCACAATGCACAGCCTGTTAAATTTGAAAGTCAGATGTGCAGTGAGGGGGATCTAAATGGGTCAGGGAAGCAAACCCAGTATCTCTGCACTTTACAGCATGAATAAGTCTCTTGAGACTTAGAAGGTCAGAAGTTCATTTTTTTTCTTTTTTTTTTTCTTTTTTTTTTTTTTTTCTCCCCAACTAGTGAAGTCTTGGGTTTAAGCCAAAAGAGCAGTGGGTTAGGGGCTGTAGAGGGATCCCGTGTGAAAAGTGTGTGTCATAGCTGGCCTCCTTCCCTGGAGCGTGTTTGGGAAGGCTTCCTGCTTCTCCCAAGGGGAAGTCTCACTGCACTGCTTGGTGTTGATGGGAGCTGCTGTTGCTGCTCTCGGTGAACTAGTTGCCAGCTTCCCTGGGAAGCTTGCTATGTTTTGAGGTACTTGTGGACTCTAAAAGCTAAAATCTGACAAAAACCTGGCCTTAGCTTTTGGTCCATTTCACCCACTCTTCCCCACAGCACACCTTTTCCTGGCTGCTTGCCTCTGCGGTCCATAGATTCTGGCTTCCCTCTAGTTGTGCGCAAAACTCGATGGCTCAAGGAGGTGGGGCTTTCCCAGCGTTACCCACTCTAGCAAATACTGGTCAGCCTTGTAGAGCAGTGAGATGGAGGATGGGTGACACCTTCATTAGCTAAAGCATGCTTTGTTGTTGTCATGTCAAGAACACTCGCTTAGACTTCAGTGCTGCTTGTTTCTTCTGGGGTACTCAAGAGGGTTGAAGCTTTGATATGGGCAGCTCTGCAGAGGAGTCCTCTACTTGCTGCACAGAAACTGAGGACCATCTTTCCAAAACAGCCATCACCCAGGACAGACCCACAGATGCAGGCTCCAGGGCCATAGGATTTCTGGACATAGAAGACTGCCATGGCCTTGGATGGCAGGTGGTACTTTGTTTTGTGCCCAGCAGCGCGGCAGGCAGGCAAGCAAAAACTGAGGGTGACTGATCTGGGGGGCTCTTATGCACACACAACAGTCTGTCTTTCGAGGTGGCTCTCTGGGATGCTATGGTATGAAAGCTGAAAACTCCCGAATTTATGCTCCTAAAACTTGTATTTAGAGATCACCTAGGAAACAAAACTGTTTTTCCCCCCTCCCCTTCCCAAAGGCGCTGAGCAGACAATTTCCCACCGACTGCCTTGGGATATGTTGATGCTCAGCAGTTTTGAAAATCCAGTCAACCTAACCTAGATGCCTAAGGTCATTTTTGTGAGAGGAGGAGGACTCTTACGTGCACGCAGGGGAGGGGTGAGTCTTGTTTCCTATCCTCTGTCACTATCACTGCTGGCGAGGTGGAAGCATGCGTAGACTTTCCGCTCCCTCCAAAGCTTGGCCCTTCCTAGTCAGATAAGGACTGGTTGCTGGGAGGGCCTGGACTTTTTTGGGGGAAAGCCCGCCCCAAAAGCATTCCTTCTTCTGTGGTAGTGTAGACACCCACTTTGTAGTCGTACGGCCAAGTGCTGCAGGCGGCCATGTGTTCTTGAAATGTCCTGTGCTGCCTCCTACCTGCCTCCTCTGTCAGTTGTGACTTCTGGAGTATTGAGGGCTGGAGAGGCACAAGGGTGAAATCAAGTCTGCATTTTTAAGGAGATAGTATTACAAAGTACAATAGCAGAGTAAACAAAAGTATTTTCTGTTGGAAGTACAAGTCCTTCCTTTCTTTCTTACTCTTTTCTTTCTTTTTCTTTCTAACATGAAATGAGATAAAACTGTTATCAAATATGCCATCAAAGGGATAAAGGGCTCTGTAAAACTCTGAGGTATTTGAAGCTCTGCCAATGGCTGCAGCGCTTGTGTTGCAGATTTTGACTTTTTTCAGAAAAGTCAGGTTCATCAAGGATTTTTTTTTTAACTAGCCCCTTACCCTGCTCCCAGTAATTTGAGTGCCTTGAATCTGAACATACATAAAAATGATGTGAAAACTGAACATGTTCCTTTTAACAACCCCTCTCTTCATAGAGTTGGGAAGGGAAATCTGTGTGTAGAGGGTGGGTTTGCGGGGGTGGGGACCCTGGGAGAAGTTTCTTAAGCTTGCCTATATCTTAGTAAAAGAAATGCTTCTATTGTCCTGCTGAATCTAATTGAGTACCGGAATCCTAGAGCAGCAGCAGCAAAGCTCCACTGCAGCCTTAGAAATGTGTAAAACTCGACAACTTCAGACACTCTGGTTCCTAAGACTGGAATTTTTGGAATAAACTCTTGCGTATTCCCATACAGAAATGCACTTTTTGAGATTGTGGTGATAGTCTGTTTGCAATTATCAAGGCTGCCTCCCAGCTTTAACTTCATAGGACACAGCTTTTATGCTAGCCATTGTGACTTTCAAATGGCATTTGAACAAAAGAATATCTAATGTGGCAAAGCTCTTATTTGTACTAAAATTGTGTACACAAATCATTTTAGGCATTTTGAAAGTTCTACAGATAAAGTAGTAAACTTAATTAGTCAATTCAAATCTGATGTCGAAATTTCAGAACTTAAAAAAAAATCTCTTTAGATGGGTGAATACTGTTGGCTTTTGTAAAAGCTTGAGACTAGCATTCCATTTACCAATATGGCTAATCATGAGAGTTGTCTTTGAATACATCCACCTGAAAATTACAGTAAAGGTAATAGGAGCTAGACTGAAATGTTAATCATATTGCACTTGAAAATTCATACTCATCTCTGAATATGTATTGTTTGTGTTCTACTGTCTGAGGGAGGCTTTTCTTGGATGTTCCAGCTTGAGTCAGTAACATTAAGAAGTCGTGTTGCCTTGATTACTTTTAAAACAAAATTTAAAAAAAAAAGTATCTTCCCATGTCAAGCTGCCCCCTTATGCCATATGTGAAAAATAGTTATATTCCATTAGAGGTGTTTATCCATCATGCAAGAGAGGAAGAAAAGAGAATGGGGTGCTTTAAATGTATTGTTAGATTTGACTTGTAGTCGTAATGTAGATTTGAAGTGTCAGAGTCTTATTAATAACTTATGCGGTTTGCTCTTGTCAGTTTTGATATGCACCCCTGTGAGTAATGGGTGTGGAGATGGTGGGCTGTAAATTAATTTAAGTGATGGGAGGTTTGAGTAAGTTGCTAGGAAACAGGGCAGCAGACCAGCATAAAGGAACTAGAGTGCATCAGAAAGCTGCCCCTGCAGTAGCTAGCAATTCTTCAGTAAATTGAAACAATAATAATAATAATGATGATGATTAAAAAAAAATACACGTAGTCTTGCTTCTTGTATTCATTTTGAGATGAGTGACTTTCTTGACAGGCAAACTTGGCTTATGAAGCCATATAGAAAAGTATGGAACAAAAGAATTTCCATGTCCCACTTGTCAAAGTCTGTCTCAACAAGTTTTGTTTCATGGTAGACACATGCTCTTCACGGACATAAATCAAATCTCTTGCCTTTCTTAAAGAATCCAGAGTGTGATGTGTGGTATACCTTAAGGGAGCTGTGCATGAATTAACTAAGCAAAGCTTAGCACTAAAGTTTGCTTTTATGTAAAGAAAGATCTTTTGGGGGTTTGGCGAGACTGTGAGTAAGAAGGAGGTCAAACTTGGCAATTCCTTTGGTATGCATAGCTCCAATTTCAAACGGCTTGTTTATCCTGAAATTATGATCCTTGTAATTATTTAATATTGGGGCCAATTGCACCAACACACCAGGAAACTACTGAGGTGGAAAAAAACCCTCCAGCATCTAAATGAATTTAGCATAAAATACAATTAAAGAGAGTTTTGAACATCTTATATCAACCTTACTCTAAAAAATAGAATAGTCAGCCTTTCCTTTTTTTAATGACAAATCTTACTGCTACTGGTTCCTGAAGACATAAAATACGTTTTCTGGGTAGGTATTGTTTTTTCTGGCTAGAATGAGATAATGAAAGAGCTTTAGTGTTTTTTAAGCTTCGTGAACTTTTTCCCCTGGTCTTGACACAGAGAGGCTTCCAAAACACTGATCTGCAGCTGGTATTAAAGTAACAGTCTTTTGAATCCAAGAGAAAAAAATCACTTCATTCAAGTGCCTTTTTTTTTTTTAAAAAAAAATCAAAACAAAACAGTAGGTCACAGTCATAAAACTAAAGCTTGTTTTTTGATTTTGTTTTCCCTCCCTCTAGTTAACTTTTTGAAAACTTGTAGAAGCAAATGATAGATATTGTTCAAGCCTTTTTTAAAGAATGTGTGATAAGTCATCTTGGAGCATGGGCTGATGAGAAGAAATTTTTATAACAACAAAATGCGTATTAATCAAATCCACACTGTGTCATTTATTGTTGACTAATAATTTAAGAACAAATCTTCAGCACTCAAAGTGGAATGTTTTGCCTAGGATTACTATCCAAAACGGAGCTGAGAGTATTAAGTGACATCTGAAGCATAATTAGCATCCACAAGGCTGTTTTTTCCCAGGACTGCAGAGAAGTGATGCATCTGTTTGGAGGTTTTGGGCTTCTTACATGTTCTTAAGAGTTATTTATGTTCCAGTCAGTTCAGAACTTCATCTTCCTGGTAAATCCATTTGACTATATTACCATAATATGTCTAAAAATAAATCCTCATCCTGCCTGCTCCCAGAATTTTTGTTCTTGTTATATTAAAGGCCTGCTCCAGTTTAACTTCAGTGGCAGCTGGATTGGGCCTGGCGTTGAAGCTTATTCCTAAACTTTCTCAGACTACATACATCTAGCACTGTCAGCTTGTTTATGCAGCTGGAAGTCTGCATGTCTGAAAATGAATTGCATAAAATTGATGCTTTATGCTTAAAATTCTAGTTAACTCAAGGAAACTTAGGGCTTCATTGCGGACTGAAGGATGGAATAGAAGTAAACTAGTTCTGAAGCTAGAAAAGTTGGGCCTTAGCTAATTAAGTGAGAAGATATGCCATACAAGAGGCTTGCACTCTCATACATGGCACTTATTCCAACTTCAGTTCTTAAGTCTGATGCCCTGTGGTACATGCGAAAACCCTAAACTACAGTTCTTAAAAGTATTTCTTTGTGGATAATACTAACGACAGATTGATTTTGAGAATTCAAACTAAACTTGACTTTGCATTTCTGCTGGTGAATAGAAGTTTTATATGTTAATTGACACAGTTTAGCTGGTAACCCATATGCCTTAACATGGGGAAAGATGTCAAAACTAGAAGGTGTTGCGTTCATTTCTTGTTGGTCTGTGGAGCTCATAGTTCTGTGGTCACTATTCTGCAGCATAAATTACACTCATTATTCTTGTAGTATTCAGAAGAAACTGTAAAATGTGGATAGAAGTGGTTAAAGTGGTTTGTAAATAGTCAAACATCCAGAGTCCTTTACCAGCTCAACCCAGTTCTTATGCACTTAGGTAAATAAGTAGAAAGGCTTCTTGTTCAGGCTTGCTCTATGTGAACCTGACTGTTTTGCTTGGCTGGCTACTAGGTATTCTCTCTATTAACCTTGCCACCCTTTTGTAACTGGTGCATTTAATTATCAGTGGGATGCTTTAAACAGGTAGGGGGACTGATAAGAGCAGGTAATCTGCTTGTTGGGGAAGGTTGAAAGCAACCATTGACATCTTGGCCTACCTGCTAGTCTTTGACAAGTGGGGCTCTGTGAGAAAATAACTCTGTAACGAGATAAGGTGCTAATTAAAATGCTGTTGTCATACGATTCACTCTGGTGGCTGAGATCACTTAAAATCCTTAGGTTAAAAAGAAAGAAAAAAGAAAAAAAGAGATGCTATACTTTTTTCTTTTCTTTTTTTTAAAGGAGGGGAGGAGTGAGGACCCCAAGTCTCCCCGCTCTATCCCAGTACATTGTTCAGTTAATGCATGCTAGTTTTCTGATTGGAATACATTGTTGTCCGGCCACCCAGACAGAGGCATTGACTGCTAATATTAACCAAGAACAATAGTGTGGCCATACTGACTGCAGTGAGGATTACAGAACATAATGGGGCCTATCCAAAAATAATGCTAATACAGGACAAGCAACAGGAAGCAGCAGTAGACTCAGCATTGCTCGGCTCCCAGACAAACCATGGACTTACTTCACACAATGGCAACTTCAGCACATTATGTATTCACAGGATACTCATTATTCCAGCAGGCTTGCCAGATCAGAGATCAGCCTGGTTTGCTGGACGCTTGAGCGTATGCATAGTTGGGATAGTGGTACTTCTGTGTCCTTCATCGTTTGGCAGGAGGGTGGCAGCTGTATCGCAGAGGTCTTGACTTCAGTTACTGGCTTGGCTTGTGCCAAGGCAGAATGGGGGGGAAAGTCTCTCCTGGAAGCTGCTAATATAGTTAAATTTGTTTTCATGTCTTCTCCTTTATGTGGCAATGAAGTGTTTACCGGCACTAACAGCTGTGAAGGAACTACTCAAAATGAAGACTAAAGGAACAGCGTGCTCTGTTTTCATGTGGGCATATTCTGATGAGGCTCTTGGCTGGGCTGCCTGCTTGAGGTTCAACCTAGCTCTTGGCCATGGACTCTGAGGCATGAGATCGTTACAGCTTAGACTTTGTTTATATACGCAGGGTTGAGAGAGTAACAGCTTTACAGGGTGTTGCCTTATTCTTATGTAGGCTGGCCCAAAGAAGAGCTTCCTGATGGTGTTGCATTCGACACAGGGTTAAGAGGGTTAGGTTGTTTCCCTCCTTTTCCCAAATACATCCATATCTCCTCTGGATGAGGAACCAGTTGTCTTCAGCTCCTTTGAAGGAATATTCTGTTGTCAAAGTTGACTGGCTGACCATGGCATGACGTTGTGACGCATCTGTATAGCATCATCGTGACTTGTCATGTGGAAAGGGGTACCCAAGTGAGAGTCCTGCTGACGTTTAGAGGAAGTGGTTTTGTGACTAGCCTTAACTCTGCTCAGAGATGCCCTCCTCCCTGGCCCTTGCGCGCTTTGAAATAGTGCCTCAGTTTCCCTCTTCCCTATCTCACCCTCTTCCAGCTGAAGGGAGGAGGGATTGCCAGAGCTCTTGGCAATTTGCTGTGGCCTGCTGTGACAGCGTGCCAGTCTCCTAGCCTTCTACCCCAGGATGCAGGCAGGGTGCGAGCACCATTCTCAAACTGGTCTTCGCAGCTGTGCGTGGCTGGCAGAGTGCGAGGAGAACATTGCTGGGCTTAACCTGCTCTCCTTGTTTGGCAGAGGAGGAGCAGGCACAGCATTCAGAATGCAAACTTCCCACTGCATTTGTCTAGTCATGGTTTCACATGCTCAGCAAAGCTCTTGCATGGTTTAACCACAAGGATAGGAGGGAAAGAAGTTTGACTAGTTGCAACCTCCTTCAAAAAGGAGGCAGTCCTTTCACTAATGAGCCTGATGTTTTAATCTTGCTCTGTCCCACTGACTCACAGAATGCCTTTAGAAGCCAAAGTACAAAAACATCTCTTTTGGGTGGATGTCTGGATGAAGGGAGGGAAGAAGGTAATCAAGCTAAGAGCTTTAAACACCTTCTGCTTACCTGGAGCTGCTAGTATTTTATTTAAATAATCAGAAAAGAGGTTGCATTGCCCTTTCAGACCCTTAAAACGGACAGTTTCTGACGGATTTCAGGGTCTTCAAAGTCTTTCTTGAGTTGTATTATCAATGGATCAAGACTAAATCGTGGTGTCTTGTCATTGAGGAAAATAGCCCTTGCACATTGGTGCTTTCTTTGTTTATTGGAGTGTGAACTTAACTGTTTCCATGCTCTGATAGCAAAACTCCTGTGAGTTAAGCTTAAGTTTGACCATGCTGCCTTTCAGTCTTCTGGGCTGATCAGACTGTGGATGTTCTGCAAAGTGTGCCGGCTTGCTGTTCCTTTCAAGCTGCCTTTCCTCTCAAGCCAGAATCCCTGCCTTCTGGTCAAGCTCAGGTTTACAGTGGCTAATTGGGTGTGACTCTGGAAAGTTCACTGCTGCCTTGTTGCCTAGGACATTGCTTTGATGGAATAAGGTGCATGATGGTGGAATTCTTGTGTCTGGATATATATATTTATTCAAAGATGGGCAGAGGTCACCTATGGGCATGGGAAAACTTAAACCTCCACGCTGTAAGTAGTCATTCCTGAGATATCTGAGTTGTTGATCTATAGAGTGGGGATGATATGCACTTTTAAAAAATCTCAACAGTGCAGTCTTTGCACAGAACTGCTTTTTTTTGGGGGGGAAAGGGCGGGAATTGGCTAGAGGTATGCAATAGTTGGATTGTTGAGGGGGGCTTGCTACTGTTGTTGTGGGGCTGTGGGTGTCTGTGTGTCTTTTGTTTAGAAGTGTCCCATCTTGAACGCTAAGTCTTGTCCTTTCATTGCCCCGTGCTGAGAGGGACAGAGCCAAGAGATTAAACTGCCATTCTTTGTATCATCCCTTTTCAGGACAGGGATTCTTCATTTAAAATATTCAGATGAGGTGAGAGGGGGCACATAGAAACAAGGGAATTGCTAGGGTAGGTCTATTCCCCCCGTATTTTGTTTCCATCCAGTTAAGAAGAAGCGTCTCCTCTCTTTAAACAAACTCCTGTGTGTGGTGTTGGAAAGTGGTCACGCAAGTATCTAGCAACAGTAGCACTTAAAGCTAGGATTCAGCCTTTCCTTTCCTTAAGGGCTAGGTGTGTTGGTAAACAGTCCTGAGAACCAACCGGGAACTGTTGCTATGAGTTTAGACAAAATATCTTCCAAAACAATTATGCAAGGCCGAAAGGAAAACATCCTTAACTTTATTGGAAGTAGTGCTAGTTGCCATAATTCGTTCTCTATATCATAATATTTTTTTTCAAGCTTGCAGTAACATGTTGTGCTTGTGCTTCTCAATGTTGGTAATTAAACCAGTGAGGAAGCACCCAAGATAGTGCAATCTGTATCTGTAATATGGCTTGGGAGTTCTATTCTGGTTTTGTTTGGTTTGGTGGGTTTTTTTTGTTTTGTTTTTTTTTTTTTTTAACCTCTGTCTTGTGTAAGGACTTCTTAAATCTGCTTTAAACAGTGTTAAATGATCATGTTGTGTTTTACTTTATTTTCAGGGTTTCTTTCAAGTTGACGGACTTTGTCTAGAATAGTAACAAATAACATGTAACTTTCATGAAATATTAACCAAAAATGGTTTGGGCCAATGGAACCTCTGCATAGAAGTTTGGGTGCATGTCTCGGCTTGCCCAGCTTTGCTTACTTTTGGAAGCATTTTCCCACAGTTATCAGTGAACGAAATGGAATCCTAGTCTGCTTTGAATATGAAACATATTTAGGCTATATTCCAAGCCGGTGTCCATCACAAACTAGGTTTTCATTCAGAGGCTGCATGCTGTGTCCAGTCGTGAGAAAGCAATCTGCTTCAACTCTTTTTTTTTTTTTTTTTTTTTCCTGCTGCTTTTTTTTTCCCTCTCCTCTTAAGGAATTTGAGGTCTGCCTTACACTTGCACCTTGTAGCAGTATACTCTCAGAACTGTATTTTGGTTTCTATTAAAGAAAAGGTGTTAAGCGCTGCAGACCACAAATGAGCAGATTGTGACTGAGCTCAGATACAATTAAGAAGAAATAAACCTTACGATACACAGCTTCTATGGCAAAGCATCAAAACCCTTCATGGAGAGTTTTTATTTGTTCTATTATTGTTCTACTTACCAGAAAGATGTTACATTTATTATCTCATAGTTATTACTATACTTTTTACTTTTAATATTTTTTTCTTATTTTTCCTCAGCTTTTTTTTTGGGGGGGGAGGGGCGGGGTGTTTTGTTTTGCCTTTGAATCATTCTGTGAGTTTGGATGTGGCTGGCTAAATGGCAATTTTGAAAGATACAGCCTGGATAATAATATCTCGGAGTAGAGCTGGGGGAGGAGAAGATGTTTTAATGGCTCTTGTTCTCAAGTTAGGATTGAAGATAAAGGTGGCTTAGATGTAATAGCTGGCATCTTTCCAACCCATGGAGTTACTTCAGTTAGTTTATGCTTATGATTATTATTACTGGAGTGCTAGAGAGCTCATTGGCAGATTAGTGCGTCTGTAAATGTGACACAGGGTGGATAGTCCGTCTTCCCTTTCCCTGCTCTTCCAAATAGTCTGGTCTTAGCCTTTGTTTTACAATGCTTCTCTCTCACCCCACCCCCTTCCCATATCCATCAGTTCTTCCCTCAGTTACCTGATACTTGTGGGAGCTGCGATGGCCCTCATGCAGACAAAGCTTTCAAAGGGGGTGCTGAAAAGCAAAGTCCCTAGAGATTGCGCTGTCAAGGCAGAGCACAGTAATCTTAGCAACACTTCTTGCTTTCAGGATGGTTGGGGGAAGGGACACCAAGCCTACTTTTCTGTAACGAAAATTCTTTTGAAGCAGTTTTTGAGGGTGGGGATTTGGTTTTGGTTTTTTGGTTTTTTGATGCTGCTATGCTAGCCTGGTGTTTTCTGTCTTCCATGTGTAATTCTTCCCCATATGCTTTATTGTGGCTACAGCATAGTGTCAAAGGCTGTACTTCCTGGTTAAGTACATAAGATGCATTAAGGATGACAAAGATGAGCTATCCAAGGTGAAAGGTCTTCTAAGTCAGACTGGATAAGGTAGCTTATGGGGTTTCAAGAAGATCATGTTTGTCTCAAGTATAATCTATTACCTATTTACGTTTTCAAGTATTCCATTTTAGGGCAGAGACCAGGAGTTTTCTTTTTAATTAAAATTGTGTATTTTTTTTTCTTACAGTCATGTGTGGCTTTGAAACTAACTCTTATTTCTCTTTTGCAGAGATCCTACACATTGCTTGTTGAGGCATGGGATTACAATGATAACTCTACTAGTAAGTATTCATTCCTCTGGTTTACTTAGTTGACACACCTTGATTTCCTGTCTATTGAAAGGCCTTTGGTAGTCTAACCAGCCCACTGAGCAGGGCATGAGGAGAGGGAAAAGCTCTCCCCCAGACGATTCCGAGCAACTGCTCCTGGCTCTGCAGCACTCCGTCTCCCTCATATTGCCTTTAGAGCGTGAGTAGCTTGCTCACCTAGGCACCAACAGTTTGATGCCTAAAAATAGATGCTGTTAATTCCCTCTTTCTCCTTAGGAGGATAAAAGCCAAGCGGTTTCTTCAGGTTTTTTTGTTTGGATTTTTTTTTTTTTTAGGAGTGATATTGAGAAGCCTGAATCTTGTTGACTTGGGACCTCTCTATAAACTATGTAAAACTGAACATGCTGCTTTAAAAAAAAAAAAAATCTCTGTAAGACTTGGTACAGATACCCATCTAATGACTGTAGATGAGAAACAGGAGTGACTACCAGCTCTTCCTTGGGAGTTGGATGTCTAGGGATTTATATTCAGGGGCTGAAAAATATTTACCAGACACCACCTGGTAGAGCTGGCTGGAAATCAAGGGTGGGAATCTTTTGCCTGGAATGTCTTTGGTTGGGTTCAGAAACTTTCTGCTAAGCTTTTCCTGTTGGCTAGAGGAAGCTGTATAGAGTCTCTTGGCATATGAGCTGTTCCACGTATTGCCTACTGTTACTGAAGTAGGTGGGCAAAATTAGCTCTATTTTCAATCTAAGGCTTTAACAGTGTGTGGTAAAAGCCACAGGAGAAAGTATGAATCTGAACTCATAAACCTTTTGTTGACACAACAAGACTTTTCCTTTAACAAGGAAGCAACAGCGCTGTGGCCCATCTTACACAAATCTTGTAACAGCTTCTTGTAGTCCGCTTTGGAATGCCAGGTGACAGCCGCACGGTAATGAAATGGACTTCATGCTTCATGAAAGAAAGGCCTTGTAGAAATGCGCAAGGTGCTGTGGTTTTATGTTTTAATTGGTGAAGAGTACACTGCTTGGGAATGGCCTTTGAGTCTGGGAACCTTTCTGCACAGATCGGCTCTTTAATTTTTTTTTTTTAAATATACATGGGATGTCCTACTAGTTCTTAGTTCCAGAAAAGAAGTTGTCCATTGCAGATGATTCATGTGACCTGTCAGTGATAACCACGGTTTGCTTTACAACGGGCCACATTCAATGCTGTTGCAGGACCTGTGATTTCAGGCCCTACCCCAACACAGTCATGGAGCGGTGGCTGGGAGACTTCTAGGTTCTTGACTATGGAGTGTTTTATGGAGGAGCAGAAAACAGATTGCTGCAGCAGCAGAGTTGTGTTAAAAATGGAATATGCCTGAATTCAAAACGAAGGTCTTGTTTACAGTAGGATCTGAGAGTTTTTTCAGACTGGGTCTCTGCCACTTTTACTATTATTAGAGCTCATCTTTTTTAATGAAACAACTGCATTTCCAAAGCTACACAATGAACCCTTTCTTTGCTTTCATGTTCTGGAAGTACAATTGTCTTCAGACAAAATTGCCTCATTTCTCAGCAGTGCATTTGACCAAGTGCAGACATGTTCTTACATATGTTCCTGATTTGCATTCCTGCTCTAGCTTTGCTGTCACATATCCATCTGTAGGTCACTTCAGTCACTGTACTGCACACAGCTTTTCCTTTGTACTGCATCGCTTTACTTACAGTCAGCTTTCCCATAGCTGAAGAATAAGTCTTGAAGAACTAGTTAAGGAAATCATTAGAACTAAAAGAATTGTCATCATATAAAGTGATGAGTATTTTTTTGATGTCCAGGATTTTCTTGTACCCTAATTACCACTGAATTGTAAAGACTCTATGAGAGCTCTCTCAAAAAAAAAAAAAAAAAAAAAAGTGGGTTTAGTAGGCTTTGTAACTTTTCAATAGCTCTAGCATCTTCTGATCAATGCAGTTGTTAGGAGATCCTAGAGTGGATGCTTCCTTCCCCCCTGTACATTCCACTCCTCCTACGTTCCCTTTACCACATACTTTCTCTTGTCTCACTTCCAAGAGTGGCTTGCAGTTAAATTCTGGCCCTGTTGAAGTTGATGAGAATCGTGCTTTGTTGGAGCCAAGAGTCAACTTTAAATGGTTTTCTTACTCTGGTTCTTGTCTAGATGCCATCTTGCTACTGTCGCTTCATACATAAAGCTAATGGGGCTGACGTTGCATCTCAAACTATGTCAAAGAGCTATTGTAAATTACTGGTATCAGTTGCATATGAATTCCAGTCGGGCATAAGAGACTTTAGCACAATGTAAACCAAGCCATAGCTGGAAGTTGTCTGAAACAAAGATTTTCAAAAATAACTGTGGTGTCCTTGGCCACCCAAACTGCTTAGAGGAGTTTGGGCTTTTTTTGTTGTTGTTTGCTTCCTGATTGGAGCACTGAAAAGCAAAGGTGGGCAGTCAAAATAGCTAATTTCCCTGTGCCTAAAACCTTTGATACAGTTGCTCACTGAACAAAAAGACAGATTAATAGCTTTGAAGTGTAGCCACAGAAAGTGAATGAGACCAAAAAACTCTGACGGTGAAGTGGAAGAGTGAAGAGGAAGCAGAGTGGAAGCTAAAGATGGACAGAAAGCCTCTCTCTTCATCAGTTTCTAATTGGTTCATGTTTCCTCTAACCTTTCTATCAAAGCCTGGGATTCTGAGTCAGATGATGTCAGGGGAGTTAGGAAGATAGCTTTCTCTCAAGCCTGGCTGACTGCTTCTTTTTATTTACTTAACATAGATGTGGGTTGGGGGCTTAGTGCCAATGAATAATAAAAACTGCTTGGGGATTGCTTACTACAAAACTTAAAACACTGTTGGTGCGGGCTAAGAATGGAAGAGTTGTTGCAATGCCTTCCCTGAAGTCTGGGTTAGCACACTTGTGTAAGTGCGTACTGACAGGTGGGAATAGGGAAGGGTGGAGAAATTTTTGTACAAGAAGGAACACGCCAATACTTCATTGTGAAAACTGGGTGATGGCTAATGGAAAGGGATCTTAAGTCTGTGAGACCTTACTTGAATTTAAATGTATGGTGGTAGCTTTATAATGTGTATCAAATGAAAGGCATTTTAGCCATGATCCAAAGTGAAATCGCAGCTGGTTTTCATCTGGGACCTTAAAAAAATGAAGTCCAGTGGACTAATAAGGATGTTTCCATTTGAGTTCAGCCTGTGGTTAAGGGCTCAAAAGAGCCGGTGGCTGGAGTGAGATGTCATAGACGTACAGCAAGGACATGCTTCCTAATGAGCTGGCAGATAGGGGAAGAATGATAGAGCAGAGGCAAGAGGAAAGATCTCTTTTCCAAGGCAATTGTTTTTCTGGTGCCAAGGACTGAAATAGCTGTCAGTGGTATGTTCCCAACGGGGAACAGGAAAAGGCTGGAAAAGCAAGAGAGTGTGTGTGTGTGTGTGTGTGTGTGTGTGTGTGTGGAGGCGGGGGGGCGGTTTGCAAAACTAAATTGAGTGTCATTCCCCTTTTCTTCTGCCACTTACAGGAGAAAAGGATAGAGTTGTTTTACACACAAGAAACAGGATGTCTTTATGCACAGACTCGGTATTTGGGGAAATGCATTTGCTTTCCAACTGTGCTGTAGATCGGGGTGTAATCTTGGCAAGTGCAGCAAAGCCATCTCCAGCACGCATGAGTGGAACTATAATCGCTTGACTAGCCCCATTCAAGGCGAATAGATATGCATCTGCTTAAGTACCTCTTAGAATTAGTCAGTAATCTTGTTGATGAGATCTAAGAGCCTTACACCTGCACAGTACAGGACATGATATTGCTCTGGATATACCAGTATGGAAAAGTCCTTAGGCATCTACATTACTTCTGAATGGGATTCAAATTAATAAAGGCCTGCATGCATTTGAAAGTCTTACACATAGATGTGGGGTTGGGGGCTTAGTGCCAATGAATAATAAAAACTGATTTAAATGGAAAATATTATAGAACCAGAAATACCAGAAGGTGCATAAGAAGTTGTTGCCCTTAATTTCACACTGTAAACACTTAATGAATGCTGTAGTCTCAAGCCAAAAATACCCCCAAAAATAGGTAAATGCTTACAATGTCTGTGTATTGACACTCTTCTGTGGTTGTGCAGCAAGTGCTTTGACTTAACTTTATTCAAACTTGCAGACAAGCAGGCAGGATCTAGTGGTGAATTGATAATGGATATCTGAGGCTTGAGAAGCCTGCTTGGAAGTTCTTTTTGAAAGCTACAAATCAAAGGTCCTTAGCAATACATTTAAAATTATTTTAGATGGAAAAACTGCCCATGTGTCATCGTAAGCTTTATGTAGCAACTTCATTAGTCTTCAACTCTACTTTATGTAAAATCCCCAAACTTTCTTTTGTAATTGTTGGAAGAACAAGCTGAACATAAGTACATTTTAATTCCTAACACTCAAATGTGCCAGTACTTCACACGCTGCTTTCTAACACATCATTGGCAAACTGCCCTTCTACCTAAAATTCTTCTGTCGCTGGATTATGCTCCTATACACAGAACAGTGTAGCCTGGTACTTATTTTTGTTTTTGTACTATGTCTGCAAGGATATTTTGGCTGTTTTATGATAAACTTTCACTCGGCAGTCAAGTGCTTGCTAGCAGCAGGTCGTAAGGCAGTGTCAGATCATTTAAGTCACGAGACCTGGACTACAAAGTGAAATACCACAGATATATACAATGTTCCAAGCTAATGTGAAATATTATTATTTCAAGCCATAATTTAGACAGTTGTAGGGCTCTAAAGCCAGAAGACTTTTGCTGGAACTAAATGTCAAGTACAAAGTCTAAACTTTGAAATGCTGTGTAGAGAGAAGGGGGATCTATAGCACACATATGCAGTAATTTGAGTTCTCTGCGTCAGGCTCTGGTAGTCTTGAATTTTTAGCGTCAGCTAACATCTGAAGAGAGAACTTCCACGGTATTTCTCAGCCAAAACCTGGTGAGATCACTGATGTCGTCTGAATGCCAGAGTTGCTAGTTTTCAGTTTAGTGTTTACACCAGTGTCCCAGAAGGCTGCAAACCTTTTGTGGTGCTTATGTTCAGTTTGTAGACATTGCTTTATTAGGCTATTGTAGTATGATGTTTTCATAAATATTCCAGTTAAAAACAAAACGGGAGAAGCCTGAAAAACCACATTATGTACCAATCTATTGGAGCTAGAAGTAAAAGCAGCTGAATTTTCTTTAATCACTAACTGTATGATTCTTATTGGATGTCCGTACAGTGCAAAAGAGATAAGTGATTGGCAGTAACCTAACAGTCCCTTTTGATTTCAAGCTTTGTTCAGTTCGATAATGCTGCATGTGTGTTTCAGTTAATGGTTTGTAGCTCCAGGGCAGCCTTATCTTACCCTCTAAAACAGAAAATTAATAAAACCAACTGGCTGCCTCAGAGAGTCTTGCCTGCAAAGCTAGAGAGCTGTGATGTGGGAGGTAATGATACCTAAAGTGATACCTAAATGAAGCTTTAACTCTGACATCTCTTCTGACTTCTAGATCCCGATCGCATTATTGAGAAGGCATCCCACTCTGGCATGATCAATCCAAGCCGTCAGTGGCAAACTTTGAAACATAATGCAGGAGTTGCCCACTTTGAGTATCAAATCCGTGTGACTTGTGCAGAACATTACTACGGCTTTGGCTGCAACAAGTTTTGTCGACCAAGAGATGACTTCTTCACTCACCATACCTGTGACCAGAACGGCAACAAAACCTGCTTGGAAGGCTGGATGGGACCAGAATGCAACAAAGGTTTGTGACGAATGCTCCACCCCCAAATGAGCAGCAGGCTTGGATAGGATTTGAGCGCTTTGTATCCAGGTTGCAATTCAGTGGTCAGTTTGTGCAGACAACAGGGCTAAGGACTGATGGGACAGCGACTAACTCTTTACGCAGAGAACTAGGGGCAGGAGAGGACTAGTTTCTGCCTTGTTTTAAAATCTTGGAGAGGTCTGACGAGTACTGGGCACTTAGCAGATGTGTTCTTTCTCTGATTATCCACATCTTTGCCCTTGGGAAGAAACCCAGCCCATTGACTTCAATGGGAGTTCTGTTGCTGACTTCAAAAAGGATTTCCCCTTTGGTGCAGAACTTCAAGACAAGCAGGAAGGAGAGACTTGTTTTAGAGCTGACCTGGCAAGTGTAAAGCTTTGGTGTTTGAAAAGTCCCAGGCTGTTTGTTCTACCTGAGATGATGTTTAACATGTTTATTAGGGAATGGTAACTTCCTAGGTAATTTCAGAAGGAGAAAGCAGGACTCTGAATAGGAACAGACTATCAGCAATGTCTTGCTGACTGAGTTTACCTGCCATTTGAATCGACACTCATCTTAATACCCTGTCTGTTCAGAGATATGGCTCAAAAGTAAATCCAGAGTAGTTAAAAGTTGCTTTGAATTAGATGTAAAGCCAGGGAGAGTGGGCCAGTTCACCTGCAAAAGACAGAAAGGAAACCTGTAGACTCAAGGTGACTTGGGCTCTCCAAGGCGAGACGGTTTCTCTTGCATAGAAACAACTTTTTGAACAGCATTAGGTACGATTCCTCTGCAAAGCTACTGATAGATTTCCTATCACAGGGAGCCACCTACCTTGGTTTTCCTTCCAGTAGACTTGACATGAGAGACTTGTTAAAACCTTGGATTTAGTAGGATTACAATGCTGGTTAGAGATTAAAACATTCCCACGAGTGTGAAGATGCAGGAAGCGGGCAGCATGCTGATACTCTTCTTTTTTGTTTTAACAGCTATTTGTCGTCAGGGATGTAGCCCCAAGCATGGTTCTTGCACAATTCCAGGAGAGTGCAGGTAAATGCTCCCTCTCCCTCCTTGTTTCCCCCCCCCCCCCCAAATAATTAAACAAGTGATGCTAAACACAATAGGATTGGGGAGGGAGGGTGTTTTTGGAGTCATGTTTTTGACGAAGGCACATTATTCATGCTGACTTGCCCAGAATAAGGGGGGAGCAGGCTTTTAATGCACTGATAATTTTAAGAAGCTTTTGGTTTGTGAAATGGTGGCACTGGGGGAGAGGGGGGTATGGGATAAATCGTGTGAATGCTGCCTAATGAGCACTAACTAATTGTTTCTGCATAAATAGTGCGAATGTTTTGTGGGTATGTTTTTTTTTTTCAACAGCCTGATTAATAGGCTTTTTCAACTACAAGCTTGAAGTACAGCGTGGCTTTTCTCTCCTCTTCTCCCTTTCACTGTTTCCCCCTTCCTCCCTCCCACCCCCTGGTTTCTTCCATCAGTAGGCAAAAGTCAAGCATTCTTTAGAATGGGATTAGTTAAATCTCTCGGTTCCTTTACCATTGTGAGCCGGCTCCAAGTGCTGAGAGGTTAATGGCTGGGATGAAGTCTTGTCAGTAGGCTCCGATGAATGCAGAATTTTGCTCCCGTGCTTTGAAGTCCGTTCTGTCCTGGCAAGGAGATAATGAAAAGCAGAGTTTATCCATAACCCAACAATTAAATATTTGGAATGCCTCAAAATATACAGCATATATTTGTAGCGCAGGGAAGTCTCCTCCCTTACTAATAGAGGGTTAATGAATATTAAATGTGGACATTCTTTATCAACAGGCTGGTGGTAAGTTGCTTCGTGTAACCCTTTATCATATCTGTTTACATGCGATAGGGAACTGAGGGCTTCTGAGGTTACAAAATGTTGGTATTGATCCTGTGTAGGAAGGGTTAAAACTGAAGCTTGGGTATTCACAAATAAAACTTAGAAGGCTGAAGGAACAGAAAATAATTTTTCTGCCTCACAAACATATTGGTGGATTGCTTATTGTTGGAAACTTTTGCATGAAGTGGACTGCTTTTCTTTCTAGATTAGCTGTAGTTTGAACAAGAACTAAATCTGGGGTGTCTGACAGACTATATTATATAAGAAGTCAGCCTAAATAGTCACAGTGGTTCATTCTTTCTCTCTGTCCCTGTAATCTATGCTTCAAAAACAAAACAAAACAACTCATCAAGGAACATTCTGAAAGTAAAGTAGGAAGTAACTTCTCATCCTCCAGAAGAGACATGGCAAAGTGAAAGTCAAGCTGCAGGATGGACTGTCGTAGGTTGTTCAGTGATTTTAACGTTTAGCAGCACTGATATAAGCTGGTTAACCCCTAGAACACCAAATCTAAATCTTTTTTTAATTAAAAAAAGAAAAAAGCCTAGCAAGTAGTAGGAAGTATCGGGGGGCCAGATGGCGAGAGGAGTGTATCAGTCAAGGCTACCAGTGATTTGTGCTTCTGTCATCAGAATAAACATGCCTTGTAAGGGTTGCTGTCTCCTAGTCAGAACAACAGGCTTTGTTTCCAGATTTTTTTCTTTCTTTTCTCTTTCTAAGTCTCTTACCTCCCACTCACTGCCCAGACATGCACTAGTGCTCTTATTTACTTAAGGTGCAACTTTCCCACACTTGATTTGCATAGTCTTGAAACAATGCTGTCCTTCTGGTGCTTTCAGATAACTTCTGCTTGCCAAGTTAGACCAATATCTTTAAAGTGAACACAGAAACAAGATTCTATTTTCTTTTAAGTTTTGATGAGTCATATAGCCTGTATGTTATAAATGCAACAGAGTTTAAAAATAACATCCCAGCAGAAACTGCTCTGCATTCTGGTACAATAGACAACTTGCAAACATTCTTAAAATATCCTTTTCCCTTTTAGTGCAAGTCACTTTCTTTAATGCAGGCCAGCCAACAGAACCATATTTACTCATGAATCCCTATTCAAGGAAAGTTAACTTTAAATTTCTCATGAGAAACTGCTGCATATATATTATTAAACAAGAATTATTACCATGAATCCTTTCCTGGAATTGATATGTAACTTTTTTTTTTTAAATGCCCATAGCCGTATCCAATTTTGTTACACTTTGAAGCTGATGTTTGAAGAAAGTCGTATCTTTGGCTCTAACGCTCATGGCTTTTTTTCTGTGTGTTATTTTAATTACTTGTTTCTCTTTACACTTGCCTTAAAGAAAACAAAAAAATCCCACCCCTTAGATTTGGCAGAAAGGAGTGAAATTCTCAATTTGGATACCTGTTTTTGCAGGTGAGGTCCCTTGGTTTTGCTTGTGTGCAAGCTCACAGGCAAGTTGCTTTGAGTGCAATACCAATTAAAAGGGCATGTTCCTAAATTTTGATCTTTCTACATTCTTAGTATATTCCCTATACAGAAGGATTTTCCGAGAGCTACTTGGCAGAGGTTGTTTTGCCTGATCTCGTTTTCTTTCATGTTCTTTGCACACAAAGACACATAAGTTGGGCTAGCTTTTTTTTTTAAACGCACAAACTAATAAGAATTTCCCATTGACTTTGAATAGGCTGCTATTGAAATAGGTATTAAAAAAAAAAGTTAATTAGGATGCAGTTTGTCACCTGAGATTTTTAGAAGGGAAGTCGGACTTACCACTAGCTGTGTGTGATTACCCAATGGATAGATCCTTCTAGCTTTTTTCCCATGAGAAGAAATTGCCAGTAGAAGAATGGTGGGGGGTTTTACAAATAGAAAGCTTAGCTGAATTCTGTACAGATGAGATTTGTTTTCATAATTTAGTGACAGCTTAGTGCATAATTGCTGCTGATCAATTACTCTTAGGACCTGTTAATGAAATACAGTACCTCAACAAAGCCTTGTTTTTCATTTTCAACTTGTTTTCCTTGTTTCTATCTGTAGATCAACTTTAATTTGAAGAATCCTTGGTCTGCCTTGCTAGTGAGAACTAAATGAAAGCCAAAATGAGCTTTCCCTTAAGGGGGCTTTACTTTAAAAGAACATCTTCCTTTTAAGTGAAGAATTCAGGTAGCTCATTAATAGTGGCAATAAATAATTTAAATAATAATAAATTCTTCTCCAGACATGAAATTAAAGTTTCTCAGAATTGGATGTGTTTTAGTTATTCCCTGAAAAGAGGTTAGCATAAATCAAACTGTGAGATACACTGACAACTGATCTTCTTTGAACACATGTAAAATCCTGATGTGTGCTGTTTTCTTTAATCTCTTACTGTGGCCCAATCCAAGCTTTCTGTGTATGTCTTTTAGTTCAGAATAAGGTTAGCTTCCGACAGAGCAGAGAACTCCTAATGCTTTGCTACTATCTTGCCGAGGGCTCAGAGTTGGTGTTTATGGTTTTGTTTGTCTTCCTGCAAACGCAGCGTGGCTGAAATGCCTGGAACCTCGTATTCATGAGGATCTCTGGATAACTGTTGTTTCCACTGACTTTTTCTCCCCCCCTCAATTTATAAAGCACCCTGTCAAAGTCCAGAGATTGATTTGTAGTGCACACCCACCCTCTCTGCCACATTTGTATGAGGCTCCAAAAGAGTATTATTGTGCTGAATGGCCTCATGCTGGTTCTCTCAGAACAGTTATTCTTTTGTCAGGAGGTTGGCTACAGAGACCTTGGCAAAACCACTAAAATGTTTGTTTACAAGAAACCATCAAACAAACCTTGAATAGCTTCTCCCCTCCCCTCGTACTGCCCTTCTCCCCCACCACCCCAGTCTTTCTCCAAGCTTTGGAGTTCTACGCTCACATCTACACAGAGCAATTCGAACGGGTTCTTGGTTTGTTTCCCTGTTCTGATTTTTTTTTTCTTTTTTTTTTTTTTAAACGAAGGTGTCAGTATGGATGGCAAGGCCAGTACTGTGATAAGTGCATTCCACACCCAGGATGTGTCCATGGCACTTGCATTGAACCATGGCAATGCCTCTGTGAAACCAACTGGGGTGGTCAGCTCTGTGACAAAGGTATGCTAATCTTACGGATAGCCAAGTGTAACGCTTGAATTTTAACACTGGCAGACTTAGCAAGGAGAGAGCACACGCGAGACTGAGTGAGCGAGCCTCCTGAAACACGGTGGGAGTTTTCTGTCCATCAGCTACTTAGCGTTGTATCCTCTGCTGTTCTGGCGTTGTTAGCATAGGTGCTTAACTTTTCCCCGTCCTGTCTTACTCTTGTGTGCAGATGTATTCTGTAAAGGCTCTAGAATAATGGAACAAAGCATGCATGTGGTGATGTTTCTATTCTTTTTCAACCATGGCTTTAATGCTCCTCACCTCTTGCAGATCTGAACTACTGTGGAACCCACCCACCCTGTTTGAACGGTGGTACCTGCAGCAACACTGGCCCTGATAAATACCAATGTTCCTGCCCTGAGGGCTACTCAGGACAGAACTGTGAAATTGGTAAGTGTTTGATGCAGCCGCTGAGCTGCCACTTGGCAGTTAGTTCTTGCCAGCTTTTAGTGGCTGGTTTTGGATATCTTTTATGAGGTTGGGGAAAAGTCAATTTCTAATATTAATTATGATGTCAAGGTTGGCTACAAAGATCCAGACTTGCTTGTTCATGCTTCATCATGAACAGTTGGTATCTCTGAACATCAGCCTTCTGCTCACCGGAGAGATCACTACAAGTTACCTTGTCTGGCTCTGACTCAAACAGGTGCAAGTCAGTGTGTTGATGAGTTCAGCAGAGAAGATGACTTCCTGCTGGCTAGTAGCTTTTTGATTCACAGTTCTCACAGGAGTGCAATACATCAGGAGTCATGATGGGGTGTCCAGAGTAGAAGCGTGGGGAGGGAGCAGGGGTGATATTGCTATAGTCTCTACAGTGATGTACTTCTTTCCCGGTGCAGCGGAGCACGCCTGCCTCTCTGATCCTTGTCACAATGGAGGAAGCTGCTTAGAGACGTCTACAGGATTTGAATGTGTGTGCGCGCCTGGCTGGGCTGGACCAACTTGCACTGATAGTAAGTCCTTTCAAAATTGAATTAAAAATGTGCTCGTTTGCTGTTTTAGATCAGTCTTTCTAATCCCTGATAGACTTACAGGGCAGCCTACTTAACCTTTCCCAGCTTTAGCGTTGGTTCTTGGCAGCCATTTATACCACTGTGCACTCTCTTCTCCTTTGCTTGTACCAAGGTTTTTGTTAAATGCCAGGGGAAGGAATGGCCAATGGCTTCCTGAAAGAAGCAGAACACTGAATTTCTGTAGCATGCTGGCAAGTTGTTTAAAATACTGTTCGGAGAGACTTGCTGGATAAAAATCTGACTTCCATTTGCCAAAAGGCCACAGGTGTAAACTTCTTCCCCTGTGCTTTGAACCCCCTTTCACACTACTATTATTTTTAAAGGAGGCTTTTGCTGAAATCAGAGTAGGTCTAGAAATTCCAAGTAGAAGTCCTGTTGTCTTTCTGTTCCTTGGGGCAAATCCTAGTAGCAGCAACCATTTATCAAATTTGTCAGTTACTGACATTGCCTGTTTGGTAACAGAGCTAAGCCTCTCCTTACTCCGCATTACAGATATTGATGATTGTTCTCCAAATCCCTGTGGCCATGGAGGAACTTGCCAAGATCTAGTTGATGGATTTAAGTGTATTTGCCCACCTCAGTGGACTGGCAAAACATGCCAGCTAGGTGAGAACTGCTTTTCTCTTCATCCAGTATTGCTCTGGAGTGGGAGGGGGAGATAAATGCAAAAGGGATCATAGTTCAGCAGGCAAGGGCAGTCGTGCCCTTTGCATTAGGCACGTTTACGGTTCCGAAGCCTATGGACATATTCTGGCACGTTGAGACTATTAAATGTCAGTGTTTGCAGGACTGGAGTCTAGGACAGTCTCAAAGTGTAGAGTGGCTTCCTTCTGTCGTTGTTTTGCTGCTGCATGCTAGCGGTTGAAGGAAATAGTTAACTAAGCCGAAGAGACATACTTTAAACCGTAAATGAACTGAAGTGGGGAGGGTGCATGTGTATGCCTTCCAGTCGCGCCCCCACATGTATTTCTTCCTTTAGCCTGTGAGAAAGTTGTTGTATCTCTTCAGCCATGTCAACTCCTCCAGACCAAGGAGTTCACAGCTGGGTTCCAAAATGTGGATGACCTCACGAAGAATGAGCTGTCTGCATTCTTTACACAGCACACTAATCCCAATGACCAGGCTGCAGCACTCCTCCTTCAAAATGCTTGGTTGAGATGTAGGGGGGGGGGGGGGGGGAAGTTGCTCTTAATGAGTGGCTGGGTAATTATCAAATAATTAGCGTAGCCTGTATGTTCTAATTGCAGAGAAATTGAAAGAGACTTCAGAGACTGATGTATGATTGACTTTTGTTCGTTCAAGTCACGCTAATCCATGCTGTATATTACAAGTTCCTCTTAGATCTGAATAAACTGCTGATGATTGCTGTGAAAACCGGCTATAGGCTTTTTTTTCCCCTTCTCCTCCCTGACCTACAAGCCCTGCATTTGGCCATTCACATTGTTTTTTTCAGATGCGAATGAATGTGAGGGCAAACCCTGTGTCAATGCCAACTCCTGCAGGAACCTGATTGGCAGCTACTATTGTGACTGCATTACTGGCTGGTCTGGCCACAACTGTGATATAAGTAAGTGTCTTTTCTTTTTTTTTTTTTGTGTATGTCTGTGTGTGTGTGTGTGCACACGCACACGCCATTGAGTTCTAAACCCAGATTTAAACATCGGGCAGAGTCCCAGCAGTTGATGTTTTTAGAAAGGGAGTAGTTGGTGTGGAATGAAAATACAGTATTTTATCAAACTCATTAGTCCATAACATAGCTATATTCTGATAAAGTGACTAAAACAATGATGTGAAGTTTCGTTGCCTCTAGTAGAAGAATCGCGAAAAGTTCCCACCCATTATAATAACCTTATCTCAAGGAAGGCATGCAGGAAACTTGACAAAAGGTTTATCTAGCTGCAGTTTTAGAGAGACTTGAACTCTGTATCTAGTGTAAATATATTTTTGCCTTCTAACCACGCTAATTTTATTACAGATATTAACGACTGTCGTGGACAATGTCAGAATGGAGGATCCTGTCGGGTGAGCCATTCTTGTTTTATTTTGGTTTCCTTGAGACTTGCAACAGTAACTAAAACATTTGAGTCTAAACACAAATAGTGTGGAAAATAGCAATTAGCTGGTACAAATTGTCATTTCTTTGAGTTGGGGGGAGGGCCTATGTCATGCTACAGCATGTCGGGGTATGTGTGTAGAACAGCAAGGGCAAAAAATATAACTGCAATAAATGACTCATTTTCACTGCCAGCGTGACCAGTGAATGGGCTGGTGGTTGTGCAAACTACCTACCGTAAATGTGGATTAAGGTATCCTGCCTGGAAATTAAGAATGTAAGCCTGTACTGGTGTGTTTGTATGTTTATTTATTTCCCCCCCCCTAAATAGTCTTGCTTTGTTTGGACATAGTAAAAGGATATTTTTTTTTGACTGTGTCTTCTTTTTTTGGGGGGGTTTTTTTTTTTGGTTGGTTGGTTGGGGTTTTTTTGTTTGTTTAGGTTTTTGGGGGAGGTTGTTTTTTTTTTTTTTTTTAATAAGAATCTATCAAGAGGGAGGAAAAAACCCTTAACTCTAAACTTTCTTGTTCCTTCCCAGGACTTGGTTAATGGTTATCGGTGTATCTGTTCACCTGGCTATGCAGGAGATCACTGTGAGAAAGACATCAATGAATGTGCAAGTAACCCTTGCATGAATGGGGGTCATTGCCAGGATGAAATCAATGGATTCCAATGTCTGTGTCCCGCTGGTTTCTCAGGAAACCTCTGTCAGGTAAGAAGCATGGGTGAAAGGCAGGCCCTCAGCCAGTGGTGTTTCTACCGGCGCTCGGGATCTGTACACTGAATGCCTCGCATCCAGTGAACCATAGTATAAAGTTGTACTTGATATTGCTGTCAGTCTGCCAAGAAACTGCTTGATTAATGTATATTGAGGGGAAAAAAGAAACCAACAAAAAACTCTGACGGGCTGCTGAGGATTCTTTTTGTTAAACAGACTGCAAGTGTTTGCGTGTCAGGTTTTGTTGCACGCTAACAACTTTCAGTGGCTGTTTAATATCAAGAGTGCTGTCTGCTGAAATAGTTGCAAGTCTAACTAAACTCTGTGCATTATGAACAATTCATTGAGGCAGCAGATAAAAAGGTCAGATTCCACAACGTCTGCCTGTCGTAGTGAGGGAAAGCTATGATAAAACTTCTGTTTCACTCAGCCTTCCCCACTCCCCCCCCCTTTTTTTTTTTTCCCCTCCTTATTTCCCTTTCCTCTCTCTGCACTACTTACAGCTGGACATAGATTATTGTGAGCCAAATCCTTGCCAGAACGGTGCCCAGTGCTTCAATCTTGCTATGGACTATTTCTGTAACTGCCCTGAAGATTACGAAGGGAAGAACTGCTCCCACCTGAAAGATCACTGCCGCACAACTCCTTGTGAAGGTTTGTGTTACCTTGCAGGTGAATGGGAACGACTGACAGTAGTTTCTGTCCCTCTTCCGGCTGAAGCCATCATGCAGCTCCAAGGGTGTCGTCAGTGAAGTAGCCTTTGTATAAGGAGGCTGAATTTTGCCCTGTGTCTTATGCCTCTATTTGTGTGAGAAGATGAGTACTATTTGTAAATATCAGCTATTTGAAAGACAGTGTTAATGTCAACGTGGACAGAAAACACATGTAGCAAATAGCCTGCTTTGCTGAATTTATTCCCGGCCATGGACGTGGTCCAGCAATCTTCAGATAAGATGCTGTGGTTATTTTATGTACAAACACTTGGTATAGTCCTTTTATTTTAAAGCAGCAAGCATATTTGGCACTGTTAGGTTTACGGTTGGACTTGATGATCTTAAAGATCTTTTCCAACCTAAACGATTCTATGATATGTATGTCTTTTAAACATCCATCACTGGAAATTAAAATGTTGCTCTTAGCTTAAGAAATCAGATAGAATGGGTAATCCTCATGCAGGTCTCTGCTTTTTCTACAGTAATAGACAGCTGTACCGTGGCAGTAGCTTCTAACAGCACACCGGAAGGGGTTCGTTACATTTCTTCAAATGTCTGTGGTCCTCACGGAAAATGCAAGAGCCAAGCAGGTGGAAAATTCACCTGTGAATGCAACAAAGGATTCACTGGCACCTACTGTCACGAGAGTAAGAGCTAAAAAGATAACACGTTTTACTGTCCCCTACTCTTTCTGGAAAAAGTCTCCATCCTTTCTTCCCAGACTGCTTTAAGGTTTCTTTCTTGTAACATAGTGAACCTTGGAACTGCTTTAAGTTTTCATATCCCGCTTGGGCGAGGCAGATTGGAATTTGCTAGGCCTTGGGGAAAGTTCACAGTAATGAACCTTCTGGCCTTGAATTGTATGTTTTTAAAAACCTTATGTATACAAGGTCTGAGGTAGTTAATAGTGGGGTTTTACAGGGATCTTAAGGACTCCTGATTTTTTTTTGTTTTTAATAGTAATTGTTGAGTGACAGGCTCATCACTTTGTGCACTGTTTTTCAGCTATGTCTCATCTTGCTTATAACCCTTCCTCTCAAAGGGGCTTAGAAATGGAAGTAGCACCAAATAGTCTGCAATAAGATGATGACTGCTAGTAGCTGTACTTCCAGTTTGATTTTTCAACTTCTTTTTCTTTCCCCTTCCCCTCTCTTCCAAACTGTTGCAGATATTAATGACTGCGAGAGCAACCCCTGTAAAAATGGTGGCACTTGTATCGATGGCATCAACTCCTACAAATGTATTTGTAGTGATGGATGGGAAGGAACATATTGTGAAACAAGTAAGTTAACCATTCTTCAGCACGCAGAAAGATCTCTCGGAAAAACATCAGGAAGGAATGGCTGGTGCTGTCTTTAAGACGATAGTGACTAATGCCAATTCAACATAAAGTCTGCTTCAAAGGCCGCAGGAGGACAAGGGGTCCTCTTTTTTCCGCTGAGTCCCAGCCTTTTGTATTGGAACTAAGGCCCAAGTTACGAAGCTGGAATGGGAGTAGAACCTGGCTCTCCTACAGTTCAATTTTCTGCTCTACCCTTTGGATAACTTTCTGTAAGAAACCCTTAGCATTAGTACACACCATTTTAGGAATGGCATATCTGCATATCACACTTGTGTTTTGTCAGTCTCAGGAAAAGAAGAGTAAGCACTTTGGCTCCCATCCTCTGATAGGATAGTTTATGTAATAGGCTGTTTCACTTCTTGTTTACTGAAACAAGAAGACAAACAAAATGAAAACAAACTGGAGGAATGTGGTGGAATATTCTTCATCTCTGTGACAGCGCTTAAAGCTTTAAAATACTGTCTTAAGCGTTTAATCCATGATTGAAACACAGGCCAAAACTAGGGATGGGACATGCACCTTTCAAGCATTAAGTGTTTGTCAATTCTGTAAACATTGCTTAGCTTGTTTTCTCTCCTTAACATATCTAGATATTAACGACTGCAGTAAAAACCCTTGCCACAATGGAGGAACTTGCCGAGACTTGGTCAATGACTTCTTCTGTGAATGTAAAAACGGGTGGAAAGGAAAAACTTGCCACTCCCGTAAGTTCAGCGTTTCCAAAACATAACAGGCGTGCTCTGTTAGGCTGCCTAAACTTCTTGCATTGCGTTAAGAAAGCACTGGTATTAAGGATAGTTTGGGTTCTTCACAGGGGACAGCCAGTGCGATGAGGCAACATGCAACAATGGAGGAACGTGTTATGACGAGGGGGACACTTTCAAGTGCATGTGTCCTGCAGGATGGGAAGGAGCCACTTGTAATATTGGTAAATACCCTGCATAATCACCAGGAAGCAGATGCAGCACTGAATCTGTGACCTCAGTTTTTCCTCTTGGCTCAGTTTTGACGGCTTTCTAACAACTTAGCGGCAAATCTTGTTTCTGTTACAGCGAGGAACAGCAGCTGCCTGCCAAACCCCTGTCATAACGGTGGTACCTGTGTAGTCAGCGGGGATTCTTTTACTTGCGTCTGCAAGGAGGGCTGGGAAGGACCCACGTGTACTCAGAGTAAGTCGTCTCTGCTTGAACTTTTCCAGAGTGTTGCATGATGAGAACATTAGCTCATCCTGTCGCCCTTGGAGTCAAGATTGAAACCAGAAGGGAAAGCTTGTTTGATGTAGGCTTTAGCATCACCTGAATCTTTGTTTTTAATGACTTTATGTGATAGAGCCTTGACCTGGGCATGAGAAAGTTGCAAATGAGCTAAGTGGAGACAGATGTTGTCTTGTTTTCTCCGCATTCTTTTTCTACGAGCAGATCTGTCTGCTTCCACGTGTTTTTTTTTTCCCTGTTAGATTCTTTACAACGATCTCTTCCTGTGTACATGTGTTCCACAATGTACTTAACAAATTTTGTGGTAGAAGCCTGGAATCAATTTAGTAGAGAATTTCAGCGTATTTTTGTTAAAGTTGAGCTAAGTGTAAGTTGGGCATTAGGGGAAGTTTGATCATTCTTTACTGACAGTAGAGTTGTGTTAGCCAAAGTCTGCATATTTAATGTTGTCTGTCTTTGCTTTGCAGACACAAATGACTGCAGTCCTCATCCTTGGTAAGTTTAATATGTTTATCTTTCATCCTTTGCTTTTTTGGTTGCTTTAGAATTCTAGATTCTTTTTATCTGTAGCAGTTTTTTAATGCGTATAATGACTTTTCTTTATAGTTATAATAGCGGCACTTGTGTGGATGGAGACAACTGGTACCGCTGTGAATGTGCTCCAGGCTTCGCAGGTCCTGACTGCAGGATCAGTAAGTGTTTCAGTGGCACTCTACCTTGATTTTTGTCTCGCTTGAATCTTGTTGCGAGACAATCATCTTAATTGAGTTAAGCAGTAGATCAGATTAACGATAGATGTCCTGTGTCTTCTGTATCCGTACCCAGATCTGTAGCAGATGTGGGGAGGGCAGGAATTGCGCTGAAAACTGAAAGAAATCTTGAAGTCCATTCAGCTAAAGCTGAAACCTCTTGGTTCAGCTGAGTGGGCAAAATGCCCTTCAGGACAGTCTTCCCAGTTAGAACGTGTTTGTGTGGCAGAGGTTTCTGCCTGAGATGAAAGCATGCCAGCCAAAAACCTTGTCAATTAATAATCCACCTACAAGCCCCGAGGTGATGTATGCACTTCCCTGTAATTTAATAATAATTACAGGTAGGAGGACACTAACACTTTTTTTTTTTTTTTTAATAACAGCCATGGAAATAGAAGTTTCATAGTAGCAATACAACTGGAAAGGGGTTTAACATTGTCATCGGTTGAAGAATCTAGTAGGGGGACAACACTGGAGTGTGTCAAAGGAGAGGAAGTGTGTTTGTGTGAGAAGGAATGTGTCCTTGCCCTTGAAAAGCTTAAGTAGCCATAGGGGTCAGGTTTTGATCTTTGTTAGTGCCACACAGCAGAAACTTCAAAGAACTTGCTCTGAGACTATACCGGTGCTGCTAATAAGAATCCATCTCCGAGCAGACACTAGAAAATGAACATAAAGCATCTGGCAAATTTCTGATATGTGTTTTCTGACAAAATAAAAGGATACTATCGAGAAACTCTCTTATTTCCTCTCCTTCCCATCCTAGATATCAACGAATGCCAGTCTTCACCCTGTGCCTTTGGAGCTACGTGTGTAGACGAAATTAACGGGTACCGTTGCATTTGTCCACCGGGTCGTAGTGGTCCAGGATGCCAAGAAGGTATTCCAGATGTCATAGCTGGTCATAGTACTTGTAGCAAGATCTGTATAATTGCATGTTAACAGGTTTGTGGTTGTATGGGGTTTTTGGGGGGGTGTTATTTGTTGTTGTTTTAAAACAAGTGTCTGTCTGTATTGAAGAAGCAAACTTACCACTAAGTTTAGATGAACTTAGGGAAGGGGGTTTTTTCCACTTTTTTTTTCCTATTTTAAGTTTATAATTCTGTCCAATCTCTCTTCAGTTACAGGAAGGCCTTGCATTACCAGTGTTCGAGTAATGCCAGATGGGGCTAAGTGGGATGACGACTGTAATACCTGTCAATGTTTGAATGGAAAAGTCACCTGTTCTAAGGTACAGCTGTGCTGTCGTTTGGGTGACACTTTTGGGTCTCCTGTCCTGTAACCAGTGGTTACTTATCGGTTTTTATTCTCTTCCAGGTTTGGTGTGGTCCTCGACCTTGTGTCATACATGCCAAAGGTCATAACGAATGCCCAGCTGGACATGCCTGTGTTCCTGTTAAAGAAGACCACTGTTTCACTCACCCCTGTGCTGCAGTGGGTGAATGTTGGCCTTCGAATCAACAGCCTGTGAAGACCAAATGCAATTCTGATTCTTACTACCAAGACAACTGTGCCAACATCACCTTTACCTTTAATAAAGAAATGATGGCACCAGTAAGTAGCAGAACATAGCTCACGGCAAGCTGCGGCACACACGTGCTTGCTTCCCAGAGCATGAAACAATTTTTTTGACTGGTAAAAGTACAGTAAAAGCCGACGCCCCCTTATTATCAAAGAAAACAGAAGGTATAGAAGGATTAATACAGACTTCTTCTCTAACTGCTTTTGTGTCCAGAGAAGAACAAAAGCTGATTTGGAGGGAATTCCACCTCCTCTTCCCTTGAGAACTCTTTTATTTCAGGGCAAAAAAAAAAAATTCTTATATCTGTGTGTTCGTGTGCATATATATTTAAAAAGGAAAAAAAACCAACACCTTTTTTGTATCCTCCAGGGACTTACCACAGAGCACATTTGCAGTGAATTGAGGAATCTGAATATTCTGAAGAATGTTTCTGTTGAATATTCCATCTATATTACCTGTGAGCCTTCACACTTGGCAAATAATGAAATACATGTTGCTATTGTAAGTATTCCTGCAGTATTTTTAAATGTCTTAGTAGTTAATTGCTTGGATGTGTGTGCAACATGTGGATTTCATAGAAATCTTAATTCCTGGCTTTGTCAGCACTTCTCGTGGTTTAGTTTCCATCCCAGTTCCCTTTAAGAACAGGGAAGAAATCCTGGTTACATGAGCGTACCTGAAAGCGACCATCTGGTAGCAACTGTAACAGGGCAGTAAAACATTTTTCTGTCATACTGTCTCGAGCACCGCTTTTGGGGTTGTTTGGGTTTTTTTGTCGTCTTTTTAAAGAGGGGGACAGAAATTCTGCATTATTAGTTTCTGCCCATAGCTGGGCTTTTTGCTTGTTTCTGTTTTGTTTTTTAAGTATTATAAAAGTACCGAGAGCCTTAACTGATTGTGAAAGTTTATAAATAGCAGATTACCCACGCATCTGATCTGGCATTTGGCATTAATTGCGTGACTTCTCTTGCAGTCTGCAGAAGATATAGGGGAAGATGAAAACCCAATCAAAGACATCACAGATAAGATTATTGACCTTGTCAGTAAGCGCGATGGTAACAACACACTAATTGCTGCAGTCGCGGAAGTCAGAGTACAACGGCGACCGGTTAAAAACAAAACAGGTAAGCTTTTCCTTGTCTCCAAAAACACGTACGCTTGCCGTGACTAGAAAAGCCTTTCAAAGCGGGTGAAGCTTTTCTCACTTGAGATTTGTAGAAAGTCTGAGAACCTCTGCCTCTTGGCCCTTTTGACTAGGAACAATAAGGAGGCTTTGCACCAGGATCTTATTACTTTTTTTTAAAAAAAAAAAAGTTCTGAAAAATGCTCTAAAATAGTGGCCTAACCTGTTAAAAGGGCTGCTACGCTTCAGCCCTCTTCATGGAGAAATAAGAAAAAAGAAAGCTGGAGAGGTCACGCTCCCGCGTATTTACCTGGCGATGCCACTGTCCAAATGCGATGAATTAAAGCCAGAAGTGTCCGTGAGCCGTCCACACAGCGCCAGGCGCACGCTGGCATCCTGCTGACGGCCAGCAGCGGGGGGAGAAGTGACTGCAGTGGGTACGGAGCCGGTTGCCCTCAGGCCAGGAGATGTTCCCTCTGAGCTGGGAGCCGCGGCAGGGCAGTGTAATGAAGCCTCCGTTACTGTTGCCTGTGGTGACTTGGCTCTGTGCATAAGAGGAAGACGTTCGAGTCCTAAACTCGCTTTAAACGCCCTGTATTCTGAACGAGCCAGGATTATGTTACTGACTGGACCCCAGTGAAAAAATGAGGTTTAAGAACTGAGATTTGCTTTCTTTGTAGAAAGCCTTGACTGGAACACTTGGTTTGCAGCAGGGTTAACTGGTCTCGTATCTCTTCCAGATTTCTTGGTGCCATTACTGAGCTCGGTCCTAACAGTGGCCTGGATCTGTTGCCTGGTAACTGTTTTTTATTGGTGCATTCGAAAGCGCAGAAAGCAGAGCAGCCATACTCACACGGCGTCTGATGACAACACTACCAACAACGTAAGGGAGCAGCTGAATCAGATAAAAAACCCCATTGAGAAACATGGCGCAAATACTGTCCCCATTAAAGACTACGAAAACAAAAACTCTAAAATCGCCAAAATAAGGACGCACAATTCAGAGGTGGAGGAAGACGACATGGACAAACACCAGCAGAAGGCCCGATTTGCCAAGCAGCCAGCATACACTTTGGTAGACAGAGATGAAAAGCCCCCCAACAGCACACCTACAAAACACCCGAACTGGACAAATAAACAAGACAACAGAGACTTGGAAAGTGCACAAAGCCTAAATAGAATGGAGTACATTGTATAGCAGACAGCGGGGTGCTGCCATGCAGGGCCTTTAAGTATCATTATAAAGGCACTCGAGAGCTTGTAGTTCTTAAACTGTTGTGTAATATTTGAGTCTAAGGCTATTATTTACTTAGAATCCCTGTGTTAATTTAAGTTTTGACAAGCTGGCTTACACTGGCAATGATAGTTGCTGTGGTTGGCTGGAATACCAAGTGCTGCATTTCACATCTATGCAAAACTAGTCAAAAGTGCCCTCGTGTAAATTCAGCTGTAGCTGATACATCATGGAAATGTTTCATAAGGTATTACATAGCCTTATTACTCTTCCGGAGTGTTAATTTTTTTTTTTTTCCTGCCAGATGTCCCGATTTATACAGTTTCTTTAGAATAATACATTTTATTTATATTTATTGAATTTGAGTTTTTTGTATATTGGTTTTATGGTGACGTACAACTAGTTCTGTATTTGAAAGTGCCTTTGCAGCTCGGAACCACAGCAACTATCAAAAATAAGTTTATTATTTATTTTTTTATTGTATTTTTGTTGGGGGCGGGTGGGGGGAACTTGTCAGCAGTTGCTGGTAAATGAAGAATTTAAAGAGGAAAATGTGTCAAAAATAGAAGTTTGTATAGATATGTAAATAATTCTTTTTTTATTAATCACTGTGTATATTTGATTTATTAACTTAATAATCAAGAGCCTTAAAATATCATTCCTTTTTATTTATATGTATGTGTTTAGAGTTGAAGGTTTTTGATAGCATTGTAAGCTTGTGGCTTCTCTATTTTGAATTTATTTTCTTGTTACATGTTGCCTATATGCCAAAACTAAGGTGTTCTAAAATAGTTTATTTTTAATAGGATAGGCTTTCATGCCTTGATGCTGGTTTTTGTACAATGTCAAACGTTTGAAACACCTTCCATAGTATCACTTTAAGACTATTTGTAAGTACTGACTGAGGCAGTTTAGATAATTAGACTAGAAAATTTTTTTTGCTGCTTTAGACTTGAAAAACGAGTGACAGGCAGATAATCTGCTAAGAAGCAGTTTAAGGGAACAAAACTGAGCTATTACTTTATGTAGATGAAATGTGAGTGGTTGCATGTAATTAAAATATCAAATTAGTGTGTGAAGTTGGAAACACAGCAATCTTATTTTGTAAATCCTGATTATTTTTTTTTCTCACCATGAATATGTAATACTGAACCACTTGTAGATTTGACTTTTTTTGTAATCTACTGCATTTAGGGAGTATTCTAATAAGCTAGTTGTTGAATACTTGAACAGTAGAATGTCCAGTAAGATCACTGTGTAGGTTTGCCGTAGATTACACTGCCCGCCTTAAGAAGTGAGGAAATCAAAGTGCTATTACGACGTTTAAGATCAAAAGGCTTATAAACATAGCAATCTCGGTGGTTAACCATTGAGATCATGAAGATACCTTGTATTGTGATATTAGTGTTATATGAAAATGCATCTTTGATGTGTTGTTCCTGGCAATAAATCTTGAAAAGTAATATTTATTAAATTTTTTGTATGAAAACATAAAAGAGCGTGGAGATTATTGAGCGTGGAGGCACTCCCGACTAGTTAGCTGTTCAAAAACAGGGGCAGGTGCCGGTTTACGTTTCCAGGACCTGCCACTGATTTCGGCGGAGTCAGTTTTTTGTTAGGTGAGTACACGTTCCCCTCTGGCTCTGAATCAAATGGAAGGGGTTTGGAAGCAGCGTGTCCCTTGTTCCCAGTGTCTTTCGGCTAACGTACCTCCCTGTACTGCTGAGAGGATGACGATGTGACTGGCATTGTGCAACGAGTTTACTCCGCGTGAGCCAATGAGCTACCGCCAGATAGTAACCATATCTAAGGAGCTAGGCAAGATACAAACTGCTGACCTGGACGGGAAAGGATCCATAGATTATACTGATTTCTAATGGGCAAAACGTGCTTTGTAAAGCATAAAATAAACTCTTAAAATATTCAACACAACGGCTTTTAATGTGTAACTAATGCAGCCCCTCCCACCTACAAGGGGCTGTTAGCTCTCTGACAGTCTTATTTTAGCACACTTTCCTGGTGAAGCTGCAAACTTGTTTTGGTAAGGTGTGAGTACAGAGCTGAAGGAACAATTAACAGTGTGTAACTAACTGAAAAATAATATAAAATAGGGTCAGGCCGCTTCTTGCACTTCAGCTTAAACCAACCCGCTGCAAGGTTAGGCCGCCTCATCCATGTTTTGTTTGCAGTAAATACAGATACTTTATATAAAGATTGCTGTGGTATGAATACAATGAACACTTAAAAAAATCTGATGGCAAGACATACTCTGTTCTGTACCTTCTTTACAGCTATCTAAAAAAAAATTGATAAAATCTATTTAGTGTTACTTTTTATTTCAAACTCGCTGTAAAAGGAGATTTCTAACTTGTCGCTACGCTACGGTGACAGGGGGACTGCTCTTACTCTTCACAGTCACATGCCACATAATTTACGTACCGGAGAATCATCAGTTTACTGCCTCCTGAATGGGAAGCCAACAAGATTAGCTTCATCTGACCACTCCAATAATTCCTCGTCAAACAAATCCCAGGAGTATTTATTTCCCTTTGTTCCCTGACTTCTACAATCTGCAATAAAGCAAACACGTCATGTCTAAAGAAGCCACTTAAAGATAATAGAATCTTCCACCTGCCCAGAAGCACAAAGGGAGGCTATTAACTGAATGCTTTTCCGTACTTTCAATGTGGAATTAACCATCTTCCTCAAGTCTACTGCTCACGTAGGTCTCAAATTCAATGATGCAGAAACCAGCTACTGCTTTCTAAATGACTGAAACATTTCTACCTGAATTTGTAGGAATAAATCTGAGCCTGCCTTCCATTAAGCAAAAAAAAAAAAAAAAATAGGGCTTTTGCTAGTCCTGGGAACATGTATTTGACAGGCTACTTTGAAACCTACTGAGGCAAAATCTAATTGCAGACTTAATCATTTAACACAGTGACAAAGCTGTTTCGATCTTTGAAGACTCATTGTAGAGCAAAACCTGGGTTCCTCAAGCTTCAAAACTTGTCAAAGCCTCGAGCGCAGTATTCGTTTCTTTCTTTCCAGCCTTTGCTGTGCTGCAAAGTACTGGATTGACCATGCGGAGGTTCTGCTACTGCAGAGCTTCTCCATACGCAACTTATTTTTCCCATATAACTCATTTCATCACTACCTCATAGTGGTATAAAATTAGAGCTGCCCAAGTTGTACAGGGGGAACGAAGAGAATTCTGTGAAATTGCCATAATGGTATTTTTAAATTACATCCTCGTATCTCAGTGGTAGCTTCAAAATTTACACAGGTGAATTTAAAACAAAACCACCACCAAGCTGGGGGCTCCAATATGGAGTGGTTTTCGTTGTCATGAAAATAAATAGAAACGTGAAGTTTAAGGCTTTCCCATTAGAATACCAAGGCACATTTATTTTTGTGGAAATTATACTTTGCTAGTACATAGTTTACTACTCTGGGAAGATACAGCCTGTTTAGTCAGGAAAAGTTTCCCGCTGCTAGTGTGTGTTTGTTCTATGGATCCTTCCTCATCGAAGAACTGAAAAATGTGTGCTTCCTGAGTTGCCATTTAAACGTAAAAGCTTTAAAAAAATATATAAATTACTCCCCCTAGCACCCTCAGCTTTGCTGTGCCTACAGCTGATTGAACCTGTCGAATCTGGGTTTGGTTCAACTCGAGCTGAACATAGCCACATCAAAGCCGCTGCACCTCCGCATGGAAAGGGCCCATCTTGCGCAGAGGTAACGAGCGAAAAGGCGCTGATCGTGCATGTTACATCAGCCTTAACGCCAATATATTCATGTCATGGGGGAAAGACAGCCTTGGGAACAGCTATTGCTGCATCGCTAATAGGAGCAAGTGACAGCCAGCTAGCGCTTCTACATCTGAAGCCTAGCAAGTGAGTAACGTAAACCAGTTTGGGGCCTAAACATGAGACTAGCACCTTCAAGCAACTTCACAGATGAAGCTGTTCTCCTTTCCACAGAAACACCACTTGTTCTTACACCAGCTGACACACCCGCACAGCAAGGGTTAATATTACTAATCAGCCCTCTGCCATTTGCAGAGTCCCTCTGGAACTGGTCACAAGGCAGAGGCTTAATGTTTTTATTAGTGTATGCAAAGATGAGAAGTTCTGACAAGGGAAGTACCAAATTCAGCCTTTTCCTCCCCAGAAGATGGAAGTGATTGCGTAAGCTCCCCCGCCCCTTCTAAACGGAGCAAGAATATTTAAGTATATTTAAGAATTTTTCAACTTCCTCCTTTTCGGTATTGACACCAGTGGCCATGATGATTACTGTTTACCAGTGCACACAGAGTTCGCTTTTAAAGGTTAGCTATCATTTCCAAAAGAGGGAAAAAACAGTAAAACAGCTGTGCAATGATTAATTCCAATTTCTGGGGGTGAGGAGGAGGAAAGGGGTGAAGGTCCTGTATGGTCTGTTGGCCAGCGGGTGGAGGTTCAGCAGATGGCTTACCTAGCACTGGAGCAGCAGCGGAGCGATGTGGTATCAGACAGGGCGTCAGACCGGAGCTCCAGCCCAGATCTTCCAGTGAGCGCCTTCTCTGTGATGTGCAAATTGTTTCAACCAGTTTCTCTACAGGGTGGAGAAATAAATCTCTATTCTTTTCATTCTAGCACTATGAGTTATTATTATTATTATTAAAAAGGGGCATGCCCATCTCTAGAATTATAGCTCAAGACACTTTTCTTTAAAGATCTGATGCATAAATCAAAAAGACAATTATTCTGGCAGCAAATAAAGCAGTTAAGGAGCTAGATTACCAATTCCTCCTATTGAGGTACTATGTCTCGCTTACACTAAAGGATCTAACTTTGACAGAATGGGAGCGAATCAGCGCAATTCTCATCCAAAAAAGGTGCACTGTCAGCTCTCACAGGAACCAATTCCCAGCTCTGGAATAACTGAAATGGATAGTAAAGGAGGTACGTCGGTGGAGCTTAATTCCCTGGACAATTTCCAGGTTACAGCTGAAATGCCCTGTGACACTACGTCATTTTCACAACTCTTTTACCATTCCTCAGCATAAGCCGACACCAACCAACCAACCAACCAACCAACAAGTCCCCGTCTAAAAATGTCACCTCATTGCCACTGTGGAAGGGACAAGGTCACGCGCTACCAGGTTCCATTTTAATTATCTAGGGGAAAAAAAAAAGGTGAACAAGGTGGGAGAACTGTGTTCAAAAATACTTGAACGAGTTGATGAAAGAATTTGCAGTATGAGTTCCTTAACCAGCTTGCTTTACCTTGAAGAAATTGCTTACCCTCAGTGCTGCCCCAACTGTCAAAATAAGCATATTCATATCCCTCCCAGGTTCAGCTGCAGAATGCTTTGATATCCCTTTGATGAAAGGCTCCGTGTGCTGCTATTCCCCCATCCCACATCTTGTTCACATAGGTTTTTGGATGCTAGTTAATGCTTATTAGAGAAGAAAAAAGCAGAAAGCAAAGAAGTGAGGAGTGCCTTTTATTAAAGCTAATTTCTGAGGCCAACCCACATTTCCCACTGCTGCCTAAAAGACTCTTGATACTATTAACTCTGTTTGCTCAAGCCTGCATTACAGTGTTTTAATACAGTATGAACCTTTTTATCGGATACTGATATAGGCAAGGAGATAACTACCCATAACGCGCAACCTGGGGTAGTCTAACTACATTTTACATCTTTCTTATTCCAATTGCAAACAAAAAAATATTTCCTCCATTTTTTCCTTAAAAAGAATCCATTTTTCAGTCAAAAGCCAATGAGATGATGATATCAAAATGCCAATTAAAACTCAGCCAACGTGACCCATATGCAGAGCAGCGAGAGGGAAGGAAGTTCACGCTGGCAAAATAAGCGCCTTCAGAAAGCTACTTGACACCTCACTTGGTCAAAGCTTTCTGTAGCAAGGAAAGTTTTGGTTCTTAAAATTTTCCTTTTTTGTTAGAAACAGGTGCTCTTCAGATTATTCAAGTCAAGCGTAACACAGAAACGCGGCTATGCAATGGTAATAACACGCTAACATATGCTCTAGACCCTGGTATGCAGAACTACAACCTGACAGATAATATCAGAACCAGCACAAAGCTTATTACTCAAAATAACTCTTGCGATAGTTAAAACCTCCCTACCGATCAACACTGGGCAAGGGAGATTTTACATCAGCCCGCTTCCTCTTTATAAATAAGTATGTACAAGGCTTGTCTAGCTTTTGATGTGTGTTTAAACACAAAAGTTCTCTAAACAAATATTTTTAACTACTTTGATGTAAAGAATAACGGAAACGATAGGTCTGCACACATTAGAAAGTGTTTGGCTAGGAAAGGACTGTTTCACTATCAGCAAACAACACAGACCAAATTAACCAGATGATTCATTAAAAAAAAATAAAACCAAAGCTGGCTGGTTTGGAATAGACAGTTATTTCTCTTTAAGACAAGCATGTATTTTTCAATGTGAGCTCTGCATTGTGGGCTTTAGCCAGTCTCAGACCTACACATATTTCAGAGGAGTTCAAAGAAGCTCCGAAAATGAAAAAACCCAACATAACAAACAAACCCAAAGGAAAAAAAATGAACCAAAGAAATTGTTTTTGTGCTTCAATGCCAGTTTCAGAACAGAACAGAGCCTTAAATATTTATTACTTCTAACAGAAAGGTATGCTAATGCTGCTTAGAAGCAAATTGTTAATAGAAAGCCACAGGCAAGACTTGCAAACTGCTAATTTTACTCTAGCTTAGTTTCCAGCTTCTTTTTTTTCCCCCTAAACCCGATTTAGGAAATCAGGTTTGTGGTTCAAGAGCATGTCGGACCACACCTCTGCCAGTCATCTGGGTGCAGGTGGATTGTTGATAAAGAAAAACACAAAGACTGAGAAGACAACCTTGGGCTTAAAGTACAGAGACATATGGTAACAATACAGCCTGGATGTCAGACCATCACGTAAAGCACCCATAAGGTTTGCAAAAGGGAAACTTTTATAACCGTCCTGCTGCACAGACAAAAGAAAGAACAGTTTTGAGCAGTGACACCATCTAAAATACAGAAATGACCATGTAACAACAGCATTGTAAGTAACGTAAAACAGCATTGTAAGTAACGTAACAAAATATCCTAAAGGAAAAATCAAGTGTTCTCAGCTACACAGACAATGATTTAATCTACCCAAGCCCCCTATAAATGTATGACATTCATTTGTAAGGGTGCACACAGGTATGTTATTCAGTTAAGATTAAAACTAAATTGTAATTATAAGGTTGGACTGTATATAACAACAGTATGCGACGATACAAACTATATGTGGTTGCCCTCTGGTTTCTAATACTTGAGTTAAATGGATTTAGAGAGGAGAAAGGCAAGAAGGGAAGCTTCAGAATCCAAAACTGTTAGCAGGGATAGTTTGGGGCGTACTTGCTCAAGACCATCCACAGTTTTCACAGATACAATCAGCGTGTTTGCCAGTTTGCAAAAGCAAGCATAAAGTCTTTTTCCTAACTGGAATGAAATTAAAAGAAGTAACTGAAGTGATTTTGTAAACCCAATGTGTCTGTTACTTGCATAATCATCTAAACCTCTCCTTTAGGTATCTGTTCCAACCAAGAACATCTTGGGAAATTCACAAAGGTCCAAGCAAAAGCAAAGTAGAAGTAATGGAAAGTTAAAACGGCACTCTAGAATATGTGCTTGTACCACTTTTTATCAGTTTATTCACTGTAAGCACTTAAAGAAGCCATCCAGAAAATGGCTTACGCTTAAACTTTAATATAAACTATTAAATGATTCTATCTTACTTTTACTTTTCTGATAAATACTTAATTAAACATCCTTATACCTCTGTAAGTCCATCAAAAGGTGCTTTTTACTCCCCTCCTGAGCCCATACAAAAGACAACAGTAAACATACCTCAGGCTATTCTTCCTCCAAACCCAGGTTCATTTGCAGCCTCGGTTTTGCTTGTTACTAGGAAAGACCCTTTTGCAGAGCCTGGAGATCGGTAAGCATTAGCAACCTTATTGCAAAGCACTGTGAGAAACATCACGCAAACAGGCTGAAAGAAAAAAAAGAAAATGTCTTCTAGCAGGCATGCAGAATCTTTTTGATTTATTGCAAAAGCAGAAGTTTATAGCAGAAAGATGCCGTTCAGCTGACGGTGTCTTGCTGTCAACTGCCGAGTTGCTAACTCTCATAAGGACCTGTATTACACTACCAACTCTAACGCTTATGGATGTGAGTCTTCTTATTAACCTAAATGAGGATATCCACAGTCATAAATATATGTCAGTAAGATTTTTCAAAATTGCTTCACACAAAATGTCTGTGGTCACACTGATTTTGAGAGAATGACGAAAGAAAATTGCTCATAATTTTATTTTAAACATTTTAAAAAGATAAGCATACAAGTTACAAAAGCAGTATTAAAAAGCACTGTGCAATTAAAAATTACCTCTATCTTAAAATAAGAAATAACTTGGGTATCGCTAACACATGAAAAACAGTCCTTGCACACAGTCAAGGCCTGATTTTAAAACATGAATGCATGAAGATGTGTATGCATGTTTACATATGAACTTCTCCCAAGAGCAATGTTTGCACATCCAGGTGACTGCATATATAAAACCAATCTTCATTCTTCGAAAGACTGAATGCATGATCACTTGTATCCACAATTTGCATTAGAAATACATGTTCATATCAAAACTGCACAAGAACAAACTAGAGTTATTTTGAAACCCCACTGAAAAAGTGAGCCTTAAATTATCAGCAACATTAAATCCTGGTTAAAGATTTATTTGAAATAACCTCAATTCGCCTTACTGTTGCAAAGATCATCTGAATAAACCATGAGCTTCCTAACACAGAGAGAGAAAGGATTAATTTTTACTAAAATAAATTAAGTGTTCAGAAACAAGCAAAACACTGAAAAACTGCAGCTGCTAACAGATCACGAAAGTGGTTTTAACTTCTGCTGTCATCAGCTGATACGATATTTTAATAGTACTAAAACATACATAGATCTAAAATTTTGCTTAGTAAATACTATTTTATAAGAGATTTTTCTTTCTATAAATACTACACTGGTTTGTACAATATTTATGTCTAATTCCTAAAGACTTAACAGCAGTTAACAACAGTTCATTACCATTCCAAATGACTAAAATACTTAATTAACTAAATTTCTTTAAAAGTTTTATCTAATTTTGACTTTGTATTTTTATGATTTTTCATTATTTTGAATCGCTTCCTACTTTTTGCATATGCTTTCCGAACACAAATTTGGCTGTCCACCCATGCCATCAAGGTAATATTTCAGACTTTATGACTTCTTAAGCCTTCGCAGTTTTAACTTCCTGAGACCACTTTCAACTTCTTTTTTTCTTTTTTGGGTAAGCTTCTCTGAAGACACAAGCTGCAGTTCTAAACAAGATGATGGTATCACAGGCAATTCTTCAGTAGTTGTGCTTGGCTCATTTTTGTTTGTCTGCGCTATATTGTTCCTCACAGAAAGAGGCCAGGAGAGGTTTTTTCCCAAAGTTAGTGGCTCCTCATCAGACGCAGCCTTTGTCAAGTCTTGTTTAGAAAACAACCTGGAATTAAGTGGGGTGGTCCTCTCCTCCAGAAATGGACCTGAACAATCATCATCACACTTACTCATTTCTGTATTGCTAGGAATTAAAGGAGCCCCTTCAGAGGATAGGTTTTTTAAATGCTCTAACTTTTCTTCTGAACCACAGCTCTTTTGTTGAGCCTGTGTTTTGGTCACTTTTTGACTTTGTTTTGGTCCTAGCAGTGCTGACTCAGAGCTACAAGGAAGGTTCTCGCTTAGAAGACTTGCCTTCAACCACTCCACAGAGTGAGGTTTTTGCTGGCTGCTAACATCATCTGGCTGTCTCCGATTAACATAATTTTCCAGCTCTAAAACAGGAAGCTCCAAGTTGCTCTCAGCTGTATTTATGCAGTCCGTTAGCAGTCCTGTACTCCTACATTTCACTTCAGATTGAGGACTCAGAGAAGTTTGACAGTCGTTCTTTCTGTTCCCTGTCTGCGAGTCCGCTGAGCCAAGATACACTTTCTTGGAGTCCTTGCTGATTTGCGGTTTGCTTGTGCTACTTTTCCTTGTTTTTGTCCTTTTCACACTGCAATAAAAAGGAATTTTGTTTTTAAATTTAAAAAGAATCTTCACTGCCTCAATCTGTCCTTCTTACAAACTCTGAAACACCACTAGGGCAACCTAGACTGAATGTAGAAAAAAACCCTGTATATCGTCTTGACAAGCAGTAATGTTTGTCTAGTATGGATAATATCAAGTGTTATCCATCTGATTTTCCAGTGCACTAGGGGAACCCTATTTATTAATGACTAAGCCATGAAGGAGTTCACATTCTATTCCAAGAGGCAGAACTGGATTCATTACAGATGTTAAAGGTCAACACGGCATAAGTATATTGAATTCCCTCCCAAACTGGCTAGATAAAATAGTATTTCATAAGTGCCTAAATGATTTCAAACCATTCCCATATATTCACATGCATAATGTATATCTAAAGAATAGAGGGGGACAGGCAGGGAGAGGCAGCATGTCCGTCTCTGTGTGAGAGTTTCTAATCTCTATTTCAGAATGTTCCTCTGGAATTTTTCCCAGGACATTTCAAAGCATTACTTTAAGTTAACCACTACTCATCTAGTATCAAGCCCGTTCATCTGGGAAGGACTTAGGTAATGCAAGTAGATTATATTCTAAAAGGAATTGTACAGGAAAATGGGATCACAAGGGGCCTGATGGAGTGTCAGTACATTAACACTCCTCAGCAGCATCTACAAATCTAGGTTTCACATAGGCTGGAAGACGAACTTTATGCACAAGTACTGAAGCTGCCTATGTAAGATTTCGCGTCTAAAGATGTTACTATAGATCGTCCCATGCTGAGACTGTTTGCTGCTGCTCTGCTGATGCCGAGCAGTTCCCAGGTCAGTGTATCTAACTCTTCAGAAAGTGGGCTCTTCCAAAATAGGTAGAGCTGGCATACCTCCAAATCTAATCTCGTTTCTAAAAACAACACAACATGGGTAAAAAGAAAAGTTGCCAGGGTTCACAGCAAATTTCACAGTTGATTTGGGGCTACTGGCAGCTTGTGCAAGAAAGAATGGCATCCTGGTACAGCAGAGGACCAGTAAAATGCTCAGCTGACCAACTAACCCTCCCCATCCACTACACCAGGGACACTCTTTATTGCGACCAAAGATCCAGACTAGTATCGTGGTACACTGCAGACTCTCCAAATGAACAAAAAAATATATTTGCAAAGTGTTTTTCACCAGATTCAAACATCACATATTTATTTTGGCTCAGAGCTCCATTCAAGGAAAAAAAACACGCTGTTTTGATTCTGCCTAGCGCTATGTGAGCTATCTATGTGGGTTGTAATAGCTTTTTTCACTCCGTACAAAACAACATCGATCATTTTATGTGCTTATCCACACTACAGTAGTCATCTCTTAGTAATTTAAAAGAATCTTTTGTAAAGGAGTTTATATTATTTGAAATTTTATTACATAGGCTAGACTCTATTTACCCAAATTTTACCAGTTTATAAATTTGACACCTTGGAAAGAATAGTGACATACATTTCTTTCAGGATGTCTTGCTTTATTTGTTCATTCAAACTAGTCTTAAGCTTCTTGTTCTCAGCAGATTCAGTAAAATATTCAGACGTCCCATTGGAAAGTTCTTCTTTCTGCTCCAAAAGAAGAAACAGGTTTAAAACATGACACATCAAGCTATGATTATTCAACATAAAACTCCACTTCTAATACTGACTTACAGATGTTCTTTATTATTTTGATCTGAGCAGTCTAAGAGAAGCAGAATTATTTTTAATCTTTTAATATTTGGGAGTTTAGTCAGTTCCCTCCCCTTTCAGACTCCCAACGAACATATTTCATATGCTAAAATATACCGCAAACAAACAAGACTGTAATGTAAAGGATGTAGCTTTCCAAACCGTCTGAGGAAACTGTTGGCAAATATTTGACATCTTTGTGGCTCAAACTGTGACAAATGCCAGGAATCTCTCTTGCAGACAGGAGCATGTTTGTCAGTTTTTTTTCTGAAGAGACTGACTGGCGCAGTGGTCTATACACTTATTCTCAGAAGAATTCCCATAATTTTCCATACTTACAAAAAAATATACAATGTTATTGGCTCATTTAAGAAGGCAAGGGTTAAAACTTTTAATACTAACATTCAAATGCTCACAGCTTGGAGTGGTTGGCTACTACGGGACAACAGGGGAATTCTTTCTGGTCTCAGCTAACAGCAGCACCATGGTTTTATATAATGCGAGATTGGGGCGAGAGGGAGGGAAGGAAAATGCTCTTTTTCTTCAAGCTGTGAGCATTTCCTTTCACAATGAAACAATCTCAATGAGAGAAGGGCCATTTGCTGACTTCACTCTTAACTACCACATACTTCAAAAAAGTCCTATCTCTGAGGCTATGGAGGGGAGAGGAAAAATGTGGCAAAGTCAAGAAGAGAAGAGGCTTTGTGCATCTCCTTTTCTTTGATCGCATTTTTCTTCAGCAGCCTGCACGATGCAACTTCTGATTGGGCTCATCAAATGTAGGGAGCGCTTATTTATACCATTTCTTGCTCCGCACTGTGAAGCTAGCACACTGGAGCCAGGCGGTATGAAAGAACCGAAGAAAGTAGAGAAAGACTGCGGAGGCGCAAAGCCAAAGCATGTACACGACCGCTGCCTGGAACACCCCTTAGGAACCTGTCACTTACAGGGGATTAAGTCCTGCCCATTTTTATTTTTATTTCTATTTTAAAGGAGAGGGGGTAAAACCTCACCGCTCATTCCAGAAGAATAAGCCAGTGAAACCAACTTCCTGTTTTGTAAGCAGAAAGAGTGCAGTCAGGCAAAGAAATAAAGCCATTTCGACAGTTTCAAAAACTACAGCTGTTTTCAGCCTGCCTTTCAGATGCAAATTATGTAAACATGTTTGTGTGTGTTGATAGATGCAAGAAGTTCTGTCCACTAATGGTGCAACACGTGTGTTCACAGCAGGCAGAAAACACATGGGACATATAAGCAATGTGATTTCAACCGCAGAAATCAAGCCTAACTAGTTTAATCTGAAGGATTAATTGCTGCTTCTATTCTGTTAGAGGTACGGACTCCCCTAATTTGACTAAATACGTTTTCATATTTTGTAAACTATTAAAGAAGGGAATATTATTAAGATACTCAAGAGCTTTGCTAATTTTAAGAGAAGACACAGACTCTTAACTGTAAAATCTGGAGAAGCTCTTCTGATTTCCAGTAACATTCACAGAACTCAGACTGAAGGATCTTGCACAATCATTCTGCATCAAAGCAGCTGGAGAGCACTCTTACTTAGCCAGAGAACAGAAGCACAAGCAGAAGCATTTGAATTTTCCTTATTCTGCTTTATGGTAAGGCTACTTCTATTAAATCTTCTTCAGTCCTCAGCTGAGGACATCAACACGGCACACTGGGACAGGACCACCAGCCTGCTAAGGCAGTTCTTGTAGATGTGGTAAACAATGGGTGGAAAGTAGCACTTTGTACAAAATCCAGAGGAGGACTGGGGACAGTTCCTGTCCACACGTACTCACTACTGCAGATAAGCAATAAACCTCAGTTTTAACTTGCATCCAATTATGAACAGTGCATGATCGTTGCCTGGAGTGTACCGTCATGCCAGGGTGTGAAGAGCAGACCCTGGAGAGAGGCAAAGATGATGAAGCCATGTCACTTGTGAGTTGAGTCAGACCAGAGTTAATGGTCCAGAGCTGAAGGGCTAACACGTTCCCTCACTACGCCATCGTCAACCTTTTATTTTGTTTTTAAATAACTTATCACATAAAGTAGTGACAGAAAAGGGTTAAGGCGTTAAAAAAATTAAAAATCAAAATGATTTATATGTGAAACACTTCTGAACATGCCCTCTAAGTACAGTAGATTTTCCCCTTGGAACCACACCCTGTAAGTGCTGTATTTTGAGAGCTGAACAATTAACATAAGGCATATGAGTCAGTCTTTGAAAGACTCTGTGGGAACCAGAGAGCCTTTTGCTATTAGGAGTGATGTAAACTCCCTAAGGCTGGAATAAGTCCACAATAGAAGGCAAAGAGTCATAAATAACAACAATGGGCACTCCATATACTACTAAGACACTCAGCCATTATTGGTGATACTTCCTTTATTTTCTTTATTAGACTTAATAATTTTAGTTAATTAAAAAAAAAATAAAAAACACTGTCTGTTTTGGGAATACTATTTATTTCCTATGGGAACTTCAGGACTTGTTAAAGAAAGAAAAAAAGCTAATCTGCTCTCATCCTGTCTAGTAATCCCAAATTCCTTTTAGGCAGTGAAATAATTAAAGAAAAATATTCCAGGCATAAAAAGGAGGACAGCAGAAGCAGACATCATATAAACAATGACACCATGACAGGGAAAAACGTCAAAGCACCGCCAGACTTGTGACTTGACTCTGAAAGAGCTGCAGGGAGTGGGATTGCTGCTAACAAATTAAAACCACATTTCTTGGCAAATTGTTAAAGACAGACATATTTACATTTGTATAGAGACTGGGTGGGCACAAAAGATTAAAATGCTTCTTTAGCCCTTGAACTGCCAAGTTCTATTAGAAATATGTGCTCTTAAAATCCCAGGGTAAGCTCACTCCTTTTTGTCACTAAAATTCGGCAAAGAAGGGCCTGCAGAAATGAAGCTTACAAAGCCTTACTACCCTACCTGCTCATAATACTGGCCTCTCAAAACCTGATTTTAAGATCCTTAGTACTTATCCAAAGAGATGTCTGGGGAAAAAACTCTATTAAGACCTACAGAGAAACATGATTGTTAGGCACACAATATACTTGCTTTAAGGCTTATCAAATTGAAAATTCATTCTTTTACTATCTTAGTCAACTTACTAACTCACTCAAAATGAAAAAGAAACCCTCAAAAATGTGAAAGTGGTGACTGCCATCTGCAGCTCTCTCCAGGACAGCTGAATTCAGCAATACAGCATTAAACACCTGCAAAAGAACTACTCATGGATGTGCACTTGTGAAGAATCCTTACAACTCATTGTCCTGAAGAAGAGTGAAAGGTTTGGCCTTTTCAGCCTGACAATAATACTCACACAAATATTGATTTTTTTTTTTTTTCAGTTTAGGGTGTGGGATGCTCAGCTGAAAGAAAAATTTCCAAAGTGAACAATGCTGCCCCCCTTCCTGCCTCTTGTTTGGTTTCATACTTTCTAGCCGTCTCTTACTATGTTCAGGATAACAGTTGCACGTGCTTACGTTCCAATAAAGTAACACTAAGGGATAATTAAATTTCGTGTCTGGTTAACAAAAAAACCCCCACAATTAAAAACACACATTCTTTCTGAATTGCATTTATCAATGTGGCTCAACTTGCTCATCAAAAATACTTAATAGAAAATATCAATGGATCCAATAAATCAAATTTAGTATCAGAGTGGCATACGGGAGGGGATTCTGAATATAATAATGTAGACGAAGCAATGAAATAAAAGTATCCCAGGCGCGCATAAATGAATAAAATTAAAATTAGTAAAATGAATCAGAAACACTTATTTAGGGGCGCTTATGTGAGTTTGCAATTGCATGACTTCTCTTAATGTCACTCTAAGCAGTATCATGAGCTCAACCATCGAAGATAACCTTTAGGTCTCAGAACTGTTCTAATAGATGACTGACAGATCAGAGAGGTCAGACAGGACTCCTTCCAATCTGATAAAAAGAAAAGGGCTCCTAAAGCAAGTGAGAAGGCTCATCAGTGAAGGATGAATCAGATACCTATAATCTAACTGATAGAAAATCAACAGAGGCAGGACTTTGGGTCTAGTCTTCTGCCCTCTCCCATCCCACATGAAGAAAAAGCTTCCCACAATTTCATGATGCAAATTTTTCAGCGTTTCCAATGTAGCGATGCATCTGTCCTAGCAATTCTACTTATGAACTCCTACCACATCATAAAACATTCATAGAAGTTTTCCAAGTACAGAAATGGATATTATTCTCAACCTGAAATACAGTTCCTTGATTGGACTTGCAGAATATTGCTCTACATTTTATAATGGACTGTCCTGCTCTATATGTCAGTAAGTTCCAGTAAAAAACATTAAGGATCATTCCATGTTACACATGGGAGTACTGATTTTTCATTTGAAACAGGTATTTTTAAGGAATGCTAGTGGTCTTATAAAATACATTCTTTTCAAGATTGAAATCGGAGAAACAACCAGAGAAAACTGCATCTCTCCAGTGAGGAGCAGAACTGTATAACCGACCCGCGGCCTTGCACAGAAAGCAAAACCTAACTCCTCGATCAGTACAGTCTTCGTTATCTACTACCAAAATTCATTTTTATTTGACACCATGGATCTTAACTAATAAGTTTTTGCTTGTCAAGAGTCCCTATGGTCTGTACCATTTAGTCCAAGAGTTGGCCCAATCTGTTACAAGCCCTTGTGATACACACATTCCACGTTCTCAAAATACAAGGTGTGAACCCAGGTTTCTCATTCAATACATAAGTCCTGGCAATTCCAAACACTCCAAAGGTTGCCAAAGCATCATCAGATTAGCTCAAAGCATGTGACTTCTATGAGGAAAATGCCTTCTTGCTTTTAAAGTCTTTTGTTTGGATTTTAATCATATTTTACATATAGCAGGAATCCCAGACTATTCTGAATGTAGGAAATTCAGACTTCTCTAAATTTGCATTTGAATGCTTGCTAGATAATAGAAAATAGAAAAATTCCTAATAAGCTCTAAGTGGCATAAGACAAACAAAATGTGATACTTCATAAAAAACCTAAAGTTGCAGGGCAGCCTTTTTAAAAATTGATACACATCTGTAACACAGATAGCAAGTACATACATAACACTTTCTAAAGCCACAGACAGTGCTCCTGAAACAAACGATTTATTTACATACTGAGAAGCACGTGATACATGCTGGTGTATTTGCTTGAAGGCAAAAAGCGTTAAAATTAATGTTAAGTAATTGAGCTATTAATCATTCTGATTTTATATACTGATGCTACAAGACTCAGATTCTATCTTCAGAGAAAATGTCCACTGATAAGAAAAGGAGGAAAAGACAATAGCTTTTCAACCAAAATAACTTCCCTCAATGACACTGAAGAAAAATGCAAAGTATATTAATGCTGATTTTTTTTTTTTTTAAAGAAAACCAATGTCTTAAAAGAATGCATCTTTAGCTAGCCTTTCCCATCAATTTTAAGTTCCTGCCTCCAGTAGTTATGAAAGAGGACATGCATTCAGGATATACACGTTTTATACTTCAAAGACTTTTTTATAAAACAAGATGACAGCAATTTTATGTGGAGCTCAACCCCCTTCTCCAACTTACAAACCATGAGGGAAGGAATCTACTACTCAATTGTCACCTGAGTATCTGAAAAAGCGAGGCACTCCTGTAATCCTGTACTACAGCTTTTAACAGTCTGACATGAGGATCCTCTATCTGCCTACCAAATCTAAATGGGTATCAGAGTCAACCAGCATAGATGTCTGTCAGTAATACTGAACTAAACTTTGTATTTATCCTTCCAGGTATAGCATGGGTTATATGACATAACAGAATACTACTTAAGAGTACACGCTGTATACAGCAACATGATTCATATACTTAAAACTTCAATTCTTACAGAAAAATATCTGGAAAAGAATACATCAATTTTAGCAAACAATTGTTCTCTTTATACAATTACAATAATGTTTAACAACTGTAGGAGATCTTGGAAAGAATAACTAATACTCTTGATTTTGCTGGTTATACAGAAGCAAAATATGTAAAATAGGCAGAACTGCACAGCCCAGGAAATAATTACCGTACAACAATTTAGTCAATGTTTTAGCTTGGTTTCCAAAACAACCACCACCACCCCCACCGCCAAAGCCCCCAAGATTTCTGAGCTCACACTGGAGATCTGTCACTCCAAATAATTTCAAATCATTACAATTGTTCAAAAATCCTCCCATGAACTTTACCATCATATATTTCAGCTTACTGTTCAGTCAAGTTATGAAATTCCTATTAGTCGTAACAGATTTCTGCTGAAGGCTGAGGAACAGATTGCTCTTTAAAACAATTAAAAAAAAAAAAAAATCCATCGAATAGTCTTTGCCCAACAGGAATACAGAGAGTTATTATCAAAAACTGAAGTAATTTAAACCTTTTTAAGTCCTGGAGTCATCAAAATTTCATAGATGCACAGCAGCTAAATAAAACCTTTAGCTCACTGTAGCTTTAAACATTATCACTGCCAGCTTTCCACCCTGCACCTTTGCTGGAGATGCCCGTCCTCTCAAAGTCTGCAGAGAGGAAAGAACATCATTCAGTGCAAAGTCCAGAATCTTAGCTCAAATCCGCATTAACCACCAGCATAAGCTGTGACAGCAAGAGACTGAGAGGGGAGAGGAAAATGAGGGAGGTGAAAGGATGATGACAGATGATAATATCTTAAATAACCACAAGGCTTTGACAAATGAGGTCTTGTGAACACTGCTAAGTAGTTACATTTAAATCAACTGGAGCACTCGTATAAGAAGCAACTACCAAAATCAGTAAAAGATTACTCAATTTGTCCTCACTTTTTGAAGATTGCTTCATATGGAAATCATTTTATGTGCTTAATCATTTATATTGCAGTTACAGGACCTTCTGTGTTTCTGCTATCTTTCATGTGGATTTTGCACAATGAGAGGAACATAATCTTTTATTGAAGATGTATTCAACTTACTTATTAGCTTTAAGACAATTTAAGTTATTACTTTTTATTTCATTCCATATATACTCTAATATTCTGTCAGCTTTTCAGATAAATAATGCTATGGAACAAAGATTTTCAAATCAGTTCCTTGTAGCAATACCTTGGCCTTTTTCCAGAGATCGTACAGTTAATTCACTCAGCGGTATGCGTGAACACTGTAATTGCTCTTTTCAGTAAAAATACTGTGCATTTATCAACAGATGATTTTCATTTACAGTCCTAATGCCCCTCTACCCATCTCTGTGAGGTTTCTCTGAAATTCTCTACAGCCTTCTCCAGTTTTGACTAATTGAAATAATTGTGTCAGATTTCATTTCATCATTTGTCCACTTCTCTGGATCATTAATATAACAAACAGCAGACAGCTATTAGATTTTTGCCGTGCAGAAAATAAATCAGTCAGTTTGTAAGCTATAAGAAGAAACTAAGACAAGTTCAGACAAATCTCACTGAGGCAATTCACAGCATTAGCGCTCTCAGGTATCCTCCCTCCCCTTTTGCAGGAGGTTGCTACCCCCACTGCAGGGTTGGCAGAAGGCAGCTCACACACACGCCCCAGCTGCTCCCACCTGCAATTCAATGCACTAGCTTAAAAACCAGGGAAGTTTGGTTTGCATGAATCCACAAGACTGTGATATGCAGCAAGATGAGATGCAGGCACACAGCCCTTTTGGCAAACTCTGCTATAGGAGTGGTAATCTCCAAGGAGAAAAGGCAGACAGCTGGGAGAAAAGGGAATATTGTAAAACTGCCGTAGGTTTCTTCTTTATGACAAAGTCAAAGACGTTAGTATCATTACTTTGTGATGTAGTTTCTCAGAGAGAGCAGTCTTATGATTCAAGCTAATTTAAAGCCTAACATTGAAAGGGAAGTCTCACCCTTAACCCAACACATGGTCCTGCCAAGTCTCTGTATCAACACTAGCGTTTATGCAGCCACGCAGTGAGAGTCTGACCGAAGTGACCCAGCTGAAAGCTAACCATTGCAAACAACAAAAAAGCCCAGAACAAAAAAAACCCCTTGTTTTCAGAGGGATCAATGAATTAACCCAGCTCCTCACACATGCCAGTACTGACAGACACTGAGGACAAGAATACATGGGTAAGAGAAGAGAAGGCAGGAGGGACTGCATGTTTCAGTATGATCAGTCTTGCATCGGCTTGAGCAGAATATGAAGGATGAGAAGAAAAGAAGTGACAGAAGCTTGAAGTGTCAAAAGTGAAAACTCACCAAAGAGAAAAGCAATTCTTTACCTGTTCCACTATGTGGTATTTGGATAGTTTCCCCTCTCTTCCTTTTTGAAAAACATAGTGAACCCTGTTCATACAGTTACCAAACTACAGCTTAATATTAAGTTGCTTTCCTTTAGCTATGTTTCCTATAATGACTGAAAAGAATTAAGCATATTATCTGAAACACATGAAAACTAGATGGGATGAAATTTTAAAAAGGATAATGAAATGGAAGACCATCAACAAGTATTACAACAAATGTAACATTAATGTGTGTTTTGGATGTTACTTCCAAACCGGGGTAACTCTCAGCTACTACCTAAAGGGGCAGTCCTGCTCTCTTCATCCAAATCCTGGCTGCGTGCTCCTGCAGCATGTTTTGTGCCACAGTTGGCAACTGTGTGGGTACAGGATGAGTTGGTTCAAGTGAACCGACATGATGGAAAACTAATCCTCCAATAAAAAACAGAGAAACTTCACAAATAAATCGTTTTCTGCTGGATCAAGTCAATGAACTAATTCATTCTCAACTGAGGAATCAGTTGGGTCCATTGTAACCAGAAAGGAAAGGAGTATGTAGCTGGAACTAGAGAGGATGTGGACTGACCTTTTCAGTAGTAGCCCACCATTACAGCAGCTCAACTGTGATATTTTATATATATACATATACAGACACACAGTTCCATGCCAAGATTAGCACTTACACAGTGTGAATTGTGCAATTGTATTTCACAGCGTTTCCTTTTTCCCCTACCCAATCTGATATCACTTAACAATAAAATAATCTTTAAAGTATTTAAGATAACTAAATTCCACATGAAGTCTTCTACTAATCTTTACAAATTGCTGCTATCTGAAAAAAGTTTTCATTCTACCTTCCAATAGACACACTATTCCAGCAGCATATACTCTAATGTTGTCTCCTGTTAATTACAGCTAAGTGTACATGTTTTCATGAAAGAATCAGAAGCCTCTTCCCAGCATAATCAAAATCCAAGCAAATAATGGTTTTATGCTCATATGAGTTTTAAGAAGGAGAATTCTCTAATGTACCTGAAGTACGTTACAATGACACAATTTATAAAATCAGACATGTATGAAGATGATGAAATAGTTTGCTCTTATTTCTCTGCTGGGGATTTAAAAAGCACTGGGCATATATTTAGCACTTTTCTTCTCCTTGTATACCTATGCGGGTTTTTTTGTTTCATTGTTTTTTTAAGAGTAATATTCTGTTTGGAAAAGAATCTTTGTTTTAGTGTAGTATTCTCTGTAACTTAACAAGACTCAGTGGAAACCCTGACACCTTTTTAATCAAGACAGGATCTCCTACTCCCCACTTTCTGATTTCACATGAACGGTAATTTCAAATTTCCACTTTAATATCATCGTTAGCTTAACCTCCTTTATGCTTTCCCTACAACTGCTTCCTCTCATAGATCCTAGTATAAAGCCGACGTGGTTATCAATGAATACTCCATTGTTAGCACATTTTCAAATGCTCACAAGCCTCCAATAAGCCTTCCACCCATTTCCATTTCCACTGTTTCTTCAGATAACCCATTTCCAATTTTCCATTTTAGCTCTCTACATAATAATCATCAAGAAAATGTCGTCACTGACAAAGGTGACTAATCTCTCCAGAGCTCTTATATATTTCCCTGTGTTTCCTCTTTTGCCATGTTCCCAAAACTCTCTTCTTTTTCAAGATAAAACTATTCAAGATTACAAACAGAGTTTGGCAAAACAGGAAACAATGGTTTTATGCTTAAACTTAGCATTAATCAGACAGGCTATTCTTCCATATTTTCCCTGAGACTTCCAATCTGCTTATGTATTTTCAATAACTTGTTGTATTGTTTCTTTAATAGAGATTTCCCTTCTTCCAAAATGATTATTACTGCCTGCAGCCTGATTTTTAGATATGACCACAGAAACACCCGTTTCTAAATAGATTCTAGAAAATAGAAAAGTACATATCAATAGATTTTCTTCTATTTTATTTCAGCTCTACTCCTTAGAAGTGCTTTCAACTCTTTTATTAGTTTATGCTTAAAGCTAATTCGACAGAGACTGCCTAATCCACCTTTTCCCTGGTCTTACAAGATGCGTCACAGAAGGCTTCAAATTGCTTCTCTCGGCAACTGATGCTAAGGTTTGTGCTTGTGAATATCTCAAAAGCAATCTAATTATGATCTTTCCTAAGATGTAGGACATAAGAATTTCATTTCATATCTGGCTACATCCCTTGAAACTCTTGGTTTAAGCACAGTCTATTTTAGAGATACAGAGAATAGCCTAAAAGGCAGTGAAAAGGCAAAAGAATAAAGTGCTGAAGACATGTTAAGAAAGAACTGCAGTGAGTGAAAGAAGTGTGTATCAGGCTGACATAAAACTGGTTCCAAGTAATGGGAAAGCAGGGCATTGAGCCTGCCCTGTCTTGACAGAGCTCAGGAATGAAAGCTTGACCCAAACCATAAACCAGCATAAAAGCAGTTTAAAAAAAAAAAAAAAAAGATTGTTAAGTCGATTAAGTCAATTGCAGTGACATTCAGCAACACTGAAAAGTGATAAAGTCTCCCTTAACATATAGTCAACTACTTTTATAAAACACAGATAGGCCCTCAAAACCAAGGGTGTGAGCTGATTAAAAGTTTAAAAGAACTTGCATGCAACATTATGAAATTATTCAAACCCAAACAACATACAGAGGAAAACAAAACATATGCCCCATTTTTAGCCCATGACAGAATACACTGGAGTATATCAACGGAAAGGTCTTCTGGGTGGTCTTTTGTAGTCTAGTTTAGAGTTCAAGCATACTCACTGCTAAATTGCATAGAGAAAAGTACACACACAAAGTGCAGATCCTTAGCCTTTACTTCTGAAGTGCCAAAAACTCGAAATTACCTCTCAGTGGCAATCAAACACTCCCCCAGTTTGGCAAAGTACTGAACTGGAGTGTATGACAAATTCAGTACTAACGTGCTGTAGAAATTCTGGATCAACAAAACAGTCTGGAGTGGACCCTTTAAGTTAGAGTGGTAAGAATTAAAAAGATACTCCAAAACATTTGCTGAGGGTCTGTTCACATCTTGTTAGTTCTTCAAATCAGGGAAGATGGCTTAGCGGTAACTTTATCTTACTCTCTCCTGCAACATACTACACTGACTGTTCCAGCCAGTTCTATGCACACATGTTGCATCTGTAAGTAAAGCAAACTCCCAAGACTTTGTTATTGACTAGGTTACGATCCCACTAAGAGATTTTTTTTTTTTTAAACATAAAAGTGTTTAAACTCCCTTTATTAAACAACAAGGAGTTTCCACAGATCAAGATCAAATTTTGAAATAGTCAAGCTAAAGTCCATAACATTACATTTTTCATTTGCCTTCTGCTTACTAGAAAGAATCATGTGAAAGAAACTGAAGAAAACTTCTCATCTTTTATTTTAGGGAAAGATTAAAAATACCAAATGGGGGAATTGGATAGCTCATAAGAGATACTTACGCAAGAAAAAAAGAGATCATTATTTCTCAGTCAAAATGCAGAGATAGGATTTTCTACTTAAAGCACCTAAGTAGTTTTCAAGACAATACCGAGAAAGTAATAATTTTCAAAATAGCAAAGTACTTCTAAAGCAGTTAGATTTTTTCCTGAGAGAGAGAAAAACATTTGCTTGATCCTTTGAAATTTAAGGAAACCTACCAATCTAGAAATCAAGATAATACAATCTGCATTTAGTATAATAAATAAAAACAGCCTGCTTGATATTAAAAAAATACTAAGTTGAATGAATAGAAAAAAAACTTCTTTTTCAAGGGTCAAATATCCTTTAATACATCTAAGATAAACTACTAAAATATACATAGACCTCAGCGTGTAATTCTGACTCTTACTGTGAGCACAGAAGAGATTGCCTGCCATATAGCAGGCCACCTGGGTCAATGTGAGCACTCCTGAAACAATCAGCAGTTAACTGCAGCATAAAATTCATAAGCCTTTGACCCTGATAAAGCCTTCAGGATGAAATATTTAAGTAGAATTGTTTATGGTATTTAACTACACACCAGTGCCTTTTTCTCCATGAATGCTTGGGGATTTTTTTTTCCCAGCAGGGCTAGCACTGATCCATTTGAGTTGTTTTGCAGAACAAGTGCTAAGAAAACATACAAGAAACCCATGGACATTAAAAACTGCCCATTATAATTTTGGAAAGTAAAATGTTACAAGGACAAAATATAAAGCCAAAAAAGATCCTTAAATCAAGGTGCTAAAATCATACCTAGCTTTCTAAATACATGGTCATTTTGTCTGAGTCTTATATGGCTCAAAAAGTGCTGAGCTTCAAGAAATTCCCATTTTTGTCTGCTTCCGACTCACTTCAGGATGTCCTTTTGAATACTTTGGCCCAATTGTTAATGTGACTTTATGGTTCCAAGATGACAGTCACAAATATGTGGATAACTACATCTATATATAAACATTCATCTTACCACTATAAAATAAAACAGAAAATTTATAGAATGGTTTTGTACATACCAATACACCATTTTCACATGTCCAAGCACTTGGATTAGATTCAAGTTTACTGACACAAACTATAAATCTGTCTGGAAACACACGTAGCTCTATACAAAAATAATTGAAAAGAAGATTACAAAAATTATAACCATATTCAAAACCACACATAATGACAATATATATTTTGTTAGCAAACAAAATAATTTATTTTTTAAATTGCACACTAACTCACTTCATGCACTCCACTAGTTTCTCACTTACTCTCTTCAACATCCCGTCCCTCCTTTTGTTTTGGTTTTTTAAACCATTCAAAAAAAAATCAATAAGTCAGAGTAAGTTTAGTTCCCAAGAGGATAGTCATGGCTGCAAATTAGTCCACCTGACACCCCTGGACAAATATACCAGACAGAACCAACAGACAAACCACTTAACGATGATTTCTTTTGTGCTATTCTGGTGATGAGTCTTTTCATCACAAAAGCTGTTTTTTTTCTGTAATACAGCACAACATATTCAATCAGGACTTGGCATAAAAACTCAGCATAAGGCTAAGTGTTTCAAACTCTGACTACAGTGATTTTTGAAGTCATTAAACAAATTGGTTAACTACTGCCGAATTATGTATTTTACTCAAGATCACACGGTTTGTTATGAACACAACAAAGTTTCTATTTACAGAGGATTAAAAATTGAAGGGTTCTCAGATTAGAATAGACCAGACAAAGCTTTATTCAGTACCTAGCAATGCTATGAAAAGAGCACAGCTGGATATTTTGTTATTTTACATATCAGATTATTTCCAGATTACTATCTTCATATTTTCAGCTCAGATTTTTTGCTGTTGGTTTTTGTTCTGGTTTGGTTTTATAAAAAGAGAGTTAGTAATTTTTAAAGTTTGTTATACTTCAAAAGCAAGGGGTAACACCCTATTTTCTGGGACAAGACAGAGCCAAGGCATGTAGAAAAAACATGAGGTTGACCTCATAGATTTTTTTGGTAGAGTATCTCCTCACAACGAATTGAGTATAGGCATGATGTGCATAATTTGCCAGTGACGATCAGGTCATCCATATGGGTTACTGCCTCTCTACAAGGTACTGCTTCTTCACCCACAGCGTATCTCCATTAGTATCCAACAAACCCCTCTGAGTGCATACCAGCAGTGACTTTTCTAGAGTCATTACAATGAAAGATGGGGATGCTGAAACAGATTACCTTGCATTTGCCATTGCTTGAAAAAGCATGACCTCAGATGCATCTGTATTGGCACAATAGCTTGTTAAACTACTGTAACTTGATAATGAGTATGAGCCTTTCATAATCCTTTCAGAAATATCAACTCTGTTAGCAAAACTAAGGAAGTTTTGTCCAAGGAAGTATTCATGCTGTGCCTTATGTCCAGGGTATTCTTTCTCTGCTTGTATCCTCGAGACCTGAAAAGCCACGCGCAAAGGCCTAGTACAATGGCTTTCAAACCGCGAGCAGCCTACGGACATCTTCCAAATGGCCTACAAAAGAAAAGCTGGACAACTGTTGCAAGGACTGAATTTGTTATGTGGGGTTCCAATAAATAACCTCTTAGGTAAGTTTACTTTAGATATTGAGTGAGCATCACTGATTAAAGTATGCAAGATTCTTCTTCTATTAGGCTCAACATCTGGTTTTTGTTTGTGAAGTACTAGGTGTATCTTACAGAAAGGAAACATTGGTGCCAAGTTATTTATTTTTTTTAGGATATGTGCTTATTTTGTTATTTATTGGGAGTGAAACCCAGCAAAATTAAGTTCCTTTCTTGTTAGGAACTTCATGTGGAAGCAAAGTTTTGACTGCAGCATCAGAGCCTCTCTTTTTGGCAGCACTAGTAGCAAGTTCATTCCAGTTACACATTTTTATTGTTACATTTTATCACTATCTCTCTTGCTGGCTAAAGTGAAAGTATCTTTAAATATTCGTTGATGCTTAAAAAGAGTTCAAATTTAAAACACAGAAACCAATGTTGAGATACCAATGCAGACACTCTGCTATTCTATTCTAACTATTCTTCCAGGAGGCTGGAAGAACAAGTTTGATGAAATATTTAAAATCAACACTCCAATCGCTTCAACCAATATGGACTTAGAAAACAACTAGTTGGCATTTGAAGAGAGATTTAAACATTTATGAATATAATTAATTCCTATAAAAATAAGAAATTCTTTTAAAATATTCATTCAAGTATTCTATATTTTTAAGGGCACCTAATTGATTTATTTTGCTTTTTTTAAAATATGAAAAGCTCAACACAAAGGGCAGCGATCGTTATAGCTCCTTTTTATTGCTGTTGGCGGGACAGGATTGATATCACTTCCTTTCAGAGCATCCTGGCTTGAGAAAACATGAAAAAAAGACCTGGTCCAATGACATCACCTATGTAAAGATTTTATAGCACTGAGGTGAATGAAAGCCTTTTCTTGCATACACTTGTACCATACCGTTGATGTCACAAGACACTCGAGCAATAATGAAGTGATTCATACTGCAACCTCTGCTTGATTCACCCTGCAGAGACTCAGTAAAAATGCTGAGTCTCATCATACTTACAGAATTTGGTGTGGCTTAGCTGATTACCCTGGGGCAAGGCATACACAAATTTAAAATTAAGTTTAAAAAAAATCCATCATATGTTAAGAAACACTTCTCTTTTTTTTAGGAAACATCCTCTAGGAAAAAAAAAAAAAACAAAACCGAGCTCTGAAATAAATTTTGATTAAGTAGACCAAAATCTGACAAAGTATTAGTTTATGTTCCCTTTTTTCCCTCCCAGAAACGCAAAATTCTAAGTAACACTATAAGAAACTGATTTCTTACCACGGTAATGTTTCCCTACAGCACAGCGGAGATTAACCCATCTCTTCATAAAGTAGGCAGTAATGTGAAAACTGTTGGCTGCAACATAAAACAAAGTGTAAGGGTATAATAAGTGTAAGGGTATCTCGAGCATTCTGGTCTCAAAGTGTTGCACATCTGCGAAGATAGGATTGAGAGAAAGCAGCAGCAGCAGCTCAAGAATACACAAGAAAATGTAACTTTAAGGGAATATTTTTAAAAAGAAACTGCTCAAACTGAAGTCTTAAGAAATTAGTATCTGAAATGGGGGAAAAATCTAAACAAATTACTAACCACGAAGTTCTGGTATCCAACCACAGAAATAAATTTAAATCAATTAATTGATCAGAGATGTCATCCGCTCAATAGCCTAGTGTCACAGTCACTAGTCCAATAGGCAGTCCTATTCACTACGATGTTTTCATACATATTCTACAAGAACACTACAGATGACCATTTACCTAACTGCCTTCTACAGAAAGGTGACATACTCAAAGCTGACAGAAGAAAAGCTGGCTATAAAAAAAACCCACAAACAAACATGAAAGGTCTTAATTATCTACAATTCCATTGAATTAAGTGAGAAATGCATACATTTAAACTCCTCAGTATCTACAAGTAGACAGTATCTAGAGCTAGCCTGGCTGACCCCGCAGATACCTGTAACACACACAGAGGCTTCTTCAGTTTCTATTCCTGAGAACGATAGAAATCCTTGTGCACCAGGAGCATAAGAAAAGGACAGAAAGGATTATATTACTGCGAAGAGACTATTAGACTACAGCTAAGGAAATCAGCTTTTACTTTTGTTCTACTTAAATTCCCAAATGACCCTGAGTAAATCAGTTAGGACTTGATTCATAAAGGTATTTAGCAACCTAACTCCCACTGAAATTGAAAGAAGTTAGGATCTGTGACTCCTCCTCCATAGTCTCTCTGTACACCTCACTAAAATGAATGTGCAAAAGAGGGTTAGTGGTATTTCCCATAAGTCTGATGGGTTTTGCAAGACTTAAATTATTGCTGCTTCCAAGACAGTCAGATACCCTAGGTGCAATTACCACAGAAAAGTTAGAAAATTAAGTGCTACTGCTGTTCTTCTAATCTAACCATTTAAAAAGAAGGAAAGCTTGCTTGTTCCAGTCTCCATCTCTACTGAGCAAGTGCCAAGGCATGCCTTATTTCTAAGTATAAGCCCCAAAATGCATGTCCTCTCCTGCACAGTCTACAACTCTCCTACTTGTACAAGATCTCCTGGAGCTCACCATCAAGTGCTGTTCAGCATCACCTCTCATTAAGAACTATAGTTATTGATCACAATCAATCCCTTTGAAATTTATCAGCCATCTTTTTTCCTTCCCCTCAGGAAGATACCTAAAATTTGACTTCCCTTTAGAGATCAAGTCAAGATGTGACAAGTTGAACCATCCCTTAAAAATGATGAGTGCTAGAGAAAAATTTGGATGTAATCCACCAGCTTTATTAACTGTATATTTACGAGCACAATTAAAGAAAATTACTTTTAGCTATTTCCAGTTTGGCATCCACAATTCTTTAACGTTGTTAGTAGGGTTAGCCAAATGAAAGAATTTGCCCTGTATATAAATAAGTTACTAGTGTGATAATAGAATCTTCCACTGTGACCTCCGTAATGCTGCAAAAGTACCATTCCTAAAAGTACAACTTTGCAAACAAATCTTCAAACAGAGAGTAAATATTAAAAGAGTCTTTCCACCTCCATTTGTCTGGGATATTCCACATGTATTTTTCTTGAGAGTGTGAATGAAATGAAAAAGGGTGAATCTTTTGCTTTTCACAGGGAAAAGCACGATACTTCATTCCTGAAATTCTTTTATGAATCAGTGACATGTATATCTGTTTATTTTTCTTGCTATCCTAGTATTCTCTGAGAGGTTAAGTGTTTCATCATATTTGATTGACTAATGGCCTGAACAAAGTTTCAAATTCCTCTTAAAGGCCCTTGATTCAGCTAGCTACTGTTCTCTGGAAGAGAACACCTACCTCAATCTAAAAATAAATAATTACGTAAGAGATCAAGACACCTCTACACTATTTTTGCAGTGTCAGCTCAAGTCAAAGTCTTATAAAGCTTTCACAGGGAGTTGCACCTGAGCTAATAAGCTCAGCCCAGAGGGACTAACACTAGAAAATAATTTCAGTTTCTGTCACTATTTACTACTTGACTTGGCTGAAAAAGCCTGAACAGATGATTTGCTGTTACTTATTGCTAACTGTGGAAAAATTTTAAGATGCATTACATTCAAGATACCTATATTTTGCAAGTATCACATAGCTACGCTCATCAAATGTTTTGAAACCCTCTTGTATATGACATCTGATCTAATCCGTAGTCAGCTGGAGTTCGCAAAACTTCCCTACTTTTTAAGTTGCCAGAGTTACCACGGAACTATAAAAACTGTGATATCCTCTTTCTGCTTCCTTCAAGAGAAATATATTATCCAATTAACAATTCTGCTTCATGAAATAAGAAACTAAAAAATATGCCCCACAAGAAAACCTTCTTATCCGACAACCTCATGCGACTTGCAGCTTTTTAAACTTTCTACACAGTTACTCAGCATGAGTCTAAGTCTGTTCTCAATTCCAGACTTGTCCACCATCAACACTGTTTATATACTAGCATATACTAATGTTGGCTTTGGGCAAGCTGTGGATTGCTCCAGGGAAGACAGCCAGTGTATACTCAGCAAGGACCAAACGCTGCTGTTCATGATATCTGGAAGGAGGGACCAACTGACATGTACCAAATGACCCATCACTAACTCCTTTTAAGCACACCATAGAAGTTTTAACCTCTAGCTACATATAGTGCTTTGCAGCTGGTAACGTAGAGAGAAAGTTCGCAGATCTTAGGCTCAGCAAACCCAGCTGGCCCAATCTTCAATTTCCTCTTCATCATGCAACATAGACAAAGCTCCATTTGTAGATTACCAACACAGAAGCAGAAATAAAATTGTTGTTAGTGATTTGGAGTTTTGTTTTTCTTACTTCAAAACTGTGCACCTAAATCATCAGATCCAGGTTCCAAAGACAAACGAGAAAAAAATGACAAACCGAAACAAACAAAAAACCCCAAACCCAAAATGTGACTGAATAAAAGTGGTTCTAGAAAAGCCACAGTTCAGTTTCAGCTGAAATACGCACCAGTGAGTGCTGCCTTTTAAGGGAACGGTAATTTGCCCTGCTTGTTATATTTCATAGTCCCACGACACTGAGAGGAAGTATCAGACACTGACTCTTTACTGTAAGACTATCCAGCAACACTTGTTTTCCAAAGGAGTCACAGCCAAGCTGACTTGTGCTTCCAGAAGGCTGCCAAGAAGAGGCTGTGGTACAGCGTGGAGCAGTGGGAAGCCCTCTCCCACGGCTATTACGGACCATTCATCTGGGAGCCTGGGAAAATGCCTCTGAGCTGCTGAGTTATCTGGAGCAGCCTGGCAGGTGTTCGCTTCCCAGCGCAATCTGGCACCTGCGTGGCTTTGTAACTAAATTCAGTCAAGTCTTCTCCAAAGCCACAGTACAAGCCTAAGAAGGCCAACTGCCCCCCAAACATTTCCATATCTGACAGGCACCTATTTCTCATTGCACAGTATTTTTATAGTGTCTTTAAAAGAATACCTATTTTTCCTCCCAGCCTAGACATTTCACATTTCTGACAGGTTGTTCTGGATTAGGACTGCCTTTACATTTGGAAAGTAACAACAAAGTAAATCATTGCAACACACAGATATTAAAAAAAATAAGAGGATGAATTTCTTACATTACAATGTGAAAGTAAATACACAGGTGCATTAGACTTTCTGAAGCACTATATTGTACATTAAAAAAAAAAAAATCTACATTTTGCTTATGCTAGATTAATTATTCCACACAGATTAAGCTATACTAGTAATACTGTTTACAGTATATAGAGCTTTTCATCTTCAAAGTGCTCTACAGACATATTATTACACTGCTTTTTAGCAGTCCTATTTCTCCACTTAAAATTATTCACCACCAAGTCCAAATTCCTGATTGTTTGTAAACAAAACAAAAAAGGAACATTTCATTCTGCACCTGTTAATCGTGCAGCTTTCCTTCCCCCCAAAAATGTTCATGTTCATAGCATGTGCTCCAGAGTATTTCTCCAGCCATTTCTAATTTAGAAGAGATTCAAAACCAACTGTTGGCATGTAAGTTTAAGTCCAAGTCTAGGATAGACCAGGGACAGCAGACGCAAGACAGCAGATACAAAAAGCTATCGAGACTTCCTGAGCCTTTTCTGCTGTTCAGAATGGGTACAGAATTTCTGTATCATCTCAGACACACACACACAAACAAAAACATATCAACTTCATAGTTAATGACAACAGCATCTTCACCTAGTGCAAATTTTTATACACCAAATAGTGGGTTTCAGAACAACTTAAACAGCTCAGGATGGCATCCATTCTTTCCATCCATTCTGCCTTTAGTTCAAAGAATTTTTAAATTATTTTTTTTAAATTTTCATTATTTCAAGTGATAGTCACAAGCAAGTACACAGGAAAATGTGTACCGATCAATGTAAAATAAAGCCCATAAACTTTTAAAAAAACGTTTAATACCTAAGAAAAAACATTCAGGCCATTAAATTTATAAACATAAAATATGGACTTAAAAAAAAAAGAAAAAAAAAAAAACACAACACAAAACAAGAGTTGGGTGCTGTATTGAGTGAGGGAGTGAGTACTGCTGCAGGGTCTGATCTTGCAAACTCTTATACCTGCAAATGAATTCAGTGATGTAATTTGCCTCTGTCTTTTTCCAGGGTGCCTTACAGTCAGCTTAAACCAAGTACAGACAAAAGCAGATTACTGATTTTTTTCTTCTTACTCTTTCACAATTTTATTAGTATTAGTGCTATTCTTCTATCTGCTAATCTTCTGAACACAGGTCAGTTGCCAACACAAATAGGTGAGAGATCTGTCCCGTCAAGGATGTGGGGACAAGATTTAGTTCCTATCAGGGAACAGGGTCCCTGACTGGAAGACAGACATTAACCTTTAAATGAATCTGATCAAGACAGGATGACATATGCCTAGCAGAATCCTCTCTGCTATAAGAACATTGGTATCTGGATATGGCACACTGTCTAAAGCCTTCAGAATACGAGCCATTAACAGTGAAACTGGACTGAGCCATTTTATGAAATCCAAGAGCAGTGTTGTAGGGCTCTCCTCTAGCAGGAGAGGTTCACTCCGAAACTGGATCCAGGATAAGTCTTTTCTTAGCCTGCTTGTCATGGGTATTCTGGAGGAAAGAACCGAGAAGAAAAGCATGTATGAGACCATCTGGCCACCAGATGAGAAATGCACCTGATGGAGGTCCTGAGAACATACCAGCTCTGAAGGAAAAAGACCATCTTCCCTTCACTAATACTTGAGATGGAGAGGCAAGCTGATCCAGTCCTGGAAAACAGCTCTTAAGATACAGTCTCGCAATACCCATTCATAATGTATAAGCAGTAATAGCTAGCACCACCTGCTAATGCATTCAAGCAGATAAACGTAGAGCAATATATTTGACGGTCAGTGTACCATTACCAGAGACAACTGTTTTCTAACAGGAGACAAGATTTGATTTCACCCTTTTGTTGATCTCTGACTCAATGACCATATTATTAATTGCATGTGATGGGCTTTAACACATGAACTGAAAGCTATTTATGAATCCTCACTGTTTTGAACATATAAATGGTATTCCAGAGGAAGCCACGTGCCTGAACTTTTTTAACCGCTGGAACGATCCCGACAACTCAGAGAAAGGCTGAGAAAGGCATCCGTCGCTACCAGCCAAAAGGCAGAGAGAAGTGGAAAACAAACCCCATGGTAAATGCTGTCTGACAAGTCAGCAGCAGAGGAGAATCTAAAGTCTCTTCAAAGTGGCTGTATTGCCATGAAGAAGCAGCGTAGTTAAAAACTGTCTGATGCCACATTTGCACATCGAGCTGAGCATTCTTACTTACATCACTGAATTCCTCACAGTGATAAAAGTAAGGCAGATTCTAGCTAAAACGAAACACAGACACTGTGATGCTGACAAGTTTGACTTCAGGGCACTAGGGAATGCATACAGTTGCCTTTAAAGCACATGCCTCTCTCAAAAAATACATCCTTTCAACCTAACTGCCTCTGTGTTTTTTTCCTTGAGGATATCCATGAGCTTCATGAAATTTTTTGATGTCAAGAAATAATTGAAAGGGAGGATTTTGTATTTTAAATGTCAGGAATCTCTATAAAGCAAAATCTCTTCTAGCACAAAACTCAACCAAAATGTGGAAATGAGCCTTTCAGAATTTAAGAGACATGACTGGTTCCCCTTATTGTTTATTAGAACAACATAATCATGGGTGCCAATACTACAATGCTGAAAGACTTTCAAATAAAGTCAGTCAAACCCTTCATGCATCTCCAGGCTCTATTTTTTTCTCTGGCAATAGGAAATAACTTCTGCAAAACTTCTTCCCCGAGAGGAAAGGGTTTTAACCCTACAGCTCCCACAGCTGACAAGACTTTCATCTTCTACCAGTAACAAGGTCTCTAGGCAAGGGTCACTAAAAATGTCAGGAATATATTGCATTATATGGCTACAAAACCTATGGGTTTGGTGAAAAAAGCCCAACAGTTTTCCACTGGAGACATGACAGGAGAGAATGAGAGGGAAAGAAAAGCTAGCAGCAGGTATCTTCAGCAGAACTTTAAAAAGATGGCATGAACATGAAAAGGAAGTTTCTTCAAAGCTGATCCTGATATATGGCAGCAATAAATGTTCTTGTCTTTCTTTTTTGAGGATTCCTGTTAGGATAGCCCAGTGGAGCTAAGAGGTAGATGTTAATGATCATGACTCCTCTTTTCTTCTACTCTACCATCTAGAGGACACTTCAAAAGAAAGTGAGTTCTAAGAGACACGTGTGGACTTGAACCAGCACGTGTTTCACACTGTTGTCTGAATAAAGCAAGTTGTGCCAGAGGTTCACGGGTTTTTGTCTTTTCACACAACAGACTCTTGTTAGGTTTATAACAACTCAGAATATAAGGAAGTTCTGGAGCACAGCAAATAGGTAGAAAGTCACCACAATGGAGTCTTCTGTATTTTCTCTTTTTAAATGCTGGCAAACAGACCGTAATTAAGCCAGCTGCTCAAAGGCTCTATTTCCAAATAAGTTTCAATCTCTTTCTGCTCTCACAAGCTCTGATGCAAAGAGGATACCACAAAAAAGACCAAGAACAACCCATGATTGTGATCATCTGATCAGTGCCACTCAGCTCTAGCAGTGAAGCAGGTGCTGGTTATGGTGCAAAGAGCTGGAGACTGACTGCAAAATGGTTTGTAACTGCTCATTTTAGCTTACTCAAGGATGCAACGTTATAAGGGACCACCTGAATTACACAACTCAGTATTTTGCAGTTTCTGGCATCAGTGTAACAGATGCTAAGTACAAAAAAAAGTACACAGAACATCTCATTTCTCAATATTAAGTACCAAATTTAAGGTCTTTTATACAAAAGACCAAAAACCATGAGCCTGTCTTATGCCATGGGAAGACAACAGAAAAGAACAGATAGGCACTGCCCATATCCTATGACCCACATGCGCACATACACACAAAAAAGAAATCTAAGTATCTTAATTAAAAGAATAAGAGAAAGCTACTCTGTAAACAAATACAAGGCTGTCACCTTCTATCCTCTCTAAAGCAAGTTTTGTCATTTAAACAATTTTGTTTTCTATGGATTTGTATAGTGAATACTTCACAGGTAGAATGTTTCTGTCTGAATAAATGTTATTTGCTCTGCATTAGAATATCTCTTATCTGTTTGAAGTTGATGGAATACATAAAGTTCTGTTACTATGCCCACAACACATATTCAAGATTGCGCAGGACTGTTTTTCCTCCTCTTTTCAAGTAAAAGTCTTTATTATTTGCTGTATTATTCCATTCTTATTTACTTCTATACATTTTTAATAAATTAAGGCCTGAGCCCTGCAAAGCTTTGTAGTTTTGTTTCTGGTCTGCCACTTGTGCCTTTGTAGTCAATAGAAATACTCAGTGTGTAATAAACACAACACATCTAATACCTCCAATGGCAAATCAAATGCACATAACTGCTCTCACTGAACTACTTACACAAAGAAAGTATGCATAACTTCTTTCAGGAATTGGCCATCTATCTCTATCTGGATAGATTTCTGTAAAGCCTTTTAAAAATTTTCCAAATATAAATAAACCCACAAAAATGTTTGCAATTTAAAAAGCTGTATTTTCTCTCTACCTTTGTCATATGATAATGAAACTTAAGAACAAAAGAACACAAAGGAGAGTATTATTGTGTAATATGGTAACATGGAACGTTTAAAAGAAATTCCTGTTCATATTTAACCATGAAGTTACACACACAATTACTTCCAGTTACAATGAAAATAGAAAGGACATCAATGTTCAACACATATCTATGACGATTTTTTTTCTTAAAACGTAATGTCACCTTTTGTTTTTCTTGGACTGCTGGTCACAGTTTGGGGACTTTTATAGTGAGACTTTCAGGGAATACAAGGGTTAAAGATGTGTAAAACAGATTTTCTCACAGTTTAGAGAGAGCAAAACAACACATTTAGGAAACCAGACAGCTAAAAGGTCAAAGCGTTACACTTCCAGGTCAAACTTCTGGTTGCAATTAAGCAAATTCCTCTAAACATTTCTAGGGAAATCATATTGCTTTTAGATTTCATTTCAAATCCCTATTCTTTCTTGCTCACATTGTAACCAAAACAATATTGCTCTCTTTAGAAACATTTAATAAAGAGTACTTACTTTTCCTTTTCTTTTTTTTAAGGAACCTGACATTTCTTCTCAAAATAAAAATAAAATCCTCTTTTTTTTCCATCTCATTTAATATACAGTTGAGCTAATTAAAAAAAAGTCAAAAGAAGCTATCAGACCTAGTTAATTTAAAAAAATAGATACAGTCTTTCTTTTCCCCTTAGAAATCATATTTCCCTTTTCATCCACTTTCATTACCTGTATTTTCATAGTAGGGTTTGGTTTGGGTTTTCTGGGTTTTTTTTACTAAATCAAGCTATTTTCCGCCTCCTATGCAGTTACACAAAAAACCCTCAAACCTAAGATGCTGACAAGAGTCCTGATGTAAACGCTGATGTGCCTGCTAAAACATACCAACAATCTCATGACTCCTATTACTGCCCAGCAAGAGTACTTAGGTCTAAAAAAATAGATTCTCTGCCCCTGTAACACCTAGAGATTTTCAGAGTTTTTTTTAGAAGTCCCAAACACAGAGTCACCACTGCTGCACACAGACAGAGCATTATCTGTACACGGACAACAAGCACAACAGGAATGCAGCATATGTGGTTTTTCGTAAAGCACAAGAGGTAGACCTGGTATGCATCTAAACAACGCAGCCCACTATGTATGTTAGCAATTGATATGTGCAATCATATGTACCCAAGCTGAAAAAATGAAATCCTAAAGGAGTATTCACACTACACTAAACATTTAGCCAAACACAAAAGATATGACCAGATTCAGACATTATTAGCAAACGCTTTACTTCAGCAGAATGCACATATTGTGTTAAACTGCCCTCACCAGAAGAGGATGACTCCTGTACTTTATCTGTAGCATATTCCAGGCAGTACAGTCTTCGAGCTATCCCACACACATATTTGTAAAGGTCAGACACCTAAGAAAAGTCAGGTCTATCATACTGACCAAATAATTTCTTCTCTGGTATTTTAGACATTTCAATGCAACAAATTTGAGCATCCATTAAATGCAGACCACAGAATCTATAAAATACTTCTAACAGAAATCCTATTTGCCATGTTCACAAAGGATGGGAGAAGATAATTTAAAGTCAAACTTATTCTTCAGAAAATTTCAACTGAAACAGTGAGCATTCAAAAAAAACCCCAAACCTACCTGTTACCTATTCCAACTGTGCCTAGTGCTTAAACAGGTCCAAAGAAGCTGTACACTGATATCCTATCCTCTGTATTCCTGCTTCCAAGTGACTACAGAAGCTTTAAAAAACTATACAGAGCACACAAGAAAGAGTACCTTCAGGAGGAACAGATGTTGTAAAAAAGAACCAGGCAGTCAAACACAAAATGGTAAGTGCTTAGATTTTCAAAATCACTCTGCGTGGATTGCAAAAATGCTGAATTCCCAGTTGGGACAAACAGATGCTAAGGGCTCTTTTCAAAAGGTAACTGTATGTTCCCTGGCCTAGATGAGAGTCACTTTGATATTCTCAAGTGAATATCAAAGCAGAAATTAAAGGTGGGGTTCATCTTGCCTAACTTGCAACATCTGTATCAAACTAGTATCCTAAACTTCATTTTTAATTGATAGAGATTAATTGCCTATTAACTTCCAGCCAGCTTTTATAAACTGAAAGAGGAGACACAATTCCACTTTGTAAATACACATGATTAATGGATACTGACTTTTTGCCTAACTATATAATGAAAACTCCAAAGATAAACTTTAAATTTGCATAAATATATGTGTCTGCATAAACTGAAGTGCCAACAGCAAAATTACCATGCAGATCTACTTGGATGCTATAGAAAGACCTTTATAGTTTATATAGGCATGCAAGATAGTAGCTGTCAACATTTCTGCATGCAAACACACTTATTTTTTTTACACACACTTAAGAGTAATTTTCATAATATTTTTTTCTTTTCATAAAATGAAAAAAATTGTGGAAACAAGAGACAAACAAAAGATGGAAACAAGATGGAAGCAAGAGAAAGAAATAGAATGAATTAAGGCAGATATTAATTAAAGGTTAGAGGTCAAGGCTGTTTTCAAAGCCAACCCCAAACTCTTTCTTTTCACAAAAATACACCAAATTAAGCAACTCTCCTGTTGTTTTAAATAAATGGTATTGCTTTTCAATACAATACTAACTATATAAAACACTTTATTAAGGGTATCTTTAAAATAAATACACTATTTCATTTCCTATCCAAGACCATAAATAACTTCACATAGGAGCTGCAACTAGGGAAGAAGTAAAATAAGGAGAACACATTCAACCCACCTGGTGCTGCAGCTGCAAATGTCCCATGTAAGACAGGGATAGCAATTGCTAAAGTCTCTGCAAATATCAGTGCAGTAACAGGAAGAGAAAGATAGATCCTTCAATCTACAAAGTGCAGAACTTTCTCTGACAATCTTTGAAACACACCGACTCTCTCTGACATATTAATGAGTTTTCAGTTTACAGTGCAGCCTTCTTTCAGAAAAGTATGATGATAAGAAAGGCCATACTGGGTAAGATCAAAGGTCAATATACCTAAACACCTTGCATGTAAAAGTCGCTATAAACGACTGCAAGGGAAGACTAAATACAAGAGCAAAGTGCATGTGGTTATTTCCCCAACACTCTCCCAGACTCCAAGCTCTCTCAGCTCAGGTCTTTATTGAACCAAAGGAGATTTCTGTGAATTCTGTCCCCTCCCTGGATTACTCTCTCCGATGTTCTTGTCCAGTTCTGTGGACTCAGCGTAAGCTTTTATCATACCCATTATCCTTTGGCAAAGAGTTCCACAGTTCTGCTAACTACCTTGGTGCTTCCAATACCTTCATCTGATGCCCTCTTGTTCTCAAGTTGGAACAGAAGAGAAGAAATGATTTTGTAGATCTCTGTTACGTTCTCCCTAATTCATTATTTTCCAGGCCGAAGACTGGAACACTTAACTGTTCCCTGTATTTTTATATATCTATATATCTATATATTTCCTTGTATTGCATTTCCTCACCTTGGATCATCTTTGCTGCCCTTCTTGCAGTTTTTCCCAATTCTATTGTATTATAATCTAAGATCAGAAAAAAAAAATCACTAAAAAGAAAACACCCAAACAGTGCATAGGTATGGGGTTTTTTGCTCTTGTCCAATATCCTCTACCCTGAGAAAAGAACAAAAAAAAAATTCAGATATATAACCTTGATCTTCAAGAAGAAAAATGTTTTGGTGAAAAAAGATGCCTTTACTCCCCATTAGCTGGCTGTAAAAAAATGGAAAAAAGCAATCTAAAGCAAATACAGGAAATATTAAGTACAAGATACTAATCAAAACATTTTTCATAAGTTATTGCATAACTTACTGCATACTTAAGGGAGCTATGAGGCTCTCTGGTCACAGACAGATGAATGTAAGTTTAAAGTTCACAAAGATCTGCAGGACTTGGCCACAAATCATAAATGAGTCCATTGTAAAGAAGCTGCAATATAATTCTTTTGAGAGACAGAAATTATAATGTGCAACTGCAAACATCAAAGTTCCTTTAAAAGACTTCTGTCCTCCTCAGTGCCCTGTGGTAACTTTTCTGCTATAGCTTACTTTCACTCCAGTTGTGCCCATCAAATTTTTGTGGAGTTGCTCTTTAAGCAAGATAGGTGAAATTATTCTAGTTAAAACCAAACAAAACACAGCAGAGGAGTAAGAGTTAACAGGTGGGAGGGTGGGAATAAATCAGTTTTGCTGCTACAGGATTGTAACGTGGAACATACCCTACCAACATCTTACACATTTCATGTTCTACAGTAATAGGGAACACTCCTAAAGCAAACGAGGACAGTCTGAAAAGGATGTTTTCCTTAAAAACATCATAATGTTCAAATTTAAATGCAAGGCCAAAACAGTTCGGAATATTTACTATCATGATTTATTGTATTTTTTTGTGTGCTTACAGAAACCAAACAAATAGTTTCATAAGCAACAGAACAGAAATATATTTTCTTATGAAATTGCATCTTACGCATTTTTTTATATTAAATAAGACGTGAACTTTGACTCCAGATCTTCGTAAGGCTGAACTATTCATAATAGCGCTTGCACCTCTCCCAGTTTCTCATTTTAGTAAGCTTATCAAAAGTTCATGTCTGAAAATTTCATGTCTGAGACTTCTACCTGTTCATAAAATTCAATCACGTTTGCAAAAAGCAACTGGGGGAAAAGATGGATGGACAAACAGATACACACAGAGAAAACATGATAACAATAAGCCCCATTTCCTTAGAAAACTAGATTAAAAATATAAAAAAAAAATATACACAATCCTAGAGAAAGCAGATAAAAATCAAGCTGGGAGCTCACTGTGCCATGTGACAGCATGCTCTCTAATTATTTTCACTGTAGAAGAGACTGTACAATAAAAAGATCTGAAATCAGAGCAAAAACGTTCCACCTTCAAGCCAAGAAAAACAACTAGGGAAGGAATGAGAAAAGATCTGAAAATTACTTGTAGGATAAACATAGTTAACTTGTCCCCCTCCCTGAAGAGGGGGAAGAAGGTCAGTTTACATGATACCTTCTTCCTTCCTTCCATTTCTAACATGGACATTTCTACCAGCCATATTTTCTTTCCGCATCCTCCTTTTTGTTTCCTCTGTGCCCATGTAAACTTTGCCTTCTTCCTTAATTTTCCACAGTCCTCCCTTTGTCATTCTTCTGTACTGAGTATCTCCACTCGGTCCTCTTTATAGCCTCTTGTTACTTAATTCTCATTGCTCTTAATCAAAAACAGCCACCTTTTGTGGAACATGAAAAAACAGGCTCTGCTTTTAGCTTGTTTGAGTCTACAGTAGGTGAGCATCATGACACACTAAAATGCTTGCCATCATCACTAAAAACAAGTATGTGATACTGAGTAGCGCAAGCGGTGCAAAGTGAAAATGTATGGTGCATATATATAAAAAACATAAGTTCTAACTTTAAAGATTATACATTTGTAAAGTGAAGTAGTGGCTTTTTTTTTTAATGAATGAGAGAAATTAATTAATACATGGATTTTGTTATTGGATGGCTTACATTCATTGAACTTCAAATAATGCAAGTGAACCACACCTGATTGATGCCTGTCTTGCATGATTTTAGCCATGAAAATTGGATGCAGGCAAAATTAAATCTTTGAAAACGTACCCTATTTTAATTTTCTCTTAACAATTAAAACAATCCAAAATCAAACCAAAATCAAATACATTTGGACATTAATTAAACACAGGAAACGGAGAGTTTATACCAAAGCCTATGTCCAAAGACTAAATTGAAGCTTACTTTGGCAAATTGTTCATACCGGTCATTTGGGAGGGGTGGGGAAATTGTTCAGACAGAAGGAAGAATAGGAAGAACTTGCTTGTCTTGGCTACTTTCTCTCATTTTTCCATTCTTTCTTTCTTTCTTTCTTCTCCTGTGTGTAACACCCACAGATTTCCTAATGAGATGGTATGCGACCCACCACACACTGCTGTGTGGGTGTAACTTAAATGAAAAAGAAATGTAAATTAACAAGTAACATGCATGGATATTTATATTATGTGCCACAAAACTGAAAGGTAGTATTAAATAATATTAATATTAAATATAATATAACATTACTACTAAAAAGAAATTGTGATAGGTGAAAATTTTCTCTTCAAAATAGTTATGGTAGCCAGTTTAACAACAGTCGTCTCTGCTCAACAGATCTAGACAGTGGGATGAGATCTGCGCATCAAAGTAAGGTAGCTTGGCTTCTATTTCTGCAGAAAATCCTAATACAACATGTTTTGATATTAGAGGTAGTCTAAAAATCTTATTAATACTGGTCTAATAATTCTGATTCTAATAAATTTTGAATACATCCTGCAATGTGGAGAGCAAACTAATTAAAATTGACCTGAAAAGATGCGAGTTCAAATAAGGGTGGAATGCTGACCTGGGATACTTGTAGTAGTAAATAACCAGCTAATAAGCTTCTTAATGTTCCTTCTATAGATACACTCTTCCTTACAATAGCGGGGGGTTTACAGCAGTGAAACTCTAGACACAGACTTGCATAACTTTGAGCAAAAGAAACCACATTCAGTTTGAAGAGCTCAAAAACTTTTAATAACCTCCAAATGCAACAATAGCTGCAAGCTTAAACATTTTACCAGCAGCACCTACAGTATGCGTATGTAGTTAGCCACGTACCAAGCTTGCACGTTTCTTTGTATACTACAAAACACTGTAAGCCAAACACTGGCTACCTATCTTGCATTTCATCTGTTTGTGAAAAAACACAAAAACATATCTTTGTACTCTACAAACAGAACCTGTGATCCTAGAGAGGAAGGCAAAACACAAGAGGTTTTGGAGCCACATTTGAGTGATGATAACTGCTAAAGACTATTAGACTTGTGGCTCACCTAAAAGGGTCAGTCCCTTAGAGGTAGGTCCCAGTTGCTCCAGTGAACACCCACCTATTCTATTATTTCCTTCTCAGGTAAGAACAGACTTGAATGTAACTTGAATAAACTTGATTCTTGGACTTGAACAAAGCACTCCTTTCTTACAAATTACAGCCCTAAGCAAAGCAGGCTGAGAGAAGAGGAAAGAGAGAGATTTGAAAATTAAGTTAAACATGAATGTTCATTATCACAGACTGTTTTCTTCCTTTATTTGTTTAGTGTTAATTAATGACAGTGAGATTAACTGCAGAAAACTGATGGAACAGTAATTCTGCCTCATCCAAAGTAAATATTCTTTAATCTAAAACTGTCACAGATATTACTGATGACCTCCTCAAATGCATATCCTTAAGTTTTTCATTTTCAGGAAATACGGGGAAGAGTCAAGCAGAAGATCAGTTCACAACCCTGGGACAGCATACCAGTATTTTTACTGAAAAGTTCATGATATAAAAGAAAATATAAGAGACTAAAATCTCACAAACACCCTCAAATTAGTGTTGCATCTGTCTACATATATAAAAAACAATTATTATGTCTGGCAGTTTTATCTTACAAAATCATTGTTTTTGAAAACCTACTTTTTCCTGAGGCAGGAAACTTTAAAAAATAAGTAATACAAAATATCACTCGGTAAAAGAAAACACAGAAAAACCTCAACAAATCTCAGAAATTCTGATTCCACCCTCTGTAATGTCCGTCTGCTTTCAGTGTAAGAAAATTCTATTTGTTCACTCAACACCAGAAAAGCACAGGGATCTGAAAGTTCATGTGTTTTATAAACATTAGTAATATTTTAAAGGGATGAAATGTAGTTACAACTTGCAAGGAAAAAAAGGGTTTGAAAATCCTTTAGTGTCCTGAAGCACTTTTTACTTATGCAGTATTGTGTTCTTGTGGGTGGAAAAAACCCTCCTTGTCATGCCATAACAATCTGGCTCCCATATATGCCTAAAATTTTGCAATACTAAGCCAACCATACAGTACTTAACCTGTGTTTTCTTTATTAAAAACACTCATTAATATTGATAATAGTATTTAAAGCTGCAACCATCAACTAGAGTTCTATAGGAATATACCTTTTCAATAACTGAAAACGTTTTGAGAAGCAAAGAATTTGTTCAGAATTAAAATTGTTAATATAATATACATTGAATTAAAAAATTTGTATCAGTAAACTGATTGTATCTTGTAAGTATGCAATTATATTAATTGTGGAATTCATATTTCAGTAGAGATCTATTTCAATATATTTAAGGAAATGTGAGAAACCATAGCCAACACAGGGCTTTGCTATTGCAGTCCTTCTTTTCTGTGACAAGTTTATAACATGCTCCAGGCTGGTAATAAAAAACAGTCATTATTTCCTAAGAACTATTTAAAAATAAATCGCTTGTGTGACATAACACCAACAGATAAGCCTATCAACCATAAAACCCACCATGATGACCAGAACAGCTAGCGAAATAACATTAAACAAAAACCGGCAAGCCATTTAGCCCCAAAGCTGATCTAACATTAAAGCACAAGCTATAGTGCTTTAATATACTATTATCTTTAGTTTAAAACATGCATGTACTGAAATTGCACCTATTAGTCTCACCATCCTCACACACACACAAAAAAAATAATACTAATTAAAAAAAAAAGTTCCACTTGGATAAATGTTCTTACTACTGTTCTCTTCTGCACAATAATAACTCCCAAGGTCATCGACACTACTGCCAAACCTGCAGTAACACCAGTGAAATGACAAATGCCATTTATTACATCATAGCAACTTTTTAAGACAGAACAGATTGTCAGAAGAGGGAAAAGTAAAGACATTATTTCTAAACTAAAAACTTCTAAACTAAATGTTCAAGTGGAAAGAAGACTTAACAAACCAGCAAGATCTCCATCAATTTTGGAGGACCCAGGATTATACCATTTATTCTTTTTAATTCTAATGGTAGGCTCTCATACTAATAGTACAAGCGTTATGTTCATTTTTCAGTAACATGGAAAATTAAAACCCATTTAATTTTTTCAATAACATAGCTGAAGTAATTTCAGACCAAAACACCAGCTATTTCAGGCTTACTGGCTTTCCCAATGGCAAATTTCTCATGGAAAAAATAAAGAACAGCAGTTTCCACCATACTTTATCTTCCTTTATTTCACAAAAAGTTAAATAATTTATTTTACCCGTAAGAAACAAAGGACCAGATGGTGAATGTTCCATTGATTTCCATTGACCACGTTGTTTAGGCGCTTCCAAGTAGTGTTTGACCCTTGAAGCAACAACTTCTTCTAGCAGCATGCAGACCTCCTGAAAGAATAACCATTGGCCTATTTAGATCTACATTTACATACATGCCCACAGACACACAGCAGAAATCAATACAAAATCACACTCTCTCACATAAAAAGGAAAAACATTATCTGCAGTTAAGTACTGAGATATTAGATAGAGGTGAGAAGCACATAATTCAGGAAACATATGGGAACAAGGAGGGGGAATCAAGCAATTTTGCTACAAAACAAGAGAGGAAGTACATTATGAAATTCTCACTTGGCAGATGAAATACGTTATATTACAATACTAATAATTTTTGAACAACAAAACAGCAAATTAGTTTCATTTGTATGCAAAGTAGGAAAAAATACATGTTAAAAATGTATCATAACATTAGGTATTTAAGCAAAATACTAGTAAAAATCCTGCCAGGAATTGTCAAAACACTATTTCTCTGCAAGAATCTGTATAAACCACAACATATATTTTGCTTCAATTCAGTGTAATTTGGGGGGGGAAGATTCAGAGCTAATTAGGTCACAGCAACCTAATTTCTCTAGTTCATTTTGATTTTTCTGCTCCTAAACATAACCGTTCATATCTTTCATACTTCCTTCGGCAAAGCACAATAAAACCCACATGCAACTCAAGAAGAACAAACCCTTCAGCCAGAATAACCATAGGAAAAACCTTGGAGTAAAAGCAAAAAAATTAATCTTTTGAATACCAGAGTAAGTTTTCAGATTAATACATACACACATATTTGAGACTTTTCCCTCAGTATTCTCATTTTCCATTGTGCATAACTATGTGCTCACAGAAATGATACTTTGTGGCACACAAAAATATCATTTTACCTTTTTACAGTGTTTGGACAATAGACAAAATTATATTAGTACTATCTGAACTAAAATATCTTGGCTTGAACTTTACTTTTGATTAATGTAGAAAGTATGCAGAGCAACAAATTTTAAGCGTATTGCTCTAAATGAAAGCAATGCACATTTAGAGCATTGGTCAACCCTATATTGGTCAACCACAAACACTATTTTCTCCTTACAGTAAGAAATACATTTTCCTTTCTGCTTGAAGAGTACAATTATAAAAATTCTATATTTACTTATTCTTCTGTTTAACTCATTAAAGTGATCTCATTACACATTCCTTCACAGGACTATGCATTCAGGTTAGAATGAAAAGGTCTAGAAAGCAGCGGAAACATAGCATGCATTTGGTTCCTTCTGCAACAATAAAGATTAGCATCCACTTCCTTAATTTACATGAAAAATATTTCACTTGTTGTGCTTATGGAAATATTATTTAAATGGTTCTCCACAAAGAACTATACAGACCTCTATTTAAGAAAGCATAAACAAGAGTAGGCTTCAAGAGAATCGTCTCTACGTACTTTCCACCGCTAAAAAGAACTTGTAATTGAGACCTTTTATATGCATATGGAGAGATCATAGCAATGACATGAATAGAAATCAGTTTCATAAATGTTTCTCAAAGTACAAAGATAAAACTTTGACTATGTTATTCCAGGGGAAAATAGATAGGACAGAAAGGGCATGGAAATTTGAAGGGCAGAGAGAAAAGCTCCCAAATGCCGCAATTTGCCTCTCACAGCAATCCCAAGATGACTGTATATACAACACATGTGACAGCAGTGTGCAAACTGTGGTCTTTACAATGCCCCGCTAGACAATGTGCACTGTATTTTCTTACACCAGCCTCACGCTTATGGGCACTCATTTGGTTCCCAGCCTGCTCTACGCGACCCATGCTGCAGCAGGAGCTGGCAGCTGACAGGCCAGCACTGCTCCCTCCTTCTGCCTGGGACCGCAGGCAGGCAGGCTCCATTTGCTACAAACAGCAGCCGCTGACTTTCCTGCAGGGTAAGCAGGGGATCAGCAGAAATCATGTCTGTGTTACAAGGGGTCTGAGAGGCATCTGCTCTTCCCACAGACAAGCAAAGAGGGCTGTACCACCATTAGTATTTTCCAGAATTTGGAAGCAACAAAAATGTAGAAAACTGCTTGCGATGAATATGTAAAAGCTCTAATGAAAAAATATGCAGGCATAATTTGCCTATAATACTTTACTGACCTTTTTCTTCCCACTTTAACAAAGATTCTGCATAGAACTTTCAGGAAGCAAATTTTAAAGCTATTGGAATCACACTTCTCGGTTGTTGAAAATATGCAGCCTTTGTACTTCTCTCAAAATGTGCGGTCACAGAAATGTAATGAATGCTGCCCTGTCATGCCTCTTTATTAAATCAATCATGATCTAATTTCCTGAAATTCATATCTTTTGTTTTGGCAGTCTTACAAAATGTATTTTGAAAACACTTAAAAGTCAGATAACCGGGATAGTAAAACTGATTATAAATAGAAAGGGTAATGAGAATTCATTTAGTCAGAAAAAAAGAAGTCTAAAAGATTTCCCCTATTTTCTTCTTCCTCTGCTTAATAAAGCACAAATTGGATGAACCACATGCTGTTAAATATTCTGCTTTCACTCCCTCAGGATATTAATTTATTGTTTCTTTTAATTTTATTTAAACGTATTACTTTGAGACGTACGGGGATGGTCTGCAGTGACAAGTTAATTATGCCATTATTAGGAAAGCTATCTGCTGAAAATTACCGTAACGGAGACTTGCGGGAAAGTCCACAGGCATTTGAAACATGTCCTGCATTCGTTTTCAATAGGGAACTTCTCAAGTTCCCACACAAACTGAAATAGGCGAAAACTCCCGCCAGTAACTCATCACAGGATTGCAGAAAAAATCACACAGAATCTGATGAAAGTTACATTCATAATTTTGCTAGTCACTGATGCACTGATTTTCCAGAATTTCATCTGTTGTCAGGCTATACAAATGACACATTTAAAAATAAAGATGGGGAGTTTCTTTTCATAAACCATTGTTTATCATGTATACTCATTATGTTTCTTGCATTGTCTAAATGCAACATCATTCACACTTGTTGTTACAAGAAAAAACAATTAATAGAAAAATATTTCACCAACAAGCTCTGCAAAAATAATACTTGTCACATTCTGGTTTATATCACTCGGGATAATTTACAAACATTCATGAGAAATATGTTTTTAAAATTAAAACTTAGGTCAGAAGAATCAAAACAGCATACACGCATGTATGCACACACACACAGTTCAAAAATTAAAAGGCAAATTGAAAGTGGTCATTAGTGACCCAAAAAGCACATATCGTTGACTTAGGGGTCCCACAGCAACTGTTGACAGGTAGGTATAACTAACAATATTCTCATAACACTGAAAAATTCTGAACAGTTCAAGGCAATCCAACTTTTTCCCTGCAGCCACATGCTTTTGAAGTAGAATTGATATTTGTTGTACCTCTTTCTCATGATCTGAAAACCAGCTGGTGTCTTTACTGGAGCCTTGAGGCAAAATATGAACATCCACCAAAACAGCAAAGTTCCCACACTGAAAAAAAAAAAAAAAAAAAAAACCAAAGAAGAAAAATGTTCAACTGTAGCTGCTAGGAAGCACATGTCGAGCAGACAAGGAGGTAAACAATCAGGTAAGCATATGCATCTGATTCAGAGATACAGCAGGTAGAACATAAAACTGTGGAAGATTATGAAGTATGGAATTACAAATTTACCATTGTTTGTGGGCTTAATGAGAAACAAGAGCACCAGACCTATTTTGAATAGCTCGCTGAAAAGTTTAAACAATAACAACAAGCACAACAAGCACATGGAATTTTCTTCTGCTATCTATGTGCCACTTTTAAATCTGTTCAAGCAAATTTTAATGTGAAAAATTAGCTATTCCTACACCAAACTCCCATCATTCTATTTTCTGAGAATTTAGTACCATATTAGTTATCTAGTTTGCATTTTCAATTTATTAAGTCCTTAAAGCTCAGCCTCTTTGGAAGTCTTTTCCTCTCTCCGAACTACCTAATGCAAAGAACAGCAAGTTTGAATAACTTATGGTAACTACGTAATATTCACTGACATCTGTCATTTAGCCAATACTATACTTTGAATGGCAAAATGATAATAAGGCTAACCTATTAATAAACACTACAAATAGTTGTTAGGATGACACAGGCTACATCCCATGACACATCAACTATTTCTGAAATTCCTTGATAGGCTTTAATTGAGGACAGTGTGACATACGAGGTTTAATTATTTTCTTTCATCAGGACATCAGTCATTACAATGACCTTCTAATATAAGGAAAAGTGAACGGCACAAACACATCTCCTGAGTTCCGCTGTGCACTAACTCACTCCTAGCAAGAGAATACTGCCTCTTTTCATGCACAGAGGTATGGTGCATTACAAACTAACGCTTTCCCTTTCTTCTACTGTAACACAGCACCAAATCTCACTCAGACATCCTTTACCTAAACAACTTGCAAGGTTGTTTCATCATTCTGTTTTGGCTGCTTGTATCGCACTTATGACGCAATAAACTCACTCTTTGAGAAGACTGGACATGTGCAGTCATGGCAATTGCACATCTGAAATGTCTGATGGAATAGAAACAACATCCTGATTCCAGACAAATCTCAAATGTGTATGTACAATCCAGCGTTAGATTGATCTCGTTTCAAGTGGACGTTGCAGCACACACTTCCTGTCCTAACTCTTTCACTCCATGTTTGCTCTTCACTGCCAAACATCTGCAAACCCCATGCCAGAATTCCAACTGCTAACAGAATTAGTTCTGGAAAAAGTATGATGTGTATTTTTACACTATAGTTGTACATCACCCACAGTCTAAGAGGTACATCTATATCTTAGGCTTATGGTATAGCAGAAGTACAGCCTTTGAGAGCACTCCTACCTGTACAATTAGTACAGACAAAGAACAACAAGATTTAGCATCAATTTTATTAATTACGACAGCGTATTCGGTAAATTAGAAATCTCTAGGTTTACAAAACACTTAGATCTGTAAATTTTCCATGAACGGAAGTATTTAAATAATGATTTAAATATAATTAAGATATAATTCATGACCAATACTGCATTGTAACTAGAATGCAAAAGTTTGGCAAATGAGACAGGCATTGTGAAATCATTTTGAGAAACTTCTAAATTACTTATAGCTATCAGTCACTGAAAGAGCAGAATGCTTTGATCTATTTTATCAAAAGGCTTCTCTTTCCTCCAGAGAACCAAGAATTACCAGATGGCTGCAACAGCAAACCTCTCCAAGCTTCAAATTGATGACAAAATATCTCTCAAAAATCTCTGGTGAATCATTAGTCAGCTCCAGCAAACTTTTGAGTTGACTACTGAACTTCAAAGTTAGCAGACACTGCATATTATAAAGAGAAAGCCAGTAAATTATTCATGGTTCAGCACTTACAGCAATGAACAAGTATTTGATACATCAAGAAAATTCAAATTATCAAATGCTACACGTTAACTTGCATCATTTTCTATTGACTACAGAAACTTTATATATAGATACAGATGCAAAGTATAGACCTGTTTTTCAAGGAGAGATAATGTTTGCAATTACTTTCTTTTGAATGGCAATATTTGTCTCATTTGGCAATCTTGAAACAAATGGAAAAAAGAAAATAACGAACCATATTTGAAACTATATAATGGAACAGATCAAAATTATCTTTAAAATATTACAAACAGACCAAACATTTGTAGTACTTCAAAGAAAAACAAATATATACGAATAATGAGTAAATCCTTGCAATAGACAAGCTTTCCCAATGGAAGATTTCTATCCCTCTGAGTTTTGGAGCACTCTTCTTGTAGACAGCATGCCTGGAACTATTTCAACATCCAAAAGCCAACAGTTTTGCCACTCAATTAGAATAGCTTTGGGACAGGACACAAGGAAGCATAACTGTCAAAGACAAAGAGGAATATGGGGAGTAAGAGAATATAAGCACAGATCTTTCTGGGTCTCGTTACCTCCTATTTTTCCTAAGTCCTGAACATGATATAAGCAACAGCTCCAATGCAGGCTCCTTTGCACTCTGAAATTATACAATACATTGAATACCCTACACCTGTATTTATACTTTATATGCCTTCACATGGTACAGCTTTACATATTATATTTACACTAAGCAGCTCAATACAGCTTTGGCTGCTCCAGCAGCAAAGGAAGAGTGCTCTGTACAACTAAATTCCAATACAAATAATTGTGGGGAACAGAGGGAAGTGAAAGAAAATGTATACTGCTTATATTAACAGATTTGATGATCTTATAAAAGTTTCTAAATAATTTTTATTTTTATTCTGAAGACATACAATTCCATGAAAATACTAGCTTTTATTTTAGAGGAAATGAAGCGTTTCTAGTCATTGTGGCTGCAAAAAGCAACTCATGACTCCTAAGTACTGTAACTGAAAGGCAAACAAAAAGAACAGAAATTTTTAATTTTATGTTTTCAACACCAATCCCAAAATTTGCACTGGAAATTATTTTTAGAGGTGCGATTGTCAAAACTGAAACCCGAACGCCTGGTTTGATGGGAAACACTTTTGTCAAAAATCAATAGAAAAACATTTCACTGAAAAATTAAAGACAAACAGATGCGCCAATTTGATATCTTCCATAATTCTAGAATTCAAAAATTTTTCATTTTTACAAGCTGTTTTTTAATGTTAACGTACTTACTGTAACAGTCTAATAACATTCACTGTGTTATTAAACAAAGGGCTTTAAATGGTCTCAGAATGTTGTTAGTGTATTGTTGTACAGTAATGACATCTGATTCAGAACATATTTTCAGGAATCAAACTGTTTATACAAATACATCAAACACTTCATAGATTCTGCAAAAGGAAAAGATAACCAGACATGTAACGTAAACAGAATGAATACCAACGCAAAGCGGAAAGTCAGTCAAGGAAAGTCATCTGCTCATAACCTGTTAAAACCTTGGCCCAGGATAAGCACATATTAGATGATGGATTACTATCTCAAATCTCCCAATGAGTAGATAAACCCGAACAAATACTTTTTATTGCTATACTAATTTTGACAATCAGGGGGCTCCTACATGGGTACTCTCATTTCTTTAAACTGCATCACTTCAAATAGCATAAAAACAGTCATTATAAACAAAAATACTTGGGATGCTGGGGATAAGCATGGTGAGTTTGTATTCAGTTACATCATTCCAAATGTGCTGTATCATTACACCAGACAGGACTGGCGAGCCAGCCTCCCAAGACACATATTAGCATTTCCCATTTCTGTGATTGTTCTACGGATGCGGGCAGTAGGGTCAGAATTAATTGAAGCTTAGTTGAAAAGGAAACATATGATAGTTTGGCTAGCTTTTGGGGGCAGGCGGGAAGGAGGCGAGCTGCAACTGTCATGCACACTTTCACTTTCCAGAAGGATAGCTGCAAACATAGGTGACACCATCAGCGTAATAATAGTAGTTAACTTGAAGTTTGCTGTCTCTGCTTCAGATGAGAATGGTCTTTGTAGTACCAAAAGCTTGGAAAGTTTGTTATATTAATTGGTCTACAGAAAGACAATACCTTTGCCTTATAAGCCTTGCTTTGCTTATAATCAATTTTAATTAAAGATGATTTTGAAACATGTTTCCCAGTTCCACTGGGAGTGAAGCATGTCCTACACTGTAAAACTTTAGTTCTCCAGGCTAAGCATACAGGGACTGTTTCTTCCTTATGTTACCTCTTCCATGAAAGGTGTGATATTTAGTTGCAGTGATAATGTTACTTCACTCTCAGGTGATGTCAATAGTTAAAAAAAAAAAAAAAGACTAGATCCTGATGACCACTCAAAAATGTCATGATGCTGAAAAGGGCTTCCAAAGATGTGATGGTTAGGAGGTATCATCAGTCTCCAGGAGGCAAAAGCATGGCTAAGAGATTTTGTGGAGAAGAAAAAAAAAGAAAAACAAAAGGTGTATGTGAAATATCTTCTCTTGTAATAAAAAGGAAAAATTTTAATATATTCCATCCTTTCCAAGTTCTTTCTAAAAATCAATAACTGTTCGAAGTTCAATTATGCAAGTTCAAACATCTACACCATTAAGTACAATTACATATTGTCATTGGCCCATACACTATGCCAACTATATTATGACAATATATAAATATTCGCTTTTTCCAGGCTTCTTAGAAGCAGAAGTTTGTTCTCCTCCTTTATCTTTCTGCCCCCAAAGAAAATGGTATGTCTTCCTTTTGTTTATACATTTAGCACCAATGATTTTCAATATTTTGACTTTTTCTCTTCTACAGCAATAGCAACAGGCAAAAATCATTTAAGCAAGTGAGCGTACAGCAGAGGAGATATATTTGTCATTATACAAAATTAATTTACCTTTCATTTACAAGTGTGTCTAGGAGCACTATTATTTGAGGTAACATACAGGGTTTCCCAAACTGCAGGACACACTGTTCAAGTAGTCAAACACCTCAACCTGCACAAACACATGGCTCAGGATAGCTATTTATGCCATCACCACTGCTGATGGCTATATAGGAGCAAAGGAGGTTTGGTCACACCCAGTATCATATGGTTCTCATTCTTTTAAGAAGTAGATAAAGTTACAATTTGATATGTGCATAGCTTTTCCATATATTTTTCCAGAATCTCCAGCATTTGTTTTGGGCGTTTTTTTCATCCTAGGGAAAAAAAGGGGGAGGAGGGAAAAAAGGATAGTGTTTTTGCACAGAAATAGTGCCTCTCTAGTTACTGTTCAAAGCAAGGTGGATTTTCAACTTCGAATTTCAGAAGAGTGTTTAGAAAACAACAGGTCACCAGTGATTGGTTTTACTGCCATGAGATTAATCAGAAGGTCACCTGACAAGAGGAACTGGTGATTATAAAAGGATTTCTCACCAGCTGATTCAGAAAGAGCGCAGAACAGACTAGAGAGAAGGCTCCAGAAGAAGCCACAAGCGGGAACCCTCAAGGAATTTATGATCCAAGTCCATTCTTCAGAACGGTCAAGAATTAAGAAGCAAAAGGAGGGGAGAGGGGGAATTCCACTTTCAACCTTTTGTCTTTTCTGCATAAGAACTGCTTGGTTCTGGAAATTTTGAAAATCTTGTAGTTTGTTATAAATATTGCATGGCTCCGAGGAGATGAGTTGTAACCCCAAACCATCCTCAATGCTGAGCCATTCACTATATTATTGGGGAATTCACAGCTGCTTGTACTAGATGCAAAATGTGACTAAAGGATCTTGAATGACAAAAATGGGAAAAGATGGAAGATGTGCACAACTGGAAGAGTAACTAGAAATTCATACCCACAGACTGAGCTCTGCTATGTTTCAGAAAACTTTACAGCATCTGGGCTGTATATTGCAGTTTCATGAGTGTCCAGCTAACAACCAGGCTGCCCTTCAGAAATCTCAAATAGGATTCTATTTTATTTGCTAGAATTGTAAAAAAGTTTTGACAAATAGCTGGTTTTGTTAAAGAAGGATTATAGCCATCATCTGACATCACCTAGATCTTTTTAATCCCCTGCTTTCAAAAATCTATGGGATCACTCTGTAACAGTGAAAAGGGAGCAGCAGATCAACAGTAATGGTGTAGGGCGTTCTAACTTCAAGATCTATCCTCAAAGATAGCTGCACTAAATTATACACAGATTCAGCAGGAATCAGTCAACCTAAAATGCATTCAGACTTTCCAGAAGCAGGGAGGAAATTCCCCCTTTTATAAGCTGAATACAAGTTATATCTAAGTAATCTTTCGTAAGTGGTTGGCTTGCTTTTTTAGGAATATAGTTTATGTCTGAGAAATTCCTGAAGGGAGGAGTGGTCAATTTTCTGGTGTTTTAGTCAAATGAAAGAAGTAGTATCTGAAAATTCAACCAATGAGCTATAGGAATTAAGATCACATTCAGGGGTTCCCATGGCAAGCAAAGAGGCGCAAGCAGAGAACAAGCCTTTAGAACAAACTTTTGTGAAAAGTGGTCTGAGAACACAGTAAGAAACTAGGATGCAACATCAGGGCAACATGTTAGACTCTTAGATGATGCAGATAAACAGGATATTAACTGTAAGAAATAATGGGAAAAAGGAGAACAAGAAATACGTGTGGATGACTCAACCCCTAGGAAAATGTAATGAAATCTAAGTAGTTTCAAATCTGATGGAGCTGTATGTGATACTGGAGAGTTTCAAATTAAGGACTAATACGCTGTTGTTAAAGCACATAATTGTGAGACAACCACGCAAATCAACAGATTAAAATAATTTAATCAAGACGACAACTTCAAGAACACCCCAAGTATCTGCCGTGGTAAAGGATGTGCATGTTTTTAGCAATACAAGAATGCTTCAGTGCAAACAGAGCCCTTCAGTTCATCACCCACAGTCAGGCTAAGCAGTAATTACTTAATCTAAACATCTGAACTGGTCTAGGAGAACTGCTCTATCAGGTACAATGTTGAAAAAGAGGCCTAAATTGCATGCGAGAATTAAGCTTAATTTAGGTTGTCAATCTATGCTGGTCTGGTTCCAATTCCGTAGGAGGTTTTGTAGCCTACATATTGAAAGGAGCCATGTAGCTGGAGCTCAAACAATTGCAAAAAGCAAGTTTTTCCTCAGGGCAAAGTCTCCAAGTAACAGTGCAATCTCAACATTGTTTTGAAAGGATATACACCATGTCCCTGCCTGTGTCAGAACTGATCCAGAAAAACAGAAATAGCAGCACAGTATTTGTTCAAGATAATAGAAAGATAATTTGAGATTCTAACAAGCTGCTTTCACCCTTTTGTCGTAAAATATTATTATAAAAACTATGGTATCTTTAAAATCATGGCTAGCAAGCCATGAAGAAATACTAATTTCTGCAGCAACCTGCATTTATGACACTTTGGGTTGGGGAGGGTGAGAGGCCATATTAACTGGATAGCTAAACATATTCACAATCTATTTAAATGCAGTTAATTCTTAGTAATAAATTTTAAGGACATTTCTTGGGGCTTGGACACACCAATAGAGTGCCACAGGATAACACGTTATCGTGGATCACCTCATCTGTCGTAAGTGGGTACAGATAAAGATTAGAACTACCTTACCTAGCTCTCACCCTAAGCTATCAACAACAAAAGTTTGGTATTATGAAAGTGATTCATGATGAGAAGAACGGCCTTGTCACTGCTGTACTAAACTGGAATTGGAGACATCCTCTGTGGTTCTAGAAAGTCAGTGCTGGGATTTAGTTTCTTACCCAGGTGGAAAGACAAAGGAACGAGTACGCACCCTGTACAAAAAGCTCTGCACGTCTGAATCATTCATTTTGTAATTGTCAGATACTACAGTAATAGGTATCATCATATTGAGAACTGGTAACCCTAACAATGATCGCTACTTCCTTTGATTTCTGCACTGTAGATCAGAGAAGTACCTAGTTCACTATCAGCTTCTTCAATACTTCCTCATAGTAACTAAATTGAATTTCAAATTTAGCTATTCTAACTATCACAGGTCTAGCAATTGGTTAAAACCACTACAACGATTAGAGATTCATAATACATAAAAGGGCTTGCCTATTAAAGTCCTGCTAAGAAACAGCAAGGATGACTAAAGGTTGCAGTAAACCTAAAAATGAACAGTGCAATTTTCTGAAGAAATTACAGCCAGTAATAAAAAGACTTAAGGGCCTTTTTCAGACCTTTAACTTATTAAATAATTTTCAGATTTTCACATATATGCTCTACATGCTATATTTTAATATTCATGAGCCAAACTTTAAAGTAGTAGAAAAGATTACCAAGTATGTATTGGCAAGCTGCTGATGTATTTGTTAAGCATACGAAAAGAAGAACTATACACGATGGCTAAGGAGCTTTGTAACGTACCATTTTATGTGTTGATTTTATGTGTTTCTGCATATGCTAGTCATGACTAGAAAATTAAGTGCAATAAAAATGAAGTGAAAAGACACCACCCTCAGTATCTTTTGATGTAAACTGTGTCAGAGGAAATTATTCCAGCCATTGCATAGCACGGAAAACACGATTTACAAAATTCTCGTTAGGTGAAGAAGAGATAAACCACAATCTTTGTTCGGTAAGGTAATGTGCACATTACTAAGATGAAGGGGGCAGCAGTTCTCAAGCATATGATGCATCCAGTAATATATTTCTTAAGTTTATTGTACAACAGCTGCAGGGATGGGCCGACTTCCCTCTCACAAAAACAGAACAGGGAAGTGAGGGCAGGTCCCACGCAGGAAATTGTTCCATGTTCCCCAACTTTGCAATTATTTCACAAAGCCTCTGATTCCTTTTTATACTAAGAGACAAGGTCTCACCTGCCCTAAAATTTACTTCCTTCCCTCCCTCTCATGAAGATGTTACCTACCGCAGCATGCAGCTACTGAAGTGGGAAGTAGGAGGCAACAGAAAACCAAACCAAACATCTGCAGTCCATGTTTCAATATAAAATATTTGCAGATGTTAAATCTTTATGCCAAAATAATTTAACAGATTAAAGATACATTGATTACACATGCTCAGATTTTAAGACAAATACATAAAGCAAAAGTATTTTTTATTTGCAAAAAAGGAACTAGCAAGCCAAATTTCTTCATATTGTTAAATTTGCTTAAGTGGTTGAAATGTTACATTTTCCAAATGCGTAAAAGAAGTACTTTTTAACTCTGCATTTTAACTAATTTGTTTTTGAAACAAAGCTAAGCCAGGAAAGTTTCAGAACTGCATGAAAGCTTTTTCAGAAATAACGTAAGAAAAAAGTGATTCACTTCTGAAAAAGGCATATTACAAAAGTGACACCCTTTGGACAAAATCCTTCTATTAAGTGGGAGCATATTTAGTCAACATAAAGCAGAGGAAAGCTCAACAAAATAATCAATGCTTTATCTACAAAGCTACAAGGGAAGAAACAGATGAGCCTTTCAAGTGAACAAGTCTAAACCTTACTGCTGAAAAAGCAGAATCAAATGGATGGAGACTACATCGTATTTCAAAATGGAAACAGATCAGCAAAAACCTCAAGGAATTACCAGCTGGAAATTTTTTTTTTTTTTAAATGTCCGAGGGAAAAAATTGTTTTCATCTGACATTGAACAGAGTATATAATAAATAGACTTTGTGCATAAATAAAAAGAAAAATGGACACAAAAAGAATAGGAGCAACACCTGACTTACAAAAATATGTAAAATATTAACACAGTTGAACACTGAAGAGTTAGTGACAAGCAAGAATGAGTTGTGAAATGTACCACTGATTCCTGGTGAAGGTGTTTGTCACCAGAAAGGCTGCTTAGACTAAAACTTAACCTGCTAAGGAAGCTATTTCCCCATTTGTCTGCCCTTGCCCATTCTGGCTCTATCTTACTTCTTTCAGAGGTTACCGCTTCCAGAACTGAACAGGTACAACTGTCCCCTACCTAAACCAGTTTTGATACAACATCTATTTTAAACTGCATACTAAAAACTACTGAGTTTGACAGAAATAAATAGGGAGTGACTATTCATATCTCTCTCCTAGCAAACTTGAGAAGTGGTAACCTCTGGTAGGAGAATAGGGCAATGAAAAGCAGGTGGTGGATGACTAGATCTTAACTTAAATCAGATGCAGCTGAAAAAGTACACCTGACTCTGTTCTAACATCAGGCCTTCAGGAGGCTCCCAGTAATGCATCACCTACCGATAAGGAAGGCAGGTGTGTACAGTATTAGATCATACATATGTTAATCAGTATTTACATGCACCTAGCAGGCACACAAAAATTTTTAACAAAAACAAAAAAAAGAGTGAATCCTTCTACAAACACTCCTCTTTTTAAAACTCAGTTTCTCAGGTTGGTGGAGTTAAGCGCCTACCATTTTTCTTCTAAAGATTTGTAAAAATGAGTTAATCAACTCAAGTCTCTTCCACTGGGGGAAAAGGAAATCCAAACTAAGGGCAATTGTTTTTAACATGAAAACAAACATTGAATGGCCACAGAAAGAAACAAACTGTGTATACTTTACGCAAGTATAGTTTAATCTGTAACTGGTTTTGTCAGTTTCTATAATTTTTTTTTCACACTAAGCACACTGATAGGTATTATATTCACATGTGGTCAATCAAGTAATGAAAACCCAAGAGAAAACACTTGTTTTTAATACAATGTACAGACGGTAGGGTAACACATTGCTCATTTTCACCTATTATGAAGTATAATAAAAACAACATGCTCCCAAGATTTCAGAGAAGTCCTATTTTAAAGCTGGAGGTGGGGGGAAATGGCAAGGAGGACTGATTTATTCTCAAAAAATATTTATCTATTTTACTGAGATCAAAAAAGCTGTTGCCTCAAAGAAGAAAGGATGTAATTTTAGTAATGTTAAAAAGCACTATCAGTACGTACGATTTCAACTGATATTTGGGAATGCATTTAAAAAAATGTTGAAGCTTTAAATTTCAAAGCCCATTTTTCCAGATTTCCCGTGGATTATATTACTAATTGGGAATATGTGGGAAATATTTCCCACAATTATGTTTATAGAAGTTCCAGTAATAATTAGCAGCAATCCTAACACACATGGAAAACATTAAAATCACTGAAAATGATAAATAGTGTTGATTTTATGTAACAAAACGTACACTTTAAATAATAAGAAGTTATATTGGGTCAATCCAAAGGTCCACAATGACCCATATGCTCTGACAGCAACTAGTAGTAAATGTCTACAGGAAAAGGTTAAAAAAGATAAGCAAAAAATGATACTTTCCTCAGTAGATGTATTATACATTCGGCAACATGAGATTCCGGGGCTTTATATCCCACAGGCTGTATCTGTATTTAGAAGTCATCAGTGATTGTTTTCTCCCAGACTTTGTAAAGCTGGTTTATAAAACTGTGTGAATTTTTACATCCACAATATCCTGTGGCAAGCCGTCCCACAAACCGATCACATGTGCATGAGGAATCGTATCTTCTAGTTTATTTCAAATTATCATGTTGGTTTAATTAAATACCCTTGGTTGTTAAATTAGAACAAACAGTCATTTCTTATTTATCTCTTCCCTAATAGACCACTATTATTCCCCACCCACCCACCTCCAGCTTTCTTCTCTTCCAGGCTGAAGAGTGTTAAATTGTTCCGTACACTGAGGAAGTTCCACACCTCTCACTAATTCTCTTAGTTCCACTAAGGAGAACTATAAGCATATGTAGTGTTTAAAAAGATATGCCCTCAATTTGTGCCATGGTTTAGTGATGGTATTACTTACATTTTCTTCATTCCGCTTCTACTAATTCCTCAAATTGACTTTGCTTTTTAAAACGCTGCTGTGAATTGAGCTGATGCTTTCAGAAAATATTAAAAACTTTCAGAAGTCATTCCTGTGTGGTGGTCCTGTGTTCAGGACCCATCATTTGCATCCGTAAGTTTGAAGCTGTTCTCCCTCACCTATTCATCTGCCATTTAATTGTACAGTTACTCAATACTCTGAGAATTTTTGCAATACTTCATTGTAAGCCTTTGTTATTCAGCTCCCTTCTCAGGTCATTTAAAAGTACAAACAGTGTCTACCCCAGAGTTTCCCTGTTCAACTCCAGTATTGCCTCGATCCACCTTTATCCTTTAGCCAGGTAATCTATGTAAGGACCTTCCTTCTCAGCTCACTCAAAGAGACTTCGGTGAGGCACCTTGTCAATCACTTTTGGAGAATCTAAATGGGTTATAGCAACCCGATTTCCCTGTTCCTTACACTCACCAGTTCCTGTAAAGAAGCCATAAGGCTGTGATGCATGACTTCTCTTTACAATGGGTGTTTTGACTTTTTCCCAATGTACTACACAAATCTGTATATCCATTCATTCTGCCTTAATGGAGTTTGTGCTAATTTGCCTGCTACAGATGTTAGACATTGATCTGACAACTTTCTAGTCCTATCATGGGAGGCACTCTCAAATACATGGACCTAGGGCAGTTTAAAAAGAACACGATCTGCCAAAGTTTATTATTCAAACACAAGCTAAAATCTGGCTTTCTGTGTACTTATTCCAGTGCAGAGTACAAATTAACTAAAATCTTAGTAAATAGCAAAACTCTACAAATGCATCTTAGTACCCTCTCCTGTTGTGTGCAAATACAAAGAGAGAATCATGCTCAAGTTAGTGCTTTCTCCCTCAGGAGATTAATTCTGCTTCACTCATCTCCCAGATTCCCCTCATACTAAACCAACCTGCTGAAAAAAACCCACCACCTTCTGTACACAAGATGACAGTGTTGTGTAAAACAGTCCCTTAAATTTTTTTATTTTTATCATTTTCTAGCCAAAAATATATATATTTCTAACTTAGCAGATTCTTTTTCTCCTTGCTCTATCAGTAAGCCTATCACAAAAAATTGCCATAGGTCTCCTAATGCATCATGACATTTTTCATGAATTTTAAGTTCATCATTCAAGACTTTCTCCATGCCTGCCAAGGTCACAATTCCTCCTTATCGCATCTTCTAAATGGGTGAGTGCTATAGTAAAACTGACAGAAGAAAGCAGTTCAGTAAAGTAAGGTATGCCATCTAATAACGAGTGTCTAAGGTGTCACCTAGCTGAATTAAATCTTGCTTAATTGCAATGTTTATATCTATCCAGCAATATGTTAAAATAGAAAACTAAAACTTAATTACTTAACAAGTCTGCAGTACACCTAATTTTCCATAACCTGTATCTACCTGCTTAGCTCTGTAAGGGGGAGAGAAATACAGTTTACACGCAACAAACAGCCCTACCTGCTGCATTGCAATTTAATGCCCATAATCGATAAAAACAAGACAACCATCATTGTCTACTGCTTCCTATCTCTCACAAGGAGTATGTAATTTTCATCAGTTCCAGTTTTTCTCCTCTGAAATATGAAATTTTGAGACTGATACAGCATTTGGCATTAATAAAAACAGTGCATTTTTCTTTAAAAAAAGTCAACAATCAGTTGTTAGAGCTGTAAAAACTAGGCCCAGTTTACACTACATGCCAACAAAAACAACTGTTTCTTAACTTGCTAGTCCTTTTAATTTATTACCATAGCAAGGAGATATAACTCAAATTTGTAATCAACAAAAAAATAATTATTGGTGCATCAGCGTAAGAGAAGACTTTTCCCCCTGCTTGCTGAAGTACAGTTCTGGTCTATATCACTCTCAGTTCCCAAGCCTCTTTCCACCTCTCCTTATCTCAGTCTTCATTTTCCCACTGTCAAAGCCTGTTTTTCCAGGAAGGAAAGTTATGGTAAAGATGAGGAATATTGTTCAGCACCTCTTTGCCCTTTGGCACTGCTATCAAACACTGGGATTTTATCTGCCACATTAGCAGAGATCTTACAAAAAACACATTCCTTTTTGTATAATGTACATGGTGGTCACTCAAACAATAACCAGTAACAGATGTCTGAAGTGAGGAGAATGGACTATTTAAATAGAACTTTATAAATTCTGATGATACTTGCCCAGATTTGAAACCTTGACACTTAATTTATAACTATCAGTATGGCCATATACTTTCCTTTGTGTGTTTATTTCTAGTTCCAACCTCCGTAAGTATACTTTGTCCATCATGCTTTAAGTTTCACTATGACCTTGCAGATAATCTTACCCTCAACTTGCATTCATTTAATAGTGTAAAGATAGTGGAAAAAAATGAGAAACCCTTTGCAAAGAATCCAGTACCCAAATAAGGAACTCTGACAGGGGCTATGAACTTAAATGCTTACATAAAATTACTGGTCACATTCAGTACCCTGCAATGACCATCTGGGAAAGTTTTTCTTTCAAAGGAAACACGAGAGTATGAAAGAAATGTAACCTGCCAGCATCCTTCCATTGAAGTTTTAATGTTACAAGATTTGTATTTAGGTCTGCTTTCCAGGGATTTTTAAAAAGCACTCTCACTCAATATGCATGGGAAATTAAATAACTGCTTTAAATATCCTTACAGTTTGGTATTACAAGAAAGTGTTGGGAGGTTTTAGAAGAAAAATCTCCATGAATCTATATATGTAAACCATATCTGCCAATAGCACTTTTACTCATATAAAAACAGTAGAACTAAAGATCAATTTGGCATAATACTGAAGCAGTTTTTTAACATTACAGTCTTTATAATGCTGCATTATGGTTAATTACCTTGTTTTCACAATCCCTTTTAACAAATAAAGATTCCTATATGTATTTCTGGTTACAGCTGCTTAAGAAAAAAAGTCATTTTTTAAAAGTGTCATTAAAAAAATCCATCTTAGCTACAAAAACAAAGGATACCAACAATAGCAGTAGCAATGGAAAAGAATAGATTTTAAAAGACAAGTTTGAATTCTGCCATTGTAACATCTCTGCATACATGCAGAAAAGGTTTACAGACACACACTTAGAGACAATTTGTTGTACTTGAGGACAAAACGTATCCTTCAGGATCTTTAAACTTGCCGACATGTAAAAACAAGCAGATCCAGTAGAAGTTTCACATTCCTGGTTAAATTTTTAAAACAGTTGAATAAGATGGATAATAATCCCAGAAAACATGCAACTCTAACATTTTAAAGCTTTGCAATCAGCTTCAATAGCATAAATTCACTTCCATTTTGCTTAAGACATTCAGCCATGAATTTCAGGGCCATTTTTAGGAAATACACTTCCCATTTCTTCTAAAGGCAGTGCAACAGTAGTATCCTGTGTAAAGGTTTTATCCTCTGTGGGCAGTAGATAAACAGCTCTATGAAGCATTCTTCCAAAAGACAGATCATATTACAGGTCAGAAAGTTTATTTTCTTCCTGTTACAAGATTCACCTGTAGCCATGTTATTGGAAACTCACAAAGTTCAAAAAGACAGGTTGACAAGATGGAAAGGCCTCTTTGTATTCAGCAATAACATTTCCAATAGAACTTAAGCAATGCCTACCAGTAGTTAGAAATTTTATATTAAAATACATGATGACAGATGCTACTAATATAAAGTGATTTCATTGGTGTAAAAAAAGCTACAGCTGTCATACAATTGTAAGCGTGAAAATCATAGGAGCAAAACCAAAGGGTGAACTCTCACATGCTGCAAAAATCACCTACCAAAGACAATGGCTGATAAGACTATGCCCACTAAGGATCTTCAACAATATCTGCAAAGCTAGACTGCTATGGCTGAGTTTTCACTTCCTACACGTCTGCATCTTTTTAAAGAGACAACACAGGAAAGAGTACACTTTATAAATTAAGTAAAAAAACCTAATTTTTTTCCATGGATTTCAACAGAAAAAAATCCCTACATCATAGATTGAGAGGGAATTACCCCTTGGAAAGCAACAGCTCATTTTTAATTAAAAAAATTGATAGTATGCTAGCTAGCCTCACAACTGTCTTTGTTAAAAGGAATGAAGAAACAGAGATGACAGCACATGACAGATTACAGATCCTGGATGTCAGGAACGCAGAGTATCACAGAGACAGGAACAAGTGAACGCGCTGTCCATTTTATCTGATTCACATTAGTAAGAGGAAAAAAAAAAAAAAAGAACTTTGTTTTAACATGTCCGAGAATGTTGTTAAGCTTCATTATACTTACGTATAGCCATGGATTTATATCTTTATATTATTTTTTGCTTGAACTTAATAACAAAGATCCACTCAGAGCTTTTTAAAAAGACAGAAAGACAAGCATTTGTATATATCCAACACAGCAAAAATACATGTTATTAATCAACTAAGACCTACTATGTTGCTAAGGGACACAGTTAAATGAAAAAGAAATATTTCCTTACTTGTCTGACACTAAGAATGAATTTATGTGATCTCCTGTAAAGTAACTAACATCAAAGAGAACACTAGAGACCAGGGTGTGTAAACATTTAAATTCATTAATATTAATGATTATCACATGATAAAAGTGCTAGATGCTCCAAATCTTGCTGGCTTTAAAGTTTTTCAATATGGCCTTCAACCTTCCTTCATTAGGCTGAAGATTACTCTGAAATAGTTACATTAAAAATTAATAGATAAAAAGTCATCCTGAGCTTAACAAAAGTTACATCTTCTTGAAATTATACAATAGGTCATGAATAGCTGAATAAGCATGACTAGCAAAAAAAAAGTTATTAATTGATAGTATTCAGTGAAAAGTCTTTCACAGACCAACATTTTATATTTGACGCTTCAGAAAAACAATGAGAAATAACAACCTACAAAAAACCTGCAATTTTATCAACCAAGCGTTTTTGAAACATTCAGGCAAATATACAAGTGTTTAAAAGCCATGAAGAGAAATATACACTTTTTGGATAAAATGTTAGATCTTTTATATAATTGTAGATGACAAAAACATAATAAAACCAAAATTAAAAAATCTATTCATACAGATTTTCTACTTTAAAAGAGGTTTGTTTTTTAAAGAAGCAGTGTCTTTCTATACTACTGAGGATGTGGAGATTATCCAAATTTGTTTTATCCTCCATTAACTGATTAAAAGTAGGAACAGCTAGGAGATAAAATGTTCAAGAACAAGTCTGACCTTTCTAACAAAGTCTTGAAAAATGAAGTCTTGGAATAGCTTACCTATATTCCAGTTAAGTACACCTTTAAAGACTTGCTCCTGTAAGAATACCACACTGAAGTGAATTTTATTTTTTTCCAGCCTTATACAGATACTGTTCATCTCTTCGTGAGAAAAATGGACCCAGTGAAGCAGCGATATACTGAAAACACAATCACAATATACTACAGAAAGATTTCAAAAAAGGCCAAGGACATCACACATGCTCCTAGATGACTGTAGGTAGATTTGTTAAGTTAAACAGTTTCTGAATACGACCTTGGTAAGGGCAGGCGGAAAACTGATTAAGTAAAATCTACCATATGGTGACATGTTGACTCCCACAGGGAAATTAGCAGGATTGGAAGCACCACAGAAGTCTCCGCCAATTGAACCAATACAATTAACCTACAGTAAACCATCATCCTTTCTTTGGATTAGCAGTGGAGAAGGATAAAACATTTTGCGACTTTGTTTCACTTCAAGGGCCTTAGGTTCTCCTTCCAGAGTGCAAAGGAGAGCACAGACTATAAAGTAGACAATTGTGCCCATCATCCCCCAAAAATGACACTTTCCAACATCTGGATATTCCTAATCTCTTCCCTATTTCAAGCTGACAAAACCTGTCTTTCAACCAATTAATCTTGCCACTCAAGATTCTCCATCAGTTTGAATATCGTTTACTACTCCTAATTGTCATCTCATTATCGAGCCATTACCAATTCCTGGTTTATTCCCGCTGCTCCATACTTTGGAAGAAGAAAGGGCAAGCAGGAGACTATTGCCCTGTTCCTAATCTTCTCTCCATTCAACCTTTTAGTTCAGCTTTCAGTTTGACACTACCTGCACACCCCTGCTCCAGTGTTGATGTCCATCATTAATTTTCTCCTCGCTCCTGCTCCACTGCTCTCATAACAGTCAGTCTCTCTTCCTCGCCCAAACTACTGAATCCTTGTAGCCCATTCTCATGCCAGCCACCCTCAGTCTCTGCCCCATAAGTAATAAGGATCTTCAGCAGTTTTTGGTTTGTATGACTTTTGTTGTTGTTGGGGTTGTTTTGTTTTAAGTCATCCCACCCTTTCTCTTCTTTCCTTTCAAATTAGACAGACTCCATCTTCACCCTTCTAATCTCCAGTCCAGTAGGGGCCACTAAGATCACAGGAGATTCTCTCAGTAGAGGGTTTTCTTAACTAAAAATTGAATCTACTGAATAAATGTAAACTGATTTTCCCAGATGTGTTTAACTTGGTGGGGAGATTTCCAAACCAATGGCAAAGGACTCATCACAAAACTCAACTTACAATTACTGTCACTTCTTAAAGCCTGTGATTTGTTACCATTCAAAATACTACAATACATAGCTGCTAAGTCCAAAATTTACCATTCCCAGGGTAAAAACAAGTAAAAAATTAACTTCTTTTTTAATATATGTATTAATATATACATTAATATAGGGGCAAAAAAAAACCCAAAATGGTTACAAACAGTTTTAAGGAAGCTCCTTTACTATGCCATAACATGCAGCTAGAAGATGATCTACTGGTTCTGGAAAAAATATTCTGTTCAATTAGTGTACTAAACAAATTCTTTGCACAAAATTCACAATTTAAGTTAAATGTTTAAAATCGTGGAAAACAAAACTGGTATCAAGAATTTAGTTTTAACTAACAGATAAAGATCATTTGCTGCCTCACTTTGTAATTTATATTTATCATTTTTCCATCAAAGGAAATGAAGCTGGACCAGGCAGCTGAACAGGAATGATGAAACACATTGATTGTTGTTGTTCCTATGCTGTTGGGAGAATGGTATGTTTGGTTTTTACTGGGCAAAATATTCATTCAAATTTTAGCACTTACAAAACATCTGGTCTGAGTGGTATTCAGTAATGGTAACAGAATTTAAGCCGCAAAGAGCATTTGTCTTAAAAATGAAAAGATAGTGACCTACAAACTGAAAGCTTTACTAACGTCCTATAGTAAGAGTGACACATTTATTAAATACTTTATAATAGTGACTTTAACAATACAGGTTTGCCTTTAAGAGTTTCATAGAATAGCTTATTCTATCAGCTCACTACTCCTAAAACTGAATTTCCTTCCCAATAACTTAGCTCATCCATATTACAATTCCCTCTGTATTTTGAGATTTTTAAAGTGGCAGTCTTATGGATCGGTGTGCATTTTATACTATGCTGTTATTTTTATCTCTTAAATAAAATACTCCTAGGAAAACAAATACTTTAGATTTGTACAAACTTTTAAGAAAAGCTCAGGTGAAAAATTTTAACATAGTGCCCCTGAGATCACAGAATTAATTAATGGCAACCTTCTCAGGAGCAGTGGCAAGTTTTAGTTAGTGATTATACAGCCTACTTCTAAGTAAACAAAAAAATCCTTACCAAAATTCTGGAGATATGTCTAGTAAGTTTTGGGGTTTGTTTGCGTTTTTTTGTTACCTGTAAAACCTCAAAGATACACTGAAACTAAATTCATAAATATATTAATAAAGACTTTGAGAACAGAGATAAAAGACACTATATAAAAACACATATTTATTATTTGACTAGATATATGTCCATAAAAATGCTTCTATGCCATCTTACTCTTACTAAGTCCATACTATAAACAAATGAAGAACAGTCTATCAGAACTTGTAGTCTTCACAATTCTTTGTGATGAAGATGATATGGCACTTAGATAATATTGCACATGACCACTGCACTTACAGTTCCTAATGGTATTCAGAATGCTGAAAACATGCATTAATTACAAAAAAAAAAAAAAAAACACAAAATAAAAATCCTAGCTATGTTGAAGTCATGCCAGGTCTCACGATAACCGAGGCCTGAAAGAGATGTACGTTCCTGTCTCTGAAGCTAAATTCATGTCAAACAGTAGTTACAGAAACTTATTTAACATATTGTACCCGTGCCTACTAACATCAAACAGGTATAAGAACAATATTTATGAAATTTATTGCTCCAATGTCCCTTTAAAGAGCCCAAAGCCAGCTGTGGAAAAAAAAAATCCTTTGTTTTACTAAAATCAGAGTGATGATGCAAAATAATTCTTTGATCTATTATCTATTTGAAAGTACCAAGCTAAATGCAGACAGTAATTGCTGACAAATCCCAGTAGTAAACAAACCAGTTTCACATTTTACATATTATCAAGAGGCTACAGAATTAATGGTTACAGCCAAAGAAATGTTGACACAGTTGCAGATTGAGCCTTAACATGCTGATCATGTTAAAATACTGCACAAGAAATATTTTTCCACTTTGTAAAAAGCCAGACTGTTTACATGCGTAAGTGGCTAGAGACCTTGTTGTCTGTGTGTGGTCTTAACATTTCAGTATCATAACCATGAATATAAAGAGAAGCAGCATGAAATAACCTATTATACTTACAATGAATGCCAGACTGCCAATATTAAAAGTGACAAGATTTAAGTTTCTTAAAATGAGCATTACAGCATACATATACCTACATCTTTACCCCCTTTTATAAAAGTAATTAATAAATAAATAGAAACAAAGCTTTTCTAAAAGCAAACAGAAGACTCACATTTCACAAAAGTTAATTTTTCTTCCCTTTACATCGTTTAGAAAGGAAAAGAATTTGGGAAAAAAAAAATCAAGACATTAAAAATAACGATCATCATCATCATTAAAAACCAAGACATTCTGAAACTATGGTAACTTCACTCGTATTCTCTTAGCACGTAAGAGGTGTTAAATTATTCTAATTTTTATTACAGCTGTAACTACTATACCACAGCTGTAGTACATGAATGTCTCAAATCTCTAATTTGCTGATTTACAGCAAATTTTTGCTGCAAAAAACGTACAGCAAATTCTTGCTGTAAATTGCTGTTGCTAATTTACTTAGAAATCACTGGAAAGTCTTCTGCAACTATCATTAACTTAGTTTTCTATTTGGGGGGGGGGGGGAAGAGCCCTACTGCTCTTATCGTTTACTGAGGAGAGCACTGTGAAACCATTAGGGAAAAGAAGATGCAAGCTATCTGCAACACAGGGAGATCAATTAGTAGCTTTACCATTCACACACTTAGATATAAGCATATCAAACTGTTCCATCATCCCATTCTATGCCTAGCAATAAAACATACAATTTTAAAAGGCAAGCATGCCTAAATCAAAAATATTTTCTTCAATCACTCAGTACAAGAATTCTCAATATTTTTCACACTAATTGAGATTTCCTGTCTACTCTGCTCTTTGCCCCTCTGCTCTGGTGAGACCCCACCTGGAGCACTGCGCCCAGCTCTGGAGCCCTCAGCACAAGACAGACGTGGACCTGTTGGAGTGGGTCCAGAGATGGGGCCATGAAAATGATCAGGGGGATGGAACGCCTCTCCTATGAAGAAAGGCTGAGAGAGAGAGCTGGGGTTATTCAGCCTGGAGAAGAGAAGGCTCCAGGGAGACCTTATTGCAGTCTTTCAGTACTTTAAAGGGGGCTTATGAGAAAAATGGGGACAACTTTTTAGCAGGGCCTGTTGCGACAGAACAAGGTGGAATGGTTTTAAACTAAAAGAGGGTAGATTTAGACTAGATATAAGGAAGAAATTTTTTACAATGAGGGTGGTGAAACACTAGCACAGGTTGCCCAGAGAGGTGGTAGATGCCCCATCCCTGGAAACATTCGAGGTCAGGCTGGACGGGGCTCTGAACAACCTGATCTAGTTGAAGATGTCCCTGCCCACAGCAGGGGGGTTGGACTAGATGACCTTTAAAGGTCCCTTCCAACCCAAAGTGTTCTATGATTCTACTCTATGATTCCTCCCACAGCCAGCGATAAAAAGCAGAGGCCATCATCTTTCCTGCATCTATCTGTGAGTCCTACTACCTATGGCTGAAATTTCTAAGATCTCATTGAAAAAAAGACAGCCTGAAAGTACGAGGTTGTTATCAAGAATGTGAGTGTAAAAAGGTCAGAGACAGATTTCTGGCTCTATTTCCCTTTTTTTTTTTTCCCCCTAATGTTCATTTGCATACATGGGAAGGTGAAGGGGGAAGAAAAAATTTCCTTTTAAGTTTTCCATATATATACCCTGTCGATATTTTTAATGTGTGCATGGAAAGCAAGGTTCTTCAAAATAGTTTTTTCTCTAAAATTACAGGATTAAAGTTAGAAGAGAAAAATTCAGAGATATAATGGATGAACAGAATTAACACTGTGGGACCATTCTAATTCCATTTCGGACACACATGCTTCATGAGGTTGTGTTTCTATTCTATAAGCATTTAAGAAAAATAAACATGTCACCAAAAATCTCTAAAAGTATACTTCCCAAATTAGAGAAATGATCAAGAAGTCATTAGAAAAGAAATATGTATAAAGGGTAATTCACTATAAAAACAAACAGTAAATGACCCTTGAAAAGGGTTCTTCTGAGCTTCCTCAAAGGATGCAGTATGGCTCTGTAACTAGGCAGAGCTGAAACGAACTAACACCGGTTTCCATTTTTCTGTCTTTGAAGAGGGGGACTAGTTAGCTAAACTATACCGGGCAGGAAGAAACCAAGCAGCATTACTCAGTTCCCATGTCTATAGCTGCCAGTCAGGCTGAAAGTTGGACGAAGCCTAGAGCGCAGGCCTTCCCACCACTGAGGAGCCCGCCCTTCCGCAGAAGGGCCGCGGGGCGGGGCAGCCACGCAGCTGGGAGAGCTGCTGTCCGAGCCGGGCCTGGTGCTGAAGCCTCCCCTGTCCACCCGGTAGCGGCCGGCCCAGGTGGAGGTCACCATCCATCGTACCTGCAGCCCAAAAGCTGCTTCCACCATCACTAACATGACCACCACCTTACTTCTAGTGCCTGCAGCTTTTATACCATTGGCCAGCTAGACCAAACTTCATCTTCCATCAAAGGAGGAATACAAGAATTGTATCCCACCACGACTGGACTCTTTAACAGAGAGTTTAATTCAATTTTTTTTTTTTTGGCTAAATAAAGCTTTATGCTATGCATTTCTTCAGTGTGGAATTATTCGTAAAACATGCAGCTTTTGCTCTAGTGGAGACACGTTAATGGATTGGTTGAAAACAGCTGCAAACAACAAAGAAAGGCCTGAGAGTTTATTTTGTATAATGCCAGATTGCAGAAGCTTCCGATGGAAGTCACGGAGGGAAACTCCAGAATACACAAGCGTTCAGTGACAGATTTTCTTTCCATTTAGGTAGCAGCATAATCATCACAATCCCATTACCTGCTCATGTGCAAGCTGTTCCTTAGAATATTAATGGTATGTTATTGCATTTTCATGCTCATAATGTGCAGTTTATCTGCAATTTTAAAAGTTAAACATACACCCCTGCTATTCAACAACGGTTATACTTATCCCAATGTTGCTCCCCCGTAGGACACTGACCTTCCACAGCCTTGCTCCACAACCCTACCACTTTTCATTTTACTTTCTTTCTCTAGTTCTATCTGATTTGTAAGTATCTATAAGGTGCTGCCATAAACATGAAAGTAAAAGCAAGGGAGATCTTCGCTGCTGAGAATGAGCTCTCACAGAACAGAAATTTCAGTCTTTTCGCTTTGTGGAAAAGCCTGGAATCCTCACCTTAAATACATGGGAACCTCCATTACGCAGCCCACAACAAAACTACCATTAAAAAAAAAAATTGCTGTTTTTCACCACACTAATAAGATAATAGATAGCATCGCATTTAAACTACATTATATTTTAATAAATTTGGACAAATGTCTTACTACTTTAACATTTAAACATGTAGCATACTGACTTTTTGAAGAGATCAAAACTATTACTGAAAAGACAAGGGAACTAATCTAAACATCTTGAGGATCACTGAACTAATTGACAGATGGTCAAATTAGAGAAATGAGCATGCTACTTGCTGATCAAGGTCTAACCACTAAATCTGTGTGGCAATCCAAAGTAGTAGTATTTCAAAATCAAGTACTAATATGATGATAGTCATCTACAGCACAGATTTTGACTAAAGAAGATGCTCATGGTGAATAAGCTTACCCTCTTAAATACCATTATGTTGCCTATTCTGAAACTACCATTTGCATCAATTTAAAGTCACTAGTATCTATGTAGATAAAGTCTGGTGTTAAGGGCACAACCACTTCTTACAGGAAATAGAAATACTCAGGAGGAGGATACAAGCTGAAGTTATTTCAGGAACACCTGTACTCTCTGAAGAGTAAGCACAGCTCTGTATTACTATTCAGGCATCATTTCAAAAAGCTCCATATAACAGAGCCCACAGCTAATGAGAGTTAATGGTGATACTGAAGTTCTCCACTTTTTGCTTCTTAATAAAAAAAGCTGAAGTGTTTGACAATCTATTATTCCTGATATCTCCGTGTAATGGAGGAATACCAAATTGGCAGATCAATAGAATGTGAAGCGAGGCTCTGCTTACACGTGGTTTTCCAAGGCACATGATGAGTAATGCTGCTGGTATTCCAGAAGTATTTTCTCCTTCTAAACTAGTTTTGAATTTGTAGTCCACTGTGAAGATCAAACTTTCTATTAAGTTTTAACAGTCTCTGATCATCAGTGGTACCCATAACATTTTGTTACAGATCCAATGGCCTGCCCAACTTAGAAATCTGGTAATTGTATTTTGCCACCTTCATTTTCTCTGCTTGGAGTAGAAATGCTGTCTCATAATGGTATGTGAATAACAGTTACCTCACCCTGTCACAACGCTGGCTACCAACAACAGAGCTTTCAGTGATTTTCTAGATGTACAGTTTGAAATACTATAAGATTTCTTGATGCTTGCAAAAGATACTCTAACAAAAAGGTAGGCGCTTACGATACCTGAGTATCCTTTCACTGCTGAACTTACAACATTTCTTATTGTATTCTTCATAATTGGATTTTTCCCTCCCAAAATTTGTATCATAGTTCAAATAGGAATTACAAAACTAGATTAAATCCCAACAGTTCCTACATGCATAATAAAGTACACCTCTATAAAACAACAACGACGACTTATGAACCATCTCTAATAGCCCTACAGAAAATGGCTTCAAATTAGTGGAGAGTTTTCTGAACGATGTAGAATATGCTGGGCATCTGTAATTAAATCTCTCTTCAGTTCATAATCAGCAAGTACCGCTACTTGTATCCTCTAAATATTCTGCAAATAAAAGCACAATTTCTGCCAATTATCAGGGTGAAGAAGGGATATAGGCAAAGAAACATTTTCCTTAACGTTTTTTTGAAGTCTTTTAAGGTCATCTCTAAACACCACCCTCCATTTTCACCAAAAAATAAAAGCAAAATAAAATACTCAATTCAATTTTCTGAAAAATGTATAAATTGACATATAAAAATTTAAAACTGACAAATTCTAACAATTTTGTGAAGAAATCTATAAACCAATGTTGCTCTTTTATTCCAAATCCTCCTGTAAGGTTTCTCTCCAGGGATGCCCACACCAGCCAATGATGATTTAATCACCAGTCACTGCTATTCAGTCTATTTCACATTATACTACAAACACTCAGTACTCAGCACTTGTTTGAGGCGAAAATATGTTTTTGTTTGATTGCTTTTTTAAATTGTGGGCTTCATTTTCAACTTCTGATGTGTCAGACTTACTCCTATCATCTAAATTGCTTGCAAATTCGCTGGGACGTGGATTGCGACTACATGACAGTTTAAAATGCAGCAAAATAAGAACCAGAGACTTACAGACAATACTACAAAGGGAATAACTCTTTAATAACTTGTTTTCCACTACTAAAGATTATCTTATTATGGCAAGTCAACGCACTATGGTAGTGCTACTTATATTACTCTCCTTCCTATTTTTATACTATAGGAATGTCAAAATAAAGAAGGGAAAGTTATACACTGCATGACCCTACCAACTGTCAAATCCTAGGATCTTGGCATTGAACAGATCCTCTTTAATGGCCCAAGACTTAGCTCTTTCCCCACTTTTTAGTTCAGCAAATATTTTATGTTCAGAGCTTTACACTTCTCCTCTATCAGCCTTTATCTGTATGATACAAAGCAGGATAAACCACAACCATGTATATTTGGTTAATTATGAGTGCTATTAAATCACTGGTATATTCAATGAACAAAGACGACCCTCTGAGTTTAAAATAGGAGAATATTGGCTTGAACTTGAAAGGCTGTATTTCACTGTATCTTATATAAACTAGTGTTTCACCAGCTGAGCGGTGTCAGATATGCCAGGCACCTTACTACTTCCTGGAAACTAAGCAGGGCCAGGCAAAGTGAACCTTGCACATGGGACAGAGCTTAGTTTAGTTATTGCACAGGTTTTTAGAGCAAAATGAGGATAGAGTCACCAACAATATGAAAATGCTGAGAAAATGTTCTGTGGCTGTGTCACATTTTGTTGCATGGAAAACAGTGATATTGTGTCATTCTTCTTTACCTCTGTTCTTTTCCTCACTCTCCCTCAAGACTAACAACTAACTACTCTTCAATGTGCATTTGATGCAACATCTTTATAGCGATTCTCCACTTGAATGCTATTTAATATGTACATGGCAAGTGACATAGAAAGAGGAATAAAATCTTTGTTTTGCTGAAGCTTGTAAATTCAGATTTTCATGCAAGAGGATCTGTCTGTAAAATACACAGAGAGCAGAAATAGCAAAGAAGCCTCAGTGAAAGAAGTTACAAGACAAGAAAGTACAAAACCAAGAAGGATGACACTTGGTCTTAAGGCTTCATAAATGGACCACACTTCCCTAGCAAAGTGTACAGAGCCAACAGGAAAAGATCATCCTGAAGCACTCAAATCACTGAAGTTAACATTTTGGTTCAAAACCATCTGCACATGATCTAGACCACAAACTCTTCCTTTCCCACTTTCCCAAGTGAAAATCTCTCAGCTACAAATACTGTTTTGTAGCAAGAAGGCAGAGTTGTCTTTTGTGTAGGCCTCATTAAAAATACTGCATTCTATGAAGCAGGGAAATGAAAAATAGGTTAGGTTAATATGCAAAGGTACAGACACCATGGCTTGGCAAGACCTATCTTTGTTTACCATTTCTTTGTATGACTAAATGAACCTATACAGCTAATCTGATTTTTATTCATTCTATAAAGGTGTTTATTCTCTCTGCTCATTTGACCAAGCAATATCACACGAAGACTGATTCTGTTAAAAATCAGAAGGATAGAACAATACATAACAGCAGAAGGGCTACAATACGGACAAACTCTACAGAACTTGCCTTCTGTAGTAAGAGTTCTTTTTTGCCAATTAAGGTACCACTTCACTCCATACTGTAGCTTGTTTTTCAAATGTTTCGGACATTATACCAAATTTCTTTATTAAATCTGCAACTTTTTGTTTCTTCGTTACCACACTGCTTGTGGTAATGAAAATGGTGGAGAGGAATTCAGGGGGAAAAAAACCCAACAACACACAAACAAGCCATGACTTTCCCATATGTAATTTGTTGACACAGTTTGTATGACTGATATTATAGCATCTAAGAAATTTATCTTGTTTCTACCTTTTTTTTCTTATTATCTGAAGTTAATATTCAATTCTGATCAGACCATTCTTTTTCAAACTAGATGTGTCCCAGTTTTTAGCACAGAATAAATACATAATGTTCACCATCTAAGTTTCAAATAAGTCAGCTGGAAAATAAATGGAAAAAACAAACAGAAATGGAGATATAACTAAAAAAATTGTAGGAGTCTGCATGTTAAATTTTAAAGCGTGAATTTTACTTACAACATCTGTTTAAAAAGAAAGAGAAAATATTATTTTTATATTGGTCCCATACACACACCAACATTATCCACTCTAGCAAAAGTTTCAATCATACACATTTGAAATCACTTAATATTCCGATTTTCTTAAGCATGGTGTCTCATAGCATTTCAAGTTAGAGATATTTCCAGTCAAAAGAGGGAAACTAGTCTAAGACAAAAATCTCCAGTCGAACTCCTGATCATTTAAGGGTGAATGAACCATCCCACACTACCCTACATTCAATTATTTGTTGAGAACCTTTTTCTGCTTTATAACATAGAATCATACACACCCAAAGTCTAATGTAATGTTTTTTCACAGTTCTATTCTCACTTTATCCATCTTTTCACAGTCCCTGGGTAATCACAAGTCAGCAACACAGGGGTTTTCATTTTACTCTTTCCATATTGGAATTAAAACTGATTTATATTTTATTATTTGGCTGTATCATTTTTCAGTATTTTATTATTTGGCTGTATTGCTTTTCAATATTTTTCCAACCTAACTTCTTTAGACATTGACATTATAGACAAACAGTCTGCATTTAAAAAAGACAGATAAACTAAACTGAGGAAGGCTGTTTATGAAATAAATTAGTATGTCCGTAGTTAAGCTACAGTGTGCTACCAATATACTCCTACAGGCTCTGATCCAAAGCCCATTGACTTCAGTGAGGTTTGGGTCAGATCCACTATGAAAAGAACTTAATTCAGTAGTGGTAAATGAAATATAAAATGTGTAATTTGATTAGAAAACACTCCAAGTAACACTGCGAATAATGTTGGTGACTTCTTCACAGCTCATACAGATTTTAGTTCCTTAAACTATTATTAAAAAAGTCTGGAATTTATAGGTTTTGCCAACCACATTGTCACAGCTTAATTGAGCAGCTGTCAACTGTTAGAAAATAACTGCATCATCATCCCTTTAAGAAGAACTAGTGTAGGAAGTGAAACACTTACACGGGATCTAAAGTTTCTGGAGTCATGGTAATGAATCTGTTTTCATCAGGTGACCATGAGTCATCATTTTATCAGCAGTTTATAAGGTTTTCACAATAGTTGAGCGTCATCAGTGCTCATGCTTAGCAATGACTGCAGCAGAATACTGAAATAGGGTGCCATGTCCTGTGGTACCATTACTTAAGGAAAAGTTTGGCTATTGAGTCAAGAAAAATACTGCAAAGTCATGGCTGAAGAAGTGCTGCAGTGAACACAAAATGTTCAGAAACGAAGCTTTTATTTGAGAACTGAAACCAAGCAATAATTTTGCTTTTAAAAATAGGCTCCTTTTAAGGAAGTTGTGAACCACATGGATGAAACATAAGGAAAGAATAAAAATGTGTCGTCAGTCTCTCTTCTCCCTTTTACTCCATAGTCCAGTCAGAACACACGCATATATCAAATACTCAGATAACTTCCACATATGAGAATCCATCTACATTGTCCAAGGTGGGGAGAGGCCACACAAAACAATACAAAAATTTTTATATTAAATTTTCATAATATTAACATCAAGAGCAAAAACTGCATCACTGCATCATTAAACTATTTGTACATGACATTACTAGGTACTGTATGAAACATGGATCTCTTTACCTCCCAGCCTACTAACCTCCATCTGAACTCACTGCAAAGAATTGAAGAATTTCACCTACAGTGCAAGCTGAAGCCTCTCCCAGGACCTAAAGACATTCAGTGACCCCATGCAGCATCTCTACTAAGCCCTGATGTTTTGCTGGACTCAGCGAGATTGAAGTCTGCTTCTAAGTTTCCCATCCCTTCTTCCTTCACTGCTGGACTCAGGGGTCAAGCAGGCAGTACCGCCAAGATCTTCAAAAAGCAGAACAGTGGAGGTGTCAAATATGGTAGTGCTGGTCAGAAATAACGCACATGGCCATTATCATGGAGATTACACCTTTGAATTAATTACGTCTGAGAAAAAAATTAGTATCACTTGGTATGGTGTATATTTAGAATCCCATACCACTGCCACAGTAGTAGAGTGTTCACAATTAGCAAAAGCCTCATTTTCTGCCACAACTGGAACTTTTGAAACTAATCAGATGAAGTTATTTGAACTACCAAAAAAAAGTAATGCAAGTTGAACCATTCTTTTATTCCTTATTTGAAGTGATCCCCATGAAAGCAGTGTTTCCACTATTGATGTTTATCCCTCTGGCTTCCTACTCCTTTCTCCTTCTGCTAACACTTTAATCTCTCAGCTCTTCATCCACTCATCATTTCCCTAGGCTTGAAAATTAATCCTCTGAGGTCAGTGAGGAAACTTCCATTGACTCCAGGAGGTTTAGAATTAGACCGTACACTTAATTTTCCTCCCCCCTCTACTGCCCAACTTCCTCTTTTCTTTCTTCTGGAACTTATTTACTCATCACTTTAGTCATTCCATATCTGGTCGCATGAAATTGGGAATTAAATGCAGAGTTAAGAAAGAGAACGAAATAGATGTCCCTCCATCCATTATTATTGTTTTCTCCTTCCCATTAAAAATCGTATTTTTCCGCCAGGTCGCTTGTTATCTTCTTAACATATTTAAGCCCTTTTCAACAATATCATATTTTATCCATTCGTATAGAAATGAACATCACAGCTGAGTGAAGTGTATGATGCTACTTGTTAATAAAAATTCCAACTACCTATATTTATAGTTGTTGTGAGCAATGTTGCTTTAGAACACCATCCCTAGAAAACCACCATTAAATCGTTAAGATAGCTATTTCTTAATTTTTAAAGACCCAAAAAGCAAGTATAAGAACATCCAGTACACATAAAATTCAACAACCTTTAATCAGTTTGGAGAACTTTTACAAATTCTATCTGATTGTAGAAAACTTAATCTTAGCATATTTCTAATGAAACGTTCGTAAGTACTCCAACTACAGGAATTTCACATACAAATGTCTTAGTTTTGCAATGCGAAAAAAGAAATGGGCAACAGAAAATAGCATATTTATTAGTTTTTTTTAACTAAGCATTCCAAAAAACCCTAGCGCTCAAACTAGAAATCAGTATGCTAAACAGTTCAAAACTATGTATGTAAAAAAAGCATCTGTAATATCAGTCTAGTAACTGAGCAGTCACAACATACAAAAAAATTATTTTAAACACAAACAGTATTCTTCATTCTCATTCTCCACTTGAGAGCACTGCATTCATCTATCTATGGACTTAATATAGCAGTAAAATGCATTTACTATCCTCCATTACTTATTATATGGAATCAGAGAAAAAATAAAAAATTAGATAAGAATACCTACTCATCTCCCTAGCTTTTTTCTCTCCAACTTGCAAGAAGAAGCAAACACACCACTTTGTCACAGAGCAAAATATTTACAGAAATATTGATTAGCTAATTCAATGGACACACTTTGCAGAAATGTGAACTTTAATCTGTCTTGCCCACTTAGACATCACCTAACAATCATCCAAACAGACATATCTGATACAGAAATCTCTGTCGACATACTATCACTGTATTACATTTCAACTGGTAGCTAAAAAAAAAAGAAAGCACTGGAAAGGCCAGAGATCTGGTGAAGCTTTAGCATTAGAAATCTATTAACATATTTAAACACGCATGGAAATACCAAAAAAGGCCCCTTCAAAATAAACTGCTCTTTTTCTTATTCCAGACCAAAGACAATAATACCTTCTACAGGTCTGTGAGCAGACCGTAAAATGACCCGTACAGCGCTGTAAGTACATATAAGCATATTGTCTGTCAGCAAGGTATCTTTCCATTTCCTTCCACCTACGGCCCCTGTTAGGGCCTATAATCAACATTCTTTCTATACACACTTTCTTTCATGGAGCATTTCTAAGATATGCAAACACAGATGTTAAGATGCCTTTGGTTATAAATCAGTATCTTACTGATTACATTAAGATACATCAACATAAAAAAAGTAAAGGATACACACACAAGCAAAATGAATGGGAAAATTGACCACATTACAGTCATACTTTCATTTTTCTGTCCAATCATATCCAGTACTTCCATCTTTGTTCCCAATATAAAACAGAAAAATATGCTCACTGCTTCAAAGGAACTTGCAATTGAAAGCAAGCAAAAAGTTTGAAGTTGGGAGGACCAAAACGTTTCATATACACTTCCAGCATGCAGTAATTTAAACTGATAAAAAGGAACAGTGCTGAAAAATCGATTGCAGAGTGTGCTGGATGAGCAGAGGGAACACTGAAACTATAATTATCTTAATCTAAGATATGTGCTAGCAAAGGCCTACAAATCTGAGACAGAACAGAGCTCTTAATTTCTCAAAGTAGGAAATGGCAAAGTAAAAAAAGCTTCCCTTTGAGTTGAGCTATTGAAATGTAGTAACAACTTAAAGTCTTCAGTGTTTGGCAAACGAACGAATTGCAGAAAACAGTAAATGAAATTTTTCTATTACAGCCATAAAAATTACTATATTTAGTTTTGCAGTTTGGCATGAATAAAGTCAATTTACACAATTCTGGAAGAGCAATTCTTTCTAGTTTGTCCAAAGTTTTCAACAAGGCCCTAGTGATATTATTTTTCAAATCCATATAGAGTTTATGATTTTGCTTTAAGCCTCACCAATTAAAGTTAAGATTTATTTCTCAGAACAGCAGTAAAATATTTTAGCAACATACAGAGAAAGCTTAATTAAATTCATATGTCTTATTTTCCAGATTTGGGGGTATTTTACCATGCAGCACTTTATGAAGTATCAATATTTCCTAAAATTGAAAATTGCTGATCAAATTAACTTGCATAAAATATTATCTATTGCACATCACAACATTATGGCATCCAGCCACTTGGCAAGCGAAAAAAAGTGTGTTTAGGACCTAACTGTAGTTTTTGTATTAAGGTTTAAAGCTATTTTACTGCATCAATTATTTTATTTCAATCGCTCTTAATTGCCCATAAAACCAAGCTTAGGATCGCCTTTCAAAAATAGGCCAACTACTCCCTCTACTGAAAATAACTGACCATTACATTGGCGGTACAGAGATTCTCATATAAAATACGTGCTGTTAAGAAGCAAAGCCATTAAACATATTATAGGTGTTTTCCTCTTAATTACGTTCCAGTCAGCTAAGACTTGAAAGACTGATAAGCTGTACTGTTCACTCCCTTACCAAAAAGATTAACATACACATGCTTACAAAATCTAAAAACTTAAATGTAGAGAATGTAGAAGACGAGGCGTGCATTTCATTTTCAGACTTGGTAAAATACCCCCATCAATTTCAAACATGAGGAACCTAAAAGTAAGAACATAGTATTTTCTATACTCCCCCTGCAGAGAGGAGTGAGAGTATTTTCTGCCTTTTAATGCAGAATCTTCTGCAGAGGGATCTTCCTTGAAAAATCTATGTGAAAGTTGAACAGTCTTTAAAAAGAGGGTATTCACATTAAATACAAATCCAGTTAATGTAAAGAAGCAAAAATTCACACCCAAAAACCCGGATCTAACAAGTAAAATGTTACGCGTCTGTGCACAAAGTGAATTCCAATCAGCTTTTCACACATTTACATTATATATTTGATACATTTTAGTCAAGGCAAAGTTAATTTTCAGCATTCCATGCAAAAACTTATCCTCACTTCTCAAATACCATCAGAAAGAAAATAAAGTTGTATCTCATTGGCACTCTCAGAAGTTGTATCTGTGATATTGCTTACCCACAAACACAAGCTCAATGAGAACCTATCCATTTGCTCAGGTAGTTGGTGACGTTAAACCATATTAGTAGGTGATGTCAGTGATTGCCAGGGTGCATGCTGAATACCAGTAAAGTGTCTATGCTGAATCAGCAAGCTGTAATAATACCGGTCAGTAATCAAATATCTTAAGGCTTTTTATCTAGTGAAGTTATTTCAACTCACACCACCTGTTTTCTTGGGCACTTACATTTATATTATATTGATAATATCAAGAGTTCTCAGCTGAGAAAAACAATGCATTCAGCCTCAGCTCCTGTTGTTACCCACATCAATGGCACATAGAGTATCAGCTAAAATGTGCTCAAAATCAAAGATATTTATCCTAACTCCTACACCCATTCAGAAGCAGTGAACAGTATAGACATGACACTGTCAATTTAAGGTTTACAATCATGTAAACAGTAAAAAAATTAAAGCAAACATCCTACTAAATGACAGCAGTTTTCCTTGGAAAAGAACACATAGCACACAAAAATTAAGTGTTTGGTCTGCTTGTTGAACAGGTTGGTTACCCACAAAACCAAGCTTCAACAGCTTCCACAGGCTGATCAGTCAAGGAAGATTTTTGTAGCTGCCCTCCAAAAACCCCAAGCTAATCCACAGAGGAAAAAGCCTCTTCTGTTAAGAAAATTCCTGGAAAAACATCACTTTGAAATGTATGCGTTACCTAAATTACCCCAGACATATAGGAACACAGAAACAGGAGAGAAGGTCCAAAAGAGAAGGTTTCACAATTTTTAATGAACAATTAGTTTTATTTATTGATAAGCTGATATAGTTACAGTAGAAGAATTATGAAGTGCTATGTCCATTACAGAATGTTTTGAAAAGCATTACTCTTCAGATATATAACCAAAAGTCAGAGACTGTTTGCAAAATAAACTGCAATGGCATTTTACTGGATGCAAGACAACTAATCTCTGAAAATGGGAAAAGGGGAAAAAAAAAAGACGCAAATAAAGAGTCAAGTGTGATAAAGAGTTTAAAAACATTGCTACGCCTTAAACCAGGAACTCTTAGATTACCTGGGAAGTACACAAATAATATTGCAAGATTACAGTAAGAGAAGAATCAATCCTAAATTTTATTTGACGTAGCAAATACTGTTTTATGAGAATTCATGCAGTTTCTAATTCTAACTACACAACTAATTGCTTTTAGTTACACAATTTGAATCTTCTGCTAACCTCAGACACACTCTGCCATGATAAGGAGCAATTCAAGAAGTTTGCTTCCAAAGAGAGAGAAAAGCTGGTACAAAATATGCTACTATGACCAGAAGCCTGAAGGATGCACCTCTTCATCATTTTAAAATCAACGTACACACATTCTAAGCAGTATTACAGATTTTTTTTTTTTTAAATGAAAGTTATGACATTCTACTTACCTTAATGACAAATTTGTTGGATGCCATGATAGGTCAGTGTAAGCTGGTCCTATAAAAATATCAATTAAAAGTGATCAGCACTATAGGAAAAACTCAGGTCTCTACACCTGAGAAGAATTTTTTAAAATCTATTACTCATTTTTTTCATTACTGCTGTTCTTCAAACCCTATTCTCTGCTTTAAGAAAATCAAGGAAAACTCTTATTAGGAGAATTACTTAGCTACCTGCGTTGGTTTCTTTTAGTGAACCTCATAACTGTTCAAGCACTTAGCATCCAACACATGAAATACAAAATTAGAACTATTTTTCAGACCAGCACCAAGACAGAGACAAACCCACCTAACTTATCCTCAAGAAGCCTTTCAGAGAGCAGCAAACTAAACCTGGAATATTCCTTTGCTACTGTCTCAACCACCGGTCCCTATGTATACAGCCCCTGGCCTAGTTTCTCTTTCAAAACATAGCTTCACATAAAATCCCTTTGCATAGCTTAAAGAAAGAAAGAATGAAGAAGAAAAGAGGTAAGAAAACACACAAAATTTAAAAAAGGTATTGTTTTCACGGAAAAACAATCTCAATATGTGAAATAATACCTGCTCTAGCCAAGAGAGTCCTCAAACCTCTCTACGTAAAGTTCATCCCTTCCTATCTTGTGGATACTCCATTTCTACTTAGCTAGGGAGCCCACAACTGCCTGCATACAACAATGGCCCTAGAGAAATGATATCTTCCATCATGCTCTCTTAACAGGGGCTCAAGCAACACTAAGCAAATTTCAAAATTTGCTTTCAGACCAAGCAGCAGTAAGCAAACTTCAGAATTGAGACACCCATTCACTACCTGCAATTCTGGTAATCACTAGTATCAGAGTTTAAACCAGTTCAAGAACAAAGCACAGTCACTTTTTTTTTTTTTTAAAAAAGAAACTACAGCTTCTGGTGCACCTAGTATGCATATATATACATGTTATATATCTTTAAAATTTTAGACTACTACACATATAAAGCAATGTGACCTGAGCATTATTGTGGTTGCACAAAAGTAAAGTGAACTTTAGACATCCTCTTCTCTTGTTTATCCCAAACAGGATTTAAATTGCTTAATGTGGGATATTGAGTGAGGTACACTTAGCTGCACCGACCCTGACCCTGCCTCAGACCATTCCAAGTAACTCAGGAAGCATTAATTCATGCTCAAAGTTAAACACACCCTCCCTTGGGTGCAAGAAGAAACCTTCAATTGATTGCTAAGATTTTTTCCCCCTCCTTAGAAGAACAAATGGTCAAATGACCAGAAGCTTCAAGTTGGCTTGCAAGCCAAACCACAAGTCTAGTCACCTTCTACACTGATTTCAGTTTTTAACTGCTTTTTTTTTTTCCCCAAACTGACAACAATTGTGGTCACAGCACTGAAACTACTGGGGAAGTTCATCACTCTCCACATAAATGGGAACTAAACATTCACTTGTCAAAAGGTAGAAGATTAGGTTAAATTCATGAAAATCTTTCCAGTTAACCCCACAATGTTGGGATTCAGAAGAGACATGGAATGGGCCCTATGGTACCAAATCAATATCTACACAAACTCAGGAATAAAAAAATTACGATACATTTTATTTTCACACAGGATAGGAACAGAGGTAACAGACAAGGAAGATACTTGGACTGGGCAGAAAACCAGGTGAACAAGGGTCTCAGTATACTGGCAGAAGATAGAGTACCCAAACAATACAGTTCAAGCTTCAAAATCAAGAAAGAAAACAAGTGTCAGTAGCCTGCAATAGAAGAACTACAACAGAACTTACCCTGAGAATAGAGCTGCCTTTTACATTCTAAAGTTTCCTAAAGGATTAGTCTCTTAATAAGACAGACAAATCTGGTCAATTTTGTAAGAGATAATAGTAAGAATGCAGGAAGACATGCCCATTTCTCACTGCATACTTCAAGTCATTGTAAAGCACTGCGATAGAGCTGTCAAAATTTCAGGATACAAGTCAGGTTGGTGATATGTGTCTCTGTCAGGCACTACACTTACACATTTCAAAATGCAGTCGTTATCCTTATTTAACTTCAAAAAAAGTGCAAAACAAGATAAAGACCTACTTTACAACTACATAGCATAGCACAGATAATTTTGATCTTAAGATTCAACACTAATCATTTTGAACTAAATAAACACTTCTATGCAGTGCTTCCATTCCAAATATCCAAACGCTGAGACCCGAGATTTCAAAACAACTATGAGAAAATGTGAAAGTAACAAGGGTACAATTCCGTATATTGGCTCAAGGAAAACTGCCAATTACTTCAACGATTTTTTTCTATATATAACAAATCAATATCCAAGCAGTAAGAAACAAAAACAGTAAAAGAATCATAAACAGTGAGAAGTAAAATGGTTGTTACTGTAACCAGGTTAAAATGAGTTTGAACGGAGAACCATTCTGCAAGTAACTACTGAAGATAAACTTTAATATAGTTAATAAAATGTTTCAACTATGTTCAAAGTTAGAGCTTTTATCAGCTATCAGAGTAATAGTAAACAGAAAGTTACATAGAGCAAATTGCATTTTCAAATAACAGTCATGCTGACAGAAGCTGGAATACCATGCCTTGTGCCACATGACTGTCATTCTTCCTTGCACAAAACAGCCCTAGAAACTTTTCTATCTCATCGGAGTAAATTCTGTCAACTTTACCGATCGCAATTTTAAGAGACACAGTGTAAGGAACAGTGCTCTGGACCACTTGGAACATCATATTTCGATTTAGTCAGGTAGTAAGGTGCTACTCTATAGAAGTAAACATAGTAGAACAATTATAAGAAGAATCTTAGTAGCAGATAAAACTCAGAAATTCTTGAAACAGCAGCTGCTAGAAGTAGGTCAGAAGAGATGCTAAAGGGAAATGGCAGCTACCAAGTGAAAACCAACTGCACTTCTCAGTTCCTTGTAACGGTGCACAACATTGTATTCTTGGTGTTCAAGAACTCCAAGGAAGGACTACCCACCCCACCATGCAAAGCCAAAAAGCTAATAATAAGATATATCGCAGCTCTTTCAAAAGTCCACAAAACCTGGGCACATACGACTGATCAGATTCTTTATGAAAAAAAAAAAAAAGTCTCACAGCAGCATTTCAGGATTGGGTTTTTAATTTTAATGAAAGGCTAGTATCTAGAGCTTTACTAATGATCTCTACCTCCTCACAACCAAAAAAAAAAATCAAAAATAGGAGAAACAGTAGGCAAGAAACAGCAAAAAGTAGGAGAGTGTTAAATGCTATAGTCTCTTCTCCAAGTAGCTAGAATCATAGGAAAGTTAGGAAGTCTGTAACTACAAACACAATTTGCTGTGGAGCGCACCATCAACTAAGGGCTCCTACAACAAAGATAATATTGAACAAACCTAACATTTACACGGAATTACCTGTATCCTGGGATATGGTAGAACACAAGGTACTTTGCCTCATGCTTCCAGAAACATAGTTCACCTAGATTGTACGCCATTTATGAGCTGCATACGGCATACTATTCACAATGGTGCTGCAGGCTTGTGAACTGAAGAACATTTGGACTCCTAATGTTTTATCATTAATCCTTACAGTAGCAATAATATGAAGAAGAGTTGCAACAAAACATGCCAGAGCATCATTTCTTTTCCAAATGCTTATGTCCTGCTTGATAACAAAGAAAGCACAGGGATTAATCAGCTGAACTTTTTCTAGCATCACCAACCTCTTTTTCGTAACAATTTGCCATCCAGAATACTACTGTTGCAACAAGTCTGCTACTACTGATGCAAGAAAGACTGCTGGCAGGCAGAAATCCTCTCCAAATCCAATTTACAAAATAATAGAAGAAAAAAAAAAAGATAAAAAAGATGCACAAGAAAAGTTACCTTTGGTTCAATTTGCTCTTCATGGGAATAAGCTGACTTTGGGAGTTTGCCGACTACCCCATTCTTTTCACTGACCGTATAGGTAAGACAAAGGAAATACAGCAGATAGAATAAATGTAAGCAAATCCTTAGAAAACAAAAAATAGACCTGATGTGTGAACGATCAGGAAAGTCACTGAACTATCACAGATGAAAAGATAACCAATACTAAGACATCAGAAAAAGAGGAAAAACACCCATCAATTGTACAAGAAGAAAAGCCAGTGAGTCCCAAAATACTTTGCCATTTTTCTGTGTTGAAAGAAACCCACAAGAGACACAGACCTATTACAATTGCTACTATTTGGTAACAAGAACCTGCTTCATGGAGTATCTGTTGCAAACTAATATGAACCTCTAAAGGAAAGTGTACATAAAGAAATGTGAAGATAAGCAAATAAGGCAGAAAAAGTCCTCTCAGCAACTATATATATTTATATATTTTAAAAAAAAAAAAAAATTTGGATATGGTATTTGTAGTATTTCAACATCTAAATTTTTGATAGACAGCCTGTACAAGAAAACATGATCTAGAATTAAAAACATAGGTTCTCTGTAGCTAGAGTGAGACACTCAAAAAATATTCAAACATTCAAAAATAACGTGGCAGAATATCTTTCCTTCCTAAATTTGACATTAACTGGAATGGTAAACGCTCAGGAGAAGCCAGGAAACATGGCCTCCCAGAGAGCGAGATAAAGTGCTTTCTGCCAGCTGATGAACAGCATCTTACCTTAGCAAAGAAGTAGCTTCCTTCTACTTCAGGAACGAGGAACTGAAAACTCCTGCCGCACTTGAAGATACAGCAGCTTCTAACACAACTGCTGCAAACTATTCACACTCTGCCCATCTTTGGGTGCCTTTGCCATGTGTGGGGAGAGGTGGGCACCTGCAAAAGGCAGAAACAAAAACACAAATGCTAATTAAGGAACTCTGTAGAATAAGTTAATATTAATTATTTTTGTATTTCAAAATTAACTATCACAACACAAAAGAGAATTTTTCTGAACTTTCCAGTCCTCAGGTATAGAAGTCAAATGCTGTCCAGCCCGGACCCAACACTCTTTTAGTTAGTTTCTGAGAGCTGATCCTAAGCTTGGGATGAGCAGTGTAATACTCAGCTACTCACATATTTAGAAAAATATTCTGTAATATTTTAGAATATTTAGGAAAAAAGTTCTGAAAAGACATACCAGAATCTTCACATTTTGCAGTTTCAGGCCCACTGTTCCCAATTTCTTGACTTAACCTTTGGAAACTACTCTTCCAACAAGTTAGCATATTTTTAGCTCATTGTTTTCTACGCTCCTTCATTCATGAACTGCCAATTCACCTTTAAAATTCTACAACTCACTTTCAAAAATGTTATCCTTTCACCACACAACTGTGTAGAACTGGAGGAATAAGAGGCTCTGAGGAACATGGAACATCAGCGTGCTTATTACAGACAGGTGCTGGCTATTATCTTCTTGCATTTGCTGAATGCCCTTTTTTTTTTTAAGTTTTGTGGAACAGCTGAACACAATTACATTAAGTTGTTCCACAAAACTTAAAAAAAAATTTGTTATACTCTTTTCTGTATGAAGATTAGGCATTAAAAATTGTCTTGGGTACAGTTCTAAACTCTGCAACTATACACAAAATTAAAAATAAACCCATACATTAACACATTAATATAATAAAAGATATTCTTGACAGCGACTGCAGGAGTACGGCGAGAGAGAAAAAGAGTGACTACAGAAAAGGTGCAAAATAGAATAAGAGCTAAGAAACATCTTTAGAAGAGGTCAGGCAACGACGTTTTCTTTAACTTATTTTGGTCAGGGCAACACTGTCCGCCTGCACGAAGACTCAGACAGGTGGGCGCAGAAGCAACGCGGAGTGAGTACAACAGGAGTTAAGGAAGAAAAATCAGAGAGAGTGAGTATTTTTAAGCCTAGCCGGTGCTTTAGAGGCTCGCACCTCGCCGGGCCGGGAGGGGGTGCTGACGCGAGGGGCGGCGCAGGAGGGAACCAGCCGAGAGGGCGCCTGAGGGAGGCGCGGCGGGAGCCAGCCGGCACCGCCGCAGCAGCAGCTCCCCCAGGACATCACCTCACACATTTATCTAGGGAGGAAAGCGAGACTGAAGACCGAAGCGTGGCCGCTCTCCCCAAGAGGCTCTCGGCTGAGGGTCCCAGCCGGGCGGCGGCAGTGCTACCGCCGTAGTTGTGCCGTACCTCCTCCCTGCTCCATGCCTGCCTCCAACGGTTCTAACGGCTCCTCTGCCCCCAAGTAAGATGGCTGCCGAGCACGAGCTTCTTCTCCCCTATCCAAAATGGCCGCCGGCTGTAGCCGCCGCCCGCCCTACGCTGCCCTGCCCTGCCCTGCCCTGCCCGAACGCAAAATGGCCGCCGGGGCAGCCGCACGGGGGTGGCTGAGGCGTACCCGGGCCTCGCGAGAGAGCGAGGGCACCTCGTGGCCACGTGACGCAGGGCTTGGCCAATGGCGGGCGAGAGGGGAAACGACCCCGCGCTAGCCTCAGTCCGTACGGGGGGGGAGGCGGGGCGCGAGCCACACTTCCGGGCTGCTCGAGGCCGCTTCCTGCCGTTGGAGGTTTAAACGCGCAGGGGAGGGCGTGGGGCTCTTGGGGCCCGTCCCGCCGAGGCGCCGGCGGTCGGGTCCTTCCCTCGCCTCCCTGTGGCGAGGGCCGAGGTGAGCGCCGCGGAGGCAGCTGGGCAGCGCCTACCCCCCTCCGCAGCCTCTTGCTGCGTGAGGAGAAAGGGGAGAGAAACCTCAGGTGCGCCGTCCCGCTCCTTCACCCCCGTCCCTCCCGCCGTGCCGGTCCTCCTCAGCCGCCTCTGGCCCGAGGAGAGTCGCTTCCCCCTCAGGCGTCCGCGCCGCAAGGTCGCTGGGGTAGAGGGGGGTCGGCTGGGGGCGTGTCGCGGCGTGACCGAAGGCGGAGGGGCCCTGCTGCAGGCCCGCCCGCCAGAGAGCGGGCTGCGCGGGCTGGGCCGTCGCCGCCCGCTTCAGCGTCTCCTCAGCAGCTTGCAGCCGCGGAGCGGCTGCCTCGCGCATACCGGCCGGCTGTGTGATTTTTTAGTCAGCTTTGCTTTGTGTGCTAAGCGGTGTGAAGCTGTGAAATGTCCACAGCATGATGGAGGGGTTTTAGTAGGACACGTTACTCCTGTCAGGTGGATGAAGTGGGGCAAGCGTAGGAACATTTACTCTCCAAGTTGTACCTTTGTAGCTGTTTAAATCACGAAGTTATTTTGGTATAAAACCTGAGTATACATACCTTTTTTTCCTCTAGTTGGTAAATTCTTAATGAAATCCCATGGAAAGTAGAGGCTTACGCATTCTTTTTAGACAAGGATGTATTTATTATGTTTGTACTAATACTTTGTCGTTTCTGACGATCAAGGGCAAAGAGGGCTAAGGTAGCTAGGCATAGCTGCTACTCCCAATGTAAAGTGATGTCAGAAGCATTGCAGCTTGTTTGGCCTGCAAGTTAAAAGCTCCATATTCTCCTAGGAGCTTGGTTAGTCATTGAATTTTATTAACTATGGGGAAAAAATGGTGTATTTTGAAACTGCTTTGTTTTAGACTTCAAATATTTACCATCTGAAGCAGTAACATTTGTAATTAGATAAACATAACAAACTACCAAAGCTTTAAGATTTAGCATGCCAGAGCTTGAAGCGAATGCAGCAATTAACATTTCAAGATGTCTGATTTCAGGTTATTTTTATAGCCCTTTGTTTTTTTTTGAAGTTCACAAGGTAAGACTTTCTTGTGTCATTTTATGTTTTAATCACCTGCTGCACCGTAATTAAAGATATTAACATTCAGGTTCATCTGTTCTGTGCTATTATTATAGAGTAAAAAAAAAAGGGATTTCTAGAGTATATTTAAAATAATAAATTATCTTTGCCTAGGTAGATGCCAGTTTGCAATGGGTCTGAAAACCATCTGGAAGGACTACAAAGTTCTGATTGTTATGGGAACTAGCCTTGGGCTGGTGCACTGGGGGTGGTTTTACATCAAGTCCAGTCCTATTTTCCAAGTGAAGACAGAGGACTTTGTTCCAGAACCCGGGATTGTGGCATACGTGATGCGAAGCGATCGCAAAAATAAAGAAAAATAGCGTTAGTGCTATGTATTATGGGTAAGTTGCCTAATTAGTTGTGTCTGTATCTTTGAGGCAGGAGATGAGTCAATTAAATGAGAATTTTCTAATAGATGCAGCCTTGCTGATCTAACTGTAGTTTTCCAGAGTTCTATTCTTTTTTGCAACTGAGTTAATCTGGTAGTGATACAAAAAATGCATCATACATCTCAAAAACTACTATTAAATCCCATATGATAGGATCAATTAAGTGATGGTATTATAGGTCTTAAAGATATTTAAAAACAAACTCCAGTATCTTCAAGGCAATAGTCAAACTCATGTGACTGGGTCTGCAGAAGTGTCCTTTCAGGTTCAAAACTGCCCAGGAATAATTGTGACTTTATGTAGTAACATATTCTGTGTTGTTAGTAGGGATGGTGATTACAGTAGAAAAGAAACTCAAGTATGAAAGAAGTCTAAATACTGTACATTTACATAGAAATGTAAATAAATATCCCTTTAAGTTTTGAGGTGTTTAAGAACTGAAAAAAATGTGTATTTGGGGCATCTTGAAGTAAGAGACGTTTCCTTCAGAGGCAGAGATTTCTTAAAGTTGCTTGAACATTAACAGCTTTTGTTTCCAAAGTGGTTGCCTGGGAAGCAATACTGAGTAGTTCAGTTCTTTTGTTCTCTAGTAAAAACAGTTTAACATCACTACAGTTTTGACACATTTACACAGCTAAGTACAGTTTATAGTAGCCTGTTACTTACTGACCTATAAGTAAAACAGTATATAAACTGGTGGTCAGAACTGAAGTTATTAACAAACATGTATAATTTGTGTATTATATGCTTGTAGTATATATAATAGTAATATGTTTTCTCAATTAAAAAGCATTATAGTTTGGTATTTGTCCTTATGTCAGTGTTTTGTGAAAGATAAAATAGCAGTTCAAGCTATGCAATATTGTCATAAGATTATCCTAATACCTTTATGTTTTTTATTGTAGGTATAATTAGCTTTGAAGCTTTTCGTTTGTGAGTGTTGGCAGAAGAAGAGATGAGGAAAACTAGCTGGAGTAGAAAGAACTTTCTGCTTGTGGCAGGACTGTCACTTATAGGTGTCCATTTTGGAAGCATGCTCGTAAACTTTGTTGCAAAAAAATCTGTTCGATCGCATTCAGAAGCTAAAAAGGAAGATCATCGTGAATGAAATAGCTTACTGCTGTCATATATCAATTTCACAATAGGATTTAATCCTCATTTTAAGAGATAGATGATGAGCAGTCACAGAAATGTTGTTACTGTAGTGTATGTCCTGTTTCACATTTAAAATAATAATCCTTGGCTGCAAAGAATTAAAATGTACTACTTTAAATTTTAGAAGTGCTATACATTTAGAAGTGCCAAGTAAAAATGAAATATGTTTTTGTTGGCCAGAATTAAAATCTTTGAAAATGTCTCGTCTTGAAGCTAAAAAGCCTCCGTTATTTGTTAGTGAACCTTTAACTAAAGATACAGTTAGTCAGTCACTGTCTCTGCTAAGTGGAATATTAAAATCTTGCTATGGTCCTGCTGGTAGACTCAAACAGCTCCACAATGGTGTGGGAGGCTATGTTTGTACAACTTCACAATCTTCAGCCATACTCAGTCGTCTTTCTGTCAGTCATCCTGTATTAAGTGTTTTGACGGCCTCTGTACAGAACCATATATCCCGCTTCAGTGACTGTGGCTTATTTACTGCCATTCTTTGCTGTAGTTTGGTTGAAAACTTTAAAAGTCTAAATGTTGCATCTTGCACTGTCATTAAAATAAGCAAGCATCTTCTGAGTTTATGTATGGACTACCTCAAATCTGAGGCCTGTGGTTGCCGAGTGTCTGTGGATTTTAGCAGTCTTGAGGCTCTTCTTTGTTTGGTACGTAGTGTATTAACAAGCAAACCTGCTTGCATGCTTAATAAGCCAGAAGTTGATCATCTCACCACGCTGATTTTAAAGGCTTTTATGTTTACTGTTCCATGTCATGTTGAGACTAATGCTGTTTTAGGAAAGTGTATCATAGTACCTGTGAAAGGTAGAAGAGTTGTGGATTCTACAGTTCTTCCTGGACTACTGATAGAAACACCAGACACTCAATTGGCAAAACCACTTGCTGTGAAAAGAACTTGTTCAAACATGATCAAGATAGCACTTTTCTGTGTGTCCATGTCAGGAGACCTCTCCAACCCTGAAGAAGGAACTATAACGGTCCCTTATGGAATTTCTCTAGAAATGTCAGAGCTGAATCAGTTGCTTAATGTAGGAAAGCAGCTGGTTAATGATGAGGTTGGCCTTGTAGTGTGCCAGAAAGTTATCCATCCATCCTTGAAACAGTATCTGAAAGAGAACCATGTCATCACTGTGGACAGAGCTGGGCTATCTCTGATGGAACCCCTGAGTCGGATGACAGGTAATAAGCGAGTTTTGTGTACTAAACAATTGTCCTTAACGTTCATCTTGTAAAGAAAACCTGTCTAGGCTGGTGTCATTGCAAAGTAAGGATTCTCTTACTTCTGTCTGTATCCTACCTTAGCAGCTGAGCAAGAGTTGTTCTTTTCTAGCCTGAAAACCATTTTTTAAGGTGAGATTGGTCTTTTGCAGGCTCTAGTGATGACATACTGCACATGTGATTACTGATTGCTGCATGAGGAATATCCAGTTACAGTGACCGTTTGCAAATGTAGATTATTTTCAAACTCTTAATGAGAGTAAAACAATTACTTTTTTATCTTAAACTATCACGAAGTCTTGCCCTTTGATAACATGTTGGTTTCTCTTTGTGATTTTCTGTGTAGATTGAAATGTTAGGAATTGAAGAATATATATAATTTAAAAAGCCAAGAGGAAAAAAGTTCCTGCTTTATGAAATGCAACAGATAGCTCTTGTGATGACAGGAATACATACTGTTCTCTGCTTTTCTTAATTGGACAGGTTCAAAGCCTATAGCTTCCATACATTCCTTGTCTCCCAGCTGTTATGGCAGTTTGAAAGATATGCGCATTGAGAAGTTTGCTTCAAAACATTTTGTGCATCTAATTCCTAATGACACAGTTGTCTGCAGCTTGATACTCTGTAACAGAAATGAAACAGCATGGGATGAATTGAAGGTAGGCAAATTTTCTTGAAATCTTTCTTGAAAAGTCATGGTTTTAATGGAAAAATAAAAAAGTAGTGAGGAAATATAGACATGGTGAGTTTAGAAAAGTGATTTTTCAGTACATAAATGGAGTTTAGTTAGAGTTTAGATATACAGTTTCAAGAAAGCAATTCAGAAACGCCCTTGTTTTCAGAATTTCAAAAGCCTTGAAGTGCTCATGTTCATTTAATGCCTCTGTTTTAATATGGGAGTTGTTTAGAGACAGAAACATTTTTCACCTGTTCTTGAGGCCAGTGCTGGATGAACATTTTCATTCTCACTACTTGATCCATGAAAGCATAGAGAAAAATTGCCCAGCAAAAGGCCAGCAGCAATACCTGCAATGGTAGTCAAGCATAGTTTTGCATTCAATAGTTGGTCTAGAAATGTCATCGATACTGATTGACTTTTTATAGATAACCCTGTTCTGCAAAAAGAAGGAATAAAATACAGCTTTTTTTTATTTCTGCTTTTCCATACCGAGTGTGGACAAATAAAGACAACTTCTCATTAAATGAACATGGTTTTGGAAATCACTCAGCAGCTTTATATCCATACGTAATTCAAGTTTATGAAGTCTGTACGAGAAATTTTATTCCAGTGTTTTTTTCAATGGGGGCAAATCCTATTAATCATGGTATGTCTAATGACAAATTCATATGGCTTTCAGCGCGCCTGTGAAACTGCAGAACATGTGTTACAGTTAACGATCAAGGAACCTTTGGCACTGTTAGGAGGTGGCTGTACAGAAACTCACCTGGCTTCGTACATAAGGCACAAGGTATGTAAAACAAGGTTTTTTAAAGCTGCTTGATATACTTAAGAATTTATGTAGAATCCCTGCTACAGTTAAAACACGTGTCTTTAGATTAATGTTGCGTTTTTGCTGTCTAACTGCTAATATAAAACAAAGGAGTCTATTTGAAGCACTTGGTGCTAATTACATCTTTCAGACTTGTTTGTACTGTATTTGTTCTTGTTAATCTTTCTTTAGGTATTTATTATAGTAAGTGCTTATTTTTTAGTGTTAAAATAAAAATGTGTAGAATTTTTATATTGAAGGATAATCGTGCAGAGCTCAGTTTTGACTTGTCTAGAAATCTTTCCTATTGTGGAATAATCATTACATGAACAATTTTTTTAGTTAAGACTGAACCATCTGTTTAAAAAAAAAAAAGCAACAGTATGATATCTGTTTGATTAAAATTACTTCTGTAAAAGTGTTATAATTTTCTGTTTTCCCGGTTTTGTTTTTTTTTTTAGAGTTGTAGTCTGTCCACCAGCAGTTTTAAAGATATAGATTGTTCTCGGACACAATACCAACTGGTTGCTGATGGGTTTTGCCGTTCCCTGGAGTCTGTAGCTTGCTCTCTGAATCATGATGATGGAGAAATTCTTACAGACATGGTTTATGGACACTGTTGGTTTGTTCCATCAGGTTTTCCTTCTGTCTCTAATTGGTCAGATTTAGTTTCAAAATGCGGCTGTGGGATTAATGGTAACACTGAGAATCTCAACTGGAGGCTTTTGCAAGGCCAGTTTGGCTCACCTATTATACAGGGCTGCCCTAAAGACCCCTCCGTAAAGGTTGCTGACTTTCTGACATTGGACTGTTTTGCTGCAAAGTGTAGTGGCCTACAAGTAGCTCTGGAGACAGCCAATCTCATTTTGGATCTCTCATACATAATTGAAGATCAAAATTAGCTCTGATCTTATGTGAATTGTGTTGCACAGCAAGATACTTAGTGGAAAGCAGAGTAATATATAACATGTTAAAATACTTCAAATAGTTACAATATGGACAACAGACAGAAATTTAAAATCAAACAGTTGGCCATTAAGTACTCTTCTGATTGTTAATTTACTTGCCCTCAAGCATTTTCAAGTGTTTAACGTTTTGTAAGGAACTGTTAAATGATTAGCCAAATATACAATGAATCAGAGTAACATATGACTTACAAGTATTGAAATTAGTGTATTCAAAAGAGTGAATGACACTTCAAAAATTGAGTTTCTCATGTCCTTCTGGGAGATTTGTGTTCTCCTTCAGTAAATAAGTGCTGAATTTAAGGAGTCCTGTATGATATTCCCTCTGCATTAAGCAGATGGATGTTTCTGTTAGCTCTCTGGCATCTTCAAAGCAATGGGAAAAATGGATTCATTTGCTGAGAAAACATGTTACAGATTAGAATTTATGTAGTCTCAGCAAAAGCTTAACACATTCAAACAGGCTTTTGCATTGCAGCACAACTTTATTACTGGTATTTTTAATTTTGTAGGTAAAAAAGAAGGCTTTCATTAGCAAATATCTTGAGCCACTTGTTTTCAAATTTTGTTCTGAAGATCTTGTCACCATATACTGTACACAGTTTCTGTTTCTAAGTGGCGGGAAGATTTTAATTCATGTATGTAATTTATTTAGCAAGTTATTAAAACTCAACCTGGAGATCTTAAGGTAGCAGACAGGTAATAAAAAATTTGAAAAGAAATGGCAGACTGCGTGGAAAAAACTTTTGTAAAGTGGACCTTGATTGTCTTCTGTGGAATACAGGACAGTTTGTAAATAATTTTGTTTCTATCATTTAAGCAAAGCTGCAAGAAAGAATGTCCCACTTACCATTCAATTAACTCTTTGACTGTGCATAGCTTCTTTTCTTTTAATGAAGTAAGGCTTTAAGCTGCTCAGGCTTGTTTTGATCTTTAAATAAGGCTGTAGACTGAATGATCGAAACTTTTTCTCATTTTCAGCTTGCATGCAACATCAAAAGGGGTGTTACAATTTCTTGCTTAAACTCATTTTCTTTGCCCCTTTTCTTCTCCCTCTTTGTTTTCAGTCACAAGGGACGAATTGTTCATGACATGCTTTTCCAGAAAACATCTGAGTTAGTTATAGACTAGTCTGCTTATTTGTTTCCTGGTCTCTTAAGTTTTTAATATATTTACTGAGTATAAGCAGTAGAATTGTGTTGTACAACTCAGTTTTGAAATATGTAATTAAAAACAGATCTTTCCAGACCTTTTGTACAAAGGCCTTTTCATTTTAAGAGCATAAATAATAATTTTCTCTCTGGAAAAAATGAAAAGTTATTTAAAGTTCTTTATCTTTTTATGACCTGAAATGATTGCTTCAGTGTTATAAGGCATCCTTTGGGAATTTGTGGAATAATGTTACAAGGGTTGAGATGGAGGCTGTTCAAAGTGTTTGCTAAAAAGGCTGCTTTCATATCTTGATCTTCCCATATACCATGAACCATATGAAAACATCAGAAATAATGAAGCCAAATGATGGTGTGTATCTTAAGGCACAGAAGAATCTTGGTAATACTTCATCTAATTATGAGTCTCTAACTCAGAGTGTTGAACAAGAGTATTTTACTTCCTATAATAGCAGCTTATTATGCAGTGCAAAAATCTTGAGTTTAGTGATTACAGCTGTGAAGTGAAAATTAAAACAATATTTAAGTAGAAGTAGTGTTCTTTTGTCTTGGTATCTGAAGGTCGGTCCACAGCTCCTATAAAACTGTTGTTAGCTCTGATTCTATCCTGTCCCCCCTTTAAGAAAATCACACGTTAGAAAATTGTGAAAAAATAAATTTAATTTTTGGTGAGTAGGTAAAAATTCATTTATATCTGAACCAAAGATTGTTTCATATATAGATAGTTTTAATAACAATGAATTTTTGTCTCCTAGTGTCACTGAAAAGCAGCTGACACTGCTGCTTATGAGCAGTTCAGGTTCAGTTCTCAGTGTGCTACCGTTTTCCTGACCCTTTAGTGGTTAGTGTTACCCTATATTTAATTGGTAACAGAGGAGAAATACAACTTTGGATACTGTTTAAAATGCAAGTAAATAGAATTTTGACTCTCAATCCAAAAGCAACATAAAATAACTTTGCTGAATTCCCATGTTTCCTGATAAAACTTAGGTGCAAAAATGGTGGGTTTTCCCCCCCGTGTGTTTTGAAATTGACAAAATGAAATATCCCCAGTTGTAAGTCCTCTGAGAAGCTGCTATGGTTTTATTCTGCTCCCCTTGGAATTTAAAGTTGGTTCAGTGGGAAAAATTAGCATTACACAAGTATTATTAAGACATAAGTGTTTTCTGATTGTGACCTCAGTCATGTCTGTTGACTTCCACAGATTGCTCAGAGCCTATTAGTTTAAATTTTAATAATTCTATTGGTAATGCACAAGAAGAAAGAACATTCATCTCCAGCCTTCTCAGCTGCATTAGTGCTCCAGGCCTAGTAGGAGCAAAAAGAAGTGCTGATATTATAATCACTTAGGTTAGCATATTTCAGTAAGATGCCAGTTTAATATAGTTGCTCCTCACTTCAGTATTTCAGTTCCCATTTGCTATTTAAATAAAGACAACCTGAACATGCTGATTAATTTAGGGATCTTTTAGTATTCCTATTATTGCGTCCTATTTCAAGTAGGCATACCATTAAACATGACTATTTTGGCATTGGCAAAGAATGCAGAACACGTGCTTTTCACTGATTCTGCTACTGATTTGTGAATTTGTAGTCACTCTGAGCCATATCTGAAGTCTTTTTCTGTCTATTTTCCTATCTATAAAATGGGAACAAAGATAACTCTTAAGGCATAGAGATTTGTGGGTGAAGAGTTCTAAGTAAGATCCAGATGCAAAGTGAAGAACTACTTGCTGCACAGTAACAAAGAAATAGATAATTCAAAACAAACTCAAATCCTTGCTAAAATATTATGGTCACATTTCATTAAGGGAACTTTGGCCAAGATTTATGTAGACTCCTTAAACTAGCCTGCTAGGTAAAACTCCCCTGTTCTCCCTGCATATTGAACCTGGATGTGTTTCCTTTTTCTCTGAAATTTCAGCAACAGTATATTACTGATGCTAATGGTAACCTAATTTATTGCCTTACATCTTCAGTACACACACCCAGAGAAATGTGACCTTAAAGCCCTGTGCAGGAATGGTTGAACTTCAAGACGAGCATTGTCAGACACCTCAGCAATCCTTACTGTATCATGTATGTCTTCAGAGTCTCTGCTCTCATGTGTTTCAGACCAGATGTTCACACGATGCTAATCCTTGAAGGCAGGGTAGAAACAGATTTGTGAGTTTGGGAAACCTAACCTTACTGTATTGGTAGTGTAACACTGAAATTTCCCCCCCGCAGAAGTGTTCGGGCATTTTTAGGCTAACCAGCTGTTGTAGTGTTAGATCTGTCCTGGTAAGGGAAGAGAGTATTTATTGTTGTCAAAGCTTGTAAGAAAAATACCGCCTGGAATATCACAAGCACAGTAGAGCATGTACAAAACAATTCATCTTACCCAAAAAATGAACTTTTGAATTTTACTTGGGCCCTTATTTTGCTGTGCTGAGTAGCAAGATGTAGTATTTGTCACATTTTCAGCAGTGCCACGTGAACTGAGTCATGTAAGTACTACACTCTTCAATCTCAGAAAAATCAATATCCATGAGTCAGTCAATGCTATAGGAAGAACTTTAACTGGATTTGCATTTACTGCTGTTCTGAAGATGCAGAAACAGTCTGTTTTTATTGCAAAGAGACTGCCTCCAGCATGCTTATCATCTGTGCAGACAGGCTTTTTGAGAAGTCAGTTGCTAGTCACATTACAATGTTTATTTCAAGAATTTTAGTAGCTTTTATCCAGTAATGTAAATACGAGTTATTTCTACCTGCTTGTCAGCAGAGACAAACTGCACAGTACTAATTACTTTTTGGCCAGTAACACTGTGATCTTAAATTCTCAGTTAAGAAATACCTTTACTTTTTGTCTATATACATTGCACTGTATAAATTAGTCGTGCACATTATAAGCTCAAAAGTATATATAGATTTATTCTTTATGCTGGAAGCAGAAATGTAATCACAGCATATGAGCCACAGGCAGAGCCACCATGTCATTAGTCCAGACACCAATAAAATTAATTGCAGAATAGGTTCCAGGATTGGGCTGGGCACTTGGTATCTTCAACTGTGCTGACTTCCATTATTCTTGACCTAGATTTACATCAAACATATATAAATATCTTGTAGACACACCTCCTGCAGAATTTTATTTTCATACCTTTCTGCAGACATCTTTATAAACTCGAACTTTCAAATCTGCTTGCACATGAAAACCTTTTATTCAAGCTTTCATCATGTGCCTTGAAGGCTGTGTACAGTCTGGCTTCTGCAAACTAATTACTGGTGTCTGTTATTTTCTGTCCTGACAACATCAGCTTTCTTCAGGTACACGTTAAGTACACATTAAATACTAGCTGCTTATTATTACACTACTATTGCATGTCTGCTAAGCATTTGTGTGGCAGCATACCACAACATCAACAGCTATTCCTTATCAATAACTTTTTATAAACCATTAAGGCTTTTTACAAGCAGAGAAGCTGAATCACCTATCTTTAATCTTTAAAAGCCATCCTTAGTATCTTCTCCCTTAAAGCTTATGATATTGTTAGTCTGATCTGTTACACCTGGTGTGTATTGGGTAAAAAAAAATAAAAATGGGAGGTTGAGGGGAAAATGAGTTCCCTAGTCTGTGGTGATGACTTGGAAAGACCCCGAGTCATGGCTTGTGTGTGGGGCTACGCAGGATCCTCTGCTGATGGATGGCGTACTCAAGGGTGACAAGCAGGCGATTTTCAGGGAATTGTAGGGACTGTGGTAATTCCAGTTCTTGAGACGCTTTGGTACATTTGATTGGATTACAAGTGCACTTTTGCAGGTGAATCTCTGTGGCTTGTCCATGGCCAACTGCCAGGTTCCTACCCAGCTGCTTGCTCCCCACCTCAACAGGACAGAGGGAGAAAACAGGCTGAAAAACCTCCTGGGTCGAGATAAACCTCCTCCCCCTGTGTTTCTCACACTTCTCCCCCTTGTTCCTTGCTGCCGAGTGGCGTTTTGCCCTTTCTTAAATCTGTTTATGCAGAGGTGGTGCCGGCATGGCTGAGGGGCTGCCCTGTGGTGCAGCTGCTGGAACCGGCTGGAACCAGCCGGAACTGGCCTCCCCCCACAGAGGCTGCACAGCCCCTCCTGCTGACGCCTCTGAAGTACCTCGCAGGGTGCCATTTTGTGAGCCCTCTCTTAATCGTTGTTGAAGGATGTGAAAAGAACTGCTGATTTTAAAGAAACTTGGAGGGAGGGAAAGAGCCAAGGAAGAGCACTAGAGATGTTAGCAAAGCTTAATCCTGGAGGAGGTGCTGGGAAAAAGAGATTTTGCTTGTGTGGTGAATGCTTCAGGAGGGGACGTGCCACTCCTGGAGATCAACCAGCCAAAAGGGCTGACCTCAAAAAAAACTGGAAGCAGAGGCAAAGAAAAACCCAACTTCTCTTGGATGTGGATGGTGTAAAGGTTGCTGATGGCTGTTATCTAGGGCAGGTGTGACAAGATGCCATGGTCCCCTAAGAGGCAGATCACTGGGACCTACCTGTGGAGAAACAAGGCTTTGAAGGTGTGCTTAAGGACTGAGGAGCTTCCTGAAATGGGCGCCTTCTGGGAAGGCTGAGATGGCTTCCCAGTATCTTTGAGAAGGGGAAGGGCCCAAGAGCTGCTTCGTGTGGGGCTCCCTGGCTGGAGTTCAAACGGGAAGACCACCTACCCGCACCCATAAAAGCCTCCTTAAGCGTGGTCTAAGGATACGAGCGCGTATGTGATGTAGACAGAGGATCGACCCACAGGCCTTCTGTCATCGCGTGAGCGTTGCGATCCATGAGGTGACTGCAAAAAGTGAGTTTTTCTATATTTACTTTGCACTGGCACGGTGCCTACTAAACAGGGGTGTGTGTGGTATGGCCGTCTGTCTATGCCAGCCTTTTTTCTCTTTTTTGCTTTCCATTGCTTCATTTTTAAGCAAGCAAGCAAGCATTTCTTCTGTAACTAACAAAGGTAGGACAAATTCTTCATTTGGTTTTACATGCCTTAACCCTGGCCTCCTGTTCTAATTCTTTGCTGGGGTCAGCCAACAGAGGTGATAAAAGGAGAATTAGATTTTTAATTTGTACCTGAGTTTTGAGTATTTAAAATCATGATCCTAGAAAGCGTCTCCTGAAACCATCTATCCCTGTATTGCTTAAGTGTCATGTCATTCTGTGATCAGCATTGCACTGCCTTTCCATGCTTTGTTTTTGGCCCAGATACCTTCACTGAATCAGGTCTTGAACTGTCCTGTTGTGATGCTTTATTTGTAAACATGAATTTGTCCATAAATTATGCTTTTTCAGGATTATACACAGGCACTGAAGTGTTTGGTCTGGCCACTCAAATGTGTTAATGTTCCCCAGCTGGGAATGTTTCTAATTGAAAGTTGCTCTCAGCTGAAACATGATTAATCAGGCAGTAGCTAAGACAGCTGAAGATGTCCCTGCTGTCTCTTACCTTTAAATTAAACTGGTTTATATGTGTTGGTAATCAGAAGAATATAATATAAAATGCTAAGAAAGTGGAATACTTGAACCCTGCATTGAATAATCCAGTCTTTTTTTTATTGGTATGGTGCGGGCCTTTCCAAATAAAGTATTCATCTCCAAAGCAAAGCAGCAGAGAAATTAGTTTAGATTTTTAATAGTGAAAATTGTTGTGTAAAATGTGCCTTTGAGTTCAGAAATATTATAGTGTCAAATAAGAAAAGCTGTATGCACTTGATGTCTTTGTGAATGAAAATCTCCTCAAGGACTTCTTTATATCAGTATTCAACAGAATAGCAGCATTCTGAGAGGAGCATAAGGGAGTGCACATGCATCCTGTTTTTAGGTGTAAAGAAGATCCATTGCATCTGTTTAATCAAAATGGCTGCTAAATGAAAAATCTTGTTCCTAAAACTGCATGCGAAACAGCAGATGTCACTCCAGTCTTTCTCTATGTGGGAAGAGAAGAATTTGCTCCTGTACAAGAATAATTCCTGCGTGACATTATTGCTTATGTTTAATGTAGTGCATGTTAAGGAATAGATAAAGTACATCACAGAATTTCTGAGATTACCTGTGGATTGTTTTTTTACGTACTAGAGAAACACTCTTGTTTCTAGACTGTCTCCATTTGGATCTGTGTATGTTGGCATGGGGTGGAACCAATTTATGAAGAGATGTGGGCAATGAGTAGCAACACATATCTTTCTCTAATGCATGGCTTATGTTTTAGACAGTTTTTTATTATTTTTATTTATCTTAGTATTTATTAACTGAGAAAAATACATAGTTGCAGGGCTGAATTGTTCTAAGCAATTGCTTTAAGAGTGCATTATGGTTCTTAAGTTCAGGATTAAATTAATATTTTAAGCAAACTACAGCAAACAGTTTTGAACAAGCAGTTCATTTCAGTGTCCACAGTTTGGTCACAACAATTGTTAAATTTATAATAATTTTTTATGTATATGAGCCCAGAATGAGTGTCTTAAATTTCTTGAAGTAGTGCTGACTTAAGTACGCACATCTTGTATGACTTTATATGTAGTGTGTGCTGCAAAATACAGGCCAAAAATCTCATGGCAAGGTGGCAAAAATAGTTTCCTGCATCACAAAGAGAATCATAAACATCCACAAACTCCATAGTAGATGCTGTGAGTACTCAGTGTAATCTTGAGAATGTGTTTTTCACATGTGGGTGGTTTTAGGTGGTTTTGTTTGGTTTTGCATACTGGTAGGGATCTAAAGCTTACCTTGCTATTGGCTCTAAAGAAACTAGAGTAGAAAGCAAGATATTTCTTTCTCATAGGTTACTTCTAGTTGCTTAAAACTCTTACTTATGGGCATAAAGTCACCCAGGACTACATCTTTCTGAATCTAGTGTCTGTAGGGGAAGGAAGATTGAGTTGTTCTTACATTGGGGAAGAAAAGAAAAAGGCTTTACAATATCAAAATGTACTTTACAGGAAAAGAACTGTGGTGTTTTTTTTTTTAATTAAAATAACAGTATAGCTCACATCATTCTGTTTTAAGAAAATTAGACTTAATGAGCCTGTGTTGTTACAGAAGACAGAAGCTTAGGAATTGTAGGTATCTTTGGCACTGCACAAAAGTGTAAATTTTTTGTTTACCTGTAAGTTCAATCCTCAATTATTAGTTTCTCTCCTGAGACTTGGATCTTAGTAATATTAAAAGTTCTGCTATTTTAAAAGCTTTGCAAGCACATACAGCCTCTGCTCCAGTAAGTACACAATCTGAATTTTGTTACTAGGTCTTGGTATTTTAAATAACTCATTTTTCCCTTTTACCTTTAAACCCTAATTTTTTGAATCTTGTGATATTTTGAGAGGGACAGGAAGGGAAGAACTCAGTTGTCTCTTCCCTTTTTTGTTTCCTCTTTTAAATCCACAACACCATTAAGTGATTGAAAAGACCTGAACTTACCATTTTTAAAAAGTAGTTTTAAGAAAATTACTTTGGGGCATTAGACATGATTTGGGGTGGGGGGGTGGGGGGTGGGGGGAGGCAGGGGGGAATTCCTTGGGTGGTTCTTGACAGTTCCTTAAAGTGCCTGTGAGCAGTATCTGAAAATTTTGGGGACATAATTGTTGACTATGAAATGCCTGGTCTCCAAGAGAGGCGTCTATGTGAACTGAACAAAAAAAACCAAGGCTTAACATTTCATCGAGCTTTGCTGGGAATAGTTCCACCTCTGAGATAAAGCAGAGTTTACATTTTGCTGACAGAAACTTTGCCTGAAGCTTGGCACAGTGAAAGATGTTGCAGATAGTTACCTTTTTAACAGTTAATATTAACCTCTCTTGAATATGCCTACCAGCCTTAGAAGGACTACTTGTATTATTGGGAAATAGGAGTTTATTTGCCACAATGCTTTGGTCATACATAGCAGTTGTTGCAATGTTTCAAAATAAAGGTGCAAATCTGCTTTGGAAATCATATACCTCTTTCTTCTGCTGTGAGGCCTTGTGGCAAGGCTGCCTGGCTTACTATGAGTTTTGCCTTCAATTCATCACCGGCTTGCCGTTGCTAGAATTGCAAGTCTTTCTTACTTATCTGTATTTATATTTATAGCTCCAGATAGAGAATATTTGCCAGCCTAAATGATGACTAGGCATAGTAACTGGCAAGCCCAGCAGTAATTGTAAGGCACAAAATCAATTCCATAGCTGTAATAAATACAATTTTAAAAACAGCCAAGAAATGCAGAGGAGCGAGTGGATTTGGAGCCACAGGCCAAAAGATTATTTCTGGGCGGGACGGGGGAGAAAACACTCAATTTTATCATAATTGTGTAGAAAGGCTCCCTGAATAGAGAATTAGAGTGATATTTCCAGGTAATAAAAACAGAATAGTTTGCGTGGCAAGTACGCTATGGTCTTTACTGTGCGTTTAGTGGAAAGAATACCTGAACAAAAAATCAGTGCATTGCATATATGAACTTTATTTGGTAAAGATGGGCAAACTATGTGTAATATGCTTGTCACTTGCGTTCAGTAATGTTTAATCAAGAATTGGTCTAAATTCCTACACAGACATACTCTTTATAGCTGTCACAGTTAGGAAAAAAGGATTGGTCCCAGCCGGGGATCTGGCTATCAGTAGAAGTTCAGCTGAACATGATGTTTATCTTTGTGGTGGACAAGTCACTTAGATATGAACTTTTTGCCATAAGGAAACATCCAGAAGGGGAAATGCTGCTATGTTCCCAGAGCTCGCACAAACACTTACTGGTTTCTTTTGGCCTTAAACAATGTGCCAGGAGGATGTTGTTCTAGTGCTGTGCACTCAGCTTAGCTTGCAAGAGCTGGAGTTGATGAGATTCTGGTCTTTTCAAAAACTAGCGTGTTTATTTTTATTTTGATTGTCTGACGTGTTAAGCTTTTTTTTTGCTTCCTTTTTTTAATGGGGGGATTACAGTCACTTGTATGGTAAGAAAAACTGTAAAATCTGATTTTATTCCAATTTTTAAAAAGGGAAATACTCAAAATTTGGGCCAGATCTTAGGAATGTCAAGGAGACACTTATCTCGTCTTTGTCCTAGGAGCGTGGAAAAGTGTCATTTCCCCACCACCATGTTGAGAATTTGGTCTGTTCCTTAACACTGTTTGAGTACAGAAGGCACAAAACAAGGGAGAGACTAAAAAGATGGTCCCTGTCCTCAAAAGATATGACTGATGATGAGACAAAGTAAGTACGCTCTCAGATGAGATACAATTATCTTTATTCTCTACAGTGGCCTTTAAGTGCTGAGGGAAGAACAGCAAGAGCTCTCCTGAACTGCTTCTAGCAATCAGCAATTTAAGGACTTTCTGGGTCAGGCTGCATCTGGATTGTCAGTTTTAACAGGCATTGTTAGGACTATTTCTCAGTTATGCCTCTAAATGTGTGTTAGGTATGTCCATATTTGGAGCAACTATTTAAAAATCTGGCTCAAAAGAAAATAAGGGGACAGAGCAAGCAAGTGCTCAGTTGAGATTTCAGATCTGCAAAGGAGTATGTCCAGGGCTGAGCCTTGCTTGGGCTGATTCTGCCTAACACCAGTACCTAAAAGCCACGGTGAAAATACTGAAATGGCAGGATGAGATACAAAAGTGTTTGTATGGACTGTCTCTGAGGTCCTGGGTCATGCTTTAATGAGAGATTTTCAGGCTCTGCTTTGGTTTTAAGAATCATGAGATCATGGAGGTCACTCTTATCCGCTTCGGGGACAGAGCAGGAGGGCTGAGCTTAAGATCCAAACAGTTTTATTGTGTGACAGCAGGGAAAGAAATCTGAAAGATGTGTGTGTCCTATTGTTGAATTTTCTAGGTGTCCCTGTTCTTCTGCCCACCCATAGTGAATGCCATCTCTTCTATAGCTCACAGAATCAGATGATAACAGTCATAATACAAAAGATTTAAGAATACAAAAGATTTACAGGTGAAGTTGCCTAGGAACTTACTTCATAGTAAATGTACTCCGGACTGGTTGGCTATTCTGTAATAGCAAGTATTTAAGATGGTTTAGGTTCCTAATGTCTAAATGGTCACATTGCTCTGAGTAAACCAATGCACTCCATTGTTGTAAGCATGCAAAACATAGCTTCAAAAAGACATGTGCAAAGCACAGTGGAGGCTGGACAAACCACCCATGATGGAGTACTGTCCTCTGCGGCAGGAGCAGCCTAGAATTATTCATAATGTAAGTGCTAGTAGTAAGAGACCACAAGGTGAATTTAACAGATCTTTTAACGTACATTGGGGACTTAACTTTGGACTTGTTTCCTGTTGTGATAATAAATACAGTAAAATAATCCCTATTTTTTTTTTTTTAAATGGGGATGAAGGAAGTTAGGATACACCCACTTGGGTGTAGTTGATATTCTACTGATCAGGGCATTCACCTGAGAATCTAGTTAAAATCCTTGTGCTGGGTGGCAGCATCCCACAGCCCATGGGAGTGTCCTAACCACCAGGCTGTCTTCTGAGAGGAAAAAAACCCATGTGTATTAACCGTTTTTATTTTAAAAAGCAAACAAAAAAAATTGTTCTTCAGTCAGAACTGTCTGCATATAAAATAAAGGGCAGAGTCAGGCTCACTTTGTTAGATAATCCTTACAACAGGGCAAGTGTAGAGAGATGCGGCTTCCAGATAAATTAGAAGAGGAGGCCTAATTTAAGATGTTGTAGGTCACACATTAGGTGAGAAGAGGTGGTATTTCGTCTTTTGTCTCATGAGTCCTAAACTCATGTCTTGTCTACAGAGGGCCTGAGATTTTCTGCTTTACATCCACATCTTTATAAGTTAAACAGTAAGTGTTTGTTTGATCTGGACATTGCGGCTTTTGCAGCTTTAGACATATCAGTTCTTATGTACCTGTGTGTGAAGTTAATACTGAAATTCGTGTTGCATTAAAGGTTGAAATCTTTGAGATGCCCTTGATATCAAGGATGAGAAGCTCTGTTCTTCTAGAAGTAGCTTTCTGGGAAATTGTTGGACTAGGGAAACAAGCATATGAGAAAGGAAATCTGTGCCTTTTGCTGAATTTTTGTCTGGAGTAACTATGCAAATCAAAGAAAAGATCTGCTTCTCTGCTTTTGCTGCTTTTCTTCCCTCTGCTATTTGTATACTTTAACACTTTTCTCAGCTGCAGATGGGCAATAAGCGAAGAACAGAAAAAGTGGCAGGTATCCAATCCTTCCAAACCCAATCCCATTTTAGCAAAAAAAAAAAAAAAAAAAAAAAAATTGGTTGCTATGATAAGACTAAGTCATCAATTACTCTGGCTTGCTGCAACGCTGTCATGGGACTGCAGTCAGCCTGCTGTGGTAAGGCAGACACCTTACTCCTAATCCTTTGGTTTAATTTGCACAAAATGCTTGTAAAATTTGGAATGGTGATAAAGTTGGGTTGCAAATGTACATTTTACATTTCTCTTGGTATTGGATATATCTATTTCCTGAGCAGCTCATACCTTAGCAGTATATGTCCCCCACCCCCAATACACCAGTGAAACACTGCAGTGTTGCTTATGTTGGTTCACAAAACTGGCAAGACTCATGGCAAATCTTTTAAAGAACAAGCTGTTGAACTTGGATTCTCAAAATGTTTTGGTTCTGGCTGATGGGTAGGAATAGCAAGACCAAAGAGATCAAATGCCCCAGTGATCTGGCCTGTCCCTGTGCTTTCATTGCTGAACTGCAGCAGTTTTAACACACTGCCTTTTCAGTGTGTTAAATCACAAATTTCACACAAATCAATGATGACTGACACTAAAACAATGCTGTGCTATAAATCGAGGATTTGAACAGCTAATTCGTAGATGTTTCAGTCCATTGTATAGTAGATGTGGATCAACCAGTTGGGTTGCTAACCTTGGCCACTGTGCCATGTCTGCTCATTGAACAGATATCTTTAGGCTATTGCCCATGCCAGCAGTCAGTCTATCTTTTCTCTTTCTCGTTATCCCCTTTGGAATAAACAACGGTTTGGGTTTCTGGGTTCTCTGGTGTTTTGGGGGGTTTTTTGCTTGGGTTTTGGGGGTTTTTTTTTGTTTGGTTGGTTTTGGCGGGGGGCGGGGGTTGTTTGGTTTTTTTGTGTGTGTGTGTGATATGGATTAAGTTAGAGAAGAATAGCCAGCACCTAGAAGTGACATTGGGGGCATGACATGATGGACAAGAATTGTTCTTGGAAAAGGGAGCCAAAGCAGATAGCAATAGGGGAACGTGTAAAGTCAGTTTTAAGCTAACAGTAATGGTGCTCTGTAACGATTTGTGTTCAGCCATTAGCTATCTATGTGGTATACAGTGCTCTAAGGAAGAGCTAGCCTGGGTAAACAAAGGCACTAAAGCTGGAGGTTTTTTCCACATTGAAAGCTGTTTATTTGGATCTATATTTATAACAGTTTTCTTTAATAAATACCTCTGTTTAGGAGGTACTGTTATGCCATATTGTTGTGGTTTAACAAATCTAGTCTCAAACAAGTCCTGATGGCTGAAAAGCATTTTATGAAACGTCTAATCTTTTTTTTTGCCTTTTCAGAGGGTGAAAGCAGGCAGCCAAACACCACACAGCTGCTCGCTCACGCCTCCACCCCAGTGGGATGGGGCGAGAATCAAAAAAAAAAAAAAGAGTAAAACTTGTGGATTGAGGTAAAGACAGTTTAATAGAACAGAAAAGGGAGGGAAAATAATAATGGTGATAGAATATACAAAATGAGTGATGCACAATGCAATCGCTCACCACTCGCCGACCGATGCCCAGCTAGTCCCTGAGTAGCGCTTGCCCCTCCCCAGCCAACCCCCCAGCTTATATACTGAGCATGATGTCATATGGTATGGAATACCCTGTTGGCCAGTTGGGTCAGCTGTCCTGGTTATGCTCCCTCCCAGCTTCTTGTGCACCTGGCAGAGCATGGGAAGCTGAAAAGTCCTTGACTACCGTAAGCACGACTTAGCAACAACTAAAACATCCATGTGCTGTCAACATTCTTCTCATACTAAATCCAAAACGCAGCACTATACCAGCTACTAGGAAGAAAATTAACTCTATCCCAGCCAAAACCAGGACACATATGTTTCAACAAATCTAGTATCAAACAAGTTCTGATGGCTGAAAAGCATTTTATGAAACGTCTAGTCTTTTTTTTTTTGCCTTTTCAGTGGGTAAAAGCAATATATGAAGTCATGCATAGTGTATCCGGGTGCTACTGTTCTTCCGAGATCTATCTAAAAAAACATTCTTCTTCTGTGGCTTTAATAGCAGAAAAGCTAGAGATCCAGGTTCATTTGAATTTTCCACTTTACCGGTGTGTCCAGGATGAATGCAAATAGCTCTTTCCATAATGACTGAGTGGGGTATGAATTCCATCTTTCTTTTTTTTTTAAATAAGGTCAAGTTAGTGTATTGCTTTGGGGCACCAGGCACTATTTCTTTTGGTCTGTACAGTAAGTTTTATATTTAAAATGAGTATCTAATGGGTCCAACTTCTTTTTTAAATGCAATATATAAAGCAACTTCCACCAAACACATCAGTTTCCCCTTCTTATCTGGCCATGATTGGGCCTCAGACAAAATTTTAAACTTGCTTTCCTTACACAAGCACATGCATCCTGGACTATGTCTGAAAATGTTCTGATCTAATTATTTTGTTTTCTAATATGTTTACTAGTTTCACCTATTGGTCTGTCCTAATTTTGGTGGGGAGTGGAGAGTAGGGGGAATGACTTTCTTTTCCATGAGATTGGTGGGAGTGATCTCCAGCAGCAAAAAGCCAGGGATGTGATTTGTGTACTTGGAGAAATTGAGAAACCTTTTTTTTCCCCATGCTTTCCTGTTGGTACTTATTTGAGTGGCACAGCCAGGAGTGTCATGGCATTGAGAAGACTAAGTTACATGGATATTCAATGCTTCTGCCGTGTGAAAAATAATCATACAGTCTTGGAGCACCGTGTAATGTGCAGCAAGCAGTATCTCACTACATGGTATTGTCATGGCTTAAGCAAATCCTCTCCGTGTAATCCATCATTTGTTCTCTGTTTTAAAATGGATCTTTCCATACTAGAAAAAGTCTGGGGTCACTTCAGTAGGTACTTGTTACTGTGGTTCAATGCTTAAATTTGCATATTTATTACGAAGGAAGTAGCTGGTTGTGATCTGTAAGTCCTGTTAAGACAGCTCATGTTGAGTCATCTTGACCTCATGTATTTCACAGGTAAAGTGACTGTGACTTTTTAGTCACCTGCCATAGCCAAAGGGACCTGATCTCCAAAAGGCACCAAGCATTATCTTTTTAAAATAAATGGCAGCGTTCAGATTTTTGCCCTGGTCACTTGCGAACTGTTCTACAGCAAAAATCCCTAGTCATTTCTGAAAATTGTCATCCTGTGGTAGGTTGTGGTTTTCTAACTGCTTCACACCTACTCACAACTCCCTGTTGCTGTGACCCAACAGCAGGAGTGTTTCTGCACTTCTGTGGCTGGCTTAGAGCTACGCTAGTCATTGTATTTTTGACAATTCACATCTAGACAGTTCTCTTGGTTCTGATATCTATTTTGATTACTTGATGTGAGCTCTGAGCACTGCACAGGCTAGTGCTTGTCCTGAGCTTGCTGTGAACAGGGAGGTGTTGGCTGTTAAGTGTTTAGTGGGCTTCCTCTGTACTCCCAGCCTCTTTGCTTGCTGACAGGCTGTTCCTGCTGCTTTTTATCAGTTCTCTTACAGCTAGCTGAGCCAGACAACAGATAATTTCCTCCAAAAAAATAAGCACTCTTACTCTCCAATTCCTTGCATGTTTTCACTGTATGCATGTCTCCTTTGCCAGTGGTCCCAGGGTGTCTTATCACTGTAGCTGATCCAGTGCTTGGATGTCTTCTGTATCTGTATTGTGTCAGCAGAATTTCTTTACAAAAAAAAGGAGAGAGCTGTCTTTACATTTTTTCTGGATATCTCAGTCCACTAGCTTGGTTAATTGAATGTGGGAATCTTAAGGGCAGAATTGATAGAGGTAAACTATTCAACCAGCTTTCAGAATTCAACTCTATAGTGTATAATCCGCTTGCTAAAAGAAAGCGTTCTTGGGAATAAAATGTATTTTTGTTACTGAAGAGTTCTTGTAATGAAAACATGGGAGATTTGCACAAAGAAGAAAAGAAAAAGTGAAACAAAATACCAAAGCTCTTTTGTTGTTGTTGTTTTAGTAGCACAGAGCAAATAAATGTTTAACATGAAAGGGAATATGGATAAGATTAAAGTAATCATTAACTAAACTAGTTTCACTGCAGGAACTTGATTGAATCCATTTGAGACTATTGCTTTGTGATCTCTTCCCTTTTTAGAGTGTGTTTTAGCTTAAAACACAATGAAACATTACTTGATGACCCAAGGATATGATGAAAATGGGATTACTGCAGGGTTTTTGAGGAAAAGAACTGGTGCTCTGTAATTTGAGTGTTTAGACACTTGAAACGGGCTCATTCAATTAAAGGTTACTCAACAAGGGTGAATATTAAGTGACTGCCTTAAGTTATTATATAGCAATTACAAGGATTTAAAAAAAAAAAAGATATTTCATAGGTATATTTGCCGTTAATGGAAAATCTTGGTATAATTCTATCTAGAAGTCAACCAAGGAACTTGTGTGGAACAGAATTGTACAGGAATAGAAGGAATAGTTGGAGATCACAGGACACAGAATTGTCTTAGTTTTGCCATTCACAGGACTCCTTAGTATGCTTGGTCCAGTAGTTGGTCAAGAGATTTCTAGACTTAGCCAGCCAAAGCAAGAATGGTTTTGTTCGTTGGAGACAGTTTACCAAAATAATTTGTGCCACAGTCTATGTCACTAGCTTTCTTTGTGTTCTTCCATCTCAAAAGAGCAAATAAAAGGAGTAAGCACTCTCTTATAAACACAAAGGGGATTCTTTGTTCTGGCTGCTGTGCACAGAGACCCCAAAATTTCTTGGCTTATATCTCCAGGAACACAAAAATTCATAGGCAATCACAGAATAAATTACCAGGATTTCTGGCCCATTGATTTGTTGTAGAAATGGCTGTTAAGTATTCTTCAGTCTTTATTTCTTACAGCTGGTTTCCTATGTTGCTTCTGCTTTCTATCCAGATTAAACTAAGCTTTTCAAGTAAAATTTTAAAAAATACTCCTCTTTGTCAGTGACCCTGTGAATTTAAACACATATTTCTAAATGCTACAGTTTCTTCTCTGAAGTGACTAAGGTGTTTTGTCTGTATTTTGGGACTTCGGTAGTTCCTATCTTGAATCCAAAGTCAGTGTCCTCTTTTTCTTCCTTGCATTATTCTGACTTTGTGAAAGACACTCAGCAGCATAGAAGGCCTGAAAAAATTGTTAGAGCTCTCTGAAGATCAGATTCACTTTATCCCAGTAGAGGATTGACTATTATTAGTCCAAGCCCTGTTGTACTGATCTTTATGTGCCTTGATCTTTTTATGGAACTGCTTCAAGTGATGTTCAGTCTATTTGGATTCTCAGATGCCTATCGTGCATGTATATTGTTGCTCCCAGGAAGGTTGTCTCTTAACCGTCGTAGTGGCAAATGCAGTAGAAAGTTGCTGGAACAGTCTGATGGAAAGGGAAATATGCAGGCGGTTTTCCTTTTATACACAGCAACATTTGAGGCAGTAAGCTACTTTTCACAGCTACCACTGTAGAGTGTGGACCACCAGAAGGCCTCCGAACATAAGACTGCCCTGAGAGTTAGGATAGAGGATGAACACTGAGTGTCTGAGATCTGTATCAGGAAACTGGGAAACTTGTGAGTTTGGATGAGATATTTTACCAATCTTTAAGAAAGTTCCCTTTTGGAATTAAAAAAAAAAAAAAAAAAAATCACAATTGCTGTACTCTGAGGTAAAAAAAAAAAAAAAGCCTGGTTGCTTAAATGATAGGAACTAATAGTAAAGATCCAAAGAAGCAGTGAGTGAATTAATTCAGATTCTTTTCAGTTAGGAGGGTTCTCTCTGTTTCAGTTGGACTGCTTTAGCCTTGTTTCACGTTGTCCTGTCAGTTTTCGTAACATCGGCCAAATGCGTTCCTGGGAAGTCATCCACTGCAATGGCCTTCCTTAGGTTTTAATATGCTTTCATATATGTGCATGTGTATGCATGTATATAAATGTTTTTTGCTTGGAGCTCTAGTCAGGAGAAGTGGCCATCATGAAGCATTAATCTCAAGTCGAGTCCAAACCATCTCTACAGAAGTACAGTGGAAAATCAAATAAGTACTCTTTTGTTAAGCTGCCCAAAAATGTAACATTATTTTTGACATATTTGGATCATAAATAAGGCCTAGCTCTTCCTTTATATATGTGCTTGTGCAGCTAATAGAATTATAGTGAGGATATTGTATGTGCAACAGAGGGCAAATGCAGGCATCATACAGCAAGAAACCTGACCCAAATCCCTAGTTTGGGGATAATCTGTAACCTTAATTTCTGCTAAGATACTCTTACATTCATGCCCACTTACTGATCTGGAGTGTCCTCTGGGGTTTTAGAGTGTGCATAAACAGCCACAAGCAGTTCCACCCTTTGGCAGCAGGAATTTTACTGTATATCTGCTTAATTCCTTGTAAATCATGGTGCAAGCGTCCACTCTTCTTGACTAGGAAGACTGGAGTACTTCTCTATTGCAGTGTTAAATAATCAGATAAGATTTAATTTAGCAGATACACAAAATTTAATTCTTGAGATTTCTGTCTTGAAGCAGTGGAAATAGGCATACCTGCGTTCACTGCAAAAACTTTTGTGAGGTTGGCTTCTTCTGCAGTTACAAACACTTGGAGTCCAGTTTTCAGTTTTTGGGGGAAAAAAAAAAAATCCATGTGTACTGATTGCAGTACAGAGAAGCTTGAAAATATGAATCTGACAGTTTCCAAGCAGGTGAAAAACTAACTGTAAAAACAATCTTTTGGTCTACCTTATTATTAAGGGGGAGGGGGGGCATTGGAGGGGTTTTAAAGGTTTTATATTACTAATACTGGTTTTAAAAATGTGCGTTAGCTTAGTATATGTGCTAGAGGACTCCAGTGGGGAGTCATGATGAGTCAGACTGCCCCATACAGATATTTTTGTCCCAGGGATGCATAGGAAGCACATTTGCTTTCCCCACGGATGTGCATAGTGAGACGTACTTTCCCATAGCACAGTCGGTCATTTCTATTAGCTCTGTAGCTGCTGTGTGGTTTTTTAAATTTTTTTTTTTTTCCCACCCCTCGTGCTTTCTGTCTTTGCCATGTCCATCCCAGCTTGAGGAATTGGACAAGCCACCTTTCTTCTTTCCGGTGGGCAGTGAGTGCAATTCTTCCTGGAAGCATGAGCAGTAGGAAGCCTAAGGAACAGCCTGTTCTCTTCCGCTATAGTGTTATGTAAATAATGGGCTCCTGAGACCTCTGCCATCTCTGCAGTGAGAGGACCAGCTGACTGACGTGCAGCCAAAGCAATAACTGGGAAGTACAGGGATAGAAGAGGACGCTGCCGTTTTGGAGGGGATGGCGAATGCCATTGTTACCCTGATGCTGTCAGACAAGATCTCTTTTTTTGTAACGGCCTCATCAAATAATAGGCACATGCTAATTTATTTGGCAGCTAACAAAGTAGATTGTCTCATAGTCTTTCACTTTTTCTTCTGGACATGTGGAGATTAAAAATGTAAGAATGAAGAAGGAAAACAGCCAGATCTCAATAGCTGTCCACTGTCAATCCTTACTGCTTTTCCACGTCATCTGTGTGGCAAGGGTAGAAAGCAAAAACACAGGACAGGTACTGAAATCTGCACTGGTTGGTTTGTTGTGGTTTTTTTTTTTTTCTTTTGAGGGAGAAGTTGCTAGTTGTTGAAGGCATAAATGGGTCATGTAGCTGCTGCATCTTAAAAATAAAATCGTTGGCAGGCTTCCCTGCCTGCAATGTAATGTGCTGAATTTCAATGAAAATCACCCAAATGTACAGAGCTCATAGGCAGCTCGGAACACTGCAATATAAAATGCTGCGGCATACATTTCTAGGCAACTTCCGTGCCATTTGATTTGCTTGTTCATAAATCTTTTCTCAATCAAAGTACTATTGAGTAGCATTAATAATACTCTGTTTCCTCTTCCATACCCGTACAGGGGATGACTGTTACTTTGAAAATATAAAATACATTCTTCTGAAAACAGTCAATTTAAAAGGCAAAAAACAAATCCAAAACCTATGGTTTTGATGGAGTGGAAAAAATAGAAGTTTATTGTAACAATTTATTTTAACAGACAGATATGAAGACTTTGTCCTGCTCGGACTGTTGAGCATTCTCTTTTCCCTTCGATTTCTTTTTTGGGGAGTGATTTGCATGTGTCAAAATGATCACAGTTGTGAGACAGCAATATAGGGTTATTGGATTACTGCTGTTTAACCAGCCTCCTGGCTAGTTAACAACTGTCATGTTGATGCTGGCATTGCTCCCCATGCTAGTTAGCCATTAGTTCGTTTCTTCCACGTTGTGGTCCTATCATAGCACTGTGCCAGGTAATATGTATAAACATATTGCAAAGTATGTGCGATCAAGTCTAAATCATCAGCTGGGATAGGATGGAATCTCTAGAGCCTCTCTTGGATTCTCCACTGATACCTGCCATTAGCATGAAGTGCAGACTGAACAAAGCAAGCACCAAGTCTTTTTATTTCCGTATTCTTCCCACCAGTCTCAGATTTTTGGCTGTTCTTCATCTGATCTTATCTAAACGACCAGCATTAGTAGTAAATTATATAACGCAAAGGAATAGAAGAATGATGTGTGCATATGGCTGGCAGTGGAGTCACAGTCTGCATCTCTTGTCTAGTGGCTGGATGTAAGTGCTGGGAGAGCAGGAAGAGGTTTGATTCTGGTGTGATCAGTAAGTGAATTTCCTAGTGGAGAGTGTGCATCCTTTTCACAGGAAGGAATCTCTCTCCAGAAGGGCTAGAACCATTTTAGTACATTCCCCTAAAGCCCTGCCACTTACGTCTGGCAAACACACAGCAAGTTCTCACTTTTCCTGCTGCTGGATAGTGCAGCAGGATTGCAGAAGATGAAGATGGGTGTCTATCTTCTCTCCTTTGACAACACAACATGCATGAGTGATACTAATGTATTTTCAGTTCTATGTCTCAGCCGAAACCCAGAAAGCAGCAGACCTAACGTATAAGCTGTAGGGAAACTGGTGGCTGTGGTTTGGCAAGATCCTTTATGAGGTTGCTCAGGAACGGAAATCTTGGTAGTGGTCAGCAACTGGGGAGCTCCCTGTGACTGAACTGTCCAGCAAAACTGTCAGTAGAAGGGAAGGGCTCTTCTCTGAATGAATACTTAAATCATATTATTTTACCTTCACTGACTGTACAGAGTATCTAGCTGCCTTTGCCATTTTATCTAGTCACCGTAGACAAATTATTCCTCATGTATTTTTACATCAGTTAGCACTTGCTCGTGTGAAGTTTGCCTATGGTAAGAAATGTCTGGTATCGCTGGACTGTGGAGTCATATTCTCCAAATATTAATGTTTCCATGTGTAATATCTAAAGGGGATGTTGACTACACTTCAATCTAAGTTAATCTCATTTATGTTTGTTTTGAAAACATTAGCTGCCCTGCCTTTCGTTCTTCCTGGTGGTTAATTTTCCCATATTTATTCTTGCTGGCTGATGAATGTCTCTGTTCTAGTTGTTTAATTGGCAGTTGGGTTAATTTAAGTTGATAGAAGACCTAACTCTGAAGGGAAACATGTTATCAAAATGCATAGACTAATCTTATTAGGTGAAAGCATTTTTGTTTAAATGGAAAATGATTAGACTATCTTCAGTATCTCTTCAAGGGTGGCTATAGCTGATTGCTGTTCCTGGAGGCTCATATGGTGTTTCCTGAGTCACGTAACTGTGAACAGAGAGGCAAAGGAAAATGGTTTCCCCTAATTGTAAGTGGTGAACTCTGTCTTAGTTCCCATGCTGAAATCACTGTATTGTGTTGTTTTCAAATATCATTGGAATAAGCAATATGATACAGTACATGGTGGGAAGTATATGAAATCCCCCCTTTTTTTTTTTATCTTCCCCCTAACTGAATCTACTCGGTTTTATTCCTGGCTGTGCCTGCAGCTGAAGTAATGTGGTAGTACATCTGCTTTACACCCACAGGACCATTTTACATAATTCATTATGTGCAACCACAATGTCAGCTGCTAATCCGGACTAATCCAGCACTTCCCTGAAGAGCTGCATTAACAAATCTTGCTTCAGCATTTTCAGCTCAGCCCTTAACGGCTAGCGGTCCACTGGATGGCATGTTGCGCACAGTGCTCGGAGGAGGTCAAGCCAGGGTGTGCAGAGCCACCAGTCTCTGTTCATCCCTGATGACCGCAGCCCTCCAAGGCAAGGCTGCAGCAGAAAGCCATGGGGTGCACTGCTGGACTTGCTCCTCAGCCCTCTGTCTGCAGAGACTACAGGGACACGAGTAGACGTGGTGCCTGGGAGAACCAGCACTGAAAGCAAGAGCTGATGTGCCGAGACAGGCAGAGCCCCTAGTCTGCATCAGTGACTTCTAAAACAAATCCTGAAGAGCACATCTCTGGGGGAGTGCAGACTGTGGTGCGCAGTGTGTCCTTGCATTGCTGCATGGCCAAATCCGATGCTTATCCAGAGACCCTATTTATTTCCCTGAGGGTGCGCAGGGGGGTCACAGTAATTTCTGCAAATTGAAAAAGTAGAGTTGGGGTGTGTGTGAAGGTTGAGTGGATTTTTGTTTGCTTTTTGTTGTTTTTTTTTTTTATATCTGTGCTGTCAGGAGATGCCTCCTGGCATTTGGGGAAAGGGAACAATCCTAAACGGCGGTGAACACCTGAACATATGCTCTTCAAGTGAAGCCAGCAAGAGCTAAGAGCTCAGGCTGTACTCCCACGGAAATTGTTGAATTTCAGGCTGCTGCTTCAGAGGCCCTTCTTTCACTATTATGGGTCTTAGCATCTCGTTCTTGAAAATGACAGACTTAAAGCTGTTTTCTTTTTTAATTTACTCTTAAGTCTTTATTTCTGACTGATTTTTTTTCTTTTCTACCTATGCATTTATATGGCCCTACTTTCCTGGTATAGGCTCTGTACATCTTGGCCCTGCCTGAAAAGAAAATTGAGGTGCTTATTTTTAATTTCTTTTTTTTTTCTTTTTTTTTTTTTTTTCGGAAATACAGGTGTTTAGGTCTGATTTTTGTCCTGAGACTGCTCTGATGGAGATGATGACACAATCTTATGTCTCCTCAGTCAAGAGAGCCTGGCATAAAGCCGTGCCACGGATATGGATGTGCAGGAGCAATCACTACCCTACACTGTCTGCTGTCAGGAGCAACTCCAGGTCAATTTGATTTCCATTTTTGAAGAGCATTTGGCCCAGAGCCATAGGGATCTCCCAGAGGTGTCCCCTGTCCAGGCACCTACGTCCCTTGGAGCAAAACTAGATTCAGTATCCCTAAGTGTTTTCTTAGTGTTGCTGTTAGCTATCCTTACGTCCATATGGTTGTGATATGCTGTAGCACATGGGGGTCAACATCAGAAACCCATTGACAGCCAGAGAGTACGTGCTCTGTTTAACACTTAGTAACGCTCGTACAGCCACGCTGATTTTAGTGGGGCTGCTTGAGACTTGGGGGGAGAAATGTTCTCTCCTCCTCTGAAGTATCTGCTTCAAAAACAGCAACAACAAACAACCCAAACCACAAGCCGTGGAAGCATGACTTCATCTTCTTGGTTTTCTCCACGCTGTGCTGGGCAGAAGAGCGGCTAAGGCATTTGCAGATGCAAAAATACACTTCTAGGACTTCTCCCTGCGGGAAACCATTGCTTCACAGAGGAATGATTTAAACAGCTGTAGTTTGTCTTGACAGCATATTTTCTTTACTCTGAGCTGCAAAATAACCTTTTTGCCAAAGTTACTCTCAGCTGTGAAAATCAGATGCTGCAGTATATGCCTTTGCAGGTGTTGGGTCCTTTTTGAAACAGACAGAGATGGTTGAAAAATGGAGGGACACTTTGGAAAAAAAATATTCTTTTCCTGCCAAAAATCCAAAAATTTGAATATAAAAGAAAAAAAAGTGTAGTTCATCTAGAAACCAAGATAAAATTTACAGGGAACCCCCTCCACCCCCCCAACAGTATTTGATCTAGAAATGCTCCTGTTTTGTTCCATGGAAGTTGCTCTCCAGGTGGTCTGTGCACTTTCTGGTTTTGGGGGTTTGTTGAAGTTTTGTTTTTTTGTTTGGTTTTTGGTTGTTTTTTTTTTATTCCTCACATCACCACCACTCTCCTACTTCCCCCACCCCCTCCATCCCCTCCGTGGGGATAATCTTCCTTGTCCCACAGTACTTCCTATTACTTATGATTGCACCAACACTGCATTATATCCCCTGTCAGCACTGAAATTCAGCTCAGACAGAAGAACAAGACCCAGGGGTGGTACTTTCAAGTCTTGAAATCACTAGACTTTGTTTTAGGCTTGCCTAAACAAAGTGTTGGGTTTTGTTTTTTTTTTTAGTAGAACAATGAAAGCTAACTAAGAAACACTTCTTATATAAAAAAAAAAATTGCTCAAAAGACTTATTTAATATGGCTTGTCATTCAGGTAAGTAGAAAGAGATGTTATAGAAAGTACCACCCATGGTGGGGGAAAATATCTGCAAGGATATTCTGTAAGAGATGGGCCAAAACCAAAGACTATACCAGACTCAAGAAGTTTGGGGTTTTTGTGTTGTCTCTTAAGTGTTCAATTCAGACTGAATTTCTGCCAGCCACTCCTCAGTGAAAGAATGGACAGGGTTTGTTTAGAGAGCTGTCCCTTCCTCACCTTGCTTTCTGCCTTTTTTTTTTTCCCCCTTGCCTCAGTTATTAACATTTTCTGTGTTTGTGTGACTCACTGGCAGCAAGTCAGTGTCCTTGTGTGTCATGCAGCCATTTACTTGTACATTTCCATCATATTTAATTCTCATCACTTCCATGATATGTTGATTTTGGGTGTTTTGTGAATCACTAACTTCATAAAAAGCTGATTGTATCACAGTGTTGTACTATACATAAAGCGGATTCTTAATCCTAGAGAGTTTTCACAGGATGGTGACAGTTGTTCAGAGTATTTTTGTTTGAGGAGATGTGTATGTTATAGAGCTGGTGTGGACCTGCACCTTCTTTGTTTTTCAGATTAATTTTACTGTTACTTGTGTCACTTCATTGACTGAAGTCACGTGTCCTAGTTGGTTTCCCTTCAGGTAAAACAGGATTGAGGAATCCAATTTCAGACTTAACTAGCTAGTTTGCCATGCTGGCTCAGGATTGAATACTTGACTAGCAGTCACTGTCAGAAGACTCAGGAAATAAAGGAGAACAAATGTTCTGCTTAGCACTCTGTCACGATGTCATAAAAACCATAACATCTCTAGTCCTGTCATCCTCATCTTACACTTCCGCTACATTCAAAGGATTTTCTGTATTTCAAAGGATATGCAGAAATGATTTTGAAATTATGTTAAAGTGTTTCCTACCCCTCATGGTATTCAGAGCTTTAGGAGTTTGTCTTAGGCAAGATCTATCGAACTGAGCATTTCCAGGCAGTACTATACAGGGACCGGCACGAGGTAAAATACACCTTAAAGATTTCTGTGGTGTCTGCAACCCCGCTCATCATTTCTCTTGTTTTCCTTAGTATTTTGTTGGACTGGAACTCTAAATGACTGATAACATGCTTAGTTGTTTTGGACAGTTAAATAAGGGGTGAAAATCAAAGCTGGTACATAGCAATGATATTTTTTATGTATGTCACTCCTTTAATAATGAGCTCAATTCTCAGCAGCCATTCTCACTTTTAAAACTCTGCAGAAACATGCTGTATGTGTTGAACCATGAATAGTAGATGGATTTTGATTAGCCTAGGATGACTTGCATCATTGCAGAGTCTCTAGATAGCCATGAAAAAAGAACTGCGTTCACTCTGACTTTTGCGCTGTCAACACATTTGCCAGCCAGACTCAACTAAGATGAACCTTTATTGGTAGAGATGACTGAAAGAAGGTAGCCCTGTGCCAGTTCAGTTTCTCCCTCCGACGTATGCATATTGGCTGCATACAGTTCCTTTTCTACACCTTTGCATGTCTTGTCTGCTTAGGCTGTAAGCTTGTTGGGGCAGCGACGGGCTGTGCGTGCCTGTACAAAGGGATCTGACCTCAGTAGGAGCCTTGAGGTGCTGCTGTGACACCAGCGTTGTTGGTGCAGAGGATTTGATGGGCAGGGAGAACATCTGGCTGGCACCTAATGCGTAACAAGTCAAACCCTTTCCTGCAATAAACTGCTACTAACTTAAGTTGAACTAAGGTTTTTTAGTTTAAACAGAAATATTTTAAAGGGAATTATAAGCAAATATTTTTAATAAGTTACCAAGATACTTTGGTAGAGTTTTCTCCCTTCCCCAAATTGCTTTTCTTGGTTTGATTTTTACTATCAAACATAATCAGAACTATTCCTGAGTAATTTTGTAATACAGTAATATGCAGTCTATAGGTTTCCAACTTAGTATCAACTGAGCCCTTGATCTTACTCAAGTTTTTGCTCACTCAAGTAACTGTCCATGTTTACAGTGGTCTCTACTATAAAGTCCTTCGTGTCTGTTCACTTTCTGTGTCTTTAAATGAGGTCACTGCAGAGCAGAACACTATTGCAGGGCTGTGGCTTCAGTTCCCACCGTGTCCTCGCATCCACCGCAGCAGCTCTGCTTCGCAGCGTGTGTTTTATCGTGTCCATTTTCAGTTTTGATTTCTTGTCCTCTGCACCCTCCTCTGGCCTCAGCCCTTTCCTTTCCTCCAGCTGTCTGACTTACCAGTGCCTCTGGTGTGCGTTTAGGGGTTTAAAACCTAATTATACTTTAGTTTGAGGGCAAATAGACTTTCTCTCTTTTTCACCTCAAGGCCCAGCAAGAGTCAGTGAATATGGGTTGACTTCGGAGGGTAAGGCTGTAAGGATTGCCTGAAAGAAGCAGCAGTTCATTAAATTTTATGTTTCTGGTTAGCTTCCCCTCACATTCTAATTTAATCCAAGGAACAGAAATGTGCAGTGGATACTGAAAATATGTTTTAAGATAAGGGTTTAAGGTTGAATGTCAGAATTATAGCTGCTGTTTCTTCAAAATTAACTTTTCAGCATGTGTTTTCATGGAGTTATAAACTGATTCTAGAGCCTAGAAAAGACTTAGGCTTTTAGGGGGCCTGCAGAACATCAAAAGTAGTTAATAAAATACTGTCATCAGCTGGATTTATTATTGTTGATACAGTAAAGTCTGGGAGTACTGTACAGTAAAGTCAAAATAGGTAAGGTTTCTTAAAGATGATACCGAAGAATACCCTTAGTGCAGTGGGATTTATGCATATTCATGCTTTGGAGGTCTAATCAACCTCTCACGAATGTGGAAAAGAACCATTTTGTTCCTTTTAATGAACTTTCGATCAGAATTTAGATGGAAAACCTACTGTGCTGTAAAGTGGAACTTACAGCTGCCCATATTTAAGTTAACACTTAGCAAATTAACTTAGGACTGCCTATAGCGAAGTTTACTAAACCATTTCTAATATAATATTTAATTTTAACTTTCTTATGCTAACTTGAGCTGTTCTAGATTTTGGATTAAATAACCCAGCACTGGATAGTTATCCTAGGTGGGGTGAAATCTATTTCCTCTACCTGCTTTTTAAAAGCACAAGTTGTAAAAGCTTCAGTTAAAAACAAACAAACAAACAAAAAACCCCCAAACCCTCAAAATCTTCATAGTTTTAATGAATGAAATTTGGGGAAGAAGGGAAGGAGCGTTGTTTTGCCTGTGTTAGAAAAGATTCTCCATCTGTCTTGTGGAGAAGCACTACTATCCACTGGTGCTGTGGACAAGAGACACAAAACCTAGCAGGCTGGAGGGCCTCTCAGTTACTGCCTTCCTGTGAAATACCTACCCAGTGTTTGCCTGTCTGTCCTCAGCTGTCCAAACATCTTTGCATCAACCTAAGGAGTCTTTTTAAATCCTTTTGGATAGACTATTCAAAAAATCCCCCTGGAAACATGCGTGCTGCCTTCGGGGACTGTCAGGGCTGAGCAAGACTTTCCTGCAGGTGTCCCTCCGGGTGACACTGGCACGGTGCTCAGCTGTGGAGTGGAAAGCAGGAGGCTGTTTGTTTCTTTGGTGCTTCTCCTGCCGAAGTCGTGGAGGAGAGAGCCTGACTGAAAGCCCAGGGGTGAAAAACATGCAGGTGGAGGGGTGTGAAGCAAGTGAAATGAGGGACAGGACTGAACGCAGGCTGATTCAGCATAAGAAAGCGGGAAGGGAACAAGCAATTGGGTAGGTGTTGGGGGATGCAGGAGGGAGTGAGGAGAGCTGAGAGAAGCCAGGGGAGAAGGGGACAGAGGTGCAGGGTGCACTGGAGTAGGAGCAGTGTGGAGGAAGCTGTGGTCTGGTAGGTGGGGAGAGAAGAGTTCAAGGCTGGGACTCTCCCATGAAAGGCCCCCCCACAGCACTGTTTTTAGCCAAGGCCATAACTGAGCCCCGATACCCTCGTTGCTACTTTTCACTTTCAGTAAGCAGCTGCCAGGCAAATGAGCACCCCTTCAGCTGCTGCCCACTGCTTGACCAAATTGTTTACCCCATTATGTGCAGTTTTTGCATGGGCAGCAGTGATCTCGGAATAGATCCTGAATGTGTGGGAATCAGCATGGTCCCACATAATGATTTATTTTGATTTCCCTCACTGCCATCTTGTGTGTGGGTTTTTTGGGGGTTTTTTGTGTGGTTGGTTGGTTTGGTTTTTTGGGGTTTTTTAAACTTACAAAATAACATTTGAAACTAAACACATTAAAACTGCTTGGTATTTTACAACAAACATAATCTCTCTGAATACTATTACAGAGAGGATCCAACAGTATTTGGCAAGTGCTTTGCAAAATAAATCCCTCATCGAACCAGCCCAACGCCCTAACTTCTCAGCAGGGTTTATCTCCCATGTCTGCATTTCTTGTAGCTATTTGCAGGTTTAAAAATACTCTATTTATGTTCTACTAACTTCCAAACAAACTGTCCTCATCTCTCTCTAGAAAAGCAACAAAATGGTTCAGAAGACAGCAGTCACATCCTGCACACCTACGCCCAAGGCGCACACAGCAGCAGTGCATATACTTAAGCTGTCTCTAACACACATAATTTTCCTTATTACTAAGTACTCGTCTCTTCCCTTTTCAATGCCTTTAAAATAAAAGATTTACATGTGCATATGTACACACAGGAGAAGAAAGAGGGAGGGAAAAAAGTGCGGGAATTGATTTGTCTGCCTCTAGATCCTTCAAATAAAAGTCTTGAGCGATCTGTCCAGATTTAGGCCCAAATCCAAAGCCTGTCGAGGTTATCAGTTACTACTGTGGCACACAGAATATTTTGGAGAATAATTGTCATCTATATTTCTAGATTTAAAGTATGTCTGTAATAAGTGTGTCACGTGGCACAGGCATCTCTCTAAGGGGGTGCTTTACAGTTTGCCATGCAGACAGTGGCATATTTAGTTTTCTTCAGAAATGAAGGAGACGACGTATTTAACCCATGTAAGCTAATAAAATTTACATTTCTTAAAAAAAAATACTCATCACTTTTTTTTAGAGTTATTGTTTTCTGTTATATACAATAATACCACCAAATCTTCAAGGAATATTAATCAACTGTTTTTCACTCTGTACCTTTATATCAAGTCCATCTGCTTTTCGTAAGATGTGCTCCATCAAACCACAAGATGTTGTGTATGATCCGTAGTATCTTTTCTTGCATTTGTGTTAATCTGGAAAGCTGTAGCAGTTTCTTTTGAGTTTAGAAGCTGTGTGTTTATGCTAAGGTTGAGAATCATTAACATCCTAAAAGTTTTAAGGTTTCTTTGAGATAAGCCCCCTTGATTTTTACTTAGCTTTTTCAGTTTTCTCTCTTAGTTTCTCACTGCTGAAATCAGGCCAGATATTTAATGAAGGTGGTTTTTTTCACATAAGATATCACACTAACAAATCTTGTTCTGTTGAGGAGTAACATTCAAATATCCTTCCTTGGGTTTATTTTGATATTGCCATTTCCAGCCTGGACTAGGAAAGGAGGAGAATGCATGATATAAAAGAAGTCATTAAGTGTGGATTTGTAGAGCTGAACAGAAGTTTGTCTTTTAGTTGGACTTCAGTTTTTAAGCAAAATTTTAAATAACCCAGCTGGGTAGTTCATTCAGCTCTGGCACTTGAGCATACGACTACCTCAAACCAACACCAACGTGAGGATTTTGCTATGTTGCACACAAACTGTTGGTGAAATTGCATTAGAAGTCCAGAAATAAGTGATATTTCATGAAGCTTTGTGTCTTCAAGCATACTCATATCTTTTTTTTCCCTCTCAAACCTGGATTTCCAGATGGCACTGGTACAAAGACAAAAGAAATTACTGATTGGAAAATATAACATGGTCAAAGGGAAATTTCTTCCCAGGAAAAGAAGGCTTTGCCTTCAGAAAAATCTGGGTGGTTTTTGTTTCCACAGTCAGTATGACCATTTTACCTTATGGGAGTTGTAATACCAACTCCTTACTGTGTCCCTTTCCTTCTAGTGAGCCTTGTCCCTCAAGCGGGTAACTCTGCATGTGCTTGTTCAGCCTCGGGGAGAGCCTGCAGCGTGTCATGGGAAACAGGGGCCGACCAGAGGGGGAAAGGGGGGGAAAAAAGGAAATACCGCATTTGAGGCCATGTTCTGTTTAAAACGTCTCTTTTTTTCCTATTGAGTCAGCTGCTACATCAGGGATTTGGTGTACGCAAAACTTAACAAACAGAAGTGGATTGTTCTAATAACAAACTGCATGATATTGAGCCTTTCTTTGAATTATTTCAAGAATAATTAATCCTACAAAAGTCAATTTCCAAAAACATCAAAGAAATGCAATATATTAAACTTAGGTAAGTCATTTTCAGCCAGCTCCTAAGAAACCCTGGGTACAGTGGAGGAGGATACAAAGACAAATGCAATGAAACATTTCAATATTTCTATCCTTTAAACTTTCCATTTGGCAAAAAGTTCCAATAGTTTGGGTTTTGATCTTTGTTCAAGACAAAAACAGATGTTAAAACATAGTGACTTCCTTCACAGCAATAGCTTATATTTTTGATCAGCTTTAATGGCTTTTGGAAGTATGATCTTCTTCAGATAGGGTGCGTTCATGTCAAACAGATGAGAATAATACCTCCATTAATATCTTCATTACTTTCTTATATATTTCTTGCCCTTCCCAAATATCCTTGTATTTGTATGTTCCTATGCTGATGCATTTTCCAGTACGATTATTGCCCTCCTTCAGGAGGCTTTGACATTGCAGAGTGATGGTGCTGTCACAAATACTAGAATCCCTGAATGAACAGGATTGGAAATGGTCAGCAGATTGAAAATGTTTGCTTGAAGTTTACTCTTTGGTTTGAAGTAGTGGGGGAAAATATTTGCATAAATGAATTTTTAATAGATACTAAAAATAAAAAGCTGCTGAAGAAAATATAGCTTGTCTACATTATCATGCGATTTTAATTATGCAAGCATTTATGTTCTTTGTGTATTTTGACTTAGGGCCATGTGAGACACATGAGTGAACTGTCACTCATGCAGAGTTAATTATAATTTGTCCATATAGGGAAAAAAACCCTGGGAAAATATGATAACACTTTTCATTGGCAGTAAACACTAGTTGTTGTTAGTCATTTGAGAAAATTATTCTTAGCAGACTACAAACTCTGTAGTTCAAAGTGTTCCCTGAAAAGAGGTGTATTAGCATGTGGCTAGATCCACTACAGGAATAGATTTTATTGACTAAGGAACTGTATCCTTCTGTACCATAACATTTATTTAATTTTTTCTTTCCCTTGAACAAGAGAATATATTTTGATTCAGTGTTTGGCAATCCAAGCCGGGTTATTTAAAATAATATTCACTTGGAATGTGCTGAGTGTAAAATGCTATTTTTAGAGTAGTTACTTTTATACAGTATTGCAAACAGAAATCTTTAATTTCCCACGTGTAATACAGAACCAGCTTGTAAAGAGTCTTTGGACTTTGCGCTTCTCTTTTCCCAGGTAAGTGGCAAATAACTAGTTGTCACTGACACGTAGGGCAACAAATGGATAAAGCAAGCATGGATTCTGAGATCTATAATTTTTAATAATTTTTAAACTAGCTACAAAATGTCAATCACTTCACAAACTGACAGGAGACATAAGGAATTTCAGATTACATGCTGTAAATGATATTTATCTCACAGTTTATCTAGAGTTCATTCATTTAGGTTTTTTATTAGTTTTTAATTAAGTCAGCTACTAAACATCTCAGCGATTTGGTGTGCATAGCTCTAGGTAAGCAACAGAGAACTGTACCGATAACAAACCACATGGGGATAGCGACTAGTAAGAGAGAGCCTTATAAAAATTACATTTCTTTGCACCATTTCATATGGTAGTCGTTTCCTCCAAAAGATAGTCTTCAAAAGCAGCAGACAAACCCGATATATTACACTTATTTCTTTTTGTCTTTGACGTATTTTCAGCCAAGCTTTTATTTTGCTGGCAATGGCTAAATGGTGAGTGCCAAATCCCTCTTTTTTCATAATTAAAAAAAATGATCATGATTAATAACTATATATATATCAACAAGAAAAAAGTGGCACAACTGCAAACTTGCTGGTATAACATAGTCCCAAAAGAGTCCGAATACTGAGCATGCTTTTGTTGTCATTGTTGGTGTGCTACTGCCATGGGAAAATTCTTGTTTAAGTAGGAGTCTAAAAGTCTATTTATTCCTCATGCATAAATGCATAAATCACATCACTTTTTAGTGCAATGCTTGTTATAGTAATATAATTCCACATTGTCTAATTATGAAATCATAACAACAGATAATGGCAATGAAGAACTGAAGACAGCAGGTTTAAGTGCTTAAACATCATGATACCCAAAGACAGGAGCATGGCAGTAGCTCTGTGGAATGTCACAGTTTTACAAGAACAATACTGTATAGTTAAAGGATAACAGCACGTTTAGCATTCCAACAGTGTTGTCATTCAGCAAACATCATTTAAAAAAAAAGTGAGGAGAGGGAAAAAAAGAAAGGAATCCAAAATAGAAACAAGGAAAGGAAAAATCCCAAAAAACATCATAGTGAGCTATAGCCATCAAATCAGCACTATGTACAACCTTTGGAAAGAAAGATATCTAGAAAAAAATAATTACAAGTATCATTTTTGGAAAGCTGACAAACTACACAGGACAACATTTACAATGGGGCTGATATGTGCATGTGTGCAAACCTAGTAGGTAAATACCATGATAAAAGCATGAAGGTGCTGCCTGGTTGGACAGCATTAAAAGGAAATGCACTTCACTGCATTTAACCACTGCCCAGCATCTTTGTTGCACGCTGGTTGGCTTCATCAATCCTGGTTTTGTTGGAATCAGCCTAGAGAAACACAAAGGAAAGAAACAGATGAATACGGGGCAGAAAGAGAACATCTACAATGTTTTGTGAACACTTCTCTAGTTTTGGCTAGATCAGGAAAAAAAAGAAGTTGAAAATACCAGAGGGCTTTTTTTTTGTAGCGGTATTAGGAACCCAGAAAGAAATTACAGATTTGCTGGTTTTGTGACACGCCTTTGAGTAGATCTTTTATGTTTGTATTCAGCTTCACTGGACTCTTGTAAATGCTGTGCCACACCTGTAGCTGGTGTTATTGATGGTGCTAGCAATATTGATGGTAGTGGATAACAGGATGAGAACTGATGATGTGCACGTGGATTTCACTGGTGAAAAGCTTCAGTGCTCTCTAAGATTCAGTGGACCTGGACTCTGTTCTAATTTAGATCACCAGGCATGCAGTCAAAACTAAAATTTTGGTCAGTGTAGAGAATCGCTGGAGCAGGGAAGCTAGATCATCTGATGTAAGGAATGCTGGAAAAGATAAACGTCTTTGAAAATGCGTCAGTTTGGATATATTTGCTCTACATGTGAAAGGAAGGGTGTAGGTAGGAGTGATGCTATTATTCCTTTCTCTCAATGAAGTTCACTAGTGTAGTTGCAAGATAGACTAACCTCTCTCATTGGGCAGCAGCATAAACAGGAATTAAGAAAAGGCAGGGATTCTACCGTTGTTTGAAGCAATCAAGCTGGAATTTAGTCCAGCATAGGCTGAACCATTAACTTCACTGTCTTCCATGGGGTAACACTTGCCATGATTATAAAATGCTGTTAAAAAAACGGCACCACTTGGGAGGTTTAGGAGTTCTCTTTGAGTGGGAAGACACTTTGACCACGGCTTTCTGTAGCTCTGCAGAAGTTAGTTTTGGAGACTAAAGACATTGTTTTAGCTGACAAAAATTGGCAAAGCTCCATTCAAGCCCATGTTGCTATGCCGACTTATGCTAGCAGAATGACTAGATAGAAAATGTTTTCAATTTTTTAAATCAGACCTGTGGGAAAGGTGAGAATTGTGTTACTGCTTTAAAAGCATGAACTCAAATAGCAAACTCTCTTCTGTGGTTTGATGGCTGCGTTTTGTTAGCTTTGGTGATCGATCCCACATCTCTGGGGTATATCCAAATTGTACAGATTTATTTTAAATCTCCAATTTGCAAAGACAGAATGGTGAAGCAACTTTCCCACATTTAAAAATCCTTTAAAAATGGTTATACTGATGTGCAATAAATCATTCTTAAATATCTCGGGCTTTTCTCCATAATTGTTTTGGCAAATGCTATGTAGATGTGTATTTTTAGTACAGTAGCATGTGCCAGATCCTCAACAAGCGTAAATCAGCGTAACTACTCATTATAAGCCACGCTCCTTTATTTTACCCATGCGTTTGATCTTGTGTACCACAGTACGGTTTTGTGCGCTTTTGCCAAAAGACTACCTAAAAAATAAGTTAATGGTTTTGGAAGCAGTTATGTTTGTCATGAAATACATGAATATTGATTGAATATTGATGAAACATAATGTTCCTAAATAGGAATACTAAGGTCTAACTCTGGTGGATGATGTTGCGTCAAAGTCAGCATGAGTCTTTGTGCAAACCTTCCCACCTAGGTCAAGACAAAATGCTTTGAGCCCTTTCTACTTTCCTCCCAGCCTTCTATTTATGGATCATTTTAGGGCCAGCATCTTCTGGTGATGATGTCTGGGCCATTTGACCTACTCATGACATCATCATTTTAGTTTTTGTCCCTTTCTCTCTGATCTGAGGGAAGGACAAAGCCTTGCTATCCTGATTACTGTGGATAGATCAGATTACATCTCTGCATTATGAGATTGCTCTGGGATGGATGCACACATCCAATTTAACATAAATGCCTTAGGACCATTTGAGTTAGCTTTGTGATGCACCCCAGCTTTTGCAAAATGTGCCAGCAAAGGGTCTTTCTAATGATCATAGCTGATCAAAAGCACAGTGCTCCAGCTGGTCAGGAAAAGAAAACAACTCCAGCAATGCTTTATTGCCCGCCGCCAGCTAGGGATGATGGTCTATTGCCATATTTCATTGCAAAATGGATGTATATGCATTTGTGGTTTCGGTATTACCCGGCTAACCGTCATTCCTGTCTTTTATAGAGGATTTTCCTAATATATTGTGTTTCTTTTTCTGGTATCTTATTACCATGTGTCTTTACTCTGCGAAATTTGGCAGATTTTCACTGAGACTGAAGACTGTCTTGTTTCTGTGCTGCTTTCATGATGACTCCTTTGTGTATGCTGCAAGGCCATCTTTCAGAAATGTGTCACTGTTCTTTAGCCAAGGGCTCTGCCTGACGAGGCCTGTCTTTGAGGCTGGATTTAATGAATCCCATTAACTTGCAATGTTGTTTTTCTATTGCTGTATGAAATGTCTAACTCCGTAAGAAGACCGCATAGATGTGGAAGGCCGGTCCCTCAGTTAGCCAACTGCTCTCAGCATGCACTGCCTAGAGATTTGGCCCATGTGCTTCATGTGCACAAAGGGTCTGGTCAATGTTTTCAAAATCCAGATGTTTGCAAACCTGAACTGATAGAAGAACAGTGCCTTGTTAGGTTTGCTGCAGTTTGTGATAGTATCCTGCAGGCACAGATAGGATGCAGCTGATTTCCAACCACAGGGCATGTCTCCTGCCGCTATGTTATGTCATGAGTAGAGTAGCTGGTAGCATGTAATAGTGCACGTCCTCATACTTGCTCTGAGAAAATAACATATGTCCTAGACTTCTTATTTAAAAGTAGTTATGATGTAGGCTGTATAATCTTCTAGTCCCTTCTCGCAATGTAGATAGATGTGCTGCTTTCTAGCGCTTTTCATATGAAAACAGCGGTAAATCCTTCCCCCCCGTGCTCCTGTTTCATTTTTCCCAGAAACATGAAATGCTGCAGAATGGCATCACTCTAATACTGGGCATTTTCCAATACAGTCAAACTAACAGATGCAGCTTTATAAAACAAAACTTTTGACTGATGCAAAGCCATGTGCTCTACTGTGTTACGTGACTGTCTCTCTGTCAGAGACGAACTTCCCACCTTTAAGACAATGTGTACTTCACCCAGTTCTCTCTGGAATCAAACTCCAATAAGGAAAGCTATCTGAGTGAATCCCTAAGTGCAGTATTATCTTTAATTTTTTCACTAGGCTCTGATGTAGTTAATTGATGTGAAAAATAGGCATGGGCATCCTGCTCATGTGAGAAGGCTTGCACGTGTAAAAAGGCTCAAGAGTACAAGCTCATACTGACAAGTACGTACTTAAGGTCAGAATTAACTCTAAGCAACACATATAAGTCCTTGGGTTAGATCCTCAGGTTGTGTAAATCTCAGCAGAAGTCGAGTGTTGTATTGATTTTACACCAGATGAAGATCTAGCCTCTTATGTCACTTCAGCCTGGCTGTGCCTGTGCCTGGAGCTCTGCCAGTATGAATGCAGATGGCTTGCAGATCTTGGGATCTGAGGATGGCAGTGAGTTCCCAGCCGGGTTTGGAGGGTGCTGCTATCTGCTTCAGAAGTCTGCAATGCAGGTCTGGCACTGGGACGGTGCTCTCTGCCTTTTTTTAGATGATGATTTTGCAATAGTAGTGCTGAGCTTTTGTATTTCACTGGGGCCATGTGGGGCCCAGTTATATGTATATATATACACATATATACACCAATACGGCTGGTAGATCTCTGTGCTAATGTGGTTATAAGCAGGCAGCACGACAAGACTGGCTGCACTGTTACCATATGGCAAATCCTTGCTTAATAAATCCCCATCCTCTTTTTGGGACTGGTCCTCCAAACAGGTGATCCAATTCTGAATTGCTCGTGGAGTTTCTGAGGGAAGGGAAAGTCCAGGAAGGTTTAAAACTTGCCAGGAAGTGCCAGGGCATCCAGACCCAAGCCCTGTGTTTCTGCATAGCTCAGGGTACTTCTCCTTTCCCAAAGCTGTTGCAGAAGCAGCCTTGATTTGTGCTAAGGGGTCCCTTTGCCAGCTCTTGTCTGGCAAACCCAAGGCCATAGATTCAACCCGACCTGCACTGAAGGTTACTGAAGATCCACAGCAGCGAGCTCTGCTTTGGCCCAAGGATTTGGAGGGAGAAGAGAGAAGAGCTCTAGCAGCTATTTCTGTCCCTTGTCCTTCTCTGAGCTGAAGAGAAACTGCAGCATGCACAGCCTGTGCTTGCAGAAGGGAAAACATGGCCCCTTTTGGGGTCCTCTTAGAAATGTCAGTTCTTACCTTCTCCATGATCCTGTCAATCTGGCGATTTTGTGTGTCGATCTCGTTGCCCATGTCCAGGGCCATGTGACGTAAGTTGCCAATGATGCCGCTGACCTGCTCAAGGTTCTCATCCATTTCATTTTCTCGGGCATCGTTTGTTACCCTGGGAGCAAAAAAACAATTCTTTGAGGCAGAGACAGAGGAGGTTCCCCCTGAAACTCTGATTCACCCGAAACCTCCCCTGCATCCTCCTTCGCTTGTCACCTGAGGAGCATGCTGCTGTGCTCAGCTTTGAAGAAAAGGGATTAATAAGTAGCTAGCCTGAAAAACATTACATGCTTATTTTTTGGGATGGTGGGCTTAATTGTCTGGGTTCATCGCTACTCAGTTTGTACTGCTCATGTCTGCTGCCTCTATAAGTGTTGCTGTCTGAGCTTATCTGTACCACATACTGCACCTCTCTGCTAGTGATGGTCCTTCTCAAACAAAGAATGAAAGGGTGCTCCATTTGGGCTTGTGTGTGGTTAGAGTACATGGGAAATGCTGGAGGGTGGTGGAATTGAAGCTATACCAGCTCCCCTCCTTGAACTACACATAGCTAATGGATACTGTCCAGTCCTCATACACTTGGAGCTCACCGAAATATTGGGGAAGAGCTGCTTCAGCTGTGAAAATCCTGACCTAACATCCTATTTAATTAAAGGTATTTCTGGTAAATGACAGAAGCAGCTTCTCTCAGATTTACTGGCTTTAGTAAAGATCCTTTGTCTCTCATTCTTCGCACTGTCTTTTTCAGTTGCTTGGTTTTTAGAAAAAAAAACTTGTGCTTGAGCCAAGGCCCAGTTCAATTCTCCAGGGACTGGAGAGGCATGTGGTGACTGACACTGGGAAAAGCAAGGTCCATGGGTCCCACTCAGAAAATCAATACTTTGAGCCTCTTGTGCAGTTTGTGTTCATGTAGGTGGCAAAAGGGCACTACATGCTATTTGCAGAACGATTACGGTATAGTACAACTTCCTTCACTGCTATTTTGTTATCATGCCCCAGCCTTCGTTTTGGTGGGGCTGCCATCCAGAAATAAAAAAAAAAAAGTGAATGGCAGACCCAGCAATCTTAAATGGCAACTCCATCCCACGCTCCAGATTGCGTGGCAGCATTGTTTCTATCACACTGATTTCCCTTTATCACAGCAGCCAAAAAAATAAGTGGATAATAGTTTTTGGAAAGATAATTACTTATTAATCCAGTGTCCTTAATCTTCAGAGATCAAAGCTTTGCCTACTGGTATGCCTTTATCCATTCAGCTGATAGCATTGTCATCTAAATACATGCTCTGTAAGCACTGTAATCAGTATGTACTTATTGCTGGATCCTTATGTATTGCTGAAAGTTTGCGGTTTGATTGCCATTGGTATAGCTGTCTGTTTCAGATTGGCTTTCATTTGAGTGCACAGGGGTTGCCACTACAGCATCAATGTTTCTCCATAGTTGTGGCTTTACAGCAGCTGAGGAATGGGGCATCGCTCCCCGTTCAGGGAGGTTTTCTGGATAGTCACGTGCAGGGAAGTGGTATACCTCTAGTTAAAAGTGTGCTTCAAGTTCTGCGCTTGGCTTGGTGCTTTGGCAGGGAGCCTGAGGCTTTTTTCTTTTTGAAAAGGAAGGAAGGGGTGCTGGATGCTTTGGTACATCTTCTGGCAAGGTCAATAACGAGCAGTACATATCTTGAGATATAATAAACTAGTATTTATCTGACACTTCATTTCCGAGGCATTTGACAACTGTCATTAATGAGACCCATAATAAGGCCCCCAGGAAAAGGGCATTGTTCACGCCAGGGAGCTGGAGTGCAGAGGACAGCGCTGACTGGCCGTGACAGTCTGCAACCTCACATTGCTGCTGTGAAGTAAATAAATAGATATTATTTCTATTTTATTATTGCCCAAATCTGGGAAGTCTCAAGGAGGAAGGTTTAGGGCCACGTTTTCAAGCATCTTCTAGTTCTCAGGGCTAAGACCCTTACTTCCAGGATTTCCAGCAACGTAACCATCATTTGCAGTAGCTCAGGCAAGCACCCACAGGGCCGGGGAAGTCAGTGGACACAGTAAGGCTTTAGTACCTGTCTTAATCGCCGTCAATCTAAATCTGAGCACCCACCACTCAGTGGAAAACACTGGCTCCATCGCATTACCCAGCACCATTGAAGGAGTTAATGAGCATCACAGAACTCATGACCATATGGAAGAAATCTAAATATATCAGTGATGAGGAGAATAGAGAGAAAACAGTGGATAAAAAGGCTCACCTGCGGATAAAGCCACCACTGATGGCCATCTGCTCCCGTTCATCTACAACACGTGCAGGCTGGCTGGCTACAACACCATCCTGATTATTGCCCCAGGCTTTTTTGTAAGCATCACTTGATTTAAGCCTATGCAAAAAAGATGATGAGTAACAAAGCATCAAGTGGACAAGGACAAATGCAAAACTCTTTATTTCTCCAAGCTAAAAGCTGAATCAAGCAAATGAGTTTTCAGATAGAGGGTCATTGATTGTATACCGATATATCATAACCCTGAATAAAAGGAGGGTTTGGGGTTTTGTTTTTTTACTTTACTGCCACAACAACTGTGATGGTCGGAGGTTTCGTTTCCAATAGGGTGAATTGCAATTGTCAAGTCTACAACACTGCACACAGGTTTTTGGATGTTGACTTAGTTTCCAGAAAGAAGGAAAAAAAAAAAGGAAAAAGAAAAGAAGAAAAGAAATACAGATAAGTAGAAAACATTGTTTCATTTCAGTGACACATACGTTTTGACATCAAACACAGACAATGTACTGGCAGACAGACATAAAAACAGAACTGCCAAGTGTAGTATGTACATCACATCACAGCAACACACCCTCTTAGAGAAAAACAGATTTGGCTAGATTTTAACATTTTACCATGCAGAAGATTGGGCTTCTGTTGATATTTTCTAACATGTATGTGGCATAATAGGCATTTAAAGCCACTAACCTTTCCCATGGTGATTTGGGGATGATTTTATCATAAAATTCATAGGGTTTGTTAGATTTTTCAAATAATATATCGGTACTTGAAAATAGTAATCATACATCGACAGTTGATGTACAAACCTTTGTCCACAGAGACAAAAAGTAAAATAGGCAGAAGTGAAATGAGTGCAGGAGAAAAGAAAAGATACGAGCAATCTAGCATCAGAAAGGGAAATTTTTCTACATTTTTCTTCATGCACCAGCTACAGGCATGAATAAGAAGTGAAGCATTCTCACTAAGCACAGTTGCCCCAATAGTTCATCATACTCTTAATGCATCAGCAGTAACAGCCTTCACAATAAGCAAGACACAGGCAAAAATGGATCATCACTTCCTTCAGGAGCTTTAAACCACGGGACTTTAAAATAGCCTAGCAACTTGTTGTATTTGTTGTTTATGACAGTTACATTAGCTATCAGAGAGCCATTTTTGACTGAGCTGCCGTGGATAGAAAATTAAAATCCAGGCATACCTTCAGTGGCAGATTAGCATGTGCAGCATATTTAGGGTTGCTGTCACTGGGGTCGTCAGATGAGATTGAACACTTTAAGAGGAGAGTGTGAGTGTTTAGGGTCTGTAGGTATAAGTTCTTCATTTTATTCCGGAAATGGAGCAGTTTCCACAAAGCTGTTGGGAACTGCAAATCTCCGTAGTTTCCCTGTTCCTCGGTCAGCTCCAATCAGTCATATGAACAGCCCTGTGGCTTGGATTTTGGGGGAGAAACTGAACGTGCGTCTGGGGGATTTGGGAAAGGACACAACAAACCCAAATCTCATGTTCTCTCCATGCCCCCTGAAGCAGCTCAGCTTCCTTTGAGCCTGAAGATGTGTTACATGCTCCAATATAGAATCAAAATGTAGATGAAAAGAGGATCTTTCCTACTCATCTGTTTTGTTGCTTATTTCCTCTTAAAGTTTGTGAAGACTTGAAAAGATGATAGTTGGATTGTTTGTTCTTAGTTCTTTGAAACTATACATCAGCTTTGGTGTTTCTAGAAATGAGTGAAAGTAGTTCTTTTGCTGCACATACATTTACAGGTTTTTGCCTGTTCTTTAGACCTGTGCAACTTTGAGAGTGAGACAGTCTCTGTGTTTGAGGTCAATAATTTTATACACTCAGAACTTGACCTCTATTTTCTTGTGGACTTCCCATTAAAGTCAACAGGTGGAGTCTGGGTCTGCTCATGGTCAACAGCAGTTGTCCTTTTGAATGCAGTCTGGTCAAAGTTTCATGCCATGGGCATTTTAGGTCTCCTAAGAATGTAGGATCAAGCCTTACATTTTGCTAAGGCTCACGGAGTTGTATTTACTCTGTATATCAGAGTACAGTTATGTGTGAAATGGTTAATCTTTTTTAAATATATGCCATTAATCTACCACCAGCCAGAAGAGTATTAGGGGATCATGGTGATACTGATGCCCAGAACTGTATGGATTTCTCTCCCTCCTACACTCTACTTCTCAGAATATCATCTTATTCATACCAGTTCAGTCCTGGCATAGTGATTCAAGGAACAGTGTCTAAAAGCATTGTTCATCCATACTCTGTTTCTGAACACATTGACTGATTAGCAATGCTGGTTTATGAAATCTGGCTGCAGACTGCAAAGGTCAGAATACTGTCTTAAAGCAGGGAAGAGACACCTTTAAAAATGAACATCCGCCACATCAAACGCATGCAGTATCTTTCTGTTCTTGCATGTATTTCATGATACTGCAATCATAGTGAAGTAGTAAATGTTTTAAGGCCATGTGTCAGGTGCTAACCCCATCCATGCCACAGGTCTGGCTGTCAGTTCTAAGCAGCCTTTCCTACAGTACAGAATATTAAAGCTGCCCTAAAAAATGACGATTCCTGCAAAAAAAATTGGAATTTTTTGTACTTCAAGGGTGAACTTTTGATGTAGGCATTATGCCAGGTTTCTCCAGGAGGAGCAAGCCAGGACAGTGTTCCTCTTTAAGTTGCAACAGCTTTTAGAGTGTGGAAGATATAAAATTTCTGCTGCATACTTTTGTACCTGCAGCTCTTTTCTACTGGGTCCTCTGGTGCAGGACAGCAGGGCTAAAGCCTGTATCAGAGCTGATACTGATTGCAGGCGGTCCCACTGACCAAGGCTGTGTGTGTATGTAGCTCTTTCCATTCCTTCTTGCCTCTCCTATTCTGCACACCAAGGCAGTAGTACACATATTCTGGGCAAAATGTTTACCCCACCAAAGTATTCGTGGCTTGGTACACAGGAACAAAATTGATTTTTTTCAAAGCTGAGGCGGTATCTGCATTGTGTCCCAAGGGAATTAATTTCAAAATAAATGGCAATTGATAAGGCAGAAAAGCAATCCTACCGTTCTGATTTCTGGCAAAATACCCACTGAACTCCATGACAGCTCTCTCATTTGGTCTTGATAATCATGGTAGGATCAGACCCTGGCTGTGAAAAAAGTATCTGTGCCACGCAGAAAGGGAGTGTAATGCTACAGAACTACTGCACTTTGCTTTGTTTCCTGCACAATCTCTGGCCAACCATTTATGGTTACCATTTTTCACTGTAAAATGGTTGCATGCCTACTCACTGCATGCTGGATTTGCCATTCCTCAAGGACTTCTGGTCGGTCCACTTTCCTACACCCGCATAACCGCACATCGCATTTTCATTTGGCATTTAAAACAAGCTTTGCATTACTTGGAGGACGGTTTCGTTCAAGTGTGATGGCATGCAAGCAAATTTGATGCATTTCAACATTTCTGCTTAGTGTACGTGCTACCCAAATGAGAGGAATTTGGCGTGACATGTTCAGGTTTTCTCAAATTTGTTGCTTATGGCAGGATGAAAACCATTTCAGGTTGGGTTCCAATTGTGAAACATCATGTCTCCTTCAAGATCTCATCAAGGACTATTTCTGTTGATAGAATGTTGTGTGATTTTCATCCATAATTTTGAGTAATGTTTCTTATGACCTCTTCTGCATTTTTTCAGCTTTTTTGTTTTGTTTATGAAACTTGTTTGTGAAAATACGTTTCAAAATTTAGGGTCTCCAGGAATAAGGTAGCCCCAGTGTTTTTGTTCGCTGGAAAATGGAACCACTCAGTACACTTTGTGTAAAATGTTGAAACTTTTACCATTAAAAGGTGTCAACAGTGAAGCTTTCACTGCAGTATGCCTGATTTTAATGCATCTACAGTAATTCCCAGTCAGTTGTCTATGCTATGAGATGAATGCATTTGAACCAGAATCGTTCTTTCTGCATGCCACATGCTCATCCTGTCCATGTGCCTAGCAAGGATGAGCTTCACAAGGCCTTTGGGATCAGCCTTAAGTGCTCAAAGAGATGAGGCAGGCAGCACCTACTTGTTACATGGACAGACACAAAGACCACAGAATTTTCCTAGGTCCGTCAAATTCTTTTCTGCTTCTTTCATGTCCTTATTGATTTGGTCCATTCCCTCTTCGATGCGTTCCAGTTGTTCTGATTAAACACAAGTATTTTATCCCCACAGAATGAAGCAGATGGAAAAGGACAAAGAAAAAAAAGACAAAAACTTCAGACATTCACTGTGACAAAAAACTGGACACCACATAGCAGAGCCGGTACCCAGTACCTACTTGTTACAAGGACATATGAAAAGGCCACAGCATTTCCCTAAATCTTTTAAATTTTTCTCGGCCTCCTTCATGTCTTGGTTGATATGGTTCATGCCTTCTTCAACACGATCGAGTTGTTCTGGTCAGGACAAAGGGATGACAGTGTGGAATGAATTGTATTTTTGTTTGTTTGCTTTTGTCTTCAACAGAACATGAAAAATGACCATGTAGAACTGAATTAATAATGACATTACAATGCATTAATCTGAGCTGATGCATTGTTGAAAGGATGTATGCCGCACTGGATGCCGAAGATGTTTTTTACTAATATGGGAAGAGTAAAACAAACGAGGAAGATGTTTGAAATATAGTAATTTGAACAAGATGTAATGATGTAGAAAGGAAGGGTTATAAAGTTTAAAGTCCAGAAACAATACAATACATCCACTTACTAAGACACCAATGACATCCAAGAGAAAGAAAGATAAAGTGTTATTATTTTGCATTTATGTATGTTAATACAAGAGAAAAGGTGTCCTTCCATGGAAAATACTTCAGTTACTTACGCTTACAAATGCCTTGGAATTAGGTGGTTTTGGGCAGTGTAATTGCTTTGATTAGTGGGTAACAGTGGGAGAGCTGGTAGTAGCGGTACCAGAGATGGGGGAAGCTGTTAAGAGCCATGTCCAAGCACTCCTTTTCCCAGAGGCTGAGGAAACTGAGACCTGCGACATTGATGGGCATTGGGTATTAATCTCCAGTCTGAGTATGGCCTCAGGGCTGGTTTTCTTTCTGGTATGGATGCAACAAATCAGGAGTAACCCCAGTGAACACACAGGAATTACAACCAGCACAGGAACCTGATGCTCACTGAAAGAGGACCATTGGCTATGGCCTTCGTTGCCTTTGTCCCCGAGGGATCTTATGAAAACAAGCATTGGATGAAGACTCATGTTTTTCAGTGGGGTCACTTCTGCTTTACTCCAGGGCAAGTTATCAAAGCACCAAGCCCAGTAACCAGCCGTATACAGGCACTGTCTCTCCGCTGGCATCGAACAGAATTTGGCTTATCTCCACGTAAGGCTGACAATGATGTAGGGTTTTCTTAGTGACTTGGTAGCTCAGAATAATTTAATGTGTTAATTTCTTCGCTATAAAAGCTGGGAAGAGTGGCCTAGAGGAACAGAATGCCACAATGTAAAATTGTAGGAATGGATCCTCCGCTGATGTGAAGTCTGCAGTAGCAATGCCATTTTACATGGGTGGAAAGCCTCACCATTTGTTTCACGAAGGATAAATCCAAATAAGTATTACATGGGATTACTTGGAGTGCCATTTCAATCCAGTAAAAATTGTAACTATACCTAAAGAGGCAAAGTAAAGCAATCCCAATAAAACACAAATACATCCCTGTTCCCTGTATCGAATAGAAAAAAATATAAACACAGAATTAGACCTGAGAGAAAAGGAACTAAGAGAGCACTGGTTATAGGAGAAATTTAAAGTCATCTCTGATGTTAATTGAGTGTCTTTTTTCAAGAAGGAAGAAAAAAAAAAAAGGCATTTTAGAAAAAAAATCCTGTGCATATTGACGTCAGTGCAAAACTCCTCCTGACTTCTTTGGGAACATGAATAGGCCTAATTTCTGACTCGGGTTTCTAATAACAATTGAGGTTTAGATTTTCAAAGCTTTCTGGGGGATTTGGATACCCAATTCCCATTAAAATTAATTTTATTTAATTAATTTTAATGGGAATCAGACATCTCACCCCTAGAGGGCCTTGAAAATCCTGGCCTAAATTATTCAAGCTGAAATAATTCGAATATTGAGCTTGTGCTCTTTGTTTAATTCTTGCGTGAGGCTGGGTTTTGAGAAGCAGAGGTGCCATGTCATTATTGCCAGCTGCATCTGCTCTTCAGCTGTCAGTTCTCATACTCCTCAGCTGGATGTGCCTGTCTCCACAGGATTTATTGATCCTAAATCCAAGGATACATTTAGAGGATCAGAGTTACCTGGCAGTGCCCTCTAAAAGGGGCACATATAATGTGAGCAAAAGATTGGGAAACTAATAAGGAAACCTGAGAGATACACTGCACAAGTTTTATTAGATAAACTGCTGAGCCAAGAACCAGAAATACAAGGTTGGATTCTTTTAATGCACATTGTAATTTTGCATTTTGGTTGGAAGGCTTTAGCAGAAGCTTTGGTTCATGTTTGTAGCCACAGATCGTCAGTCTCATCAGAAATGTGAGTATGTAGTAGAAGGTGATACTCCCCTAAGTGCACCTGCTCCTCTCTAACTCAGAGTCCTGCCTGCTCCTGCATAGTTGGGCAACACTGGCTCTGGCTCCCAACTCTGGGAAGCAGCTGTGGGAGCGTGAGCTGGCTTTCATGCTGGTTCATGATGGGAATTGCTAAATTTCTGTGCAGATTCCCACCTCCTGCTTGTGAGAGCTGTGTTTGCAGACCCTGGCTGGTTTTCAGGGCTCTCAATTAAAAGAAGGCTATCTCCACATGTGTATTTTGACAGTGGGAAGGACAAGAGGTACTGACCTTTCTTCCACTGATTTTGCTGCCTGTGTTTCTCTAACCTTGGCTGGCCAGTAGAAAATGCCAGGTAAGATTGCAGGGATCAGTCCTTGATCTGGTACCACTGGTGGCTTTCAGTCTAAGCATGTTTCCTTGCTCAGATGCATGTTTTCTGAAGCCAGATATGTACTAGAGCCTTTTGAACTTTGTTTCCCTGTTTCCTATTCTGCCTGAATAGCTGAGTGCTAACTGAAGAGTATATTTGACATGACTCAAAGACTTCCATTTAAATTATAGCTCTCTCCAGGAACCTGACTTAATTTATCCTGCTTCAGGATTTGTGTGTGATGCCTATGCTATTTCTAAATAGAAAAGGGACCCACAACTAATTTATCTTCCATTAAGGAAACCCCATCAGTGTAAAAAGCCCATGTCATATTTGTAGCCCAGAAGTCTAGACAGCTGGCTGCTGGTCCTAAACCCACTTGCTAGTTGTTAATGTTGTGGGCTGGATTGTTAACTGGTTTAAATTGGCATAGTTATGCTGGCTTCATGGAGCAACACCAATTTATACCTGTCAAAGATCTGGTCCCACGGGCAAGGAAATAGATTCATGAGTCTAACCACAATTATTGAGGTTAAATATTATAGAGGAATTAACTTAATGGGGTCACTCTGGATTTGCTTTGGTATAACTGATATTAAAATCTGGCCCAGAAAGAATCACTACTGGTAAGAAATCAGATGGCTATCAAAAGGTTAATTTAACGTCTGTTTTCATAGATCTTCCATATTCTAACTTTGCATATTGTATTAAAGGTTTTAGGGAAGACAGTCTGCTGGCATATGCTGCCATGAACCTACGCAAATTCACACCTACAAAAGATCATGTCCTTTATCTCCCATTTAGAGAAGCACTTCAAGGTCAGAGTTCAAACATCTTTTGATAGTTTGTTGCAGTATTCTTTGATTATACTATATATCTATATGTATGTTTATATATCATATATGATATATAAGAGAATTGGCGTTGTCTGGAAGCAGAATACACATCAGAGGTATGTTTCATTGAGATTCCCTTCATTTTCTTTCCGGGAAGCTCTGCCAATTATTAGCCCTTTTTGCATATTGATATCCTTTTATGTCTGAGAATGTCACTTTGATTCAAACATAGTGGCCATATATCTTCTTCCAGATCTTACAGCAAACTGATGGCATATCTTAGGATACAAGCAAGGATATTTTTTTACCTGTATCGTTATACTTATGAATTACTTCTGTATTAAAACCATAGGCAACTGAGGGACCATAAGCTAGTCCTGTTAGTTTTACCGTAGCTTTGTGGCCCTTTGCCTATGGGTCTTTTCCAGGATCTTCTGTAACAGCCTAGCAAATCCCCGCTCTGTGACTGATCTGGGGAAGTGGCTGGGAGAGGGAAGCTGTAGCAAGGGCATCCCTCAGCTGCTCCTGTGGTCTCTTGGGCAAACATAGCTGCAAAAGCATCTTAACACAGTGTTGGATGCAGGACCAGGACAGGGCAAGTGTGGTGTTGCTCCGCCTTTGCATCCCCATCTGTAATTTATAACAAATGTTCCTTAACTACTTGTCTGTGATCTGGGGCCTGGGCTTGAATGTCAGTTAAATGCATTTGGAGAAGGGAACTTGCTCCTTTGCCTGGAGTATTGTGCAATGAAGTAATTTCCACCAAGGACAATTTTAATTAAAAAAAAAAAGAAAAAAGGACGTATAAGAACACATTGTAATCGTAATTGCATACAAGAGGGCTGAATTTGAAAGAGAGTCAGCAGATTAACTATTTCCAATGATACTCGGTGATCCCATTTTCCATAAAGCAGAATCATATCAGAGCAAAGTACATTTCGAGGACAGCCTTTTCAGAAATCCTGAGTCTTGACCTAGCTCTGCTCTGAAAGGCATTGCTGAGCACAGGTACGAATGGAAGAAAGCTGGCAGGGAGTGCTTGTGAGCCCACGTGTAGCTGTGCTAAAAATAACAATAGACAAGGCACAGCCTGCTTTTGTGCGGGGTTGGTTTTTCTTTTCTTCTGCACTACACTTTCAACATAATTAATGCCATTTTCCCTGTAGAATGTGGAATAGTTGATAGTTACCTTTTTTTTTTTGCTAATTAGCAAACCATTTCTGACTGTGATCAGCTCAGCTCATAGGTGGTGTTGGGCGCCTCTAGCAACTCTGCTTTTGGCATCTCACTGCCTATCAGTTTTTGTGGTAGCTGTTGAATAGGAGATAAGGTGGGGAAGGGGCCTGCGCAAGGGCCATAATTTTGCTGTCTGATGGAAAGGAATGCTAATTGTCTTTCTATTTACTGCAGTTGTTTCTCCAGTGCCGTAGAAACAGGTCAGCTGTAACTCATACAAAACGCTAAAACTTGCAACTCATGCAAAAATGTAGAGGTCAGCTAGCATGGGCACCATCACTTGGTGTCAACCCTTTTGCTTGTCGGGTCACCCAGTTATTCCAGAGTTTTATCTCCATACTTCAACTTGATCTGGAGTACAGATCTGCTGGGTAGATCAAGCTACTCTCCATGTTCTCTGGCATCACTGGTTGTGCATTTGGTGTTGGTGTGGTGCAGGGAGAAAATTTCAATTGCATTGACATTTTCTTTGTGGCTTATCAAAGTTGTGGATATTGCTCTATCTTGCCTTGAATGAAAAATGGTTGTGCTGCTACTGTTGTTATTGGAAAAGTTTCTCCCCTCCACCTCGTTTTGAATACAAGAACAAAATTCTTTTGTAATAAACTGCATGAAGACATCATCATACAAAAAAAAGTCCTTGAAGGTGCAAATCTCTCTGCCTGCTGATACTCCCAGGTGATAGGAGTTTCCTTTTGAGGACAAGAGCTACCACTCTGGGACCCCTGCTATGTCTGCAATTCAGGTTTATCTTCATATCCCCACTTTGTAGTACCAGTTTCATTTCTACGGTCTGCATTTAACTAACATGCATCCAAATGTTAATATTTTTTTAAGCTAGCGTGTTTCAAAGACATATTTAATGAAGCAGAGCAATTGCCACTGCTCAATAATCCTTTGCAGCATGACATTTTTAATGTAAAATGTAAATATTTTAAAGCGTTATGTACATATCTATATTTAAATAATGAATTAAGGGAGCTTGACTCGAGGCCAGGTTTAAAAAAATGTGAGCGTTATGGATGCACATAGGGTCTGGGAAAGACTTTCTCACTGATGGAAAAAATCCCAATGAGGAGAAATCTAACCTCTTCAGTCCTTCCTGTGGGCTCCCCAGGGGAAGAACTGTGTTGAACTGGTTTGGATGACGATACCTGGCTCAAAAAATGATAACTCTTGGTATTGCAGAGGGACTACTCCAAAAGCCTACTCAGATTCCTGGTGACTTCAAAGGGCACTGGAGGCGGTCTCTAGTTTTTATGGCAGTCCCATTCTCTGTGAAACAGGAGTAATGAAAGCTCTTGTGAAGCTCCACGTCTCTGTAGGGTCATAACAGACTCTGTCGTCTGCTGTGCAGCCAGCTGTGCTAAACATTTAGGCAACAGGAGCTAGCCAGACTGGCTTTATTGTATAAATACCTAGTATTGTAAAATTGCATTGACTTCTTTCCTTTTATGATCCCAAAGACTTTTGCTTATTGATATCAGAAAATGAGTTCTGCTTTGCATTATTTAGATTGAGATCTGCTCAAAGAAGTTTTCCTTGTAAGGTCTGTTTAACTTCAAAGCAAACAATTTTGTAAGGAAACTTAGAAATAGAGCTTCAAGCAACTGCAGAGATTAGATATTCTGCCTGCCGCCCACTGGAAGGATCAATGTCATGGTTTTTGTCTATTTAACACCTAATAATCTTAAGTGACTTGTGCAGTCAGCTGAAAAGAGATCACATGGCAGTGTTAGCAAATTATTTCCTTAATCAGATAATCTGCAGAGACATCCGTGAGTTGCACACATTGCACTAATTACAGAGGGTTCAAAGTCATCATTAGCCTATTTTGCCCAATAATATAATAAGGCCTTTATCACTAAAATAAAAAAAAAATCAGGAATTATTACAGCTGCATATGGCTAAAATAGACAAAACTTAATTAAACATTTAACATAGTACAGTGGTTACAATATTCCCAGAGTTTGTAGCATTGTTAGGCTGTGTTCCTTGAGAAACCCATACTGTATCGTTCACAAGCTTAATTTACTGAACCACTTAAGGCATGACCATAACCAATTTAAAGAGGCTTTCAAATCGTCTGATTCTTTTCTGTAAGTATTGACTAACGGCATCCCTGGGCATACAATATACATTTCAGGTTTTGCTGTCAATGAGAGTTTAATACTGAGTTCCCTGGACTCCAAACAGGTCAGTGGGTCCAGTCTCAGCTCCTTGGCTCACACAGCTCTTCCTAGCATGACTAGAGAGTCAGTGGGACAACTTGTGCGTACAGGGGTTTAGCAATAGTAGAACTCCAAAGTCAAAAACAAAATTCAGGGTTAAAAACAAAAGAAAAACCCCTAGCAATCTGTGGAAAAATAACAGTTAAAGAACAGAAGCATACTTTCCCAAGACTAAACACAAGGGAAGTTATAGGAACCACAAAAGTTTCTGCTGATCTGCCCGTGAATTACATTGCAAGACACACCTGGGTATTTACGAACTTTCTTTGACAATATTTGTGGTTTATTTTAACTGTATAATTCACTTCTGAAACAAAACACGTTATTTAGACAGGTGCCGTATCTGTTTCAACATAAGTAATTTCTGGTTTTTTGTATTCAGTGATAGTTCTTTTACTGCTGTTACTCAGAAAAAAAATTTTTGAAGACAACAAAATACTCTCTGTAATATTTTTCTTGACAAGACAAATTGATGCGACAAAATTTGGTTAAGTTAAATTCTTTTCTTTAAAGGGGGAGGTGGCAGGGAAGCAATGAGACTTGCATATAAAAGCAAATAGAAGAAAATACTTTCTGTTTAGGTCCTGTTATTACTTTCCATTCATTTAGTGCCAGAGAGGCAGACATTACAGATGAAAAGGGTCTGTCAGGTTCTGCAGTCCCATTTCCCAGCAACGCCGTACCACTGTCTATAATTGTTGTCCGGACTTGCTGAATAATACAGTGTTCTATATAGAAAACATTTCCTAATACAGTTTTGTATCATGCCACATAGTAAATAATAACAAGGGCTTTTGGGGGGCTGGTTTGATATAGAGTAGCAGAAATTTATACTCTGTTGATTTAACTTCTCTTGGGAAACACCATTTTTCTGGTGCTGTGGGTCTGCAGCAAATGAAGACTTATTAGTTTTGTGAGGCGGGGGGAAGAAGCTATCTGCTTCTTTGTAGTATTATGAAGGGCAAAAATGTAATTTCCTGGAATGTATTGAATATATCTAGCTCTGTCTTTGTCACTGTCATCCACAGACAGGGACTCATCTGAGCTTGAAAGCTTCTATATGGTCAATTGTAATGAGCTGATCGTGTCATACCTTTTAATGTTAAATTCCTGTTATCCTCACTGACATTTCTATGCAAAAAGCAACTGAATTTTACACAAGCTAAACTGGTTTTACCCTTTCTTGGGTTGCATTTAATGCATGCGTTTCATTTGTAGCTAAAACAAGTGAGAAAATTACATAGCACCTGCATAAATAATGTTGGATTTTTCACTTATGGAAGCAAATCTTCCCATTGTGTAGCTGGATGTTGACCAAAAGCTTGCTGAAAAAATGGTGATTTGGATGAGTTCAGCCTGCAGCTCTCTCTGACATTAATGGGAAACAGATCAAAAGAAGTACAGACTCTTACGCAGTTATTGTATGTTCCTCTGTCAGACAACAAAGCTAAAGGCAAAGAGATTCCGGGGTTCTCATGCACAACCACACATGTGTTTTATGGCTCTCATTTTCAGGATTGCACACAGTTAGTACAGTACTTTGAGAACGGTTATACTTCCTTACTGAAGCAATCTGAACTTACCTCCTTGCTCATCCAACATAACCAAAGTCCTGATACCAGCATCTTTACTCTACATCCCAATAGCGGTAGCAAGGTAAGGAGAGGGAAGGGGAGAAGAAAGAGAGAGAGAAAGAGAGATCAGTGAGGGAACACTCAGCCCTAGATACGGGACACAGGAAGACAAAAGAAAAACAGTGAAAGGAATGACAAGGTCATAAGGGGCTGGTGGCACAGTCCAAAGACCTTATGTGCCTGGACACTGTACAAGGAACTGAGTACTCTCAATTGTACCATCAATCCTTCAGGAATCACTGGGATACTGAATTACTGCAGAAAACACAAAGTCCTGGACTTTGAGATTAAAATAATCACTTTACACAAGAGCAATTTCTAAAAAGAGAGGGTTCATCTCCAAGTTCTCTGAAGCAGGAGAAGGCAAGAAGGGGGTGTTGACATTGCAGGTGTATGTTCATTCCACAGGAGAAATTCCCAAGGAAAACAGATATGGCACAAACATGTTTGGTAAGGAGGCATAGTGGTTTGTACATAGCCCTTGCAACACAGAAGTCAGAAAGCTTACCTACTTAGGAAATCCATTTTAAAGCAGGCTAATATTTAATAGGATTAAGCCATATTTTTTTGGTTTGGAGATCTAACAGATATGGGTTTGAGCCAAGTTTTAGTTCAGCCAAGAGACACCTTTAGCATTAATGGACTTTGGATTGAGTTTGAAGGTAGGATTTTTAAAACACCTACATGCTGATCCTACCCCTGCTCCCACAGAGGTTAATGGGAGTCTTATCATCGCCTTTGCTGGACACAGGGCTTGAGCAAAAGCCGAGCAATTCAGAGCTCCCTCCTGTCTAAATCAGCAGCAGGGCACCTTTCACAAATACAGTTTTTGCATGCGTTATCATCACTCTGGGATGTGATCAGGTGTGTCGGGTTTCTGGTGCTGTGATAGTAAGCTATATCACAGATCAGATTAGCTCCTTTTTAATTACGAAGGGCAAACTAGCTCCATTTTGCTTGGAGCAATGATAATGTGTGAATAATTAATGGCCTGAATGATCTCCTGACTGTTGCATTTCAATAACAGATGAAGTAAGTCCTCTGCGGCCTGACAGTTTGCCAGGGGGTTACCTGGACATGTGCAGCAGGTATTTAGCTGCTTCCATAAACATAAAGCCACCCATACCCCTGTGAAGCAGGTAAAGTTGGTGGTGTCGATTTTGCAGAGGGCAGGGGAGATGCCCACAGTTGCACAGGAAGGTGAGGAAGAGAAACCTGAAGTCCTGACCATCCCTCTTGCTTTTCAGGCCATCCTTACCCTCCTTGAGGCAAATTAAGGACTTCATATTATCCTTCCTCCCAACTGCCCTGCTCGTTGTCATCGCTGATCTCGTTGTCTGGGAGCAGTGAAGTCTCTCTGGCCATCAGCTGCCCAGTCCATGCTTGCAGGACGCTCCCAGGCAGGCTGGCAGCACGCTGCCCACATTGGCTCAGCTACAAGCCTGATTCTCTGCCACACTTGAGGGCTGTCTGGCTGGTGCAGCTGGTGCTTCTCTGCTTTGCTTCAAGAGGATCCTGCTCAGTTAAAAAGGGATGCAAGATGCCTCTTGTTGCACTCTTCGTCTGCCTCTCTCTGCACTCCCATTCTTGTCTTTAATGTCTATGTCACTGGAGAAACTGGGAAAAACATCAGATTGTGCAGTCTGGTTCACTGCCCCCTTTTTTTTTTTAAATCCCTGCATGAGCTGCCAAGTGGAGGAAAACCCTCCTGCCTCTCCCCATGGTCTGCTGCACCCTACTGCCTTTGGGTCAGCTATCTACCAGGTACCCGCTGCTGCTCTCTCTCCCTTCAAGCTCATACTGCATTTACTTGAATCCCAGCCAACTTTTATTTTTGCAACCTTTAGAAACTTAGGGTCCAAGGGTCATCTTAGATTTGCCTATTTAGAGTAAGGAAACAGCCTTTAATTATCGTGTGTTTTCTGTGGGACAGGTGTCAGATCTGCTAAGCACTGGATGTGCAATAGCTTTTTATTGTGCTCTTTCTATGCTCTTGGTACCCAGGGATGTCTTACCTCAAAAGATTTACACGTATTTTAAAAAACATACCTCATGCAAACACAAGGAGGCTGCTTGGGTCCTGAGTCATGTTGTGTTTGAGTAAATACGGTGCAGTCTGACATGGAGCCCTTCTAATATTGGACTCAGAAAACCCGCAATTGGTGTGATAGTTGTTGGCTTTCAGTAAGTCAAACATGGTCAGGCTGAGAAATGTTTGCTGCTCCTTAACCCTCTGACCTTATTTTCCTGCAGTTTTGAACATCTGAGCAAACTGCCTTTATGCAGCTAAGATGTCCAGTGACCTGAATAAGACCTATGCTGAAAGACAAACTCAGCAATTAGACCTTATGGTTTGTATTTCATATTAAATCCTTGCACAGACTGAAAGAGGTGCAATTTTCTGTTACTTACCTGACCACCAGTGCCATTGAATTTTATCAGGCAATACCGTATCTCTTAAGAGTAGGCTGCCACAGCATTAATAGTAATGTGAAAATATAAAGGGTGTGCATTGAATATACTTCTCTGCATCTGAGGTCTAATCCAAAGCATATTGAAGCTAATAAAAAGATGCTCACTGACAAAGATGAGAGGTGATTCAGACATCAAGTGACAATCTCCTCCTGTTCCAAGTTTCTATCAAGCATTAATTTACAGCTTTTTCACAAAAAATTAACTGTGTAAAGCCAATTAAAAAAAAAAAGCAAACCACATTTGTGCATTTAAAACAGATCCAGACTTTCCTAAAAGTTCAGTATTTCCGTTGTGGCTGATCTTTTAGATAGCTCAAAACCAAACATGTCTGTAAGACAGAACTATTCTAAAAATGTGCTCATCATCCAGATGTCTGAGCAGGAGAGAAACACTCAGTAACTGACCCTCAGTGACAACAGACTGAGGCATCTCTGGAAACTACAAAACCTCTTCATTTGAAGGAATATAGAGGAAGAAATGTGCCATGTAACTGTGTTTGGGGCCCAAATACAGATAATGTTGGTGTTTTCTGCACTAAAAGTATCACAGAAACTCCCCTTGGTCTCAGCAAGGGCAGGTGTCAGCAGGCACACTCAAACTGGTTGCTTAGAGAATGTGTAACAGGAGGTGACGAAAGCTGTGCTTGCGAAATGCCAGCCCAGATAAATATGTTTTACAACAACCGATCATAAAACCTTGATAACAGATTCCCAGAAAAGCCATGGTCAAGGCAGGGGCCCGGTGACCGTGTTTTGATTTGTCTAGTCCTGAGGGCTCAAGAAGGGTTCCCACCCACATCCAATCATCAATGGTGATGCTCACCAACATCAGTGAGATCCTACATGGGAAGCCATGAATGGGTAGAACTGATGAGGTCTGTCTTGTTATGAAAATGTGTGCTAATGGTACATTTTCCCCAGGATTAGAGCCTTCCTTTCTTCCTGTGCAATGGAGGAATTTCTTAAGACCTTCCAGTCCTTGCACAGGCAATCCTCTCTTTAGTTTGCGGCAAAATAAGTATTCTCAAAAATGGGGTGCTTAAGGTAGTTCAGGCCAGAGAGAAGAAAAATGCATCTTTCATAGGACCTTACAGAGTTCATGGAGCACATGCCATTTTAATCCAACTCTTAAATCAGTAACAGCCTTCTCTCTCCAGAGTTACTTCTGATGCTCCTTCTTCTCTTGTTGCACTTGAGAGGAGAATTTGGACGGCTGGATTTTGCCATGGTACAGCAAACATCTCGCACTCTTGTCTTTTGAAAATGGCACAGCATGAATTGCTTTTGTTGAAGCGTTAAACTGACAGCTCTGGAGTTCCTGTTTATCCATAAACAGGTATACTGCAAATGGTAAACCATACAATCTTTCCTATGCAGCCCTTGAACATACCTCAGCCCTGACTAAAGGAATGAGCATGGCAGTCCGTTTGTCCTCCCAGACTTTGATTTCCATGGAGGCTACCATGGGTTGCCAACCGTTTTTCTGCAAAGACCTGACAAATTTTGCATGCAAGATGAGCCCTCAGAACAGGAAGCCATTGCTTTCAACTTTTAAAAATTAACCACATTAGGGGAAAAAACACCATGAATATAGACCCCATAAAGTTTATGAAAGTTGATGTCCTTCGACCTTCCAGTAGCACTAAGCTCTAGTGTTTAGACAAAAGCAAACCAACAAGGAGTACTGGTTTGGGTTCAACATACTTTCTGTGTAGCACGTGCCTCAGTTCTCTACTAGACCGCAGGCTAAGCTACTAATCAGAAAGCCAGAATATATATGATTTTAAAACTCTGGGCTTAATTCAGCTCTTAGATACATCATTCTAATGTCAATGCTTCAGTGAAGCCAGTTTAACAGCATAACTGGGACCCCTGTTGGAGGCTTTAATATACATTATCCTCAATCTTCTCTAACAGCTTTTTAAAACTTTTTTTTATTAGGGTCTCACTCAGAGCAAGTCAGCAGCAAGGCATTCACTCAAATTTGCCCAGCACTTTGGAGGGGAAATTCATTGCTATATCATTTCTTATTATTATTGTTACGTCACTTAATTTCCCAAGGTGGGAATAAAACCAGGAAGAGAATTGAGATGACTTCTCAGAGGGTCCATCAGTCCCTCCAGGAACACAATGTGTTGCATCCTATCCATGCCTGCTACAAAAAGCAGCTGCTCCAACTTTGGTATAGCCTGAGGGGTGATTTTCATGACAGTATAAGGGAATGATGTATCAGATAGAGAATCCAAATTCTAGAAATCACTTTCTTTGCATTTCAGGATGTACCCTGAAAAACAGATATACACTCTCAGTTATGTCAAGAACATATAAACTTCCACTTTGATGAAGAATTCTGCTTTAATCGATATGGCTTATAGAGTTTGTTTTGAATAAATTAATACAGACAATTATGTACCAGGACAGGCTGACATTGCTAGCCATTCCCAGAGACACTAAGGAGAAGTGTCAACACCCTAAAGAGAAAAATGTGGTCAAAGAAACATTTTTTAGTCATCTGTAGTAATGCTTTTCCTCAGCTCCTGCTTCAGGTTCACTGTCACCCTGTTAACGCTGCAGTGTCTCTCTGTGGCTGATTAAAGAGCCATGTTACTTCTCAGAGCCTGTTAATTCACCCTGTCGTTCAGATCCTCACCGACAAGAATCTGTGACCCCCCCTTGAATCATGTATGCCTGATTTTCATCTAGCGCGATGACCCCGACTCCAGTGCTACCCTGCTGGTTTACATAGAGGAAGGGGTCTAATCCTGCATAGGAAAAACTGAGACCAGAATTTTGAATCACCTTCCCCTGTGCCAGATATATATTTCTGTGGAATTACACAGATTAAAACACTTTTCTGAGTAGAACCATTCCAATAGCTAATGATGTTAAAGGCATTTCTCAAATTAGCTTTGACAAGCTTTGGATCAAACTCTAAATTAATAGAATTTTTTTTTTTAATTCTTCTGACTATAATTAAGGAACATTTGACTATGATAATAATGTCAGGGGAAACTCACTTCCCAATCATGAATGAAGGAAGTTAGTAAAATGGCATACTGTATGTTCAGTGTCCTGCATAGAGCAGCATCATGAGCTTATCAAACATTTTCAGCTTACCATTTCAGCTTTCATATGTTAGTAAACTTGACTCTAACCTCCCAGCATATGAGAGGAGAAGTTAGTCCTGTCTGGATTTAAATGTACAAAACAGCTCTTTTGTCTGTACACGTTACGAAGTGCTTTCTTGCTGGGCTTTCTACACTATTGATCTTGTTGATATTTTTTCCCTTGCTGCATCATAGCTAGAAAACATCTTTTTTTTTCCACCCTACAACAACTGATTTTCTTTAAAGGCCGTAGTGGTTCCACTGGAAGATGGTAGGGACGACTTTTCCCCTTGGATGTGTTATTCTGCATTTCATGAAGTTGGCTCAGAGGTAAAAAGCTTGAACAATTGAATAAGAAGGTCAGCTACTGTGTATTTAGTCTCACTTCTTCTGCCTCAGTTCATTTTTATTTTATGTTTTAGCCCAAACATTGCACAGCATCATCATAAAATACAGGTATTTATAGTACTGAGTAGCTGAGTAGCTCAAATGAGCATTGGTCAGTGTAGATGTAACTGTGTTGCACGGGTATGCTGGGCACGACAGAGCAAACTGATTTTTGTAATCTGCCATCCCAGTACGTAGCTGCCTTGGGGCAAAGCAGTGGCGGACTTTACAACAGCCACTCACCACTTCTTCTTGTTTCCCCTGTTGTGCTAGGACTGAAACAATCAGCTTCTTGCAAAGCTGGGTTATAAAAATCAGAAGCAGTAACAGATTTGGTTTTCCTTGCCGACGTTCCCTGGGAACAGCACCAGGGCTTAGTCTCCACACTCAGCCTGGTCTTCTTGGGCAAGGTGGCCACCATCCTTTGGGACATCAGTTTTGTCCCCCAGGCTATGACCTACATTTCAGCATTAAGAATGCCTCATACTGCTATAGGGCTTCCCTGGGTGGACAGCACTATTCTGTCTCTAGAGTGGAGCCAAGTCAGTCTGTTTATCCTGTATTTTCCTAGTATCTAACAGAGCGGAGCCAACCATGAGAGGAATCCATACATAGGTATATAGTAATAATGCTTAAATATGGAGGCATCCTTCTCCTGAGTAAGGAGTAACAGATCTGCTGTATCGAGAATAGAGTAAAAAGCATTCTTTCACTGAGAAAGAATATTTTCTCTCTCTACCCACTAGACAGGTTCTGCTAAGCAAGGGAGTCTAATTGGATTTTTTGGGTCTATTAAATCAGAGCAGTGCAAGTTCGATTTCAAAGACACTCACCATTTGTCTTTTCAGTGTAAAATCTCTCACTCCCTAAATACTGCATTCTTTTAAAAATACCTAGGAAATGGGGTCGGAGTAATCAACCGACTATTTAGACCACAGAAGAATTTTAAAGGTCTTTAGTAGTCACATTAGTGAAAATAATATTCAGCTCATTGTAGAAGAATTCCCTTGACTACTCAGTGCTAGTTTTAGAAACTTCTCTATTTGGACAGGAAGATATTGTAGCATCTGAATAAAAGCCAAGTCCGGAGAGATGCCGAGCTCTTCCAAGAAGCGCTAGAGTCCTACATAAATTCATTGGTAAATTCAGCAGTCCCAGTTCTCCTCCCACTTTGCCATTTGCCATGATTTAATACTGAAATTCCAGTGGCATTCACAATATGCTGGTTCAATATGTTAGGAAGACTCAAGCAGTGCATAGGTCACACAAATACAGCTCAGGAGAAACAGAGCTGATATTTACTGATGGCTTGGCCCTGAGCAAACCACTTCCCTTTCCTGCGCCTCTCTTCCTTCCCACTCATCATCTGCCTTGTCTATTTACATCAAAGGCATTTTGGGGCAGCAGGCTCTCCTGCCTTGCGTTTGTAGAGGTACCCATGTGAGACTCTCTTCCATGTCGTTGAATTGATTTCAGCAGGAGCTGCATCCAGTATAGAGATGACATGAAGTGATGGTTAGAAATGGCATGTCCAGGGAATTGAGCAGCAAAAAGGGACAGATTGCTCGTGAGACAAGAGCTGCAAGGGGCCCAGATCTAAAGTGTTTGTGGAGGAGAAGCGGTGCTGACTATGCTCAATGACCCATCTGTCTGTCTGTCTGTACACGGAAATTTAATTTTGTCCCCACTGGACACCATTGATCTCCACAGTCGTGATTGATTTCAAGGCCATGAAGCCTACGGCTGGGCATGTGCTTGTTCCTGAACGTGGGACCTGATGTAATTTTCTTCCCGTTGACTCTGCTGGAGACTCCTCTTGTTGTCAGGAGTACTGGGACTGTCAGTGCTGATGACCCTGATTAAAAATGTCACCAGCTCTGGAGCCAAGTCTCACATGGTGTCTGAAAATAATACGTCCTGTCAAGCGGAAGCAAAGTTTTCCACCACCTGATGGCTGAATAGTCTAAACTGAACTGAGTTTGGGAATTTATGACTTTTAAACCCCTTTGTTACAAAGAGGGTGAAACGAAGCCTGACTGACTTGTTTTTTCCCTGCTGGGAGTGACTCCTCCAGGCAGGACTGAGCCTGGGTTCCCTTCCTCAGCACCATGGAAAAACAGAACTTCCTTCTCCAGAGCTGTCAATCTAGGACATCTCATGAGCCTTGAAATCCTAATAAATGTTTCAGAGGGACATAAAGAAGTGGAACTTACATGCTGTGGTGACTGATGCTCTATAAATAGCTGCAAGTGTTTATGGAGAGGGAGGTATTTAGAGAGGACAGGGCAAACAGACCAAGGGCCTTTCTCACCTTCCCCACTTGCAGTGTTCTGGCAAGGATGTCAGAGCGGTGCCGGCATGAGGCTCCAGGAGCTCTGCAGCAAACTCAGCCACTTGTCCCTGATTCCAGGTCACCTGCAGAAGCTTTCCTTGGTTTATCTCGAGTAGCCTGTCTCAATGGATACTCAGATACGGGCAAAACAGTGCCTCAGCAGCTGGTCTGCAGTGTGACACCCGGCAACTAGGGTACAGTGTCTTGAATGACGCTCATAAGGGGGTAAGAATAAGGAGGGATGGAGCGGGACATAAAGCCATGGCCATGCCCTAGCAACGTGAGTTAACAAAAAAACACTTCCAGTGTCAGACTCTCCATCACTTTTGCTCGCAAAGGAAGTGCAAATAAAATGCAAGTCCTTACCTCTTCAACAAGCTGCAGCATTCGACGGGTGCTTTCAAGGGACTGAAAAAAACAGAGAAGAAAACACTTAGATTTGGCAAGATACAGTTTCCAACACTAATGTGCAGGCTCATGCTGACAGTATGCTTTTTCTACGCTCTTAGCCTTCCCTCAAAATCAGGCCATCAGCAGGCTACTGGTGATCTATTCAGCGCTCTGTTACGACTCGCTAATGCAGCAGTTCCCACCGCATCTCGGGGCAGCTGCAGTCTCTAAGGCTTGCGCTCCCCTTGCTCACGCGTTGCGGTGGTAGTGCTTGGAACAGCTGGTGTTCCACTTTAAAAATAAAGTCTGTGGTTCTCATCTAAGACTTTTAAGAGACCTAATTGGTGACTTTTAACATTTAATAGGTTTGGCAAATTGAAGGAATCCTCAGAAAATACTAAATTGCTGCTTTTTGCTCTGAGGCCAAATTGATGCAGACTCTAATACCTACACCAAACTCACGATCAATAAATGCCTTAATCTAGACTAAACATGGTATTAAATTTTACCCCAGCTCATTTAATTTCCAATTCTGCTTTCAGTGTAAAGCTGATGGAAAACAGAATCAGCTCTAGAAATCCTTTGCCGGATCAGCTCCTATTTCTGGAGCTTTCATGTCTCTCACGCCAAACCCAACCCCAAGTTTCCTCTTTAGCTATCGGTCTCACTTCATCAGCAAGCTGGTCGGCACGCCGCTGCATTTCTTCCAACTCATTGCGCATATCAGCGTCTTCCGCCATTTTAGCTGTGGGTGTGTTTGTGGAAGCTGCAGATCAAGGATTTGCGCTCAGCTGCTTGTGAGCCTGGAAGACAGCGAAAAGGGAAAGAAACAGTGTGGTTAGGCTTCCTGACTCACTGAATTGTGCTTAAATGTCAGTACCACAAAAGTGCTTTAATTACACGAGTGCCCTCAGCCAAACTCTTTCGTTCTGGCTAGCAATTCTAATATAGTACAAAGCACACAGGATCGTTCAAGGTGGTGCTTTGTTCCTGTATTATTAATCACTCTCGAAGAAAAAGGATGTATCCTTGTCATGTTCTTTGAGGAAAATCCTTCCTTTTTTCTTAACTTTTCAGATACTATTCATACTGAAGCTGGAGACTCAGGAGGTGTTTTTTGCTGCCAGAAACGTCTTGGGACCCATTCATTCTTCGCTAGAATTAAAAGCCTTAACATGAAGGAGGTCAAGGTCAAGCCTATGCCCTTCATGTCCTATATTTCAGCGGCATCGCTTGGAGGGCTGGACGCTCAGCTAATATATCTGCAATGAAATTAAAGACAATGAAACTTTGCAGATTTTTATTGGCTAATGACTTGTCCACCATGCTCTAGTTCAGACTCTGAAATAATATTTGCAGCTAGATTGGGAGATGTTGTCTGCCTGGAAGAATCCTTTGTTTCAGGGGAAGTGATGGCAGGACCTAACTGGTATTTTCAACTTCTCCCCAAAGTGGGTCAGATTCTGATCTTGGTTATCCCTTTCAATACAGAACAACGCCACTGAGCTCATCCTAACCAGAGACCAGGATGCAGCCCATTAATCCTTATTTGGGTAGGGTTTCTTTTTTGTTACAAATTCCAGCTAGCTCTGATTACTGAGCATGACTTGATTAAGAAAGGCGGGTCCTCCTACCATCTGTCAGGTCTTTATAACAACAACACTGGCTTATTTCTTTGCTTGATTCAAGCATAGCACATTGCAAATTACTGCTCACTGAATGTTAGATTTGTTCATTGCAGGAAAACCTAACCCCAGGTGCAGAGGAGGTGGGGAGGTTGTGGGAGACTGCAAATAAACAGCCATAAAGCACATGCCATCATGCTCAATTACAGAAAGAGGACAAAAGTAGCCCCTTTCAGCAAAGCTGCTCTAAGAAGGCAAAATCCCAGGGGCTATTTTCTGTCCTGTCTTTGCGATAGTGCAGCCGTTACGAAACAAGATAAGTCAGGGCAGAGCTTGGCTCTAAAATTTTAACAATAATAACTCTGTTTAAATGGAAATTATTATCTATTGGAGATGAATCTGTTCCTCGCTTTGACAGTGCTCACTGTCAGGACAAGAGGATTATGGGCTGAACAGGTACAGCTGAGGGGCAGAGAGATTTCCTGGATCACACCCTGTTTGCTTAGAAATGTAAAAGGAAAGCAGACAGCTCCTTGCATTTCCTCTGCAGCTCCAACAACGGAATATGTGACCTTCATGCTTTCGCATTAGCTGTGCCCTCGCTCGTGGTTGATTTTCCTCTTTGAAGCTACAGCAGGAAGAAATCCATCTCGAAGAGTCAGCCCTGCAGCTACTGGCACGGCATCTTACTTTCATCACTGAGCACATCACCACATCCTTGTCAGAGGGAGACTGACATTTTGTGAGGGTCACACAATGTTTAGGAGCCCAAATGTGTGCTGGAGAAGAAGCCCACCCGGTTCTACCAGCTGCATGGTCACAGCAGTGTGAAGGACCAAGCTTAAGCAACTCATCTGCAGCCCAGGCAGATGCAAACGCAGAGCTTAATTTCCTGGTTAATATTCAAACTGATATCAGGCACTTCAAGGATGCTCACAAACACCAGTCAATAAGCTTTACAAAAAATGGCGCACTCTGAGGATTAGGAGGAAAAGATGAACCAGGAATTGGTCTCCTCCTGAAGGGCATGTGAAAGTGTGGGGACACCCTCAAGGCCACCCCAACCTTCCCACCCTGCTGCTGCATTGTCTTTTTGTGGCACATCACGCACCTCCAGGAAGACACTACTCCTGGAAATGGAGCGTGCTCAGCTAGGATAAAAAAGTTATTTTGGTAAAGAACCACTCTCTGAACTCCTGTCCCACTTGGCACAGGCTGGCACTAGCACTGGTCACTGTTTCACAAATCGTGTTTTTTCCCAGATCGAGGCAAACCCCAGCATTTAAATATTTCTGGCACAGCCTCTGCAACAGAATACCAGAATTAAGTCTGTGGACCTAGTTTTAGAATATTTAGTTAAAATATTCTCCTCTGCCTGGATCCCTTGCTACACTTGTGCTGGTAGAATAACAGCACTGAGCTTTAGCAAAACTCAGGACAATTTAGATTATGACTTTGGGACTGATCTAATTGGTATATACCTCTGGCTGTGAGGGGCAGGAAACTGGTTCTGCGTTATGTCGATCTGGTAACATCTTACTAGCTGCAAAGTGGGAGGTGATGCATCAGTGAGAGGTCGGGATGCTAACAGGGGATTTGGTTCAGTCTCTAAGCATATCTAATGTGACCTGAGTTATTACAGATGTGCAAGCGAGAGAAGGTGACATGAGTGCTTCTACTGACAATAACAAATAATACAGTCTGTTTGTCAGTCACCACAGATAACAAAAATTGCACAGAAAATTCAGTTCTCAAGTAGATTGCAGCCTGACTTTTGATCTTACTAATTTTTGATCATGAGCCAGCAGTGATGTTGGGTGGTGCAAAAAAGAAACAAAGTGGAGAAACTTTGTAATTTTTCTTTAGTTATCCTTCTCGGTTAGTTAGAACCATCAGTTGGCATCTTAGTGACAGACGCATCCTGCTTTGCATCAAGCTAAAAATAATGTCGGAGGTTGTAACCAGAGAGATGTTTTGTAGCAAGTGATCGAACTTGACAGGTTTATTGAGATTGTTTGGTATTTGTAAAGCACTTAGAATGGATTGAGAAATAGCAAAAAGCATTCTTCCAGACAAGTCATTTTACATCAAGTTTTAGTCATAAACAAAAGTGCCCCGCAGCAGTGCTATTTCGAGTTTATTTAATAGAAAACCATGCACAAGAATCAATAAAGGTTACTGATTTGCACACAGTATGATAAACTACAGATATTTTGCAGATGGCTGGGAATAGGTTTAAATTTTTTGCGGATTTTGCAGTTTAAAATGTGGAATAGGACAGATTAGAGATAGGATTTTCCTTAAAAAGCCCCATTTAGGCTGAAATTCCATTCCAGTGTCATGAATTTCCAACAACAAACCCTGTTATCAGTAAAAACCTGTAGAGAGCAGATTTATGTTTTAAAGGGAATTATTTCTCTACAGTACAAATTAACAGTTCGCCCTCTATGGTGTTTCTTAGGAACACCTCTATATAGTCCTGTTGATGTATTAAAACTTTGAAAAGGAATGATTGCAGGAATGGCCAAGGAAAGGTAAACCATAACAGATTTGTTCTCACTGACTACTGGACAGACTTTCAAAAGCATAAGGTATTAGTCTATTTTGGGTCCACTGAAACCTGCTCTTGTTTTAGTAGAACAGGAACAGGCCAAAGATACTATTGAGAACTTTGGGTAATAAATTCCTCGTGGAATTTATATTTTTGATAATAGCTGGTATTTTGCATTCTGTTCTCATTGGAGCTGATTTGAACCAAGTATCAAAATCCTATAATTGCCTTAGGAACCTCTAATATAACTGGAATAAACTCTCCAAAATGTACTCTGTGCTTTCAATATAAACTACATTTTATTTTGTCTACAGTCACTGCAGAGATGACAGATCAGAAAACCAAAGTTGTGATGTGATATGTTAAGCTCCTTAGATCTAAAACTTTGTTTAAAAAAAAACATTGCTACAGAAGTTACAGCTACTTGCACACACACAGTCAATTTGAGTTTATACTTGCAATAATTGTATATACAAATGCAAGTTCAAAATTTGATGAGGACCTTGGTTTTTCCATTTCAGAAAAGGGAAAGGAAATCCTCTGGGTTCACACACAAACATACGTGATGCTCTCTTAAAAGTCCAAACGTTGCTACAAAAAACTGTGTACGTCATGTACCAAGCTGTGCTCTGTGTCTCCTAGACAATGCAAGTAACTTCAGGGACTTGGGTGACTTACATCAAATTCCCTGTGAGCCAGTCTTATACGTTACGCCCGTGCTGGTACAGAAGCGCAACAGACTAAGGGTTAAAGAAAAATACAAAGAGAGACTGGCTAATGGAAATGCCTATTATACTTTGAATTCTGCATCTGCTATTTTAGTAGGGTTCAGATGCAATAAAGAATTTCATAGCGAGAACATTATATATCCTTATGGAGTTATACTGAAGTCTAAGAGAGACCTACGTATATCCCCAGAGGAAGAGAGATACAATGAGTGACCTTTGAAAGCAAATATTTGCTTCACAGTGATATAAACACTTCAATGCAATAAATACAGGAAAATGAAAATGCTGCAATTTACTGTGGTGAAGGCAACACTGCAATAAAGTGTTCTTTTTTAAGCACTCTCTCTGTTATTAAAGGACACATCTATTCTTCCTGTGGATATTTGTAGCCAGAGGATGACTGCATTGGCGTATTCTACTAAAAAAGTCCAAGTTGGTCAATACCACACTTTATGCTTCTTTCTTGTAGGATTGAAGGAGTGTTACCGCAGTGGTGTGGCATTAGTAGAGCCACAGAAAACCCAAAGAGACACTTTGGATCAAGCATCTCAGGATGGATGTTGAGCCATTTAAAGCTGGATGTTGGTTTGCAGCTATTCTCCTTTCATTTTTAATCTGGTCGTTGGTAGAAGGAGAAACACACTCTGTCAAACAGGGGAGGAAGTTCTACAGATGAAGGGGGTCATCCTTGCTCCCCAGTGATGCCTTGCAGCCATTCAGTTGGCTCCCAGGGTGCTGTACAAGGCATGTTCAGCCACGACGGGGCCAGGCACAGGGCAGTTCTGGGGCCGTACAGGATCCTCCTCTCCAGGTGCACATCCTTTTCCCTGCTGCACCTCCCCAACAGCTATCACTGCCCAGCGGGGAGCTATCTAAAGCTCAGCTGCCCAGCATGTTGGCCATGTCTTTCACCACCTTCCCTAGCCTTCCCTAGATGGGCTTTTTGCGGCTGGCGTATAAGAAATGCACTAGCTCAGTCTAGACCAGAAACTGCCTACTAATACCAGTAGGGAATGAAATTACATCAAAAGTGACAACCTGCTGCAAAAGGATGCTTAGATACCAATACCTGTGTGTGCTGCTAACACCAGCAGGTTCCCCCTGAAATTGTGTTGAGGATGTAGTGTTCGAAGGCATATCCCAACAGAAAACCAAGAAAGGCGTGTGTGTGCTGCCCACAGTCAGTGTGACAAACAACAGCTGGTGAGAAATTATTTAAGGGAGTCCGGAGCATAGCTTTTATAAATCGTGGGCTCTCAGCAATGGCCCTCACAAGCTCTAACTCTTCTGGGTTTCGACTTCTGTCATCTCCATTTCACCCAGAGCTCACCACAATTAATACCATCTATAACAGAAGCATTTCCTGCTTTTGCTCTTATTGTATTTTAATTGATCTGAAAGCACTTGGAGAACAAATCAGCTAATTTTGTAATGAAAAATCCTATTTAAAGATTTTATGCTATTGCATAAAATGTAATAATGAAAAATTACTCAATTCTGTTATTTAGATTTAAATTTTAAATAGCTCTGAAATAAAATCTTGAGGAAAGTCTGCTTTTTATATCAATTCTGCAGCACATCCCATTGCCTGGATGTAATTTATTCACAAGATTTTCAGCAAAGTTCTCGTTTCCAAAGGAACACCTTTGTTATGTTTGTGTTACTGATTAAGCCAAAAAGCTGCCTCTGTGTTTCCATAGGGCATGTTAACGTTAACCTGTAGCACAGACACCTCCTCTCTCTTCTGCTGCAGTCCCACAGCAGGTTGCCTGCAAGCCTTTGGGCCCAGCTGCACAGCCCAGGCTGACGGAGTATGTTGATAACCAGTTTCACTCTGTTTTTTGCTTGATATTCAGTAAAGAATAATGCTTACTGGTGAGGGCTTGTCAGGGAGTGACTTTGGAAAAGACAGGCACTGAGATCTCGCAAATCTGAATTCAGGAGATGCAGGCAATTCCTGGTTTGTCACTGCCTTCCTGCATCGCCTTAGACAACTTATTTTACTCTCAGGGCTTGCTTGCATTGCCTGAAGATAGGTCTCTAGAGCTGTGTGAGATGCTGTAGGTATTTGGTTTCCTGCTGCTGGCTGTATCTGTCAGCGTCGTGCAGATGTCTTGGATACCCTCTGATGGGACTGCCTGTCCTTGTTTAACAACTGAATCTGTCTCCCATCTACACAATACGGATAAAATTCTTCTTTTCTTTCCTGTCTTGTCCTTTTTTTTTCCCTACTTAAATTGCAGGTCATGGACTGGCACCACGTTTGGGGATGTATGTGGTGCAGGACAACAAGGGCTTTTGGATAAATGCTAGTGAGCATGATGTCATATTCTCACGCTGCATCTCTGTGTCAGAACTCATATCTAGCTGGAACAGGAACTCTCCAGTCAGAGGCCAAAATGAACATGTTGAAGTATAATTAGACAAAATTATGATTCCTGACTATTTGCTGAATGTGTTGGAAAAAATAATTGGAAAGCAGTTTTTCTATGGGCTTGTGTTGCTATAATGACAAAAACCTCAATAAAATGATTTCTTAGTGTGAATGCAATTACGCAACATAAATGTGCTACCAGGGGAATTACTTCTTCTTGTAAACGTGGGCACCTCTACCCCTGGCAAACCCCTGATCATTAGTGGGCAAATGAGCGTGATTGTGTGTATACACAGTTGCAATGCAGCAGACAAGTTGTGTTGACACAACCACTCCCTGCCTGCGGTTTCTGCAAATAGGGAGGTTATGAGCAATACATCCCACATTTCCCCCAGGCGCTGCAGCCAGGGGCAATGGCAGGTGGAAAAAGTTGCCGTTGAGATCTCAGAGAGTAACAGACAGTCATAAAAGAAATGCCTGGAGCCACCCCATCCCAATACAAAGTGAGTCATTGTCCTGTCAGTTGTCAGACAACACTGCTGTTTTATGAGGCTCCAACATGTGCATGTTGCTTTTTCAGGCTCCTGCACCAAAAAAAAAAAAAAAAGCACAGAGCAGCCATTTTGTAACAATTTCACTTCAGAGTAATAGCAACTTGACTTTCTATCCATTTTACTGCTAACAAAACCGCTTTAGAAAATAGAGCTTTCAATGTGTTATCTCTTTGCAGTCATTTCTGCAGCTATGTACCCACACATTTTTCCTTTTTTTTTTCTTTCTGACAGCAACAGAAAAACATTGCAGGCAAAAATGTTTGGTTTTTTCTGTCTGAGAGAGCCACCAACCAGAGCGGTGGAGGGTGAAGAAAGAAACCCTCATACCTGGAATGGGCACCTTGTCTGGAGGGAGTTGCTGGCAGCACAGAGGATGCTGAACAGAGACCTGGACTGAACAGGCTGCTGTGAGTCTAATTCCCTGCTATCACAGGTAGCTGCCTCGTACAGCTTTATTTATAATTTAGCAAGCGATGTCCTATGATTCCCTAAGTTTATTGTGTTCCCACTAGTTCTGAGTCTAGACCCTCACTTCTCCGGTATCCAGAAAACATTTCACTTCTAGCACAAATTAATTCACAGTCAGAAAATATCAGCTTGTTCCTGTGCTGGTCTTATCCTGTGGCTTAAATAGTTTCTCTCCTTCCCTGCTCTCTCCTTCTGTCTCTCTGAGGTATATAAACAGCAGTCATAACCTTTCTCAGCATTTCTTATAACATGAAAGATCAGTCTCTGTTAGTCCTTTCTTGGTAGATGGACTGTTTGTTGCCCTGATCATCCTAGCAGCTGTTGGTTATGCTGGTTCCAGTTTGAATTGGTCTTCTCTGGAAAAGAGTGACTGGCATAGGGTATTTTAAATGAGGATATAGGCTTTGCTCGAAGGACTTAGTGCTTCCCCATCCCTCCAGGAGATACCTGTTCCAAAATATCCTACAACCTCACTTGCCATTTGCATAGCTGGATCTTGGTGGCTCAGGACAAGAAATCCAGGTATTAGTAGAGAGGATTAAAGAAAATGTCTTGACTCATGACAAAGCTATTTACATTCTGTGGCCAGAATCTGCGAGGAAAACAAAAGGCATCTGCTTAGCTGGAGGATGAGATTTCTGACTGTGTCACGATTTTCAGTGAAACTCACGCCCTGAATTTGTTCAGGTTTTCCTCAAAATACTCACTCACCATCACTGCAGCAATGACAAGCAGTCAGCCTCTCTTCTCTTTGATTATATTCCAACCTCGGTTTCTTTACGTTGCTCCTAAGCCACTAAATCTGATTAAAGGCTGATTTTAGAAGCTAGGGGTGAAAGTCACGCCCCATTTCAAGTTGGAGGAAGTTTCACCGCTGCCATTAGCGGCTCAGGCTTGCAGGTGGAGTTACCAGCCAGCAACGTGCTGGTAGACGCTGGCAGTGTGTGGAGGGTGAACAGCGGAGCGTGTATGTGTGGGTCTGCGTGCAAACATAAAACAGGAGTGCTTGGCATCATAAATGTTTCTGTGCCAGGTGTTCATGGGGCTCTACCTGCCCTTTTCTGTTTCTCTTAGATGCATAGATGGATGGATGGATGGATGGATAGGTAGATAGATAGAGAATAATTATATGGAGAGAGAGATATATAAAAAATGGAATTCTTGCAAGATATTTTTTGAGGGATTCAGGAGACATCAAGGAGGAGGAAAACTGCGTGGCAGATTTTCCTGGGGAGCATAAAGGGAGTTCCCACCAGGCTGCATGAGGCCTGTTGCATCTGCTGTTCCTAGGTTTGTGGAGAGAGAGAGAGACTGTTTGCTCTGCACAGGCTTCTCAAGAGTGCCCAGAGCTCCTAGTCCAGCCTCCTGCCTCCATATACACATCCAAGCCTCTTTCACATCTCCTGATTTAAGTTAAATGTCACCTCTGCTGAGTGTCCCAAACCAAAATGATCTCTTGGGGTGAGGGCAGGAGTCAAACCTGGGCAGTGACGGGGAAACCAGTGTGGGGCAAAGGCAGGCACAGATTTCCTGGGAAGCTGAGCGGGACCTGCATCCACTCTTGGCTCGTAGCACCAAAGGTGTTCAGCGCCTGTCTGCACCGAAGCGTTACTGCTCCTTTTCCTCACTGTTAAAGAGTGGCTTACAGACGATGACTGTGAAGTGCAGAGGTTTTGCAGGTGGTATGAGACACCTACTTTCAGTGGGCTCCAGAAGAGGGGTCGGTCATAGCCTGGGAAGTCAGTGGGCAGTAAGCAATAGCCTGTTCGCTCACGTCTCCCACAGAGGCTGGATCAATCTGATTCAACCTTATAAAGTCACTGTAATACAGAAGATGAACTGTGTGCCTGTTAACTATCTCTCGGTGCTGCAGTTAGTGCCTGTGAGTCAGGAGCGCTTCAGCTACCTAACAGGTAATGCAGCATGAAAAAATTACAGTAACTCAGCCCTGTCTGCTCATTCTTTTGCGCTTAGTCCTGCCAGTGGGGATGTCTTACACATCAGTGTGGTGGCAACCAACTGGCTGCTGTTGGTTTGTGTTCGTGGGTGAAGGGTCTCCCTCTGTACCTCCATAAATCAAGAGGAGCAGACCCGGTGGCAACAGAGAAAGCGAGCTGAGCTTCTGCATGAGAACATTAAACCTGAGTAGTTGTTCAAAAGTCCTCACTCCGCATTGCCTCAACCCTTTCTAACTCTTTTCTGCCTTTGCAAAGTCAGTGCAAAATGCCACCGTGTCAGAAGAGTTACACACACTTATATTACATGCAGATCAAATCAGTGGCAGAAAATGGAAGCCAGTAGAGATCATCCTCAAATTTCTTACAATGATCCAAGAAAGCAGACAGACAACTGAAGAAAGACTCTTTTAGGCTAAATAAATGATGAAAAGGAAACCCACAAACTGCAGAAAGATTTTTTTAGGCTAAGTGGATGATAGAAAGGAAACCCACGAGTATTACAGGAAGAAAAGAGAGCACATTTGCACAAAGTAGAGCTAATTTTTGCTGTATTTTGTGGAAGTCTGCAAGTCAGGGGAAAATTTTATGCTAACTTTAGTTAATTTGAAAGTGATTTTTTTTAATAAATTGAATGGAGCAATGAATAACTCAGTCATTAAAACAGCCATGAAATTCTTCATTTGTATATTTAAAATTGGTGCTATCCCTTCTTTACTAATCCTGATGCTTTTAGGGCTGAACGAGACAAGCGGTGAGTGTAACGAACGCTTTTACAAGCTTAGTATGGCATGGCTGATGATTTTGGTAGATGGGAAAATATGGAAAAAGATTTTGTGGCAAAAGAACAATGACTCTATTTTAGTTTAAAAGATTGGCAGTGACATAGTTAACACCATCAGCATCAATGTTTTCGTAGCTTTGATTTCAAAGTGATAGATAGGAATAAGGTGTTCCCCTCATGGTGTTTGTTAGGGGCTGTCAGCAGATTCAGGCAGACATTTCATTTCTTTCTGCGTGGTTTGTGTTTGCAAGATTTCTTTGCAGTCCAGGACTCGCACCTACCCCTGCCCCTGAGCTGTATTACACCTGTAAGGACTTACTTTTCCTACGCTGAACAGGACTCGATTACAGTGTATTTGTTGAATTGAGTGCTGCACAATTCTTCACTCCTTCTCAACGTTCAGTCTTAGTTTTATGCTCTTTTTACCCTCACAGCACCATTGCAACTGCAGTATTGCTTTGTAACTGCAATATTGCTTTGCCAGTGGAGCACGCACGTGCTTGGCTGCTGGGCTGTGGCTTCCCTGTGGCTTTTGTGGGTAAGTTTCACTGGCTTTCGGTGCATTTGTGTGGGCACTGAGGCAAACGTGCGGTGCCAAAGGACACTCTCTTCTAGCAAGAGTTGGTAGTGTAGATTCAGGCTTATGCGGCTGTGACCTTAAGTTTAACAGAAATGAATGAAAGACAATTAATGCAGTTATTGCTACGTATAAACATTTTAATAGGGGAGTAAAATTCTATACACTGCGATCATGAGGGTATTAGGAATGTAAATAAACAACTTTCTCCTATTGACTTGTACTTGTGGTAAACAAAGCGATTAATTATGTTTATAATATTCATCTTTTCCTTTCATTCTACCTGATGGTAAAAGCGTGGCCATGTTTCAACCGATGGACTGATATATTTTTAGCTGAAATCTTCTTTAACTAAGTTGCCAGAGTCAAATCAGCAGCTGACAAAATATAAGCATTATGAAACTGGGTTGATGATATTATTTGTAGAAACGGATTTTTAACCAAAGAAGGGCAATTTTTTTCAGCTATGAGGGATAGCAAAGATGTTAAAGAAAAGATCTCATTGTGTTTGAGAGTCTTGGTTATCACTGATTATTCAGTGCTTTTCTTTTTCAAATTAAAGAGACGGGGCCTTACCTTTAAACAAACAATTTCATTATCCATATATCAATCTGTCTGTCTGTCCATCCTTCTGTTCATTATATCATACAGCATTTGAAGCAGGTAGCAAGAAGGAAGGGATTATTCAGTGCTTTTCTTTTTCAAATTAAAGAGACAGGGCCTTACCTTTAAACAAACAATTTCATTATCCATATATCAATCTGTCTGTCTGTCCATCCTTCTGTTCATTATATCATACAGCATTTGAAGCAGGTAGCAAGAAGGAAGGGAGCTTGCCAACTCAATTTTTTTCCCCTGCATGTAGCCATTTGTGGTGAGGGCACTGTCATGTGGAAATGCAACACCATAAGTAAAATAGAAAAGGCACAGGAGTGTATAGGCCTGAGTCAAAGCCCCATCACCTCAAGGAACTGCTATCCAAAATATGTCTGAAAGGAGTTCAGGAGACCATCTGCACCTGTCCAATACTGCCAATGGATTTTCTCTAGGGCAATGGAGCTTTAATAATGAACAAACAATAACAAAAAAAAAAACGAGGTTGACCTTTCTGAGGGTGTTCTGAGTTACCCCCAAGGTTATCTTCTGTTTTGCAGACCAACAACCACGCTCTTGGCTCAGGACTCACTTGCTGCCACATCCAGGGCAGCCCAGCCCTATCCCCTGCTCCACTCTCCTCTACTTTGTGCCGTAGTCTCCACTGGGAACTTAAACTGTGGAGGTAGGAGTTCAAGCTGAAGAAAGTCCATGAGCTTTGAAAAACTTACTTCCCTTCAAGAAAGGAAAAGAAAAAGCTACAGCCACATTATAAAAAGAAAGGACCCTACTTAGTTTTTAACTATCCTCATTCTCTGTTTATATATAGGTGATACACAGGTAGACATGTGAGTACATAAAATGCAGCTGGCACAATATAAGGACACAGCAGTATCTTTTTTAAATGCAGTTTATATGGTAAAAAGGCCTGGGAACCCAATTTTAAACCAATAAATCTTTTACAGATCTAAATTTTATTATTTCAAGGCTCTTCTATAAAGTCACAAGAACGACAAATTTTGCTGCCATTAAACAGCTCGTCTCCCTGAAGTGAAGCTGAACCCTTGACCAGCTCAGACCCACTCCCAAAAACCTGCAGCTTTGCAGATGCCATTCAGAAAAGGGAAAGGATCTGGCTGCTCCCCTCACTGGGCAAGACTGGGAGTTCAAATGGGAAGATCCTAGTGTCATATCCACTGTTCATTGCCAGTGAATATTTATACCAAAAACAATAAATTGGGAATGACTGTTTAAAACGTATACTTACAATGTGCTTACAGTTGTACAAGTCAAATATTGAAAGCATCTGACATTTCTAGGCTAAGTAACAAATTACATTAGCCACAGGAATGCATAATAGCACCCCGTGGGTATGCAAAACTTATTCACTCGTTTTCAAAGGCCACTGCTGCTTTCTGATTCACACCTACAACTAATTCCTGGCTGCTACTCATTTCCCAGGAATCAGTAATACAAATTCGAAGAGGCCAAGGGCACACACGCACATTGGCTTTCCCTGGTACAGGATATGAGAACTCCTCATTATTTATTACAGGCTCACGAAGCTGATTTAGAAACCTGTCTTTCCTCTGAAGTCCATTTCAGCCTTCACAGACTGATGACAAAAAACCCAGCACGCTCCTCCAGTGAAGATTACCCAGACTTGCCGGCGAGGATTTAGCTGTACTAATACAAGAGCACAACTTCTATTCTTTTTTTTTTCCTTTCTTTTTTTGTTGACCAATCAATTCAACAACAGGCTGGATAGTGCCTCAAGGGCATCGCTTTCAACCACGTGATCGGCAGATTAACAGAGAGGCTGCAAAATCCTTTCCGCTCAAACTGTTTTAACAGAGGATCAAAATCGTTCTCTCTGCGTGGGGATTTTTATTTAGCTAGTTCTTTTTATTCAGTTTGCACATGTTTGCGAAGGAATTAAGGCCTGCAAGGGCACGTAAGATAGTCTGGTTTGGTTTCTAACCTTTTCCTTTCAATTTGTGTTTCGGAGTAGAAAGTTTCCCAGTTCCTTGTGGGAATGTTGCCCCTTCCCTGGATCTTACGGTTGCATCATTATTGGTTGAATCTCATCAACCCATAGATAATGGCCCTGAAAGGTCAGAACTTAAAACATTTTGCAAAAGCTCCCCCTTTTCCCTGCTGAAGTTCATGTTCTCAATGGATGTATTGAAATAGGCTGTGATACAATCTGTAGGGGAAAGGCTCAGGAAAGATGTGAGCTGGCTAGGTCCTGTGGGATTACGTGAGATTTACAGAGCTCTGCTGAACAATAAAACATGAGATTAAATTTGATCACGTAAATAAAATAAATGACAACTGTCTGATTCTTGGCCCCAGCAGCCTGGCTACCGGGAAGCTGATGTGCTAACTACTTTGCAGCATAGAGATATATGGGGATTCCCATTGAAGCCCTTTATATTTAATTCACAGATCTCCGAGGGATGCAGGTACAACTACTGCTGACGGCAAGAGGGTACATTCACTGTTGTAGCACAGCAGTGTTTTTACTGGAGAAAACAGGACTCAAAAAAACCAAAACAAAAGCAGAAAACCAGACTGCCTTATATTCATCAAAGGCACAAAAGCACACCTGGAGCTACGTAGCTTGAGGATCACATGTGAAGGTGTACACACAGCATGGCCAAGAGGTTTCTTAGGCTACAGCATGTGTTGTAACAAAACTAACCCACTTGCTCAGCTGCTGCACAATGAACCACAGCAGTGAGCTGGGACAAGAGCAATTCACATACTACCAAAAGGAATGGCAAGAATAAACTCAGCAAAAAAAAATTAATAGCTGACATTTGAGAGCAATCACAGTTTGGTCACGAACAAGTCGCAGAATTCAGCAAATAGAGGATTTCCCCAGAACTCTGCTTGGATATTCCCACAGTCTTACCTTCAATATCCAACAGCTCCAGATTTCAAGCTGGGGAGCAGAGTGTGTGCTACACAGCTGAGGGCAGAGGGATTTTGCCTCACTGCCTAGCAATGAAAGCTCCAATTCTTTTTTCATTTAAATCCCTAAACCTTTTTCTGCCATCACTGGGAACTACATGGGGTGACTTTGGGCCTTTAAGACCAGAGGCTTTTTAAAGAGCCATGCCAAAATAAAGGAATAAAATATTCTTTGCAGTGGATGAATAGTGACAGCCAATCTGATTCTTCTAAATGTTAAAACAGTAGTTGTTTTACATCAGAAAAACAGGCTTTGCCTTCCAACCTCTACCTTCATAAGACTCTCATTTATTTAGGCACATCTGCATTCATTCACCTGAGCATAAATCCAGAGAAATTCTGGCTTTCAGCTGAGACAGTCTGCTTTTCCAGCCCTCTAAATGAGAGCAGAGCTTGTCCCAAGGACAGCAGTGCTGCCTCCAGAGCATGGCAGAGATGAGTCACCCAGACTCAGCCCCCAGCAACCCAGGAGCAAGCGGCACCGTTGCTTACGAAGCTGCAGCATGACAAGGACCGCAGGCAAAGCCTGTGATGAGACCGAGCTGGGGGTGTACAACGCATAACGCTGAGCGCATATGGCCCAGTACGGTCTATGACACAGAGGAAGTACCTGAATAAGAGGGACGGCAGCAGCGGTCCTCCCAAAAGGCACATTTAGCAGCGGTAGGTAGCTTCTGGCCACGTCCCCAAGTGGGGAGTTAGGAGTTGGTACACTGTGAAGCCTGTGAGATTAGGTGTTGTAAAATACGGAAACTCTACCCCACAAGGTGCTTTTACACTTTTAAGTGGCCAGGTGGTCGGTGTTCAAGGCTAGGTGTCTCAAGCAGATGGTGCACATGAGGGTTTTGCTGGAGCTGTTCAGGAAATGGTAAATATGTCTCTCCTCTGAAACCCACCAGTGGAGAGCCATCTTTTCAGGTTTTGGGAGAAATGCTCTGGTCTTCCAATATCAGCTAAAACCCCTTTATTTTTTAGCTGGTTTTAGTTTGGAGATCTCTTCCTTCACTTCTATCCCTTCTGCAAATGTATGTTTGAGGATTTTTAGAAATGGGAATATTTTGAAGACAAGAACAATAGTTGCTAATGAAGTAATTCGTCAGTAAAATAAGTTCCAATCAAGAATATTGACATGCTTTACTATATATTTATAGATACTACTCCTGTACAGCAGGATGGAGCATGAACCTCACTTGAATGTAATCCAATTTAAATCTAAAGCAATCATTGTTTTCTTGTGTATTTTATGTAATCTAAATTCCTGGATGAAGAACCATTCTTGACCTAAGAATAATGTGGGAACAATTCCACGTCTGATACAGAATTTGTTTTCTGTAAGCAATGTTGCTCAGTTCAGATATTTCAGACTGAACTGCTTTGACAGTGCTGACACTTATTTCTCAATAAGTGAATAAAAAGAGGGACATGACTACTTCCTTCATGAAACCCCAGTGACACAGACAGCAGAAAATCCATGCAGTGTAAGAGATCTTGTAGTGCAGCTGCTGCCTTCTCACTTAACCCAAGGGTAAACTGAAGACCACAGATTTAAATGAAGTTACCCTCTTAAGCTTTGAAAATGCATCTAAAGAGCACATCTTGAGGACATACAGCCTGGAACCCATCTGGTAGACTAAAAGCCCTTTGTTCAAGCAAATTAAAAAAAAAAAGCCATTGTTGAGGAAAATGTCACTTAAATCAGTTAATGGCTTAAGAGAGCTTTGTAACTATTTCAGCCCCTGTAAGCACGGAGCTCTGTGACTGACAGCCAAACCGTTGTCTGAAATGCCCCAGGCTTAGCCCAGATGCGGGATGCGATGGGCAAAGACAGCAAGCACTTCTGTGGTCACAGCCCTCAGGCTCTCTGGTCTCCTCCCTCATGTGGTGAAATACCGACACGCTAGTGAAAAAGCTGCACTTCCAGGTGACCTTGAGCTGAAGAGAATAGGGGCAAGAGATCTATTTAAGGAACTTGTGGGAGAGGCATGCTCTATTTTTAAAGAAAAATAATCAATTTGTGGATTTTATTACACTCTTGGACCTGGGTGGCTACCAGAGAAAAAGGCAGGCACCTGCCTGTCCTCACTGGGCTCTTCTGCTCCGGAGCAGCCGCATCAGCAGTGGGATGCCTTTCCCACCACTTGCAGCTGGACCCACAAATCCTTCTTTCCCAGGGAGTCACCTCCCTGCCTTCAGCAACATCCCCTGGTTCCTGCAAACCAGAGGGCACTGCAGTCTCTGCAGTGAGTCACTCTGCTGCAAGCGCTGCTTCCAAGGTTGCAGGGAAGAGGCTGAGAAGGAGGTTTCCTGGGTGTTAAATTCGGGCAAAGAAAAGCAGGGAGGGCATACTGCAGTATCCGTTTTAATATTTGATGCAATGAAGCCTTGGGGATTTGCTCTCAACTGCTGCAGCATGTGCGGTCTGCTGCAGGATCTGGTGCTGGAGCCCTGCAGGAACCAGACGGCCTCGCTGGGCAGGGAAAGCCCCGAGCACTTGTCCCCGGGGCAGAGGGTGCAGCAGGCAGTGGGCAGGGAGAGGGGTCAGGTTCGGCAGCCCCCTTCCCCTCGGGTGGACGGAGCCATGCAGCTGTTAGCGAGGCTTTGTGCTCTGTCCTGCTTTTGTTCAAACCCCAGATGAAGGGAGGCACAACGACAAGCTGACAAATTATTTATTTTCTTCCCTTTTCCCTACGTTCCCCGTTCCTCGCCATGAGGTTGCAGGATAGCAGAGTCACAAAAAAGACTAATTACTTTCTCAGGTTTCATTAGACATTGAGGGTAATCACTGTCTGCAACTTCAGACAGGCCCTGGATGAACAATGAACCATCATCAATGCCCAGTAGACAGCTGGCAGCAGTTTGTGAAGCAAACTTAGCTTCAGTCTGAATTTCAGGCAACCCAAAAATACAGGCCATGATGTAAAACTTTGTCGTGGCATATGGAAATAACCGTAGTTGTGGCTGAAACTGGCAAATGTGGAAAATTAATTTTAGATTAATTCTGTATTTAAGAAAAAACAGCCAGCTTGTGAGGAAGGGCTCTGCACGCCTCTTTTTCTTCACTGCTGGAAAGCAGTGAAGTGCCTTGGGCTGGGTGAACTAAACTATTGCTGAGTTCATTGAGGGAAGGATTTAAAATCTTCCCTCAGTCTCTTCTGAGGACTTGGCCTAAGAGCCTGGAACAGGTTACTCTCTTTTTAATAAAACATTATAAAGATCCTTCTCCCTGTCAGGCTAAGGTGAGAAAGAAACTCCTGCATAATTTTTCTCAGAGGACTTCATTTCACTTCTACTGAAGTCTTCTTTATGAACCCACTGGTAGCAAATTTTAGCTCATAAGGCTAATGTCATAGTAGCTCATATTGATTACCTTGTCTAACTGTAGATATTTATCCATAATAAAAAAATCAATATTTATTCATATTTAATAATCATTCTTTGAAAGCAGAGATTTCCCCTGTTTATCAATATCAAGTAATATCCTCCTGCGGAAAAAGGAAGTTCTCTGCTACTGAAAGGTGGCACTTCCTATGAGTCCACTCAATGCAGTCACCTGCCTGCGTAATAACCTGTGCCATCTTCTTCTGAGGAATGTTTAAAATTCCCTGAGATGGAAAAGAATAGACCAACCCATCAGTCCTCACTTAGAAGGTGTTTAATGTCAGGAGTGGCCATCCACTAGGAAATTTCTCCTAGTTATTTTATGTGTCTGAGCCAGGTTAGTGAAACTTCTCGTGACGTAGGAATCCTAGCTCTTTGGCAAGCCTTGCTGCTTCAAACCTTCTCTGACTTAAAACAGGAACAAGAATTAAAAATCTACCCTAAAGCTTAATGAGGCTATTGTATTTCCAGGACATTTCAATAGGCCTTAAGCTAAACATTAATACAAGCTCACAAACAATACAGGCACAGCAAACGCTATATTTTATAACACAGGTATGGAGAACACCTCATTGTGTCTCAGTGCAACAACAAAATTCATACGAAAGCTCGTTCCTAGAATTAATAAACACATTGAACAGAGGCGCGGGGAGCATTAGGTCAGGAGCAAATTAATGTCATTGAGCTAGTGAAGCTTGACTAGGTAAGGCATGGGCCACGTTTGGGCTCCTGAGAAGGCTTCTTTGTTCCACTGCTGATTAACACTTGCCCTTGGTTAGTGGATGGTAATAGTAATTACCATAGTAATGGTAAGATATGAAGATGGCCTGTCAAAGCAGTCTGCCTCCTGAGTCAGCACATGAAATTGTTAACAGAACCTTTAAGTGTCCCTTCCCAACAAGTTGGCAAATTCAGAACAAAATCCAAAACCAGTGTCGTCTCACTTATACCCATGTAAGAGGAAAAGCAGTGAGTCATTAAGTATACTCTCCCCTTCCCCCTACCTTGGAGCAGAGGTCTGACCACTAGGATTTACTGCTTTAGCTCTTCCAGACGTAAAGACCATAACCACTAAGGAGCAGTATCAGCCACCAACTAAAGGTCTATGAGCAAATCCCCAGAAGTTCATGGCGTGAACAACTGCTCACAGAGACCCAGGAATGAAAGTGGATACCTGTCCTCTGACCCTCAGTAGTTATCTACTCCCAGGGTAAGGGCAATCTCTAAGCATGATCAATTCAAAAGCTAGACAGAAGGAAATTGCAAAATATGAGCTTTTCAGGCATTCCAAAAATCACCTCCCAGCAAGCACCTTGGCAATCTTCCCTGGCTGATACATAGCCTCAGATTCTTGGTGGCCCCATCCAGGGCCATTAAGGAATACCAATGCCTATCAGCTTATTTTCTTTAAGACACCCCAAGGCCCACAAGTGGAAGAGGCAGAGAGCATGTGGAATGCCAGGGAAAGGAGAACAGTGTTAAGCGTTTCCAGCTGTTGTGGTGGGTGCTTTTGTCCCAGGAGAGCCTAAGACTTGAGCAGGTGCCCAGAAGGCACCATAAGGGATCAATTAGAAGTGTATGCTGTAATACAAGTAAAGTACAGAATTCAGTAGGACACCAGTATTAAAATATGATTTCTCCAGCTATTTGTTTTTTTTTTTTAAAAAGATGCTTCTTTCCAAAATACAGCACAGCGTTTGCTATTCCAGATAATTTAAGTTTCAAGGCCATACATTTTATGCTTAATGCTATTTCCAGAAGAGACAGGAATCTGCATTAGAGGCTGCCAGCCACAGCTTCCATATTACCCCAGACATCTGATACATCGTCTCCAGAAATGGCTCAGCCATGAGAAGCCTAATCAGTCTTCATCTGCTTCATCTCATCCAAAAATGAGATGTAAACATTTCCGACTTTCACATCATCTCTGTCGCCAAAGTTATGAGGCTAGAAAAGCTTTTATAACATCTCCAAAGCACAAGCAACAAAACTTTGTCCCCTTCTCTCTCCAATTCTGATTGTATATCGGTATTTCTTGGCTCTGAAATCTATAATCAGTTTAAATGCTTTGGGGGGTTTTGGACTAAACAACAGTACAAATGTCGTTCATCAGTATAGACTCTTTGGCAGGAGTTAAACTAGACTAAACACATAGACAGAAGTAAGCAAAGAAACAGAAAAAAGTTTGCCATTTCATTAGAAATGTGCAATATACTGAGTTCATAAACTAATCAAATAACGATAAAAAAGCTTACTAAGAAGATTAAAACTCTTAACTTCTTACATAAATGGAAGCTTTGCAGAAAATGAAAAAAGTACCAATATTTACTCTTATTCTTTTCAAAGCTTTGACAAAAATTATTCTTTTTATTTCCACTAGCAAATCAAAGGTTCATTTTCACTGCCTAGGGATCTGACTACCTTACCACACATACTGTACCCGTTCTTGTTAACCAGCTGCTAAAATAAATGCAATAGGTTGTGTTACTTCTGGAGGGAAGTACTGTTCTCTTTGGTATTGGAATAGGTAGAAAATGGATAAAATGTCTTCTTTAAAACACTGAATTTTCCCCAATATTTCACATTCTGAGCTTTCAGATTTTACCATATAATTGAAATGTCCTCATGTGAGAAATATTAAATAGTTTAGGCAGTAATGGAGACATTTATACAGAGTCAGGTGGTTGAATTCTGAAATAAATTAATTTCAACAACATTGATTAAACAAAGGTTCTATATTCTTTGCTGGTCTGATTTATTAAGCAAACAGTTGGTCTCTCAGTGACTCATAGTTGACACCTATACCAAGATACAATTCAACAGGACAGAGCAACAGTATATATGAATAAACTTTACTGGTGGTTTACTCAAAAATCTAGTTCATCACAAACAATAATAATTGTATCTACTAGAACAAATATTTATGTTTTTACATACGCGAAACTGGCCATATTGGTTTTCACAGTGACAACAAATAATTGCAACTCTTTTCTTCAATTTACCTTTCTTTATTGAGTAGTAGAGAACCTCATCCTTTAACTTACTTCCTTAGTTCATTGGTAACCTCTATAAATAACCTCTAATTCTTCACGTGGTTTTACAATGTGCTTCCCATAAAAATGGTACTTGTCCTTTGTGGTTTTTATGAGTTCTGGGCAGAAAACTTCAAGAAAAGTCAGAGGTGTTTGCAGTAACGGCCAACTAAGCTGTCGTCTGACCTAGAAATGGAACTTCTTGAATCACAAGCACAAGCGAATGGCTTAATTTCCTATGACATCTGCAGTTACATCTGGACATTTCCCGCTGGTCCATCTGTATTTGGCCGTCCTGCAGTGTGTATAATTTGCTCAAAGAATGCCAGATTGCTGCTGACCCTTACAAGTCCACATGCACACATCTTCTCTCCCTTGGCACGTCCGTTAAGAAATTTTAAATAGTGGATCACATGTCTCTATCTCTGGTCAAAGTAATCCACCTCTGGCTTGAGATGTACACTTTTTTCATCTCATGCATCTTGTGTGCTATGTCCCATCTCAGAGTGACCGTTGGGCATGAGTTCGTGAAAATGAGACTGTCACTCAGGCAACAAAAACTTTTTACACCTCACTGGTTCAAAGCCAGTTTCGTGGCTCTTCGCCGTATTAGAACATATGGCAGCAGAGAAAGGGATTTTCTAAAATTCAGGTTGAATGCTTGTGTTCCAGCATTCCCAGCAACTTGCTTAGAATTTTTCATATAACTGGATCATACTATATTAGCCTTCCCGCAATTGCTATTTGTTCCCCTATTTTACTCACAGCAGACCTGAATAGCCTGTCATCTTCCTTTAGGAGGCCCTTTAACAATGTTAAAGCATCTATGAGGAACATTATAATCCAGACAAGCTAAATCACTGTCCTAGATATTCTTCTTTGCTCAGTGTGATTCTCTGGGGGCTGCATCTCTTGTGACTGTTGCTAGTGACAGTTGCTATTTCTGCAGAGGTGAACATGATAGCTCAGCTGAGGAAATGTGAACAACGTACATCCAGCTGCAATTCTGCATTTTGAATAGCAACCTCCTGGTGCCTCAAATTAATATTATTTCACGTGCCTCTGTTAAGATTCATATCAAAAATCTTGTGGACAAAATGATTGGAACTAATGCTTGCCAAAATATCACTTTTTGAAATGTTTGGTTAAGAATACTCATAGGGAGCAAATTCTGGATTTGAAACACAAGCTTTTCACTCTGCCCACATCTGTAGCCCTTGCACACTCAGTAAGGGAGCAGAAAGCCCCCTGTACAAAATGGAAGGAATGCAGCACAGGTGGAGCTTCAAATGTGTACAATGAGCAGTCTGAAGACTCAAAATTATTTTCTCAGAAAAGATTCATCAAATCACTTCAGATGAAGAGGAAGTCAAGAAAAATCAAAATTTGTGGTGAGCTTTCCCAAAACACAGAAAAATGATGGGGATTTCACTACATAACTGACTTGCTGCAAATTGTTCTCTTGCTTCTTTAACTGAGCCATGCCTTGAAAGTATCTCAGCCATGTGATTACTGAGGTGCTGATGAGCCACTTTTCTCAGCCTTGCCCTGCTTTGGACTTAAAAAACTGATTCAGTAGAGGTGAGTCAGTTCTGTTCTGCTGTGCTGGAGAGAGAACTTGACCAAGTTCTCCTTTAGACATATGATGATTCACAGCAAAATTCCCATTACGCTCAACTGATTAAAGGTTTATAGCATAGGGTAAGTTCCTGCCTTGTACAAACCACTGTATGTATATATGTTCTGCCTAGTTTCTCAGTCAGTGAATTAAATTATTATTAACTCCAAGATTTAGGCAGGGGTTGTGCTGTTGGTTCTTTGTGGCGTGCAGAGGACCACAAGTGCAGCCCCTGTTTTTTTAGGGCACGTGAGGAATAGCGTTCAATGTTTCCTGAGCCTCTGTCCTGCACTGCACGCTCCAGTTGCGTGCTGCACTTCCCTTGGAAAGGAGGAGCAGCTCCACAGCTTGTCTTCTGCGTAATGCAGCTTTGCATTATTAAAGTGTTTGCACTTAAGACATTTGCTTTTTGAATAGGCTCCTTTCTTATTGTGTCCAGAGAGTTAAAAAGTGCTTAATTACTGCCCAAAAGACCTTCCGCTTCCTCTTAAAGAGTGTTTTTAAGTCAGTTGTTGTTAGGCTCTCCACATGGCGCCGATCAGGTTTGCTCTACTGATTGCAATGATGCTGTACTGATTTACCCCAGCTAAGCATCTGGGTCTAAATACTCAGTTGAAATAGGAAGCATCCTGCCACTGAAACAACTTCCTTTTCTTGTCTCTATTGTTCTGGTTATTTCTTATTACCGGCATGGTATGTCAGCTGGAGAAGGGCTATCTCTGGCTGGTAGGACCTGCCCATGGCAGGTTCTTAGCTTATCTGTTGCTAATAGTCTGCACAAGTGTTTCTGGCGCATATAGGCCTTTATGCATCAGGACACCCCTAGTCCAAGTGCTGGTCTAAAAGACTTTGCAAATATATTCTTACTTGGTTTTTTGGGATGTCCCATTTTTGCTGAGGACTTGGTATTTGAACATTTTTCTATAATTCTTCCTCATTTTTTTCCTTGCCCTATTCATAATTAGCGAAAGTGGTTTTTTACTTTCTCTTTATCCACGGAAAGTGGGGATGAGATAGGAAGAAACATTCTTCCTACCCAAGTGAAGCATTACTGAAATGTTTTCAGAAATACCTGTATTGAAGAATTGCTTTCTTAATGTAAGAACTGCCATTTTTCAGTAACAACACCCTTAAACCTGGAATTTTTCTGACGAAGCTCCCTGTTGCTCTGGAAGCTGACTCAGTGCTGCCCCAGGTCAACAGCCACATTTATTGGACTGCTCTGGTGAGCTCCCCTGTCCTGGTGGCTGTGGCCTGAGCCAGCCCAGGAATCAAAACTTTATGATATTTAACTGTAGCTTGTGCTGCTGGACACCTTGTCCTGAGCAAAGCAGTAAACTATGAGACATGATCTTCAAAATGACTGTGACTTTTTTTCCTTTCTCTCCCTTGCTCTGACCCATAAAACCATTCAGCTGAGCAACTGCTTACACAAATCCCACCTCGCAGTGGGATCTCATCACTTCTGGTGATACCCTTTTTATAGTCTACCACTTTCATTCAGTCTCATGTCTTCAGCTGTGAGGCAGTAATTTAACCCCCCATCTGGCGCTATTAATTTGCACTGATAACTTCATGTCTCTTCTAAAATAGGCTTTTATTTCTAACACACTTGAAAAGAGTGCCTTTTTTAGGCTTTCTAGCTAAAAGAAAAAAGTCTGGGCTCTACCTTGTGATATCACAAACGCTGGTTTGCTTTTATTTTCAGTGTAACTGCTGCAGAGCAAGTGCGTGTTTCAAATACTGCAGTGAATAGATAGCAGTCGTTAATGTTTTGCTCAGCTATTTGTCTCTGAAACACTAACTACCGGGGAACAGTTCTCACAAATACTGCCGTCCTGGTGTCTTGGTGTCTGAATATGCATCTGTAAGACTTCATTGTGGCTAAACTCTGGCTGGTTCTTAATTTCCCCTTTTTCTAGCATGGGCTGGTTCATAATTTCCCCCTTTTCTATTAACTTGCTGCAACCCTTAAGAGTAGCGTAGCTTGAATACATGAAGAACATATATTGCCTGCACAAAACAATGTTGTGATGTGTCTGTGCTGCACCCAGATGTCATGCCAAGTTGTAGGCCTGCATGTGAATGCCACCCCTCTGCTTCCCTCCCTAGGGTCTGCTCTTCCTCTGTCTGGCAGCAGGACAGAGGAGGAAGAGGAGGACACCCTGCAGCCAGGTCTTTCCCCTCCCCATCTTTGCCCGCAGCTGGCAGTGCAGAGAGTTTGACTCAAGAATCAGTAAGACTTGGGGTTATTAAATGGCTAAGGTGGCTTTGTTTTGTCATTGGCCTGGCTTTCTTGCTAAGAGATCTGGTGCCAGAAAGATCGGCACTTGAAGAAAGTAGCCAGCAGAAAAGTTTAAGGTAAAGGCGAACGCTGGAGTCTGAGCTTGAGGCGTGCTGCCTGCTGGTCAGAGCTTCTCTTTCTCTTCTCTGCAGCAGTGGCTTGCAAAGCTGTCCTTTAGGGCCCGTGCCAACCAACCGCTATAGGTTTTCTTCTCTTAGTGAAATAAATAGAAGTTAAACTAATCCAAACTCTTCATGAGATTAGGAGTGAGGGTGCACCTCTGCACACCCTTTGCATTTTAAAATGCAAAGATTGAACAGAGGCTCTCTCTTCTAAAGGGACGCAGGCTGGATACCAGGAGGGAGAATGTTTTATAACCTAACATTTCAGGGCACTTTTAAGATGCTACTGCCAAAAACTCGAGTACTGAAGTTTACTTTTTAAGTCTAGTTAATTGTCATTGGCATGCTGATAGGGAAAGACCATCAAGAAAGCGAATTAATCAAAAAGTCCATCCTGTCCTTTTTCATATTTTAGTCTGCCTGGCTTTTGTGTTTTTTTTTTGTGGTCTTTTTTTTTTTTTTCATTCCTCTAGTTACATTCTTTTCTTTCTTATTCTCTTGTCCTCTTCTTCAGCCTTATTGATACAGTGGATCATTGTTTGATTAAGATACAAGTGACTCCTCTAAGCCCAGGATCTGGCCTACCGTGTTTGACAATAGTGGAAAGCTTGGTTAAATTTTGAAGGGTCTCTGACTTATACAGGGAGTAGATTGTTCTGAGAAATAGATTCTGGCTGCAGGCGTGAATGGAAGAGCTCTTTGTCTGGAGAAGAGCTGAGTGTACAACATACTTCTTGGAAATGTCACCACAAAAACAGGCTAGACCACAAAAAGAAGGTAAGGAGACTGAAATCTATAAACAGCTCTGGAGTCTCACATTCTGTGCTTGAAGGTCTAATCTCCAGCATCACAGAGTATGTCCTGGCCATTGCATCAGTGTCTTATCTCTTCACCTGCCAGGCTGGGGAATCTTTTAAAAGCTTTGTGCGTAATCTCGTAAGTGCAAGAAAAGGCTTTCTGGGGGCAAGGAAGGAACGGAAATATAATGGGATCCTGGTTGGAAAAGAATGGAGCTCTCAAGAATAGGAACGTTAAAGAGGAAAGCAAGTGTTACTCCGTAAAGGAATAGGAATAACCATGGGAAAATCACAGTAGGGCAGCAGCAGAGCTGTTCATCAATCTAAGTAGCAGTTTAACAACTTTGCAGATAAATGGTTGCATCCACAATAAAAAAATTATTGTTCAATTAAAAACTGTATATTGTCACATTCTCAACCATGGGCAATTCTTGAAATCAAGACTGGATAATTGTACTGCTGGAGAAGCAGTTAATACGGAGAAGCCCTATAACCTGTGGGATGTTTTGGTTTACAGGGGGTCCAGCTCGCTGATGGGTAACCTCTTCTGGCCTCTTACTCAATGAACCAGTCAAAGGAGAGGGAAGCACTGGGGTCCTTGTAGCTGAGCGTGCTTATGTAGCCAGGAGCTAAGAGTTAGCTCTTCATCTCCACCTGTCTTCCCACTCTTTCCCTGTTTGTCCCTTTGTGTTCTAGGTGGCCGGTTGCATGTAATGCCTTCTCTGTCCATACCAGCACACGGAGACCCCTCTCCTGAATGGAGCTGAAAGGAGTCTTTCCTTGCATCTCCTTCTGTTGGGAGGGTGGTTTCCCTCAGAGCATTTGGGGAGTATGAGGAGAGCAGAAAGCTGAGGCTGGGTAAGGTGAGGTGGGACTGGGAAGAGACCCCAAACTCCAAGAGACAAAAAGGCAGCCTAGTTACTGAGGCCTCCGGAGGATGAGAGGTGCTGCTAGGCTCTTCTGTCACATGCTAACATCTTTCAGCCTGCTTAATACTGTAACGTTAAGTGCCCTGGGCACTAATCTGGGAATTGGGGTGCTATGGTAGCTAACACTTTTTTTTGTGATGTCTGCAGCTCTCTTGCGTTCTTATTTGTCAACCTGTTAGAAATGCACACCAGTTCTTGTTTACCAGGCTTAGAAAATTATCTTCAGAGCCTAAAAGTTGCTCCAGGAGCAGCTATTTTGTACTATTTAGAACAGTTAATTAAGAAAAAGAGAACTAGACAATGCAATGATTTAAAAATGCTGGCTAATTTTGAAAATTTGAGGCATGCAGATGGCCCTACTGTTGCATTACAAAAGTGGTCTAGAGCATTTTCAATTATACTTAGTGCATACCCAGTGCCTCAGGGGTTTTTTCCACTGTCTCTTTCTTGACACGCTCATCTCTAAAATGAACTAAACTGACAGACCTCCGCCACAGCAGAGAGCCATCCAAGCCTTTTTTTTTCTCTCCTCTCTTTTCGTTTTTTAAATAAGAAAAACCTCTTAGGAAAATCAGACTTGAAGAAACTTGCTGCCTTATCAAGTCTAGTCTCTTGTGACCACCAACAGCTACGTCATATAATCCTCTTCATGAATTCATCAAGCACCATCTTAAAACCCTTTGCTGCTGTTGTCCTTCCTGTTCTCTTGCTCCTCTTGTTGGTATAATAAAAGACATATATTTTCAGGAATTGCAAAAACAGGTACCATATCCCAAGAACATGTTTTTAATGGCAGAAAACCTGTAGGAAATCCTTCAAAAGGCTAGGCAACGGATACATGTCTCCATACAGCTGAGCAAATAAAACAAATGCTTCTCTGGGGAAAACGGCTGTTAGAAGTCAGCAGTGAATTCCATTTTAATTGGGTTCGCATACCTTAGTTTGTTTCTTGAGGGCTTTTCACGTACTTGAGTGTCACTTAGGTGAATACTCTCTGGAAAAGCAAATGTTTGGCTGAAATACTCAAATATTCACAAAACGTGTCTGGGTTGTATATTCAGCTGTCATGTTATCAGTTTGGAACCGGTGCTGTTGAAGAGAGAGGGCTCAGTCCCGCTCTCCCCCTGCAGCTTAATGCAGCTCTGGCAAAACGCATGGCTCTGGCAAACTCGTTGTCTTGTGTTATGCCTGGCCACGAGAGCACGATCAAATGCGTGACTGTTTCATCTACCTTCTGGTCTGAGTTTGCTATCGTGAATGCAATAATAATCTGTGTTTTGGCACCTTCCAGCCAAGCTTTTTACAAACCTGAAGGGGACAATCATGTGTAACACCCCCTTGAATGCTAAGTAAATGATGATCACCTATGTTGGGAGGATGTTGCATTTTAGAGTTATCGATTTTTAGGTCTCCAGCCCCAGGCAGTGGAGACTGCTATACCCTAATATATATAAAAATATCTTTCCAAAAGTATGGGATACTTGTCCTGCATCTGAAGCTGAGGAACACAAAATAAAAGTTGTTTTAATCTCAATTCTTTCTTCTATAGATGGAGGTAATTGAGGCACTTGACAGAGATTACATTTATTTAGTGTGTGATACTTGTACTGAATCCAGATATTCTGGGTGCACCCCTGTGCTTTAATCACTAAACCACAATATCTGAAGCTAAACTGAACATCTCTAGTCCAATAAATAGCAATAGCTTTCCTACAGCTTTTTGCAAGAACAAATTATTCCGAAGAGATGTCTATGCCTAATAAATAGAGAACGGAAATTTCTCTCCTAACAATGTCAGTCACCTACGGGGTCAGCGCAGTTCAGCACAGGCAGCCCTGAGCTCGGAGAGGTGTGTGTCCATGTGTGCATACATGGTGCAGAGGCGGACCAGGCAGGAACAGCGCTGGGCTGAATCAAACAGCAATTCCCTGGTGCCTACAGAAATGCAAGCTTGTCTAAATCCTTTTGAGGTAAATGGTGAGGTGTCTAAGGATGTGAATGAGGATTAGAGTGAACCAAAAAATACTATCGCAGAGGGGAGAAAGAAAATTTTAATTTGCATCTAAAGCATGGTGAAGCTAATTTTAGTACCTTTTCTTTTAAAAGATGCTTAAATATGCATGGAAGACTTCTGTTCCTGTTTAAAAAAAAATCAGTGAATGGTAACACTATTTTGACAGATCAGCTCTTCTGGAGAAGTATACTTTTGTTTCGTGACTTTTTTTAGAATAGTTGGAGGAAATATATTTACTTCCGTAGGGCAGATCAATGAACTGGCATCTACACAGTTCCACTGTGAGCTATAATTTCCAGGAGAGGGGAAGGAATCAAAGGAATGGTTGGCACATCTTCCAAATAATTGGTTTATACGGGGAAAAAAAACCAAACACACTTCTTCTGATATAACCGTATTGCAACCCAGAAACAGAATTCCTCTTCTTTGGGTGGAGAGTAATTATAACAAATAAATACATCATGACAAACACCATAGCTGTGATGTGATTGGAGCCTTTCCTTTTCAACCCACTCCACAATAGTTTTCTAGTCTCTTTGACAGGCTAGTGACTGTGCAGGCCTTAGGAGATTCACTGCCTGGGATTTTTAGTAAGGGTATGCTACGGAGAAAATGTGGGAGATGGAAGTGATCAATGTAAAATTACAAACGTGCCCTACCAAGCACTCTGCAGTGCCTTTGTATGTGCACCTCCCTGTTAATTGGTAGGTTTTGAGTAAGAAATAGCAAATCTTGCATTAATTTCAAAAATCACCTACATGAAGCATCCTTTTGTAATGTCTAGATATAAATTGTAGTTGTTAGCACTGACACAGGCTATGATAACTATCATTTTGCTCATGGATTCTACCAGTAAACTCTGGCACAATAACTTTGTCATGTTAAAAGCACAAGGAAAACTATAATTATAGTAAAAATGTGTAAGAACCATTCCCCTCTTTCTGTTTTAGAAATGTGTACAGTGAGACTTGACTTTGCCTTTGTTCTTTTATACTTCTTCTCTACCAGTAATATGTCTGAGTAGTCAAATATTAAAAATATTGCCTTAAAAAACTTGGTGGAAGAAGCATAATTTTCCTGTATATTTATTGGAATGCAGGAAAACTTCCCGCAACTTCCTAGTTTGGAAGAAAAATGAATGGCTACTGCTAGGAAGTGCAGCCTGTGAAATCAAACTCTGCCTGGAAGTGTAGGTTTCATTTTTTTCCACATCCATTTATACAGTTCTGACTTCTGCACACAAATGTGCCTCTAGGAAAAACTTAGCTGTGTCCTGGGTTTTACACCATATAAAAAGTTCTGCTGGTGTTATGTACCAGCAGAGTGCAGCAGAACCCAACCTGAAATACAGCCATAACGTGCAGTATTCCTCCTTCGCTGCTTCATCGTTGCTTACCGTCACCATTTCTGAGGCAGACTAACTGCGTGAACCTTGTCTGTGAGAATCTGTGACAATGAAACTGAGCTGGTGAAAAATAGGGTTTGGGAGGATGGCATTTCAAGTTACTTCTGTTTATAGAAAAACCTGCTCCTTCAGCAAATATACCCATTTCGGTTTTAAAACATGAACGATGAGCCCCAGCTCAGGAGCTCATCAGCCTGTAGTGTAGCACAAGCACTCAGTTCTGCTAATTCACACCAATTGACAATGTGGCCCAATAATAAGATAAATCCCATTTAAAAAGAGAAATGGAGCATTGTTAGCTCTAAAAAAAAAAAAAAAAAAGAATTTTTCTTTTAAATAGCCAGACAGAACACAGATTGGTCAGCATTAAGTTTCAGCTTTCAAAGGCCAGGAACAACCATGATTAATTACTTAGTATTTCCTTCTTCTCCCTGTGCTTGTATTAGAATTCAGCTTTCTCCAGTGGGTAAGATAAGATACTATATCTCTCATTATTAAAAAAAAAAAAAAGAAAAAGGTTATAATGCAATGATTGAATTCTCTTTAGAATTACAGCGTGCCAGTATATTTCAGCGAGGACGTGTATGCAGCACTCGTTGCCCTTTGAAAAACCTAAACCGCTAAATGTTCTCTTTGTTACAAGTCCCACAAAAGGATGTGCAGGGTTTCCTCTTGGACTGCAGGCCTGATCAATACGCACCCATTGCTGGGAATGGGAAGCTCTCCATACGCTGCACTCACCTCTAGCAGCACACAGCCTGACTGGTAAGCTTATTCAGAGCCTCCTGCAAAGTCTACCTCACCAGTGGAAGTATTTTCCTTGATTTCAACTAACTTTGGATTAGACTCCTTGGAATAATCAAAATCAGAAGTCCACACTCATCTCCCTTCGCATCAGGGTCCTAATGCTTTGCCCAAGTTTGTGTTTCTTTCATCACAGTGCTCTTTAGCAGTACTCAAAAGAGGATTGTAGGTGAGCATGAAGATGTTTCTAAAATAACAGGGCAAGTGGTTCAAACGCTTCCTCTAGGCCTTTCAAATCCACTTTTGAGTCTCGCAACATCAGCCATCGGGCCATCATAAAGCAGGAAAAAACAGTTTTGAGCCTATGATGTTGACTTGTCTTTGTGCTTGGTGGAAAGGAAGGTCCTAGAAAATTTAGTGGGATATGGGATAATATATTGAAAACTATGATCTGATGAGAGGCAGATTTTGCTGGTGGGAGTGTGTATCTAAGTATTTTTTGAGGCAGTAACAAAGGGGTGATAGACAAGAACTAGGAATATAACTTGTGTGTTTTGCAGAAGCTCTCGTTGCAATACCATGCAGCGAGCCAAATCTGCAAGGTCAGCAGGGAAAAAAGCCAGAGTTTATTGAAGCTAAGGGCAAAGGTATCATTTAAGGCTCAAAAATTATGAGCTAAAAAGAAATAAACTATTCTTTGACAACTGGTGGCCTTGACAAACTATATCCAGCACTCCCAGGAGTAGATATGTGAGCCCTGATGCCCGCTCCAAAGTCCAGCTTCCTAGAGGTAATCATGATCTGCCTGAGATCTGCATCCTGCTGCAGCTCTCAAGCAACGCATTATTCTTCTCTCTGTTAGATGCTCTAAAATGCTTGAACAAGTCTATCATTACAGATTGCCTGGCTGTCGCCCAGCCCAAAGGTGACTGCATTGGTGGATGGAACTTCACAGATAGAAAAATGCACTCTTCCCAATGAAGGCTGCAAAATCACTCTACATTTGTTGTGGTTTTACCTAGCTTATAATCCTGGAAATCTCTGAAATGAGTATATGTGTGTGTGTATAAATATGTACAGATGAAAGCACTGTGCTTATATTATAAAATGTTATGACAGAGATTCGGGAAAAAATACCAGAAAAAGAGTAGTTGTGTGACAAGCCAAGGCAAAGGTAAACCCATTTCTTCTCTTCCTAGTCTTCCCTACATTCCTGAGAGAAGAAATCATTAGCAAAGTGAGCCCTACACTGTGCCATATACTTTCCATTTTTCCCCGAGGGTTGCTACATATGCAGAAGCTGTAGCCTCATGACACATAGGCATAAAAATTGCTGAAGTTGTTCATACTGACAGGAAAGTATTTTGTTTTGTTACCTTGCTCAGTTAAAGCAGTGCAACATTAGGTTGAGACCATGCTTTATTTGCCTTAGCACTTTAATCTTGCTATTTGTTACCATACCTAAAGCATACGGAGACAAATGAAAAGCTTTCTGTTGACCTGAAAAGCAGCTCCCACCTCCAGTGCAATAAATCTGCAAATTGGAGCTGCGTCTCATTAGATGTATTTTGAGGGTTCGGTCCTGACTGGATTCTGCTGTTCTTTCTTTCACTGCCCCCATGAGTTCAATGGACACAGAGCCTGGGCCTGAGTGCTCTTGGAAATGCCACTCTAATTTTCTAGTTAGTTGTAGAAAGAAAGTTAAGCTGTATTTATTTGGGGGTTGCTGTTTAGCTGCATTTTGTTTCATAACATGCTGAGTTTCTGCAACTCCTTTTGACTTTGGAGGCAGCCTCAAGCTCTTGCTTTTGCAAGTCAGGCCTGCTCGCACCTTAAGTTTGGTCACCTCTGTTGTCTTTTTGGCACTTATCCTAGGTATCAAACTCTTCAGTGGTCACCTCCTGGCTGACCCCTTCTGCACTACAGAGAAGCAAGGGAAAACCACTGCTGCTTTTTCCTAGATGGGAGTCTTTGCCCGTGATGCAGGGACATGCAGGGAGATGGGAGGCCCAGGAGAGAATTGCTTTCCTGGCTGTACCCCCTGGAGCACTCATCTCCCAGATGGCCCCATCCCTTCCCTTGCCACCCACAGGGATGGCTGCCCCACACCGTCCTGGTGTTGCCATGGTCGATGGGAGAGTTGTTCCATGCCCAGAGCTAGGATGGGGTCGGGGATGTGGGACAGGCATGTCCTTGTGGATGCTGCAGCCGGGGCTGGGTTGTGGGGCTGCTCTGCCACCCCCGGACTGCGCCGCAGACCAGTCCCCCCTTCCCCCCCCATTTCAGCTGGGAACGAAACCAGCAGCAATTATTCAAGCCAAGCACGTAAATCTGGCAGATCCCGGGGCCCTGGTTTGACGCAGCTACGCAGCGCAGTGTCTGGACGCACAGCCCGATCCCCCCTTCTCCCCTTGTTTATTTGCCCCGCAGAAAGCAGCGAAGTTACCAACTTCGCCAGCAATGAGCCGCACCGAGGGGCCTGGGGAGATTGGGGTGCCAGGGAGCGGAAAGGACGACCGGAGGGGAGGACCGCCAGGGCTGGGGGAGCCGGGGCCAGGAGTGCGGTGCGGCTTTGCTGCCGCCCCCCGCACCAGCCCGGCCGTGACGGGGCAGCGCGTTACATAAGGCGGCGGGCTCCGCACCGCTCCGCAGCGCGGCCGCGGAGGGCGGACACGGAGCTCAGCCCCCCCATCTCACGGCTTGGGGAGCCCCCGGCCCCCGCGCGCACAGAGGCACCGGAGCCCGCGGCGTGCTGCGCCCGAGACGCCGGAGGGGCAGCGGAGGTGTGGGAGCCCAGGGAGCGCGGGGAAGCCCCGGGGAGCTGCCTCTGGTCCCCGCGGGCAGTGCCCAGCCTCGGAGGGACCCCGCGGGCTGGGCGTTGCGTAACCCCCCGTTTCCCTTACACAAACACCTCTCCACCCGCGAAAGGGCAGGGAGAGAGGCCGAAGTGCTGAGCGCCGATTAATTTCAGGAACTGAAGCTATTTGCCTTTTTTTTTCTTTTTTTTTTTTTTTTTTTTTTTTTATTTCTCTGAGCCGCCGGGGGACCCCGTACAACCACAACTGTTTCTGCCCGCGGTCCTGTCCTGGAACGAGCGCTTTCCAATCGGGGACGGCGCTTCCCGTGCGCCATGGCGGGGTCTCGCCGGGGAGGGCAGCCCGGGGGGGAGGCGCGGAGCCGCAGGGCGCTGCAGCACGCCCGCCTCCGCGGCGCGGCCAGCCTTGCGCGCTGCCGGCGGGAGGGCTCCGCGCCGGCATCCGCGGCCGCGCAGGGATCAGCGCGGAGCTCTCCGCGGTGCTGAACCCCTTCCCCGCGCTGCCTGCCGTGCTGAAACGGCCGCTGTCCGCCGTGCTGACACCCCCCATCCCTCTGTCCGCGGTGCTGAAGCGCCGCCGCAGCCCGGCGCGGTGCGGCGCGGGAAGGGCGCTGCAGTCAGTGCCCCGGACGGCAGCACGCCGGTCCGGCCGAGCGGGGCAGAGCGCCCGCAGACCCTTCTTCCCGCTCCCGGGGGAATGGCGCTGGGTCCCCTTCTCCTCCGACCTCCCCCGGGCTTCCCTTCTCCTCCGGCCTCCTGCCATCCGCAAGCGAGCCTGGCACGGCGGAGAGGCAGAGCCCGGCTCCCTCCCCTGGCTCCAGCCGGCGATGAGACTGGCGGCGAAATTACACCCCTCTCCCTGCCTTCCGCCATCCCTGTAGCAGCCCGGAGGCTGGAGACAAAAAGCCGAGCAGGTCCCTCTTTAAATATATCCTTTTTTTCATTTCCTTTTCATTAACGCCGCCCCCTCCCCCCTGCGCAGCCGGTCTCCCCGGTGGTCTCCCACCCTTACCTCGGCTGATGGAGCGCTACGCCGGGCCGCGGCTGCGGGGTCGGTGGGTCGGTGCCGCAGCTGGGAGGCAAGGACAGCCGCTGCTGACCTCCCCGGGTCTCCTTCTTCAATGGACCGGGAGCCGTGCCCTCATCAAAGATGGCCGTCCGCTCCTACGTCAGCAGCTTTTAATAGCCCTCCCCGGCGGGGGGGGGGGGGAGGCGGGAGCGGGAGGGGGGCAGAGCGGGCCGGGCGGGCTTGAGTCATCGCCGCCGCCGCCGCTGCACCGCTCCGCGCATCGCGCACCGCCGGCGGGGCGGCCCCGCCGCCTCTCCGCAACCGCCCCCCCGCGGCCTCCCTCGGCGCGGAGCGGTGCGGGGCGGTGCGGGGCGATGCGGGGCACAGCGCCCGCGGGCCGGGGCCGGGGGCTGAGCGCGGCTGCGGGTGAACCGCCTGGGGAGGGGGGAAGGGGGCCTCCTGCAGCAGCGATTTCCTCCGCCAAAGGGGTGGTCCGAAGAGGGTATCCCTCTGAAGTCCCCGGTACTCCATATATGGCCAATCTACGTGGGCTTCTATTTTTATGTGTGAATTCTTCCTTCTCTCCCTCTTTTTATTTCTCACAACATCTTGCCAGGGGTTTGGGTGTGTTAATCTTATTTTCCCCTCTCCTCCCCGCCTAAGTAAGAGCAGCCAAACACAAGGAAATCCATGGTTAAGGACATGTGTTGTAACAGATCATTTGAGGGATGGGTTCAAAAAAGAGAGAGAGAAATTAAAAACAAACAAAAGCCCGGGCACGTACGTGCATGAACACAGCAGAGTGAGCACATCCCACTGCTGCTGAGGAGGGAAACGGTAACTGTTCCAGGAAAGAGCCTGGTTTATTTATCATGGATTAATTAAAATAGTCATTCAGAGCGTACCTAATTTGGAGCAAATGGAGCTGTCTCCACTGTGATTTCTAATGGGGAGGAAATACTTTCATTTCGTACAAAACGTTGTACTTTTGTAAAATTTATCTCTTAATGGGGATTTTAATGAAGGATGGGGATTGCATCTGAAGTGCGACACTCTCTTTCGTAACCTCAGTCATCCCTTCCTTTTCATTCCACAAGCCTTCTGCGTTCATTTATGGAACCATCCAGACCTACAGATGAGCGGCAATGTCTCTCTCTTCCCTGCCTGAGCTTCTCCTGTGAGCAATAACCTAGCACTGGCTATGTTTAACTCTGACACCATGCGTAAAGGCTTTTCTAAATAGTCTGCGGATGACACAGAGTCAAAACATCAGTCCCACATTAGCAATAATTCTACCCTCATCATTTTTTTTCCCCTTTTGCCACGGCAGGGAAAACCGGAAGAGGGGGAAGGCTATGCAGCTGTATTTTGGAGCGCGTTCATCTCGTGTTATGGTTGTATGGGGGTGGGGGAGGGAAGGGGAGGGGAGGGAAGGCGCGGGGGAGAAGGAGAGAGAACTGCGGGTGATTCCTCCTCCCCTGCTCTGTAGTTCCCCACAGAAAAACGTGACTGTAGATCGTGCTTTGAGATTCTCACCCTCTCCTACAAAAACGCGTCCTTCAGTCTCATTTGGAAGGAAGCAGTCAAAAGTTTGCTAAATATACGGCAAAGGAATTCTCAGGCAAGAGGGGCTCCCTGCTGCATTAGAATATCTAATGAGTTGGGCACATGAAAACCGCAGGGAAGGAGAGAACCTGTCAGGTTTAAGGGCTGTAAACACAGACTAACAGTGTAAGATCAACACTGTGCAGACACCCTCCCCTCCTAGGTGAGGGATCTGGAACAGCAACCTAATTAGGAAACAGATTTAGCGTCATAAATGGCAGTTTGGGAAGGCAAACCTTTTCCGGCCAGCTCATGCACGGGTTAATAGTACCCAGCACTTCAGTTAGGTATGCACTGCGGATGGCAAGAGGAATCCCAGGGTGAGACTTGGTCTGAAATCCAGGCTGTCCGTGCGCAGGCATTGTGTTTTGCAAGTTCCTAGCACACACAGAAAGTTAAAAAGACATTTTCAGTCAGACAGCTTGTCTGATAGGTGGTTTGGAAATGAAGTATGATTTCCAAGAGAGCAATACTAGTACTTATTAATAATTCATATTAACGGTAGAGAAGGGAAGCAAAAGAGAAATTATAAACTGTTGTTTTGACTAAGCCACCAGCACTGCAAAATGCTGGCAGGGTTTGGATTCAGCCCAATAACGCCTTTGAGAAGAATTTCAGTCCATTGGATACCAGAAGGGATGAATTTGGCTCCTTGTATCAAAAACCAGGGAGGAAAATGCAGTGAAGGCAAAGTAAAATGCAGCATAACTTAGGGAAAGAGGGATAAGGGATGGTAAAAGGAGGGAGGGGGTGGGAGGAGGATGAAATGTAGGTTTCAGTGAGATAACTGGTTTCAATTTAACATTCATTTTCTAGCTCTGCTGCAGCAGAAATCACATATTTTAATAAAACAACATAGGGGAGAATCATTAAATAGATCACCGTTAAGCTTAATGGGAATAACTACCTTTCCTACGGTTATTCTTAAAATGAATAAGGGAAGGGGTATATTTTGTGTTGTTTAGGAAGGCGGATGCCTCTATCCCGGGAGATGCAGAGGGGGGCAGCCGTTTGCACCGCAGCACTAGGATTTCTGTCGCAATAAGTGCTACTAAGCAATTTTAGCTGATTCTCTAGCATCATTTGAGGATGCTTTTTTAAAAAAAGAAGCACATGGGGAGTTTATTGACTCTATCTGATAGTATTTAAACACTCATTTCACACTGTGTACAGGAGAGCTGTGAGAAGTGAAGCCTAAAAATGAAGTAGGAGGAGAGAGAAAACCGGAATTTGGTCTAAGAATGATTCAGCTCCCTCCTAATTATTAAGGCAAATATTCAGCAAGCTGAACAACCAGTACCTGTGGGCACAGCCCATGAATAATGACACAGGGAGCATGCTTTCCTCTATGTGAGTGGTGGCATGATGTGGGTTCCCATGTTACCGACCAGGAGCTGGCGAAGGGCAGAGCAGGCAGAGCCTGCAGCATGTTAACATTGAGGAGATGACAGCCCTTGTTTTGTCCACGATTCGAGGTCTGATTGTGGGCAGTGGAAGCTTTCTGGCTGCTCGCAGAATCACCTTCAGCCTCCAACACGCACGCCTGCATGCTGCAAAGCTGGGCTGTGAGGCAGCTAAGCGAGCGAAACACCACAATGCTGAGCAGTGCCGCCAGGTTCTGGATGTTAATTCCTGGGCTCTCCTGGAGTCGGTTGTAACACAAAGACCGCCTCGATTCCCTCCACCTTCCTCAGACATTTCCACATTTTTTTTTCAGCAGAGAGGGAAATAGCTTGTTTATCCAAGTGCCGCTCATCCTGTGCCTCAAGTATGTGGATGGGAAATAAATTGAACTAGGGCAGAGAGAGCAAAAAAGAGAGGGGAAAAGTATACCTGCTTTGGCACTGAACATTTCACAGCCTCTCTGATTTCTGCATTTTCCTAGGCTTAGATGCCAAGGCATGCCCCAGTCTGTCAAGGGCTGTGCGATCAGAACGATTTGAAGATCGAGCCCTTTATGCCGAACTCCTAATTATTTTGTGTCATTCACTGCTGTTTATGTAACTACTACATTTTGACTATCGGTGGCGCTTGCATCTATGTGCCCCAGGCTGCTTCTGATTCAATTTGAGGGAATAGCTAGGCCTACGTTCCATTTTCTTCCATGCATTTTCAGGATCTCTAGATACACAGTTAAGCTGTGGGCTTTTTTAAGGAGCTGTCTATGATAGGGTGCTTCAATTCAAGCCAAGCCAAGATTCTTCTGAGTCTTATGTTCAAAAATAGAGAGATTTAAAATACGATTTTAACATAAACCCTTGGAGATGAAACCCCACTGATTTCCTGATTACTCTCTTAGATGTGCAGAGCCAGATCCCCAAAGGTGTTTTGGTACCTGGCTCCAGTTAGCTGCTTAAAGAGCAACTAGGACATAAATATTCGGTAAATCTGGATCTCCACTGCTGACCCCACCTCCCACTGCTTTGGCTGGGTGCCTTCCCACAGCTACACAGACTGGTTTGACTGAGTCATTTCCAGCAATGCCAGACTTTAACATCTATTATCCAGTGTGCAAAGGAGAAGTAGTCACAACATAATCGAATCTCTGGGGATTATAATCTGGCACGAAGATGTGACTGGTCTGAGGTCTCCTGGAACCTTGCCAATGGGAGTTTTAGGCCAAGCTCAACTGCCATGAGAAGAAGGCTCTGCACAAGTCCCACTAGGCACAGAGGATGTCACAATGGTGTGGGACACAGGGAAAGGAGGAGTAGGACCATTTGGTCTATATTTTATGGAGGAAAGGGGGTATACACACATATATGTCTGTGTGCCTGTGCCAGAGACAGCAGGTAAGGGTTAAACTCCATTTTTCATTGAAAATAGTCCCTGCTTTAATAAAATAAACCAGATTTGAATTCTTCTCCTGTGCATGTGACCTTAACTTGGGAACCATCTCAAAACCTTGTCTAAAAGCTGAATTGAAGAAAGGACCGAAGTCCCACGAAGTAGGACGCAGACTGAACCGAGAGGTGTGAACATCAAACCGTGGGTAAAACCCCTCCTGGCTGCTGTGCAAACCTAAAAGGCATCTAAAGGTACCAGGCATTTCTGTTTGATCCCAAAATGCCCAATGCTCCTTCAGTTGCATTTCTGGGCATTGCTGGCACTGTTTGGGTAAAGCTGTTGCCAAATAGGAGTTACATTCAAGCCTGGGAAAAGGAGGGAGATGCCAGTCCCTTGGAGTCCAGCTCAGACTGCCTCAGGCCATGGGCTGCAGCGCCAGACTCTCAAAACTCAGGAGGTGGCTGGAGCAGGGACCCCCGAGCTCCTGCCAGCCACAGCGAGTCGGTGCCTCGTGCACACACGGTGCTCCACGAAGGAGCATTGCGGGCATTTTCAGCTTGTAGAAACAGCAACAACAAAGATGTGGGATAATAGTTTGAAAAATGCACCTTCAAATTCTTTTAAGGTTTCTTTAATGTCTCATCACTGTTAAATTTTACAGGGTACTGAGTAAAATCGACTGTTGTTTGGTGCTGCAGTCTCCACTTCAGTTTCTTTTGCCCAGCTTTTCTGTGAGCACGACAACACAGTAGTGCGCAGCAATATATTAGCAATGTAATACATTTGCAGTTCCCCATATAATTTTGGCCATATACTCTGTTTGACCACTGAGCTTTAAGTGAGTGCAAATTAACGTGCTGGTTTAATCCACGCTTAGAATGAGGTTATGCTTTTGGGGGATATTGCTCGTTTACAGGAAACACAGGCTATTTAAAACTGTGAGCAGACTTTCGGAACTAAGAAGTGCAATTCTCTCTGTTTGCAGGCTTTGAAATCGATGGAGCTGTGATGAGTTCAACAAGCTGGCTTGTGATTTTAAATAAGCCACCTGGAGATGAGGGTATGGATAGTCCTTCCTTTATGGTTATAATTGCCACCCACACAATACACGTATTTATTACATTATTTATTTTACCATTTTTGAATGGTGTGAAGTGGTGCAGGAGTACTAACTTCATTTGAGTTGTGCCTAATTATACTGAGTGAGGTAAATATGACTTAAGGGAGGAAATAGAAACCTCACGAAGCAAAAGACAAAAATGTAAAGCAAACCAGAACACCCCTTCTCCTCCCAGATACTGGTTTCTGTCTAGAAGATAGACAGCTCTTGGGCTCCCCTACAGAGTTATCAGTTCCGGGCCATCAGTTGTCACAGCAAATGGTGAAAGCTACAGCAGATGAAGATCTCCTGAAGATGCTGTCCCAGACCGGTATGAAGGATAGAGCTGCCCTGTCAGATCATGCCATCAGGTCGAGTGATTTCCTCTGACATTAGCCCATGTGATGCCACTTGTTGGATCTTTTACAAGGAGAAAGACTGACCATTTCCCTGGGATCTTGTCATGGCTCCCACCCCTAGCCTGTGAGGGAGCATCAGCCGGTGCAAATTGGTTGAGCTCTTTGGACCTTAATTTTTAGCACCTGGCCAGGATGTCTTCTGCTGCTCCGCCCCTTCCTTATACAGGTAAAAGAGATGATGGGAGAGGTATCTTCTTTTGCTGTAGAGCTTCCCCTTGCAAGTTTTGTCCTGGAGGAATGAGTTTGTAGCACAAAGAAGTGCTGTGAGCACTGAGTTTATTCCTCTCCTTTGCTGTTTCCTTTCCTTAGAGTGTGTGGGAAGGTGTTGACTGTTAGTAGCTCTAGTTCCCGCTCTTCCTTTAAACTGGGTCATCACAATTTACCCTCCTACCTTCTGCAAGTTGGGTTTTTTTCCTTCTCTCTCCCCTTTGATGTTATCCTTCTGCAACTCTCCCTCTCCTCTCCTTCTTCCCCTTCCCCCTGTTTCCTGCTTACACTAAATAGCAGGAAAGTGGGTCACTTCATAATTGCTCTTCTCTATTTCAGAGAAACCCAGAGGCATAAAACAGAACAAACAGGTAAGTGTCACTGATTCAGGGGAGCTTTAAAGATGTTTTCCTCTTGGCTGTCTCCTGGGCTTGCTTCGCCTCCTCCTTTCCCTTTGCTTTCAAACCCCTGATGTAACAGCTAGTGCTGCTGTCTGATTGCATAGTTAAAATTCAAGTTGGGGCTAAATGACTTGGGAAGCTGAAAGTAAGGTTGTTGGATGGTTTTTTTCTCCTTTATATATTTTTTTTTTTGGTTTGATGGAATGACGAAATTTTGCAGAGGGGATGGGCTGTACTTGGATGTGCAAAGGAGGGAGTGATTCAGTGTTGATGCAATAGTTTGCAATAATCTCAGGCACCTGTAGAAATGATCCAGCAAAAGAAGGAAAGACTTCCTCACTTGTTAACAGTCTTTATCTGGGAGCTGTTTGCCACACAACAGGACTTTAGATCATCCTCCGTTAGACTAAACGAGAGATGTGCAGTGCAACCAAGCACACAAGCATGTGTTGTTTTAATGTAGGCACAGTCCCAGGGATTCTTTTGCCCCTGAGGCCTTGCTGTGTCAGGGCTATCTCAGCCATTACTTGCTGCTTTCAGTGAAAAACTTATGTTAAGCTGAGCCCCTCTCTGAGGAAAGAGTTGGAGTCTGGCTCCAGGTGTAGCGTTAGAGGACTTCTAGGGTTAGGAGATTCAAAAGCTGAGGGTGATGGCTTTGGCAGATGGGCATAATTTTTTTTTTTTTTGAGATCCAGAGTTTACAGACCCTAGGACTGTACTGCTCACCCTTAGCTGTTACTCCAGATTAATTAGCTCTGTTATATATGTCAGGCAGGCTGGTTTACTGTTCCTTATAGGGCCTACAGTGTTTACTGCCCATCAGAACAAGCTTATTACAATGAGGGTGGTGAAACACTGGCACAGATTGCCCAGAGAGGTGGTAGATGCCCCATCCCTGGAAACATTCAAGGTCAGGTTGGATGGGACTCTGAGCAACCTGATCTAGTTGAAGATGTTCCTGCCCATGGCAGGGGGGTTGGACTAGATGACCTGTAAAATTCCCTTCCAACCCAAATTATTCTATGATTGTACATACTCAGTTGTGACTTTTGGGTAACTCCTCTTACTCTGATTTTCACTGTCCTGTGCAAGAAATGATTCTTTCTCCTTGGCAAATTCTCTTTCTGTTTGCTGTGCAGAGTGGTGAAAGAGACCAAGCTCTAGAAGAAGGGCAGGGACCTGAGTTTTACTCCTAGCCTGGCTATTGAACAGCTGTACCATTCTAGAAGAAGTCACTTCCACCTTGAAAATTAGTGCTCTGGGCTGAGGTACGAATGTGTCAGCCTCCCTGTGAGCACTGGCTGGCACAGTCCTTGATGGTGTTTTACAGAACACGCTGCATTGATGCAGCTGCATGTTTCTCTTCTTCTATTTAAATTGAAGCTGAACCTGTTTCAGCCTCTGTTCCTGTTGCTTTCCCCACCCCTATTAAGGTTGTAAATATTTTCATCCTCACCTATTGTTTACTATATATCTACCCAGTGCTCAGCCCTGTGGGACTTGGTGCTGCCTCTGTAATTTATCTCTCCAAGGATTGCCCAGAAAGCCGACAGGGCAACTGCCTGGAGAGGAGTTTCTGTTTGTTAGGCGAAGGGAAGATGTAAGCTTGCTGATCCTTTTGGAAACTCATTTCTGTCACTAAGTGCTCTTGGGAAAACCTGATGTGTCTGTTTAATCTCTGCCCAAAAGGACACTACATCAGAGAGGGAAGCTACTAGAGGGGAAATGGCAAGTGCTCCTCTGGGCCATGATGTCAACTTTCCATCACGTGGATGTGCATCTGGAATAATTCAGGTGACTCAAAAGATGACAGGATTACTCTATACAATAGAAGGACTGAGTTTTAAGATAGACCAGCCAGATATTTAGCCTAAGGTGTTAACCCTTCTGTTCAGCTTCCATATACATAGCAGTAGGTTTAAAATTATTCCTGGCAGTATTCCTCAGCCTGGTTTGAGGCAAAGGACTCATACACATCATCAGTCTAACAGAAAGACTATCTCTGTGGATTTATGGGTCAATGTCTTAATATATCTCTTAAATGGGATTGAAAACTGTCCTGGAAATTTCCTGAGAGTTATTTCAATTTCCCCTCCTCCCTCTTTGTGTTCTGCAAATAATTGACATTTTTTTAATGGAGAAACTTGCTGAAAACTGCAAGTGAGAGAAGCTAATCTGTCAAGAACTCCCCAACTTCTGAATGTGGAATATTTTTTCCTCTCCTTTCCTGACAAACTAATAAACATTCGAAATATTTTGAGGAACCAGACCTCAGCTGAGGAAAACTACTTCTCTCAACCTAATTCTTGCTCCTGGTGTTTTTAAGATGTTTTAAGCAGTGTTCTTCAACCTGCCTATTTCTAAAGTATGTGTAATATGGACTCCTCTTGAGTAATTAGTAAGCCTTGCTCTCACATGAGCTATAGGAATAATATGAAGCCGAATCTGAGGATGTCATCTTACTGCTTCATCTACATTTTTCATGCAAGTACCAAACACTTGAGTGTGATAGCACTTGACAGCCTGCACTACTGTGAAGCCCAGTCCTGGCTTGGCAAGGGGGTGTGAAAGGTCAGGCTTGGGTGTGTTAGCATGCTGAGGAGAAAGCTTTCATGTTGCTGGATCCAAGGTATGCTCTTGCAGTGTAAGAAAACAAGAAGAAAGACTGGAGAAAGTGGAGGCCTGATCCAAAATCCAAAGGAGTTTTTCTGTGGACTTCAGTGCGGGTCTGTGGACAGCTTTGGACTGAGGGATGATATGGATTGCTGACAGATTACTTAAATAGTTCCTTAGGGATTGTTTCCTGAGCAGGAAAAATCCTCATTACTCGAAGGCTGTCTGAGCAACCACTCACAAGTCAGACTGCAGTGCTCTCACTTGCCAAAAAAAGAGACCCTTTATTAAGAGGAGTCTCCTGGAGCCTGCAGAGACCACAAATGAACACCCCCAGGTGAACATGATGCCTACCATGTGACCCCTATTAAGCCCATTACAGCCCTTATTATCAGACTCAGCTGCCTTTCCAGCTCCCATCAGTACCTACAGCAGTGCTGCCTCTTGCTGTTGGCCTTGCAGCAGGCCTGTGGCATTTCTGTCTGACTTGTGTCAAAAATGCTTGTGAAAGATGTCCTGAGACTTGGGCTTCCTCATTCACCTCTCAGCACCTTTCCAAAGCAAAGGGATGGAGTTAAAAGGTGACTAGAGAAATAATAATGTATTTTAATTATGTATTTGCCTGTTACTTTAGTGTTGCTACTATAGCTGAAGCAATGGTTCCTAAGCCATGGCTCATGAGTAATATGTTCCTCATACCCAGGATGATCCAGATAACAGGGAGATCAAAATAGGCTGTTGCTCTGGCACTTTTCTTGCTGTTATGGGCTCAAGGGATGCTGCGGGCTGGGGACTGCTCTGCTAGGAGCTAGGCTGTTAGTTTGACCGTGCAGTAGATGGAGAGGAGATGGGGACTCCTCATGTGCCTCTCTGCAGGCAACGTGAGTCTTGGTGGAAGAAAAGATGCAAGGGAAGTGGAGCTGATATCCCCTCTGTGGTAGCTTGCTTACAAAGGGACCGTGGCCCTTTGCTGGTCACCTGGGAAGAGAGAGGAGTAGTGCGGGCCTTGGAGGACCTCCAAGGTACAGCGAGCTGCAGAGCAGCAGCTTTCTGATACCTGACCTGGTCATGATCTAGATTTACGGTTTGCTATTTGTCTTTTCCTATGTCTGGAGGATGGAGGCTAAGCCTTTGCAGTATGTCTGTTGACCAGTTATTTTTCCTCCTCCTAAAGGAAGGAATGAAGGATGTAATGTATAGACTGACTCTCAGCTGCTGGGTGAGGGACTGCCTCTCTGCTGCTGTCTGTAACTTGTCCGCTCAGCATAACAGGCTGAGGGTGAGATTTGGTGTGCAGGGGGGCATTTAAGAGAAGGCAGGAAGAGATGAAGAATAGAGGATGGAAGAGAGACCTGAACAAGCAACTGTGAGTTGAAGCTGTGAGGTCTGTCTGTAAAAGGACGGCTGATGAGAGATGAATTGTTTCGGTCTTTGCAATGGCACAGTGGTGGTGGCAGGGGGCCGTCTGCTCAAGGGCTTAACTCAGGAGCACTAATGCTACCTCCACTTCTCAGCACTCCCTACAAGCCATCATGGGACTGTCACTCTACCTGACATGCTTCAGTGTTGGCTTTTGTCTTGTCCTTACCTCAAACTTTGTGAGCACTTACCCATCAAGGGATCCAAAGTAGTCATCCGAGTTGTTTGTGGGAGTGATTTATTCCTGTGGGGTTTTCCATCACACAGCACCCATGCAAACAAGATTAAGATGTGATGAGGTTTAGATCTGGCTCTTGTTTGTAATAGTTCAAGGAGGAAAACAGGAGAAGCTTCTGCCTGTCCCCAAAGCAGGTGAGACATTCAGCTGAGCAGTGCCCAAAGTCATATCTCTGCTTTCCTGCAAGAAGAGTCTGGACATGAAAATATCTTTGTTGCAGCTTGTCTTTCTCCCCTCTGATGCCAGGATGTTCCTCCTGCCTCTCCAGCAATGCCCCAATGTGGTGCAGAGCCCCTGGGGCCAGCAAGACTGTGGCTGTTGTGCTGCAGCAGGGAGCTGAGCTGCTCTTGTTCCTAGTGGGCAGGACCCTTTGAAGGCAGTGAGCCTTCGTTGAGTATGAAAGGTCTGCAGGGAAGGCCCAGACAGAGTAGTTAAACTCTTTTATTTGGTTTCTGAGTGTCCCCTTGTTCCTGTGAGTCACCTGGCACATGGCCCTGGTGCCTTGCTACGTGCATTGCTTTCTGTCTCAGCACTGGAGTCTCTCTGCAGAACGTACCCTTCAGCCGATCTGAGATCTTCTGCACAAAAAAAACAGCAGGTTTGCAGAATTGATCATGCTAAGGCAGAAATAGCTTTGCGCTGGAGCCAAGGTCCTTTCAAGACAGGAATCATTCATTTGGGAGATTTTAGCAGCACTGGGCTTGTTAGTAATCTCAGCTATTTGAATTCATCGGGAGTCCAGCCCCAAAGACGCAGTACTCAAAGAAATTAAAAATGATCCCTTTGGAGCTCACTCTATTTGCTTTCTAGCTTTCAGCTATTTAAAAGCTGTGCTTCTAGCACTTACACCTCCAGCCACAGGAGGTAGAAAATGGACCAAAGATTGTAACAGTACAGAGCTTGCCAGAGTAGGAGCTGCCCTACTGTATCAGGAGAGCTGCATCATATGCTAGGCTTTCTGCCTGATTAGCTTTGTGGGCTCCGCCCAGGAATTTTTCTTGGCTTCTCCATTACTTTCCCCACTCCCCACATAGCTGTGCTTCCGATAGGAGCCAGGATGTGACCCCGCATGGATAGGGCAGCATTGCTGTGCCCTCTTGTGTTGGCACAGGGGCTATCTAAAAAGTCCAACTGTTACTACTTTATTGCATAGATCGTTGTTCCTTGCGCAGCCTTATTCATATTAATAGTTGGAGAAACTTCTGGGTGTGAGCAAAGGTATTGGAATTTGACTCTTTAAATTGATCTGCTTGGTGATACCGATTGGTTTTGTCGGGAGGAGGGAGGGTCAAGATGCTGTACGATTTGCTGTTTTTATCTTCCCCCATAACAAACAGAAAACAACATAGCATAGGCTGAAGGGAGAAGCAGCCTGTGCGTGTATTAATATCTGGCATGACATTTCCTTGTAGAAAAGGAGATGCCTCTAGTTTACCTGTGTGAAGAATTAGCACTGGCACTGTTTTCTTCCTGCATAGAGATTGGGACTGCTGCCATCCTATGCACCAGTCCCACTGCTTATTTGGCAATAAGCTAGAGGAGCCTTGCCTAGTACTAGGTATGAATCCACAGTAGGGAGGAATTCTCCCACACACTGCTGGAGAACAGATTTATTGCCACATACTCACACAAGGTGCTGAATTCACCTAAGTATCTTCTAATGTTGTATTTTAATTGCTCATCTCAGCCAGCTAATGATAAATCACTGCTAAATTTGCAGTGGGGATTTGGAGGGTAGAGAGTGAAAGAGATTTTATTGATATTATTGCAAAAGGTCTTTCCTATCTTTTCTGGTTAAATGAATTCTATTGTTTTGGTTGTATTAAAGATCTTTCAAAACCAGTCTGCTAGCAACATTCTGCACACTCTGAGCAATCACTGTGCAGACTGCTGCATCCCTAGCCAGCAAAATGCTGCGTGCTGGCTGGAGCCCTCAGCTCCACCTGCCTGCACTAAAAATCAGAATGCAGGGAAGAACGAACGCTTCCAGCAGAGTTTTTTTTGTTGCAGGCCATCCTGTAGAGCTAAACTGTAGTTTTGCAACAGTAAGTGCTTATGGGACAGCATCTGAAGAGTGACAAAAAAACAGTGTGTGAAGCAATGCAGGAGCATTCGGCAGGCCATAGGCTGAATCTCTTAGAGTTACAGTTCAGCCATTGAGTTTTGTAAGTTGATTTTTTTTTTTAAACACTCTATAGAAATCCTGTATTTTTCTTTCCTGGTGCATAGCGCTTTCCAAGAGGGGTAGCACTGGGGCTTTTGGGAGGGGTGAGTGTATCATGATTTGAATATAACACTGCCATTATGAATAATTAACATGACAGTAGTGCCTAAAGCAAGACTAAGCACAGCTGCTCTTGTGCCATGTGCAAACACAATGACTGAGATACTCCATGTCCCAATGAGTTTGCAGTCTAAAATAGGTGAGACTGGCAAAAGGCAGTAGAAAATAGCTATTTCTGGTCTATGATTTTCTGCTTTCAGTAGACTTGCCCTGTATGCTGAGAACTCCGAGGCTGTACAAAGTAATGGTTATTTTTAACCCAAGAGATCTGGGAGGTATTTAAACTGATATGCTTCAGGTCATAACCTCTCTGAGGAAGAAATTGTTTCCTGATCTTTGGGAAAGATCTGGTGGGATTTCCACACACCCACCCCCACCCAGAGATAGTCTTGTAACTGCCTAATTGGGGAGATAATGGGGAGATAGACCAGTTCACCATGTACTCATTACAGTTCCTACTTGACATATTAGGCTAGACTGCCACCAGTGTGGTACAGCATAGCTTTCCTGTGCATGTCTGCTATTGTATACAGTCTGTTTAGAGACGGTTCCGTGGTAGGGAACACTTGGTAGAACAGTGTAGTCCTTGCATTGCTAAATGCCCATGCAAACACAAACCAGAAACAGGGCGGCCCATTGGGTAAAGATGCTCACCCGGTATCCTGTAGGCTCGTAGCATCTCATTGCAAGCTGTATGTTCTATGCAAAATGCAACTGCACATAAGAATAAGACTTCAAATAGCAAAACCTCCTCATGTTAGAAGTTTTGTGGTGGACAGTAGTTCAGACCACATGATAAACACCTGAGGACTCCTTTGGAAAGTGGTCAGAAACATTTGGGAAACTCCCAATGGCCATTGAACCTAAAATGTCAGATTTAAAGAAGGCTGAGCCAATGGCTTCAGGACCTGAATCTTTGGAGTGCCAGTACTTTGGTGTGGCAACTCTGAGCCAATGTGCAGACTTGGAGGCCTGGTCCAAGACTCATTATCAATTTTGCTGTTAACTTTGGCACTACAAAAGGCTGCTTACATGGATCATTGGGTTTTGGCTCTCTGTAGATACGTATCATAGAATCATAGAATCATACAGGTTGGAAAAGACCTCCAAGATCATCGTGTCCAACCGTCAACCCAACACACCATGTCCACTAAACCATGTCCCTAAGTGCCTCATCTACACGTCTTTTAAATACTTCCAGGGATGGTGACTCCACCACTTCCCTGGGCAGCCTGTTCCAAGGCCTGAGCACTCTTTCAGTAAAGAAATTTCTCCTAATGTCCAATCTAAACCTCCCGTGGCACAACTTGAGGCCATTTCCTCTTGTCCTATCGCTAGTTACTTGGCAGAAAAGACCAACACCCACCTCACTACAACCTCCTTTCAGGTAGTTGTAGAGCACGATGAGGTCTCCCCTCAGCCTCCTCTTCTCCAGACTAAACAACCCCAGTTCCCTCAGCCGCTCCTCATAAGACTTGTGCTCCAGGCCCTTCACCAGCTTCGTTGCCCTCCTCTGGACATGCTCCAGCACCTCCATGTCCTTCTTGTAGTGAGGGGCCCAAAACTGAACACAGTATTCGAGGTGCGGCCTCACCAGGGCCGAGTACAGGGGCACGATCACCTCCCTACTCCTGCTGGCCACACTATTCCTAATACAGGCCAGGATGCCATTGGCCTTCTTGGCCACCTGGGCACACTGCTGACTCATGCTCAACCGGCTGTCAATCAGCACCCCTAGGTCCTTTTCCTCCGGGCAGCTTTCCAGCCACTCTTCCCCAAGCCTGTAGCGTTGCCTGGGCTTGTTGTGGCCGAAGTGCAGGACTCGGCACTTGGCCTTGTTGAACCTCATACAGTTGGCCTCGGCCCATCGATCCAGCTTGTCCAGGTCCCTCTGCAGAGCCTTCCTACCCTCGAGCAGATCAACACTCCCAGCCAACTTGGTGTCGTCTGCAAACTTACTGAGGGAGCACTCGATCCCCTCGTCCAGATCATTGATAAAGATATTGAACAGGACCGGCCCCAGTACTGAGCCCTGGGGAACACCGCTCATGACCGGCCGCCAACTGGATTTAACTCCGTTGACCACAACTCTCTGGGCTCGGCCGTCCAGCCAGTTTTTTACCCAGCGAAGAGTGCACCTGTCTAGGCCGTGAGCCACCAGCTTCTCTAGGAGAATGCTGTGGGAGACAGTGTCAAAGGCCTTACTGAAGTCCAGGTAGACCACATCCACTGCCTTTCCCTCATCCACTAAGCAGGTCACCTGGTCATAGAAGGAGATCAGGTTGGTCAAGCAGGACCTGCCTTCCATGAACCTGTGCTGGCTGGGTTGTCCCGGACATGGCTCGTGAGCACCCTCAAAACCAACTGCTCCATGATCTTCCCTGGCACGGAGGTCAGGCTGACCGGCCTGTAGTTCCCTGGATCCTCCTTCCGGCCCTTCTTATAGATCGGCGTCACATTGGCGAGCCTCCAGTCGTCCGGGACTTCCCCAGTTAACCAGGACTGCTGGTAAATGATGGAGAGTGGCTCGGCAAGCTCCTCCGCCAGCTCCCTCAGTACCCTCGGGTGGATCCCATCTGGCCCCATAGACTTGTGAGCGTCCAGGTGGCGTAGCAGGTCATTAACTTCTTCCTCTTGGATTATGGGGGGTTTGTCCTGCTCGCCGTCCCTGTCTTCCAGCTCAGGGGGCTGAGTACCCTGAGGATAACCACTCTGACTACTAAAGACTGAGGCAAAGAAGGCGTTGAGTACCTCAGCCTTATCCTCGTCCTCGGTGGCAATGTACCCCCCCGCATCCAATAGAGGATGGAGATTCTCCTTGGCTCTCCTTTTGTCATTAACATACTTATAAAAGCATTTTTTGTTGTCTCTCACGACAGTAGCCAGGTTGAGTTCTAGCCGGGCTTTTGCCTTTCTAATTTCCTCTCTGCACGACCTAACGAGATCCCTGTACTCTTCCTGAGTTGCCAAGTGAAGTATCAATAGGTTATTTTAGATGAGGGAAAGGAAGGAAAGACAATATCCAAACTAGGTGAGCCTTTTATGTAGGAAAAGCCCATACTCCTAAAGGCATGAGCTTCATTCACAGTTCTCAAACTATTTGCAGGAACCTGGTTTGGCAAGACAAAGCCTGTGAATTCATTAATGTAACATTCTTTTCCAATCTTAAAATATTTTTCTGGCATTTTTCACATGAGCCTACTTGGGTATCAGTAGTCAAACAATGTCAATGAAACCCTGAATTCTCAATGCTTATTGAGGCCAACAAAGTGCAAATTCTTTCTGATGGCTCCCTTCCTGGGGCAGAGCATCAGGTCAAGATTGGGTTCAAAACTACTTTCATTCTCTGTGGAAGCTGTGAGAAAATGGGAGGAAGAAGATAATGATATTCCTGTTCTGCTGCAATAAGCTTTGCAGGTAAATCTGTCTACCTGTGAATTACCTTTTGTCATCTGAGAACTGGGGATTAGATTTGTCTCTTGCAGAAGGCTTTGATGCATGGTGTTTGATAGTGACTATAGCATATTTCCTACTGTGCTTCAGTCAAAAGTGTGAGAGACAACAGTGATGGTTACAAGACCAGAGGTTGCTTGGTGGCTCTTTTCTTGTTTTCAGGCGGTGTAGTTTGCTCTTCCATGAGTCAAAACCAACTAGGAATATTAGATTGAAAATATCCTGAAGCCTCCGCAGGGAACATGCTGACTTCTTCATGATACAAGGGTGGTCTAATGAGAAATGATACCAACAGTAGATAATACGGTAGAAATCCAAGGTGGAAATGAACTAAACAAAATCTTAACTTGCCCGATTATCCTCTCTTGACTTCCAAGGCATAATTTATCTGATAGAAGTCCCAGTGCATTATGTTTGTTGTTCTTGGAGTACATGGTCCAAGACTAGTTTGTTGACTTGTGCTGAGGGAAGGGATTGACTTCAGTGTAACCTATGCTGTAGCAGCATGGCCTAACCAGCATCAAAACTCTGGTCAGAAGAAATAGGACTGGGTGTACAATGTGGTCCTGCTGTCCTTGTCCTTTTGTTCAGAAGAAAGTACTTTTCAGAAGCCTTGTGAAAATAAATAACAAAAAGGGGTACTGAGATCAAGAAAAATAATCTGCCCTGACATTTTCATCTGGGGATACTTAAAATATCACAAGAATCTGAAATCCAGTGGGAGAAATGAGTCTGAAATGACAGGGGTGTGCAGGAGTTCTTCTGAGAACTGGAGGAAGTCACAGAGCTAAAAATGAAAAACAAAGCAAGGGAAGATGCTGCAGTAACTTAGCCCACTCCCTGTACTGCTTTTGTATAGGTGTGGGGGAGATGGCAGGCAGCAGCTGGCTCCTTCAGAAAGCCTATTTTTATTAAGTCTTGCAAGTATTCAGAGGAAAAGACAACCATTTCATAAAGATAAACCAGTCAATATTAGGTGAAAAACCTTTAAGATATCTTCTTCTGATGGAGCATATATTTTTCCTCCCTCTTCCCTTGCACTTCCTGCCCCAACAGGAAAGGACCCAAATGACTCTTCCTACAGCATCATTTTCTGGAGTCCTGTTTGGTTCTCAGTGTACACAACATGTTGCTGAGTCTCCCCTTCCCCTTGGGAGAAGCCAGTTGGAGATCTGATCCTGAATGAATTCTTAATTGCAGGTTTCAATCTAGTATGAAGGGGACTGCTGTCTGTCTTTATTTAGCCAGGAAGGGAAAAGCACCAGTACTGGCACCAGCTTATAATGTCAGTTCTTTGCAATGGTGACAGCTAGCTTTCCCAGGAAGAGTGGGCGACAGCAAGGCTTTTAATGAGGGGCAGGTGGCTGCTTGCTGTGTGCAAACCCAACTGCATTGGTTGGGCTGGCTATAGTAGACTGCATGGGATGCTGCATATATATATTTGTCTTCTGTCCCTTTTTTAAGGGCTCTGCAGCTCTTAGCTGTAATCCCACACCAGCTGTAGGAGGGTGATGCAAAGGGAAAAAAGCGCTTCATGCTTCTCCTTGTACCCACAACAGGTTTGTGTAAAGATCTGCTGGAAATAGAGTTTAAATGAGCTTTCAGGGAAACCCACTGGCAGTTACTAACTGGTGTTGGGGCAGGATTACTGTTCAGCTTACTTTCTGGGGAAAATACATCATGACAGCACCTATTTCTGTGACCCCTTATTTTTGGCAGTTTTCTATTTGCTTGTGTTCGTCTCTGAAGTGCTCTGTCTAGCTAACAGAGGTGTCTTTGTGTTCCCTGTGGTTCAGTAGAGCAGATCGCACAGATTCGAGGACACTGCAAGTGAAGTAAAGTAGCATGGTTTGAACAAGCCCATTGCTTTGTTCCCTCTTAGAGCAAGATAAGTCCTTTAATCCTTCAGAAGATGTTCCAAAGCACACAGAGTATTGATGAGGGATGGTAATAGACAGACTGGGAAAAAGATGCCCAGGAAGGGAGTAATCTATCTCTTGAGGGAAGGGGTGTGATGTTGATTCCTTTGTCATCTATCCTTGTTCTTCTCCATCTATAAAGTGAGGAGAGTTCACTGCTTACATCCATTTAGTATTTGGCATCTCCCGTAGACAGCCAAGGAGGCTGCCAAGGCTGGTAATGAATGTTTCTGTGGTGTGAATGTCTTTCCTCTCAGTTAGCTCCAGATAATTTCATCCATTACTGAATGGACCATCAGTGACCTTGGACAGATTGAAGTGTTGTCACAGGTGAAAGATCCCAGTCCCGTTACCAACTTCAACAGCTGTTTCCTTTACAGAACACCCCCATATTACAACTATATACAATATCAGTGTCCTACTGAACAAGAAGAATGAAGATGGTAGGATAATTTCTCTGGCTTAAAAGGAGCCGCACTGGTAGCATTGGAGATGGGCTATATTGTGCCTTCTGGGGGAAGGGACTTGGTGGATTGGTTCCTCGTCTGTGTCAGAAGCAATGTTGAAAGCCCCTGTGCTGTGTAGGGCTGTGTATTTGCTTACATACAGATTGGTTGAACTGGCCCAGTCTCCTTTTGCTGAGCCAGAACTTAACTTATAAGCCAGATCATCTTGCAGACCAAAACCAGTCTTGGCTAGCAGCAGAGTGATAGTATCAAGCTTTGACATCTGTCCCTTTCAGAGGACAAGATTGATAAAGCTGGAGCTAGCCTGGACGTGAGGCAACCCAAATCCCTTGGCACAGCAGGCCAGTGAGGCTGAGCTTTCTACCTAGTCTGGAGGTTTAAACCTTCAAGTTGGCTGAATCTATTCTTGAGTCTAGTTTGGTAGAGGAACTCGAAGTGTTGGTATATGTATGTAAAGGTAATTGTCTCCTCTTCCAGAGTTATCCAAATTCTGAGGATCTGTGACTCTCCTATAGAAAGCAGAGTACCAAAGGCTACTCTGATAACAAATTCCTTAAGTGGGCTACAAGAAGCCTTACCAAAAGCAACCTCATCCTGCTCCAAGTGATGGTTTGAGCGTGAAGCTCAGCAGTGTCCCTTACTGCTCACCTGGGCACAGGTGAATCATGAGTGACAGGTGAAAACACCAGGCTACAAGTGCACTTACTGTCTTTCTCTTTTGCCTTTTTAATAGTTGTATTTGCCCTGTAAAAGGGGTGGGAGCAGATATGGTATTTTTTTCCTTCTTTTGTACCCTTACTCATCTCTTCCCATGTGTTGGAGCAGCTGTCCTGTAGGGTGGTGAGAAAGTATGCAGGTAAATATTGATCATCTCCTCTCTTTGTAGTAATTCAGCAGAGATATTTCTCTACTTTTCACCTGACTTGCATCCCTTCTCTCAAATGAATTAGTTAGAGGAGTATCCTTAGGAGAGAAATCTTTACATTTGTGAAGGAAACAGGCCTTTAAAATAGATATAGAATTTCTGATAAGTCATCTCCAGAATCCTATAACCATTTTGCTGTCTTCATTAGGGCCTAAAAAACAGGGGATGTTGTGTGGGGGAAGGAAAAGGAGGTGGGAGGCAGCTGATGAGAGGAGCGATGCACCCTGCTAACAAAATAACTTGTCTGAATCAATACATCCAGGACCTCTGTGTTTCCTTTCAACTGCCTCATTCTGAGCAACCATGTTAAGAAGGAAGAAGAATATTTAAAGCTGTACTAACCAGAGCCCCATGGAAAAACAAGACACATCAGCGGAGCTGGTGCTGCTATGGATAGGAAACCCACGCAGCACTGGGATCAACACATTGCTGCCATGTGGGAGCATCGATTTACTGCAGCCCTGGCTCAGCATGTGTGCCAGTGCTCCTTTGCACTGACTTTGCTTTGCTCCAGTGCAGTGTTCAGCAGCAGGCACCCAACTTTTTTTTTTTCCCTAGTGCTGAGGAAAATAAGTGCAGCTGGAGGGGGAGGAGGAGCTTGCCTTAGACACCAGATATGGGGAGAGGTGTGGCATTTCTGGGAGAGGCCCCAAAGGATTGCTACCTGTCCTTCGGGCTTTTCTTATTCTCTCCAAAGTGCAGCATTCTCTCAGGAAGGAGCTAATCCTGGCAGATGTCAAGGGCCACCAAGGCACTGACGTGTGTGAGCGTGTTTTGAGGCCAGCAGTGCAGCATGGTTCACCAGAGCCTCAGCCCTCTCTCTCTCCCCCCTTCCACCCTGTCAAAGTCAAGGCTGTTTTTTCCTGAGGCACTGCGCTGCTGGCAACTGTGACTTTCTACTGCTTGACATAACCTAAGTCTATCATCTGAGGATGTAGTATTTTAATAAGTCTGAGCTTCTGCAAAACAACTGTGGTAGTCCCTCAGGCCACCAATGCTGCTTATTCCTCCCCCAGGGTCCAAGGGAGCAGATGCAATGGCTACATAAAGGACTGAGGACAGCAGTATAAAAGCAGCTCATGCAGTGGTCAACAGGCTTCAGTTTGGTTGGAAACTGCCTGGTCCTGCATCAAATCCCAGTGTAGGGGAGATGAATTTTGCAAACCAGGAACAGCCAGAAGAAACACATCTGTCTTGTGAAGGAAGTGGACATGAGGAAGAGACCAGGGATCTCCCTCTGTCTGAAAATCAGCCAAAATAGGGATACAGTTTTAACCTATGTCTCTGGCTATTCCCTGTGGCAGTCATTCTTCCTCACCAGAATTTCTCCATCAATCAGTTCTCTACTGCAACCTTGTCTTCAGGAAGAAGACATCCTCCTCCTGGTGCTTGTGATGGAAGTTTTACTCTTTGCTCTCTGGGGATGGTTTCCCTGGGGAGTATTGTCTTTCCAGCTTCCCTAAGGATGGCCTCTGCCTGCCACTTGTTTCCTTCCCTGAATGCCTGTTTCCAAGGGGAAAAGCTGGATTATGCTCCACTCTTGCCATAGCCCTGATGAGGGCTGTCACAGAGTCCTTCCCAAACTGCCTCCTGATGTGGACTGCAGGCAGTGACTGCTGCTGACGCAGCAGTGTTTTGTGGGGCTTTCAGGAGCAGAAACACTCTGTTCTGTAAACTCCAGCAGAACATAGGCTGTATATTGAAGTAATGGGCATCCTGAATCTTCTCCACTGAGACCCAGCAGTTAGCTTATTTGCACCCAGTTGTGGCAAAAATACAAAGCTATGAAGAAAATAAATATGAAAGACTTTTATTTAATGAACTCTGGAAATGAATAATGAATACATCACTTCAGGTAGTTCTGCAGTCTGCTACAGAGTGCTATCCTGAGATATGAGAGAGCGTGAATCTTGGGTAATATGAAGGAGCACAGTCACCATTTGGTTTCTGAATGAACAGATCACAGGATGAATGGAAGAGCTAATTGTTTTTTCAAGGAAACTTTTTAGACCTTTGTGTTTCTAAGAAGAAAACTTGGCAGTGTGCTGAACCTTAATTTTTAAATACAGAGGGTGAGAGATGGGCTTGAATTACAGTTGCTTTGAGTTGGTGTGATGCTGTTGACTTCAACAGAATTTACAACAGTCACATATCAGCTCCATGGCAATTTGCTGGAACTGCAATGAGAAATGAAAGACTAAGCAAGGTTTTGCAGCAAGATTCCAATTTTCTGGAAGATCCCGTGGTGACAGAAAAGTAGAATATATTACTGACTGAAAGTGATTTGTTACATGTCTTGTGTTAAATGCATTAAGTATTTTTGCCATGATGTCTGAGTTTAGGCTTTATTTAAAACCCAAGAAAAATGTTTGGGACCTTCACCTATTGGGAGACTGGCTCACATTTCAAATAAGTCATACAGCATTTCTTCCTAGCCCTGAAAGATTTTTACAGGTTGGTCTTCAATTATTGCTTATATCTCAAAAGGTTTTTAGGATAGCTATTCCTTTTGGGCTTGGTTGTCTTTGGAGTCCTCAGTGGATAGACGCATAATAGTGAAATATGGATAGATGACGCAAGAAGTCTTTTAGAGTGTCTTTAAAATAACTTCCTTCAAATTAAAGAATCCTGCAGATTCTATAAAAATGTGAATGTGTGTATAAGTATGGTGTGAGTGTGAAAATGTATGGGTAAAAAAAGGCCAATTTATAAATTAACAAGCCAGGAAAATTAAATTCTTACAGTTCCTATAGCAAAGGTGCAATATTTTTAAGTTATCAACAAGGAGAAAATGTGCAAGCAGCCAGCAGCTCAGCCTTATCAAGGGGACTATTTATTGTCAAGGAATCTTTCTAATTTGTGACTTGCAGACACATCAGGGATCTGAAGTGAAAGCGATGATGAGAGGTGGAGGTCTAGGAGTCTCGGTGAGGATCAGAGTACTGTCTGCGTAAGTCTGTATAGCCCTTTCTACCCTACCCTCATGGTGCTATGCCTGATCCCCATGATGTGATAGCTGTGTCTCTGGAGCTTTGGCAGGCAGTTTCCTATAGAAAAAAAAATTCCTTACTGAGGCTGTTTTCCGTTTCCACTCAATAAAGCAGGCATTGTTTAGATGGTGTGGAAGCAGGCACCTCTTGTAGGGCTCCCTGCCAAGTTTCGTGGGAGCCAGATGTCAGTGGCAAGTGAGTTTATCTAAAGTAAGTCCTTTACTGAAGCACATGTGATGTGAAGAAAGTTTAACTATCACTTGCTTTCACTCTTGAACCTATGACAAACCAGTAAACTCTTTGGCGTAACACGTGGCTATTATTGTCATGTGTGTGAGCCATAGATGTGGTCAATGACCTTCCTTTCACATCAAGGTTTGCATCTTGTTTCAAGGTCAAGTCTGTCCCTTTTTCTTAAATCACTCTGATTACTCTTATAATGCTTTTTGCCCAGTCTAAAAATCAAGGGTTAAATTTTAAATTCATATATTGTAACATGTAAAGACAGAGGAATTTAATTTTTAAAACATGTCAGACATTTATTTGAAATTGGGATCTCGGTCCCTAAATATCTTTCAAAATCTGGAGCTGTGCACCAGATGGAGAATCAGCATTTAAAGGGTAATTTCACAAAGGAAGCAGAACATCTTAGTGAAATTATTTCCTTTAGCAAATAGTTGTACAGCATGAAGAAAGAAAGCAGAGCTAGCATCTTGCACAGAGAAATCATGCTTACTCTCCCTCTCCTCATGCCTCGTTTCTCGTCCTTTTTTTTTTTTGCTATAGATGCATCCAGTCCACATCATGGTGCCACGCACAGAGCATACCAAACTAGGTATCAGTTGGTCTCTTGTTGGCACCATGTGGCAAGTCAGTGTCATGTGGCTTTGATGTGTCCCGTGAAAGGCTGAAGCCTTCTTATGTCCTTAAGTGATTTTAATGTAGATACAAATGTCATAAATACATCGAACAAGAATTACTGACCTGCAGAATTAATCCAAGATAATGTCAGAGGCTCTTAAAAGCATACTGTTAATATGATATGTCAGGCTCATGTAGTTGGATGTTGAGCCATGTTATCTATTTATGCACCTGAAGTTATGTGCAAATATAGGGGCTCCAGTTGGGTTCAATACCCCAGGAAATGGGCAGGAAAATCCCATCAGGTACTGATGTCTGAGTATCAAAGATCGGTAATGTTCCTGGTGGGGAAAACGCAATCCCTGATCATCTTTCAAGACAGAAGTGATGCTGCAGATTCTGGATAACGTGTCAGGAATTAGTGACAGTCTAGAACGAATCTCCAGAGTTTCCTTATCCTGGATGCTGAGGACATGGCAATGCACAAACAAGTTTGCAGTGTCTGGGAGGGAATTGAAACTTTCTAGACAGGTGGAGCTCATCAGTTTTCAAAAAAACCGTAGCTTCTGCTTAGAGATCAAACAACTGCCATATGGTGCTGTTTTTCCTATAGCACCAACATATTTAGCTCTGCCAGGGGAAGTCTGGGGAACTGATTCTCAGTGGCCATGTAGGATGTGGCTAAAATTGGAGTAAAACACTACCAAAGTACAGAACAGCTTTGGAGAAAGGAGGCTGAATAGTAAGTGCAGGAGGGAGCGATGCAGTGGGTCGCTTAGCAAAGGATGTACTGCTGAATTTGACCTGTGAGTTTTAGTTTATGAAAGCTTGACAGCTGCAAGGATACAGGTGTAAAAAAAATAAAAACAACCAACATTTGTAGAACTCTTTATATAACTAGACTCCTCCACCAAGCTCTGAATCAACATTATTTCAGTTAAAAAAAAAACAAAAATTGCATGCAACTGCTCTGATTCTCAGCTATAAGACCAAATCTCATTAGGAGCTGCAATAACAGCACATCTAGCTAAGAGCAAAATTTGGCTCAGAACCCTTTCACTTTCACAACAGCCACTTTTAATTTGAGTGTTCAAAGCTGCTGCAAAACATATTTTTGAAAATTAGCTATTAACTACACAGTGTAGTAATTTTTCTGGTGGCAACTCTTGCATAGTACATCTGCACTGTAATAAACTTTTTGTGGTACCTTAAATTTGTCTTGTTATTGTCTATCAAGTCTTGTTAATGCTAATCTTGTTCCAGTGCTGACTCAGTTGATGAGTGTAATTTTGTGATGTAGGCAGCCCTAATTCGTGATCATCTGGGGTTTCACAGAGTATCCAGAACCTTCCTCAAAAGCCGTTTTGCAAGTGACTAAGACAGTCATGAAAGATCTTCAGGCTTAAGGTTGCTCTATAAATGCAAAGTAGCATTTATTATTTGGGCATTACAAATGCCGTTTTAATTTTGGCTTTATCAATACTTCATTAATAAAGTGATCCACACAAGAGCCATTTGTTACTCTGCACTCCTAAGCAGCTTACTCTGTCACATTAGGAAACAAAAAAAGCAAAGCTTATAGCATTAAAGACAGCTTGAAATTTTTTTTTCCATTTTTCTCCCTTCCCCCTTTCAGGCTTTCTGCTCCAGTAGTTCATATTGTAGTTGTACTATACTTCAAGTGACTTGAAAGCATCCGTAATGCTGCATCCCTGGCACTGTAAGCAAATAAACTATTTTTGTGCAGCAATCTGTAAGCTGCACTTCAAGAAACATTTTCCTCATCTGCTGTGACAGACGCTCAGGAAGGCTCAGCAAGGATTGAGCAAAGAGGGCACTGGCAGAATGAGGAAAGTTGCCTCGTCTTCCTTGATGCATTAAATTCAAAGCAACCAGAGGAGGGGTCTGATGGCCATGGGTTTTCCCTGTCTGACCATCAGCACTTTGAGAGTGAATGGTTCTGCTGCTGTACTGAGCCACCATTGTCCACGGTTTGTATTCAGGGTGTTTGGGTAGAAGTCAGCTACAAAGAAGTGAGCGCAAGAGGAGTAGAGAAAGGCTGTGGCCTTGCAGGATGCACCTTGCTGGTGCCCGTGGCAGGCACGTGTCAACATAACCTGCTGAAATGTATGAAATGGGATGGCACCTCGAAAAATAACATGGTGATACAGACTCCTCGAACTTTGCTTGGTTTTCAGTGAATCCAGTTCCAAATTTCCTCATTTAACAAGTTAGGAGATAATTTTGCCTTAAAGTAGTCAAGCTTTGAGCTGAAGAATAAGTTGCTTCCTTTCTGCATCTTGTATCATCTCTGGTAACAAACGTGATGTGTGGAGACCTTCACTGACTTGCTGATGAGAGGGCTGGCAGCAACAGGCTCATCCCGCTGGAGTGACTTGGCACCAAGATTAACTGCACAGAGGATGTTAGACACCTGCAAGATGTAACCAAGGGCAGGGTGAGCTTTCACATAGCTGGTTTGTCTTGTCCTTAGATCTGTTCCTCCTGGGCAAAATCCTCTCCTTTCTGGAAAATCATGAGTCCTCCCGCCCTGAAATTACAGCTGGCATCCAGGAAAGTTGCTTTTTCCTTTGCTTTTGTATCCAAGCAGTTTCCTGTAACTCTCTTAGGATTTAAAGCTGGGTTTGTTGAAGTCTTATGTTCTTTCCCTCCCCCTCCAGTATTTCACAGGAACCTTCTTCTCTTTTTCTGCCTTCTGCTAAAGAACAGATCACTTTCTCTTGCACCATTGGAGATGCAGTTTGCTGAGCTCTCTTTGTACGAGATGCATTCAGAGACTGAAGGATTGGATCAGACCTTTTGTAGACTCAAGGCTTCAAGGCTCACCTGCTTTTTAGCAAGCCAGAGTTGACACCAGCTTACTTTGATGTTGGTGGATGCTTTCCCCCTACTTCTTGATCTTTGTGAATGAGCTGCTGGCAAGTCTTCCTGACTGCAGCTGCTAAAGCCTTAATGTCTTTCTGTATGGAGATACAGAAGTTGCCTTCAGTGAGTCCCTAAAGTCTATTGCTGCAGTGTCAAAAGCTTGGTTCATCACAGGAACGGAGCAAAGTCTGCAGAAGGCAAGCTCACTGAGCTGATGTTAGAGCTGGCTTCACTGGGACCCACGGGGAATCGATACCTGCAGCACCTTGCAGCGTAATGTGTGGGCTGCAGTCGGAGGTCAGGTGTCCCAGTTAGTTCCAGTTAACATATGAGCATGGCGGTACTGTTATCTAGGATAAACCTACCCTGCATCCTAAAAACCCCAGCAAGGCTCCCTCAGATGAGGAAAAGGCAAACAGTTCAGGCTGAGATCTTTTTAATACTCGTGTTACACTGCTGACTGCAAGTTCTTGGAACTGCAGCCTAGGAAAGAGCCTAGAGGTGGAGGAGAGCCACTCTTTCTCCCAGCGCGTCTGACCTGGGGTGGAATTAACCTCTTTGTTCAGTGCAGAGGGAAAAAAAATTCAAGCAAGTTAGGCTTGACCTACGTTTGATCCTTGCAACATGCAAGTTCTGCTTCCTGCGCTTTTTCTTGTGGTGACCTTTTGTTCCTAGGAGGTAGGTAAAAGCTGCTTTGAGGCATCCCTGTATGTTTTGAACAGCAAAGCTTTCCTTCCAACAGGAAAGGATAATTTGAAGATTGTTATTTCAGTTACAGGAAATCCCAAAGTCAAATTAAAAAAAGGAAACTTGTTCTTGTCAAGTCTTCAAGTATCATACGATTAAATGTCTCTTTAGGTTCTGACATTCTGGATGGGATGATTGCCATTGATCTCTCATATGTGCCGTGTGCTTCAGAATAGGATGTTTTGCCAAAATCTCTCTCGCCACCAATCAAATCTCAGTGAGTGGGGAAAGAAACGTGGTCTGCTTCAAAACTGGCAGCGTGAGGGAAGGCCAGGGTGCTGGTGTTTGAAATGTCAGATGTTATCGCTGAGAGAAGTATGAATATTTTCCTCCAGTATTTTGATCGCCACATGTGAGGGAGCAGAGAACAGAAATCGGTTATTCAGAGGGCAAGAGAGGAGATTGAGCGGCATATGGTAGTCCAAGGCAGAGCTGTGCCAATGCATTTTTTCCCCTCCCTTCCTTCTGTTTTCTGGATGAACGAAGGCATGGGTGAGGGAGGACTAGAGGAAAGCTGTTTGGGGTTGAACAGGACATCTGACCTGAAATACAATATCTGCATTTATCAAATGGGGAACAGAGGATTAAAGAAATTGGGAGAGCCATTCACAAGCCCTAAGTGATGACTGGCTCGCCTGCATGCTCCCCACCCTTTTCTTAGCCGCCACTTACCCCCAAGCTGCTTTGAGTCTTTAGTTGATGGAAATAAGGTTCTGAAAGGACCATTATTTAAGGCGAGCCCAGGCAGCTGCTTGAGGCCATGGGCCTCTTCCAACATCTCTGTAGCTGACAGTGCTGTGTTTGATTTACTCCAACAGATGTACAGTTCGTGTTGCGTAGCTCATACGAGAGGATTCACTGGCATGACTTACGGGCAATATTACAGCTTTTCAAGGATGTGATCCACCAAGCAGTGACTAGGCTTCTTGGTGTTCATCTTCTGTGAGTCAACATGAGGGAAGGACATGCTGTGTTGCTCTGTAATTGCACGTCCAAGGATGTGTTTTGTTTTACTTTCTCAATGAAGAAGGGGATGGAGAAGCTGCAGGTGAAGATGGGCAGAAGTGGCTGTTCCTGGCAGCTTGCCTGCTGCAAAATCAGCTATCTCCATGGTGGCACAGTGTATGTGCGCTAGCTGGGGCATCGTGGTGTTTGCAAACGCTATTCGTTACAGCTGACATGCTGCAGAGGGAAGCAAAAATATTATGTGCAAAACCCATGATGTCTGCAGGCAGCAACATCTTCAGAAGGTTCCATCTGTAGCAGGACTCAGCCACAAAGCTGAGCTGACCTATTTTACCTTGTTGGCTACTGACAAGCAAAATGCTATCCAATCACAAATTATTTTCACGAGGGCACTCAGTGTCTTTTGACTGGGTTTTGTCAGCCAGCCCTTTTTCCCTTCTGCTACATAGTCTACCCAGGTGAACTCATCTGAGCAGCAGTAAATACCTCAGGGGCAGAGAGCAGCCTGACCTTATCAGGCCTGCCCCTTTTATTTGAAGGATGCTAAGGTTACCAAGTCAAAGGTAGGAGATGGCAAACGATGTTTGCTGGAGTAAAACATCAGCTCCCGCCATGTTGCTCCTCCTGCACAGTGAAGTGAAGCAGGGAGCAGCGACTAAGACAAGGGTGCAACTGTATAACTCAAGATGTTGTTAGAATGTTAAGAGGGCTGAGTTAAGGTTACCTGTGCAGCCTTGCTTCTGGCGCATCCCAACTTCTGAGGTTTTAACTGCTAGGTTTCCATGTCTTCTCTGTGTGCTTCTTTAAAAAAAAAAAAAAAAAAAAAAAAAAAGGATGAGAATGGGAGGGAACTAGAAATCAATAAGCCTCATTGCATAGCATTGCATTTAACACCCACAGCGGGGCTGAGACCTTTTGATTAGCTTTACTTGCTTTTATGGACTAGCAGAGCAGTAAACTATTGAATACCTGGGCCAGGCACATGAGGGCAGAGAGTCTTTACCAATGGGTTTTGTGGCTGCAGGGTGAATTTTGCCAGCTTCTGTTTCCACTCCAGGATCTAAAGTGATCCTGCAGGTTAAAGAGTCTTTCATATCTGATCCCTCTGCGACCAGCTGTGTCCCCGTCTGTTCTAGGACTGCTCTTGTTCCCCGCTTCTTTTCCTTTCCCCTATTGCTGCTTATCTCATCCCGCCTTTGTGGGACCAGCAAATGTTCCCTTCATTTATGCTGTGGCCCTGTTTAGTTTTCTTTTCTCTCCGTAATATCTCATGCTTCTGAGCATCTGTGCTTAGATCTTGCACAGTGCCCTTCCTGTGTCCAACTCCTGCTGGATCACGAGCAGTCAGCACAATTTATTTGCTGTGGAATATAACTTGTCAGCAGATTTTTCTCCTTGAACATGAAAAGGCTGAATCTAACACAGGCAGTACTGCCACTAAACTATAAATTCTCCCAAGCAGTGATTTGTACTTGCAGAGTATTTCCCTTTGTCCCTCTCTAGTGGGCCGGTACATGAGCAGAGATTTATGAACTTCTATCACCAAAACAGTTTGCAGAATAGATGGGCTTGTTATCAAATGTTGCTCCTTGATGATAATCATCCAATGTGGAATATCAAGTTGTGGCTGCAAAGGAATAGCGAGTCAGAGCCTCCGTTGATACCAGTCTCTGCAATCCCACTGAAGGCAACACAGCTACACCATTTCACACCACACATGGTGTGTGCCAGTCTTTATCTGGCACCTATGGCTCTAATAGGAACATACGCTTTGCTAAATTAAGAAGGAATATTTTTGTGCTTTAGTACAAGCCTGCTAACAATTCTGACTTATTTTAAGGATGTGTCTTAAAAGCATTAAAGGGGGCATAAAATAATAATATCTGTAATTTACCACTGTGGAGACTGTCAAGTGTTGTCATGCTACTGGCATTGTATTTAATACACGGGCTGCCAGGAGGCATCACTAATAGAATTTGCATTAATATACACAGCTTCTTTAAAAATTAATTAGCCAAAGTAGAGCATCATGTGCTGAGACTCTCAAACAGGAGAGAAACATTGAAGCAGTAGTGAAATAAGCAGTCTTGAAGCTGCTTGGAAAGTCAAGGGCAGCTAGAAATACTGCCCCAGCTATTCCCTCCTGCCCGTTGCATCATGATGGGGATGCAGACATAAACTGACAGTGTGAAGCATTGCCGTGGAAAATTTTGAAGGAAATCATAGATTTGGACTGGCCCCGGAGGCTGTTGTGCTGCTGCCAAAGGCAGTTGTGTTGCAGCTATAAGCTGGAAAAGCTGCAAAGAAATGCAAGGAACCTATTAAGTCACTAAAAGAAAATGTGATCTTTTCTAATGTTTTCCTGGAGGCTGGGAGGTTCCAGTGCTTTGCAACTTGTGCAACACATGAAAGCATGGGTCACGCGTTTATGTGCGAGCATGCACCGAAGCCGAATATGTTGCAGAAGATTTGCGTAGGTCAAAATGTTCAACGGCAGCACTGAGGCGTTGCGGAGCTTATCAAGGAAATGTGTGATAATCCTCATCCCAAAGTCAGTCCCCTTATTTTTTTATTTTTTCATCAGCCTGCAAGGGCAGATTGACTTGGGATGCTGTTTACTTGGCTGATTTAATAAATTAGCAGCAGACATGCAGCTTCAGTGTCCAGCACCTTCAGTTTCTTCATGTGTTGGAAATGGCTGGAGATGCATTTTGCTACTCTCTATTGAGGAGAAAAAGCGAACTTTTACTGGTCACGTGTATTGGATACCTTTTGTCAGAAGCTGAACAAAGTTAATGGTATTTGTGCCAACACTTTGGCAGCTTGTGGCCTGCTCTTCTTTGGTACTTTAGCCCTGTTGGGTTATAAGTCTGAGCTGTGGTGTGGCCGTGAGGGATGTGACCTCATTGCCTATGGGCATCCTTTGTATCAACTGAGTGAGGGGAAACAGGCCCAGCGGTGCGGTGCCGAGCTTGGGCTGGGCAGAGCACTGCTAACGGAGTTTCATTGCTGAGCTCTTCCCAGTTTTACAACTTTCCTACTAAGAACTTCCCCTAGATAGAGATGTTTTCCTCCCTTACTACCTAGAAGTGAATGCTCTCTCTCCAACTATCTGTTAAAATTATGAATAATTCCCAGCCTTCTCCTGTACTGTCACCTTGAAGATATTTATAAGCTGTGATCTTGTCCCTTTTGAGTCAAGGCAGTGCCATCATTTCTATTCCAGTCACATCTGTCTTGTTGTCCAGTTTCAGGGTTCGTAACTCAGCAGTGGAAGTTCTGTCTGGGCTGGAATTTGGAAAGTGGAGTTTCAGATTGGGAGCAATTAAAAAAAAAAATCAAATCCAGCTATTAACTGTTATACTTATGGAAGAGCAAGGGAGATGAACTTTTTTAGCTGCAGTCTGGCTACTTTTGGTAAGTTAATGTTTGCAAGTCAAATGAGTTTCAAGCAGTGCAACCTTTCTGCTTTTGCTGCAGCTGCTATCCCCTCAGCATCTCCATCTGCACGATGCACGTGCGCAGCCCGGGAAAGGGAGCTCACATTTAGACACTGCAGCAGTCTTCATGGGCAGCCAGCTCTGGGCCAAAATACTGAAGGCTAAAATATAACTGAAGACTGTAAAAGCTGCCCCTTTTAGGACAAATCCTAGAGTTTCTCTGAGTCCAGCCATGGTCAGTACTTGTAGGCTCTTCTTCTCTCCATGGATGGAGAGGAATGCCAGACCCTAGGAGTGTTTTTTTTTTGTTTTAAAGGAGGTTGTTACAGTGAGATCTGATGTATTTAATGAGCACATGTTTTTCTGGTTTAGCATTTTGGATCTGTGTTTATTCACATGACGGTCTGGGTTACCTTCTCTGTCCACTCCCCAGGAAATCATGTTATTAGTGATAAATGCTCAGACTGCCGGTAGCGTCTGAGGATTCACTACACAGAGCGAGCTCAGGGGACATGAGTGTCCCCTCGGGAGGGCTGAGGGGGTGGTTGGCAATGAGAAAACACCTACACTCCGTTCTGCAGCAAAATGAGACACAAATCAAATGCTTTCTCACCAAGTGGGGAAACTCAAAGGGCTCCTTTGCTGACCAGATGTGCTGAGCAGCAGAAGAGGAAGGCAGAGTGGGGGGGAGTATGTCAAGGGATCCATTGATTTCCATCCAATGTGGGATGAACTGGTAGCTGGGACATGATTAGAAGCCATAAAAAATGAGGGATACTGGAGATGGGTTGAGCTGGACTCCAGCTCTCAAAGACAGGCTGAAACTGCTTGGAGTGGGTCTGAGGGGTGAAATGAGTCAAGGAGCTCTAAATCTAGGAAGATTTTGCTTTTACATGAGAATGAAAATAGATACTTTTCATTTCTTTCTCTGCCTACACTGGTGGGAAGGCTGCTCTGGTGACTTCCCTGAGGACCTCCCCTCACTATGCTACTTCACCACCACCCTGCAGCCCTGCTCCTCCAGCCAGCATCACCCAGGGCAAAAAGGGATGGAGGAGGGCTGGCTCTCTGCTCCAGACATGGGAATTGGGGCTACAACAGAGTCTGGGGTTTGCTGCTGCTCCCAGTTTTTGGTGGGGGACTCCCCTGAGTCACCTCTCAGACTGCCCTGTGCATCTTCCAAAGCCAAGATCCAGAAAGTACAGACACGGTGCTGGCAACCGCGGACAATTTCTACCTAGAGGATGATGGACCTATCAAGATCTGAGGAAGGAGGGTTTTGGAGGACTGCAGTGAAACAAGCAACTGAAAACATCCAGATACATTGTAAGAGGGTGAAGGAGAGGGCTGAGACTGAGACGTTGGGGAGGGCAGGATACTTTCTTTGTGAGAGAGAGATTAGACTCTCGGGACGGGGTTGCACATCCTCAGTTGCTCAGTGCAATTCACTGAGGATAAGCGGTGTTACGGAGAGGGTGCTGCATGCGAAGCAGCTGCTCTGTGCTAACACTAAGGATATTTATCTTGTTGGCGCGTCGCTGTCTTTGATTTCCCCAGAAACAAAGTGAATCCTGTAAGACATTTCTTTTTCTCGCCTTCCTCCTGAAACGTGATTATTTGAAGGGATTCAGGAATCACGTAGTTTAGGAAAAGCTTCCTAGGGAAAGCAGCTTGCAGAGCCGGGCATGCCAGCTTCTGTCTGCTACGTGCTGCACCCCAAGAGCGAGTCAGGAGCACGCTGGGAAATACTGATACGATGCTGCAGCAAGTGCCTGCAGCTCCATGGTAGTCCACAGGGATTTAAGTCATCAGAGGGTCTGAAGCAGCGGCAAAACATGGTAGCAAAGGACTGAGGGTGTAGCTAGCCTAGAGGTAAATCCTTGCCTACCCCTCTGTTTCCAGTAGCATCAGTTGTTCAGCCTCAGATTTTTCCTGCTGCCAGGTCCTGCATTCAGCCAAGCCGTGGGACAGACCTGGCCTCCCGGCAGCAAGGGAAGTGTGAATCCTAACCAGCCCTCACCCTACGTCTGGAGCAAAGCTGCTGATGTTCCCGGGAAAATCCCTGTGCCGGGGCGGCAAGGCCCCACGCCTCGGGGCTGTTGCAGTATGAGGGGTTTGGTAGCGTGATGAGCAGGAGAGAGATAAGGTTGATGGAGCAGGCGTGTAGTCCTGAATTATAACCTGATCCTTAGTTATATTAAGGACAAAGTGGAGGTTGAGTATTTTTATTTTTATCTTTATCTTTTATTATTTTCCCCAGGTCTTAGTAATACTCTGCTGCTTCTCATCCGGGCAGCCAGGGGCTGCGTGACCCTGGCATCCCAGGCCCTCTTGTCCTTAGGAGATGGCAGCAGGCTTTGCAGCTGGGACTTAAATCCATGTCCTAGCCGAAACCCCAATAATACTTCCCTTTGAGTCAGTGTCTCTGTGGGAGCGTTCTCCAATATAACTTTGGTACTGTAAATACTAGAGATATTTACCTTCTGTTTCAGGGGAGTGAGGGCTTTGGTATTCCAGCGTGATATTTATTTCCTCAGCTTGGCTTAGCCTTTATTGGCTCCGGGTTGTTGGACGGGGGGGAAGGGGAGCGGGAGCAGATTTCTGCTCGTTTTCTCCGAGGTACATGAGGTATCACCCGCACAAGCAGATGGCTTTGGAGGAGACTGTCTCCAAGGAGCACAGCTGACATTGGATGTAGCAGAAGTCACAGTGCAGAAATATTAGCAGCAAAATCACATTGCAGATGTTATCCTCAACTCACCATTAATTTCCTCCCTCCAGAAAGGCCTCTTTGATTAATGCTTGTAGCGTAAGAAAGAGATACCGTAATACGTGGATCTTATAAGCAGAGAATTTGTCAAATACAAACACTGCCATTGAGGCATACATTGACCAAGAGGCTTTTGCGGCTGTTTGCAGAGTGATGGTCCACAGCTCTCGTGGGCCAGCATGGGGTTGGAGGTGGTTAAAGACAGCCAGGGGATTGTCCCGGCTGAGGGGAAGGCCAGGGGAAGGACCTCTCTCTAGATTTCTCATGGCCTGTTAAATTTTTTTCTCATGGCCTGTTAAATATGCTTATCAGAATTTTTTTCCATTTTCTATAGCCATATATTTTCAGAGCTCACCAAACAATAGATGGGTTCCTGAAAACTAAATACATTTTTTTATTAAAACCCAGATATCTTTATTATCTTCCCCCCTTCCCAGTTTCCCATTACAAAAGCAAAATACTTGGAACAGAAGCTAAAAATGCCACTAGATTTTTAATTTTCATTGAAAAGGCCATTTGTTTGGGGGGTTGTTTTGAAGAGCTAGTTTTCATTATTATTTAGAAACAGTAGCTCAAAGCAAAGCACAAAGTTTAGGCTTGGCCTGCCCACACAGCATGTTACCGTGCTGATCTTCTATTAGCCCTGGCCATCCGTGGCCTCCTGCATGGCCACAGAAGGTGGGTGCAGACTCAGTGCTGCACTGCAGCGTGGGATGGAGACGTGCCTGGATGCCACCGACTTTCTCACCCTGACCTGCACCCCGAAAATTTCTCCTGAAACACGTGGCTGAAGCAAGACGGGCTCCTGGGCGAGGCTGAGATGCTGCAGACACTGGGTTATTTACCCACTCATGTAGGGAGCCAGTGGCAATGCCAGAAAGTGAGTCAGGTCTCCTCTGCTCCTTAAATTTAGACTTGTCAGCCCTCATCTCTCTCTGCAGCTTTGTGAAGCGTAACAGGATCCAAGGTAGTTACAAAACAATGTCAAAGGTGTTAAAATGATTACCATAAAAATACATCTGTTTTCTGCAGTAATGCCTTGAAATGCTACAGAGCTCTGGGAAACCAGAAGGGTGGCACCTGGCTGCCAGAGCGTGTCTTGTGTGGACTTGGAGAAGAGAAGTCTGCTGAGATGGTAGGATTTTCTTTCCTTTTAAAATCGTTATTGTAGGCAGTTAGAAAAAAGCAGTTCTATTTCCCATGTGATGCAGATTTCAATCTAGCTTCTAAATCCCTCTAACCTGACTAAGGCCTTAAGAATTTCAACTATTGAAAAATACGAGTTTTTTCATATGAATTTCTTAAATTAATGTCCCCAGTGCAGCGAATAAAATTAGGTGCCGAAGTCTTATCTTGAGAAATTCAAATAGCTCAGCCGGTAGGGATCATTCAACCCTACCAAAGGCTTTAACATATGTATGTATCTAAATATAGTTTACACATATATAAAGCTCACACACATATATGTAAATGAATGTAAATATAGTTTATGTATATGGCAGTTTACAGCCAGTCTTGAGAAGGGATTTTCTTTTTACCTTTTTATGATGTGTAGTTGGGCAAACAGAGCCTGATCTAACCCAGGCAGTTTTGAGATGTCTGTTATCTTTGTCATCTTTTGGATCACACCTTCACTAAAGGGAGGTGAAGCTCAGGGAGGTGAAGCTCGGGCATATGGATGCAGACATGCATCTTCATCTATGATAACGTTTACTTTATAACACATGCTGGAAGGGGTGTTAGTACAGAAGAATACAGAGATCCAGGACTTTGATAAATGCACGTGGCGTATATTTTCCATTGGAAGAGAGCGTTGCAATTTCCAGCTAAAGTTACTGTGCTTTGGTGGCTTGCCAAGTCCTTGTGTGCAGCTTGCCATACTCTGCTTTCTCAGTGCCACACGGCAAAGGGATATGTCCACCCCAGCTTCTCACCTGCACCGTGCTGGCCACGGGGTCACTTGAGCTCCCAGAGCTGTGTGTCCTCTCGTGGTGGGGACAGGGTGGAGACAGATCTTGACAACGCCATCCAGTGAGAGCAGGAGGGGCCAAATCTGGGCAGCTTTGAGCCCTGTGATGGAGCTGGCCTGGTCCTGGGGGCCATGGGCCTTGGGGAGCTACCACCCCCACCAAGGAGGGAGTATTGGCCTTCCTTGGAAGTAGAAGACCATGATCATCTCACTCCTTCTGTTCTGATTTCTTCACTACCTTTGGGGGTACAGCCAAGGTTTGGCTCCAAGGTTTGGCCTTGGAGCGTGGTGCATCCAGCGTGTCTGCAGAGCACGGTCAAACCCAGAGCAGGAGAGAGGAGCTGCCCGGGGTGAAACGAATGTAGCACCAGCACAAGCAGTGACGGGTGGTTTTGTTGCTCTCCATACTTTCCCTTCCCTGCCTCCCAACACTTTGTGGAGTTGTAAAGGTCAGAGCACTTAAACTCATCAAAGGAAATGCGGTATGTAGTATTTGACTTTTCAGAAGTACAGCGTGGTGGAGATTGTTAAACCTGCTTCCTTTCATGCACCAACAGCTCCTGCAAAATAACGTGTTAACAGAATATATTTAGAAGCAGATGGTGAAGCAGAAAGCGAGCACTGGAGAGCGACTGAATGCTGCAACCGGAGCACCGTGGGCAGGTCTCTGCAAAGCTGGAGGTGAGCGGCCAGGGCTGTCCTGCAACCTTGGGGCAGGGCATGTGGACGGGGTACAGGGGTGTCTGCACACAGGGAAGGGAAGGAGGGTGAGAAGGGGGTGACAGCTCTGGTAGGGATGTGTCTGCAGGGTCTCTTGTGCTGCCTGTCCCCCCCATACCTGCCCTCACCTCCCCGGCAGAGCGTCAGCCAACCCAGGCGGGTTGAAACCTGCTCCCTGAAACCAGCCCAGGGGAATTCAGTTGCTTTGGGTTGGTTGGTGTTGACACAACCTCCAGGTACGTCCTGCTGGTCTGATCTGGAGATGCGAACCCAACAGACTCCTGTTACAATGTATAAAGTGGGTAATACCAGTCAATCACACATTTGGATTATTTAAAGGGTTGGAGTTAGTGGTATGTTTTCAGCTGGCTCACAGCGGCATTTGCATTTTGGCAGCAGAAATGCAAACTGTAATCCTGCCAACAAGACAAATCTTTGCGTGTCCCCTGGTGCATTCAAAAGTACAAGTTTCCTCGAGACATTCCTGGTTGCAACTGCGAGATAATCAATGATCGCTTTTTGAAAGTCAGAAGATTCTGGCTGATTTGTCTTTTCCCATGGAAAAATACTAGTATATATGATCTCAGTATGTAGTGGGAGCAATGGAGGAGCTATCGACAGAAATAGAAGAATACTCCTGAGGATGCTTGCTAGCTGGCAGCTGAAAACTTGTCTGCTGAGCTCCCTTTTGGGTAACCGAAAGAGACTGGCTGTTAGCAATGGGAATTCGAAATCGTACCCAAGAATTGCTCTGAGCGCTCTTCCTCCAGTGTGGGAATACCAACCGGCTGCCTGTTTTAGTGAAAGGAGGGCCAAAAAAAAAGAAGACAACTGTGGGGAGGAAGAGGCAGATGCAAGAGGGAGGAGAAGCATACGGTGCTGGAAGTGATGTAGCGGAAAGAGGAGAGGAGGAGGAGAAAACCAGAATGGTGCCTGTCCAAGGAAGGGAACGGGAAGCCAGCACGAGGTGCAGCCCAGGAGGGGGAGAGGGATGGATGCAGCAGAGAGGTGAAAGAAGGCAGGCCCAATGGGTTTCAGCTGTTGCGATGAGGGCACGAGGGATAAAGCAATGCCAAAAGAAGGATAAAAGCAGGTAGCAGAAACTGAGAAAGTCTGTTCTCCAGCAAAAATTACACCAGGAGTAGGCCACTGTGCTTTTGCCATCCAGCTATACTAGGAAATTCAAAGAGAGATCCTCGTGGATGTAATTTAACAGCCTTTTGGCTGACCTGAAATCTCCAGATTATTCACAAGCATCTTGAAACGCCGGGGCTGAGCGCGGGGCGTTGGGTTTGTTAAGACTCTCTCACTTCTTGTACTGTCTTCACATCTGTGATACTTATGGGTAAAAATAATTCAATACAAATATAGTTGTGTCTGTCTTTAAGAAATCAAAGTTGTTGTGATGCCTGGGGCTGTGACAGAGAGCGCGTTAGAGAAGTGCAGGCAGAAAGCTGCTGCTGTAGGGAGGCAAAGAAATCTGGAGTTAAATAAAGAAACCAGCCCCAGCATCACACTTCCACCCAGTCCCTCTCCTCTGGGCTTGCAGTGAATCAGCACACGCTCCTGACAGCCCCTTCCGATATATTAATTAGCGCAGCATCCTAATAAGGAACGCAGAGAATTGTGTTTCAGCGACGATAAGCCGAGCCTTTCCGTTTGTTTCAAGGCAGGCTGCTTCGTACCGAGCTTTCAGCCACTGTCGCAATAAGGGGATGGAAGTGGACGGTGGCAAAGCGGAGCAGCTCTGATCTCTCGGTGGAGAGACGGGAGGCTGTAAAGGCAAAGCAGAGCGAGCCAAAACATGGAGACATCCCCCAGCAGAGCAGCAGCAGCAGCAGCAGCGAGCTCTCCGGAGAATTCCTGCAACAGCCTACTGCTTTTTAAATCTGGTCAATAAACATTAGATGAAATGGATGTTTCTTTGTCAATGTGTTTATCTGAACTTCAGTTACACTGGGCACTAGCCGGGAGCCATAAAATGTTTTATGCTGGTTTATTAAAGAGGAACTTTAATTACCTTATTAAGAATTGACCATTCTCTCCCAGTACATGAAAATCAAAATCTGTCAGTGCAGTTCAATGATGATTTCTTGCATCCTGAAGAGCAAAGGGCCCAGCGCTGCTGCTGAGACGTTCCAGCGTACATAAACTCCCATCAGGGCCAGAGCGTTTTCATGCCTCCTGCCGCGATGTCTTCTGTCTGCAGACACCGTCTGTCCAGTGTCGCTTTGTGAATGGGATTTGGAGTAAAACAAATGTGCTTGAATGAAACCCCAGCTTTTGGGACTGGAAGTGGGGCACTGAGCTCCTGTTTGGGATTTGATTTGGGTTTAAAAGCAACCGTAGGGTAGGATGATGTGTTTGGGGGTGGCTTGCTGGCTCTGGTGGGATTAGGAAATGGAGAATCCTGCAGCATCGCCTCCCAGCCTAACCAGCTTAATTCAGATATGGGGGACCAGGGAGGTGAAGCACAGGCAGTGCTGACCCTGAACTTGCGCTGTTTCATACCGGACCATGAACTGACAGGCTGCTTGAAGGTTTTGTGACTGTGGCCAAATGACAACTGCGTAAACAAAGCAGAAATGCTGCTGAGGGGTTTGATGTTTTATTTGGGCTTCCTGAGACCTTTCTCTTCAGTGACTCAGGCTCTTGTCCTTCACGCGCTCAGAAACACGTGCACACAAAGGATGTTCAGGCAATCTGCTTGTGGCAAATTTGCTTTCTTTTTTTTGTTATTTGTTATTAATCCCACTAAGCCAAATGGTATAGATTTTACTGAAGGGGAAAAATTGCTTGTTGCTATCCAAGTAATGCAACCTAATAAAGTCTCGGAGTCAGAAGGTGTATTTACCAGCTATTACCAAACGGGCTATTACCTCACCTAAAACCAAACACCATAACCTGAACAAGACACCTCTCTTTGCCCTGCAGCCCAGAGGATTAAAATGACTCCTTCTTAAGGATCAAAACTTGCATCAGCTCGGAGAAACCCTCCGCTGCACAACCCATAAGCCCTTCACTGGGGACCGCAGAGCAGAGAAGCACAGGGCAGCAGAGCTTGGCAAGGGGTGTTGAACTGGCCGCAAGTCATACAAGCAACAGGACTGATGAGGAATGACCGGCTTTAGGGGCTGCCAGCACCTGTTACTTTTCACAGAGCTCATCGGAGAAGGATATTTCATCCTCTTGAGTATCGCATGAGTTAAATATGGCATTGGTAGTTGTGGTTTTCACTTGTTGCAAGCACCGGTCCAAGGCAATAGTACAAAAAGAAAGAAACAAGCGTATATTCAAGATCTAATTTAGACCGTAAATCCTCTGGTGATCATGGCCGATGCTCCTCTCTCTGTGCCGCTCTGAGCGCTGGGTTCCTCCTCCAGAAACACAACGTCCAGAAGCTACTGAGGGGCCAGTGTTAGTTAACCGGTAATAGCGGCAGGAGCCACAGAGTCTGCAAAGCAAAATCAATGGAGCAGGATCTAAAAGCTGTACTAAGTAACTCCTCAATAATCATAAATCTTGTTACCAACAGCTCTCAAGCTGCTTTAGGGTGGAAATGATGCCCTCACTTTGCGGAGTCAGAAATTCAAGCATCGAGGAATGAAGCGATCATTCCTAGAGATGCAGGAGAGAAAAAAGGGTCTGGATTTCTGGGTCGGTGTGTTATCTACAGGGCTACATTGCCTCCCTCCCATGACCAAGCGAATTGGCATGGGAATGGTCTGCTGGCAATTTTCGGCTCTCTGGCGCATTCTTTAGGGAAGCATTGCCCTCCGGGCCCTGCTGAGCAGCACTGGGCTGTGGAGGCTGGCCAGGATGATGCTGAGCGGCACCGGAGGAGCAGGTTTGACACAGGGCTCACAGTCTGCCTCTTCAGCCAGGAGTCTGCCTAATGGGTTTTGTCTCTGCTAAACTGGTCTCTGCGCATGCAGGAGAAGCAGAGCAGTCTATGCACGGTTTAAAGATCTGTTTTGTAGCAGGTGATGGAAACAGTGGAGCTTGGGAACAAATGACACCCGTTATACGCATGCAGCGGTCTGACTCTGTCCCTGCTCGCTTGTCACAGCGTTTATCTCAATAAAAAAGGCAACTTTTGTCTTAACTTATTTAAAAAGCATATCAGGCAGGGATTTGAGAATATGCCCCCCTCTGCTCTTCCCCCAGAGCCCCGCACAGGGTCTGGCCGAGCCCCTGCAAGAGGCAATCCCTTCCCTGGGTTACTGATGGGAAACAGATGCCTGATCTAAATGTGGGGTTGTAAGCAGCAGCGGATGTGTCAGGGCTAAGTTTCCCAGAATGACTTCTGGTGCAGAGAGAAATTCAAGTGGAAAATCCTAAGTGCAAGGACCCAGTTTCAAGCCAGAGTCTTTAACCCTCATCTTACCCTTTTTTTTCTTTTTTTTTTTCTTTTTAATACTGAAGTCTGTAAATTGATTAAACCAGTACTTACCTGATGTGAGGGAATGAGGACGCATTAACTCCTCCTAAATCATTGTGGTGTGATTAAACAAGAAATCCTTCCCCGAGTGATGTGCCTTATGGCTTCAGAGTTTGTGTTGGGGACAAAGAAGAAGAAACCACAGGCTGTGACTATGCTCGTGTTTTAATGAGGATGAGGATGAGCTTTTGCAGCAAAAAAATGAGGCTTTGGCTCATCGCAAGGGCTCTCCTCTCTGCTTTGGCTTTGCATCAGCAGAGGGCAGCAGAGATTGGAAGAAAACATTGCTATGAAAATCCTGCAGCAGTGGCCACAAAGGGAGAGAAAAATATTCCTCCTATATATTCGCATGAGCAACCTGCATGTGCTAGGTGGGGACAGAGGTGGGTGCGCGTCCCCCTGGTCCCTGGCCAGCCAAGAAGCGCCGGTGAGGGCTCACCAAGGGCTCGCCCCTGCACCACTGATGCACTCGGAAGGAATGCAAATGTATTTCTGTCCTTCTGGCCTATGCTTTGCACCAGGATCTCACTCCTGTCAGCTGGCTGGCAGAAGGAAAACACAGCGGTTAAATATTTTCAAGGAAGGCAAAAAGCAGTTCAGAATGACATCTGAGCCCCAGGTCTTACTCTGGGCTGTGAAGAAAATAGAGCATGCAAAATGCTCGGTCCCTCTTGCCCAGGCGCGGCGAAAGCTTCGTGGAGGGACCTTTCCCCTGACAGCAACTTTTATTCACGGCATGTTGGCAAGCTGCCCCTTTCCCTCCTGCCGCAGCCGCCGCCGTGCCCCCAGCCCCCAGGGGCAGACCTTTGCTTCCCTTACTCCAGCAGACTTTACACGCCTCTGACATTACCAGCACCTTTCTCTTTGCACCCCTCTCTCTCTTCATGCCTTCCCCTCTGTGATTAAAGCCTGTGGGTTGTAAAACCAGCAAAGGGACAGTGTGAGCCCACTCGCGCACCAGGTTCCTGCCAAACCCTGGCCCTGTGCTCTCCTGCCCGCCCAGGGATCAACACCACCAGCAAACGCCTGACCAAGATGGTGCCAGGAAGCTTTATGTTCCCTCCCTAGATTGATCTTGGGCAAATTTGCAATTGAGGGCCAAATTTTCACAGCAGGGTTAAACACGTAGCAACAGTGAGTGCCAAAGCCCATCACCATCATCCCATTTCTCAGGCTGCTGCGAAGTAGACTCTGCGCGTTGCTTTCTGAGGGCATCGCCCAGCAAAACAGTCCCATTTTACCAGAAACCAAAATGAAGGGGCTGGGTAGAGATTGCCCCCAGCTCCGCTAGCTGCTTGCTACTGCAAACATGGGGGATTTCCTCATAAAGTAATTCAGCTTTACGGATGGGGAAAGCTACTCGCTGGGCCAGGGCTCCCCAAAACCGGATTATTAGGGATCCAATTATTTGTGTTGTATTGCAATTATTATTATTAACTTAAATAATTACAACTTGTTATTATGGGCAGCTCCAGTGGAAGGAAGGCACCAACATTTGCTTTTCTTTGGAGTGAACCTCTTACTGAAGCAAAGCTGTCTGCTGAGGACTTGCAGGTATATATTTGGCATATATTTGAAAGATTAAACAGTCTAAAATATCCACGAGGCTCCTGACTGCTTTGGCACGGTGTTTGCCTGTTCAGATGTGACTTTCACTTGTGCCTTTCACTTGTGCTTTATTTTTTTGGCTTAGTTTATTGCTTCCAGGCAAATTTCTGACTGTTGTCAGTACCCCAGGCAGAAAACCGAGGGAAAAAAGTACTGATGTCTCAGCTGCTGTAGCGTAAGCCTTTTTAAATTATAAGGCATTTTTTACTACAAAAGGAAGGAGCAGGGTGTTTCTTGCCTCGCTGCGCTGTGATGGCGTATACCAGGGTAGCATCCTTCCTCCTTCTCCCATGCTCACCAGGAGGCCTTTGCACTGGTCCTGATGAGACAAGAACATACTTCATGCGGAGAGGGAACGGGCAGCCCATCGAAGCGCGAAGGAAAGTCAGGGGATTAGATGTGGTGCTAATGCGTGCTGGCATGGTCCAAATCCTTACCTGCAGGAATTTTTTTTTTCCCCTAGTGCCTCTTTAATGCAAGATTCACAAGCAGTCCCTAGATACGGACCTCCATACAAGAAGTGGGCTCAGCACCATCTTTACCACAGTTTCTTGCTGCAGCTGAGTTTCAGACTGAAAATGTCGGCAGCTGGAGATACACTGAAGACAGGGGTGCCGAAGAGTTTCTTTGGAGTTCGATGATGATGGGTCAGGTGTGTCATGAGCAATTGTTTGTCTTCCCTGACTGGATAAGCATGCAAATAGAGTCAGGAAAACAGAACCGTCCAAAGCCCACAGATTTTTTGTTATTTATTTTAGTGAAAACCATTAATGACAACTCTGAAAAGTCTATTACATGGGACCAAGCTGGGCCCCAAGGTGCAGAGTGTGAGATAAATGACCTGCTCTGCTAGACGGGGAGGCACATGGGGTTGAATGGTGCTTACTGACATCTTGGAAAATTTTTTGAAGATTTGGGGCAGGTTTTTAAATCTAGGAGTCTAGCAAGGATCTTGCTTTACACCTCTTCCAGCACATGTAAGCGGTGTAATTGTACACCAAGGCTCCCCAGCTAGCACCAGGACCAAAACCAATAGAGCTCATCAGCGCGGCATTACACACAAATCCACTCTTCTGCCGAGGGCTCAGTCAGCGCTTGGAGTGATCCGACCTCTCCCAAGCTCCTGAGACTGCTGCAAACACACCCTGTAAACAGTCAGTAGTTAACATTCAGCTTTGCCACTGAGGCGTTCAATAGTGATGGGTCAGACGTGTCATGAGCAATTGTTTGTCTTCCCTGACTGGATAAGCATGCAAATAGAGTCAGGTAAACGGAACCATCCAAAGCCCACAGATTTTTTGTTATTTATTTTAGTGAAAACTATTAATGGCAATTCTGAAAAGTCTGTTAGAACAGAGACATTAAGGATGGAGTTTCTTTTCTTTATTTACAACTCCATCTGGAGCTTGAAGGAAAATGGTCAGTTTTGAAGTTTTGATTACAAGCTTCATCAAAATTTTATTTAAGAGGAAAATATTTCAACATTATTTAAGTTCCCCCAGCAGATCTTGCTGTGAATGCTCAAGGCTCATTTTAAAATTGGTTTCTGCAAGCAAAGCAACATGCATCTCTGAAATTCATTTTCGCTGAATATTTTTTATGTTCAGGAAAAGTTCCCTCTCACAGTTGTCTCACAGCACACTACCCAAGGTTAGGAGCCCAGCCTCAGCAAATTCACTTTTAAAAAGATGCAAATCAGTGTTTCAAATGCGGATGGTGCCTTTCAGTACACAGAAAGAGGTTTGACTGTCAGAAGGTGGATGTTCCTTGCTTACTGAGAAATTAAAATCTGTTCGCCCAGGTAGGCTTTAAGAGTCACACAGTGACTACAAGAAACCATTGAACTATCAGGCTGGTCAGGAGAAACCCCCGCTGTTGGCAATTAACAGCCAATTCAAGTCAGGTGGGAGAGGGAGGGCATGCACCTTTATAAATGCGATCCCCTCAGCTGGGACAGGAGAAATTGGTGGGGGAAGTAAAGGGATGAGCAGCTCTAGGAAGCTCAGAGGGGAGTGCCACCAGGAGGAATAAGGTATTGTGAAGGGGGGGCTAAAAGGCATGAGGAGATGAAGGTCATAATGAAATGATTCTTTAGCTATTTCTTTTAAGTAATGGTTATATTTGATTTCTTTTTATTAGATGCCAGGTCACTCTGGCCCATCGGATAATAACTGCTGACAGATACTCAGAATTAATAGGCAATTTGTAGCTACTCTTGGCTCGTGTGAATGTTTCTGGTTGTCCCTCTGTAATGGTTATACAGCTCAACAGCAATTCCCTGTGATGTGCAAGGCTTCTTTGGACTTCTTTAGTCCCATGTAGGAGCTGGATTGCATAAAATTAGCAGGTTCCTATTTTTATAGTCTGCTCTTTGTCTTTCTACAACTCTCCCATCTTTTCCTTTTAGGGTACCTAGACTCCATTTCTCCTGTAAGCAGCATGTCATAGGCTGTAGTAATTGGACAGATGTAGCAGCTCCATAGCGTTTGATTTCCCTGCAAGCCCTGTGCTACAGGAGAGAACTGCTGGGTTGTACAAGAACTGCTGGTAGTAGGAGAGGACTTACTCACCCCACCCTTTCAATAAGATCACACTCAGCAATACTCTATTGTTTTATTTTAGTATTTCTTTTTTTAATTTTCCTTCCAGGGGGTCTCCAAGGCTTATAATGACAACATAACCAGGACTTAGCCTTGTCCCAGTCAAGTTCATTTGGGGGAAAGTGGAGCCCTTACTTGGGGATGAGAAAATCCTCCTTCCTGCAGCCCTTTAAAGCCAATTGAATTCCTCTTGCTGGAACCCTTCCCTGATTTGTTATTATAAATGAGATGTTCCTTGGAGCTATGGCAAGGGATTTGTAGCAGTAGTAAGGCTAAATTAAATTTCCTGGGGTTTAATCTCAAGCAATTGATAAGTTGGGCTATTTGGGAGCCATTCAAAGGTCCCAAGCTGTAACCATTTTTATTACCTCCACTGTACTTCCAGCAGCTCAAGAATTCCACTTTGTATCGCCTGTTTTGCATTAGCATAAGAGCACAGATTGCTGTGACTAGAACAGTATTTGTGTTGCAATTTGCCTTCCAAAAAAAAAAAAAAATCAATTGTGGATGGTAAATGCATTAAAAATGGGGAGAAAAAGCATGTTCTTGTATTTCAGTTCGTAAATATGTATTTCGTGAAACGGGGCAAATTGGGGAAAAAATACATGTACTGGATGTAGGAAGCCTGTAAGATAATCTGAGGACAGAGGTGAGAGGACTTCTTGTCAAATGTATCTTATTTTGTGGCCTTTACTGAAGCTGTATTAATGTTGTCATATCAAAGTGATGATTTGTTGCACTGTTTGCTTAGCATAAGATAACTCTGATCAGGTCTTCCTCCTAGATTAACAGTGATAGTAGAGGCAAGCTGGTGAAACGCTATATAGTGGCTTAGAGAAGCCTCAGGGACAGAGGAACTGCACAAAGGGACACATCATGCATGTTTGCATTTTGGGTAGAAACACGTGGGTTTCATCCAGTGCATGGATGAAATGGGGAATTAGGTGTGCATGAATCCAGCTGTCCCCATATGTGAGAAGAAAGGAGCCCAATGGTGAGGTGTTTGGTGTTTTTTTTTTTAAAAAAATAGAAAATAAAATCAGTTCAGTACAGGCCTGAAGCAGTTAATCATTCACTGAGGTCTTTTCCATCAAATATTTCTTGGTGCACAGTTGCTATCATGTCCTATAGTATTTGATTAATTTTGAGCCTGTTAATCAGCACTGAAGCTTCCTGCATAATGAGGAGCCTTTGGAAGACACTGTGGAGTTAAAGAACTGAGTTTTGAGCACATAAATGTGTTGCAACGATATCTACAACAGCAATACCCAGCCCTAACTAATTACATGTGTTTTGCAATTGAACTTAAAATAGCACATGTTGGAAATCAGGGGATGAGAAATGTAATTGCCTATGTTCTGCAATGGAGTGGTATGTGAAGCACTTCTGGGTGTCAACAGCAGCTAGACGGAGGTACCCGTCTTAGTTTGAAACAATGCTTGAAGATCTCACAAGTGTCTTGAACTTTAAAGGCAAATAGCAAAGGCTAGATTACAGCCTGACTGTGAACCAAAACTAGTATACAACTCATCTAGTCTTAGGTCATGTAGATGTGCAGACTTCATCTTTCCTTTTCTTTTCAGTGTTGCTGCCTTCTGTCTGCTTAATTTTTCTGCAGTGGTTTTCCCCTTTGATTTATTTTTCACTTGTGCTACCTGTTTCAAGAGATTGAGTCACAGTCATAATCTGTTTGAACTCCCACCTGCAAATTTCCTTGTTCTCAGTACATTTTCTGACATGCAGCTGATTAACTTTCCAGAAGGTGCTCTCACTTGGGAGAGTGGTGCTTCGCTCTCCATTACTGAGGTCTCTCTCTCTGATGATCACTTGGTACCCTTTAACACCATCCACTGAATATCACTCAGCTTTTCCATGACCAGTCCATCAGTACAGACTCTCTCCCTCCCCCGCAGCCTGCTCCCAGCTCTTTACTCAATGCCCTTCCTTCGCTGATGTCAATTTTAAGCTCTGGAGCTTTATCCCTCGACCCCTCTTGTGACATCTGCTTTCACATCCCTAAAAATTTCCTGCACTGCTGTTGCTGCTTCATGCAACAGACTCTCCTACTCCACTTCTGGTGTACAAGTGGGGATTCTCCAAACACATACTCAGCACCACACTTCAGGAGGACAATCTTGAAAGGTGCTTCTTGACCCCAGCCAAACCCCTCAGTTTGCTCTGATATCCGTATCTATGCCACTGGGACCTGAATGAATTGACTATTCATGCAAAAATGTTTTCTGAGCACTGGATTTTTTGATTGGGTGTTAGATAGCAAAACACCATTAAAGTCAGTGTTAGGTGCTTATTATACTCAATTCTCTGAAAATGCCACAAGGTAGTTATTTTTTCAGTATGTAAATAAACACACAAACACCACTGCCTTTCTCATTAAAATGAATACAGGAACTGTAGGGAAGGCTCAGATGTACAATAGTGACACCATTTAGTGTTTGATGCCCTCAACAGACAGCACTGAGGCCACTCAGTTGATAAGACCTTAAATGCTGAGACAGACTTTGAAAGCCCTAAGCAATTCTATAGCCCCATAATAGCAGCAAAAAGCACTAACCAAGGTAGCCTGAGAAAAACAATTGGGGATGGGGAGAGAAATCCCTGGGACAGGGAGTTCTGTGTAATGTCCCTCATGTACGTTTGGTAAATGTTTCTTCTCTTGCACAAAATGAGCTGTCTCCACAACTGCGTGCAATGGAGTGGCTAACCTTGTGTTGTGTGTGATGACGCTTTGTCTCCTCTCTTCTGTCATTTTGCACTGTGCTCCTGCAGAAAGCCCGTCCCAGGCTGAGGGCTGATGAGAGATGGGGTGGTGGTTTGAGAGACAAGTCTGCCAACTCTTTGGGCAGCCTGCTATGGAGAAGACCAGGGAGCTACGGAAAAGTCAGCAGGACAAAGGAGCACAAATACTTCTTTCTAGTCAGCCAGCTGAGGCACAACTCTTCCCCATCTCTTTTTGTGGGACAACATGTGAAGACTGGGAGAGTCTGCAGCCCATTCTGGCTGTGATGAAAAAGCACATGGATGATGCTCATAAGAATTTCCTATGGGAACAGAAAATGGCCCCTTCCCGGTGCTCCCTTCTCCAAACAACCTTTTCAGAGGCTACTTGCCAACAAGCCTAACTCTACAAGGTAATCCAAACTGATGCAGGAGACGGCCCCTTCTGCTGGCCAGGTTAGCTTTTTCCCTTTCATTCAAGTTCTTGTCAACTTGCTTATAGTTACCCTAATGAACACAGCCAGCAGAAAATCGTCCATACCTTAACGTGGCGGTAGTTACCCAAGTGAGGAGTACTTCCTTCCAGAGAGGAGAGCTGAGCAACTGGCTCCAACAGTGGAGAAATCTCCTAGCTAAACTCTGTGACATAACTCTGCCAGAAACACAGTTTTACCTTACAGGATGAGTTAGGAGTTTCTGACTGTGCTGCTTAATTTTATTTTGATGGCTACTGTTTAGGAAATTGACCCCATGCCTCTCCTTCTTCTAGAGATGCAGTTTTACTTACAACTGTTCAGGGGCATCCTGCTCCTTGTCTGCACTGCCTCCCATAACTAACTCCAACACTATTGTTTTTGTTATTTACAATCATCTGCAGCCAGCAGAAGTTTTATGCTGACAGGCAAAGATGATATGCTGATACTAAGAATTCCAAGACAGCTGATATTTGAAATGGTATCTCACTTTCCTGTAAAGCCTTTCTTTATGCTGAACTATTAAAATGCTAAACATATCAGGATGCTTTCTCAATATAAGCAACTTGTCATAAACTACTTGTGCACAACCACATTAATACAAATAACACGTTCAGTAGTGGTATTTGAAAATAGTATCTCGCTAGATATATCTACTTGCTTTGCATTTGTCTTGGTTATCTACTAAATATCACATTTACATTTGGATGTGCAGTTAGAGTTAGAAAGGGATCGCTGCGCACAGTGTCATGCAGGCAGTGGTGGTGTCTTTATGAATGTGGCTGCATAGGTTTTCCCCGAACAACCTTCCACTCTGCTCTCTTCATACCTAGGCAAATCCAGGCATGGAAATGCACACGCATCAACAAGGGCAAAACTTGGTTCTTCTTACAAGAAATGATGAACCAGAAGGAAAGATTCTGGAGTTCAAGACTTGCAGTTAAAAAAAGAAGAGTATGTTTGAAAACAAATTTTCAAAAGTAGCTGTACTCTTGAGCCAGACAGCTCTTGAAGTCTCACAACATTAGAATTTGAAGAATGGGTACTATCAAACCAGAAGCTGATTTAACTTACAGTGTTTGTCTAGGCCAGTGTCATCTTCTCTCCTAAGGGACACACGCATCACCACACTGGACAACCAGGGAGTGAACTGCATTGCTAGAAAACTCTCTATCAACAGTAGTGCCAACAGTAATTAGCCGAGGTCCTGAAACACAAGGGATTTTTATCCCTTATGCATTAGCTAACTAGACTCTTCTCACAATCTATGTAAATAATTTTTTTTTAAGTTTCCAAGGATAATTGGGCTAGAGGGTTCCACAGGCTATTTGCATGTTGTAGAATATTTAATATTTGTGTGCTGCTTTCTCTTTTTTTTTTCCCTGTAGTCTGAATGTTCTTGTATCCCATGAAAGAATAGATAGGAGGTTTCAGTTCACTTCTCCACACTTTTTGCGTCTTTAGATATATTTTTATGGCATTCCCTCCCACTTCTTTCCTCTCTAAGCTAAACATTCCCAGTATTTCCAGCCTCTGCTTACCCAAAACTTATCACCTGTTACTGCCTTTTTGAAGCTCCAAATTGAGCTCGCTTCTCTGCTGCCAACCATTTTACAGAGATAATCAATAGAACTCAAGGGGCGCTGAGTCTCTCAGCAGGATGCAGGCTGGTTTGGCCTGGTCCTATCACACAAATCTTGACATTATACGCTTCCTATAATGAACTTTCAGTACCTTTTCTTCATACTGAATTACCACTGCCTGGTCAGTTCACTTCTAAGACACCAAATCCTTCCCATGCAAAGAACTAATTTTAATAGCAATTCCTTCCCATGCAAAGAACTAATTTTAATAGCAGGGGCAGTATCTGTTGACTTTGCTGGTTTGGGGGGCAAGCACTGATTTGGATTAGCTGTGGATGTAGCTCTTAATACAAGAACCTGCATTCACAAAATCTCTGAATGTTTTTCAAGTTTGCCGAAAATATCTAAAGGTCTTGATAACAGCTTTGCAACACTGCAGTTGGGGAATACATCCTCGGCGAGGAGAAAGGTTTGTGCGCTCCTGCAAGTGTGTAAGGGAGAACATGAAAGCAGTAAGCTAGACAGTAGTAGTCTTGGTTGTAAATTCTGTACTTTCTGTTGCCTTTCCAGACAACCAAGAACACTGGTGTCTTAAATAATTTCGGAATGCTATCTTCATATCTTTGTATTTAATACTCTTTTAGTAGAAAGGGTAACACACATCTTTCAGGAAGAAGTTTTATGGTGAAAAATAGCCTTATAAAGCCATACTTTTACAAAGAAAAAGGACACGTGTGTGTCACAACATTGGCCATTCCATGAACTACACTGAGCCAGCTCCAGGACTCAGAATCACATGAGGATAAACCTTTTTCCAGACTAAGCCCTTAACAGAAGATCGTGTGTAAGCAACGTAATCTACAGAGGAAAAACATGCTACTTTTTTTTTTATCATAACTGAGATACATTTACTGAGCACTGCATGATTCCTTCCTTACAGTTGAGTAGCCTTTTAGATTTTTGTCCCCTCAAAATATGTAGCTTCTTCCAGCTGGTGTGCTTATTCCATAACTTTTCTATTAAAGGGGGTCATGGAGTTTTCTGAGTGGCCATCAAGAGTAAAGCGTTCACGGAGCAATTCTTGCTTTCTTACTAGCTCCTCTGTTGCGGCTTCAGGGGCCCAAATCTAGAAAATACAGGTATTTGTAGTTAATTTGGACATGACTTCTGCAACTGACGCATTAAGAAGATACTGTTAGCCAAGTAGAGCCATGTTCTAGCACTCCTTTCCATCCTGAGACGTAGAAGAAAACTAGTGTGGCTTCCCAGTGGAAGATACCACAACAATTTGTGTATGCGTAAGCAGAGCATTCTCTTGTCACTTCCAATCTATAACATGCCATGGGCTCATATTAGGGATAATGTGGGAAAGAAGATCCAAAGCTAATTGTTTAGAATGACTGACTCAGGCCCAAGATCCTCAGAGTAGAAAATAGTAATTAGCCGCAGAGTCACTGGCAAGGTAGCCTTATTCCCCTGAGACCATTGCAGAAACTAGCACAAATCAGGGTTAGGGAAATGGTAGACAAACTCCAAACAAAACCTCTCAGTCAGCAATGGTATTATTTTCCTTTTTAAGGGGGGGGCGGAGTGGGAATTATCTCTGATATTTTTCTGGTTTTTGGTTATTTGTAAGTGAGTATTAACAAGTCCCTGATATAAAAATTATATTTCCATTATTCTAACTCTAGGAAATAAATATTTAGTGTACTGTGATCCACTTAGTTCAGTAACTGTCACTGACACAAGTGATCATGTGATAACTAATTGAGAAGGCAAGTTAGAAATTGGTGCCAGTCCCATGCACAAGGACTCTATCCTTTAAGTGTAAGAATGTAAAACTCCATACCATGAACATAGCTGCATTTGTATTTTACTGCAGATCCACTTTAATCCTATTTTAAAACGTGATAAGAGCTTGATTTTCATGATAATTTGTTTTATATAAATATATGTGTATGTATATAATACATATACACATATATATGAACCCTTTAGTTTACTGTTGCTTTGCGGCAATCTCTCTAGCCTGTGTCACATCATCTATAAGCTAGTTGAATTGTGAAGTCATTTCATCAGATTGTTCTGGTTTTTGATCTACAGCAAGGTCTACCTTTAAATTAATGTGAAACTGTGCTTATGTTTTGCTACTGTACGTACTTTTCTGGGTTTGAATGTGATGTCATCTCTCTTAGTAGCACCACTGGTTATCAAAGAGTTCAGATAACCAACGCTGTCCTTAAGGGCATGTGTTGGCTTTTCAAGAATGGATTTTTCTACATCTGGCAGAGATATCTGTGAAGGCTGAAAGAGAAGAAGTTACCAGTTATACAAAAATACTGCATTCGGAAGCAAGGCACACATCCTGCATCTTCTGACACTTCTTTTGCTATCTATTTACTGTGCATGTATTTTTCTTAATCTCTTCAGAATCTGTTTTTCTTAAAGCTGATCATTTTTTTTATAACTAAAATGTGTGAGGGAAACCCTTTAAAAGGTAGGTGATGACTCTCCTTGGACACTAAAACATTAACTGCTGTTTAAGACTCACAAGACAATCACCTAGTACCGCTGGTGATCCCATCCTGTGCTGGGTGATGAATAAATAAGCACCTAAGGTTGTCGTCCTCCTGCCGATGAAAGTCCTGTACTATCCCTGACAAATTCAAAACATCTTGGAAAGGGGAAAACCAACATTTGGCTACTGGGACGTATTTACTACACTGCTCAGGGCAGGACTGCTAAGCATATTTCCAGCAATGCAGACACAATTGCATTTTCTCTCTAAGTAGCACGCCAGGTCTGACTAACAAGTACCACTGGTAAATCGGGAAGGTCTCATCCACAATAAGACAACCAGGATGTGGTCACGGAGGCTGATGTCAGCTTGGGAACTCGGGCAATGGTAAGGTGCTCAAGGCTCCCGGGGGGTGCAGGAAAGGCATTCAGAAGTACAACAGCTAAACTTCAGTGTGGGATTTGAGAAACAGGACTCAGGTCAAGAGTAGAAGAGGAAGGATGTGAGACAAGCTGGGAAATAAGTCAGCAAGCCTGATACCGCCTCAATGAGTTTGATTAGCAGAATAAAAAGACCCTTCTACTAATTTGAAGGGCCTTGGTCTTATCCTGTGAAGAAATAGGTGCTCCCTTTGAGAAATTACGGTTACCAGTTGTTCAGTATTTACCACAACAGAGCTGGATGATCATAAACTTCAGGAGGAGGGGCAAAAGAAGAGGAAATATTTTTCTGTGTCCTGTCAGTGATATAGGACATAATTCTTGAGTGGGACTGGGGAAGACATGAAGTTCATATAAATAACAAGTCAAAATTTCAACCAATGAACAACTACTAGTACTGGCAAGAACAAGTACCAGCTTCTGAAAATACTCACTTTAACAAAACTGCCTGATTTATAGCTTTAGAGGCATGGATGGCAAATAATGAAAGAAAGAAGCATTCTACTAACTGTTAGCAAATCAATCCTTTGTTACCATCTTTCATACCTCTTTTTTCACAGCTTGTACCTCTACAGGCATCAGTGGAGAAGGTGACTTTGGCTTAACAACTTTTTCTTTCTCTGCTACTTCTGGCAAATTTTCCAGTTTATTTTGGAGCAGATCAATTATTCGAGAATCTGCAAATACTTTAGCAATATCAAGAGCATTCTTTCCTGTATTTAAAAAAATAAATACCATGAAAATGAACGTTGGCACTTGTTATTGCAACTGGATAATGACACTACAGTTAACGGAATTTGATTAGGCCTCTATTTTATTAACCATTCAGTGTGCCAGCAGTGTGCCTGACATTGGTGTGAGGACTGGCAGTCATCAGCACTGCTTGCAGAAATAAGTCTTGAAACCAAATATTGCAGGAATTCTTGGGAGTAGTTGCTTTGCTCTTAACTTCACGTGGTAACAGAAGTGGAGAATACACATCCCTTCTACAAGCAGGGTTTCACCTATAAGGCATTTTAGGAAGGAAAGTCTCATTATGTAGCAATGTTGCTTCCTATGTTAGAGCAAGAGCTTTAAAATGTGGTAAATATTAACTGTTTAAATTACTCCGAAAACAGAGGAAATAATACTGGATGAGGGATCTGCTGTGAGGAGGTAACACTTCAGTATCCATTCAGATTTTTTTTTCTGTTAAGTATTTTTTTTCTCAGGGAGTAATATTTACATGCTAAGCAGCAAGAAATTTTTTTAACCAGTGCTGCCTGTGCATAAAAAAAATAAGTAATTTAAATGGGTGGCAGAGCATACACTGGCCACAACTAAAATCTAATTTTCCATCAAATAATACTAATAACTAGATAGAATTTTTTCATTAAAGCCACTTTTAACTCTGTACATATCTTGTGAGGAGTAACAGTCTCCTTAATCATGTAATTAATTATGTTACTTTATTTTCTAGATGCATAAAAGCCAGGAAAGCTGACCACTTATGATAGTGATTCCACTCTGTAGAAAATTAATTGAACCTTACTCTTGCCTTCATCCTGAGCCTGATAGCAATCATAAATTCAGAACACTTCTCAAAGTGTTCCAAGAACTTAGTTTTTTTAATAAAACCTATATACACGTAAGGAAACAGGCCCTTTTTGGAGACATTGATATTTACCATTGCTGTTTGTAGTTTGGATGTCAGCACCCGCATCAATTAAAAAATAGACTATATCCAATCTGCAGATCTCGATGGCTCTCATTAGTGGGGTTGCATTGCCTATTGCAGGCGCATCCACTGCTGCTCCAGCCTTCACTATCAGTTCAGCAATATCTAGGTGTCCGTTATAGCAAGCGTGATGGAGGGGAGTCCACATGAAATTATCCGTTGCGTTTACATCAGCCCTACAAAACAATATGAGAAGTTGTGGCAGATGAAGCTGGCTACTAGATACAGTAACATCCACAGCTCCAAGTACAATCAATGTTAACTGCCCGCTGCAATGGCACATTCAATGTAAATAAATATTTTCATATTGCTACTGCTACTCTGAAACCATTTCAGTATCTGATATATAGCTTGTCATGGAATATTAATTGTAAGAGCGTGCGTGAGTGGTGATCGTATCCCCCTCTAAGCCAACACAGTGTCCTCTACATGGAGGTTTTCACAGATACAGAGAAAAATGGGCATTCAGACAGCTTAGTCCTCTACAATGCTGCTGGTGTTTGTGCTCCAGCTTCACTGAGAATGGCAAAAAGCAGATTAAGGAATTCAAAAAAGAATGCTTCTGGGCTAAGAACAGGTGCTCTAAAACGTGGTAAAATTGCCTACTGTCCAATTTACAAATGAATTAGAGAAGGTCTATCTTGCAAAATCTGAGGATTTAAAACTTTTTCAGCCACTCTGTGCCTGGACTAGATCTGTTTCTGCTCCCAGGTTAAAATTGGATGTTCTGGAGGATGCAAGGGCTAGTTTGGGAGAGACATTTGCAATATGCTGCCTTCAGATGAAGCTGAGGGGAAAAGCATTATCAGCCCTTCAGCAACTGGCTGCCTTAGGAGCTTTTGGGCTGGGGTTGTGCAAAAGCAAGGCTTGGGGAACAAGAGTCACTAGACCCCCTTAATGGTGTTAAACGGGAAGCAATATGGTTTCCTGTATCTCTGAAGAAAGCACAATCCATGTCCATGCCCAGATCTGGGATCTCCCACGTGTGCCATGCGTGGGTTCAGAAGGGGTCAAAACCTCATGAGGGGATTCCCCAGAACTCAAGCAGAGTCAATTACTGTCCATTGTAGTTAGGACAGCCTAGAGGTCCTCAACTGAATGAGGGTCACTGTCCCATTTGGTCTAGGGACAAAGAGCTGATGTCTTCCCAAAAGACAGAGAAGGAGGGAGAAGGAAGAAAAAATTAGGAAGGAGGCTGCTTCCAGGGATAGCTTTTTTGCTCTTTTGGTCAGATGGTTAATATTTAACTCCAGATTCATCTGTTCATCTTTTCTTGTTTAAATTTTTAATCTCTTTCAGAATTCTACCTTTGGTGAGATCTTATCGCAGTAAATTCCCCAGACCTACCAGTTTCACCTTTGTTATCTTTCAGTTGCTTAGCTGTTATAGTTTATTCGTATGCAGTTTTCATTTCCTGTATATTTCTCCTTAAAATAAGCATTCCTAGTTATTCCACTTTCTCTCTCAGCCCAGCCTCCACGCCTGTACTGATACTCTGTCTGCCCCTGAATCCCTTTTGCTAACTTCACTCTATCGGAAACAAACCGATTGAAGGGAACAGGGACAACACAGAACTGACTTAAAAATTCTTCAGCATTTTCTCCTGATCAAATATTGAATTTGCCTTTAGCACAAATTTAATTTACTTCTGAGTCTTTCTGGAACAAGATAGAAAGTGGATACCACCAACTTATGTTTAAACCTCAGCATTTTCTATAGCTCTGAATAAATGTTTTGGTTTTATTCATATGAATTTGTGATACCGTACTGAAAAGGTTATATTTCAAAAAGTATTTGAACTCCCAGGCCAAACTGAAAGTATCTGAAAGTCCACGCAGTTGAAAGACGCAAAGATAAACACTGTACTGATAACTTTCCTCTCCACTTTCTGATTTCTGTCAATTTAAAAATCTCAAAATTGGTACTATTTTTTTTAAACTAAGTTATTACATTTCTAGGTCTAACTGTTAAATATGATGAGATGTGATTCCAGTGCTGTCTAGTGAGGCTTGCTGAAAGCAGTGGAGATTAATTTGCTAGATTAATTTGCTAACTCTTGCATCCTTTTCTTTGAAAGACCTGAATATATACACTTACACAACTTTCCATATGTTCCAGGAATGTCAGTGTAATTACCAGGGTGTGTAAAGATCCATGTGCTGTTAAGTCTTTGCAGGAATTGGAGCAACGACTATCCTTAGAAATGAATGATAAAATGAATTCTAGCTATAGGTAGACAACAAAGCTAATGTAAATATCTTTGAAAAATGTTCACGTAAGTGAATGACTGTAGGACTACAGCAGTCTGACAATAAAAAAAGAGACTATGCTATTACACAAGTATGACTGAATCTTTCTTAAATAGCTTTCATTTTTAAGCTGTCATTGAGATTTTTCACAAGTGTGTCTGTAGCCTACAAAATTGCTGAAGCACTTCTAAAGTGAGGAACAGACTAAATAGCAGCACGCGCTTCTGGTGTAAATTCTGCTGCCTCAGCCTGCTGAGGCTGCAGAGGAAAGTGATTATAAGGCTTATCCCCTTAAAACATTTGCATGCAAAGGCCCTGGCATGTGCAACAGGGAAGTCCAAGATGGCCTTGATGATTCAGCTAAGAGTACCTTGATGATTTCAGCAAGAAATCATCTTGAGCCAGATTTCCCCAAAATCATTCATCTGATTTTGAGTGTTGAATTTTGAGGACGCACTAATTTCAGACGTGGGTATGAACTAACCGCAGTTCCAGTAGACTGCATTTGTAGGTACTCTGGTATGTGACCAAAATGTCAAAAGCCCAGACACCAAAAATTTCAGATCTGGGGAACTTAACTCTTGCGTGTTTCTATTTCTCTGTTACTAAAATGTGAAAAATAATAAACTAACCCTCTGTAACTCAGGATCTTATGGAACTGACTTTAATATTAAACGTTATGTAAATAGAAAACAAACCATAGTCTGTTGCATCCAAATGTTTACTGCACATTTATGCTTTTGAAAGCCTTTCCAAAAGAGCAATTAAAAAAAAAAAAAATCTATGAAATGATCTTACCCCTTTTCCAGAAGATACTGCACAACATCTATGTTCCCGCTTGCACATGCAGCCATCAAAGGTGTTTTGTAATATTTATCTTTTATGTCTACTTGCACACCCTCCTCAAATGCTTTCTGTAGAGACAGAATGTCTCCTGCCTTGACAAGGTAGTTAATATTCATGTACATTTTCCTTGGCTCATCTATATACCAGGCACGGTCATCGTGCACAGGATGGGCAGATGGGTGGTCTCGGTTCAAATGGTAGCTCTCAGCAATGTTCTGAATAGCCTCAATCATGTACACAGGGAAACCATCTTCCCTACGCGGACATGCACTCTTTGGAATAACACAAATGGGCACGGGGATGGCGATGCCTTTTCTGCCTCTTCGTTTCTTCCCTTTCTTCCCCTTCCTCCCTTTGGGTCCAAAGGATGTTATAAGACAGCTTTTCTGCAAGTATTTAGAGCCTTTAAAAAATTCTTCTATGTTGATTCCCTCAGGGTGAGATCCTTCATGCATGTCAGCAATAGTTTGTATTTGTTCAACGTCCACAAAGGCACACTGCTTTTGAATAAGTGATAAAAAATCATCTTTAGCTACTGTCCCATCTCCTTGGTCGATGGCCTCAAACGCCTTGCGGAGGGCAGCCTGGTGCTCTAAGGACCAGTCGTATAGCCTCAGTGCCCAGCGGGGGTTGTCCTCCTTTGCCCCAGGCTTGGACTCTTTTATAAAGGTATTTTCAATTTTACGCAATTCTGCTGCTGCTGCTTTAAAACCGCCTTCCTTGGCAACGGCTCTTGGGGTCTTTGTTAACAAGTTTGTCCATGTAGGATCACAGCCTAAAAATATGGACATAATTTTGCTGATAATGCAGTGGAATTAGTAATTACTGATTATGTAATACAAGAGACTTGTAATATGCATGCCACTAATTGCTACAGGTCTACAATTTTATATTGTCTTAATTATAAATAGCGATAGTAGGTGGAACCACATCATTATCTCAGATTGGAAGGCTAGCCACATGTCCGTATTTGATTCCCAAAGGGAGATTCATTGGGCAACCCATGCCTTACTTACCCGTCCACTCATGAATATGAAAGGCAGAAGTTCAGTGAAAATTTTACATTTTTATTTAAAGTGGTGAGCAACGCTAAGAAGAAACAAACTAAGATTAAAATGTCACTCACTGTTCTATACCTCAACCTTGCAATTTGGCAGTGGACCACTAGTTAAACATTTGAATGCAAGAACAGAACGTAGGATTTTGCATGGTGCTCTTGAATCAAAGCTTGAAGTGATACAATTATCTGATTAAGTTAGAAAATGATCATAGCTTCTTTGGAGTATGTTTCAATGCCCATGGGCGCCAAGTTTTCTCCATAATTACACTGAGATAATTTTTTAAAATAATCAGCAAACCAAAAATTAATTTTCTATTGGAAGATTCAATATGATACTTCTAAAAACAACTAAAACCAGAACCACTTAATACAGTCAAGTTCTAAATTACACAAACCTATGATGTTTCTGCTGCTTTCTTTAAGGAATGTTTTATCTCGGCCACATTACTAGAAATAAGTCATAATAGCCTATGTTAGGCACTTCTTAATGACAATTACATATGCCACATGATATCTCAGAGAGTCAAATCTTTCATAAATGCCCAAGTGAAATCTTTCCTTTAGCACAGAAAAAGAATACACGTGATAGTTGCAAAGTAACTTATTTTTAATGTACCTCTTTGTCCTATAAACTTGCAGCAATTTGCAAATCCTCCCTCCGCAGCGTAATGAAGTGGCGTGTTACCATTCATAGCAATCAGGCCCAAGTCTCCGTTATAAGCTGAAATAATCCTCAAAATCTAGAAAAACAAAGACAGTACCACTAAAAATCTTGTCTGTTTCTTAAGATGGGGAAGCGTGAGAATGATTTACAAATAAATGCAATATCATATATTCCCAGTTTATATAGTGGACTTCTCTCCCGTGCCCAGCTGATCAATGTGCACATAACATGCAAGTTTTCTATAGTACTGTGCTTACTTAATGGAGGAAATAGAAATCTTGTTCAGTTGTAGACATCAAGGACAATCTTCACTCCTGCCAGCCTGCTACAGGCCACTGTCTTAAAGTAACGCTGACGTTGCACGCACAATCAAAACTGCATAATTTTATATCCTTTGAAGATGATAGGGGGGATAAGGAAGAAAGTGCCTATCTGCAGCCATTTGCATCTGTCCTTATAATGGTAATGTTTCATCCAGGTTACACAGCTGCTACACGTTGAGAGAAACAAGCTCTCCAATGGAGCTGTTCACACCAGACAGCCACACCAGCGCACACACTCCGAGGTACCTTGGCAAAAAAGGCTCTGCAATTATGAGAGAGATTCTATTGCTGCTGGATTCCCTTTGGTACTTAAAAAGAAGCTGCTTTTGATTGCTGATTATTATGCTTTGATCAGCTGAGATACTGGACTCAAAAAAACCTCCAAAACACCCAACCCCTAAAAAAAACAAACAAAAAAAACCACCCCAGGTTTGGCTTTCAACCCTGAAAACCTTAGGGCACATCCAGCAATGCTTTAATGCCACAAATGATGGTACCTCAAAAAAGCCTCCTTTGGCTGCGAAATGTGCAGCACTGTGCCTTTCAAGGTCAAAAAGGTTAACATCGACTCCTCTCTCAAGTAGACCACGCACCAGCTCGAGAACACCTTGTCTTGCGGCTTCCATTAAGGCTGTGCGACCCGTAGCCTGCGAGATAGCAAGAAAACAATTCAGAATTTGTTTCGTATGCCAATTCAGGTTGGAACAATATGATCTGATTGTTGCAAGTTGGCATAAAACTGAAGGTCTCCTTTTAGGTATTACCAAAAAAAGGAGACAAGTCTAATAGTTTCAAAGATACTTGTAGGTAAACTTTAAGAATCTAGTCATAACGCTGCTAAAATATGAGTAGTCAAATCCCAGCAACTCAAGTACAGTAGTAGCTTGAGTCCCTTGAATAGTCCCCATGAAAATCAATTCCTTAGTTAAGGAATTCTTTATTCTGTGTGCATGCTCTCATGCATGTTTATAAAATTTAACACAAAATACCACCTCATTAATGAAAGAGCATAAGGAGCTATGGCTGGAGGAATGCTATGGGGAAGGCAGAGCAACTGGGGAATTTCACTACTGTTCTGTCTGAGAGGAAAAGTTCACATTCTAATACATTAGTGCTCTTCTTCTAGATAGTAGTGTATGTTTGTGATTAGCAGTACCTATTTTCTTTATAATGGCTGACTTTGGTAGATCTGGTGACCTTCCCAAGAATAGAGCACATCTTGGACCAGGGATCGCCTGCTATTAACATGTTGGCCTGCAGCAACACTTAGAATATCTGACTTGCCACTCTCCAGAGGGGCACAGAGAGCAGTGAGCCGTGGATGTTGTTCCATACGTTCTTCCCAATATCTGTCTTTCTCTGGGCCTAGCAAACCATTCCTATTATGTGACCAAGTATGTGCCCATCATATTACAAAAAAAATGCAGGTTTCTCACATTGCAGGTATTCTGAGCGCATGAAGCGGACATGTGCGTGAGAGGATGGGATAAGGATGTTCAAACGTTGGTTTTGCTATGGCTACAAGCTAGGAAGGATACTGCAAAACTCAGACCAAAGCAAAAGCCATGGGTAGCTTTAAGAGGAAGCTTGAGCTCCTTGCCTTGATCAACAGCACAGAGGTCCAGGTCTTTGTTAAATTAAGGAAGTAAACAAAGAAATTACTAAGACAGATGTACAAAAGAGAGAAAAGAGTTTCTTATGTCTCATCCCTGCCTTGATTTCCCATGAGATTATTCATGCTGGACTCACGTTTTAGCGTACATTATTTCAACCCTGAAAACCTTAGGGCACATCCAGGCAAAGTACAAATCAGCATTGCTCCACTGAAGTACAGTGAACTGCAACTCCTAAGAGCTGGCCCAGTTACATTTTGTTTTTGTAAAATATTTGCACTCTAATCTACAAAAATCTAAACCTAAATACATGGTTCAAGCAGAAGGCTTAAATCCCTGCTCATGCAAAAGAGCGTAGTACAGAAGAAGGGAATAGGCGTGGCTGCAGAGTTAAGCATTTGTCACTGCTTTAATATTTTAATGATTTAAGTATGGATTTAAGGTCATATACTCTAGCTGTCTAGTAACTATTCTATACTCCTGTATATATGTTTTTAGTTACAGAAATATTCATACTGGGTTTCTTGTATTGGGATTTGCTCCTCTTTCCAAGAAATTCAGACATATTTCTTTAATATCATGAGCTTGCTCACAGGCTTGTAGAAATACAGGTTTCCCATCAGTAGTACAGTTGTTAACATCTGCACCATAATCCAAGGCAATTTGCATGCAGTGGTAGTGTCGTTTTGTAGGTAAAATGCAGTAAAACAAAACACCTGCAAAGAAAACCAGCAGGGATTATGGTGCAATACTAAATTATTAGAAAGGTTACTTAGGCTGTAAGCTTCACAGCTGAACAAACTCCTTCAATAGAGACCCATTAACTTCTCTTAGGGTATATACATGCAAAAAAGACTTCTAGTTTAGGGCCTTTGAATTTGGGGAGTAAACCAGAATTTAATCTGTGACAGGTCATGGGAGGAACGTGATTCTCAATCGCAAGTTATCTTTCTGCTATGTACTAGAGAGACCTATGATTTAAAGGCCTAGACTGTTTAGGGAGAATTATTTTCCTTTTCATCAAAGCTCTTATGGCCAGTAGCTTCTGCTGAGCTGTAAGGACTACCCTCAACATCAGTTCCTCTCTATAGATTGGACACAACATACATAAGAAGTGTGTAACACAGTAAGGGGTCATTTTATGGTATTTCTGGTCTGACAAGGTTCCCTTTTACTTACCTTTCCCTTCATTATCCACAGCAGTCATGTCTGCTTTAGCTTTTGCTAATAAATCCAAAACCAACTCATGGCCTAGCTCAGCTGCCTTCATTGCTGGAGTACGTCCCATTTTGTCCTGGATATCTGGATGAGCTCCCTGTTCCAGCAAGAAGCTGCACATGTCAATGTCATTTTTAATGCAGGCCAAATGAAGGGCACTATAGCCTTCCATAGGCTCTGTGAAATTAATGAGATTTGGGAATCCATTCTGGACCAACTTTTCTATTTGCTTCTTGTCTTTTTGGTGAACGCACTGAAGAAGTTTGTAGATCTGTAAGTTTAGAAGTCTGTTATCTACTGGTAACATCCTGGAATAAGAAAAAATGGCTTCTTTCAAGGAAGTAATTTCTGCATGGGGAGAGAAGAAAACATGTAAACTCAGAGATGAGATTATAATTACATGCCAGTAAAGACAGGAATCAAACTATATTCAAGGCATGAAAATACCCACTTTAACTTGACGGAGCACTAAGCTTTGAATGAACTTCTCTCATTTAGTATATACAGCTTATATAGAGACTATATAAACACATGTAGCACCTTGCAAAATCGTTCTTTCTAGTCTTCAAACTGTTCTGAAGAAGTCTCATTCAAGGTGAAAATTAAGTTAAGAAACTGTAAGATAGCTGCTTTCCATTCAAGGAACTGTTACAATCTACAATTACTTAGAAGCCTAAGAGGAGGCTGATCATCTGTCATTTTAGTACTTCAAAGGGAAAAAAAAAAATCACAACTCACAGTGTCCTCTCCACTTGCTGAAACATAAAATTGATACTAGCATCACCTCACCAATACCTGAGCACCTTCTTTTTTTTGGTAGCTGATGCATGAACTTCCTGCTGGGCTATGTACATAAAAAAGTAAATTGCATTTCTCTGCAGCAAAACTCTTGGCGAAAAAAAGATGCAGACAGTGGGGCACTGGCCTGGAAAAAGGTTCCCCCAGGTGATGCAATGCATGCTTCTTCAGAAAAGTGCGGTGCAGGAAACCAGCATTTGCCTCAATTCTGATTTTTTTTTAGGCTTTTTAGCCTCTTTTAGCTAGTCTCAGCACTTGTGGCTGGAGGGCCAAATAAGGGTCAGACATTATAAGGACCATTTCTGAAGCTTGCTTAAGTGGATGGGAAGCTTCCTATCAGCTTCAGCAAGCCTTGGGTCAGCCTGTCGTCCAAAAATGACACTGCGCTTACAGGACATGCAACAAAAAAACGTGGAGGAGCAGCGTCCCGTTAGGGAATACTTGGGGTTTGTGCAGGGGGGGCGGTTATTAGCAATATAGCCTGTAAATGGGACCACTCAGCAATCTGCCTGGCTACTGCTGGGTGCTTTGTGGTGAAAAGGTGAGTTTTAAGAGAGAGATGCAGAGATGCACAATTCCAACAGACTTTTTGAGGCAACACCTCCCATTCTGGAAAGGAAGCCTGAGACTAAACTTCAGTAAAAGTAGAAAAAAATGAATGAAGGCTAATCATGTTGGGAATGGATAGAGAGCGGTAATTTTTGTACCACAGGTACAGCATGCCAGTTGTCGTTTCTCTAACTACCATCTTTCATTTCTTTTGAAGTTCTGTGGCCAGCCTATTTTTGGAACAGCAGAGACGGGTCAAGTTTACTGTTGACGGATTTCTGAGAACTGTCCCCTCTTGTGTTTTCCCCCGCTAAACAAGCTACTTAGCGCTCTCACTGTGCATCTGGCCATGCTGCCTAAAGATACCTGCAGCCCCGAGTCAGGCGCTATGTGCAAAACAACCCCCTTACACCCTCTGACACATCTGACCCCAGCTGATCGCTCCTCCCCTGTAACACACTTAAAATAGCAGAGGTGTTTCAGGAGAGGAATAAGGAAAAGGTAGGGAAGGGCTGTACAACACCTGGAGCCACTTAAAAGTTGCCCTTTCTAGTCTACGGAGCATTGCAAAAATATTGTAAAATGTTCACGTTTTGCTAGAAAAACTGTTTTTTATTGTAACAGTTTTGACCAGCTCTACACCATGTTTTATTTGAATGGCATTATTATTAGAAGCTGCTCACTTGTCCAAGTGCTTAAGTGGGCACTAAAATGCAAAGACTTTCTCTTTGCAGTGAAATCTGGTCAGAATAGGTCAGCTGCTCCCAGAGTTTGGGGCTTTCTCCATTTAAATATGACATTGCTTAAATGCTAAATTCTTTTCTGTGTAGGTCTTACACAACCCTCATTCTGATCATATACAAAGTATATTCTTACATTGCATGATTAAGCCATTAAGTAGCAACAACTTAAATCTGTCGCCTGTGGCTTGTTCATTCTCATCCCTACCATGTTGTGCTTCTTGTGGCATACTGTCTTGTGAAAGGGAATAAATGCAGAGATTTTTTTCTACTGACGGGTTACAACTATAACAGCTCTCTAGTCCTAAGGTTTAGAGTTGAGAAATAAGGCTACTTCTGGGCAATGCCCTGGTAGCAGTGAAAACTAGAGTCCCCTATGGAGTCTATCTTTTAGAGCCTGAAACGTTAGGAAGTAATTTCTGAGCAAATCCTCAATACAAGAGGTTTTTCCCAGGTTCTGAGCACAGGGAAAGAAGTGGTGTAAACTCTGCAGGGGCTGTGGCAAGGAGCAGCAAGAAGGTACTGCAGGGAAGCTCTTACAGTACTTACACCACTGAAATTCAGCAAAAGAAATATTTTTACAGACACTTAGATGGAGCTGACAAGCTTAAATATTCTTTCATACTCTTGTTCTGTTTCCCACCACCCTGCAGAAGGAAGGAACTTGGGTTTACTTCCAAAGACTGGATCCTTTCATTCCACTATTATTCATTATTTGCACCTGGATTTTGCACAGCATTTTTTAGGATCAAAACTTGCCTTTTTTCCCCTTCTTTCTCCCCCCTGAAGCTGCAAATACTGAAGAAACGACATTCTCCATGGAAATAGGTTAGTAATGCTACAGAACATGAGCAGCATTGCAGTTGGTAAAAATCTGTTAGTAACATTCGATGAAGGCACAAATGGATGTACTATTCAGTGCATATGGATTTGGATTTATTTTATGGATTATTCTTGAGATTGGAGGTAGCTAGTGCTACCTCTTGCACAAACATTGCACTCAGTCTCTGAAGTACAAGCATCCAGAATAAGCATGTCCCAGAATGCCGTGTTTTCCAGCAGGTAAGACGACAGACTTGCAAAGCACATCTGAACCTAAAGTGCACTTTACACACGCAAGCAACTACTAGTTGTAAGCAAACAGCTGCCACCACTGATGTTCCTGTTCCTGCCAGCGTCCACAGCAGTGACACAGCAAAGGGGCAGGAGCGCAAGCGGCACAGGCTGTCGCAGGAACAGCAGCGGCTTTGAGAGGCAATGGGAGAATCGGCAGCCCTGGTGGAAAAGGCGGACTTGCGCTGCACGTGTTAGACACCACAGAATAGGGTTGAAAAACAACACACAATATTCTTGCAATGTCCCTGTGTATATGTCCAATGATCATTTTAACTACATGATTGGGATTTACTTGCTCCCTACAACCTTTGCCTCATGCAGGACATGAGATTGACAGCACACCTTACACTTGCAGCACTCTTTGCTCACAGGGTAATGGATTACCCTCCATTACAATTTTAGCCCCAATTCAGCCTCATCAGTTTTTCCTGGTGCTTTTGAGCTGCTTATCATGGTATTCTTTTAATACTTCACACACAGTAACAAAATTATTTCCATAAACATAAGTGAAATTATTTTCATCACAATGGTGAAGTATGTCGTTATCACAATCCAACCACCAGTAAGATCCTACCAAGTTTAAAGGCTTTGTTTCAAAGCATCAAGAGCCAACAATTTACATGAAAACAACCGTAACATTTTAACAGTGGCAGTATTTCTTGAAAGTGACTGGATCAAGTTTTGTTAGAACTTTCTGCAGTAACAGAATCAAAGTAAGACAGGTGGGATAGAAAACTCTACCCAGAGTCAGGTAAAGTTACAAGCAAGTGAAACAGGCTTCTATAATGAGAATATAACGACAGCATCCCACAAATTTTCATTAAGTAAATACTACCAATCATACGTACTTCACAGAGTTTTTATCACTTAACCGGTAACAGATCTTTTAATGGAAGATGGGGGATCGTTAACGTGGCTTTGAGACAGTCATGCTCTGGGGAGGACTTCATGAAGCTATAATCATAAATCCCAAGCTTGTAACATCTGCTTAGTAACAATTTTATCTGTTGACAAACATCAACACAATCGCCACCTTCATTCTGGCAGCTTGTATCATTATTTTGGTCGAGAGCATGAACTCATTTCAAACTCAGATTAATCCTTTTCCCAGTGCACCTAGTATTAAGAAAATCATTTTAATCAGATTTTTGCTTTCTCACAAAGCTTTCCAAGCTGTGATTGAGGTACATTGATAGAGAGGGAAGGTCTGGAAGCCAGGGCTCTCACTTGCTGACTCTCTGTCGAAGCTTGGTGCCTGACTGCTGCTGGAAGCACTTGTGACTCCTTTTTTTAAAGTTTTCAACATTTTTCAGTTTCAACATTTCAAGTTGAAAACATCCCTTTAATTATCACTATTCACAAACCAGTAAACAAAATTTTCATATGTTTTATCTTTAGTGAGAGAAAATAGCTTAGCACTTTCTAAATTTAATCCATTTGCATGCTGGCCATAGAGATAAGCATGAGCCCTGTATGCTGGTATAAAAGAAACCAATACGGCAACAGTGCCACACTATATTTGTAGCTTTATACAAATAATTGCACTGGATTTTTTGGCTGTGACTAATGTTTAATAGCAGTGATGCAGCAAAATCTTCCTAAAACTGAATTCCAGTAAAATGAATAGCCTATAATGATGGGTTTTCTCTTCTAAGCCCTTCTTGGTGTTAACTCTCAAGAAATGCTTTGCCTTGGGCTGAGGCAGAGCATAGCATTGAGCGACGGTCACTTCCCTGGCGCTTCCTGTCTGCCCTTCTATGAACTGAGCAGGTTTCTCCTGTGGAGATCTCTGCCCCGATACAGCCCTCCGGGAAACTGGGCGCTGTAAAGGCAGTCCCGAGGCTACGGCTGGATTAGATCAAAAGACGTGCATTCTTTTGTCTTCAGTTTGCCTTACAACTTCCAGTCGCTTTAGCATTCATCCAAACTGGAATGCAATAGAGCCCAAGCGGCCGGCAGCAGGCAGCCCTCAGGGCCTGCCAGCAGCTGGCAACCAGGTGTATGAGCAACACCTGCTGGGGACCAACCTGAGAGGAGGTTGCTTCTCAGCTAGGAGGAGAGCTCGGGCTCCCTGCAACCCCTGGACTGCTGGGGAGTTGGTGATGAGGTGCTGCTGCACCCAGGAGCAAGGAATAGGGTGTGCAACCACTCTAACAGAGCGTGAAGTGCTGAGGGCCCTGGGGAAGCCAGGTAAGGGATGAAGCTGGTGTTAGTTGATTTTCCCCATGGGTTGCAACTTAGAGGAATGAGTAGCCTGTAGAGGAGACTGGCTTTAATGGGAGAGAAACTGCTGGAAAGGGAATACATTGCAGAGCTGGTGTTGACCCACACTGTACTTAAGTGGTAAGAACTTTGGGCCCCTCACTAAAAGAAAGACATTAAGGTGCTGGAGCGTGTCCAGAGAAGGGCAACGAAGCTGGTGAAGGGTCTAGAGGAGCGGCTGAGGGAACTGGGGTTGTTTAGAAAAGGAGGCTGAGGGGAGACCTTATCACTCCCTACAACTACCTGAAAGGAGGTTGTAGCGAGGGTGTTATTCTCTTCTCCCAAGCAACAAGCGATAGGACAAAAGCAAACGTCTGCAAGTTGCACCAGGGGAGGTTTAGATTGGATATTAGGAAAAATTTCTTCACCGAAAGGGTTGTCAAGCATTGGAACAGGCTGCCCAGGGCAGTGGTTGAGTCACCATCCCTGGAGGTACTTAAAAGACGTGTAGATGTGGTGCTTAGGGACATGGTTTAGTGGTGGACTTGGCAGTGCTAGGTTAAAGGTTGGAGTTGATGATCTTAAAGGTCTTTTCCAATTTAAACGAGTCTATGATTCTATTCTATGGCTTGCTTGTCTGATGATGCAGAAACACAAACTGAGGTAACTTCCAGTCCACCCTCACCTGAGAGAGGTGCCAGGCGTAAGGGGGGTGCTGATGTCTACCGTGAGGTATTTCTTTTAGAAATCTGAAGCACAGCAGCTCTGTGGTGCCGCTCCTGCTGTGCCCGCCCCCGCCCCCCCGCCCTTAGGTGGGCCTGCATCACATGCAGTGCCCTACACTTGCCTTCCTTGCCCAGGCGCGCCGAGAGGCCGGATTCAGCCTTCACAGGCGCCGACACCCCCCCCCCCCCCCGCCTCACCCGGTCTCCCTCACACCACGAGGCCCGGCGGCGGCCTGCGGCCGAGCGGCCCCGGGCCCGCCAGGCCGCAGCCCCGGCGCGCCCCTCGCCGCGCACTCACCTGAAGAACCACGGGTCCCCGAGAGCCCGGCGGCGGCGGCGGCGGCGGCCGGCCCCCACCCCCCCGCCTCAGCGCCGCGTCGCCCCGCCGGCCCGCGCCGCGCCCGCCATTGCCGCCCGCCGCCTCCTTGGCAACGGGGCGCCGCCGCGCGCCTGTCCTGGCAACGGCGTCGCGCGGCTGGGCGGTTGGGAGGGGAGAGAGCCGTGAGGCGGCAGCTCCCCTCAGCGCCCCGGCGGGGTGCGAGGGACGGACGGGCGCCTTGCCGCCCTCCGAATGGCGGGGTGAGACGGGGCAAGCAGCCAGGCCGCTGGCTTACGGGGAGAGGTTGGTGATGAGTGTCGGCGGGGAGGGAGAGAGCGGCCGCCGGGCTTGGGGTAGTGATCCCCTGAGGGGGTGCTGGAGCTTGGTCCGCCCTGAGGGTTGCTGGGCTGCATTGCCAACGCTGGGCGTGCCGGCTTGCCCGTGTTGCCTCTTGCCTTCGTGGGGGAAAAGTATTCGGTATCCTTATCTTCTGTGGTGCTGCGGGGAAGGGGTTGGATGTCACGGCCTTTCACGTTTTCTTACTGTTGACTGACTTTCTTGCCAAAACTCCTTTTCCTCCCATGGAAAGCAGTACAGTGTAGTCGTTTCACCTCTAAATTTTACTAGAATCACTGGCCACAAAAATGGAATTACAAGATCTGTGTATAACCCAACTTCATAGCCATCCCCAGAGGGTTTGTGTAGCACTATAATATAAATGAGGTGTGTTAGACTTGAATTGAAACATAATTCTTTGTAGACCTCACTGGAAGGAGAAACCTATTTATTAACAGGAGAAAAATGTCAATGTCAATGCCAAGAAATGGGGAAAAATGCTCAAAACTGTTTAAGCGAGTTGAAGCATAAGTCATTCTAGAAGGCAAACACCACTAACACTGGGACTTCCCAAGCTCTCTGTATTTCTTTTCTGTCCGTTTCCTTTAGTGTCTAATTTCAGCCTCCGAGTGCCGCAAACCAACTGGCCCTTGGTGCTCCTGTTGTTGGGCTCAGTAATTGTGTATGGGATAATGGCAGAGAGGCCAGTTGCTGCAGTGAGACTGTTTGTCTTGTACCTAGCCAAGACTGGCTGTTGAATTATTTGCAAAACACCTCTAACATTAGGAAGTTCAACAACAAAGTTTTTTTTTTTAATATGAAATCTCTTCTGCCAGGGAAGTGGTGACACGCAGCTGGATGTATGTCCAACAGCATGGAAAGGCGGGTGATGCAAGGCATGGGACTGTGTGGTGAGTCACAACAATAGATAACATCATTTTAGCATAAAGCATTTCATTATTCCCCCTGCATGAGTGCCATTTGTACAGTAGCTATTTCGTGCTAGCACTTTGTAGTGCGAATTGGCTGGATTATTAGTCTTGCACTGTTCTGCTTTGGTGGATTGCTTTCCTCTTTGGAAAATATATTGTCCAGGCCCTTCTCCTCTTTCTCCTCAGTCACACTAAATAGATGCCGCAGACATGGCACAGCAGAAGATGTTTCCCTTCCCTGTTCTGTGTAAGATTTTTTGCTTTTGCTGTTGCCACAAGCAGTGTGTCTTGGCCTAAGGCCCACGTGAATTCTCCTTTTTTCACTTTGTAGAGTAGCACACATTAAATGCACATTGGAAAAGCTAGCACATGTATTTTGAAATTCGGTTCAATATGAAAATAATTGAAGATCCTGTCTGAAACCTGCATGACTTGACTCTGGAAATTGTGGAAACTCTGGAACCAGACCTTAACAAGTGTGGGTACTTGGTACTTCACCCCAATTGTGGATGCGTGTATAAGTGCATGTGTGTTTGGGGGGATATTTAGATTTTTATGCTTGATTTATTTTCTCACGGTGATCATCTTTCCGTGAGCTTTTTGAAAGTGGTAATGAGGACTTATGATTCAAGAAGCAAAACATCCTTTTTCAACAGCTGAACTGGATGTTTCAAAGAAATGTGGCTTCAAGAGCAGAGCATCTCTGCCTTGCTGGCTGCTGCTCTGGTATTAGCGTACTGCAACATCTCCAAAATAAATAGGATCAAAATCCTATTAGAGAAACTCACAGTATTCTCTGCCTTTAGAGATAAATAAAGCTTGCCAGAGAAAATTATTCCAAGGTCTGAAGTCTCAAGCTGTTGGGCTCTTTTTGGCTGACAGCTCAATTTCGGAGGAGTGCCAAGCTAATGCAGGAATACAAGTGGGATGGCGGTGGTACAAATGTAGCTGACTGCACTAAGGAAAGAAAGCTGTAAACTGCCCAGAGCTTTGAACATACCCTAGAGCCTTGTAGCGGGAGATTACAGAGCCAAACCTGGGAAACACATCACAGCACAAATCGAGACATAGTTCTCGCATGGTTTGGTACAGACCAAGGTGTCTGCGCATCACCTGAGTCTTCATCTAAGGGCAGTGCTGTCCAGAGGTTTGATGTGGAATAAATTAGAGTGGCCTTGAGGCTGCTCTAACCATGCACCCTCCCCTCCCGCACAGGGACATCTCTAGCAGCACGCAGTCAGGAAGGAGCAGTGTCCGCTCCTGGACAATCCCAGAGGCGCTGCATGGGCTTCATGGTTACCTGGGTGAATGCAATCTGTGGAGCCCATAGCAGATAGGTTTTGCCTACCATGTCAGCATCTGATAATGAGATAAACAGTAGTAAATCTTTTCCTAACCAGGACTATTCCAAAGAACATTTATTACTGAGGAGCATATATGTTTTCCCCTTGTTTTACACACACTTAAACATTAACCTCAATTGCTCCTAAAACATACGTGCTTCATCAAGATAGGTAAAGCCCCCGTTACCGATATGCTCACTTTACAGCTTCAAAATGGTCTAATTACACATTAAAAGATTTCACTGCTGAACAGCTGCTTCAAAGAATTTGAAACACAAAGGCTGTGAAGTTTTGTTTGGTGCTAGCAGAAGGTGCCAGACTGACAGCACTACACATTCCCTGCATAGAACAAGTGGAATAGTATAGCTGTCATCCTCAGCATCACTTGCTGTCTTTGTATTGTGCTGGTTTTTATCCGTTGATGTAAAAGCACGAGGATGCTACAAACGTCCCACAGCTGACCTCTGGAAGGAGGAGGCTGTGCATCAAAAGGACTCTCGTGCTGGTTGGCACTCGAGTCCTGCTGACATCAGTGGGAGCTGGGCTAGATAATAGCCTGACTTCAGCTGGAAGGTGTGCTTGGGGATTGGCTGGTTTTTACTTAAGCCTTTTACTGCACAAGTAATTATTACTGTTACTCACCTCTCCGGATTCTGATGCTGCTGCAAAAAATCTGCTGCATGGTGCATTACACCCAAAATCGCCTTGTTCAGATTTGCCAGCTTGGGAGAATGACACAAACATACACATTTGGCTAATTCTGAGGGTCGTCTGGACTGTTTCAGCTAGCTGTGAGTTACACTGAGGGAGCCTGAGATCAAATCAGGGTGTTAATATTGCTAAGTTTCAATAAAACTCTCTGCCTAGCCCATGCATAACACTGCAGTGGGAGTGAAGCGCTGCTGCAGCTGCTCAGGGGGTGTGTGTAACCGGTGGTGATGCCCACAGCAACACTGACCGTGAGTGCAGAGGTACAGCTGGAACAGCCCGCGGCCCGGGCTGAGGAGTTGTCATGGGGGCATTTCTCAAACCGCCCTCTCAAGTTAGGGGAATAGTCTCCTTCTGGAAGGAACAATGAACTTCTGGAGACGATCTTTTTTTCACGCAGCAGCACAACCACCTCAAAACTGTGCTGGTAGGTAATACCCTGCTACTCCTTGTGTTATATGTGTATTTCCTGGGCTCCGCTCTGTTTCTTTTTTGATGACGCTGTATGAAGCTGTTAATATCACTCAGACCAATGCACAACTTACTAAACTCATTTAGCTTAACTTTTTTGCTCTTCTTTATACTCTTTCTGTAATTGCTTACTGTCAAAAACAACGCTCATTCTTTCTGCCGATTAATATGCACTCTTAGGAATAAGCCCTTGCATAGAAGAGAAAATCCATGAAATAACTGATGTAAGTGCTTAGTAAGAAAGCCCCACAATGGCTGGAATTTACCTCCTGATGAAACCTCTGTAAAATCCATGTGCGCATTCATACAGCTAGTAGGGTGCTCCATAACCCATGGCGGTGTCATGTCTCCTTACGTACTTTGTTATGTCCCTGATACTGTGTCCCTGAAGAAGAGACTTGGGAGGAAAGCTGCGTCTCTTTTGTAGTGGTTGTGGTGTTAAATTTTTCCCAAACTGTCAGCAGGGCTTATAAAAGATGAGTAGTGATAAAAGCTAATGTGTTCTGCCAAGAAGTTCTCTGTCAAATGCCATCTGAGATGAATGCTATATAGAAAAACAATCCCAGGAAAGCATCTGCAGCAGGTTAGCTGGGTATTGGGAGAGGAGCATTTCAGATTTGAGAGTAGTGTCAATAGAGTATTTTTCTTCTCTTTTATTTTTGTCACCTAAGTTTTTTCCTAAAACACTGTAGCTGTTGCTTATTTTAGGTGTTGTAAATACAGGCTTCTTGTATGCATCTGCACTTTAACTTGACTTGAGGTAAAGGTGATTTCAGGGTTACTGGGTAAGAGGGAGGCACTCCTCACCCAATGGTGTTGCAAAGTAACAAAACAAATGGTGGGGCAGTCCAGCAATTGAGCTCTTCCCAGCACGTGCTCTGTGGGCCAGTATGAGGGCTGGGATCCCTAGAGCTTTCCAGTCACACATAGGTGGGCAGGACTTCGGCTGAAGAGCTGGCAGCTCTGCGGGTCCTCAGAACCACTGACTTGGTTAGCAATGTTTGTTCACTAAAATTTCTGTTACTAATCCCGCAACTTCTGTACCCTATGAGACCTGTGGAGGAGGGAGTTCTGCACCCCCTTCGTCACCATTTCTTATGAGCGTGTCTTTCCTATTAAGCTCAGGGACTCTGAAATCGTTCCCGCTACTTTTTTTTTACGTGTACTTGTCTAACGCTGTGCCTTGGAACACATATAACTCAGTGGGAGGATTCCAGATGACTTTCAGTGGGAGTGCATCAGGCCTGTTAATAACTGAAGCTCTGACTCTCTCTTGATTAGTTCTGTATATGCAGATCATAATATTAAAAAGCCGAGGGGGAAGACAAAAGATAATAATTTTGTAGCTGTTTTTCAATTAGCTTCCACGCTGACAAGTTAGACAGCAATGAAAATACGAACTGCCTTCATTTGTCCCATCTGTTCTCATCCGGCCTGGCACTGTACTCCGTGTGAGATACTATGCACTGCAAGTTCTTAGTTTTGAAGATGAAGGAATAAATGTTCTGGAGTGTTCCTCATCTGATGTTACCTGAGAGTAACTGAAATATTGATCCCATGCTTCACCACACACACAGCAAATAAAGGAGGAATTTTCAGTTGGAAGTTACTTCATGTCGTCGGTATCTGGGAAGCAGCTCTTCTGGTGGTGCTGGCTCTCAGCAACAACTTATTGCAGTAGCTTTTAGAAATGTAAATAGAAGGGAGACCATGTAATAGAAAGCGACATTGTCTTTGAGGCAGAGAGAAGCACATGTATCCTGGGCCTGATGGAGAAACACCTGGGTTTCAAAGCTGCTTGTTGAGTTCAGTGCTACTTACTGTAAGGAAGGGTAATCTGCACAAAGAACAGCTAAGAGCATGAAAGCAACTCTTGCAAAGCAATGTAAGGCTGCTGAAATCCCTGAGGTCAAGCAGGGGGAATTCCTATACAAGAAATCAATTGGTTCAGTTGGAATAAGCCTTGTTCCTATTCCCTTACTTGGCCTTGCTTAGTTGTGGTTAAATGAGGAGAGTAGATGGTAATCATCTGATTACATTGCTGTTGACGGGCTGTGGAACAGGTGGGAGCCCTGGCTTGTCCTCTTGCCAATGCCAGCTCCAGGGATGGGTCCAGCATTTGGAAAGAGAAGTAAGATGTTCCACAGTCTAAAACAGGTGCTGTAAGATGGCTGTTCCACTGCTGAGTGTATCAGGAGAGGACCTGGAATAGTCAGTCTGTTTACTCATCTCGCCTGTGTTCCTGACTCAGACTGCCTGATTACCCACCACAAGAGAGAGTAACTTTTTTCAGTAATTAATTAAATATATTAGGAAAGACTTTCCAGGTATAGGATGCAATTTCTGGTTCAGACCAAAAAGTTAACTAGGTCAACTTAGAGCAGAGTCTTTGGTTTGATATGGAAGACCTGGTATGGGGGAGGCTAATGCTCCATGCTGCTGCCCGGTATCTACCAGTGTCACCACAGTTGATCCCAGCTATTCTGGGATCTTTTAGTCCCAGAGTTCTTGAATTTTGTACCATGCCACAACCAAGCCAAACTTAAAACTGTGTATGTGTAAACCAACAATCTTTTCCACAACACTTAGTAGGAAACTGCTAATGAAGCCACTGTACTCAATTACTCTCATAGATACATGTTAGTAAAGTTTTCCTGTTCATGTTAATAGATTTTTTTTTCATCCGACTTTATCCCCTATAATAGTAGCAAAACCAGAGCTCAGGGCTCAATATGTTCATTCTAAGCTATAGGTTGCTACTGCATATTGATATCTGTCACCTTGGTGTTTAGCTCTGACTACACTTTAGGCTAACGCATTGATTAATCCAGACATTAGATAAAAGATAGATTTTATTTACGATTGAATATTCATTTCTAAATGGAATATGCTACTCATTTTCCAAAGTCCATGACATTGGCTTTGTTACAGATTTATCCAGAACACCTGAAAAAGTACTGAACACTGTTTCCATATTACAACTTCATTATTTGACACTTCCTAACTTTCTACAGCTCCTTAACTCCATTCAAAGTATTTCAAGCTCTATTGCTCATTCCTAACTTTTCCATTAACCTCTTCCCATCCCCTCTAATAAATTACTACTCGGGTTCCTACAAATAAGGTATTTTCATCTCTGCTGTAATGATTTCAGGTGTGCAGTTGCCCTGTAGGATAGGCTCCATTTTGTCTCCATCATGTCTGTAACAGAGTAACAATATTGCAATACCTAAAGCAGCATAAGTGGCCATATTTTTTTTTCCACATGGGAGAAATAAAGTTACCCAGACAAATGGATTAATTTTACACGGGGTCCTGTATATGGTTCTTTCCCTATGAATAAGCGACAGTTCCAACTAGGGAGACCCTCCAAAGTTTGTATCAGTTAGTTGGTGTCATTATACTGATTTCTGGGGGCATTACATTCAGCCCTGGCTTTCACATTTTAAAAAACTGCCCCGCCTGAGTCACTGAATAGTACCAACACAGGCTATGCCAGTTTTACTTTACTCAGAGCATAAGACAAAACGGAATCCATCACAACGGTCGGGAATAAAGCACACACAAACACCAGTGCTTTTTCCTTCAGCTTCGCTACCATGTAACGCGCCTTGGGTGCAGGAGACATTAAAGCATCTACCATAGCATCTACAACTTCATTGCCGTTAGCGCTTCCTTCGCTGAGAATGCTGTTGAAAAAGTTTGCCCGCTCTTGAATGTACTCCTTACTGTAAACTGCCTTTTCGTCTTCACTGAGTTCATTCCAAATCTCTTCGGCACTGACTGGTGGCTGAATCTTTGTAGAGCGTGCATAATTTCCTGGCTGAATAATACAGACCTAAAAGCAAGATGTAAAACTTATCAAGATGCAATCAGTCATTCTGAATTCAGTCAAATACTATAGTCAGTAAAACAGATCAAAAGCTTTTTGTAGATTTCTTCCAGAAAATGCTTTGTTGAAATTTTAATCCTGAAAACTTGATTGAAATCAAACATACTCCCGTGAAACATTTAAGATTGCAGAGGTGCTTTATTCTGACTTCCTCATTTCGCTCTGATGCTAATGTTTTGACTACTCAGCATACCTTCACAGAATGCAGTAGTGCATCTTTGATTTTTATAGAATGCTTAATGGTATAAATGTTTTGACGATACTGAGACAAAGCATTTCAGTATGACTTTGATGTCTCCAAAGTGGAATACTTTGGTTTTTTCACTCAGTGGCGAATCTTGCAATTGGTAATTTTTTTGCCCCAGTTTGGGACAAAAGGAGATGTCAAAGAAAATTAGAAGGTCCTGGGGAAAGAACTGCTGTTTTCCCCAAGTAGGTGTAATTAAAAGTAAAATAGGTCTTGTCAGCCAAGTACAGGGGGGACCAAAGGTCCTGGTCTAGCTCTCACTGAAGTCATTAGCAAATTTCCATAGATTTCTGTGCACGTAGATTTCAATTGAAAGCACACAAATCCTTTGCTGCTCCGCCTGTTTTCTTTGCATGTGTTGTTGCTGCTGTTCTGCTAACTTCTGAGGCCTCTGGGGAATTTCAGAGCAGGCTGCGCACTCACAGTACGCGTGCTTTTCCTCAGTTAGCAGCGGGCTTGTTCAAACTATTTGTAGATATGCAACATTAAAAACTCCATGGCATTTAACTGACCTGATTTCTAAAGACTACAACACGAGGTGAGGAAAAACGGTGCTGAGCTGTGTAAAAGACTTGGGGATCTGACAGGCGTTCTCTGGAAAGTCTGTGGTAATACAAAACCTTCATGTCTCCAATCTGCCACTCAGCCCATCTACCAGAGGCTGCCACCTGTGTGTCAGCACCGGCAGGTGCCTGCCTCTCGGCCCGCACGGCAATCGGCGCACTGCGTACCGGAGGGGTTGGGGCGCAGGTGCTGCATGCGGAGAGCAGGAAGGGATGCGAGTAAGCTCCAGCAGAGAGACTGCCTGCGTAGCTGGGGGCATCTTATGCTGCCTCTGGTAGGTTTGTCACGGGGCATCTGTTGGAGCCCTCCCTTTGGGTTCTATTTTCAAAAGTGTTTAGTATTAGCCAAACTAATGCCAATAGTAAACTTCCCAGTTTTATTTTAAACAAAGGAGGTTTGAAAACCTCATGTTTTGGAGCTTTTTGGAGTTGGCTAGGAGAGAAGGAGAGATGATGCTTTTTTCCCCTTGCTTGATCTTCTGTAGCCTTCTCTCTAATAGAAGACACATACTTTGTTTCCTGTAGGCAGCCAGCTTGCCTGGCCAGAGTTCAGTGGGACAGAGCCATAGCTCCATCTGTTCCTTGCCACCTCTGGGCGACTTGCTCCGGAAAGGACAAAGGGAACGACAGGGCAGGGGAGCACAGGGAAGAGGAACTGTGTATTCTGCAGGCTCTCTGCAGGGTAGGTTCTGAGACAAATGCCAGCCAGTGTCTTGCGTACCGTGAGAGACGGAAAAATAACTCTCTCATATATTCTGGAAATGTTTGTCAGCCTGGCTCACTGTATTGTGTGCCGGGGCTATTCCAGGGGTGGGGGAACAGTAAAAATCCCAAAATGACCAGAGTAGCTAACCTGTTAAACTAAGCTCTTCCATGCATTTGAGATTATCCTCAGCTAATTGGTTCAAATCCTCATCATGCTGTGTGGTATTAGGATGTGTAAAATCACTTGCATTTTATAGCATTTTATATTTATCCAAGAGGGGTAGTTAATAGATGCATAGCTGTAATTTCTTCCAACACAAAGCTTACGACTAGTGCTGTAAATCTGTGTACGTAAAGAGTACACCAATGTAAATCCTGTAGGGAAGACTTTTAGTGTTTGAGGAGAGTGTTTCAGCAGTGGAGTGACTCCAAGGAAAAAGCCTAGTGAAGCTACTTAGTGATCTAAGCTTCGGTTTTGACTATCAGTGTTGCTTAGACAGGGCACTAAGAGCACTCTTAGAGCCTCTTAGGTTAAGAGAATAAAAACATAATTACTCTGCACAATACTGCCTCTTGCAGTGTAGCTGTTCCCATAAAAAGGAAGGAGCTTTTAAGCACTGATGTTGTGAGAGAAGGGGGAGAGAAAGAACCCCTCAGGTAGGTGACAAGCCTTCCTTTTTGCTGCACATCACTCACACCTGGGCTCTTTGCTCCCGCAGCCACCCCAGAGAAAGTTTCAGTTACCTGGTACCGTTAGAAGCTCTTCACAGAGCATGGCACTGCTCAGGCAGGCCTGACTCAGAAAGTTTCTCCACTGTAGAGGATGTGGAGAAAGGGTGGAAGTTGCAGAGTTGGCACAAAGTGGAGGAGCACTATCCCACAGCTTCTCAGAACTGCAAACATCACCCAGGTCTGCTGTTCTCACTGATTTCCAGCTCACTGATTAGCTACAGAGAAACCACCTCATTCCAAAGTGGTTTCAGCACCCATGGATTCAGCTCTGATCTCTGTCACTTGGATGCATGGATGTTAATTTGCACAAGATTAGATATTTTGCATACGCTTGTTCTTGTTCCCTTGGCCAAAATTTCCACCCCCATGCCATTGTCTGGTATTCTTTGTGCAAGTCACTTGCTTCTTTCCCCACAAAAAGATACATTTCAGCTCTGTAGGAAGTTTTCAGGAGTGAAACTTCTCTCTTTCTCATATGAAAATAAATGTTAGAAATAGCAGGGAGTTTCACACAACAGCTACTCATTACATCACTTACCCGGACACCAAACTTCTTCATTTCCAGTCTTAGAGCATCACAAAATCTTTCAATAGCTGCCTTGGTCATAGAATAAATGCCATTTCCCAGAGAAAAATAGGCAATAATGCTGGACATGAAAACAATACGTCCTAGAAAGAAAATAGTGCAAATAACATAACTTCACTCTCAGTCTTTAACATAGAATTGATTTATCTGAGTCTTCTGACCTGCTAATAAGGTGGTATTTAGCATGATGGTGTTTTACTACATAGTATGCCAAAGCTGGGCTGTGTAAGTGTGCACTCCCAGCACAGAACTGCACTCAGCTCTGTTAAGCAGAGAACTTCACACTAAAATCTTCCTTCCACCTAGTGACAGATGCTGGACTAGAGAAAGCTTAACACATTCCCAACATGCTGCTTATTCCTTCTGAGTCCGAGACAGGATGAAAGAGATGGAAACAAAGCAGACCCCTAAAAACTTTAGACTGAAAAATAGTAACAAAAGACTATACTAGTAATAGGAGAAAGACTGCAGAGGAGAGGAGCAGATGATTTTCCCTGGGGTGGATATATGACTACTAATCCCTTTTTTTTTTGCGCTAATGATGTCTCTGCACTGAGACTGGCTTACAACTGTGCATATGAAGTCAAAATCAGACTGTACAGTGATAAGCTTCACCAGAGAAAGGTGACTTGACAAAATGTGTGCAGCCTTACACTGCCTTGCTGTGATTTCCCTGATCTGTGCTGCTTTTTTCCCCTTTATAACTCTTGCCGAGTGCAGGCATGCCTTCAATAGCAGAGATTTCTGATTTGAGGCACTGGGCTGTCATTCATTTTCATTGTTTACTTGTAAACTTCTAGCACATAGTCATACCATAGAGTAAGAAATGTGTGAATGTGGGTCTAGAAATACCAGAGGTGAGAGAGAAGATGGCCTCGTCGCTAACAATACAGAGAACATAGTTGCACTCCTATTGCTGCCACAGATGCAGATAATGTCCGGGTCCCAGATTTGACCAAATGGTATATCCTTGTGGGATACCAAAAGGGTACTGTGGGAATGCAGTGAAATCTGTCATTCAGAATTAGGTTCCATGCCTTCCAACACAGCATCTGGAATAAATCTTATATCCAATAATGGGAGAACAACTACCAGCTCGCTGATCAAGACACTGCATCAGCTGGCCTGGCCATCTGGAAAAGTTATGGGGAAGTGTTGCTCCTCTCAGAGTAGGATACTTAATTCTAGGCTGGAGGGTAATACCTCCCTTTACAAGTATCAATAACCTTGAAGTTTTTCTCAGAACAGGTGCTTATCCTAAAATGGCAGTAAGCCCCTTCCTTCAGAAAACAGCTACAGTAAGTGATGGTAGGACGACCTCTGCCTCCTTTATCCAGTAGCTAAGTGATTTGGGGCACACCCCCAGGATGTGAGACACATCATTTAACTTCTCTCTTTGCCTAAGGCAATTGAAAACCAGCTTTCCAGGAGAACGCTCTAACATCCATAATTCAAGCTTTTCATTTGGAGAGGCCACTTGCTGCCCCCAGAAACATGAGCTTTAGCTGTCCTGGCTGGTCCTGCAAGGAAGGAGACAGGAAACCTAGGAGTCTTCTTAGAAGTGCCCTGGCCTCCTCTCCTACATAGATGGGACTTGAAAATGGAGTGCAGGCAAGTCAGCGTTGACAGCCGGGAATAAGATGCAGAGCGCTCTTTTGAGATAAGGTACTACGTATGTGCAGCCATCCAGACCCAAATCTTCTAAAAGTTTATGCATGTGCTTAGTATCATACACACAATTAGTCCCTTTCGCTTCAAAGTAACGCCTTGCAATTCATGAAGTCAGACAAATGCCTCTGGTAGATCAGCATCACAGAGTTTTAGCATAAGTAGGACATCACAGAAAAAAAGTGATGTCTCCCCGTGTAATGGCCACATAACACATCGCTGAGTATATGCAATAGCACATTCTTTTACAAAAAACACATTCAGCTTGCAGTATTTAAAAGTTTCTTCCTTCTTGCATCAAAATATCAACCGAAGGCAACCAAGCAGAAAGAAGCAGAGTAGCCAAAAAGGGGATGCTTTTAGCTTACCAACATTTTGTGTAACAGTGACATCTGGGGCTTCCAGATGAAACCTAGCCCTTACCGTGCTTGATGCTGTATACACACAGAACAAATCCTCACCTTAAAGAGCTTACAACTTAAATAGACAAGCTAAGCAAAAGAGGGAGAAAGGAAAAGGGTATCTTTGTTTTCCAAATATAGATGGGGACAGGTAGGGAACAAACTGCAAAGCAAGTGAGATATGCTGCAATGCTGTAGAGAGCTATTTGAACCATTTCTTCTCAGAAGAAAGGATAAAGCCCATGCGTATGGAGGTCCATGCAAATGCATTTATCCCATTCGATATCCAGGCATCTCTGTACAGCACTGTTTCACATACTTGAATTTCCTGCCCAAGGTCATAGAGAGGATCTTGCTGGGCCTGGAACTGGAAGCTGGATGTCTCTAGTTCATCTCTGTAAGATCATCCTTCCTCTCCTAATTGCCAAACAGTAAAATAGTAAAGCCTAAATAATAAAGTTAAGCAGGAGTTCATTGGATCTTTGTGTTTTCTGATTGTCAGTGCTTACAAAGTCTTGTCTGGGCTTAATAATATACTGTAAGCATTTTTTTCTCTCTTTTTTGAGTCAAACACTGGGATAATACATCGTTGTAAATACTTTTTTTCTATGTATTGTAAAGACAGAATATTTAAGGGTATTTTTTCCCCTTACGACTTTACCTTCTTTTCAGGATCAAGTTGCTCTTTCAGGCCACACAGAAGGAGGCTGTCATTTCAGTTCAATGAGAGACAATTAAGGCTTCTTTTATAGATGCTACATTACCCTGATTATAGTAAGCTAATTATTCTACCACTCTAAATAACAGTGGATTAGCATTACCCTTGTATTTCCTTAGAAGGGGAAGAAATGCCAGGGTTGTCCTGATGCTCCCAAGGAGATTCACATCTGCAAATTTTTCATATTTCTCAATAGACAGCCACCCTGTCTCGCCAAATGTTGATATTCCTGCATTGTTGACAAGCCCCCAGAAACCTATGGAAGAGAAATGTCTCAAGAAGCATTTTTCACTGCAAAACAACAACCATTAGGTGATGAAACACTAGTGATTTGGACCCTTGGAAACAACTTTTTAGTTGTGTTATCTTTTTGTCTTTTCCACGTGTAAGTGCAGGCATGTTTTGTTTAAGGAAGGAATGTAATTGTGGCCATTACCTGGACTATATAAGTCTCAGTGCTATTTAATAATCACTCACTTTATAGTCGTCTTAAGTTATTTATGAATAACATGATCTGGGAGACTACATCTTACTGCCAATGCGGTGTACCATGATATTTTAATTACTTTAATCCCACCGTGTGCTATGAGCAGCTTTGTGAAAATTATATTAAGCAGTCTAAAGGCTAAGGGGTAATATTTTCAAAGTGCCTGACTAATTTAGGAGCCTAAGTCTTGGCTCCTTTTCCAGGATTTGAGCTTCAATTCCTTCTGAAATCAGCCAGAATCAGGTACATGGGTGCAGCATTGGGTGAAGTAACCAAGTAAGGTCAGTATTTTTTTTTATTTTTTACTCTTGGACAACTCTATTCCCCACATAACAACGGGTTTTGGTGCTAAGGAGCCCAGCCCCCTGCAATGCAGTAAGATTCCAGTGTTTACAAGCAGAAATTTATCGGCAGCAAAGCTTGTTCTGACACAACTCTCTGCCCTTTAGCCCAAAGCCACAGCACGCTTCGTGTGAGCACTGTGCAGTGCTAATGACCTCGACTGTTGGAAATGCTTTTTCGTTGAAGTGCAGAGTGCTCACAGTTTGGAGCTGACGTGCTGACTAAACACTGCTTAAGCCATGCTGATTTGTTCTTGCCTTCAGAGCACATACCTGTAGATGTACTGTAAAGCAGTGAGTGACACGGTGCTTTTGAAAACACTCCTGTTTCTGTCCTCAAATCCTGACTGAGGGTATTTCTAGGGTGACCAGCAGTGTAACTAAGAACTATGTAGGGTAGCCTGACTTGCACTGAAATAGCCTATCTCTGCCAGCCTTGACAATTTTGCTTAAGGATTTTTTTTAAGATTTCTTGTACATGTCTGAGGGAAATGATTGTTTTGTCATGCCTTCTACAGGATCTCCAAGCCTAGGCTTCTGGTGAGGCAGAGTGGGTAACAGTGCCTCTCTTCCTTCCTCTGGACACAGGGTCTGGGGCATGGGTGTGACGCCGACCCAGCTGTAGCCTCCTGTACCCGTGGTGGCAAAGATGTTCTCAGGGGACCTTTGGTCACCCTGGCGAAGGTGCTGCAGAAACTCTTGGGCTGAACTCTTTTCTTTCTGATCTTCTCTGACAAAGCTACTGCGATGATTTCATGATATCTTGGTGTTTCCAGAGCCCTGCCAAGAACTGCTAACACAGGATTTCATTTACAACAATAGTAAAGCTGAAACAGACAATTTTTTGAATTAGTTTGTAAAGCAGACCTCTGTAAGCTTTCCTTACATATATACACTACTTGTATTATGTAATGAAATTGGTATTTAAACAGAGAAAGAAACAAAGTTCTTTCAGAGAACATCTCATTTGCAGAGCAAAACACTCAAATTCAGGAATTTACCACACAGAACTTAGATAACTCTGTCCTCCAAAGAGAATAAATCATTATTCCGCAATCCGTCACACAGCCGTCCTTGACACTGGACCTCTCTTACAACTTTAGGTACAGACTGACTGCTGTCCTGGTAATGCAGCAGTTTCCTGTGTACTCACCTCTTTTCTACTGCCCCAAATGTTAGTGGACAGAGGAGAGGAAATGGACCAAAAAACTGGCCACTGGAATTGGGCACCCTCGACTTCCTTCTTCCTCCTGCCATTGCCCTGTTGTTCCAGGCCTTTCCATCATTCTATGGCTTTGTTTCTCCTTAAAATGGAACTAGCCCCATGGGATTGACCTCCTTGTAAAATGCTTCAAGATCCATGGATTAGAGAGTCCTCTGTAAAAGCTAATTATCAATATTTTTGTACTTGCACATGATCTGATCTGCAGACGGACTGAGTAGCTGCATACCCCATCTGTTTCTACTTAAGTCTGGAGGTCTCTGTACTCAGGTTTATTTTTACATAACCTAACTCTAACACAACACAAACTAAAGCCTGGCATCACTGTAAAAGCCGTTCCCTGATCTTCTCAGCTTTACCTTTTCTAATTAAAAAAAAAAAAGTAATTTTGCTTCTGCCACTGCATCCTGCACGGCACAGCAAGAACACTTGCTCCACATATCCCTGAATTCATTAGGGCTTCAGAAATACAGCCATTAAACTTCAGGCAATTGATTTTCTCCCTCTTTCTCTAAAATGTGAAACACAGGATTTAGCTTGCAAGGCTTAAGTTTTCTCTCCAGCCGTTTGCCTCATGCACTTCAAAGACTCCGGGTGGTTAGTGGTGAGGCCAGCCTGTGTGTATAAACAGGCAGAGTTCACAGAATAATGGCTCCTTCTTTCTGTGCAATGGCCAAATCAAAAGTCAAGAGGAGAAAAACTGGCTTGAGTTAAACTGAAACAGACTTTTCTGAAGCGATGATTAAGTAAAACGTAAAAGGAGCTTTTGCTTAGGGTCAGCTGAGTTGTTTGCCCTCAAGCGAAACATATTTTTTCTTAGAACATTTTGGCATTCCTGAATGGGAAATGTTCTGATATTTTCCACAAATTTTCCTGCCACTTTGTTCAGTTGAATCAATTAGCAAAATTTTACCCAAATAACAAACAGTTCATTATCCCCTTATGCCACTTTTTCAGAAAATTTCCTACCTCCTGGGAAACAACCTGCCTGGCTATGTACTCAGGGTACTTGAATCTGCTTTGGTTTCCTTTCCTGAAATATTTGTGGTAAAAATTAATGTTATAAATGTGCATACAAAATATATTGTATATTTGCTTAGACAAATGCAGCTCAGGTAACCTGAGAAATACAGTCCTTAGATGGAAATCTAGAAGGACAAGGCACAAGTAAGGATTGAACAGCAGAAGTAAAAAGACATCGTATTTCCTCAGGGCGTCCATGCACAGACATATTAGGAAAAAGCAGTTGATGTTTGATCTGGAAGGGAGAAATTACTCAGACTGTCAAAACAGAACTCAGTCCAAGCACAGTTTAGGAAGAGGGCTGTTAGACTATGCTACAGCAGGCAGGGAAGAAATAAAATGAAAAGCAGAACTGGATGTCAAAGAGATTTTCACTGATCTCTGTGTTGGGAAAACAGATCCTGAGGACAAAGATTAAGAGATATAGCAGGGGATCTAAAGAATCACTTTAGGAAACATAACTTAAGATTAGTGAGGTTTTCAGAGAAGAACACTAGCTCTCACATAACTTTCCAGATAATTTCTACTTCAAGACATGTTGACCAAAAGGCACATATCCAAAGTCCATTTTTAGGTCTAAAAGATGCCCGATTTTTTTCCAGAAACCCTTAAAAGTACTCTTCCTATTCAAGTCAATCAAGCTGCGTGCTTGCAAAACCTTTTGAAAATCAGGCTGTTTCTATGTAGGTGCCTACACACAGATAATATCTGAATCCGGCCAGATTTTCTAAACTCGAACATGTATTCTTGGTATCACTGATCTTTGGAGTTTCTCATCTAAACCTGAGCCCATGCAAAAATGACAGGCTCTTTCCTGAAAGATTCCAATCCAATACTAAAGGAAACCAGCCAAAGGAAGGAGAGTGTGATTTGCCATATTCCCGCTGCAAAAATGAAGAGGGGGAACAAGCCAATCTGTCTGTGGCAATGCAGGGTGTTCCTGGTAACAGGTCAGCTGAGACTCCTGGGTTTCAGATATGTACCATCCTTTGCTCAGAATGTTATGCTGTGGTTGTCTTCGTTGCAAGGACGGGTCTATATGAATAGGAAGTCTGGGCTAAAATATGGTACCATGAGCCTACTGGGTGGATTCCATGAATAGGAAATCTTAATTAAGTGGGGGAGAGTATTTAATAACTTTAGAGTGGGAGGTAGGACTAAAACTAATATCCCTCCCTTCCAGCTAGGTACATGTCACCCACCCGCAAGAGTCAAGGAGGGGAAGAGAAATTCCTGTTTTAAACAGAAGCAGCAAATCAGAAAAAAAATGAGCTTTGCTGTAGATCTTAAAGAGAGTTGCAAATCAACATGCTCCAAAGTCCCCGTCTACTTCATTTTGGTTTTAATGCGCAAATGCAAGAAGTTTCTTCTTTTTAAGCAAGAAAGGACTCTTAAGTATTTTAGAAAGTCATCTTAATGGGCATGCAAGCCATAAAAACAACTAAAGAAAAAGAAAGGCATCAGAGCCAGCAGATTTTTGTGGAGGGACAGTTAGTTAGCTGTAGAGAATGAGCTACGTACCATGGAAATTGATTTGCCATCCTTTTCAGACTGACATAATTTCACAGTCTAGAATAGAACAAGTATTTACAAGGAAACAAACTATGAAATGGCAGAATGTCCAGCTAGGTGTGTTACCAGTAGTTTGGATTTCTGCTTTTGCATAACAGAGAGAGAGAAGACGAGATGGAGCTTGGGTTAGTTATCTCATGGTTATGGCATAACTAGAAGGTATAGGGAGTACTGTGCTTTATTCCTGAGATTTAGTTGTACATTTTATACTCAATAGTCTCCTTAAAGCAGAAATTATCCTGGGCACAGGAAAATACCAGAACACGGTATTCCTCCATCCTGGATGACTTCCCTTACCACCAGCAACTGCTGAGCGAGGCTTCTTGGATTCATGCTCCCCAGACCCAGGAATTTCTCATGCTTTTCCATGCAGTGAACTGAGTCAGTGGGAGAGCGTGACTCTCACGTCCAGTGGAGTCCACAATTAGGTGGTTAGGTTTTTCATTGGGACTCTAGGCAAAAAATACAGGCTTCACAGTGTAGACCTGCAGCCTGTTCAACTTAGGTCTAGGTTTGAAGCAACTAAAATCTGCCGAAGAACAAGATTCAGGAGGGACTTGAGCTCTCTGAGACTGTTCATTGCCAGCTTCTTGTCTGGAGAGCCCTCCGTTGTAGATTGTACGCTCTTCAGGACAGAGACTCTCTTACTTTGTCCATATGTTGGGTTAGAACAAAAAAGTATGTGCTGCTGGCTGGGCTCAATAGGCTTTATGGAAGTACAAGCAGAAACAAGAGCATTCTGCAAGTTTGAAAGGAGGAAAATAGTGTTTAGAGGCATAATAAATGCAAGAAAATGTGTATTTTCATCAACTACAAGAAAAGAACAAAATTTTGGCTTATCAGTCAGATTAAGATGACTTGGAAGACAGCATATCTGCCAACGTCTGACATTCAAAAAAGTCATACTTGTCTGAGATGCACAGTCCATGGAAAGGGTGATACTGTAATCATAGAGAATAAATATTTAATCTTTACCAGGACTTACTCTGAGCTATTTAAATAGCATTTAAAAAGCGATTGTTGTTTAACTGCTTTCTCATTGTTTTGGTATATCATCTGGGGTTTCAGTTTGGAATGCATACCCTTTGCATCTTTACCATTAAACCTGGAGATTGCTGAAGTGGTTTCTTTTTGACCGTTTTTTGAATTATACGGGAGTGTTTTAGTGATCTGAATTTATAAGTCCAGCACGCTGGCATGATGTACATAAAATCTTTGGCACCTCAGTGAAACTGATTATAGTAAAAATGGCATAAAGTGCAGAGAGGGAACAATCCCTAAGCAAACGCCTAGTGATTCTCAGTTTCTACAGGGACTTGCTGAACAGAATTATCCTGTTCTGAGAGAGGGGGAGGGAGAGACAGAGACAGAACTGTCCAACACTACTTACCAGCTAAAAAGGACATCCAGAACACTGCCAGTAACTATTTTAACGGTGGATGTTTTCACGACTTTTTAAGTAAGATAATTTATGATCTACTATAATCTTTCAGCACAACCCTGGATTCCTACATCAGTTTGAATTGTTTGTGCAAAAACCAAAAGCAGATTTTCTATTTGTCCAATGCTTATTTAAAACAGTCTACTGGACTCACCACCTGCTCTTCGTTCTCCTTACTACAAATGTCTGACACATACTTGATTTTCAGTTTGGTCAGTCTCCTGGTATAGGCTGTGGATGCTGCTGTCTGTGATCCACTAGGGAAAATGTCCTAAGGTTTCACTACGGAACGTTCCTTAACCGGTGGGACATTGAGGCACACGCTCCACTGCCCACCCTCTGGGAACCTTTGGGTAGCAGATACAATGTTTTGTGCAGTCACATAGTTTTCCCATCTTCTAGGTACTTTCAGAACATAAATGCAATTACAGATGGTTCAGAATTCTCTTTCCTAATGAAAAAGAATTTCATTAAAAAAAATCTTTGACCCGAATGTAAAAAAACTACAATTCCTATCTTTAACAAATAAATTGGTTAATATGAGAGCTAACCTTCAGTTGAATCGTTAAATTTAAGTTGTTTTTATAAAGTTAAAATACCAAAGAAAACAACACATCTATTTTCAGGGGTGCCAAGAAGGAACACTCCTACTGAAGTTTTTTGCTTAAAGATTCTACATAAGTAGAGTATCCTCACATTTTCATTAAGTTTGAGATAAAAATATTTATGCCTCTATATTTTATAAGTTATGAAGATGACTTGTGGCATTCACTCCATTAATAGCAGGCATTAAAATAACTCCTTTGCTCCTTTTTATTTAATAAACTTAGGAGGAAGATTACTTGATAATTGGGATTTTTCCCAAAGGGCATATGTGCTATCTGGATCTATAAAATTACATTTTCTTTTCTGCCTTTGCAGCGTACCCTCAAAATGCTGCAGCAGAAAAGCCAACCGACAATGGAAAAAGGTTTCATAAAATGTGTGCTCTGTCTGTGCGTGCCCAGCCCTGTGTTACGGGTGTAAGGGCCTGACTGACAACCCAGGAAAACCACTGCCTGTACATGTGCTGTGCACACGCTGCATTTTAACACCAGCTGTGCTCAAGTCTCTTTTCTGGCCCCTCCAGCAAGCCCTGATGTCTCTGGCATGATTTGCCTTGATCTGAAGGCGTGTCCACACGCCTACGAGCAGCAAGGACGACCAGCAAGTTAGCGCTGAACTGTGGACTCAAGAGTCTACATGACAGCATGAACACGACCATTGCATAAGCTGCCAGAATTACCGGATAAATTATCTGTAACCCAGAGTTTCAGGTGACCCAGTCCCCATCGAGCCTATAAGGGCTTTTGTGAGTCATCTGCGTTGTCTCTGCAGCTTGGGAAAGAGCCTGAGAGGGGAAGGCTCTGCCTCTTAATCAGATAAGGTCAAGATCAACCATAAATACACACACCTAATGAGCGGTGTCTAGGCTTTTTCTTACTTCACTTCTCGTTTCATCCCCTTCCCAACGTGCTAATGAACCAGGCAGGCAGAGGCCTTGCATTTCATTATCGTTCTGCGTGCTTTATTCTCTGCTTATACTCCCTGTGTGAGCAGGAAGTGTTTGTCTGCAATTCTGAGGGAATCTTACTTCTGAGCCTGAGTAAGCCTGCTCTGAGCCAAGCATATCCCCCAGTATTACACTGTGTAACTCCCGCCCTGCAGCCTAAGTGGGAAAGGAGGTAACTGTGGTCCTATTACCCTGTGCTGGTTTTGGCTGGGATAGAGTTAATTTTCTTCACAGTAGTATGGGTCTGTGTTTTGCATTTGTGCTGGAAACAGTGTTGATAACAGAGGGATGTTTTCGTTACTGCTGAGCAGTGCTTACACAGAGTCAAGGCCTTTTCTGCTTCTCATCCCATCCCACCAGCGAGGAGGCTGGGGGTGCACAAGAAGTCAGGAGGGGACACAGCTGGGACAGGTGACCCCAAGTGACCAAAGGGATATTCCATACCATATGGCGTCATGCTCAGCACATAAAGCTGGGGGAAGAAGGAGGAAGGGGGGGATGTTCAGAGTGGTGGCATTTGTCTTCCCAAGTAACTGATGGAGCCCTGCTTTCCTGGAGATGGCTGAAACCTGTGATGGGAAGGAGCAAATGAATTCCTTGTTTTGCTTTGCTTGTGCGCGTGGCTTTTGCTTTACCTATGAAACTGTCTTTATCTCAACCCAGGAGTTTTCTCCCTTCTACCCTTCCGATTCTCTCCCCTGTCCCACTGGGGGGGAGCGAGCGAGTGGCTGTGGGGTGCCAGCTGGGGTTAAACCATGACACACCTGCGCCCTGCCACGTATTCTGAGGGGATAACCCAGGATTTAGGTTGTCTGCAATTATTCTGCAATCTAAAGTCTATCCATTCCCCTGGCTGTACACTCCCTGTACGGTGTATAATTGACAGGTTTCCTTTTAAGTAACCTGTCCATGGAGTACCTTGACAAATCTCAAGTTGTACTGAGAAGCAGCTGGTTCGGTATGGCACGGCAGCTGCCCTCTCTGCATTTCCTTTATTTATTCCCCCTTTCACAAATCATGCCTAGAAATACATCACCTTGCCACCTCCTCCTGGGCGTGCACACTTGTTCTTCTCCACTTTCCCTGCGGTTTCCTCCTGTCGGATACCTGCAGAGGGATCCCGGGGGCCCCTGCGCTCGAGGATTTCCTCTTCTGGTAGAAAGGTGACGCTCACCCGTGGCGCACTGAAGAGCGCACCCACTTTCCACTGTCGGCATCTCTGGATAGGCCCCAGTTTGTGCACGGCTTAGCTAAGCGCCAACGCATTTTTAATTTAAAATATTGTAGTTATTACTGGTAGCGGTAACTGCAATTAGCACCACTAGTGCTCCCTGGCCACAAGCCGTGCCGGTCCAGCTGACCCTCTCAGGCAGCTCCCTGCCAGCAGCCCCTCCAAGCCCCGGGCGAACCGAGGGGCCGCTTTCGGGGCTCCGTGTCCGCCGGTCCCGCCGCCCCTAACCGCCCCTGCCCGCCCCTCACCCTGCCCGTCAGCCGCCTCGCCCGGGCCCGCGGCAGTGCGGCGGCGGATGGGGCCGGGGGCCGGGGAGAGGGGGCGGGCGCCCCGGGGTTCGGGCTGGCGGGGGCCGCTAGCGGCCGGTAGCCTCCGCCGCGGCCGCCGCCGGTCGCAACGGCCTCCCCGCTCGCCTCACCTCGCTCGGGCAGGTGGCTGAGCACCAGCTCCTTGGCGGCCAGCACGTCGCGGGCGCGGGTGACATCGAGCCGCAGGACGCGCAGGCGGCCGGAGCCGGCGGCGGCCTCCCGCTGCAGCCGCCGCGCCCCCTCGCCGCCGGGGCAGAGGCAGCCGGCGAAGACGGTGAAGCCGAGGCGGTGGAGGCGGAGCGCCAGCAGGTGCCCGAAGCCGCTGTCGCAGCCGGTGATGAGCACGGCCCGGCCGGCTGGCTCCAGCGGCGCCGCCCTGCGCCGCCACCGCCGCGCCAGCAGCAGCAGCAGCAGGAGGAGGAGGAAGAGGAGGAGGAGAGGGGCCGCGGCCCACATGCTGCCCGCGCCGTCGCCGCGTCGTGTGGGCGGGAGGGAGGCCGCGGGGAGCGCCCTGCCCGGCCGCCCGCCATCCCCTCCCCCGGGCAGTGGCGGCCCGCAGGCACCGCCCTCGCCCCGCGGGCCCCCGTGGGCTGGCGGGGGGCCTAGGGCCGGGCTCCGGCCCCTCCGAGCGGCGGTGGGGAGAAGGGCCGGCATCCTAGTGAAGCTTCAGGCTTGGCAGGGGTCTCTCGCCACCGGGGAGGGGGGACCTCTTTGACCCTCATGCTTCTCGCGGCTTGTTTGGGAAAAAACAGCGCAGGCTGTAAGCATCGTGTGCTGGCCTGTCATCTGGATCTGTGCGGTCAAAAGGGAGCTGGGTTGTGCGGAAATCCAGTGCTGAAGTTACCATGGACAGTTCAACCTCTCTGCTCACCTGAGTTTCACACAGTCCCATCGCTACAGACTAGCCATAGGGTATGAAATGAAAGCAGCATGAGTATTTCTAGCACCGTGAAGTGGGGATTTCTAATACAGCTGCATTAGTGTGTTATAGTTGTTGTATTTTATGTTATAGTATTAAATTGATGTGGGTTCTTCATGGCCCAGATCTGTGCCTGCTATATTATACCAAGGGTGCCTAAAAACACTCGTGGTGAAGGCAAATGTCTGTTTCTTGTAGGCTAAAATGACAGCTTTACGTTGCTGAACAAAGATCCTTGAGAGCTAAGATTACAGGAGAAATTTGATTAGGCAGTGTTTTCTCTGCCCTTTCTTTCATCTGAGAAACTCTCCAAGCAGCTATTGGAAAAGGGATAGTATGTCATATCTGCCTCCTCTGAGTAAAATGAAATGGTTGAAAGAACCAGATGCCTTTTTTAATTGCAATTTAAAGTTGGCTTGTGAAAAATACAAAGGGGCCAGAGTAATTCATTGACATATACACAGCAACGGAGGAAGCAGCAGGACTTAACACGCACAGGGATGTCCTAATTATTTGCCTAATTTTCATCACTGTAGCTCCACAGTCCGCCTTGTTCACTTTTAGTAGTTTGTCTTAAATACCCCCTGTATCTGGTTGTGGCAGAGAGGGTTCAGAACTGGCAGTGCCCTGCTGTCCGTGAGTCTCCAGAAAAATAACATTCTAAGGAGAAAGGGAATAATTATTGTTTAAATCTCTTTTCCATGGGCTGAGGCATTCATGTGTCTTTACTCTTGTTGGCTGCCCATCTGTCTAGATTTACTTTAGCTTTACATTGGTCAGTGCTCTCTCTTCTGCACTGCTCAGGTCTCCTGTAAGCATGGCGTAATAGGACTTAAAGCCTCAAGTGGCTTGGAAAAGGAGGTTATGCTTTGCTACTGAGAGACAAAATAGGCAGTAGAATGGTTAAACCCAAAAGAAGATATCCAGATACCTGTTCTCAGTAGGATTTATTTGATCATGCTCCATCGCACTGGGAGAGGCTGTCCTTTTTTAGCCTTCAAAAGATCACTCAGTCTTCTGCAATTACATGAGTCACAAAGCTTTGTCTTTACATTTAAAAAAATATTATGCAACCCTCAAAATCATGAGAGTTGATAACAGCCTGCCCTCCAGCCAGCTTCCCTGTCTGGTTCCCTCCGGCATAAAAAGATGGGGAGGGATTCCAGATTCACCTCCTCCATGCCTCCTGCCCACCTCTCCTCTGCGTCTGCCAGTCTCTACTCTCTCAGCTTTCGTGTCCCGTTAATAACATGAAGATCACAGGCAGTGACAAAACCATTCTCCCGAAGAATAAAAGGTGACCCAGCTAACCTCTGAATCTTATGCTGTCTCTATTCCTAATAAACTTCAAAAGATATTAAAAGTGTGGCACACAAATGTGGCACGCTTCTGTCTGAGAACAGGAGCAGTATGTTGTCAGAGCAACAGAAAGGCTGAAAGTTATGGATTAGAACTGTATCCTTCACAGTTAGAAACAACTTTATGACTACCTAGTCCCGTAAATGAGGCCACTTAGGTCTACAGTGCAAAGTATTTGCAGTAGAATTTCTCTATTTGTTGGAATGATTTTCCTCTGATTTATATTATTCTGTTCCTAACTAAAATATATATATATGTGTGTACAAACACACACACATATGCATACATGTTAATATTCATACTGAATTTATAACTCTATGTTTTGTCTAGTTTCTGAAATCCCTTTTTCATCTTTAGAACTCATTTTAATTAAAAAGTCTTAAGTTTTTATCTCTATCTTAATCTGCTCTACCTCTTATGTAATTCAAGTCAGTTGTGGTTTAGCCTGTAAACCTGTAGCAAGTTTAAGCAAAGGTCTGGATTTTGAGGAAGTAGATGAGGAAATGGAAGATGCTTAGAGGCTGGTACTGATGAGGATCTGGACAAGTCTGCACCTAGAACATGCCCAGGGATCTTGACCAGGTTTCAGCTGGGATAGAGTTAATTTTCTTCTTAGTAGCTGGTATAGTGCTGCGTTTTGGATTTAGTATGAGAATAATGTTGATAACATACTGATGTTTTAGTTGTTGTTAAGTAGTGTTTACCCTGGTCAAGGACTTTTCAGCTTCCCATGCTCTGCCAGCGAGGAGGTGCACAAGAAGCTGGGAGGGAGCATAGCCAGGACAGCTGACCCAAACTGGCCAAAGGGATATTCCATACGATATATGTCATGCTCAGTATATAAGCTGGGGGGAGTTGGCGTGGGGGGCAGTGATCGCTGCTTGCGGACTGGCTGGGCATTGGTCATCAGGTAGTGAGCAATTGCATTGTGCATCACTTGCTTTGTATATCCTATTATTATTACTATTACTATTATTATTACTACTACTAATATTTTACTTTATTTTATTTCAATTACTAAACTGTTCTTACCTCAACCCACGAGTTTTCTCACTTTTACTCTTCCGATTCTCTGCCCCATCCCACCAGAGGTGGAGTGTTTAGTTGCTGGCTAGGGTTAAACCACGACAGTCTTCCACGCTTCCTGAGAGCCTTTCTGGGAATAGCAACCTGTGAAGCTTATTCTTAAAGCTTTCCTCTAGGTCACCCAGTAAGTTTCACAGTGTGAAATAACAAGTTGCTACCGTTAAAAAACTGAAGAACAAGTTTCCCAGAGGCATTATAATCTCTTCTTAGGTGATTAGATAAGCAGATATTCAAAAGTGCTGCATTCCTGAGGACCACAGTGGCTGCAGTTCTTCCACACCTTGGAAAATCATGCCATTTCCAGAAGTACCAAACTATGGATTTAAGGCATTTAAGATTAGGTTCCTCTTGGGAAAAATACTGCTCAGATCTTACTAGCTCTATTAGTTATTGTTCCGAAGTAAATTAGATGGAAAAAATGATGCTATAACTTTTTTGTTGAGCAGGGAAGTGTTGCCATGTTGTCCCTACCCTCAAAACACAGAGTCCATTTCTAAAGGGCTGTCAGTTTGTTCTCGGGCAATGGCTGGAAAGGACCACGATAAAGGAAAGCTGGGATGGGCTGTGCTCCTCCAGTTCACCCCAGGACTTCCAGCCTGACTTCAGGGAAGAAAGATCTGCTTTTTACCTAGTTCCTGAGCAGAGGGTCGGTGGCTGTGAGGAGCAGAGCTTGCTATGGAACATTTAAATAATATGCACAGACTTTTGTCCAGCATAGCTCTGGTAGAAATCAAGATACAAGGGAGGGGAGGAGCGGTGTAGCTTTTCTCTGCCCTTAATCTGCTTCTTATGTTTTTGCCTCTTCTCATGTCTACTCACCTCTGTTTATTTTACCCATTCTCTTGTTCCTGTTCCCTCAGCCCCTCATCCCTCTACCCCTCCTGGCAGTCTTATTGCAAATTGGAGCCATCTCAAAATTTGCCATCTGTCATGCTCAGTGGTACCCACTCTCAGTAGTGGGTAGGAGGAGTAATTATATTTGATGTCTTTCTTACAGCCTCAACTCTCCAGCTTTGTGTGGAAGTCATTATTATTTTTATTTTCTGAAGCAAAGATGAAACTTTGATGACTTTTCAGGTAACTGCAGAGCCATCCTTGGTTTCACAGGAGCCACTTTTGGTGCAAAGTCTCTCTTTGCCAAAGCTTCAGAAAAATGCTGAGAATGTGACAAAGTGCCTCCTAAAAGCTCCAAATGACCAAGCAAACCTAGGAAACGATAAACACAGACCCCTGTTTTGTTTAACATTCTTAAGCTTTTGAAGCCAGGTTCATGATTTCCAGGGTGCAGGATCAGGATTTCTGACTCGTAGGAGCTGTCTGTGTTACACGCACTTCACCATGAACGCAACTCTTCTCTTTGCCATCTGTTGCATCTTGTCGGCTCCGAGTCCAGACCGTTTAGCTTGCCTCTTGCTATTGTACAGTGAATAGCATAGCATGCTGCTGTTAGCTGGGACTTTTTGATACTGGTACAGTGAAAATGATGCTTATCTAACAGAAAGAAACATGAAACACATCTTGACCAGTCCACCTGGATAGAAGTTTAGCAAAATACATTCCTACCTTCTAATGCTAACACACAAATGACACTGCTTGCTGCAACTATCCAAAAAGAAATTGAATCTGCTTCTGCAGGCAAGCGTTTCAGGACTGGGAAAACTGGCTTTCCAGGAAGAAAATTAAAATAGTGTATTTTTGGTGCAGTTAGACAGCCAAAGACAATCTGAACAGAAATGCTTGCAGTTTTTAGAGCTGGCAAGCCGTGCGTCCTAGTTCAGGATTCAGCCAGTGAATGCTCTGCTGTGGTGTCAAAGGAAGGGAGCCAACTGAAGGCTGTCATTGCATGTAATTAGATAGGAGCAGTTGCATGTGGGCTGTGCATGGGGAATATCAAGTCTTTGAAGACTAAGCAGGATGTCTGGTTCTGCATAATGTGATGAGCTTTATTAAAATCTTATTGCATATTTTTAAAAACCCTGGACTCAGTTGACAAAACAGATTTAGGATGCCACGTGTATTGCTCAGCGTGTCATAAAAGGGAGATGGCTTCCTTTTAAAGGGCAAAGCAGGAATATCTCTACCCATGAAATATTTTCAAATACCTGTCACTGCGTACAATGTCCAGTCTATTCCAGAGATGAAGTCTTCCATTTGTCAGAAGTTATTTTATTAAGTCGCTAGGATTAAGTCCTTTCTGGCAGTATTGGAGTAGTAGCAAACAAAGAAAGGGAGACGGGAGGGAAATTCTCTTAGAAGCAGGAAAATCCGCCTTCTCCTCTAAACTGAAGTGACTGATCCTCTTTAAACTGGAACACCCCTGGCTCAGGGACAGATATGTCATGGTTCAGCTGGTGTATTCTTGTGCATGGACAGTGTGGAAACTGAAAAGACACCCTATACCTTCCAATTATTACATTCCAGAAACAAACAAAAAATTAAACACTGTTTTGTCTCATTTCTAACTTGCAAGACAAAAGTTAGATGATTCTGACTTGAAAATGATACCGCAAAATGACCCAAAGGGAGTAAAAATGCTTAGACTGCTGCTCCACACAGACTAATACCCATTTCTATCATAGAAGGATATCCACAGCATAGCAAATTGAGAGCTTCAAGTGGAGGTGGAGGATAAGGATGAGGGGAGATCAAGTTTCCTTCCCTTCCTGGTGACCAGAGCTAGAAAGTGCTAGAAATCAAAGTGTTTTTCTTTTTACCTTAGCCATGCAATGCAGACATAGTTAGATTCATCAGGTAAACTGTTTTGAACCTGAGGGTTACTGAAAAAGAGGCACAACATTATGAGATTAGGATTTATCTCTGGTTAAAAGTTAATTCAGATATGTTTGAACACAGTGGCTCTTCTTGAGCATCCTCATATGATGAAAAACCCTTACACTGTTGGACTGTTGGGAAATTCCAGTGCTGTCAGAGTAGATACAAAATCAGTTCAATGGTGATAAACTGATCCAGCATAAGCATTAGCAAATTTTAAAAGAATTTTACCCAAGCCCTAAATATCTCACTCCAAATTTGACCAGAATTAACTTTCAATAATTTTGAGTAATATTGTAAAATAAGTGCCTGAAAAAGCAGAGGACACATTTACATTGATTTGACTGCAAATTCTCACAATGCAAGAGGTAGAAACGTGAAATCTGACTCAAGTTGCTATATCCTAAAAGATCAGCAAGAAAATTCCAGGACCGTCCCTCCTTTCTGAGGGCATAGCTTACCTCTGTGAGGACAGGGTGCTCATGAAAACACCAGGGTCCATTAGCAATTTTTAAGCTAGCCCTTATTGTCTCACATCTGAACTGGAGCCAAAACTTTCTGAAGTCAATACAAAGATCTCCGTTACTTTTGGATGCCTGATTGCACTGTGTCGATGCAATGACAGAACAGCAGTAGCCTGGAGCTCATACAATGACATAGGCAGCAGGGTTTTAGCTTTTGTGTAAGAAGTATGCTGAGCTTGCTGTTTCTGACCTTAGTATTCCACACCGGCACCTATAGATTTGCCCATTAAAGCTGTTATTTTTATGGAAAATCTATCCTACCAACCATGTTACAAGCTGAACAACTCCATCATCTCTGCTCCCCTATAATCTTGCAAAGCCAGGGACCTGAAGTTTTGCGGTTTGCTTAGATCAGCAGAGCAGAATATTGACAGCACCGTGTTATTTGCACTTGGGAGTTGTTATTTCCAGGAAAATGCATGTGCCAGACGATGCCCACGAGATGGCAGCCTGGGCAGTAGAGAAACGGGTCCTGTTTATACCTGCAGGAAAAGAGGATTATCCTGTACATCTGCCGCCTTCCCTCTGCAGGCAAAAGTGGCCTCTGCTCTGCAGCCCCTGCCAGCACACTCTGCACAAGGTTTAAGTGTTTGGATAATGCCATGCAGATGTGCCAGCTCTCACCTGCGCCGCAGGATCTGATGGGTGGGAAGCAGGTGAGACACGCTGAGAAGCATGGAAATGCCACAGAGAAACCAGACAAGCTGGAATGTTTTAGAGGTATAGCACAAAAGTTACATCCCTGAAAACACAGAGTCTGGAGGGGGGATGCAATGAAAGAGACCTAGGAGGCAGACAGCCAAAAAATGCTTTGTGCTGATTAGCGGCAAAAGAGCTCTGAGTTTGCAGTGCAATAAATATACATGAGCACAGGAGGGTGCTGCTCCTTTTCTGACTTTGCATAAAACAGTATCTCTGTTCTCGGCTCCTTGGTGCCATCGACTTACAGGCTTCAGAAGGACATATGTTCATTCATCCTGGACAAAGACCTAGGTGAGGCTAGCAACTGAACAGCCCCAGATGGCTACATCTTTCTAGGGTAAAGTAACATTCACATGAAGGGCAGATCGTGTTTTTAGGTGATGATCAGCCAGAGCCATCAGTCTGCTGGATAAGCACCCATCCAGCAGGTCTGTCAGCCTGCAAAATGGTGTCCTAAGGACTTAGTTCTGGTACAGGTGAGGGTGCAGATAATTTGCTGTCATCCCGCACTAGTTAAGGGAATAAATCAGAGGGCTGGTGGTTTATGGGCCCATTTCCCTCCAGCTCAGTCGTTCAAGGACAACCCAGAATGTGGCACATAATTTGCCAGTTGGTCCAAACTGGAAGAGTCTAGACACTGATTTCTACTAGAAATAGTTCTATGAAAATTACTCTGCAATTTTGTATATCATTTGCCTCTTCTTAGCAGTGTACCAGCTGGTAGTGAGGGCCCAAGGATGGGTAAGGAAGTGGAGGAGAAGTGGCCTAAGGGCACGGAGCAAATCAGAGACCGAGTGTGACGGAGAAGCCTGGTTTCCTTACTTACAAGTCTGAGTTGCCCCATGTGCAGGACAAGCTTAATACCTTCCCCCCACAAAAAAAAAGGAAAAGCCCAGAGGATGGAAATTCGGGAAGGTTTGCATTTTTTAAAATAGAAGTCCAAAGTCAACTCCATGGTAGAGTTGGAGGGGTGCGAGAGAAGGAGAGATATTGTAGACAGTGGAGGGGCTTTTAATAGAAAAAACAGAGAGACTGAAATTTGCTGCTAAGCCCACTGATGCAATTTGAGCCCTGCAGAGAATGATTCAAGAAGCAGCAGCTACTACTCACCCACCTGCACCTGGTCCGAAACTTCACTTATGCAGAAGGAATTAATCAATAGGCCTGGTTTCCTCCTGGAATGTAAAGCCCCACAGAAAAAAAGGCTTGGCTTCTCTGATATAGTTCAATCTCCAGCTGCCAGAAGTGCTGTCAAGCATGCCGTCTCTAACCCTCTGTGCAGGGTTACCTTCTTGGCCCTTCAGTAAGTGAGACAGCACGTAAGGCCAGTTTCTGGGCTCAGAGGAGGAGTACATGGTTGGCAGGACCAGGTCTTTGTAGATAACAGGATGTAGATGTTATTCTTCAGAGCAATTTCTAACCCCTTCTCCCTGTCTCCTCATATAGTCCTACTTTTATGAGAAAATACAGGACACGTTTTTCAGAAGCTGTGTGTTTACCCATACCCTTCAGCTGAGCAGTTTCCCTGACTCAGGATCTTTGCCTCCTCTAACGATTGCATCACTGGTAAGAAATTGTAACTGCATTATTACAGAAATATGGGGGCTTATTTTTCCAGCCTAGGCAGTGCGTAGGAGATCATTTGGACTGGCACCCTCCCAAGCATAATGTACTGAAATGTCATTCTGCTCCCGGGTGAAGCTTGGATTCTTCCCAGCTTGTCTTCCTCTTTGGCTTGCAGCATCTGTGCATCTTGCCCTCATCTCTTGGCATGCAGGTGCTCAAAGGTGTAGAAGAAAGTGCTCTTGTTAATGCTGGGAAAGTGAAAATAGATGTATTTTAAATCCTAAAGGACTGGGTTTTTCTTAGGTCCTTCTGTTTTGTTCTTGCTGTTGTGCAGATGCCCACTTTTTGAATGGGCCCCCAAATGAAAGGGAGCTGCTTTGGAGAAATGCAGTGAATGTTCAAGGCCTACTGACAGGACTCCAGCAGCTCAGAGTCACTCTAAACTGGGTCATTTTTAATGCTTCTCACGGGGAGCTCCGAGCATAACTTTAAGCACTTGGATTTGGAAGTTCAGATTTAAGGTTTTAATGATAAACTTTGCATGTGGATTTTGGCTACTCCCTTCCTCTGGCGTTTGTTTTTTATTTTTGGCAGATTTCCAAGGGTGCCAGAAGAACAGGGAACCGGAATTTGACTCAAATTCAAACAATGTGCCACAGAGCGGCTGAGTTCTGTGATGATGTTTCTACCCTGAAACCAACTTCCTTTCTAGCAGAGCCCACTGGCATTGCTCTGACAGTGGACGGGGATGTCCACACAGTCGTGCATTCAGATCAGTGAGAATCGAAGGCATTGCTCAGTTAGCAACGGGAACATTTCGAAGCTGAGTTCTTATCTGGGTTGCTAAAGAATATCGTGTTTCTGAAAGCTATATGTCACATGGAGGCTGTTAAATAATGAATGCCAGGATGCATAGCTAAGTGTTGACATACAAAAGAAGCTGTCTTCTCAGCACCAACTTCGCTGCCTGGCAGCAGCAGCAGGAAACAGTTTACCTAAATTTGCTCAGCTACTTTTTTTCTTTAAGTTAATAATAGCTTTTTCTTTTCTTTCATTAAATAGCTTCTGATAAGAATTTATCTTCCTAAGGGAAATAAGAAGGACTTGAAAATTTATGAAGAAAATTAGGAAAAAACCCCACTATGAACTGTAATTGTGTGTTCTACTTTCTAAAGCATTTCATTTCACCTCCTGAACTGTCATTTGACATCCAAGGGAAAGCGGCTGGCAAAACCTGATTAATCCAGGCTCAAGTTTGGGCAGTACAGGCTCAGAACCAACATCTGGCCCTAGTCCTGCAGGGTTTTAATCCTAGACATGGAAGAAATCAAAATCAGTTCTTTACTCTGTCGTGCCCGTACTACAAAGGAAGAGCAGAGACTTGGCAGAGATCAACAGAGACCCAAATGCAGCTTCTTGAACTGGCTTCGTGCAGCCCTCTCCTGATTAAAAACACGCAGGGAGCGGCTTTAACTTACATCACAGATTTTTGTCAGCATGGATGTGGGCAAAGTGGTACCGCTGTATGCCCAACCTGCTCTCCCTGTTCTCTCCTAACAAGCCCTTATCTTCTTGCTGCGTGGTGCGATCGTAACAAAAGTGGTTCTGGCCCCTATGAAGACTGGCTGTCCCTCGCTAGGCAGATTCACTAGGCAGAATGGAAGAATTACTCAATGGTGTCCTTAAGTGGGCTGGTTCTTGTAGCAAACAGAGAGGAATTAAGCACCAGCATAGAAGCCAGCATCTGCTTAAATACTCAGTAGTCAGAATGCAGGTCAATTTAAAGGTGCTAACTTTTTGAAGTCAAAAGGCATTCTTAATGTTCATGAAGTTAATCATGCATCAAGCGCTTTGTTGCGCAGGGAGCTGAAGGAAAATAAAAACAGCTTAATATTGCACAACAGGGTTTTTAGATTTGCTGGTCTCACTTCCAATTTTATTTTGTTGTTCCATAAAATTATGTGTTAGCAGTAAGATTTATACTAGGCCAGTTCCTTGGAGCCTCTTATTGCCAACTCCTTTTCTATTTTTTTTTTAAAAGGTGAATTTATATACAAATGTAGCCATTTGCAAGCAACCAATATATTCAATAACATTTCCCTCTGTGGTACATTTATGCCAGAAATCCAGAAATGAGAAACTCTGAAATGCCAGAGTCCTTAGAATACTGTCTCCATTTGATTTCCTTCTAGCCTGAATTTTCACAACAGTTACATTTGGGTTTCGGTTGTACAGTACACGGGCTGATGAATATTAAATGAGGTCTACATACATTTCTTGGGTTTGCTTTTAGAGACTCTGCTTGTACAGAGATTTTTTTTTTTGATGGTGCCCTTCTTGGTGCCCTCTATTCCGTTTTTTTATTGTTCCCAGGTTGTTCTGAGAGACAAGTGACAGTGCAAGACAGGAGAATGATTACATTTTGCAGGGAAATTATACAGAGTAGAAAATCAATAGTTAGATGCTCCCTGGGACTGCCTGAAACTTCTTTGAAGAATAATTAGCTTGTAAGAGAGCTCTGGTAGCTGGAATTCCTCCCCAATTCTGTATGCATAAGATAAATTTAGTCTGGGATAAGCAGTGTGCTTTGAGGTCACTTCGCTGGTCTGGGGAAATGGTTTGTGTGGAGAGAATGAAGGAATTAGCTAGAAGAGGTATGGAAGAAACCCCGGCTGGCCACATCCATCCTGGGCTCAGAAGCAAGCAGCAAGCAGTGACAGAAACAGGGGAAACTGTGCAGAGCCAAGCATAGACGGGAGTTAGGTGGTGGGGCTCAGTGCCTGATTATCCAGGTGACTCTGTTCAAATGGCAATTAGCCATTGGACTGGTAGTGCCGTGGAGTAGAGTCAAGTGACTACCAGTGTGGAGAGTCAAGCCCACAGGCAGCTCAACAGGTGTAAACGGTTCATTTGATAAAGCCGCATCAGTCAGATCAAGGGCTGTGTTTGAGCTAAATGCCTGTCTCAGAGATCAGCAAAGGCTTCCTGAAGTTGGAGGAGAGGATGGAGAGCAGCAGAGGACTCCTGTTGAGGTCCACCGTTGTGTGCTGACCCCATCGTATGTTTGACCATTTTCAGTGTACTGCTTCCTCCTGGGATATTGCTACAGGTAATCCTAAAGTTGGGAAAGATAAAGTGTGGGGCTTGATAGTTTTGTTGGTTTGAACTAATCAGGGCAGAGTTGACCTAGGAGCGAGGTTAGTCTTGCTCCCCAGAGCTGTCAGTACTCTGTCTTTCAGAAGCATAAAAATACACTTGAAATGCACAGAAAGCTGCTACGGGAGGTGTCAATAGCAGTTCATGATAGACTAAGTGACATCTGATCAATTCATTAACTCTCTAGAAGAAAGGACTAATAATGCTGAAAAAGTTGCTGGAGGCATAATGTTACAGGTATTAAGATAAGGGAGATTTGAGAAAGATTGTAACAAAGCTAGATAATAAAGCAGCACATTAGCAAAAGAAGTCATCATAGCGGAGATGATCACAGGGTAACAAAGAATGCTTCCTGCTTTTCATTTATCCATGGAGATCGATGTTCAATGTTTGTTGGCATTTGCATTCTTAAAGTCATAAGCATTGTATGAAAACATGCCTTTGTTTTGCTTGGGTTTTGTGGGTGGTTTTTTTTTTAATGTATCCATTCTTAGGAAGTAGAAAAACATCCAAGCACATGCCTATCGTTAAGCATGTGACTCACCCCCTCTTCAGCCACAGATGTCTCTCACTCTTGCAATTAAATATGTGCTAAAGTGGTCTTTTGGAGCAGAGCCCAGGAATACTATGTGCAGGTTTGAGCTCATTGGTACAAAAGTTGTGCTAACAAGCAGGTCTAGAATTATAGACCTGTGGGCTTAGCTTCAGTTCCTGGAAAAACACTGGAACAAACAACCAAACAAACTATTTGTGAGCACCTAGAAGAAAATGAGGGGATGAGTAACAGGCAGCGTAGATTTTCTTTTTTTTTTTTGAGATGCAAGAGATTGAAACCAATCTAATTTTCCACTAAAATAGGGCAACACCCTGAGACTGGTTTGAATTTTGGAGCTGTTTCGTGTACACTCTTATAAGGATGGCATGGATGAAAACACCTGGGTGCAAAACTGACAGAAGGATGTGTTTGAGGGAGGTTGAGGGGGCTGTTTTGTGTGCATGTCTTGCATTTTCATATGTGATCTGGCTGATGGAAGAGAGGGTATGCAATTTAAATTTGCCGCTGACACCACGCTGGAAGAGGCTGTGAACACACTGGGCAGGATTAGAGTTCAGCATGATCTTGGCAAGCTAGAGATGTGGTAAAAAAACAATACCAGCTTGCCATTCAGCTGGGACAGTGCATCGTTCTTCAGCTGAATATAGATTTATGTATTGCAATAAACTTGTAATATAGGTTATTATATAGTTACAACAGGTTGGGGAACAACAACTACATGTGTAGTTGATTTATCAATAAGGGTGAAAGATTCTGATGGCTCACAAGCTGATCGTGAATAAGCAATGCCGTGCTGTTGCAGAAGAGGCACATGGAATGCATGAGTGGGACTGTTGCCACTATGGCAAGTGTCGTAATCCTTGCAGTCAGCTCTGTACTAGCAAGCAGGTGCACAGCGCTCGCTCGCTTTTGGCCAGCGGACTTCAAGACTGAGCTGGACAACGGTTGAGTGGAAAGGAAAGCGGTAGGTCTAGAAGACATGATCTGCCAGGAAAGATTTGAGGGGTTTCATCCTCAGGAGAGGGAACCTGAGGGGGAGAATGAATCTCTTCCAAAATATTGTCAGCTGCTGCAAAGAAAAAAGTGAATGATTTGGTCTTCCTCACCCTGGCAGTTAAGACAAGAAGCTGTGGGCTAAACTGCTTCAAGGGAAAATGAGAGCACTTTATTTTTAGTAATTAATCTGATACTAAGGGAGTGTGAAGAGCTAGAACAGACTCCCTGGGAGAGGAGAGTCTCTGCCACTTTGAAAAGAAGTTAGACCTCTGTCTGTCAGGACAGTCCTCCCTTGCACAGGTTGATGGACTAAATGACCTCTGGAAATCCCTTCTAGACCTCTGGTTCTACTAGGGTTAATTTACACTAATCTACTGGCATAAATGCACGTTGATTTTAACTAAATCAGTGCTGATAATCTGGTATTGATGGAAAGGGAATCTTGTCTTCTCAGCAATACAGCTATAGATATCCAGAGGTTTTCCACTTTGGGACTGAGAAGTATGAAATGTGTAAGCACAGGGAGGAACAGGGGAGGATAGTGCACGAAGCAAGTGAATCACAAGATCTAACCTGAAATTCACTTGTTAGTGTGTTAACTAAATGTTGTGATTTCATCCCACTTTGCCTCAGCCCCTAAATGCTGGTGGTTTCAGAGGCTGATAGAGAGAAGTAATGCAGAGCAGTCTTCTTACAGCTCTCCAAAGAGCAGAAGGTGACAGCCTTATGTACTGCGGACAAGTTGACTATACAGATATTTTCAGCATTTAATGGTCCACTGAATGCTATTTGTGTTGCTAGCGTTTGGGCTCCTCTTTCCTTTCATCTACACTTCACAGAGTCTGCTTAGTGTTCCCCCCCCCCCCCCCCCCGCCCTGTAGTTAATTTCTGGATCCTCAAGCTCCCTTTTTGTTTTTACTCGAAGATGATTTCTTCCTTACAGCTGTCTGCATGTAACAGCTCCATTAAATGTGCAAGTAGGAAACCCGTATGTGATGTTTCACTTCACATGTGATACTGTAATCATTGTGATTGTGTTCTCTTTGAAAGCTCCATTCCTGTTACCTGCAGGAACTGGGGGTTCTCTTCATCTAGTCACTTCTTTATTTTTAAGAAAAGAGATATTAAAAGCTACCAGGACATTTTAAGTCACCTACTTCTTGCTTCATTCCTTTATTTATTTATCATAGAGCACTTCTTAGTCTTTCGACTCTTGCATTCAAAAAGAGGAGTACGACAAATGTGGAAGAACAGGGATAACTGACTTTTTGCTTAGCTTCTGAACTTGCTTTATGGACAAATTCCTGAGAGCGCAGTTCCCTCAAATTCTCATTAGGAGAATGGACTAATTGATGAAATAACTCACATCTGATGGGCTTGACCTCAGCTTCTGTCATGGTTTAACCCCAGCTGGCAACTAAGCACCCCACAGCCGCTCGCTCGCTCCCCCCCCACTGGGACGGGGGGAGAATCGGAAGGGTAGAAGGGAGAAAACTCCTGGGTTGAGATAAAGACAGTTTCATAGGTAAAGCAAAAGCCACGTGCGCAAGCAAAGCAAAACAAGGAATTCATTCACTCCTTCCCATCGGCAGGCAGGTGTTCAGCCATCTCCAGGAGAGCGGGGCTCCATCATGTGTAATGGTTACTTGGGAAGACAAACGCCATCGCTCCGAACGTCCCCCCCTTCCTCCTTCTTCCCCCAGCTTTATGTGCTGAGCATGACGCCATATGGTATGGGATATCCCTTTGGTCAGTTGGGGTCACCTGTCCCAGCTGTGTCCCCTCCCGACTTCTTGTGCACCCCCAGCCTCCTCGCTGGTGGGGTGAGGAGCAGAAAAGGCCTTGACTCTATGTAAGCACTGCTCAGCAGTAACGAAAACATCCCTCTGTTATCAACCCTGTTTCCAGCACAAATGCAAAACATAGCCCCATACTAACTACTCTGAAGAAAATTAACTCTACCCCAGCCAAAACCAGCACAGCTTCCTAGATCCAAACTCAGCCAGACTTGAAAAGGTTCAGGTCAGTATGTAAGCCTTGATGGAGATGTTAAATATTGTGAGATGCTAAGTCAGCAGAGTTATGGGGGCACATAAATGGCTCCCAGGACACTGGAGAATTCTCTTTCCCCTCTGGCACACTCTGTAAGGCTCCTGTCAGTTTAACTGTGCTGTCTATACAGGAGGGCAGGTTTTTGCATCGGCTGGAAAAGGGCCAAAGGAGTCAGAGACCTTTACTCCTAATACAGAGATTCAGCAGTAGCAGCGGATATTTAAGGTTTCGATCAGTGTCTGAGGTTTGTTGCTCCAGTGTGGGCCTAGGCAGGATAGGATTGTTCTCATTCAAATTCTAGTTAGAAGCATATAACTTTTTCTGTATTGCTGAGTTACCAGTATTTGCATCTGTTTGAATATGTTTGTATGGTGACAATTTCAAAGCTCTGATGGGAGATGGTATTTTGGCCTTTGCCTTGGGCATGAGTTGGCCTGTGATACCGTGCAGTGCAAAGCGCATCCAAATGGCACAACGGAAAGTTGTGGGTTGTTTCTTATTTTAAAAAAACAAGCAAACAAACAAAAAACGCACACACAAAAAAAACCCCACCACCCAAAAGACATGTTTCTTGCAATTGTATTTTTTCCTGCTTCTCAGAGCTGATACAACAGCATTGCCCATAGTTGGTTTTTGCTATTTTTTTTTGTCCCTAGGAAATGCCAAAATAAATCAGACGCATTATAACAAACTAATCTTGCGACTACGTGTTTCAGAGTTCCTGTGTTCTGGAACATCCTGGTGTCTGGGCTTCTCGGACAGATGCTGCCTGTGGCATTTGCTGTTACAGCGATGCATGTCTGCTCACAGACTAGCATCTATAAACGGCACAACTTCCCCTGCTGCAAGGTCATGGGGACAGGCTATTGGATGGGGAAAACTGCCACCCCCTCCACTCGACCCCCACAATGGGGAGGGCCGTTCTGCAGGGAAATCTGCCTTTAGTGGATTATTTTTTTCTTCCCCCTTGCAGTTGTCAATTTGGAGATCGTCTCAGCTTATTTCACAGCCAGTTTTAAGCCTTTTAAATTAGCTTCATGCTGATACACCAATAGAATGTTTTTACATGCTTTTAGCACTATCTATTTAGAGAGATGACAGCAAAACTTAAGGCAATCTTTCTCTCTCTGTGCCTAAAATCAAGCTAAAGAATAAGGACTGTAAGACAGGCCTGTGGCTCCTTAGAACATATGCAATGTCCTGTGGTATGATACCAATAATATATCATAAATGCAGTGGTATGACTGCTCTAGGGCAAAACCCAGCAAAGCCACTGTGGCATCACCAACCTTACCATGGTGAGCTCTGTGGCATTGGTGCTGTCCCACCCTGTCACCAGTTGTGCCTTGTCCCTCCCATATATGGCTGCTTTTATATCTTTTGTGTCTTCTTCAGTATCTAACTAATGAACTCTCAAAGCAGGGGCTGCTAATAAGTCATTCCTTCAAATAAAGACTGTGTGGGAAGTGCAGGATCCAACTCTGTGTGATCTGCAAAGCTTCAGAAGTGTTGGGCCATCTCCAGCGCAGGTGGGAAGCACGTGTGGCTCCACTTGTAAGTCTGATGCAAGTGATGCCTTGGAGCATGGCACCTATGCAATTAACTTGCTCATATAACGCAAGTCCCATGTATCCTGAGACCCGCCATCTCCATACTGTGTGTCTGGTGTATCTAGCCCAACCAGGACACACGCTGTGGCATGTGGCTGAGGAGGTCACTTGGGCATTGGGAAGTCCTGGTCCTGGCACCAGGCTTCACCACTTGCTTTTTTGTTGCAGAAGTAAGTGGATAGTAGAGATGCAGATGGTGCTAACCAGAGCTTATGAGTGTTAACCTAAATATAAAGCGACTTGATCGTGGCAAGCGCATAAGAGGGTTCAGTAAATGTTTATATTGATTAAACTATGAACAAGAATAGCAAATCCCATTACACTAGTCATTATTATATTGCTTTTCTGCCCTCTCCTCCCCTGAATTTTTTTCCTAGAATACAGTAAACATACAGGGAAATTTCTCACCTCGGGCCCTGGCTGTCTGAAACACCTCCCATGCGTTCGCTGTGGAGGTGAATAGTAACCTGCACGCTGGGCTCTGGCTTCAGTGGAGCTGTCTGTGTGGCTAACCTCTGCACAGGAGAGGAAAGTCTGGAGAAAAGTGCCCCAAAAAATGGAGAGAGACTGCTAGTAAGAGAATGACAATGCTGAGGAGTGTTTAACCCAGGGGGATGCTGTCTTAGTATCTTTTGACGGGCATAGAGACATCCAGGAAGGAATAGTATCAGCTCATAGATTCGTTATTAACATATTTTTGAATGGTGAAAGGATGTGTTCATGTAACCAGCATCCCTCTGTTTCTCCATCGCCACTAACATTTTAGTTCTGACAGGAAATAATTTCACAGTGTTGCCCAAGCAAAACTGCTATATTTGAAGCCCAATTCTGTGCTTTCTTAAAAAGGTTAAACAAAATGGAAGTATTGCAGAGAAAGAACAGGTCTTGGGTGATCAGTTGTTTCTGTTCTGAGTTGTAGGATAGAAGGTTTGGTGCTAAAGTTTGTTTTCTTTAAATAGACTTATAGCCCAATTACATTTTTATTAAATGGATCAAAGTGATCTATTGAAAAACATTTGTTGGAATTGTTTTTTCTGAAAATTTTCATCAAAACTTGGAATGTTTTCAGGGATTTCCGAAAATCTCTAATTTTAATGGCAGTGTGGTTAGGGGGATGTGTCCCTAAAGACGTTGGCAAAATCTTTTGGCTAGGTTTGTAGGCTTTAAGAGCAAGTTATTTTAATTTTTTTTGTTATACATTAGTGATATATTAGTGAACATTCAAGACTATTTAAGGAATTCAAATCCCCACTCAAATTAAAAGCAACTGGGCATTCAGATCCCTTAGACAGCTTCAGCAGTCTATAACTTCAGTGTTAGTTTGATATAGCTAATTTGTGTTAAACACACTTTTAAGTGCAGTTATATTATAATTTATCTCATGGTGGTATTGCCTCACAGTCATAATTTTATGCTTGTACGCAGTAGTTCTCTGTATCCCAGTGGACTGGAAAGCTTTATAAACAAATGTAGGCCATTCCCAAGTCCTCAGGCAAGCAAAACTTCCACTGAAGTCTTCAGGAGCTTTGTTCACATAACGGCTCTAATTTCAGACCATGAATACTACTGTGTATACAAGCAGGAGTCATCCTTTGAGTAAAGGTCACTTTGGGGGAAAAGCAAGAGCCATGTAGCAGCCCACACACATCCTCTGCAATAGTTTCGAGGAGAAAATTATGGCTATCGGTTGAAAATTCACAAGGTTATGTGCACAGAATGGGATTACGCACCAAGGGAGTTGACAAGTCTGGCTCAAAATGGGGTTCTGGCTAAAGGAAACCTTTCCTAGGACATTCTGCAGAATATATGGGTTTGGCATTATTCATATGAGGGGTTACTTACCCAATATGTAAAGACTAAAACCCCAAGCTTTTCATTCAGGAATTTTCTGCTTTAGCATGTTCTCTCCCAGTGCTTTGATGTTCTGGAATTAAAATGTTTGTTTTCAGTCTGGCTTGATATTAAGCTGGTTTAATGTCTTATAGAAGCTGTTCTGAAAGCTTTCCTTTTTCTCTCTGGACCCAGTTCCCTCAGTGGGTGACATCTCTTATCATCAGTTGGACAGTTCCGAGTTGTGGCTTTAGATAATAAAAACCAAGCCCTAGCATTTTTCTTCTCAGCAGAGTTCTTCCTTTATTTCCTTTTACCTCAGATGTTTTTTCTCTGTATGTGCCTATCCCTGTGTGTACAGTAGAGCATAGCATTGTACTGTACAACCCAAAATTTCAGTGTCTTGATGTCCTTTTCCTTACAGACTTGCAAGGGTGTTGGAGACCTGTCTCATGGTTCAGGAGGTGCTTTCTGTCTTCATCTGCAGTTTTTCATTGTCCTGCGATTGAAGTCACCACTCATAATCCTCCCCTGCCAGGAGTTTGTCACTTTTGATCCCACCTATGTTCCTTCCCGTAGCATCTTTTCATTGTGGCATGACAGTATTTACTTGTAGTGCTCTGTGGGTTTCCTTCCTGGCTGAAAGACATCGGGAGAGTTTTAGCCCTTCAGTGCTGTTCAATCATTTCAACTGCCTTCATTCAGACTCTGCCATTTTATCGCACTGTACCACTGCTGCCACAGCAGCACTGGTGAACACATTGCACTGGGGGAACAGACTTTATCTCCACCTATATGTTCAATGTAGTATTTACAGCTTGCTTTATGGCCCTGATCCAAAACTCAGAAAGATCAAAGCAAAGATGCTACTGAAGGTAGAGTGTTAGATGGAGAGCCAGGGACCCTCTCCCCTGTAGCAAGAAAAGATCAGACCCCAACCAGTGGGGACACCTGGGGATCCATCTCATTTGCTGTCTTACTCTTTCTTTTTTTTTCCTGTCCTAAAGCCTAGATCAATAAATAAGGTGAAGCACAGCAGGTTCTGGGTGCTTTGTCTTGAGCAGGGATGTTGGGGGATACACCATTTCAGTTGTTCTCTTAGCCATGTGCTGGAGTAAATGTAATTCAAGCGCCATCACAGCTTGCAACAGGGAGAATACAGGAATGGGGGAGAGAGATGATCCAGCAATGAACAAGCTACAGGATATTTTTCGGTTTGCCCTTTAAAAGTAACTACCGTGCCTCTTAAATTCCAGCAAGATGCCAGAGAGCAGCTAACGCTCTGCCTCAGTGTTGGAGACTGAGCTGGCTGGTCTTGTGTTTGCTACTGATCTAAACCTGCATAGCTCTGGCTGCAGAGCTCAGAGGAAGATTTACTGACATAGCAGCAGGCTCTAAACCACCGCCTGTGCCCCCTTGCTGGGAGAACCCATCCCTTTGTTCTCCAAGTGATTTTGGAGGCAGTGCTTGCAGGGCAGAACTGTGCTCTGTGTAAACACCCACCACTGAAGCCAATGACAGACTCTGTGAGTATTTGTGTTAGTCATTTAATGTGCATTTGGGTCACATCACTTGATCTGACATGAGATTTGTATATACGTGAACATGCACCACTCTTGGCAGCTGTGGTTTTACAGCTGGTTAGGATAGTATAGGACAGAATTTACCAGATAAGGGAGTACAAGCCACATTTGGCTTGTCTTTGCCCCTCAGCTGGCTGGTTACACATGGCTGTGCCCCGGGTTGGACTCCGCAGGGCCAGATCGGTGCAGAAAGGCAGCGTCCTTCAGGTGTCAGAGGGGGCAGGAGGCTGCTCCTGGGCTGATTTCCCAGCCCTGTTCCTACTGACTGGACTGCCTTGTCCCAGTAGAGTTGAGAGCTGCTGTTGCAGGAGATGCTGGTTAGCTCTGTCAGGTGCATGTAACTAAGCTGTCAGAGTGCTGTCTCACCTCTCAGTTTTTGGACTTCAGCAGAGGCACAAGGAGCTGCAGGCTTCTCTTCAGGAAAGTCAGGGCACAGTTCAGTGGGCAAAAGAGGACCGCAAGACAGAGGGCTGCAAACAGAAAATTGCCGCTGTTTCAACCACTAACCTGATAGCAAAAGAGAACGTTAATGTGTCCAAAAAAAAAAAAAGCATCTTCAGCACAGACTTCATGGGCTTTGGACTCCCAGAGCAAACAACCCAGAGGCACTGCTCCCCTGTCCCGCTCCTACCCCAGTGCCCTTTGCACAGGGGCTGCGGGGACAGCAGGAGGTCTTGGGTGGGGAAGGGGCTGCTCACAAGCTGAGCTCCCTCCACACTGCGCAAGTGAGCGCTGTACCCCTCAAATGCGAACTAAGTAATGGTAGTCAGCAGTGGGTGGTTAGCAGGGTGAGCACGAACGCTGGATCCCCCCAGAGCAGGCTGGCTGGGATCTGGAGCAGGGGCTTGTGGAGAGTCACAGCAGAGCTGGTGATTCAGGGAGTTAGGTGGCAGATTTCTTGGTTATTTACCCATTTACTTTTATGATATACTCCACTAAATATCTAATACATATTACCTGGGAAAGGAGGAGAAAATACCTACTTTTTCTGCTATTTCATGAAGGAGAGCTTAGCTATCTGCTCCTACAGCTTTTTTTTTTTTGTCATTCTTCTCTCTACTAAGAAAGGAAAGTGCACTGGGACTCTGCAGCCAGAGTCATCACCTCCCCAAGGCCAGAGTCTCCTTCCTGTGTCGAGGCTCTTACAAGCCTGAGGAACACCTTCAAATGGTGACAAATCTTGCAGAGAAGACTTAGCGTGCAACTAAATAATATTGTTTGTAAGGCAAACAAATTTATAATGTAAATAAGTAACTATAAATGAACATGACATGTAAATAACTGACAATTAAAGTGTGACTTTATTTTATTTCTAATCAGGAAGTCTTCCTTCCTATAAACAGCTAGCCCTGACAACAAACCTCTCGCAGTGAATGCTAAGGCAGCAGTATCTTCTGTGTGAAGAGCTAACCAGGTGGAGAATTTCTGCCTCATGATAAAGGCCCAGGGCTGCCAGCTTCTGAGTTGTATTTTGTTGATGGGCGCTGTGGGGTTTTGTTTTTTCCATCCCAGGAGGAGGGAGCTCAATGGTCCCTGGGACAGTGAGGGTTCTGCTGAGCTGATTCTGCACAGGTAGTCTCAATTACAAGCCCAGCGTGGGAGAGCGAGAGGTTTCCAGAATACTAGCAAGGACCTTTGAACACATATTTTAAGCTGTCAATGGCTGACCCTGGTGAGGAGTGGGCCATGAACAAGGACTTTGTTTCTGAAGTTTTAAAAAACATGTTAAGGAAAAAACTTACTGGCTAAAACATTTTAAAGACATTTTTCCGCCTCATCTAGACATTGTCAGAGAAATGCTCAATTGTACTTGACTGCTATAAGTGGTTCCTACCTGGAGCCTTGAAAATCTTCTTCCATTTATAAGAGGTTTTTCTCTCAGGTAGCGTGTGTGTGTCTGGCTCCTCTTCTTCCCATATCAGAATTGACGGCTTCTTCATCAGCCCATACATGCCTGCCAAATTAACAGGGTATGAGCTAAGTTAACTCATTCTTGAATTACGTCACGACGTTTCTCCGAAGACATAACGGGTACAGATGAAATATTGCCACTTGCAACTAATTCTGATTAAAAACCTGAATGTAATGAGCTCTATAGCGGCCATCCACACTGTGGAGGAGGAGGGCCACAGTTTGGAAGACTTACAGCATCAGAAGTAGAGCTGGTTGAAAGACAGTTATTCCTTCCTGCACCCACTGAAATTTGTTATTACATATTCCATTGGAATTTCAAATCCTTTTTTTAATCAGTTGCTTGAAGATATTTTTATAAAACCTTTGGAAATATTTCCATCAGTTATACAAAGAGGCTGTACAGAATAAATAGGAGAAAGCCCTGCTATATGAACAACCTAATGCACTTCAAAACGCTCAGCAACACGCTGTGATGTCAGATTATTTGCAGAAGGTCAAATCAATTTTATGATCAGGCAAACATTAGCAAATTACTTTTCTTAGAAGCAAAGCAAGCATTTTCCAAGAAACACTCTTGAGGAAAAATCAAATGGCATTTATTAGAAACCACTCACTGGGACTTGTTCTCTTTAAGGCACTTACTCCCTTCGTAATGGTAAGCCATTGCATCCGAATATCATACAGGGACAAATTCAGTTTTAAAAGTTTTCCACTCTGTAGAGCAAATGAATCAGAACCGAGACCTCTTTGTCTGTGGCATAGTGAATAATCTTTAGGAGGGGATTTTTATCTGTTTGCTTTCCTAGCTTCAAAACAGGGTGCCAAAGGGCTCTGACCCATAAAAATGCAGTGTCTATTTAAGGGACCATATTTCCTTTAAGCCTGGAGACTGCTCCAAGTTGTCTCCAGACACTGCATGTGAGGGAGAGGGGAAAGGGCGGCTGCTGGTTGAGGAGACAGTGACTTCCTGCTCGAAGAAAGAAGAGACCTGCCTTGCTTTAGGGAAAGGGAGCTTGAATAAGGTATTAAGGAAAGTATCTCCTTAGTGTCATAGCGAGAGCCCAAGGAAAGCTCTGGGTGAATTTTTCTGGCCAAGAATTGTCCTTCTCTGTGCCATGTTTGCTGAAAGCTGTAAAGATATCTGAAAGCTGTAACAGAAGGCACCATGGGTGGTGCTTGGCTCCCGCTATCTGTCTGTTCATACCTGTAATGCTGGCCCACACAAAAGTGACTTGGGCTGAACCTCTGATTCATGTCTATCCTGGACCCAACTGCCTATCCTATAGTTTAACTCGTTATGTCATTCTCATATATGAGATATTTGTCATATATCTCATTTATCGTATCTGATTAATAAAGTGCTGTGCCAAATTTATGGTAATTACGCTTGGGCTAGCCCTGGTTTGTGGCATGTCCCTCTGGGAGTGGGCAAAAAGACTTGCCTTGTCCCCAGTCTTCTCTGCTTCAGTGCTTTGCCTCTTTGCTTCTCTGAAAATGGCGACAAGACTTAAAGTCGTCTTTTACGTGCTCCCATGTTTTAGTTGCAGAGTCGATGAATTGCCCTGTTTTGCATCAGATGGCATGAATCCACATGATTGACACAGCCAGACATGACCTGTGCCCTGGCACTGGTGGCATGAATAAAAAAAAATCTGCTAGAGAGGTCTAAAGAGAGATGCAGAGAGCAAATGGACGACAGTAGCATTCCTCTTGCCACCTCTCTTTCCGGCATTCAAACGTTTGGGGACTTCACTTCTGTTGTAGTATAAACTTTTTTCTTAAAGGCTGTAATTTATTCTTATATTTCTGCCAGTATTTTTATTTTCTGGACCTTATATAAATAACACTGCAGTCTGCTGTTCTTGAATGAATGGAGAAGAGTGGGGAATGGTCCCTCCCTTTATGGTTTGCTACATGGTAAATTAGTCAACGCTGTATGTATGGTTACTGGAACTGCTCGGGAACTTTCCATCAATGTGTTTACTCATTGGAAAATGTGGTCTCCATAAACTGAAAGCAGGATGGAAATTTGAATCTCTAAGGACCAAAAGCTTTCCTGATTCTGTGCGAGTCTTGGGTAGCAAGAAAAGAGGGAAAAATGCATTTTTAATAGGTGTAAATATGGAACAGCAAAGGTGGCCAGAGGAAAGGAGTGGGAGGCCAGCAACCTGAAACGAGTTTTAGCTTTATATTGATGACATCTCAATTAATTAAATGATGACCACTTAAAATGGGAGTGGGGAAAACAAGGCTGTAATGGAGGACAGGCCCTTGGGCTTTTACAGTAAAAGGGCAGTTCAAATACAAAACGCATTTGGAGGGGCTAGAAAAATCAAAACTTTCTGGGCTATTCTATTTTGGCACAGCTCTAAGGCTTAAATGGACTTGTGCGGTGCGTATGTTTTGTTTCCGCCTTTAGGACAAGACAAAATGGAACTTAAACAACAACGCTGAGACGTATAGGGAAAAGCCTATGGGGAAATGGGGAAAGCAGTTAGGTGTAGCACCAGTTAGGCATAAATGTCTGTTTTAAGCACTGGGAATGGTTCTCTGATGACAAATCTTTTTTTTACAGGAGGAAATACAATTATTATTCATTATTGAAAATAACTGTTTGTTATTCATCAGTCCCTTATTTTAAAAAGTTAACTCCATCTAGTCTGGGGTTATAAATGAATGCTACCTGGTGCAGCTATTTGGCAGGATAACTTCATATCAGACAGCTCATAGGTTTCAAACTATTTGACCAAACCATAGCTTAATATGGTTAATAATGCTTAATAATAATAAATGTCCCAGAAATTAAGGAAAACCACCTAAGGACAGAAGGAAGGCTCTGTTTTTAGGACAATTTCTTCATAACAAATCATTTGACTAACTATAACAAGGCATCAAGTCTAAGAGGTTTCACCACATGCATTTATAATTCAGTGGACCTGAAAAACAGGTTGATTTTTAAACCTCTGAAGGCAGGCTGTTGCCTAGTCTAAACTGGTGCAATTTTTTTGACGACAATATTACTAAGTCAACCTACCCTGAAGTGAAATTTGGATCTGTGCTGGGATTTTTAAGAGCTTTAGTACCACAAGCTGTACGTGCTGGACATTTCCTCCCAGAGCCTCCCCAGGGAACCAGAGGAACAATTCAATCTTAACAGCGAAGCTCCCAGGGCTGAGCTGACCACGGGCCTGGCCAAGTCCTCTTCTACAGAAGAGTTTGTTCCTGCCCACCTTTTCCTACTGAAAATGCCACAGCAATTCTGTGTTACCTGGGAGTTTGCACCATAATATGTGTCGGGAAAACAGTTTGTCAGTTGGATGGGGAATTTCAAGAGAGTAGATTTAAAATAAATAAATAATCTACTCAGAAGTTCTGTGATAAAATAGATAAGTTATTTATATGTATCAGTATATATTTCTATGTATTTAATTATTATATACAGAAGTATTCCATTTTTATGCATGTTCAGTCTTACTACATAATTTAAATTAAGTCTCTAAGCATATGTCTAGAACTGTTCAGAAGGTTTCTGTGGGAAACCACAGTTGCAGAAACCCTTTCTTTCACTTGGTTCCCTTTCCCTGTCAAAACTGTCCTCCTCTGGAAAATTTTCCTGAAGCCTTTCCGTGAGCGGTGGAGTAAAGAAATACAGGTGCACACACAGTTCAAATCATCTTTCTGACAAACTGTATTATTTCAAAGGGAGAAATAGATCTGTAGAACTCTTCGAGCTCCAATTCTGGTATTTTTCCAAAATACTTGTCTGGTCGGAAGCTGTCCAACTCTGGTTAATGAAAGTCAATGTTTCTAAATTGGTGCACAGTTAAGCTCTTGTTTGGGACATTTTAAAATTAGCATAAAGGTTATGTCGCATCTGTTAATATTTCCAATGACTTACAGAATCAGAGATTAGTTTAGCATCATGCATGAGTGATAAATGAATAGCTTCCCAGATAATTTTGTTTTTATTTTACCTTGCATCTCTAATCCTACCACTGCAATTGGTTGAAAATGTGTCGATTGTTTGTTTCAAGAATGACATGTCATAAATATAGATATCTTTCTGGTGATCTCTAAAAATACCCTTCAGTCTTGTGTGGTTTAACAATTGATGAAGCTTGGAAATGAAACCCTTGTCTGGCGTTTGTTATAAGATTAACTTACACCATGGGAGTAAAATTCGTATGAGCTAAACAGGGGCAGCATGAGGAAGGTGTTCTTTAGGATGCTAAAGGCGGCTTCTGACAGAATTTAGAAGCCAATATAATATAAGTATCGAACTACCTGGGCTTTGTTTGTTTCCTTTTTTTTAAGAAATGATCTGGTTTTGTTCCTGTCATCTGCAAAAATAAGATTTGGAAGAAAGCTAAAAAAGGTCATGGCAGCGTATGGCTCTTTCACCTCCTTCTCTTTCCATAATATTATACGCATGGCTGGTATTAATGGTGAGCATGGCGACATGTTCTGAATGCATACAAATAAAATAACGCACTTTTAGTATACGGCAGACCAATATGCATTTTTAATTATTGCTTAAAGATCTTTGTTTGCAAACATAAATTGTCCAGCCAGCAACAAACATAAACAAAGCGCTGATGTGCACATTGGGGCTCAGAGGTACCTGCTGGATTTTACGACAAACCGAACTCACTGTTCACAGCTCAGCTCCCACTTTCCCTGCCCACATATTTCCGCATGGCTGGCCATTTGATTTGTTCTTTTGAAATCTTGATGAAGTTCTCTGGCCTATAAAATACAGGTCAGGCTAGCTGACCAGACTGATCCCTGCCAGGATTGAAAACCATGATCACGCAGAGTCCTGAGGACTCTGCAGAGGATCTGAAGTGCCAGCCCCTTTCAGCATGCAGCCTTCCCCCTCGGTCCGGCAGCAGCAGGCAAGAGTGTCGGCAGCAGCAATGTGATGTGGAGGACGGAGGTTTCGAACCCGAATGGGCTCTGCCCGCTGGCGATGAGTGAGGGATGGGGATGGAGGCGGAGAAGTGTTGCTGCAGCTTTTCTGGATTGTGTAACTCTTTAATCATGTGTTTTTATGTGTACGTCCCGGGTGCTTGGCTCTTGGCAGCATTGTCTGTTGAAACAAGAGAATTACAAAAGCACTTCAGGGAAGTGAAAACTGGCCTCCCATAAAACATCCAGAGGTGTTTGGAAAAAGAAAAAAGCACTTTGACTATAGATGATGCATAGATTCTTATTTTCAAAAAGAAGCTTTGAATGGGAAGCTCCCCTTCATCCTAAAATAAATAGCTCCTCCCAGCCTATAGTTTCAGAATGAGATCTGTTTTCTCTGCCTGAGTTGTTAATAGCCCTGACGGCTGCTGTATCAAAGTGCTTCTCTAGTTTTGATAAATCCCCAAGAGATAGGAAGGCAATATAGTTGCAAGCAGGTTTTTCAAAGACTTCTGGATAACCCATATTAAAGGCACAAAAGCATAGCTACAAAAATTAATCATTTGACTCATAACTCCAAGCATAGTGTGGAGTTTCTGCAGCCTGGAAAATGGCCTGATTTATCCAAGGTGGTCTGCAGTTGTTGTAGCTGAGTGAAGTTAAATAATGCAGTACTCTTTAAAATTGCATGAGTATATGATTTCGTTTGCTTTATTCATTCATAATTTCTACTTCCTTGTAGTTGATTGCAGTCAATGATTATCGCTTCTGTTCAATCCATCTCTGAAGTGAGTGGGAATGGCAGGTTGTTCTGACTCTTCCTTGCTCGTGCCATGCACTAAGCTATACCGTTACAAAAGAAAGCTGAACTTTCCCTCTGTTGTGAGTTTAGGAATGACTGTATGGCCTAGCCTTTAATCTTGAGGTGACTGTAGCACGGGAAGTGAGTGAGGAATTATTCTAATAAAATAATTTGATCGACCATACTGGCATTCTTAGGAAGCAAAAGAATTTCTACAGTGCATCCACCACACAAGGCAGTGGTTCAAATGTGTCTCTGTCTCCTGTTCAGGCCCACCATAGGGTCTCGCCTTCTGAATCTTTCAGTCACAGAGTGTCTCCATGGACTAAACTCTATGACTAACCAAAGTAGGTGGATGCTGAGGGAGAGGTGCAAGGCAAATGAAAGCATCAGGAGAGCACTGCTACCCACTGCAGAACAAAACTGCAAAAACAGCTTGACCTTTAGAAGAGGTGGCGACTGTCCAAGAGGCCACGGGACTGCCAAAAGCCTTGATGCTTCAGCGTGCTCGATAGTTCTGCCAGCATCTCAGTACACAGCCTTGAGCAAGCAACTGCAGCTGTGGACACCCTTCCTTGCCCAGGATTAGCTATACTTGCCACTGCTGGTGTTACTGCCCTCACAGCTCTGCTCAAAGAAGAGATTGTGTGAGTGTCCCATGATAGAAGAAAGTAATCAGCTGGATTAACTAAACCTACCTATTTAAATTGATCAGATGATCCAGGTGATCTTGCCTGGACCAACTTAGGAAGAGACGGTAAGAGCCACTCTGCCAGCAGCATCATGGGGATGAGAACAGATGGCCAAGGATGACAGTCCTTTGTCTCCCACTGGTTTAGCTGTCTGCATGGGGAGCTTTCTTCAGGCCCTTTGGAGTCCTCAGAACTGAGTTCTGAGAACAAGCACTTCCCACTGGTCTGAAACACCATGGTGAAGTGCAGGGTGAGAAAGAGTCTTTCAGATATGGGACCTAAGATTATTTAGGAATTCAAGTTATTAATTTGCATCAGTTATTTCTCTACCTGTGAAAAAAGTATTGTCCTTCCTATTTAACAGATAGGTACAGAGGGAAGCTGATAAAGTATCAAGGAATCTACCAGTGGTCATGTCTTAGCTGAGATTCAGGTACAAGAAATGAAATCCTGACCTGATGAAAATCAGCAGGACTACTGCAAGCAACTTCAATATGGCAGAAATCTGAATGAACAGAGGGAGGCTGTGCTGTGCAGCCAGAAGCATTGCTCACTTCGAGTATTATCTCCCCTGCAGAAACCCGAGGCATTACAGAGGAATGGAAGAAAAACAAGGAAAGGAGGAAAGTAGGTGGAAAAAACTGGGATGAGTGGTGGTTGGTAGCACAGTATGAAATACTGTGAGAAGTGGGAGAGAAAGAGTGGAGAAAAGGGTAGTGGGAAACCAACTCTGAGTGGTCCCTGGAATAAGGGTAGGAAGGAAGGGCGGTGGGTCCCCCAACTGTCTGCCATCATGGCTGCTCTATGCACTTCAGTGGTGATCTACAGACTCACAGACATTATAAAGGTTGGCAGAGCTGAGCCAACAGAAAGACCTGAGTGACGTTAAAGACACCAAAAGAAGAAGACAAGATCTCTCGAGATACTGGAAGTGTTTTGGGTGCAACTAAAGAAAAAACACAGTTCAAATAATTTCTAAACCATGAGTAGGCTGAGACTAGATGTGAAACAGCGGTTTCTCTGTTCTGTCTTGTCCTGGCAGTTTAATTGGGGGGCCTGAACTCTGTTCAGGCTTGCAGGGCAGGGTTACTTGACAGCTTTTTGGGGCTTGGTCTTCTTGGCAAAGCCCAAGGCAGCCAGTCTTTGGGCATGGCGCAGTAAATACTGCTTTCACTTAGCCCTGTGTCTGTTGTGCTTGTGATTAGGTGAACCCCAAGGTACTGCAGCAAGGGAGGCTACAGTAATTAATCAGACCGGCGCTCTGGTTGCCTGAACTCTTCTTGAGTCGGGTCAGGTTGCTGTTTGTTGGGTCTTGCCCATCTCCACGTTTTTTCCTCCTTGCCCTGCCCCACCCTCCCTGCAGTCAGTCCTGAAAGTTGTGAAGCAATTGACAGCATTTCCAGGCAACGTGCCCAAAGAGCAACACGGCGCAGCAATTTCTCAAGCAGCTCAATCCCAGAGCACTTGGACACGATGCCAAGAGCTCGTACAATATTTGATAGTACAAGCTCAGCTACTAGAGGAGAGCAATTAAGACTCCTTCTCTCCCCTTTTTCCCTCTATCTCTTTGACCTCCTGGTCGCAGAGAGAGTTTAAACATCTGATCTAAAGGCACCAAAAGCTAAAAGCCACAAGAACCCAAGACTTTTATGAACCAAGTTAAGCTATCACAAAACATATTATGAATTTGGAAGGGGGCTGACTTGCATTTCTCTGTATCTTTGTGTTACAATCTCTTTAGAGCTAATAGCACCTTATTCATTTGTACTGCCACCACAAAATAAAGGTGTTAGCCCACCTGAAAATTTGGGTCTCTGGACCTGTACTAGAATAAAAAAAATAGATTATTTTAGTTGTCATAAGTCTTTTAATTCTAGAAGGAACTGTGACTAGGGAGTTCTGTCTCCCTTGTACTTTGAAAGGCATTTAGGATGCATTTCAAAAGCTGTGTTTATATCAAACAAGTGTCTTTTTATTTACACTGGCAAAGATATAACGGTAAAAATTTCCTATGGGGACAAAAAAATTCATAAAAACTAGCACAGAAGTTCCTTTCTTTGGAAACCAAAAATTGCATACACAAAGTGCGTAAGAGAAACTTTTAAATGGAGAAAGCTGTATAGACATGTTGTAAGACGTGTTCTGCCATGTCTTGTCCCTACAGCACAAACTCTCTTCTCCTCTCCTTGTCCAGATCCTGCTGACCAAACTGCATGGTGCATGTGGGGACCTACCAATGTAGTCTTTTGATTTGGTTTAAATTGTTTTATTATCAGTCAGCTGATGGCGGGTGTTCATGTTCACCCAACCCATGCCAAAAATATTACAGCAAACCTTACGGAATAAATACCAGCGCTCACTCGAAACTGTTAACAAAGAAATCCAAGAAAACTGTGAGGTTTCTTTTTTTTTTTTTTCTTCTCCCCCCCGCCCCCTCCTGACACAATGCTTTGATCTGCCATGCAATTGGGTCAGCGCTTGGGAAATACATTTTAACATCCCCATCTGTGATGTGAATGCTACGCAGGAGATCCTAAACGTAAAACCTCACGGATCCTACAAGAGAGTAGCCTGTCAAAAAAAAACCAAAACAAAAAAAATCTGCAAAAGCCCTTAACTAGCACAGTGATCAAAGTATTCAAAAGCAAAAAAAGACAGATATCACTGGGCCAGATTCTCATTTAATTAAAACAGCACAGGCCCACGGAAATCACCAGCTCCCACAGAGCATTACTGGTTAAGAAAGTCTCTGTTGTTCGTTTCCAGAGCAGGAGTACGCTGATACACAGCTTTGTGAGCTTTTAGGCCTTGTCCACGCAGGCAAGTTTTACCAGAATAATTTTACTAGCGTAAATTAGCCTAAATGCTCATGCAGGCAGCTGAGCGTTTGGTCTGAAACCCTCTGTTGGTGTGCAGGGCACCCGTTCCTGGAGCCTGCTAGTGAATGGGGGGGATATATCCCGGGCCATGCAGAGTCACACAGGAGCTGACTGCAGCCACTTCTGGTCTGCTGGATGCTTCTGAGGAGAAAAGCAATGTGAGATAACCTGTGCCGTTGGGTCCCGAATAGCTGCAGCTAGCAGCAGGTATTGGCTAGGGTTCCCTACCGCTTTCTGAAGGGTGTCTGCAGTAGGGGAGGCTTCGTCATGCGTGCTCTGACTTCCCAAATGTCCTTCCTCTGCAGAGCCTGGGAGCACAAAGAAAACTTTCAGTGCTGGGCAGCAATGTGAAGGGTCTCGTTCTTTGTCACGGTGAGATGTGGATGCTCTCAGACATCTTGGCTCAGTGTGAGCAAGCAGAGGCTGCCCTGGGGAGACCTCAAAGGGAGCCTCAGAGAAACCACAGGGAGAAGAGCAAGGAGGACAGGGATGGAGAAGCTGGAGAAGGAAGGAGACAGCATGGGGAAGCAGTGAGAGAGCTTCACTTCTCAGATGTGCCTTAGGGGAAGGTTCACAGCGGAGGAGAGGGTTGGCCTTTTCTCTTGTAATCCTGTAGCCCTGTGGGCAGTGAGGTTACAGCCCTAATGGCTGAGGCTGAATTTTCTGTCACTCCCAAGAGGTGTAAAATTATGTCTGTGAGGACAGAGACTCCTAGATAGCAGAGCTAATTCAGCTAGGGTGTAAGCCAGCCTGTCCACTGGCACCCTTCATCTTGCACCTAGAAAGAACCGGCGAGACTCCCTAGCAGAAGTGCTTACAGGTGCAGGTTGCTTTGGTGTGACCTCTGCAGGTTGCTTTGTGTCCGGTATCCCCGCAGAAATGATGGCAGTGTGGTTCAGAAAGACAGTCCCAACCTGCCAGCCAAAGCTCTGACCTGGCTGTTTCTTACGAATCCCACAGCAGGCAAGAAGCCAAGAGGGACCTCAGGCTTTTTAATCCAGAAGGGGTTAAAAATCAGACACATTCCTTCATCTCAGGTCACTAGTCCGAGTCTCTGCTCCCCCTTGTTCATCCCTGTGTTTTCTCCCCAGGGCGAGTCCAGCCCTCTGTGCCTTGGTGGGACCTTCTCCCCCTTGTTCTTTGGCCTACCTTGCCTTCCTCCAGGGACTGGAGTCTACTGGGGCCTTTCACAGCCACCAGAGCAGGCTCTTTCCCCTGGAAAACAAAATTTTTGTTCTGCACAGCAAAATGCAATGCAGTTAGAGTGTTATAACCCATTTCCTAAAGCGTTCTTACCTCCCTCATTTGCTAGTGAACTACAATGATCTTACAATCTTGTGCAGTTTGATTTCTACTCTAGGCACAACCCACAAGTTTGTCCTAAAAATTACCTTTCAGGGATAAGTGGCTTTCTATGAAGGTTTTCATTGTCTTCTGATACTCATCTTCAGTCATGTGGAGCTGGGCTACCTCCGTGCTTGAAGAGCACTCTTCTTCCGTAGCGATCCCCTCTTGAGGAGGCCAGTGTGCAGCAGACACCCTGAAACCTGCTTTATCCAGGTTCCTTGCAAACATCCTCCCAATGGAGCTGTTGGACACGAGAATTACAATTGCTCTCCCTTTCACATCAATATTCCTCTCCACAATGCTGAAGGAGAAGATGATAACGAAGCAGGTCAAAAATGTGATGGAAATGCATACAAAGGCATAAAAGAGGCAGGAAAGGGTCATTGCAAGTAATAAGTCTATGGCCAGCAAGAAGAAATGCTGCAAGAGGAAAATCATCGTTATAAGGATTAGCCGCTGCCTCCTTGCTCGCAAGAGAGCCGAGAAATCTGCTAGGAGTCACCGCATGCAACCACGCTGTTATAAAGCCAGGCAGTGTTGCGAAACATGCGGAGGCAAGTCAAAACCCCGTGAGGAGGATGAATCATTATCTGGGACAGAGCAACAATGGAGACTTTCAAACCACGTACATTTTCAGGAGAGCGCAGTGCTGTGTTTGTCTTGGCTTTGCTGTGCACTTGGATGCTCTGCTAGGCTAGAATTTAAGGATTCGTTTTGTAAGGGCATTTCATCATGTGTCGTCTTTAGGGCCAGTGATGTATATAGCTTATTTTGAAGCAGCCATTTTTAAGGGATTTCTTAACGTAGTGTGTGTGGCATTGGGAAGCCACAGAGTAGAAATAATCCCCATATCTGCTTGGCATGCTACGACTCTCTTAAATTTACCACTCTCGCTACTGCTATAAAGCAGGCAATTTCAGTAAGTCTGGGAAAGGACCCAAGCAGACGCAGAACGGGAAACCCTGCCCCATGCAACCGGAGAGGGAGCTTTTTTGATTGAGGACAGAGATTTTTAGGGAGGGTCCCGCTATTTCTCAGGTCAGCAGAGTGGCAGGCAGAGTAGTGCCATGGCAAGGGGTATATTTATCCCTACCTGCAGAAATGCCCTTTGCACGCGGGGCACAGCAGGGCTCCGTACTACAGCTGTAGCCTCTGCTGAATCGGAAAGAGCCCGGTAGACTTAGGAACTAGACCAGCAAAGGTAAAGCCTGCAGTGTTAAGGCTCCAGCAGCGGGTCAGGAGGGAAGCTCCCACATAAGCTTGCAACTTCCCGGCTGCCAGCTCTCTTACTGCTTTCTCTGAAGCACCTGCTGAGGTTGGAGGCAAGACCTTTCCCTTCTTGGTCAGAGTAGAGGTGCTGCTGATCACCACTAAAACCTCAATGTCAGAACCTGCTCTTTAAATAGTATCTTCCTTCTTTTTCCTTTTTATTTTTAACGGGGATCGATGTAAAGGGTCCCCACGAGAAGGTGTGCACTGCTGCATGTGTTGTGTTGCAGGTGGGTGTTGTGTTTATTCACCACTCTTAACTGGAAAGATACTGGGATTGTGGGACAGGCTGTCAGCATGACCCACACGCGTTTTACTGGTCCTTCTTGTTCGTTCTCCGTGCAAGTGTGCAAGTCCCATCTCATGGATCGGTAGCACTGTGCTATCACAGCAATCCAGCTCCAGGCACTTTTGGGATGGAGTTGCTGCAAGCTGCACCCCAAAACCACCCTGCGCACCTCACCCAGCATGTGCGTAAACACACAGAGGTTTATTTGAAGCAGACAAAGGGATGTAAGCATCCAGTTTGCCTTTACATGGCTCATAAGCAGTGAGAGGCAGCGGGGCTGTGTGTATTCATCTTACTCATCAAGTGCTTTTAAAAATCTTCAAGCCCTTCATGCCAGAAGACCAGGCCAGGACCTGGCCTGCAAACAGGCTGTGGTGGGAGAGGACTACCTGCACAGCTTACTTTGCAGAAAGTGGGTGCCAGCACTATTCCTGGCACAGGAGCCGTGACTGCAAATGCCTGTGCTTGATGCCGATCGGGTGGGAGGCGTATTCTGAGCCCAGAAAGCACACGAGGTCCCTCCCTGTCGGTGAGGATGGCACAGCCTTGGTCCTGCTGTGGGGTTCGGCAGGGAGGACGTGTAGTGAAGTGAGGGCAGCTGCCTGCTCGGGCAAGAGTAGCTGCGGGCACACGTGCGTGCCGTGCCATGCCGGAGGGTGGCCCTTACCACCAGTGGGTTAGTGGGAGCGGGTGGCCCTGGCCAGGTTGGTGTGTGTCTCACCAGCTCGAGGTGTGAACCAGGCAAGCTCCTGTCTGCAACTCAGCAGAATGATAACTGCCAGGCTTCCAGTTGGCAGCCTGAGTCTCCTATATCTTCATGGTCTTGGCCAGAGAGAGTTTATGGTCCTTTTTGCTGCCAAAAAAGAAAAATCCCAAAACATTGCTGTTGCAAGAGATGAGTTTGCACCCCCTCCTTGCTAAATGTACTGACTGAGCGTGAAAAGCCTCCGCGCTGCTCTAAATATTGGAGCCTTAAAGTCAGCCTAAAAGGCAGGACAGGGGAGCTCTGTGCCACTGAGGAGATGGGCTTTAATCGTCCTTCGCTGGCCCTTAGGTGTTTTGGCATTCACCTGTCGATGATACCCGTTTGAGGATTTCCTTGCTGTGCTTCAAGACTGATTAATTTCGGGAAGTGCAGCTCAGTGTTTGGGTGCAAGGAAGATCGACGGTCTCAAAGCAGAACTGTCACAGACTGTGAGGATTAGCTTTAGAGCTAGGCAAAACGTGCTGCCTTGCACCTCTGCTCGGGGGTCATGTTTCAAAAAAAAAAAAAAAAAAAAAAAGCTGTTCGAGTACTTGGTCCTTTGTTTAAAAAAAGGAATTTTTAAAAAAATGATGCTGTTTTTTTTCTAGTAAATATCATTTCTGAGGGCTTCTCAAAGGACGGAAGGGGAGAACTTCACTCCCGCCCCCGGGGATGCCAGGCCAGCCGCTGCCGGTCCCTGCCCGCAGGTCGCCGCCACCGCGGGAGGAGGGAGCGGCGCCCCGGGCCGAGCCACCACCCCCGCGCAGCGCCGCCCGCGGCACAATGGCGCCACCTGTCGGCCGCTCGGCGGGGCCGGAGAGACGGGTGCTGGCAAAGCCGGGATACCCCTCCCGGCTGCCCCTCCCACCCGCTCATTTGGGGGTTACCCGCAGCCCTGGGTGACCCCCCTGGAGCCAGCAGAGGCTGGGTAGCTCGCTGGCTGCTTCCGCCCCCAGACCGACACCAACAGCGCTTGAGATGGGGGTTGACAGTATTTCCATCCTTCTTCTAGGTTAACCCTACCGATCTTTCCCAGAAATTCAGTTCTCTGGTTTTAAAAGAGGCAAACCACCAGCTACCCAGAACCACTGCAAAAAAAATTCTCCTCCTCCAGTAATGATTTCTCTGTTCAGTGGTCCTTCTTAGTCAATGAATAAACATTAAAATGAGAGGCTCTAGTGTGGGTCAAGAAAACACTTCAAAAGTAGTGATTTTTTTTTTTCCCACTACTGTAATGTCTGGGAACAGTCAAGACCTTAGGCCTGCCCTGGGTTTTATCTTACCATATTCATAAGCATAAAGATGTTTTGCCAGTAGGTGACCCATGGGGCAGCAGTGACATGTCCGCTAGCTCCACTGCTGGCTGTCACCCAACTTGAGTTTTGCATTATAATTACTAAGCTAACTCCTTGAAGGGTTTCCACTGCATCCTTTCCTAAATATAATTAACCCTTAGGATGCTACATGGTTTTACTCAGCAGATTGTTGTTTTCAGGCCTGTTCAAGAGATTACTGATTAACGCTCTACTTCTGCATGGGGTTTGCTTTTCTCGTATTAAGCAAGAGGATTAAATGAATACATCTGCAATGTGAACTAAGCTATTGAGTCATTCCCTCAGGTTTGCTGTTCCTCTCAGAGAAGGCATCTGGTTGCTTTCAGCAGTGTGATTTGGGATTTTCACTGGGGCAGAGGAGGTTGTGTGCTGGAGATCACATAGTGGGCTTGAGTCCATCTGATTACAGCTTCCTCCACAAATTGGTGTGTTAGAAGAGGCAGAAAGTCAGTCAACCAAACGCTCTGTCTTTGGGTCAAGTGAATTCTATGGCAGCTGCTTGAGAAGGAAAGGGAGACCTGTACAGAGGAGCAGTGATTTTGGGCGACATTGCTGCTGTAGCACTCCATTGTGCCGCAAGCTTGACCTTTCTACTGGTGCTGGACAAGGAGTTCCTGCCAGTGTCGTGGCAGCCATGGCTGCCACTGGGAGAGCTGCAGGGAGAGACAGGCTCTGATTCAAGGTAGGCTCTTTGCTTTGCAAAAGGTCTCCAGGCGAAAATCAACTTCTGCTAGCTCTTCCGGCAGGACGATGGGAAATTGTTGTTGTGGGAGAACAGGCATCTGCTTTTGTCGCTGGGCTTGATGCTTTAAGAGTATAAACAGTGATCTTTCAGAAAGGTTAGATTAGCCTTTATTTGGGGCTTGCCAAAATCGCTGGCCACCAAAAAAGGGGACAATACCTTTGTGGAGGTTCAGTGTCTGTCAACTGTGGATTGATTTGGCCATGTGGTTCAAAATGCCTGTTATAGGGAGCTGTGTATTTTTTTAAATATTGAGAGTGCAGTTAAACTCTGTATAATTAGAGAGACTTGTCTTAAATGTCTTTTAAGCAAATCCTAAAGCTCTGCTTATTTTCTGATCAATACCACCGTTGCGTTCCTGATGCTACTAACCAAGCAATAAAAAGTGATGAAAGTCAAACTTATATTCCACAGATAACATTAAATTATGAATTTGTTAACTTGTAAACATTGACCTTTTCAGTTAAAATATTCTTTTATGTCTTAAATGTCTTAATTTCTTAAGTTTATAAAAAAAAGTATATATAGAATTTTTTGAAACCTTCACAAACATTATCAGCCAGTTTGGGATCCTTAAGTTAAAACAAAGTCTTGTGTTAATTAACTTGACTAATAGATTGACAGCAATAAAAAACTTTTGTCTTCTCTCAGATTTTGGCAGTGGGTTTCCTAGTTATTGTAGTTGTAGGAGTTGTAGTAATGTTTTAATGGTAGATCTTGCGCGTTGGTGCCTTTCCTTAAATGCTTCTCTGAATTGGTTCTCAAATCCTTTAAAAGGTCAGCTATTCCCAAAACACTATTGCTCACAGAAATGGTCTCTGTTGGTTCCCAGCATTCTCACAACACGGCTATAGCCCTGACTTTTCTTATTGTCTCAGCCCTGAGCCGTACCCTGACATGAATGCCCAGCCTAGGTTTACGCTGGCCTCTGAGGCCCTCTCTAGATGGAGAACTTGTCAGGACAGAGCCATAGGCTGATCCATACTCTAGGGGATTCCCTCCATCCAGAGACTCAATATGCCTCAGATGTTCTGGCATCCACCCCTAGCTTCCTCTGGAGCATCCTCTGCAGCCCCCTAATGACTTGTAGATCTGCATTTTTCCCTTTTTCTGAACTCCAGCTCTAGGCTGATCCAAGGGCCAAGGAGCCAGTGTTTCAAGTGTTTCCTTATAGCTATGAAAGCTCTTCTAAAACAGAAAACATCTTGCCAGAATTATGATCCCAGCTGTCATGGTCTTGTAAAATAATTTGGATTGGAAGGAACCTTTGGTGGGCATCTAGTCCAATCTCCTGCTCAGAGCTGGTCCAATTATCAGGAGGTTTGCAATGAACTTACTACAGTAGCAATACTATGGGTCTCAGAAGCTCTCCATCTGTAGAGACATTCAAAACCCAACTGGACACAGAGCTGGGCAACCTGCTCTGGTTGACCGTGCTTGACCAGGCAGGTTGGACTAGATAGTCTCAAGAGGTCCTTTCCAACCTCAACCATTCTGTGATTCTTTAAGGATTATGTTCACGGCTATCAAGTATTCCCTGCATGTGAGTGAAAGAGCTCCTTTTTGATTACAGGAAATAATCTGATGGGGGATTATTTGTGGACATTAAATAGTCCCGGAAAATATGCTTTCTAGTGCTCTCTGGAAACCACCTGACTTGGGTGGTCGGTCAGGACGTCTCTTTGGGTAGTCAGCACAGGTTTTGTCTACAGCCCTCCTGCACTTCATGGAGGCTATCAGGGCTCCTTCCTGTTGAAGAACCTCGAGTCAGTCTCAGGGCATTGAGTTGGCATTAAAAACTGACAGCTCTGAAGAACAGAGACCCTCAGTGGAGATCTGTCAGGTTTCACTTGACATGAAGACATTAATGATTCTCTCTAGAAAATCAGAAGACTCGGCACAGGTCTTGAGAGCATCAGGAACGCTATGGGCAGAAGTTCTTCCACATTTTTAAGGTGACCTTATGTACCTGGCATATCTGTCTTGTTTGGGAAAGCTGAGCAGTAGAATAAGTCCCTGCCATAAATATTTTCAAAGTTATACGTAACCCTGTCAGGAATTGCCAGTTTACAGAGTGGAAAAAAATGACTATATTTATAAGGAAAAAAAGTACAAAATTCATCATATGAATTGTTCATTTAAGAGATTCACAAATTATTCAATGGGCTTTAAGTTGGATGAATGGAAAAATAAAATGAAACATATAGATAAAGTATAAATAAAAGTACAGCATAATTCATCAGAACAACTATTCACTGCTTTCCCTCACTTGGTCAGCTGATTAAACAGCAAGCTCCTAATGCAAGAGATCTGCGTTTCTCTGCGGCCGCGCACACCGGGCCTTTAACTACAACTAGCGTCTCTAAGTCATGTTTTATAAGATAAAATAAATCCTTTTCCCATCTTAAATCCTATATAAGTCAGTATTATCCCACTTCTGCAGCTGAGAAAATTAGGTCAGACAGGAGAAATGACTTGATGGAGGCCACCAGGGAACTCTGTGTTGGAATGACAGTTAGGGTGGAGGAGCCCTGGGATAATCAGTTGGGTCCTGACATTTGCTGCATCCTTCCCACGCTGGAAAAAGCCAATAGCATCACTTCTTTTTGTCATTTGAAACTGCTGGATGATGACAATAATGGCTTATCTTTTGGGTTTAACACACCTTTAAATACATTTCCTAAAACTGCCAAATAGTCCAACTCCCAAATTTCTTTCCTTTAATTTCCATTAATATTAATGCAGGTTTTCTGACTTAAACTCATGGGCTGTTTTTGAGTATACAGATACCAAATTGACTTAAGCTGAAGAAGAAACCATATTTGGGAAACCCTGAAAATCTTCTTTAATCAGAAGCTTATTAAATGTAGAGCAAAAAATACAAACAGCTAATTTTCAAAATGGACGCGCTCTGGTTTTTGGCTTCCCATTTTTTTCCCCAGCATGATGACAGATGTGCTTTCTGCGCTTACCATAGCCAAGCTTTTCTCGAAGGTCAGGGGCTGAGGATTTAAAAATGAAACCTGACTGAAATTAAATTGCTTCTGCCTGTCAACACATTCTCTAGTTATATGTACCGGTATATATCAGAAATATTTAGTGGTTTCTGTTATAGAGGCTTGTCTGTGCAGGAGAACAAAGGAAGCACCCTGCAGTGAACTCAGCAGGTAAAATAAACACTTTGCTTTGGACAAGTGGTTGCAAAGGTTTCTTCCATACAAAATCCCTCTTTCATAATAACAGCCAAGTGTGTATTAGGTGTGCTTTTCACCTGTGATGATCCAACGTTTTACCCGAATTAATTTCATTTCTTATCTCTCCTCCCGAAGCATTCCGGGCAAGTTACTGAACAGCACCAAAGGTGTCATTTTTGGTGACAAGTCTAGCAGAGCCAGGTCAGAGTTTGGTGAAGATGGTGTTTTGTGTGGGGGCTTGGTTGTATTTTAAATCCTCTTCCTTAGAATCCCAAGGATGGACGTTCCCCCATCTCTGTGGGCTCCTGCCTCAGTGTAGCAGGTCAGTGCCCCCAACCATCCTGGTGGCCCTACGCTGGCCTTGCTCCAGCCTGTCAATGTCCTCCTCCTCCAGAAGGCATCCAAGTGCTGTGTGTTTTCCATATATTCTTGTCTGGACTTAATTATTTCAATGGGAAAATCCTAATTGCTCCTGTATGGATGAATTGTGATCTTCTAGCAGTGTTTTCCCAAGTGCTGAGTTTTCTGGCCCAGCTCCCAATCAGGGTTTGGCGCCTGCAGAGGGACCAGCCAAGCTGCCTTCCTGAATCTGCAAGATACAGCTCGTAGCCTCAGATAAGTTACAAACGCTTCTGTATTTTCGTTTTGTTTTTATACTTTCTGTCTAAAAACATATTGCTCCATTGCCTCCTCCATGCAGGGAGCACAAATCCCACTCCTGCCTGGCATGCATCTCCTGAGCTGCTGCAAAGCCAGGCTTTCAGGAGCCGTTGTCAGAAATAAGGCCTCTTTATCTGCCTTCCTTTCTTGCTGGTATCCATTTGAGAGAAGGGGTGAAGCGTAAAGCAGAACTGAGAAGCCTTTAATCACACTGACGCCGCCATCCTTTGCTCCTCTGTGGGTCTGCTCCCAGGCAAAGTGCTGCTGAAGCCATCTCTACCTGTCCTTCATGTTTTTATAAGGATGCGGCTCTCAACAGCCTTTTATCTGCTCCATTCCTCCTCTCAACGTGTTTTCAGAGTTCACATTACTGCCTGGGAAGGTGCAGCATTCAGCACACTTCCAGAGGTGAATCTGCTCCCCACGGTGTACAGCCAACGGGCTTTGCTCAGCCGGCGCCTCTGCCTAATGCTGTAGCTGGCTCCGGGCTGGGGCCATCAGGGGCTGCCGTTCCTCCAGCTCTGCAGCACCCCAAGCAAAATCCATCCCGCTATCCTGCCTGGTCATCACCCGTGCTGCTTTACTTTATTAACCTCTCTAGCGCACTAGTGTGTGAAGGCTGATAGCATTTTCAAGAAATGGAAGTCTTGGTAGCAGTAGGAATGGGAAACGTTTTCTTCTTTTCAAAGGAGAGACAGGGAGAGAAGGCTCCTTCCATCTGGGCTGCGAGGCTCTGCAGCACTTTGAGTTGCAGTGCATCAGGTTTGGACTTTTGCACCTTATGCCCAAGGAAGGCTGACCTGGGTAGTTCCCAGAGTGTCTTTCGTTACACTTCAGTCAAAAGGAGTAGCTCAGCTTCTCTCTGTTACCTGACTTTCCTTCAAAACAAACCTTCCCTGCCCTGCCTATTCAGACGGCACATGATGTTATGCCACAATATTATGCCATTAACTGTAAACCACAGTAGCTGTCTCTGTGCTTCATGATTCAGACCTTAACTGCTGTAAACATGTGGCTGTGGTATAATGTACGTGGGCATTTTCAGTGCCCCCAGAATCGCGTGAAAGTGTGCCATTCACAGGAGAACGATACTAAAATATGTCCCCATGTCCCTTTTCTTCCCAGATTACTAGAGCTAGCCCAGCACTGCATTTAAATAGGAGAGCTTGGGCATCGGTGTCTTAGATGCCTTGCAGCCCAAATTGGAGGACATCTTGTGGAACATCACACAAGATAGTAGACAGGATTATGGCATGTATCCCTCTCTGTTTCTGGATCCCTTTAGCACTGCATTTTTAAGCTAGGTCAGTTATAATACAGCTTGAAGTAGAAAGATGAAAGAGCTGCAATTAACGTGATCAAGCCCATATTTTCTTATGAACAGCAAATGCAAATGTTAATATAGACAAGCAGACAAAGACCTCTCCCAATCTCTGTATGTGCTGAAATTTAGCAAGCACATCAATAAACTGTTCATGGAGATACTCTTGAATATTTTTGTATTTTAGTCTTGTCATCAGCAACTTTTCAAGATAATTATGTTGTGTGAAATGATTACTATAGAATGAAAGAGCAAGCTCCGGGGTAGTTTGTCTCTATGGCAGTTCATTTTTCAGTGATATGAATGATGGTTTTAATCAACAGGTCTATGCAATGGAATAAATTCCACTGTCTCATCATTGCTTTGGGGTGCAGGCTGTTTTCACCGATAACTGTTTTTTTATTACCAGAAATAGCTCCTGCTACATCCCTGCAAAGAAAAGGACACGTATGCTGTACACGAGTATATTATGCTTTATGGCTGATATTTGCAAAGCTACCCACATGATCTGGATGCCCAAATCCCATCAGTATTAATGAGCACAGAATACCCAAGCCCTTAGTTGCCCTAATTGAAAAATCTATATACACAGCGCTTAATTTGAAGATGTAGAAGTCGGTGGATAGGCTCCTATTGACATCAAAAGATATTAGACCTTGCCTACATCAAGGATTTTACAGAAAGCACCAGCCACCTCACACCCCCAGCAAAGGGGGTTTGAGTTAACCCAGCTGGCTTGGTGCTACAGCAATGTTAGAGAGGGACCAGTTCAGCTGGGCTGGGAGCAAGTAACCTCGAGTGCAGAGGCTCCCAAAGTGCTGCAGCCTATACAGCCTGCAACAGCATGCTTTAATTGCAGCTATTTGAAGAGGAAGCTTAGGGTTAAGGTAGCACAAGCTGCAGCAGCTGTGTCAGGGCAGGGACGGGCATCAGGGCATTGAGAGAGCCAGAGCTGTTGGCATGATGGAGTCAGGAAGACCTGAGTCCTTCCCCCACCTTCTTATCTACCCCACCTGGCAGCAAGGCTCTGCTTTAGCAAGGTGGTATGGCCCTGACCAGGCTGTGTCTGTGCTTTGTAATGCTACAGAGGTGACAGCAAGGTAAGCTTTTCCACGTACCAATGGATCTCACTGCTTCCTGGCCTTAGTTGTAGTGTGGAAAGGCAAACTGAATTCAGACTCTGTCCCCAGTTAATTCTTGGTCACTCTCCTGGAGGTGCACCTCAAAGCCCTTGTTTTAGTAAGTACTGAGCTATTAATTTGTGCCTTTTCTATTTACCTCAGCTAGTATTGAGCTGAGCATCAGTGAAAGTAGATAATTACAGTTGCTCACTGAGGAGCCATTAAATAAGGGGACACTTGTTGAGGCCAGTCTTAGTAACATGTACAAAGTGTGAGAGCCAATGGAAGCGACCAGGCTCTCTTGGCTCTTCTTTTAGCATTTCTCATGTTCCCCAAAGATTTTTTAGGTGTGATCCAAAATTTCTTGATAATATTTGCGCCTGAAAACCAGGCAAAATCACTACACTCTGTTTTCCAGCCTTTTGCACAGGATGTAACCAGTGGATACATTCCACTATGTAATTCAACAAATTCCACAATTTGTTAATTTTTGAACACAGCTCTCCAACAGCCTCAGCAAGCTTTGCAAAATGACCTAGATGCAAGAGGCTCCATTGCATCAATGGATTTGTAAGCAAGTAGACTTCACGGGGGCGTTATTCAGTTGTGGGTGAAATGAAATCAAGATTCTTTGGCTGAATTTGCCATTTGTCTAATGAAAAAGCTGTTTTTCATTTGCTAACCTTTCAAATGTGTCCATCTGTGATTAAATATAGCCTCTCCACTAAATATTAGAACATACCACATATATGTAAGCAATTAGAGCTGAGTATATATTTATTCATGTTGACTTTTCATTGTCTGAAGATATACTTGGGTTGGGTGTTGTGTTTGTATTTTGTTTTCCTGGCAACTTGACTCAAATAGCTTTTAGGTAGAAACAAGAATGCAATTAAAAATGTCATTCAGTTGAATGAAATAATATCAAGTGTGCTGGATACATAAGCAAAAACCAGGTTTATCAGAGCATGTTTTGCATGCGGTGCTGGTTTATTGAGCAAAGGAAATGTTACCTGAAGGCAGCAAACTGAACTGTTTTATGGTCTCTGTGTTCTTCTGATTTTATAACCAGCAGTTCTCTACCTTGTCTCTCATTTTATTTACTGGAAATAAGTGTCCTGTCTTTCCAACTCCAGATTAACTTGTTCATTCAAAGCTAAGACAGCAAAGAAGACACTGTATCTGCTGCAAGTTCCTTGTACTTCAGCAAGCTCCAGTGCTAGAGGCTTATCAGATGCCCCTTTATTTTTGCCTCCTTGAGGCAGTAATTCTTAAAGGCTGGCTTTATAAAGGCAGAAACCATTCACAGTGGCACTGTATTTAATAGCCTTGGAGTGGAGACCAAGGAAATTCATGTTGACTTTCTGTGGTGTTTTAAGTGTTCCTGAAAACTTTTTCTTCGGTCTTCCTGAAAGCTTTCCCTCTTGCTTATGGCATCTTAATGACTTTTCAAAGGATGAATAACAATTCTTTAGGAAAGTAAATCTGAGGAGCCATATGGGAAAAGAACTGGTCTAAAACTGAAAACTCTTCACCTGGGAAACAAACAAAAAAAAGATCTGTATTCTAGCATGCAAAGCATACCTCACTGGCTTTTGCTAAATTGCCATTGCATTAGCACTGAATCGCAGGAGAAACACAGCATTTCACAACGCAGGTAAAACCAGAAAGACTTGAAATGGTTTCTGGGATATTAAATTCATAGAGACTACGACATATTGTGCCAGCCTAATTATTTTGTAATACTGTGGGTAAACCAATGGACGTGCACTTAACTTTTAATTGTAGGGACCATGTATTACCTCTGGGCCAAATTCTGCTCTCATTTGCAATTACTGAAATCTTACTGTAGGCAATAATTCTGTGTGAAACGGGCAGCATTTCAGCACTTCTTCGATGATACATGTCGTGATAGAAAACAAGCCAAGAACAGAACATGTGGCTCTTCCTTTCCCATTATTGGCAAAGAAGTGGCATTGCAAGGATCTCAACAATGAAGAGCAGACAACAGCAGCCTGTTCACTAAGGAAGAGGACATGTTAATTTTGAATAGTTTTCCAAAAGAAAAGGACTTTTTGGGTCTATACTGGGTCAGGTGAGCTTCTGCCATCCAAAATCAATGCAGCACCTATGGCAAATGATGCTTGTGCTCTTCTCTAATTCATCCAGAATTTATCACCTTGGCTGTTACCTGCTGACTGCCGGGTTTGAGCAGGGCTTGGAATGGGGGATCCTGCCCCGCTCTGCTCCAGCTGAAAGCTGGTGGTGAGGGAAAACTGACTAACATTGACAAGAAGATGGGGCAAGTAGATGCCTCTTGCTTTATGTTCTCCATGGGACTTCTTTAGAGCTGGCCATGGTAGACTTTAAATTGTGACTGATTCCATTTAATGTTTTGTATTGCTAGGGGTATTTGTGTGTTTTCCAACATTAGTAGTGTTTTGCAGGCAGAACATTGCTGTAGCTTTTGGTCCTAACTTGCTTCTAGGTCCTTGTCTGGCTTTCTCATGAAAATGACCCGAATTTTGAGCTGGAAACTCCCAAGAGCAAGGATTGCTGTCTGTGCGTTGTCTATATGATGGCTTTCCTCTGCATGAGCTTCTCAAGGACACCTACATGCCACTGTAAATCAGCAAAACTGTACCCTCATTGCTCTGTGCTCCAGAGAGACAAGTCCTTCAGGTACTGAAGCACTAATAAGTAATACCACCAGCATCCTTAAAAGATGCACTTCAGGGTTCTCTTGAGCATTGCCTGGGGGCAGTGGGTGGCATTCATGGTGCGAGCCACGGTGCTCAAACTCTTCTGTAATGCTTTTCACACTCCCACCCCATGACTATTGAGATGCAGGTTCCTCTGATGAATGCCTTGGCATGTGGCAGAGAGCAGAAGCACTTGCTGTAGAATGTGATAATCATGTTTGCTTGCTTATTGTTCTCACAGCAGAAAAAAGTCCTAGCAAATAGCCTCTTAGCCTTAACAGTCAGAAGAATTCATGCCCAGGGAAGTGGTTGAGTCACCATCCCTGGAAGTATTTAAGACATGTAGATGAGGTGCTTGGGGATATGGTTTAGTAGGCATGGTGGTGTTGAGTTGATGATTGGACTCGATGGTCTTAGAGGTCTTTTCCAACCTTTATGATTCTATGATTCTAAATGTTTGAGGTCTCCAAAATTTTGCCTTTGTAAAATTGTACCTTTGCAGCCTGCAACCCCTACAGGGCTCCAGAGACTTTCTGTGCAAACTAAATAAGCAAATCGGCCCTGGCTTGGTTTTCCACTGTTGACTGGAAGAGAAAATGTGTCAATTTTCTGGAGCTGCTGAGATCTAGCACAGGGTTTACCCTTTGCCAGCGTGTGCAAGTGATGCCATGTTGCTGTGCCTGGGCAGCATGGGCTAGACCAAAATCTAATTCAAAGAAAAATATTATAAATCTAAGCAACTCTTAAAGTCAGCAGGTATTACTAGGATTATCCAAAGGTGTAACTGCCATCATCCCCCCTCTTTGCTATGTCCTGGTGTCAGAGCTAGCAAAACTTCAGCCGCCTCCATCATCTCTTTGGGTGTGTGGCACAATAGAGATGTCTTGCCCTAGAGATGCTCTCCGGGCAACTGGCTTCTCCTGTTGCCTCTGTCCACCTCGTGCTGCAGGCTGCTGGCATACCTGCCCTCAGCAGGGCTAAATCCTCCGGGACAAGCCACGTCGCGCATCGCCTCACTGGCAGCGGTACCCTTATAAGGGCGGGGGGGGGATCTCTCGTTGCCATGACAATGAGCCTGTCGGGATGAACATTTCTTTCTGCGAACGACAATTCAAAGCTTAAAGCAATGCTGCTGCCTCCCAACGCTTATTAGTGCCACTTGCAAACAGAGCTGGGCAAAGCCTTGGGAAAATAAAGGGGCAGGGGGGGAAAAGCTGGCTGGCGCTACACTCCCTTCCCCTCTCGGGCTTCAAGCAGTAGGGAGAGCGATTGCTTTCTGCCTCTTTGTTCCCGGCTCCAGCACAAATCAAATCAAGCCTCCCTTCCCCCAGCAAAGCTTGCGCTGGATGGAGCACGCCAGAGCGAAAACGGATTAAAAAGAAAAATCATTCTTGCGGCAGCAGATGAAGAGGGTATAAATCAGTGAGATGGAGGGTGCTCTGCCCCAGGGCTGGTGCTTGTCGCTGCTAACAAGGGGCTTAGTACAGTTGGGGAGACCTGGGGTATCCGCTGAGCCCTCCTCTGCCTTCTGCACCTGTGACACCAACGGGCCAAGAAGGGCAGCAGCCAAATCTGCTGTGGGTGTGAGTCCACGAGTGCGGGACCTGCCGGAGCTGCCTCTCACCACGCTGGAGGGAGCTCCTGAGACGGCAAAAACGCAGCATCGTGCTCCAGCCCTCACATCATCAGAAAATGATGAAAGCAGGTTATATTTCAGGATGCTTTTAACAGCTGATGTTGGAAGACAGGTTGTTTCTTTTTAGGTTTTAGATCTCCAAAGAGTTAGGTTTTTTCCCCTGTGTAAATAAGTCTTATGTAGGTTGTGAACAGTCTTATATAGGTCTTGAACTTTTTCTTCTTAACTTTTTACATACAGAATCTGACTTTCTTAGAGCCACATGACCCTGGGGGGGAGTGAATTCCCACGTTGAGGATGACACAGCTTTACACTGTCGATTATCCTTTCCCCCATCAGCTGTCCCACGAACCAGGGCTGGCACAGGTACAATGGGGGGGGCCCTTTCAGCCAGCCCTATCAACCCAAAAATAGAGTGAAAAGTTGGGATGAGTAAGCGAGGGCCTGCGGATGAGGCGAGGTGGAGACTGGGGACCGGGACGTGCTGCTTGCTGTGGATGGCGCTCAGCGCGCGGCTGGTGTCAGCACCCACAGGTCACCCGGCAAAAGCATCCACAGAAAGAAGGGGGTTTTTGCAAGCAGAGGTGGAAAAGCAGTGAGGCACCAGAGGACTGAGTGGGAAGGTAACAAATACTAAACCAAACATCCTTGCTTTGTGTACTGTTTGGCTGCCAGTGAAAGGCAGATTAAAACTGGTGAAAACCTCCGAGAGTTGAATGCAGAATAAGGACAAGTAAGACCATATCTTTCTTGTGCTCATTAAAGATTAACTGTGTTTTGGCACTTTTCCTCAGTTCTTGTTTCTATTTGCTTCAAACCATTGGGCACTGAGCGGTGGTGATAAACCCAAAAGGCTCCATCCTTTGTGGAGGGGATGTCCCCAGAGCACCCGGGGCAGTGAGGCTCAGAAAGGCTTATAGTGCTTCTACATGGGGTGGGAGACACAAGATAACCCCGCAACTGTGCCGAGCAGAGGATGAAGGGGGGTCTTGGCTGTAAGATATGATCTGTAACCAGAGTTTGACATGATGCTGAAGGACTCTCAAGCCACGGACAGTCAGATGTGGTGTTCCCAAAAGGCCTTGAAATACAAAGAACCAGGACCACGCTCCCCAGAAAACACTGTTTTTTCCCTAGTGTTGTTGTGCCAGCAGGAGTGGATTAAGGGAGGATTCCCTCATTTGAGAAGGGGGGACTCCTTAATCCCCAAAGCCTGGATTTAAACATCCTGGAGAGTGTAATCACAGCCAGCCGGATTAGCATCTGCTGGGGAGCCCAGCAGGAGAGGGCAGCAGGAGAGGGCAGCGTGGCACTGCCAGCCCTGAGGGTGGTCCTCACCCTTGTTTGCAGCTTCTTTTTGCAGGCCTGTGTTTTAGATGTACTCGGGCACTTGAAAATACAAAGTCCACAGAAAACACAGTGTTAAAAAAAGCATTTCCTTACTCAAGTCATGGGTGGTTTCCCGCAAGCGAGAAACGAGTAAAACATGGCTGGGGCAGGTGACAAATGAATGAGGGGGGTTTTTTTGTTTGTTTTTTTTTCACGAGTGTCTTTAATACTGCTCTTGCAAGGCTCCTGCTGTAACAGAGTCATCCTTTAGCCAGAAGAAGAAAAGGAGGAGATGCTCGTTGACAGAAACCAGCTGGTGTAGGGCCATCCCCATGCTGCCCAGAGGTGTGTTTGCCTTCAGCCATGTGAGGAAACCCATAGTTACTGCCTCAGTTGTATGAGAGGCCTTGAAACCAGAGTTTGTGGTGGTGTGGCCCTCATTCTTTTACTTACTGTGGCTCGTGCTTTCAGGGAGCAGGAGCGTGCTCTGCTTTTCCCCGAGTATGCCAAACACAGCCTTTTCAGTAAGGTGCAACTTCTTTCTTGTTTATTTATTTGAAACCCAATCTGTAAACCTAAAAAACTGGGATTTCTGTACAGATGTAGTACAAGTGAAGCATTTACCCCAGACGAGGCATATTCCTGCTGGGAGATCCTGCAGAAGAAATGGACCATATTGGCTTTTCCAACTGGCCTCAGGTATTGCTGCAGCGGCACACAAACTCAGTGGTGTGTGTGTTTATCTGGCAGGAGGCAGTTGCCTCAAACCAAGTGAGGATCAGCTCCCCGACAGGTTCACCATTTCAAATCTAAAACTGCATTATTTATTCAGACAGGATTTTCTGGCGGCAAACCTTGCATCCTTTTTTGCATCCTCTGTAGTCAAGAGGAAGGACGGTGGCATGCTCGATGCTCCCCAGAGAATGCCCTGTGCCCCATGGCGACGGCTGGGCTCAGCCGAGCTGGGTGGTGAGGTCAGCAGATATGGGCAAGCACCGGCCCACACACCTCGGGCTTGGGTACTGCTGCACGTTGCCTTCTTGGCTGTATTCTTTAAAAGTTCTTTTTGGGCAATATTGAATCACCTCTCTGCACGCTGCCCTGTGATGGGGCTGCTGCTGCTCTACCCCAGCCTTGCAAGTGCGGCTCATCAGTCACCTTGGCTTTCAAGCCTAATACGATCATCTCCTACAGTCAAATCAGTCCGCTTTGGACAGGTCTTTGCTTTCAGTTTTCAGACCCTCTGGATCCTCCTCTTGTAGGTCTTTGTTGTCCCCATGATGCTGTCCTGGCTGGGGATGGTTCAGTTTAAAGACCTCTCCTACTTCGGTATGAATCCATCCTCTGAGAGAGACTGATGAAGTACACATAAACAGCGCAGTGGAAAAGCAAGCTAAGTAATATCAGAGCTATCAAGCGCCTGATGCCTTTTTGCTTAAGTCACTGAAACAGACTGCAAAAGGATAGGAAGCTATCCTGATTTTCTAGTGTGACTTTGCACTGGACAAACTGTTTCAGCCCAGATCTTCTTTAAGGCATTCATTGCCTGATTTCAAAAGGAATTAAATAAATATCTCCAAAGAGCTGATCCTTGAACTCTTCCTTTGCCATTCAACCCTGAATTAAGGGTTGGTGTTTTCTCCTTTCTCTCCATTGCACCTGCTCAGCCACACTGATGCAGAGGATGATTTCTGTTAGCATGCAATCAATGCCCAGTCTCGGGGGACTCTGCTCTGCCAAAACAGTGTGGGCATATCTACCCATGGAGCATGGCAGAGGAACACCCCAACACCTCCTGACAGAGGATGCTCCATCAGCAGGACACCCACTCCCATGCTTGGATGCCGCTGGGCTGAGGTGCCACGTGCTCTGCGTTGGCAGACCTGCACGACTGTGGGGTTGTCGGCCTTTTTTCCCCTTCTTCCTGGGCCGTATTGAATTGGATTTGGATGGTGGCTTTTTTGCTAGAGACTCTGCCACTGCTCTGGGATGCCTGCTCCTACAATTTATCCTTTCAATTTAAATGTTGCCAAGGAGCCATGTTAACCCTAGCCTCTTAACGGGTGAAAATCCTTTCTGTTATTGAAAATTGACTGTGTGCAAGTCTCTGAGGACCAGCACCAGTTTGTACCGTATACCAAATAGGAGCAGTGGTCTCAGTCTGGTTTCTAAATCAGGTTGGATGACGTTAGCGAGGCAAGAACAGCAAACAACCTGGTGCTATTCTCCATCTGTGCTCAGAGGAGACCCAGAATGGTATTAGCAGAAGGGCTGCAGGGAGAAAACAAGGTGTCTTGGCAAACCTGTGAGTGCGTAGGTAATAGCCAAGAGAAATCCCTGTTTGCAGCAGGTTATTTTCCATCTCTTGCATGTGGCCATCAGTGTAATTGTAGCATACAGCGTGCTCAGAGGAGATAATGCCCAAGAATAACAGCTAATGGGGAAGAGTGGGAGAGAGAAGATGAACAACTTTTTATTGCTGCCATGTGCTTTAAATCCCTTCATGTGTCTTGCTATAGTTGTAGTAAGGAGGTTTTTTACATTGGGAATTTTAGTGCTGCTTTAAAAGAGCCAGATTAGCAATGCCAAGGAAGTAACCACCTGCCCGTCCCTGGGATGTCTTCCTGCTCCTGCCTGCACTCAAGATCTCATCAACGCACCCTGCCGACTGCAGGCACCTTCCTGGTTTTTCCATCTTGATTAAATCGGTGTCTCTTCCCGGAGAGTCCTTTGCTTTGGAACCAGACCACCAAGATAAGCCCAAGAGCTGTTCTTCAGGTCCCAATGAGTGCCTGGTCTGCTGGAGAGCATCCTGCTGACAGGGAGGAGATGGATCACAGCCGGCGTGGGGGATCTCTCCGAACCTGCCGCACTGGTTTGAGCATCCTGCAGTCCCCCAGCTCTGGTCAGCACAGGCTGAAACTGATTTTTAAATCAGCGCGCGGGGAAGGAGGGGAGGGCAAAGCTGCGATCCTGTTTGCTCTGATCGCTAAAGGTCACGAGGTGGCTCTGTCTGTCAGAGGAAGGAGATGAATGCTGGTATCTTCAGCAAACTAATTTCAGGCTTGTACCAATTCCCCTTTCAGTTTAATTTAATCATCTTTGGTGTCTGGTTCTACAAACATGGCTTTGTACCGTTAAACCTTTGCTGCACGTTAGCAGAGAGGCAGCTGGAATTTGAATTTGATTTTGACTATAGTGAGAAACCTTATATTTAGAACTTGGCAAATCTCTTGAATGCAGGAGCACATCAGTAGATAAATGCAGGTTGCTTTGATCAGTATAATTTTGGAGGCTTAAGTAAGAGAGAGAGAGAATAGAGGCTGGGTACTGATACTCGTAAAGGAGCTATAGAAAAATATTCTACCAGGTGATTGCAATTACATTACTCTACAATATCAGCCTACCTAGAATTTGCTGCAAAGAATTGTTTGTAATGGAAAAATGCTTTGGGTTACAAAGTACTTTTACCGTGGTCTTTTGTACTCTGCAGTGTAAGGGTCAGGTACAGAAGCACGTTCTCTCAGATGAAGGGATTGGCGAGAGCAAAGAACGGCAAGAGCTGGACTAATCCAGGGTCACGATGGTGGCCAGGAAACGCAGAACAAGCTGAAACGGCAGTGGGATAAACTGCCTGCTTTCACCCCTCTTCTCCGTTGGGCAAAACTCCTGCTGGCTTCTTTGCCGTGTAGGATGCCAAACTAATAGTCACTCTTGGCATTAAAACACGTGTAGGACTCAGGATTTGGCCATATGCTCTAACAAAAGGAAGTATTTTAGTTTGCAGCTTGGGGCTGGAGCTGGAGGCGTTCCCAGCAATTGCCTCTTCTGACAGCTCGCGTCCCTTTGAAACCTGTCCAGTTTCGAAAGGAGCCGCCTCTGACCCTGCCGACTTCGCGGCAGCTCGCACAGATGTACAAACCCGACTGCGCCGCTGTAAATTCTGGGTCGCTCCCTGGGCATCCCTGGGGTCTGGTTTTCTTTTGGAGTTGCTGTTAGAGGGAGGAGTACTTGGTACCTGCTGGGTGGGGAGCAAGGGCTTCTGGCAGCTGGGAGGCTCGCCTGCAGGCTTATTGCTTCGTAAGAAAGACTTTGATTTTTAGAGGGAGGGTGCCCTTTACATAGCAAAAGCAATCGGTGCCAGAACTTAGCAGTACATAGTTTTGAGAAGGAGCTCAGGTTCTGCTCTCAGCAGAAAGAGATAAAAACTAAGGCAATAGCAGTGACTTTGCTCTTCAAATTTGCATGGGCAGAATAGAAAATTGAGCTTGGATGAACACTTATCATCAGTGTTGTGGGCATGATAACTGAGTATTCGCTGCCTCTGGAAAAGCAGTAAGATGAAGAGGTGACTCTTCCTTCCCATCGCCTCTGCTGGCTTCTGGCTTCCCAGAAATACTCCGAGCACTTTCATTTATTGACGTGCTAGGAAAAGGCAGTTAAGTTTTACAGTCAGCCAACCCTGTGAGTCCAGATCTTCTGAAACAGAAATGAAAAGGGAGCCTCCCTGTCTCATGTGTGTGAGGAAGGACTAGTATTTTCAAAGTGCTGTTGTGTGTTGGTGCTCCAGGACTTCAGATCTGATGGTTGCTCATTCTCCGCTTTGGGGTTGCGGCTGCCTCTACCCAAAGGGCTGGAGCAGATGTAACTCGTTGGGGAGCTTTACCAGGAGATCTCCACAACCACAAGGTTTGGTCTGTGTTAGTCCCCAAATCCACCATCCTCGGGCATAGCTCAGAGGACCCAACTTGGGAGGCTTGTGCTCAAGTCCTCTTCCACAGCCATTGCATCAAGAGATTATTGCCCGCTATCAGAAGCTGCAGCTCCTTCCAGCCTGTGATGCCTTCTGCTCTCTAACACACCACTGTCATCAGGTGACCAAGAGAGCATCAGCGATGCTGCAGAGATTGTTTTTGCACCATGGCTACAGAGCAAGAGCACGTGAGACTTGATGCCTTGCAGCTTTTTGCTCTACGGACCCGTAGATCAGTGTACCAGGAGATGGTTTGTCTCAGGGTGAATAGCTGACTACGGGCCAGTTGGCAGCCCCTGCGCAGGGAGGCCTCTGTTAATAGCAGAGTTGGGGTTGATGCATGGCCTCACTAAAACGGATTGACAGATTTGCAGAGAGCAACTTTCATGCGTCCCATATGTTGCTTGGCTTCCTCTGGGTGACTTAAAAAGAGGGGGAAAAAATCTTCTGCTGGAAGAAAGTAAGAGTATTTGTGTATTTGGCTATTTTTAAGCACCTCTTTCTCCCTCTCTAGCTTGACCTGATGTGGTCAAAAAAGAAAAAGGGCATCGATTAATAATTTTAGAAGTGTGCACGGATGTATTAAGTAAATATATTTCCTGTGGCCCTAATAGCAGCCACAGGAAAGTTCCCATAAAAATCAAGAAGTTCTGCTAAGAATTGCAGCCCTGACTTAGATTGTCAAAGATGTAACAGTCCTAAATGGCATGGTAAGTGCTGGGCCACTCTGATTTACATCTGAAAGATTTGGCCCGTTACCTATAGCAGAACTTCCCAGGAAGTGTGAAATTCAATCTTAAGGTCAAACAAGAATTTTTTGGAGCAGTGCTATTTTCACTTCTCTTTGTTTTATTCAGGCAAACACGTGCAGTACAGACCATCGGTCCTGATGAAGTGCCATTGTTTAATACTGAAAAAATGCACATTTGATCTAGTTTGCATTTCCTAAAAACTGTGTTATTGATTTGACAATATATTTTTCCTCAGAAAAAAATAATCTGCAGTTATTTATTCATTCTTGCCCCTTGGAGAGCTCGCTACCATCTGTTTTTCTTGGCTTTCCATCACCTTTTTTTTTTTTTTCCACTTGTTCTTCTCCCACTGTGCACCACTGAAGGACTATACTATACATTATCTCATAGCCAAATTATGCAGGGTATTGTAAACATGTTGTAAACTTTGCCAGCTGCAAAGTCAAGGGTTCTGAAAGATCTTGCTAAGCACTGGAAATGCTTTTTGAAGAAACAAGGCAGCCTTTTGGAAGCAGATTTGCAGGGCAGCATGACACAAAGGTGTAATACTGCTTTTCCAAATGCTGGGGGAAGAAAATGAGCAAATAAATGTGTCTTGGATCCCTGTAGCTTTATCATAGAGGCCAAGAAGTCCCTGAAACAGTATCTGCTCAGCACCCACTGATAAGACACAGCAGGGCTCCTGTGTGCAGATGCTGGACCTGTGGGCTTTGTGCCCCGGTGGGTGGTTAACAGAGATCGGAGGCTGATGTAGCCCCGCATCACCGTCATTTCGGTCAGGACAGCACCATGCTCAGGGCACGCTGCAGGACTGAAGCCCCTGCACGTCCCAGGGTTATCACCGGCATTGGAGCAGCAATGTCCTGCAACCAGTGTCCTGGGAGGATGCAGGGTGCCTCGTGCTCTGCGTGGCAGGGTTACAGCCCCATTGCTGCCCTCGGCAATACAAGTTGAAGAAGAAGAATCGTAGATGTGTGAGGATAAATCTGTGTAAATCTACAAGAAACATCCGTCGTTATAGATCTTTGCATATCTTTTGATAGTTGAACAATAAGGATATTGGCAGTAGCAATACCAGGCATTCCAGAAATCATGCCTCAAAAATATACAGTAACTTTAAAACTACCTTTATGAGGTTTAATATCTGCTCTCTTTGTCTGTCTTCTGCTGTCTGATCTTGGTGCAGTGAAGGTTGCGCCTTCAAGCCTTCATCCTGTGCTATGCTTCCAGAAAGGGCAGAAATCTCCGCCTGGGAGACACACAACTTCAGCCCAGGAGCTGGGAGTGCAGGAGGAGCGCTAGGCAGCATGGAAATGGAGGTTGCAGCCACTCTGGCAAATAGAGAGGCCATGGGGCTGTACCGATGCACTCTGCAGGCAGCAATCCCAAATCCCCTGAAGTCAAGAGGACTAGGAAGCGATGTGGATTATAGGACCACGGGGAAGAGCCCATGTCTGTGGACAGTGGACACGTAAATGCCTGTACAGGCTGATGATATGCATATAACCCTCAGTGAAATGCAGTTTTCTACATTTGCTGTGAATTCATTATGAATGCTTTCGTGCTCGGATTTTGACTGATAAGGAAAACAAAGGCATCTGAAGTTTAGAGGAGATTTGGGGTGGAGCTATGAGAGTAACTGCTCTGGTACCAGAGATGTAGCCATTAAACAGCATTTTGGAAAGAGCCCAGGGGCTGGATGGGAGCACCGTGGTTCTCGGGGCGGCACAGTCCCGCTCCGCCCAGCATCCTTCGGCCATCCTCCCTGTGCAACAGCTTGCAGCCCTTGAAAGGCTGCTGGCTGCCAAGACAAATAGCTGGACAGGACGTCCGACTGCAATATTTAGGGAATTCAAACCCATCTTTTAAATTATTCCAGCAATACTTCATCTTCCTCTCCAACAGTTAGCGAAAAGGATCACAAGTCCAGTCGTACTTACATAATGTGGCTGTGAATATCCTATGACTTATTGCCCTATTCCTGCTATTTTTACAGGGTTAAGAGCTTAGGGAAGAAAAATTGCTTAGCTTGGTGAGATGTATTTCTTTTTGCAAGGAAGGATGATGTTCTTCCAGCCCTGGAAGTATTCTTGTGAAAGCTATTTCTTCTTTGAAGAGTCTTTTATTACTATTATGGGCTTAAGTTCATAGGCTTGCACCTCATTAAGGGGCACTGATTTAAATGAGGGGCTTTAATCAACAATTTTCATCATGATTTAAATCAGCTAGCAGGAAACACAAAATTGATTACTTAAATTAATCTTGTTCTTCATTTGTACTTTTTAATTATTTTCCTAAGGAACAACTGATACTTCCTCGCTGGAGCCTAGTGCTTTTTTTTCACTTATGATCAGGATATGCTATTACCATATTTATTTAAGAATCTGCATCTTAAATGTAAAGTTACTAACCCTTTACATTTTATGTTCCGAACTGATGACTGACACCTCTACTACATGACTAATTTTGATGTTAATTTGTGTCAAGGTGCACTGCAGAGCAGAGTAAGAAACATACATTAGTTACTGTGCTCTAATTTAAATCACATTATAATCTTAAATATGATGGACAGATGGAGTAAGGGGAAGAGTACAGTTATCAAAACTTACTCTGCATTTGAAATGGACATTTTGAACACAGGAAATATTACCCCTTGACAGCAGGCTGGGCTATTTCTAATCACCAAATCCTTATAAAGGCTCATACTGTGGAAAGTACAATCGCCTGTTCTCTCTTTGATTTCAATCCCCGATGGTTTTCTCAATTTGGAGCGAACTGAAGGGAAGAACAGCTTTCTGTGCATCCCGAGGAGAAATGGGTCTGTATGTAATGGACTTAGAGTCCCAAGAACCTCCTGATCCAGGTGGTTTAGCAAATACTTCAGTCACTGCAGTGGCTTGACTTCATCTAAAATTTGTAGAGGTTTATTTCTGTTTATTATAATATTACAGTGAAACTTAGGCCGTAATGTTTGGTGCCATCAATTCAGTTTTAATTTAAAATTATTGAATTTTAAACAAATAATGTAGATAAGTCTAAAAAATTAATAATCCTAGGCTCTGATTTTTCTGGTAGAAGAACATTTTGCATTTTTCATCCTCCTTTCACTTGCATGAACTCTAGCTCAGCGCAGCTGCAATGCGTTGAGGGTCCATATTTCTAATTCATACCATTGTGTGTAAGAATAAGCCAAAAGCAAAATGAACCTTTTTGAAAAGCTTTGGGCTTTGGGGTATGTGTATGCATAAATACATCTATTTTTCAGATTGAAGGGATTAAATAGTCAAGTTCATCCTTCAGGTAGTTCAGTTGACTTTATTGGAGAAACTAATGTCCAAGTTAGATATCTGGTTTCTTGTTGGCTTCAACCATCACGACAGAGAGTCCGGAGCGCTCTGGGCGTACACAGGGTGGGGTTTTCCAATGCCGATCGACGCGTCCACCTCCCTTCAGTGTGAGTCTCAGCAGGGTCACACTACTGAGCTTCTCCCAGCACCTCGTGTGATGCAGGGGGGTTATTGCTACCTCCCTCCCTCGGCGCTCTCGCAATGGCGCAGCACCTCTCTCCCAGCGCTGCACTTTGGCAGTCGTCAGCCCGTTTTGCCAATTCAACTGAGACAATTTCCTCCAAAACACACTTGAGACTAAAGACAAAACAGCAAAGGCTTGATTTCTTTTTTTCCCCTGCCAGAAGCCATATGTACCACACCAAGATGCGACACACAATACCTTGCGTTACAGACACACGTCATTCATGCTGACTCACAGCAGGGAAACCTTCACTGCCTCGTCCCACGTTATTTCTAGTCTGATGCACCAACGAAAGTCTTCAGCTTTGTGGTGAAGTCTAAGCTCGAGTTGTTTTTTTTTCTTTAAGTTAAAGTTTTAGCCTGGTTTGGGAGTTTTTGGGGGGTTTATTTGGGTTTTTTTTCCAGAAGCCTGAACGTCCTTCAGTGGCTACCGATTTCAAATGGTGCTTCTGCCCACAAAACCCACGGCGAACCAACAGAAAACAGGAGCGACTTCAACACTGGCACCCACTCAGGGTGGCCCTAACCAGCCGGGGCCTGAATTTCACATTTAGGGGGTTGAAATTATGCTCCAAGGTTTCTGAATAGCTTTATGGCTATTTTTGACTGTGTTTGTCTGTGCCCAGTCTCCTTCCCAGCAAGGAGAGTGCCCCTTCTCGTGCTGGTGCTGCCCACTGCTGCCGTGTCCAGGTTTTTGAGGCTGGAGCAAGCGCTTTGCCAGCAAACACCGAACACCGTGTGCTGTCAAGACCGAAGGGAGCTCGTTTCATCTCGCAGCGTTAGGTAGAGCCATGATTGAGGGGAAGGTAAAGAAAATAAGGTAGAAGCAAACATTACAGGTAATGGAAGAGGACATTTCAGATGTCTTTTTTTTTTGTGGTAGTTGTTAATGTAGGGTTTTTTTGTACATGCAGAAACCTGTTTAGACCTTGGGTGAGCAGCTGAGTGCCACTTTGCCCACCCCACCACAGCCTTCCCATGCGGCTCCAATGCAGACCCTGATCTTCAAGCCGTTCCTGTCGTACCCTCTCTGCTCCCACCATACGGAGTGCATTTTAATGCAAACGTGCATCAAAGAAACTAGAAATGACATTTAATTTTACATCATGAAGTATGAGATCACCCCTCTCCCATGCAGGGCTGTGTCAAACAAGCCGGCTTCAGTTCTTTTCTTCCCGGGGATCTTCTGCTGCAGGTGCCTCCGAAAAGCACTTTGCCGTCCGTGCTTGGTGTTTCCTGGCAGGGATGGTTTATGGTCATCCGTGAGCACACACCTTCCTTGCTGATGTAGCATGCAGAAGTTCCGATATGTACCTTTATTACAGGCAATCTTAATCTTGCTTATGGAACATTACATAAAAATGTAGGCTTAGAGCAGCTTTCGGAGGCAGGCACAAATTGCTGGCGGTAACACACCTAAATTACCAGGGATATACGGGGTTTGGCTGTTGTACTTCTCTGATTGCTTCCTTCCACTGCTTGCCTTAACCAGGTTTGTTCCCAGCGCCTGGCCATTGCTCGGGGAGAACTTATGGGTAACAAAACATGTCGGCACAGTTGCTTGTACTAAAAAAAAAAAAAAAAAAAAAAATGACCGAGGTCCAAGTGCAGAAGGAAGTGGGTGCATGGATGCACCGGCACGTGGGTGGATGGATGGATGGATAAATGGGTGGATGGGTGCATGAGTTGGGGTGTGGATGGATGTGGATTGGTGCATGGGTGGGTGGATGTGTTGGTGGATGGGTGCATAAACTGGGATGCGGGTGGCTGGATATATGGGAGCATGGGTTGGTGCATGCATGGGTGGGCGATATGTGGGTGTATGAGTGCGTGGGTGGGTGCATGGGTGCACTGGTTGTTGCATGCATGGGTGGGTGCACAAGTTGGTGCATTCATGGGTGGGTGGGTGGGTGCGTGGGTGCATTAGTTGGTGCACTGGTTGTTGCATGCATGGGTGGGTGCACAAGTTGGTGCATGCATTGGTTGGTGCATGCATGGGTGGGTGCACAAGTTGGTGCGTGCATTGGTTGGTGCATGCATTGTGGGTGGGTGCACGGGTGCGTTGGTTGGTGCGTGCAAGGATGGATGGGTGTCTCGGTGCATTGGCTGGTGCAGGCAAGGGTGGGTGCACGGTTTGGTGGATGTGTGAGCGGGCGGGTGGACAGAGGGACAAAGTCTGAGGACAGATGCTACGGGCAGGTGCGCAGCTGCTGCCTCTTGCTCCGGAGCAAACCCGCCCAGTCGCCCCGCAGCCCCGCACCGCCAGCAGCGCCCTCGCCGCGCGCCGCCCCGCGCCCAGAGGCACGCGCCGGGCGGGGCGGGGCGCTGCTGCCGGCCCGTCCCGGCGCGGGGGCGGTGCCGCGCCCCGCCCTGGCTCGGCGCGCGGGGGGCGGGCGGCGGCACCTGCGGGCCGTGCGGAGCGGAGCGGTGCCGAGCGGAGCGGAGCGGTGCCGAGCGGCGGCCGCGGCCCGGATGTAGCCGGCGCGGGAACATGGCGCTGGGGGCGGCGTGACGGCGGCGGCCGAGGTAGGGGCGGCGGAGCGGGGCGCGGGGATCCGCGCAGGGTGCGCGGCGGCTGCCGGGGCGGAGCGGCGCGGGCGGAGGCTCGACCTTGCGGGGCCGCGGGCGGGCGCGGCGCTCCCCGGAGCCGGTCCGTCCTGGCAGCCGGTGCCCCCGCCTCGGCGGGGCCGGAGCGGGCCGGCGGCGGCCGGGAGACAAAGGCACGGCCCGGGCATCCCCTTCCCCACCTGTGCGGAGCGGGCAGAGGCGCGGGGAAAGCCAGGGGCTCCTCTCCTGGAGGTCTTCCTAAGGGTCGCCGTAGTCGTCTTGCTTTAAATACCTTGCCGGGGTTTCCCACAACAATGGCTTTTTGTTCTTTTAAAGGCATTTTGATTTTTGTCAGGTTTTTTTTCCAGAAGAAGTTGCTCCCAACTTTCTGTGAATATCATGTGCTTTTAGGTTTCGCCCAGCAAGCAGGTGCCCGGAGAGACGTACGGCCGCTCCTGGAGATGCTCATGCATGCGCCTGTATACCTCTGCTCGCTCTTTTTTTTTGCATATAAAGGGTTAGAAATGCCTGCAATCGACTCCATTCTTCTTTCTGTGTTCATTAGCCTCAGATCATCCTAGCTAAAGAAAACGAGCTGCCGTGCTTGAATAACGCTCCAGACTCAGACCAGAGGAGAGGTGCTTTTTTCTTGGTATCGATCAGACCTTGAGAATTTCTTACCAACCTGCCAGCAGCACGCAGGCTGCCTTTCTTCCTCTTTGTTACACACCAGCTCTCTGTTAACATAAAGAAACAATGGAAATTTTTTTTCTTCCCAAATAATCAGTTAGACCAAATGGGCTGTCATTGTCATTAAGGATAAAATGCCCACCAACTCGAGAGGGGCCAGAAGTGAGACCATCCTGCTGGTAACCTTCCCCTTAATTTAAATTTTTTTTTTTTTTACGTGCTTTAGCATTTGCAAAATGAGAGAAGAGAGTTGGTATCTGTGTTGAGATGGATCTCTGTGGTCTTTGCTGCCCAGACAGCATTAAGGAATCATCGCTTCTAATTTATTGCCTTTATTGTACCGTGAAACTTTAAATAGTGCTGCTTAGGACTAAAGTATGGAGTTGTGCTCCCCTGCCCTGCGCAAAAGCTGGCATTGATGGCTGTGAGCATCACTGCCGCTGTTGGGGACGGACCTCTTGTTGCGTGGAGGATGCATCTGGAGGCATCGCTCTGGCTGTCTCCTGAGGATGATGTTTCCGATGTGGAGAGTGGGTTTAGTGTCACTTGCGGGGCTCCCTGGCCATCTGCACCCCGGGAGTGAGGTTGAGCAGAAGCTGTAGAAGCTTTTCTCTTTCAATTTGAGGTTCACAAAATGGCCCTTTGCATTGCTTGTTTCTTCCTACTGAAGTGTTGCTGCTGTTTGTGCTGCACGGCGATTGTTAACACGTTGATCCCTGCACGGTGAGCAGCTGCTCTCCTGGTTTGCAGGTGGGGATGGAGGGACCCGGGCAGTGTGGGGCAGGGCACCGGTTTCGGAGCTGCTGCTGTGCTGGGTAAAGCTTTGGGAGTTACTCGTTGCAGTTTGCCTTACTGGCTGTTTCTGTGGTTTAGTCATGTTTTTTTGGTTGTAGCTTGTTTCAGGTTGATGGAAGGTCTTTGTTCAGTGTGGAATTACGTTTTTGTGCTATCAAATGTATTAATTGGAGATAAACTGATGAAAAACATTATTTGAATTGAGGGGAAGACTCACTATCGTATTGAGAGTGCTGAAGCTAAACTTTCTTCTTTCTCCTGCTTCAAACATTTTTACAAATGGTTTTGATCCAGGTGAAACTGTGCTTTCTAGCAGAGATTAATTTTCATCAGAAGATCTAACACCAGTCTGCCATAGTTCTGCCTCCCCTTTTGTGCAGAAGCTCTGAGTGCTATTACTCACTTCAGCAGTTTTTTAACTTTATCCTAAGGAAACGAGGGTTAACCAGTCACTCTGTGTGTGTTGTTCAGCCACAGCGACTGTTGAACCGTACTTAACAGAGGGGCTCAGGGTAATCGTTTCTGTGCAGAGAATTGGTGGCGCAGGGAGGAGACCAAGGCATCCCTGTTGTGGAGAACCCCCTTAAAGTCATCTGTGAACCCCTTTGGCGACCGCCTGCAGAGCCAGACCTAGTAAATCCCATTGCTCGTTCGATTCCCTTGTTACTTTGGCACCCCTATTTGCTTCTTAGTGGCTTTTTTTTTTCTGAACATCTTCATCAATCACGAATACTCACAGTAGGGGAATATTTGGCTTTCAGTGAAATCTCAGCATCCCAATGGCTGATTCTAAGATGGAAATGCGTAACAAGCAAGGTTCTTGCAAAGCGTTTTACTTCCCAACTGTTATTTGCCAAAGTAACAGTTATTTTGGCAGCTTTAATTTGAAAATGAGTATTTGGGAAATAAAATGCTTTGCAAAAACTTGCTTGCTAGTGTCAATTTCTGCTGTCAGTCAGCGGAGAATAAATTTCTCATGGTGCTAGTTAACAACAATTACAAGTTTTGCCTTATCTCATTGGCATCACCTCTCACCCCAGATTTGGTACTGAAATAGGGGATGCAAACTATTCTTTTTGACATCAATTGGGGCATGTTATTTGGGTTTAAAGCTGGGTTGAAGGAGGACTCCAGCTCATGTGGCTGAGGCCCAAGAGGTGACGCTGGCACAGATCTGTCAGGGTACTGTGCTGTTTCAAGGAGGTATGGAAAAAAGAAGAGGAAAAACGGAGCAGAAGAGCGCCTGCATCTCTGCTCCTCCTCTCTGATCACCCTCAGATTTGACACTTAAATCCAATTACGGCTTTGAAGCTGCTCCAATTAAGCATCTGAAGTGTTTGGCATCTACTTGTTCAAATACAAAATTCACTCCGGTTTTACTGGTTTACTTTGCAAAAGTTACAAACGAAGTCTGCCACGTGGCATGCGTTGAAACTGCTAACAGGTGTCTGTGGGTACCAGCAGCTGAGGAGTTTCTGAAATATGCATTAAGCTCAAACAAAAAACCTCTTGCTAAAGTACCTCCTCAGGATATCCTGCTCCTGGCGTTAGCGTCTCTGACTCGTGGTGCTGTTTGGCCATCCTGGTGGGGTTTCTGGGGCTATTTCTGCTTTGCTTCTTGCTGAAGTCAATGGAGTTGGTCTGTTGGGTCTGCTGCAGGGTTTGGCCAAGTTTCCCCAGGTTTTGGTGAAAGCCGAGCGAACCTTCTGCTGTCAGGATGGGATAGTCGGTGACTGCAGCTGGGTAAAACCAGAAACACCGCAATAGAAACTTCACGTGGTTGATATCCCTCACATCTGGAGGGCATATGCTTTTTACCATCTTCCAATTATACTCTATTATTTTTTTGCATTAATTCTAATCTATTAAACATTTCCATACAACCTCAGAACTCTCAATAGCAATTTGAAGCGTGAAAGGTGTTTTATACGACTATTTGTTCAAAAAATGGATGACACGAGCCATAGAGCCTCGGTACCTATGGCTTCCTCCCTTGTAGCTTCTCAGGTGTCTGGTATGGGTTTGTCTCTTGCTTGGTAGGAGCTTCATAGGGTATCTCCCTTCTCTCCAGATACAAAGCCTGGTATTTTTGAGATGACTTCCCACCATTAAATTCAGCTTCGGGTGGCAATGAGGTGTGTTGGAGTGTTGCCTGATGCACGACACAACTGCATCGGCTTTGTTCTTAAGGGGAGAGAGCTGAAAAGTGGAAAGTTTCAAAAATGTTAACGACCGTGCACCAAAAATCAGTTAGTTATGAGGCCATTTAAAAGCCCCCCCCCCCCCCCCCCAACTTAGAGCAAATTTCAGTGCACTCTAATGATATTTAATGTTCAGGTAACTCTAGTTAAGCCTTTAATCCATTAGGCCATGCAGATTCACCGGGGACTTGCCGTTGGTGCTGGTGCCTGTCACCAAGCCCAGCAGGGCTCGGCTGTTCCCACAACCAAGAAAACAAAGTATTTTCTATCAAAATGAATATTTAGCTTTTCTTTTTTTTTTTTTCTTTTTTCTCCTGGGGAGAAACAACGCAGAGGGCAGGACTGTGGCTGGAGCTTTGGGGCTAAGACCTGCCGCAGTGTTTGGTTCTCGCGTGGTTCAGCCGTGCCTGTTGAAAGCAGCCGTCTTGCAGCCCTGGCACAAAATGTCAGCTTTGAGCCAAGTCTTGTGCCTTCAAGGTTTGAAGATTATCCTTTTCTGAGTAGTGCCCGTGAGCGTAGTGATGTGAGAATCGCGTGCTCCCGTCGCGTCGTGCAGAGCCAGCCACAACATACGGAGTCAGCTATTTTGCATCTTTTCCAACTATTTCTTTTTCTGGGCCATGTAAGAGTGCTACCACTTTTGGAAGGTGCATCTGATGGAATTACAAAGGTAATTACGTTTCAGAGCAGGCAGAGCTTGAATGTCTTTTAAAATCAAACCAACAAAACAAAAATGTGTGAATCAAGTTTAGCTCTTCTTTTACAGGCTGGGCTGCCATTTCCTGTTTCTGACCTTTCTTATCCCCTAAGCAAAGCTTTTATGAAAACATGAGCTGTATATACCAATTAATATTTATATCTCACAAACCACCAAAGTTGGGGTCCTAGTGGGGCTGAAGACTGTAAGGACATGTAGTTAGATGTATTTTCACCCTGGGGAGCTTATGGTGTAAGGTGCACCCGTCCTGTTCGTGCATATGCCACGTGCCGGGGTGAGGATAGCCAAAGCGTGCGGGAGAGGAGTGGCGTGACTTGCTCAGGGGCACGCAACGATGGAAAGCAAAAGTGAAATCGCAGCTCCCAGCATTTTCCTTCTGGGCTATCCTGGCTTTGCTCTGTGTGCCGGCTCTGCCGTTAGAGTTTGCCACTAGCGGACAGCTCTGCCTGCAGTGGGACACACCGCTCCGGTGTCACAGGGGTGCAAGCTTTGATTTGCTGAAAAAAGATGCTCTTCTAAAAATAGGTTAAGCCAAAGAACTTGGATGCCAAAAATAACAATAGAGATTTTCCTTTTTCCAATTGTGTTTTAGATTTATTGCTCCCTGCTGGAGGCAGCTGAAAAAGTAAAAGAGATACTGCAGCTTTAGGCAAGGGAATAGTGGAAGTAGACATACACAGTCCCCTCTGATGGAGGAAAACCACACATGTCAGGTATCATTGTAGAGCACAATAGAGCAAAATAACAATGTAAATAAAAAGTGTGCAATGTCACTAAACCCCTCCCTTAGCAAAGGTTTTGTTGTCTTCCTAGCAGTTAAGGTACCCCAGAAAGGGAAGGATGGAGAGTTCCCTGGTGACAAAGGGGAGGACAAAAGAAATGCCAACAAACAAAAACTGGAATGAATAAATGCCACAAGAATGATCCTGGTGATAGCCCCTATAAACCTTTTATTGTGACATGCTCTGCTGCGTGTGAATAATTCACTCTTCCCAAACTGGTGGCAGTAAAATCTGCACAGCGGCTTTCCCCTCTGCCTTCATACAGGTTGTTTAGGTGATAGTTGTTAAAACTTAAGATTTTTCTCCTGGAATTGTCCATAGAAATTTTTGTATCATTAAGCCAAACTCCAGCTTTCCCGTTCCCCAACTTAGATGCATGCACAGAGGACAGAGCTAATTTCTTGCACTGTAGCTATTTAAGGCGCTGGGCTGAGCGTGGAGCTGGAAGTCAGCAGGCACCATGGCTCTAATCCGGGCTGTGCTGCTCGCTGAGCCACCTCCGAGAAGTTATTTAACCTCTGCGTGCCACTGCTTCCCTCTGAGTAACAGGAGGGATTATGATAATTGCTTTTGAAAAGCACTTTCAGGTGTCTAGTTTTATTTTTTTTCCGAAGGTGCAGAACTATCTGGTCCTGAGCTGAAGAGGCTTGATCCATCACCGGAGGGTTTTGGTACTTTACAGGATTATGAAAACAACACTTAGTGCCTTGTTGGGCTGTTTGGGCCACATAAATAAATACATTTAAAAGATTTTTATGAATCTTCTATACGCTACTCACAGAACGGCTCTTAAGATACAACTGAAGGACATAGAAATGAGATGTGGTTCAAAAGGGTTTTTATTGAACTCTTCATGAAATGTAAGTAAAATGTCAGAATGCTTAAATGGTTTATTTTTTCAACCAAATCCTGCTTTCGCCACAGAAACCTGGGTTTGCATCTATTAAACTTGTCTCTGCCTTGACTGTAAAGACCCCAGGGGCAACAGATTTGCTGCATTTCTCATAGGCTTTGAAGGGTATTTGGTTTTGTGTTGTATAGAAAGCGATGATTTTCTAGGCTGAAGAAGTAGGAAGAGAGCAAGGTGAGCACAAAGTAAATGCGCCTTGAGCTGTGCCTCTATCCCAGATTTTGAAGCATGCAGGAAAGAATAACGGTACATGAATTTCTCTGTGTTGCAGGCACTGAACTCCTCTTTTCCAAATAGCAACACTTCTTCCTATTTATGCTTTGTGTCGCAGGGAGAAAATAATCAAAGGGCAGAAAACCCCATGACTGAACTGCAGCTTAGACCAAAGCGTTAATGAAAAGGTTGGTTGTGGAGCACGGTGCTGTTAGCGGGGTGGCTGGTTGGGAGGCACCATCCGTGCCGTGGGGTGTGCCGGCAGGGTTTGGGGAAGCAACATTACTGGGGATTTTATGTTGGAAACATAAAGTTTACCGTGCTGCTGGAAAGTGCTCCAGTGCCAAGGCGATGGCTGTAATCTAAGTCATTGGCTGCTCTAGGAAATCTCTGGGTGCTCCCATGTTTTATGCAGGAGCTTGAAATGATGCAGCCTAAAGCCAGGGAATATATTGCATCTTCCAGCACGAGGGATATAGGCCCCGTAAGCATGTGTTGCGAGGGGCCTGGCTGCCAAAATAGTTTAGTGTTGCTACAATGGTTGCAGGTGGTGATTGCCTTTTAAGTTCTTGCTCTCTGTTCTGACATTTTTAGGACAGTAAATGAAGGATGAGAAGTAGAAAAGCAAACAAATGAGAAAAATCCCCTGTGTAGATGTCTGTAATTACATTCGTGTGCCTCGACGGAAAGAGCCCCGTCCTACTGGAAGTCAGGGAGGGGTTGGCAATGAATAAAAGTAGTTATTGCCAATAGCTCTCGTGCCAAAACTGAGTATTGATGATAGGGCTCAGCTTAAAGCAGATGGTGTAATACATACCCTAAAGACTGCTCTGGGGAAGCACGTGCAAAACTATGTCTTGTAGGCCATGGAGGATTTATTTCTAGGGGTGAAACAGAAGAATACTTCGCTTGGATGGAGGTGAGAGTCGAGTCCTAGTCCTGGGAAGCAAGAGAAATACTTTACTGAGGCAAGGCTTTTAATAGGGATACAAGCGTGTCCCTCAGTTTTCATTATATTAGAGATACAATACCGAAATTACTGAAAATGCAACATCCATCCCACATCTGTGCTTTCCCTACCCGGTCTCTTTGAGGACCAGCTCTTAGCACTGTCAGGATTCACAGGGAGAGTCAGTCAGGCTTTTTCAAGTACTTAAGAAGTACAAGGCATAAGGTGAATAATTTAAACACTGATGCGGAGCATTGCCAGCTGAAAAGTGACTTACAATCTCTTAACAGGCTAACCATAAGTGGATTTTTTTTCCTCTTTTTGGGGAGAGGAGTATGGAATGTGCCACCAATCAGCAGGGCTGCTTCCTTCCAAGTTTGCTATAATGAACTCAAGTTAAAACCAGGGTTTCTTTCTTCTTGGGCAATCCAGTCTGAATTTGCATATCACCAGTGCAACAGAGCCCTGGAATTGTGTGTAACGTGATAAACCTGATACCTTTGTGGCTTATATTTATTATAAACTTCTGCTTGAAGAAGCATTTTGACTTTTTCCTCGGCATCTGGTAGGACTTGGTCCACAGTATTTTGTTGTTGCATTTTTTGTGCAACAACCTGATGCTGCTACTTTTGAAAGACCTTTAAGTGAGGGTTAAAGGGTTTCTGGGTGTTTTTGTTCCATTACTTTTGCCATTTTTATTCTAACACACAATTTCTCTTCCTATGTACTTTGCTCTTTGGTATCTCTCTCTTACTGATGTAACAGCATCTTGCTATTTCTCTTCAGTTTCCAATTCTGTGTGAGAAAGAAAAATAGTCAACTGTCCTGATTTAGCTAGAAATTAAACTGCAACTATTTTTTTCATGGACTTAATGGGAAAATTGGTGATAATTACTAACTAATGCCTTTTAAAGATTTTTTTTTAAATGGGTGAAAGACTGTCAGACTGTCAATCAAGACAAAGATTGGATAATGCACCATTCCCCTGACAAGTTCCCTTTATTATATTAGGCATCTGCTTCACTCTGTAAATTTGAGCTACTCAAAATTTGCCCTTTAGTGTTTACTTTTTCCATCATTTCTCAGTATTACTTAAGTAGTATTAGTATACCTGTACAGCATAGTCAAATAGATGTAAGAATCTTTGAAGAAAATAACTTTAAGATGTGATTAGCTTTGTAATATCATGGTGTTCTTAAACATTTTTCCCATCTCTCGCCTTGTCGCTCCGTCATGCACCCACCTGCCCTTGCTGAAGCCAGTAACCAGCCTTGGGTAAGGCTGTAAAATGTGCAGTCTGGCTTTATGACGAGCGTGTTAAAGCCAGGCAAGTGTGAAACTCTGAGTTGCCTGAACATTTGTGGTCCTTATGGACCGTTTCTCAAGACTTTTGCCTATAACATAGGGCATTTAATTTTCTCTTTATTTCCTTTTAAAGTAAATTTGGAGTGCAGATTGAAGATTTTCTTGCAATCCCCTGATTCCAGAGGCATGGGGTTTTCAGAGAAGCTGTTAAAACAGTGAGATTTATAATAAAAGCAGATACTGGGCCATGCTGAGTAGCCTCTCTCCACAGTACTGGCTGCTCTTTTCATAGTTCTGGATTTCAAGCAGCATGAAACAGAATTTATCTCAACTCCAGGCACCGCTGGCATTGCACGTAAAGCACCACAAATGTCCAAAACTGGTGCACAGCAGAACAGCCTGCCTTCCCAGACCATTCCCCTTCCTCCACAGTATTTGCAGGTTGAAAATGATTGCCTTCCATGCCACTAAGAAGATCTGGAGTTAGCATGTCTGTAGCAGGATCTGTTGCTCAGGCTGGGCAGAGGATGGAAAACCACTCCAGCAATGTTTCCATCCTGCTGGGAGAGGAAATACCAGTGCCAGCACTGTGAAAGGACCAAGTGCGGTATTGATTTTGACATAAATAACACTAAAAATTGCCATGATGTCATAGCAAAGCATTGCAATCATCATGGCAAATGATGAGAAAAATAAGAATATAGAAATAACAATCTCCCTTGGCCCGCAGATAAATCAAAGCTTAGCCCTTGATCTCCCATTGCTCACTAGCCCAGAACGTAAATCCAAGGGTTTATCATTAAGCTTAACGGGTCATAAAATCTGGGCTATTTTGGAGGTAGTTGCAGAGATTTGCAGCCCAGGCAGAGAGCGGGCTCTAAGCCGCTGGGTCTTGTGTAACTAGGTAAATAGCAAGCTTCAAATAATACTATAAAGCTATCAAATGTAATAACTAATGCAGTCATGCAAGTGTTTAGGGAGGGGAGCCTCGCTGATGACAAGCTTGATAATGACCATAAGAGGCCCCAGTTTAGAAAGACCTTTTAATAAGAAGTTTAAGTCCCTTTTGCTTTACTGGAAGTCAGGTATATGCGTCCGGTTTGGTTCACGCATAGCGCTTTTATTTTCTGCACAGCAATGCTTTCTTCACTGTGGGCCCAGGAGAGCAAGCAGCAAAAACCAGGAACACAGAAGCAACCGACAACTCGCTTACTTTGTCATTACAGTTTAAATATTTATGACAGTGCTTCACAGCGTGCTAGTAAATGCATGATAGCATATTATGTAATAGTAATAAAATTTTAGAAGTAGACTTCACTACTGCCCTTTGCTAGTAAATCTTTGCCACCATCCGTAGCGAGGCCATATGAAGTGCCTCTTTTTCCCCAGTTATTCTATGCGAAATGGGAATTAGGTGTTTACTGGCATTTACAATCACATGTTTTTTAAAATTGCTCTCCATCTCTTATTCAGGCAAGACTTTGGTTCAGGTCAGATTCCTGTAAAATTTGATGGCTCTGAATTTGTAAGTGAGCTGCAGGTCTTTGGTGTGTGCAGGGGGATGGATGGGGAGCGGCTCCCTCGGCGAGGGAGCCTGGGAGGAGGGGCTTGGACCGTGAGTCTTTTGGGTTAATTAACAGTTCAAAGTAGCTTTTTTTTTTTTTTAAGAATTGTAGGGCATTGATTATGATTTGTACTGTACTGCTCCAGAGAAGGGGATTCTCAGGAAATTATGTGCAAAATCAGTTATGCCTGGACTGAGGACATCAGAGTTGGGCTGAAGTTTGGGATGAGTGGCATAGCTTCTGGAGAATTTACTGCATAACGCTGACAGTGAAAACAAAAAGTTAAGGTAGAGTTGACTTTGCGACAGCCAAGAGAGTCAACTTTGGTACAAGTAAGAAGGTACCCCTTCAAAGGAGGAGCCTGTCTAGGAAACCTTACGTGCCAGGGCCCCTGTTGCTGTAATTTGGACGACATGCCATGGCAGGACGGGGCAGAGCCCTCCCCTGACCCGGCCAGCCAGCGGTGATCGGAGCTGCCCACAGCTAACACTGGCCAAGAGAGGTCCACAGCTTGGTTAGCAGGGGAATATGCTGGTTTTCCAATTGTATGGTCCCAGATTTTAGTCCGAGGATTAAATGAGTCATCGGTTCCTTGAGCTATTTTAGCATAAACAGTCAAATTGAATTAAATTGGACTTCTGCACTTAAACAGAGATGTGTACGTTAGTGCCTTAATGAATCCAGGAGGGATTCCCCCCACTCTCCCACCTCTTAAAGACAGACATTGGGAACCTGTGGTTAGTTATATTACAAAATTGCAGAAAAAAAACTTAGAGTTAAAGAAAAAGTAAGTTAAAGATGATTTGTACTTGGCATAAGAGCGCTATTATCTGTCATGGCTTTTCTAGCAGTACTGTATGTGCTCGGGAAGGCACTTTGGGGATCTGTGCCAATAAAACCCAGCCTTGGAAGCACATCGTGTGAAAACAAGCCGCTAGCATGAACGATGAGCCAACATGTAGCAGGCTCCAAGGGCGGGTGGGATGCAGGTCGAAGTGCAGGGGTTGAGGGCTCTGCAGAACTTGGGTAAATGCTTTGCATTTACGGGGGGAGATTAAATGTCACGGGGAGATTAAATGTACAGCAGGTACTGGATGATTTATCCGAGGTACACACATGCATGTTTACAAAAAAAACAATTGCTCGATGATCAAGACTGTTATCTTAGTCTTTACCAAAGACATTGTAAGGATGCCAAGTGGGAAAGTGAGACCTGCCAAAATCAAGAAGTAACAGTAGAAGTTGCTGACTTTTAATTTTGAGCCTTTGCATATACAGGCAGCTCTAATTATGTATGCTATTCCATACACAAGATTGAGCATGGTGCAGCAGTTGTTTCTTCATTTATTATATCTCGGTACCCACTGGTGGAAACTTCCAGCGCCTTGGCTGAGCAAGGCAGGAGTCCCCAGACCCACAGAGCAGCGTGAGTCTTGTGGGACAAGACACACAGCGAGGTGGGCTCCCGGGTCCATCAGCTCCCACAGTTCAATCCTTCCCTAATTTCACATTTCTGGAGGCTGTGCTGCAAGATCTGGTGAGGCTTTAGTTCATTTGCTGCAGTTTGAAAAGCAGAAGCTGTAGTGGGGCTTGTCCCTTTGCTGGGGATGGGGGAACGCCTCATGTGTTACCCGGTTTTATGATGCTAGTGTCTCTGCCCAGTAAAGCTTCGGTTTTGGTGCAATAATTCCGCAAACATTTCTCTTGAATTTCAGACCTCAGGAGGCCACTGGACTCCTGCCTTTTGCAGTGGTGTGGGATCGGGGCCTGAAAATCTCCTCGTGCACTTGAGAAGGGTGGCGGGATGGACGTACCGTGGGTTTGAGTTTGATCCGTGAGATGAGTGTTGTCGCAAGATGTGGCTGGTCTCAGCTCACTTTTATGTTATATCTGGCAGTTCCAAAATTCTCTGAACTTTGCTCTCTCTGTCTTACATTTCTCTTTTCTAAGCAAGCATTGACTGTTTCTGAATTTTGCTGCTTTATATAGGCTCCCTTTCCTCCCCCTCTCATCACTCCTGCTTCTTCTGCTCCGCCCCAGTTACTAAAATCTCCTCTCCCCGATGCGTCATCTTCGTCAGCAGCGCTCTCATCATCTGCGGGCTGAAAGCAGAGTAGAGCACACTCGAGGAAGAAGAAACGACCCCGAACCCCCCTTAAGTTTTCAAGCGGTTGGAAGTTGTTTGCCGATCAAAGGCGGCGTGCGGGAGTCTCTTCTGCTCTTTGCTTCCTACATCCTTTATCTGGCAGCGCCTTCTCCCCGCTCGTGGCTGGCAGGGCTCCGCGCTGAGACGAGAGCAGCTTTGCATTTCCAGATAAAAGGCACAGCCAAGTACCCCAGTGTATAAATACCAACTGCAAAATTCCTGCAGGTCAGGGTGGTAGGTGCCTTCAGGAATATGGGAAACCCTTTGGTATGGAGAAAAGAGATAGGAGAGTAAGGAATTCTGGAAAGATAGGTAAAACAGAGAGAGGAATAATGCACGATGACAAAGCTCAGCTGAATCAGCTGGTGAGAAATAGTCATTTTGATTGCTGCAGTAATCGAGTCATGATTTTCAGGAATATTATGAATAGCTCCTACATGTAGAAAGTTTGCAGGTGGGGGATCGACTGATCCCGTCTCCCTTCCTGGAGGTTTTCAAGCCACAGCCGGACAAAGCCCCAAGCAACCTGCCCGGGTCCTGCTGCAAACGGGGGGCACGCGGGCCCCTCCAGCCAGGGTGAGTCTGTGACATTGGTCGGTGTTTGGAGAGAGGATAAAAACAAACAAAAATGTTTGAGGCAATGCCAAATAGAAGTATTAGGAGTGACATGGCAAATTTGTTTTAATGTAATCTGGGCTTAATCACTGGTGTTGACTGTACTGAAGGCTTCCAGGTCCATCAAGGGGGTTGGTCTAGATAAATGTATTTATTTTCCTGCTTTTCATTGCCCGTGGATATATGTACTGGTGTAGCTTAAAAGCGTGTAGCAAGGAAGGAACAAAAGAAAGGGGACAAATTAAGTGACTGCTGCCAGATTAATTATTCCATTGCATTTCAATTCATATTTTTAAACCTACAACTTTGAATGGGAATGTTCGAAGTTATCTTTGCAATGACCATCTTTTCATCAGATTTAGAGTAATTCAACTTTACAAGAAGCAATTATGCTCCACACTAACAAATGAAAAGACATGGCAACATCAGAAAAACTGGTTATTCAAGCAATCTTTCTTACATAAAATAGCTAACTAATCTCCCAGCTTCAGTCCTTGAGTGCTTTGGATATTGCAAATATCCTCCTGAAAGATAACTTCATTCTTGGTACACTGGCAGCCTGCTTCTCATCACTGATTGCTCTCTGTGTTGTTGAATGATGGTTTGGGGGTTAAGAAATTATTTTTTGTCGCTGTATCTCTTCTTGCACTCACTGCTGTTTTTATCCTCCTCTTCGGTGACCAGTGAAAGTGAGGCGCAGGGAATGGGGTTTGTGTCCTGCTTAGAAAAATAAGGAAATCTCCAGACTTGCTGCCCTTCTGCTACTCAGACCATCATCCTTGAGGCCATCAAGCCTGAGGTTCTGGAGGAATCTAGATGTCGATGGGCTTTATTGCCAGAGAGGGGGGTCCATTTGCAGATATCTTGGTTTATTGGCATGGAGGTGTTTGATATATCCTGGTCCAAAAACTGTGAAAGGACGGGAGGGAATCTGCCAAAATATAGGAACTTTCTTTCAAAAAAAAAAAAACCAAACCCCACACCAGAAACCAAACAAAAAAACCCAACACCAAACCAATTCTGAGAGTTTAAGTTTTCCTTTTAAGTTTTGCAAGTCACTGTAACTAGTGCAGTGTTGCACTTGAAATCTTGTTATGAGCAAAAGGAAGTGCATCTTATTTGCAAAGCCAAGAATGTATTGTTAGTTAATTGAAATCTTAACCCTCTAATGAAATGGTTATTATTAGTCCAACTCTACTTATTACAGAAAAAGAAAAGGAAAATAAAAAATCCTGCTACAGAAGTCATCTCAATAATAAGTTAAAGCTGCTACACACGTATTTCCTAACATCTGTGCCTTTCTCTGCTCACCCTTCCGCTGCCCCCTAGGAAAAAGTGGGGTGGCACAGGGATAAGTTTTTGGTTTTCTTTTTTCTTCTTTCTTGGCTCCCCTGTAGGCATGTCTGGCTTTCTGTACTGTACATCAAAGCCTGCCCCAAAATTGAGATGCAACCAGCAGAAGCAGAGATTCAATTCAAATTCAACCAAACAGACCAATTTTGCAGGTGGAAATTGCTGTCTTGTAAGGGCTTTTATCCCCCTTTAGCCTTACCGACTCTGTAAATTCAAAATGCCACTTCTCCAATAAAGCATTTCTGCTTCTAGTCCTGACTGCTCTTAAAATTAAAAAAAAAAAAAAAGCCAGTGAGTCATTAGTGTCCCGCACCGCTGCCGGGAGGAGGATGATGCTGATGGTGGCATTTATTCTTCCTTGCCTGGGAGAAGCAGGAGGTGGAGGTTGGTGGTTTGTTCCATTGGGCTCTGGGATCCATTTGAGATAATAAATGTATTTATGTTTTCCAACATGATTTTACATGTTCTTAGAGCCTGCATCCCCACCTTGTATCCATATTTATTGTATGTAGAGCACCTTAAACACATCGGATACTTGTTCCTTATTCTCTTTGCTACCCCAAAACCTGATTTTGCCAAGGTCTGCATTTCTTTGACTGTTAGTGAGATATATATGGGGCTTATGCAGTGTTGCCTGTGGGGGGTCCAGTACCATCCTGTGACCTGTCCAGTACCATCTCTTATCTTCCTGCGCCTCCACCCCTCTGTGCGGCATCCCATGCCCCTGCCTGCGAGACCCCTGCTATGTCTCACTGTGCCGCTATATCATTCCTCTGCATTGCCTGATCGTGCCGGGATCATCAGTATTTCATTCTGCGCAGAATACCTGCCTGTTAGTGCTCTCTCTACAAGCATTACGGTTATGTACAAAGATAAGCCACCTGGTCAATAGAAAAATTGCTGGTACAGCTAAACAAGCTGCAGCAAAGCCCCCGGCAGACGCAGCCAGAGCCTGACCCCCGGCAGAGTCAGTGCCTCAATGCGTATCATCTCACCACGTTATTTGCTGGTTTTGTTCCCCCGCTCTGTCTCATAACAGTTCTTGACTTTATATTTTCATCTTAATTATTGCTGAACGTTAGGTTGATGTTTATAGGAAATTATTCATAAGGCTTTCAAGGTTTCTTTCCTGGTCTTAAAGTTAATTGAGAGACTGTTGCTGTCCACGCAAATTGAAGGTTGCTGCCCCTGGGCTGTGCGTTGCTTTGTGTTTCCCAGTGTTGAATTTAAATTGACATTTTAAAAGTATTTTTGACTGAGAAGCAGTCACTTCTGATGTCAGAAAGTTCAGTCTCTACAGCCACAGGCCATCAAGATGATTTCCCAGTCAACATGGAAGTAATTGGGATTTTCCATTCTTACTGTCTACGAAGGAAGAGCAAAAGAGCCAGAGGATCGAACTGCAGGCGCTGCTCAGTGGCCGGGCTGACACATCTCTGCCGTGCTGCCTGGATTTGGGCATGGCGTTGCAACTCACTGGGGTTATGCTGATGCCATTAGCTTGCTTACTTCTGTAGCGTTGAGCCTTCTTTGACATCCAGCACTGTCCCTGCTCTGTCATTCCTGTATAACCTGTACCATATTGTTAATCTTTTCGCTACGAAGTTGTGCAGTACCTATTTATCCATAGCCTGTTGTAGCAATAAGCTGCTTTTCAACATTCCTGATCATCATCTGGGTTTTCAGTGGTCTACCGTTTGTCTAAAAATACGCATCTATTTGACCTTTGTCTGCTTTACTATTTTTATATACCCCCCTTCGGTGGGATTTGCTAAGGACTGTTTTCTCTCTTTACAAATGTTACCAATTTCTGACCCTCTTTGAAATTAGAGAATTTTATGACATTCAATCCTAGAGGAAGCGTTACCCTGAGATGTGCTTTTCAGTTTTCCCTCGTTCCTGCTCTTAACACTTCCCTGTAATTGTTTGAATTTTCCAAGCCAGAAGCTTGGCCCCAGTTTGCTTAGGGGAGGCTGCCCTTCCTCAGTAAGGCTTGACCTGCTCCAGGAGCCTGCTTGAGTCCCCATTGCTCTGAACCTCTTCCAAAACTGTTTGTTCATCCATGTTTTGAACATTTCAGAGGATTTTACTGTGGTGTTTCATCCAGAAACACAGAAAACCAAATCTCACATCAGCCCTAAATTCTGCCTGCAGGCTCCTCTCCCTCCTTATACTGCTGGCACCTGGGTGGACCGCAGCTACTGAGACCCTCCACAGCATTTCCCAAATGTGATGCATCCTGAAGGATGCAGAATATTTGTCCCAGATTAAGGTTGTAGTTTTCTGAGGCTCATCTGTTCAGGATATGTTTAAGCAAATGGAGTATTCATAATTCTAGATAAAATTAAGGGGGAGGAAGGAGTGGTTTCACATTTTGAATGCGAACATTTAAAACAGATGCAGCCTGCTGGGAAGCATCGCATTAAATTGCATGACTTTTTAAAAGAAAAGAACATCCATTTTACTCAAGTCCACAATATAAAAGATTAGGAGTTAAGAGGCATTTTTCACCCACTTTGAAAGTAAATGTATTTTAAATTTAATTCTTCGGTGCAGCTGCCGCTTTCTCTCTCTGGAAAGCCTTTCTCATGCTTTGAGCGATGTAAAGATGTGGGCTGTGTGCTAATCCACTTTAAGATGCCAAACTTCCTTTCCACTCATGGGAAGCTTTCCCACCACCACCTTCTAGATAAATGTAGGACTGTCTTTTATTTTAACACACTATCGGTTTGGGGAGATCTGTTGGAGCTTCACCATCTTAAAATTACTGGTGGTGGGAAATCAAGTATGAATGTGAAGGTTTCATGTTATTTTAGAATAGATATATCAATGTAAGATGGCATGGAATCAGCTGGTTTCTTTTTTTTTCCTCCTCCAGTATAAATATCTAGTAGCGCCTACATTTAAAAATAAGCCAAAACAAACTAGGACCTGTGAAAGAGGCTCATGGCACTGGTGGTGCTGCTGGAGCACCCTGGGGTGGTGTTGACGGGGCAGCCAGGAGCCATGATGGGATGCTCCTGTTAGCTGCTCGTCATGGATGGGTATTTGTTGGAGTTAACTGCTCCGGCTACCACTGGAGAATCATCCCGCAGAATGGGTTAATCTGAAGATGCTGGTAAGTTAGGTATGCCAAAATTCTGGGGAGTCTGGTGTTTCCTAAGCTCTATTACCACCCTTTGACTGCAGGAGGAATTGCCGAGGGCACGCAACAGCAAGTATCAGTGCTGGGAGAGTTTGGCTGGAATAGCCGCAGGATTTTGCTGTCTCATCACCCCTGTTGTCCTGCCCTGGGGACTTCCCTCTCCCAATTCTTGCTGCCTTCCTTTGAGAAAAATGCCTTTTTGAGGAAAGCCCTGAGTAGAGCCTCCTCCTTTTCTATTCCTCTTCTCTTTCTTCATGAGAGCATCTTTTGTAGGTTGAGCTTGCTGATCTTGAGCTCGTTAATGCTGTCGTACCGTTCTGAATACATCAGCCATGCCCATAATACACAGTCTGAAGCCATTATTCTCTAGAAATGATCTTCCTTTTTTAAATTATTATTATTATTTATTATACAGCCAGCATCGCAGTCTGAGCACTTTTCCAATAGTAACTCGTATTTAGTGACTTATTAAGGTTTATCCAAGTCACAGATTCCCAGCGGATGTTCTGAGCTTGTTTCTTATTTAAAACATCATCTAAATTCAAATCAGGAATTAACACAGTTCTGCGAATGACATTCACCCCTCTGCAGAAGGACCAGCATTAATCCTATGCACTGCAACAGTGCTATTGCAAGCCTTGTTTGAGGGCTTTAGTGGGGCTTAAATGAGCCTTAGGCAACGCACAGATCTCTGCAATAGTTAGGTAGGACTAACACTGCCTACTTCGGGCAACAAGCTTAAACATGTGTCAGAGGGACTGTATTAGGATGCAGGTTCCCTCTGTAGCCAAGGGAGAAGACAAGGTGCTCCACAAAACCTTCCTGGGTCACTTGGTACTGGAGTTAGTAGCTGCAGACAAAATCTTCGTATAATCCTATCCCTAAACCATTGCCCCACCGCTGGAATCCCTGCCTTTGGTGGGAGAGGGATCGGGTCCCTGTTTCACAGCTGTAAGAGAACCGACGTGGTGCTGGCAGACAGCAGGATCTTTAGGCTGGGACTTTCAGCTCTTATTGAAATTGAGTTCAGGTTGATCTGGTTCCTGTAGGGCTTTCTGGAAATCCCCACCTTAATATATTACTTTTTTTTTTTGCCTCCTTACTGGTTGTCATCAGCAGTACATGTTGTTTGCGTTGCTAGAGTTCCCACAAAACCCATTGCACTGAGCGCAGCGAGCAAGTTGGAAAGCATCTATCTGTCCCTCCCATGCCTCTGTAGGGTAGAGTGTGCCCTCGGGCATAGAAATTGTGAAGTGGGGCTCAGAATAGAAGAGGAAGCTGATATACTCGCTTCTCCAACATCCCACTGCTAAGAAAAATATAAACCCAAAGCAGATGTGTCATTAAATCATTTTGAATCATTGCAAACATTGCAGGAGTGCAGTACAAGCATCCATAGCTTTAAGCCACCTCTGCGAAGTGCCCTGTATTTCTGTCATAAAATTTGGATGAACTACACTGGGTAAACTGTTTTACTGTTACCTGCTGGCCACCTACCTTTTAAAGTTGAGATTTACTGGGGAGGGATAGAAATATATTCCAGTGCATTGTGAGAGCTCGCCAGAAGACTGATGTGATTTCTTGGTCCTCGTAAATCTACTGCCCAACATGGGAAAATTTCTCCTTTTAATTCAGAGACCAGGCAAAGGAAGTTGTCTAGTATCTGAAATTAAAGTATGTGATTATTTAATCACCGGTTAGGTAGTGATAATGAGCAAGTATTTTGCAAAATGAGCTCTTAAAATGAATCTCTAAAGACAGATCCTTGTGCTGCACTGCTGAAATTGAGTGCAAAGTGTAGCCCTGCCCGTTATCAAGAAAGGCTCGCCGGATCTGTGTCCGAGGGTTCAATCTCGGCCAGGCGTTGGTGACAAACCTGCTGGCCAAATTACCAAGCAACATGTGTACCGAGGTCAGGGGGAGGATGTAGCTCCAAGGGTTTCTTAACTCATAACTGTTATTTCTCGTGCTTCACTGAGCTTTTCCAGCATGGATATGTTCTCCTTTAATTGTTGGACTTCTGAAAACAGCTTGACAGAAGAGCAGCCGAACAATCTTGTTTTCCTTTGTTAGCTATTTTTATTTTACCTGGATCATTACTTATCAAAGAGCACTGGCTGTCGCTTGAAATAAACATGTTTAACCATTAATAAATAGCGTAAGAGATGCTCTCTTTGATGCTGTGTGGGAAAACATTGGCTGATTCTTGGAGGAGAAAAAAGGTAGCGCAAATGTTTCTTACCTTGTGTGTTTAATATCCCTCAATAATTGCTTTGCAAGTGAGAAAGCAAAGAAGGGAAATTGCTGCAATCAGCTGCCCATAACATTGCCTCAACAAAAGCCCAACCGAGCCAACAAAGCTGGTTCCCAACAGCAGCAAAAAGAGGTTTGCGAGGGTGCACCTGGGTCTGCCTCGTGCCTGCCCAAAGGTACGTTGAAGGCTGCCGGGAGTCTGGCGGCACCAAAAGCAATGCCCTGGACCACTCCAGAGGCGGTTAGTGCTACATTAAGACAATTAAAAGCACATATTTCTTTATTATCTATTATAATTTCAACTGTGTTGAAAGCCTAAAATAAAATCGGAACATAACGATGCATAACGATGCTACCCATATTTCCAAATTTCTTAGAAACTGACTTTTGAAAGGAAGATTTATTCCATTTTTATATGGATGAGCATGTTACAGTATGTATCGTGCTGCTCCCTATCTGCACGAGGTGCTGGGTTAATCACTTCACGTAGATTCAGAAAGTCAATCCAGAAGGGACTGTTGAATCATCTTTGTCCTTTCTCCAGCATTTCGTGAGCCGCTCTGTTTGCACCTGCTCATCTCGGCACGGGGCGCCCTGTGTCTGACTACTCTTTCCTCTGCAGGAAGATGTCCAGGCTGCATGTGGCACCTCCAAGAAATTAAATGTTTGCTGCTCTATTTGATAGCCTGTTCGAGAGTTTAATGATTCATAGTATAAAAATACTTTCCTTGTTGGCTCTTCCTTGCCTTCAGCTTCCAGCCAGTGATTCCTTTTATTCCTTATTGCAGAGATAACAAAGCCCTTTTTTTGCATTGTATTTTCCTTTGTGAAGGGGGTTTTACACTATAATCAAGTTACATCTCAGTTTTCTTTAGACAAGCTGAACAGATTAAGCTCCAAGTTTCTCATTATAAGACATTTTTCTCCCATCCAGTAATTTTACGGCTGTCTCCCATATCCTTTCCAGTTTTTCAACATCCTCTTGCCAAGGTTGACCCCAAAGCTCTTCCAGGATCCATCTCATCAGCTGCGACGTATGGGGGGTGAAATTGCCTCCCAGCTTCCCCGTGTTGCATTTCCGTTCTATATGGACATGGCTTAAGCGGTATATTCCCTGTAACATGGGGAGGTTGTGCTCTGGGCTCCTGAATATTTTTACAGAGACGTTTTGTTACCGGCTGCTGTGGCCAGTTCTGTAGGTACCTCCTTGTGGTGCCCAATAGTTTTCTCTTTTCATTGCTTTTTCTGCGATTAAAAGAAGAAAAAAGTATGACAGTGCAGAGCTGTTTCTGGAGAAAGATGAGTTACTAACTTAATAAACGCAGCTATTCCCAACGCTTTCTTATTTGCTGGTTTTCTGGTTTGGCAGCTAAGCTAAAGTTCAATTAAGTGTCTCTAACCTTGCTGCAGGGAAAGCTGGGGAACCATTTGTTATTTTAAATCTCTTTACTTTTCAATTGTCAAATTCAATTAAGAGAGAGTTTATACTTTCATTGGAAAAGGGCAGCAGCTATAGAAAACCCAATGACCTGAGCTGTTCCAGGATCTGATGAGGGATTTTGTGCTTTCAGCGCAGAGTCATCTTCAGTGGTTTTGGCAGTAACTGCAAATAGGTATTTGCTTATCTTAACATAAGGAAAGTTACTCGTGCATGTTTTCATGCTTCGCAGCCAAGCCGCAACCCCGGAGGAGAGAGCTCAGTGTCTTCCACCCAAACAGTGTGGAAACTTGCTTGTAGCCAGTTTGCAGAAACTTTAGTTTGCACAGGCTGTGCCTTGCCCCACTGAAAGCCATTGAAAGCAAAAGTGACGTTTCCAGGGAACCCAAACACATGTGAGGGTTTTGGGGTTGTTTTTGTTTGTTTGTTTTAATTTCACTACATCCCACAAACAATGCTTCTTTCCTCCAAAATCTCATTTGTGGCTATTTTCTTGTCTGTGGCCAGGGAAAAAAGGGGCTGCTTGTGCATTCGTACATCAGAGGACATCATATGTAAAATTTGTGGGGTGCTTTAGTCCCTTGGGTCCCATAAGAGTACATCAGACAGGCGTTGTCATGGGCTTTGTCAGTCATTGGTGCAAAACCAAGTCGTAAATGTTGCTTGAATTCATCTGAAGCCACTTCCTAACCAGGGACTCTGCCATTTGTGTTGACCTGCTGAATGTCCTGTGCCTGGCTTCACAGAAGTAGACTTCTTGAGTAAGATACTGTTCTCGGGCTGTCAGGATTTTCCGCTATATAACCTGGTTAGGTTTCTTTACAGCCCTTTGCAGTAAACTTTGAGCTTTTCAACAGTCTCAGAGCAGATGCGCTTTCTTCTCTTGCTGTCTCATCCCCTCTCCCCCTCCAGCTAATGGTAAGAAGTATTTTTAAGTACCATTTCACATAAATCTGGGAGGCTTAGTGACTTAGAAGCCAACTGGGAGGATGAATGTGTCATCACCGGAGTAAAACATAGATTTGGGGAGTTTTCGTGGTTTTTTTTTTCAGTGTTGCCATTTCTGGTGGGCCAGCAGATGGAACTGCCCACAAGGCCGTATTTATCCCTGCAAAACCAGCTGCTGCAAAATGCTGGGACGAGGGTTGCATGGACCCCTGTGCTTTGGAGAAGCTTGTTATAATAATAATAATGCCCCTCTGTTTGGCTTAGCAGTGTTCTCCAAATTGGTATTTGTTCTTGAAGTTGTGTATAATTCCCACTTAGTTAATTTAGGCCAAAGTAATTGTGTAAGGTAAAGCTGCAAGTTCATATTTGTTCCTCTGAAAAAGAAAAAAGGATCAGAGCAATTTTGGGGTGAAATGTGTTTTCTAAGATAATGTCTCACTATAGGACATCTGGTGGCATCCGCTGGCATTCGAGGAACTAAAGGATGTTCCCTGCTGGTGTGGATGTGATGTTATACCCTGGATTCCCCATAAAAGTACAAATGTGGTCATAAAGTGAGTGGCAATAGTCCTTTAGGCATCTGTCACTAGTCCTGAGAGGTCTTGGAAAGGCAACAGCCAAAAAACATGGGGATGAGAGTGCCACAAGCTGAGAAGCAGCCAGAATAACTTTAAAACTTTCTGATATTTAGGATAGAGAAGTGCAAAATAGTGGCAACCAATGGGTACGCTATGTAGAGAGAAGAAGAAAAATAGGATAATAATAATAATTATTTTTTGAAGCTGAACAAGGCAGCAGCAGGCGGATTATGAAGCACCAGGTGAAGCCAAACGCGTGTGTTTGCGAGCAGCCTGCTCTGCAGACGTCGCAGCAAGCGGGAGCACCTGAGCCAGCGGCGAAGCGGGCGCTGGACGGTGATTGCTGCACAAGGATTCTGTAAATCCTGTGCATGCTGGGAAGCCCTTTGGAAATGAATATTTAATACAGAAATAAAATGATTATATGTACGTGTAAATGCTGTATTTATCTCCCTGCTGCCCTATAAATGGCTGGTAGCTATCAGCCCAGGAGGGCTATAATAATTATGGCTTCACTGACTTGGCTAATAAAAAAATCAATTCCATTGAGATGATCTTATGCGGTCCTTAATGGGAGGTGCTGGAAGCGTTATCCCCATTTTAAGTGTGCACCTGCAAGGAAAAGGGACTTGCATTGAGTCCAGCTTTCCCCAAAACCGGAAACTTCCAAAAATGCTGGTTTTTCCTAAGCTGTCTCTTCCTTGGCAGCCTGCGGACACACAGCGCTCGTGAGCAGCAGCCGCTTTCCCTGGCACCTACCAGACTTTTTCCCAACTGAACATCTTTGGTTTGGTTTTGGTTCGGGTTTTTTGTTTTGGTTTGTTTTTTTCCCAGAGGAAAACTCCAAACCAGAAACTTTTTGCAGAATTTGTATTGGTTCTGTCAATATTTCACAAGAAAAAGTTTCTCTTTCCATGGGAGTGCAAGGGAGACAGGTAGAAACCAAGACGCACGAGTGAGCCAGAGTGCAACGTTATTTGTGGATGTATAGACCCATCCCCAGTCTCCGTGTGGGAGCTGATACTGGGGCTGAACTGGGGCTGGTTACAACTGAAGTCTTCAGTAAGTGTTTTTATATCAACTTTCTCTATTACTTCGTGTTGTGTTGTCTTGTTTCCTAGGGGCAATATATAATTTGTTCACTAAGAGACTGTCCTATTTAGACAAATTAGACCTTTTTAACACCATTCTTATTAACTGGTTTTGACTGTACTGCGTTAATTATAGCAGGGATCGGGACGTCATAATTGTAGAGGATTGTTTTCTAATTTGGGGAAAACAGACAACACTTGGCGCCCAGCTTCCAGTGTGAGTTTATCTCTGTATTTAAACATGGTACTTAAACCATTAACATAATCTTGGGGTGGCTGTAATTATGTGAATAACCGGGTGGGAAGGAGTCATAACACGGTATAAAAATAGCACCAGGGAGTGCAAACTTGTTTTTATAGACAAAATAAGAGCAGAAGGGGGTTGGAGATGGGACGCCAACGCTGCCGCATTCCAGGGCTGGCGTGGATGGTTATCGCGGCTTCTATTGAGTACAGGTGGGGACTGGGTGTTGGCATGGCCAAGCATAGTGCAGCGATCCCCGTCCTCCTAGTGGAAATTTGGGGTTTGTTGCCTGTTTAAAGTGGCTGGGAAACCATTGAAGGCTTTGAGCAAGACCCGCCAAGGTTCATCAGGGATACATCTCCCAGGTCACAGTTTTGGTCCCCAGCAGGAGCAGCCTTCCTGCCCAGCAAGATCCTCTGTATACCTTCATTTAATTTCATTGCTCTCATTTCCTTCCTGCCTTGCTGTGCGGAAGAAGAGAGCGGAGAGCCTTCTTGCCGGTCCCCTGCTGAAGCCGAGAAGACCCAGACCTGCTGGAGAGAGACTGAGACCTCGCAGTACACCTGATACCGAGCCTGATGGACGGGACTCTGCCGCCCACGTGCACGTGGACTAGGGTAAACAATGCACATCAGTACATTGGTTTCCCAGAGCTTGTCTATATTATTCTGTGTTTTAAAATCTCTCTGGTGCTACTAAATCAATACCTCTACAATGCTGCAAGGATGCATAATGCTGGCAGGGTGACAGAGCACCTTTCTCTTTAGTGCGGAAATCTGGGATCTCAGCATCTCCAACATGTTGAGGGTGTTTGAGCCTTCTCAACCCATAGGACTTTTTAAAATTTTTAAAAGACTTTTTCCACCATTGGCTGGCTTTAAACCTCCTTGATTTTGAGCAGGTAAGTTGTTGAGATCCCCCCAGCTCAGCCCGACACCTTTCCCCACAGCTTTTGACGTAGAATATTTGTGTTCCCATGAAAGCTGTCTGCAGGATACCTAGTACAACGGGTTTATTCATTGCTGCCCAAACAGAGGCAGTGATCCCCTTACCGCCCTGTGCGTGTGTCTTGAAAACATCTTAATATACTGTATCATGGCACTTTAGAAAGTCAAATCTCTTTTTGCCCGCCTTCCTAAGGAGGCTTATGTGATCATGCTCTGTTTATACCTTCATCCCTCCCTTCGAGAACTTTTGAACCCATGAGCCCAGATCAGCCAAATTTATCAGCTGAAGGTGTTGATGGTATAAGGCTGCAAGATTTTTTTGGAGCTAGATAAAGCGGTGACACTGAAGAAAAGCGCTTCTGTGTCAGCTCACGGCTGATCAGACATGAAATCCGCAAGAGAGGCTTACAGACACCCAACCACACACCAGCCGTGGGAATTGCTTTTTTTGCAGAGCCCCGACAGGGCCAGCCCCGGTGCGGGTCCTGCTGCAGAGGTGCCTTGCAGCGTTGGGGCTCGCAGGGTTCCCCCATTCCTGCTTTCATGGGGCTCGGCCATGCAAGAGGCCGTTTGGCTGTAAATAGCAAGTTGCAAGTAGTGAAGGAGACATCACGACAGCAAACAGGCTTTCTGCAATGTTACAAAAATTGGCAACATTTGGAAGAAACAGCAAAACTTGCATTCTGATTTTTGTGTTGGAAGCTTACAGGGAGATCATGAGGGTCACAGTAATTTGGTTTTTTCCCAAAGCTCTGTGTCTTGAAAGGAAATGATGGAGAATCTCAGATTTCTGGTTTTCGCAGTAAGTTCCTTGTACTTCTGACACCAGAGGAAATGTTGAATGAAGCTGAGCCCACAGGTTCAGGCACAAGAAGCCTCATTAAAGCTGCATCTTGTCATGCATGTGTGTGTATACATACATGTCTGTGCATTTGTGTGCATACATGTGTGTATGTGTATATATATGTATACATAGGCACGTGCTGGGCAATACTGTGTATTTTGAGCCATTCTAATGGCAGAGGGAAATTCATTATTTTTATTCTTGAGCTTCAGAATACAGTGACAGGAAAAAACTCCTGTGGAGTCTCATCCTGGGGGGCAGGCAGGTAAATTTGGAGTATCCTGACAGCTGAACTGGACCTTGCTGAGATCCTAAACCCGTGAGCTCATTCAGGCTTTGCGCCTTTTTCCTGTGGACACATAAATGATACCCTGCGATCTCGCCTGACCTAAGTAAAACAAAGACACACCCACTGGGTTATATCTCACGAGCAAAAAGCTTGCATAAACTGAAGTCTCTCAGCAACAACCTCAATAAACTAAATCCTTCTCAGGGAGCAAAAGATGATCATACGAAGAGGCTCAGTTTCCCCCTGCTGTGCATCTATCAGTCAGCTGCCCGCAGAGAGGGTGGAAAGCGGCTCCACCGCCCTAAGCCCGTGGGGAGGGACGGGGGACCAGATGGGCAGGGGATTACATCTGCGATGGCAAGGGGGGAATTGGGAACGGCAAGAGGGGAATTGGGAACGGCCGTGCCGGCAGCCGCCGTTGCTGCTGGCTCACAGGCGGGCACAGGGAGGTACATGCCACTGCAGCTGCTTTGATTTGGTCTTGGGGCTGCATCCAGCCCTCCTGCGCGGAGGTTTGAGGCATGCACAATTATTTAGAGGAGGAGGGTGTGTTGCGGGCCGCTGAGGATGCTAAATCCATTTCTACTCAAGAACTGATTGCATTTGAGACCGGAAGGTAGAATTGAAAATGGTTATCCACTAATCTCAAATAGCTTTTTTTCTTTTTTCTTAAGTTTTAATCTTAAATTTATACCCGTGTCATATGGTTTCGATGGGAATAAGCTCTATTTCTGTTTCAAATCAGTGTTTGATGTGACAAAGATTGTCTAATATCAGTGTATAATTGTAAAGATAGTACAGAAGAGAATGCCAGTTAACCTTTAATAAGTGGGGTAAAACATTTTGTTCCTAATTTCTAGGGCACGGCTCCGAGCCCACTGTAAACACAATATTTTCTGGCAATTTAAATCACTGCTTTTCTTAAGAAGAATTAAAATAGCCTGAAAGAAATAGCATATAACATCAGCAAAAAGGCAGCAAGCAAAACTCTCAAGTGCCTCGGTTCTTCCTAATCTCCTCCATTATTTTTAGCCTCTTGTACCTTTTGGGATCTTTGTGCTAAGAGTTGTGGTTCCTTCCATGTGCTTTTCTGATACATTTTGACCAGCCTCTTTATGATGACTTGTCATTGCAGTAGTCATCAGGGACATGCATGACTCGTCTGAATGTCGTTAAGGAGGAAGACTACTGAAAAGATTCTCCAGCAAAGTCTTTATTATCTGTTTGCCTTTTGTTATGTGCACATCATATTGTATCCTTGGCTTCCTGAGTATTTTCTTCCTTGCTGCGTGAATCTTATTTTCAGCCTTTACTCTTCAATCTTCATGAAGCTAATTAAAAAAAAAAAAAAGTGAGATGTTAGATGTTTTTCTGCTTGGAAAATCTTTGAAGCTTGAATTTCCGCTGCCCTGATTTTCCTCCTCTTTTCCTGGTAGCCTTTTGCTTGGATGGACACAGGTCTTCCAATAGTCTGTTTTCCTACCGGCACATATGCCAAACTTCAGTACTTTAATAACCGTATTATTGACTCTGGGACCTTTTGGACTGACTTTCTCATTCTTCTCATGTAGTTTATTATTTTTGGCCTATTAACTCTGATAGGTGGTTAAATTTAATTATATGAAGTTGAACTTGATTATTTAACCTTAATTAAGCCACTGTAGGTCTCCATTATTCAAATCTCTTGAGAAAGAATTACAATATTCCCTCTCCAGTATAACCTACATTAGGAGTATCAGCTAAACTTTTAAAAACTGAGTAAGAGAGGTGAATCTCATGGATTTCTTGAGGTGAATGTTGTTAAGTCCTGATGTTCGAGCTTGAGGTGGTGGAGGCATGCCCCATCTTAAACACTGGGCGGTGCTTTGCCATAGTAAAAGTTTGTAAATAGGATTTATTTCTTTCTTTTTTCTTTTCTTTTTTTTTTTTTCTTTCATTTTTTTTAAGAATAGCCTTCCTGGTTATGAATTCAGGAGTCTGCTTATATCTCGTTCAAATCATCTCACACCAAGTGTGTGAGACTTCTTCCTCGAGTGCGGCGTAAATCGCAGATTAGATAAGGTGGGCTGTCTAAACCAACATTTTAAAGTTACAGTCCATCTTATTTTAACAAGAGGCTTCAGAACTGGCTGTTAATAAATATCGACTCAGACAATTTTAATTAAGTATAAAAATATAATGTTGTCCTGGATTTATTTTGAAAGGATTGAACAGTTATGATACTTAGATTTTCATATGTTGTTTATTTAATTTATGCACCTTCCTATGTAGCATGTTGTAGACAGTTCTTATGAGATACTTCAACTCTTTAGTACTATAATTTAATTACTTTAAGTGAATGATCCATCTTTATTCGGTGGAATGTGTGGCAATTAATGTACCTTGATGAAAGAATTAACCTATGAATAAAGCTACAGGGCTTGGGGGTTGGGGCCCTTTGGCTCGGGAGGGCTGTGGTTTTGCTCTTAGCAGAAAAAAAACTTTGAAGGTCGTTCTGGCGGGGGCCCAGTTTTGCTCAGTGCTTGCAAATCTGTGATTTTTAAAAGAAGGTTGCAGTGGTGAGTGCCTGCACTAACTAGATGTGCCCCGAGCCTTTCTGGTGGGCGTAACACCGCCCTTTCGCTGCTCGTTCGAAGAGGAAAGTAGATCCAAAAAAACCAACCACCTGCATCCGCAGCGGAGCTGGTCAGGCAAAGCTTTGTGTTACGCTGGTGGGGGCTCTCGCACTGCCAGCCCCAGCCGGCGGGGTCAGCCGTCCTCCCACCTGCAACACTGCAAAACACGGCTTATCTGGAGAAAGAGCTGGGCACCAGGTGACTGAATTTCTGGGATGCTTTGAAGCAGGTTTATCCATAGCTATGTAGAGCGTGAGCTTTCTCAGTTATGTTTCTGGTACCAGTTCTTGAGCTTATTCTGCTAAATGTTTCCCAAGTGTTTTCTCTAATACTTGTATAAAATTCACTGCTTTTCAAGCATTGCTGCCATAAATTCTCAGGCTAAAGCATCCAAAGAAAACAAATACAAAAATTAAGTAGAGCATTTTGTACCTGGACAGATATTACAGAGATCCTCCCCTGAACTGATTCAGCCTGATTGTAAATCTGTTGTAACTCTCCGATTTCCCTCCTATGTGAGACAGCGAACGGCTGCGTCCCATCCCAGGTGATCACGCTGGATTTATGTTAGCACCGGGGCGTCTGCTATACAGCTGTGTGTTGTCTGACTTACACGTGCAGCACAGATAACGTTGTTCCTAAAGTAGCACATCACTTCCAAGAAAATGAGAAAGCAATGTAAAATGCATGACTGGTTGGTTTGCCAGTCGAATAAGAAATGATTTCTAGAGGCCATGAATTATGCGCTAAGTCATTTTTAATATTCATTTTATTAGTGCTTTTCAAAGTGGCTCTAGCAGTGGTATTTTGAAAATATTCAAAATAGTTAGAACTTACAGCAAAGAGCAGCTCCAAAAGACGATTACCTTCCTGAGAAAACCCATGGCAAATTAAGCTACTTCTTGCCTCAGAGAAGAAAATCAGACCTTGGTCCTGTGAACTTTGATATTTGCATCGCTTTAAGCACAGGACTAGTCTCATTAACCCTTATAAGACCAAAGAGCAGGAATAAAGTCATGCCTGTGTGGGTGTAGGATCAGGGCTTAAACCCCCCTCAGCATCAGACCTGATCTGTGCCTCTGAGCTTCTGATTTCGCAGAGAAACGCTCACATGAGAAGAGGTGGGCTCAAAGGTCTGAAATCAAACCCAGGGTCCGTGCGGTTGAATGTGGCTTGTCCCACTCATTTTTTCCCTGCTCTGCCTTTTCCATGAAGGCAGCGAGCCCTCCGGGGTAGGGACTGCATCATATGTGCAGCAGATGTGGCTCTCGCCCGGTAGGGTACCTACAGTCTTTATTATAAGTGGAATGAGTTTGGCTCTTTGACATCAATTAAGCTAAGTTCAGACAAAGTCCCTCAGAAGAGTTAGATCAGCATAATTCCTTGGTGGAGCTGGGGGCGTTGGTGCTAAGACGTCTGGTTTAGAAATTTATTTAAAAAAAATCCCCTGCCATGCAAGCACATAATCAAGTAAAAGGTATTCTGGGCCAGATTTTGCAGTTACTTGGGCTTCAGTGATGTGCAAAGCCTCGTGTGACTCAAGATCTTTTCCCTGTCTGCACAGGCGGTGTTTTTACCAAGCGTTCAGAGTTTTTCCCTGTGTGTGGAAATACCATTGCTCATTGAATTTATTGTTGCTGTTCAGTGACTGAGTCATCTGTGTAATTCTCTGAGGCGGGAGACCGAGGTGTAACCAATGGGGCCTCATCCTGCGGGGTGCAGAGGGCTCCTGGTGCCCAGCAGCGGTGGCTGGTGTTGGCGAACGTGTCTTGAACCTTGGGTTGGCCAACAGTGTAGGGCCTGTTGGGTTTGATCCTGCCAGAGATACCCCTCATTTCTGTTGGCTTTGGCAGATGTGAAGCATGCTTGTTTCTGGGTCTGGGATCCGGAGCAGCAAACCTGGGAAGGATGGACAGCTTTCTTGGCAGAGAAGGAAAAAAACACTTGAGTTGTGCTGCTGGCAGGTGGCTGACCCTTAGTTTGTGTTCACATCTTAGTGTTTTGAGAGACGCCAATACCAGAGCGTTTAGAGATGGTTGTGAGGAAACTGCTTCTGAAGACCCTCTGTTAAATCCCTGCTTTGAATAAGACCTCAAAGAGATCTGGACCTGCTTCTCCCACCCCAGCTGAGCTGTGTAACTGCACAGCCTTTTGGCATAGGACCAGTGTTAACACCCTTTCCTCCTCCGCAGTGGTTTCATGAGCAATGCCTGCACTTCTAACACAGAAGATAGCTGAACCTGTGTTCTGGAATTCAGCCCAAGTCCGTAAGAAACTTAGATCCTCCAAAACAGTATTTTTGACAAATATGCCATGCCCGTTTTTAAAAAAAGAGATATTTCAGTTTTCATCTGACACGTGGCTCATGTTTCTGTTGGTCTCTTGACATCTTTTCCATAACTGTTTTTAATCGTTACTAGCAGGATGAGTGCTTTCCCTTGCCAGCTGGGTTGAGCCCTTGTAGGAGACATTTCTTCAGCCTGCAGTAACCATGAGCCCTAGCAAGTCTCAGTGCCATGGGATGAGACCTCCTGGTCAGCTCAGCCCCGAGGTGGGTCCATGCTCAGCCTTTCCTTCGTGAGCTCTCCGGGGCCTTTGTCATGTACTTCTCCTCCTTCACTAGCTCTGCCCTTGCTCGCAGAGCACCCTCCTGCAGATCCTGGAGCAGCCCCTGAACGCTGGGTATCTACCGCCATAGGTAGCGTTTCTGTATCGAAAGGAAAAATATTTAGCAGCAAGTAAAATGTTTGCTAGTGGAAAGCTACAGCATCTGCAATGCTTGGTTGTGTTTATGTTAGCAATTTCAATATCTTTGCCATAATAACAGTAATTTAAACAGGTACTGTTGACTGAGGGACAATTAGGGATCGCTGAATTTTACATTTCCCTAATACTCACCACAAGCTGTCACCGAGCCTCATTCTGCGGGTATTTATAGTGCTGTGTCTGAGCGGCTCCTTGGAAGTCAGTGGCAGTAAATCGACGTGAAACCGGAGGAGCACTGAGACTGGCACCCGGCGCGGCTCCCCGGCAGCATGCCATGATGCTGTAGGTGGCCGTGGCGTCTTTTCTGCTCCTGCAGAGATGCCTACACAGCTGCTCTCCCCGACAGCCTGATTTATGCCCTGGGATTTATGGAGCTGAACAAATGATTATAGAAGAGCTAGGCGTTTTATGACACTTGGACCAATTTTCCCAAGCCAGAGGGCGAATCCTCTCTTCTCTACCTGCGCTCTGGTTGTGTAGCTGCCGTGCATCCTTTTCGATAGTCCGAAAGTTGCAGATTAGGGGATTCAAGGGGCCAAAGGAGTCATTTATCCTCCTTTGGAAGTTGGGCCCAGGAACGGAGTAGGTGTTGCTGCGGTTTGCCACCAGCCGTGACCTTGCAGCAGGATATAGGGGGCCAAATGCAGCAGAGCACAAGTGGAAGCAAGTTTCTCAAAATGAAAATCGGAGGAAACTTTTTAAAATTCTATTTAAATTTACTGGCTGTTTGGTCTCAAAGCTCATTACAGGAGGGAAACTGAACACTTACCTTCATCTCCATTAGCTACTTTGGTAGTCCAGGAAGTGCATTAACGCTGCCAGAGTTAACGAAGTGTGCGAGTTAAAAGCTTTGTCTAGTCCCTCCGCTTTCTCAAGCGTCACTGTGGTCTGACTCGGCCCATTCCTCAGCAGTAGGCTTGCACAGATGTTGCCAAGTGTGAGATATGACCCACAGGAACTTCACTGGTGGTGTCAAACAAGCCAGAGGAGACCTGGCTGGGCTCTGGGATCCTGGCTTGAGGTTTCAGCACTCTGCAATCAAGAAATGCAGATTTCCATGTTTGAACCGAGCCCATCGAGCCTGGAGCATCGCCAACACCACAGAGTTGCTGTTTCCATGGAGGCAACTGTGAAAGCAGATTCTTCCTTTTAAAGAAAGGCAGAGCATGGGACAAAGCACATGTACTCCAAATGGGTGGAAGTTCTTTACCAAACCCTGGCAGAAATGCACTGGAACTGATAAATCTGTGCAGGAAGGTGAGCCCCCTTTAGCTGCTCCTACATAAATGGATTTCCTAGAAACCAATTGCAGGCATGTTTTTGCAGAGCGCCGAGGATTACTCACGTGTGCTGGGTGGCTTCTGACGTTCCTAGGGCCGGAGATGGAGATGGAGATGGGATGTTATTAATTTCAGAAAGTCTTGCTTCCAGGGAAGAGAGAGCGGAGTAAAGAGCTGAGCCCAAAGGAGTTTTATGGATTTGTGAAGCCCTCGTGTTGGGGGAAGGGAGCTGCCGAGGCTGGGTCTCTGTCTAAGTAACTCAATTCTGAGTGATCACGGTGCTGGGCGAAATGCGCGGGGCAGACCCAGCAGAGGGGACCCGCAGCAGCTGCCATGTGACGCCAAGCTAATTGTGCTATGTCACTTCACCCCGTGTAAAGCGTGGCTGACCAAATCCTCCTCCCTGCCCTTTAAAAGCCGCTCAGCTGGCTTTCCCCTTCGACACTGGATCAAGTCAAAGCTACTTGATTGATTCAGCTCCTTCTCCCCTGGCCTCTCCTCCCTTACTTAATTTTCTATTGCATCTGTCCCCTCCGGCTCAGCCTCCCCCTCCTCTACCAGCCGCTCATGTCGATACCTCTGTGCTGTTCCCGTCTTCCCGGAGAAACCCAGCGTGATTTCTACATTCGTGCCTACTGCCCTGCTCCCATCGCTCCTGCGTTTCCCACTGCAGACCCCTCTCTTCCCTGCCACCCTGTTGACCTGTGCACCGTTTCCCTGTAGGGATTGTCTGTCCCTTGCGTCCTTGCTACAGGCACGTGCACCAGGGCTTTTTCTTAAATGCTGGGAGCATCCTTCAGTGCAATTGATGTCACGGCATGAACTGATGCTTTAGCTAGTTGGTGGGTGTCACAGCACAGTGGTGGCTCCCCACCTGCCCGATGAACGGTTGCAAGCTGAAAATTTTCTGCAGTTTTTTTGATGTTTTGTGTTGGGGAAAAGAGCTTCGTGCTGGTTAGCACTGGAGTAAACTATACATTGATGGCTCTGGTAAGGGATAACGCTGCTCTTCCTGTTTTGTGATTCAGCAGGAGAGATAGTCTTAACATACAGAAAACCGTGCCACAAAGATCACATACACCGCCGAGCGGATGCAACACGGGGCGAAGAGGAAGGCGTCAGCGGGAAGCAGATGGGCAGCACAGTATGCGGTTTGTCTGGCGTTTGCTGCTTTGCTGTAGGAAGCTCAGAAATGAGTTACAGTGGGACCAAAGAAAGAGGAAAAAAAACCCTATTGAAACCCATCAGTATTCAGAAGAGCAGAAGAAACAAATGTATTAACCTAAATGACCATTGGTGACTCAAAAGCTTAAAGGCAATATATGCAAATGTAACTGCCATTAACAGCACGAAGGCGTGCGGGGAAAAAGGGGCTGTGAAGGCAGGGATTGGCAGCTGCCGACTTCTGGAGGAAAATGCAAACTAATGGAAATAGTTTCTTTGAGGGTCCACTCTCATTTTCTCTGACCACAGAGACTCTTTTCAATCCAGACCCATAAGTTAATATTTAAACTTCTGCAGAAAACGATTCAAGTACTGCTACCTTCCTCGGAGGAGAGTGTTTCATTAGGCTAATTTGGAGAATAATTTGGTCTGAATCATCTCCACGTGATTCATCCGTGTGAATTGCAGACTGATTGCAATTTCTGCCTGTGTTTCTCCCAGCTGAAAGCAAGCTGACCTGCAGGTTTTTGCTTTGGTGCATCCATTGGAAAATTTTGCTTTGCTGGCCTATTGTCATTTTTCTCCTCATTCTAGATTTTTTTAAATAAATGCAGAGCTTAACTTGAGTGGAAGGCTTAATTGACCTCTTTCAAACAAATCTCTTTCCTAGAGAAGCTTGAATTAAACCACCACTTTTATTCCTGCAATTTAACTGACTGGTGATATTTTGTCTATGAAGCAATGCACACTGATTCATTAAGCCTTCATGTCTTAGACTTTTGAAAGCTGAGTTTGTAGAGATACAGAATGTATGACACCTGTCCTGAAATCTGCCGTGTTAATAATTTATTAATATTTAGTCCTGATTTTAGGCATCTGGTAGTGTCTTTTACATTTGTTTTTGTTTTTACTCTGTGTCCCTGTAACCATAATTTGTATATATTTCCTACCTAGCCCTTGCAGTGCCTGAGTTTGCCTCTTTGCATCTGTATTGCCCGGTTGTATATTTATTAATTTCAGTGCATGATGACATTAAGGAAAATCCTTTTTGTCTGCTACCGTGAGAAGCTGTTCTGCTGAGGGTAGTTCTTTGGTCTCGTATTATTTTGCAGCAAATATCAGGAGTCAAAGAGGGAGAGGGGAGTAACTTTGCTCTTGATAACCCAAGGTGACAGTGAGGGTAGGGACAGAGTAATAGTTGGTGATGAAGTTTTGAGAGAGTTTGGAAGATTATTTTGCATGAATAGGTAACGGAGGAGCGGTGTGGAGAAGGATAGGTAGGAGCCGATGGAGGTAGTCCTTTGGGAGTCAGCCCCAGCTCAGCGCAGGGAGCAGGAGCACGGCAAAACTGAAAGCCCAGGAAAAACGGGTGACGTGGAAGAGTTGCAGGGAGTCCTGGCTCTGCTCGGAAAGTGGAAATGGAGGAGGAAGCTACTACTGAGTTCCCTTCGTGCACTCTTCAGATTTAAGTGTGTCTTTAGCCAAGAGGAAAAAAAAACATAGTTCCTCCTCCCCCCAATCCATAATTTCCTTGCTCTGATTATTACCAAGTGTGGAAGCATTTGCCTCTGCTCATGTGATGGATGCCAGCGGCACTGCAAAGCTGTCATCGGAGAGGGGGGAAAGGAGAAAAAAAATCTTTTCTTGTGTTTCCTGGAGTAGAGTTCAGTGGAGCATTTCAGATGCTCGCGTTCAGATTATTGCTCTTCTGCTTTGCCTGTAACTCGCCTTTTCCTCTGAATTAGAAAACTACCTATTAATAAGCTGATAGGCGAGTAGTGATTCTGCATGTTAAATAGTGTGATTGCTTCATCTCAGCAGGAGCGTACTCTTTCAAGGTTGGGCAGCTGGGAAAATACATATATTGGTAATTAAATTAGACTTTATTTACAAATATTGGCTCAGAGATTTTTCCAAGTTGGAAGTTTCTCTCTATTTTTCCTTTTCTGATGAACATAAACTTGGCTGGATTCAGAGCAGATAATGTGCAGGTCAGTCTCTGTCCAGCTTTACAAAACACTGGCTCAGAAAACATTGATGAAGGGGCACATTTAAGTTGCTGAGACTTTGATTTCCACTGAGACGTGGGAGACAGTGGCAGCAAAAGGGAGGAGGGGAAGCAACATCTCCTCTAGCCTGTGTTGCAAAGAAAGGGAATAGGAAATAAGCTTTTTCAAATAAAGTCAACTGGACTCCCCCTCTCCCCTGCTTTTGACTGTGCTGCCACCATTTAGGGTTATTTTTCCCATCCTGCTATCAATAGAGGGAAATAGAGAACAAAGTGGCTATTTCTAGGGTCAGAGTCCTCCCACTGAAGCCAACAACAGTTGAATCGGGACCCAAATGATGCTCCATAAAGCCCAAGACTGCAATGAGACAGCTCTACAGCAGAGCACAGATAAACAGCATTTGAAGATGACTTCCAGGGAGGTACGAAACACACAGCAGCGGGTACCCAGCTCTGCTCTCATCAGGTATGCAGGAGCAGGTTTTGCCCTAACGAGTCTGATAGTGACACTTATGATGAGGTGTGAAGCTCTTTGAATTTTGGAGTTTCCTTTGAGTTTTGAAATTCCATGCCAATAAGTCAAACTCTATAAAACAAACAGTCATGCCACCATAGTAAATACACATTTTTTTCATTTCTCTGTAAATACCCAGCTGCATATTTGGCATTTAAAGAAATAAATCAATATACTGATGAACGAACGGATGTTTTTAAATGGCACCATGGGTAGTTAAAGGCTGCATGGCAGCTCTGCTGCAGATACAGCTTTTCCAGCCTGAGCCCCGGCTAGCAAGAGAGAAGCAGCTCACATGGACTTTGCACTGATTTATTCATATCACATCTCATACGTGGGCGAGCTGAGCCTTCAGCTTTTGGCGTCCTGAGCATTGGTTACTTTCAAGGACACGCCACAAGTAAGAAACACAGGGGGACGAGATGATGTTATTTCCATTTAAAACATCCAGCCTATATGTAATAAGGAGAAATAGTAGTTATAATAACATGGTTCATTACCTTCAGAGTAGTAAAAGGGAGTTTTACTGGAAAAGGTATTATACAGCCCACTATGCTTTGCATAATAATTTTAAAAGCCATTCAGGACTTCTTCCTACCTTTATCCTGAAGAAGCTGGAAATAATTTAGAAAACCAGGATTGCCAGTATGGCTGAAGTCCAGGCTGGGCACTGCACACCATTACACACGCCAGGGTGGGTGCCCAGGATGCAGCTGAAGACTGAGTCAGTAGCATGCATGGAGCGCAGAGCCTAACTTACAGGGGTATATTGTAAAGATGTTATTGTCATTCGTTTGTCTCCAATAATTTGAGTATCATGGCCGTCTTAAAATCATCTTTCTAAAACATTTATATTGCCCCATGAAGCACACAGTAAGTCATCTCTGGTGCCCACCCAGAGCACAGACAATTTTCAGATCAGCTGAAACAAAAAATACTGGGTAATGTATTGCATCATATGTCCAAAAATTTGAGGAAAAATGTAAGTTGACATTTGGGGGGTTTTAACTTAAATAGCTTTTAAGTTTTACGTTATTCCATATTTAAGAACAAAAGGAAAATAATGAAAATGAAATGAAAGGTTTGGTTGGACAACATATTTCATTTGACCAGAAACAATAATTTTGTTCTGGTAAGAAAATATTTCCATTAGGATCTGAACTCCTGCACACTTAGTTCTTACCTCAGCCAGTGAACTTTGCAGTCCCCTTTTTCACTGAGTGCTAACTTTGCCTCCACCACCCGGCATAACCACGCATGTTTCCTTAATGCATTTTTTTGCAGTCCCTTTCCTAGCTTATCTTTTGTTTTCCCAGTTGCATCAGCAGCTTTGTTGGAGTCATTCCTTAACAGGGTAGGGAATGAATGAATGAACAAACCTCCCTGCCCCTGGAAAGAGCGGTGAATGCAACCAGAGTTGGCATGCAGAGACGTCTTTTTTTTTTAATTATTATTTTCTAATTGATGGTGTATTTTTGCTGCTAAGACTTCAAGAAGGACCTGTAATCCCAGATGCAAATATGCTAAATTTGTGTTTTCCTGAGGTATAAAAAGAGGGCTCAGGGTCTGGCAGGCCATCAGCACCATTTCCCTGGCAGGATGGGAGCCATGAGCCGTTGATTCCCGAGAGATGATGGCCAAGTTCTTCACCTCTGTGTAGGCTTAGCATCTCCCCCTCTGCGATAAATAAGATTTCTCAGAAAATACTTGGAGAAGATCTTGCCTTCTCTCGCAGACTTCTTGTTACGATGGCGTTTTCTCCACGAAACATTCTCGTTTGGAGCTGCTTGCAAAATCAGTCAGTCTGGGCTGCGGGCTGGGGAGGGATGATGCCATGTTGTTCAAGCAGGAGCGTTTCTTCTGGGAGAGAAGTGGCATGTTGACATAATTGTCTAAAAGTTTCAAAGCTGAACCAGCTCATACACATGGACATGTGGCAGCTTCTCTTGGTGTTTCTAGACCAAGGTTTCTGGGAATCATCTTAGCTGGTCACATAGTCAACTGGCAACCTCCTTTCCTTGGTTTTTTGAGAGGCTGGAAGTGTCCTTTCGGACCATTTCAGATTAAACCCTTCATCCTGGAGAGGCAAAACATGCCCTTCCCAGAAACGGCATATGGATGGGCCCAGCAAAATGCAGTGATTCACATGTGCGCATCCTTCCTCCGAAGGAAGGAATCGTAGCTGCTTTCTGTTGCAGCATCATCTCTCAGGAGGTGGCAATGGTGGCCATTTCAGAGATGCAGTAACCTCTCCGTTGCTCAAAACCTACCTGCAAAAACCATTTCTATTTTAGTCATTTAAAAGCTGAAAAACAATAAAAAACTGAGAGTAACATTCATCTTTCTGGATTTGCACTAATTGCCCAGAGATAAAACTGTGTGGGTTTTTTCATTCAGTTTACATTATATTATGGTTTTTGTTTGCTTTTCTGTGGCTGATCTCAGAACTTCCACATTGGTTTCAGAGATACAGCATAAAGGGTCTCCATTTCCCCCTGCAACCTTTATCTCCCAGTTAAACAGAGAACAGGTGAGACCCATCACTTCCAAACTGATGTCTGGAGATGGCAAAATACAAAGTCTGCATGGCAAGGTCGCTTAGCTCCGAAAAAATCAGTGTTGAGGAATTACTCAGTTGCAATTATTGGTTGTTGTGGATGATCCAAAGGGAGGAGGACTGAGCAGGCATCGCTTTATAAACATTCAATGTTCTGTATAAAGAGCTTATGGTAAACTTTCTGAAGGAGGTAATAAATAGTAAGCTCTAGCAAACCCTTCAAGAGATCAGTTCTCATTTTTAATATGGAAACCGAGTATTGCATGACAGCAACTCAATAGATAATAGGGTAAGAATTGACTTTCAAACCAGTTTCTCAGCACAATGCAGAGTGAGAAAAAGACAAGAAATTATGTAAGGAATAAAAATTTAAAGTAGAATCTATACATTTGTGATTTATTGTAGACTACAGAAATATTTTTCCTTCAATTATATGTTAGAGTGATACAGACCAAAACCTGATACTATCACCTGAAACCCACAGTGATAAAAACAGGCGTGATTTTCATCTCCCAGGCACTTGCTGTGGATACATTTATCTATAGACATGTTTGTTTGCATTTTAAAGATATTTGACATATTGAATAATCTGATTTTGTTCCATTTCTTGGTAAACACTTACAGGTCAGAAGATTGGTTTCATCCTGAAGAATATTCTTATCAGAGGCTTGCCATTAATAATGCATTAGGAAGCATTTGTTTCTGTTGATCATTCATTGGAAAGCAATCTTTATTACAAATGTTATGGTAATAGAGCAATTCCTGAGAGCCAGCACAACCTGTATTGGTTTAGAAGTAAAATAAGAAATGCAATTAATATTATTGTAGAAAAAACCAACGTGTTAAATGCGAACATACCAGTGAGAATTTATGGCAAGAGGTTGGCTCCAGAGCCCCCATCTTATTAACGTGTCTCAGTGGCACGTGATGCTGTTGCAGGCCGGTGTCTCCCTCTGGTCCCGTTCATGCTTGTCACCGCCTGCCCCGTGGCACTCACTGGGTGCTGTAAAATAACCTGTGCTGGGGCAGGCAACCCCCCTAGAGCCCCTTCTCCATGCAGTTTTGGTATATTCATGGATGCAACCAGCACAAGATAAATTGGTTTTGAGACCTGGAAACCATTTAGCATCCTTTTTTTTTTAAGGAAAAGCTATTTTTTACAAATTAGCAGGAGACATCAATAGTAAATACAGGGCACTTGTGAGGAGCAGCATGGTCTTGTGATTCGTCTTTCCTGGGACTGTAAAAAAGCCCTACCACAGCCTAACACGCTTTGGTCAATGGTATGTTTGTAATGCCAGCTGTACAACCATCATCAAGTGTTGGGGAGAAAACTCAGTTTTAGATGATTAAAACTAAATCTTTACATGCAAAAATAAAAACAAAAGAAATTTTAATGCCTGAGTGCCCTCTTCGCTGTGCTGCGGGTTGGTGCCGACCCATCTATTTCACCGAGGTTTTGCCAGTGGACCGCGCTGAGGATGTGGCCCAAAACGCAGAGATGGGGTGACCTAGTGCATGATGGATCAGAGCAATTTCCCAAGTGTTTTTCAACCACTTTTCTCAGTCCTTTCTCTTGACAGATGTATGATTTTGTATCCCTGCAGTTCTTACCCTACAGTCACCCGAACCTATAGAAATGTCGATATTTGCTAATACTAATGTTCAGAATTAAGTGATATTGTTTCAAAACTCTGGTTTTGATATTTCCTGTAGGCTTTCCTGATCTCTCTGCTCACTCTCTCTTCTCTACCAATAGATCATTACTTTCATTCTTGACAGTATTTCCTTTTACTGATTATTTTTTCCTAATTCAAAACATAGAAATAGGGTAGTTCTTTCAGACATAGAAATAGAGTACCTACATCCTTTATAATACAGAACTCTATATTTGAAAATATTAATATCAACTCAGAAAAAAATATTGCAACTGCTTTGAAGTTTCAGAAGTAGCTTGAGATTTGGGGTGTCTCATTTAATGGGTGCCTTATTTAATACCCCCTCCCTGTGGGTGTCCACTATTAATTAGCTCAAGCTGAGCACCCAAAGGGCTATTTGCTTCTGCAAATCTGGAATCTTTTCAACTGCTAAGGATAGAAACGATTTGAGTTACCTCCAGGGGTTGGTGGGGTTTTGGGGATTTTTTCCCTCTTTAACGTGCCCAGAGCTGTTGCAGACTAATTCACTGCAGGAACCTCTGTCTGTATGTTGCTATATATGTGTGCATGTGTATAAGATAATAGAGAGTGACTGACTACAATACATGCGTTTAAGCTACTCAGCTGAAAATTACTGAGCATTAAAATCCACTGGGAATCACAAGACTTCTAAATTAGGAAAGCACATGTCAGTCAGTGTGTGGAAATGAGTCCTCGTACAAGAGTAGCTTTCAATAAGAAGAATGAGTATTGTTCCCTGGAGTACATCAATCCTAGTTTGGCCACTCTGTACCAGTTTTTAGTATTTCTCTAGAAGCATGCATGGCCTTTTGTTATTATTTTTTTTCCTGTATTTTATTCCATTGTGCATTTCTATTGGATATGTCTCATGGGCCAGCTATCAAGAGACATCCTACTGTGCTGTGACAAATGAAGGCATTTTCAACCATAAACAAGGTATTGTGGGATTGAAAAGAAATGTGGACAATGACAAGTCCTGGACAGCTTGTAATTGTTTAAATGTATTTTTGTTATGTTGTGCAGTGACATGGGAACTCTGAAAAATTGGCTGATTTGACCTAAGGTTGAAGTGAGTAGAATGCCGTAGGGTAAATGAGGGGCTTTGGGAAGGATGGCGTTTTTGTGCTTATTTGGTGGGGTCTAGTCCATCAGTATATATTTTTCCATGATTAAAGCATGTATTTTAATAGCGTTTAAATGACTTAGGAGTCTGTCACATTTCAAAAACATACAAGGCACCTTGAAAATCCATGGAAATAAGTTGATTCCTATTGACTGTCAAGTTTTTGGTGCCTAAACCTCACATTGAAAATGCATTAGTATACTTTCTTTGAATTAAAAAAAGATAGAGTTAGTCTGGAAAAACTGTGTGGTCACAGGTGATTCATTTTTCATCAGTGACACTATTTACATGTAGAAGAGCTTAGCAGGATGGTAGAAGACTCAAAATTTGGGCTGTATGGGCTGACTTCGTTCATTCAGGATTTGTAGATCCTTTTTGTTCCTGCCAGAGAGTCGGTGTTTAAAATCATCATCTTGATTCATTAGTAGGTGTGTCAGAACGTTTTCTGAGGGTTTATTTTATTGTTCCCAAATTGAAATGCTCAAATCATAATTGAGAAGAGCAGAAGGTTAAGCAGGGATCTCGGGAAACGGAGTCTCTAGTTAGACAGATGAACCAACCTGGTATTCTCCTGCATTTGGTGTTGTCCATCCACGTGACAAAACAGACAATATCCTTTCATGGGGTCTGAAACTACCTTGTATCTAAAGAAGTAACGAGATCTCCCTCTAGATAAGACCAGTAAATGAATGAATGAATACAAGACATGACCGCAGGACCCACCTACCTGTGGTTTTGAGTGTGCTCTGCAGGCAGGTGGCCCCCATTCATCTCCATCGTGTACATCCAGAAAGATCCTCTGGGAGTTAGGGAAGTATTTAGGAGTATCTTATCTGGGAAGTCAAACAGGATTTCTCCTCTGTCCCAGAGTCACAGTGGTGTGTCAGGCCTGACCTGAAACCAGTGCCATTTTTAAGAGCTTTTCCATTAACTTTACTGGCTTCTCCTTCAGTCTGCTCCGCTTTTCCAGGTATTGCTTCTTGTTTCATCTCCTGAAAAATAGGGTAGTGTTCTCTGTATTTGCACAGTTAAAAATAGAAAAATAGAGGTAAATTCTTCTAAAAAAAAAATGTATGCCTGCAATCAAGGCACGCTTTTTTTTTTGCAAAGGAAACTCATGCTCTGATTGCAGCCAGCAGCAGAGGGTCCCCACAGAGAAGCTTAGAACCATTCTTAAAGCAAACAAAAAGGAAATACAAAACTATTGTTGTTGTTATTATTAAAAAAAAAATTAGGCATTTTCCTCATTTTTATAGCTATATAAATACGCAGATATGTGTCGGTCTCCTTCTGCTTGCCTCAACAGCGGGGAGTTGCACCAGTGTGAGCTGAAGGAGAACCAACGTCATTTTTACCTCTCGCTTACAGAGTATTTCTTAGCGATTTATGCTGCCATCAGTCCGTACCAGACATTTGCTTTCTCCTTGAGATTGAATATCAGCCCAGCTCACATTTATCTGGAGTACTGGCTATGCAAGCTGGCTTGACACATTAATTTAATTTGTGCTTCTCAATTCATACTCTTTCATTTACGATCAAATATCGGGAAAGGTTACAATTAATCAGAGCGCGGGAACAGAAGCTGGCAAAGCTAATGATGTATTACTGCGTTTTGTTTGCTCTGGAGGGGAATAATTGAGGTCCTTGTGCTACAGAAAACTGTTATTAGTAAGTAAAAATTATCAAAGGAAAGCAACCCGCACCCGTCTCCCATTTTGCAATCCGTGTTTCTAACAGTTTTCTTAAAAGTTCTTGAAAATACAGCATTTTATTAATGTTTTTTGGCTGTGTGGCTGCCTTGGGGGAAAACATACCTTTTCACAGAGCATTGGGGGATTCGAGTCCTCGATGCTGCCCTCTGCGCGGGGCTTGCGGGTGATAGTGTGCACGAAGGCAACTTCCAGATGCTAATAGCATGCCTGTCGCCGAGGGGAAAGGGCTCTGCTGCGGCTTGCTCAGCAAAGGAACCACAGGGAATCCCTGCAGAAAAAATACAGGCCGACAGACTTAACGTTAACGGTTCCTAATAGAAAATTAACTAATTGCTGGTTGTTTAAAAAGCAAACACATTGCTGGGCTGAGGTAGACGATGAACACTGAGCCCCTCTCAAGGGAATATTTACAGCCCAGCCATGTGCTCGAGCAGCAGCAAGGTGCGCATAAGAAATACTTGCAGGCTTCCCAAGGCGGCTCTGGGTTATGCTTCTGCTGGACACAGATATTTCCTTGGGTTAGTGGGACACAGCATCTGGCTGCTGAAATACTATAATAAAAAAAAAAAATAGGGCTTACGTAGCTATGGTACACAATCATTAGAAGCTCCATTTTTAAGTAAAAATACCCATCTCACTTTGTTATTCTAGTTACTAACTTTATGGGGTTATTGTATGTTTTTATGTATGGCAGAATTTCACAGACCTTTGCTCAGTGTTAGTCTGTGGCGGGAAGTGCCATTGTCAGTGCTTTGCAGATGCACTTGGGACTCCTTGGTAGTTTTCAAGATTACAAGACAAAAAAAAGCCTTTCCTACTTCCCTAATTTTTAAGCTAAAAGAAGAGCTACTGGGAGGGGGAGAAAAAAGTAGCTCTGACTTTTTCATGGGGAACAGGGCCTGGCACTCCGTAAACCAGGCAGAGTTGAGCAGACTTCTCTCTTATTTGGTGGGTTGACTGGACTACTCCTATTTAGGATATCATAAAAGATACAGAATATTATTAACTTTAAGCTTGAAGGCATCCTTTTTTCCTTTTATTCCAACTACCTCAGGTTTTACATGCTGTAAGTGCAAAAATTTGTTCTTTGAGCCTATTTACGTCAATCTGGACTTTCAGCTTTTCGGTTCATCAGTCCCGCTGAGTGTTCCCTGATCTCACATCTGGGGAAGGGACAACCTACCAAAACTCCAGGATGGGGCCAAGTGTATGAGACTGAACAGAGCAACCTGTCACCTCTGCATGTGGGCTCAGGGATAGGAGCTGGGCAAGGCTTTAACGTTTTGTGGGAAGGCTATGGCTGGAAATCCTGCCCTGAGCACAGACACCCTCATGGGAGGACCTGAATGGGCTCCCCCGGCACCCAAAATAATCCTGCCACCCTCTTACTCCAGGGTAGGGCTGTAGGATGCTTCTTGCTGGAAAAATACCTTCATTTGTGACTGGGAGGCAGCACGACAATGGTGCAGTAGCTGACAGAGTGGATTAGGTTTGCTGGTCTGTGTCCCACACCTTGCACGGGCAGTGTCTTGGACACAGGGAATTTTCTTTGCATGTGGGGACCTGATCTGTTGTTTGGACCAGTGTGGGAGTCCATGGCTCTGTGGTGCTCAGTGAATTATTTCTGTGCATAGAAAGGAGTGAAATGAAAAGGAGTGAAATGAAAAGGAGCCAAGTCTGGTGTAGATCTAACAGGCAGGGTGTGCTGATTACCGTGCAATTCGATTTGTTAGGCACTACAGTAAACAGCATTAAGTGCAGGATGCAGCGATTGCTCCTGATAGCACCCTTTCAGCGTTACCTCGGTTCCTGCAGCAACTGGATGGAGCTGTGTTATGACTGTTCAGCAGGCACCAGCAGGGCTGGCAGTACTCCTTTCTTGGGCAGAAGCTTGAATAACACAAATACTGCCATTATAAAAGGTTTTGAGTAGCTGTATCTACAGAGCACAGCTCACACATTTCTCCTGCTACTCCTTCTTCCCCAATGGCACCACTGGGACCAGCACTGCTGTGGGTTACTCAGCCATCATCAGCAGGATAGTCTGATTTTCCCCACCAGTATTGTGTTTTCCTCCAGTAAATGTCACATCCATATTTTTTCCATCATTGCTTTGGTAAAGAAAGTCCCTTGTCTTTTTTCTCGTGCCACGGTTGGACCATGGGTTGGAGGAGCCCCTCAGCACCACAGCCCTGAGCTGAATACAGACTTCTCTCCTAGCTCCCCCCGGTTAAGAACAGACTTGCTTTTGGTCTCATGCCATCACACTTACTAAATTCTTCGTTTCTTGCAACGGAAGGACTACCTCCTTCAGTCTTCCCATTTATAAACACAAAATGAATGTGCTACATCATTTCAGCATAAGGATAAGTCTTTCTACAGAAATACCCCATTGAAGCCACATAATGATGAGTCCTGTTTTTTTTCCCCCCAGAGCTAGCTCAAGTCCACTGCCATCAATAGTAACTATTGTTAGGACAGGCTCCCCCAACCCCCTCGTGTTGAGTATCACCTTGTGCCACGTATGTGGTGTTGAAACCAGCCAGACTATTCATTGGCAAAGCACATGCAAGTAGAGGACAGACATCCTGGTTGTGCTTATCCCCACAAAAATAGCAACAAATTAGGAGTACGGTACCTCATTTCCTTTCATTCTGTGAGGGTGAGCACAGGAGGAGCTGGACTGAGAGATGGCATTTGCTGAGAGACCTGGCACGATCAGGAGTACGTTGGAGGCTGTCAGGAGGAATTAAGTTAAGGGCGAGCGCCCTGGCACGGGGAGGGTCGGGTGAGGGTGCCCCACAGCCACTTACCTCCCTTTGCCTCCGCTAAATGCAGGCAATTGCCCTGTTGTCTGTGGGATGTTTTCCTAACTAATCCCATTAGGAAATTAGGGTTTCTTAACAACTGCAAGAAACTTGCCGTTTTGCATGACAGAGGATGGATAGATGCCTGAAGGAACTTCTTTTTTAAAAAAATGCATTTGTGCTCTTAATAGACATTTCATAACATTTATGTTGTATATGTACTATCTGGCATCCTAGGGAACTGGAGAGGTCCATCATTTCTCTTCAAAGCATTTAGCTCTCCAAGGCTTATCAAATTGTTTTAGGAATGAGAGGTACCTTTCTCATTTATTCACTTGTCCAGGATGTTTTCTCCTTCCACACCTGATTAAATGAGTAAATGCTTTATTTTTTGTATCCTGTCAATAAAGCTGTGGCAGAGAGATTAAATGGTCCCTCCTTTTTGAGGTCTAAGGAGAAGCACCTTGTTAGGGACTGAACCAGGGCTCTTACAAGCCAGGAGCAGTAGGTTTCACTGCCTTGGCAGCCCCAAACCCACATCCTCAGACAGCTAAGGAAAACAAGTAGCATCATTCCCATTCTTGGGGAGAAATCAGGGCAAATGAAGTTTGTGATTGTTGTGTATATTAATTAGAGTTATTTAGAGGGACCACAGTAAGGAGAGGTCAGCTTTGTTTTGCAGTGAAACGGGGAGACCTTGCTGGCTGATGAAGCAAAGCAGCAGTGCACAGCATTTATTATTGATACCCTTAAGAGCCAGTCAAGGCTTTGTTCCTTTCAGTAGCACCAAGAGACCATTTGCAGAGCTGGGCCAGGTGGCCACGGGGAAAGTCCTACCCTGCTCCCATGGGTCTGAGACCACCATCAGCCAGGTTTCCCAGTCACCTTTCACAGGCACAGCCCCACAGGGGATGTTCTCCGGCCACCAAGATGCATAGCATTTGTGCATTTGCCCGCATGGCTGAATCCATCCCTTGCTGTGCGAGGTGCCGGTATTACTCTCTCTCTCCTGCTATAGCTTCATGGTCAATTTAAGCTGATCTAAGCAGGCGCTTCAGTCAAAAGAGGGCAGCAAGTCCCACTGCCCAGGCCTCAGACACAATCCCCATGCAAAAACGTGGCATTGGCATCAGGTTTGAGACTAAAATACTCTTCTGAGAAAGTAAAGGTCCCGCTGGGCCAAATTTCACATTTGCTTCTAGATGCAATAGTATTAAAACAAGAGAGCGCAATATATCAAAGAGCAATTTAAAAACAGAAGAGTAATATCTTGTTGAATGAATCTGCTGTATATTTTTAAAAAGGCAATATACAGTATGCCAGCTGATGCGCTTTTATTTATCTGATGTTGTTTGGGGCTCTGGAGGACTTCAAGCATCCAACAGCTGCATTAGGGTGCAAGTGCAGCGGGAAACCCTGCAAGTACTGGCATTGATCAGATGAAGAAGTACATGTCTGGAGCTGATGGCTTAAAATGTGACTCCAATAGGTCTCATAGATTCACATCCCAAAGGGCGAATGAAATCAATCCAGTGCCATTGATCTGCAGCCGGCTGCGATTTGTGGAGCCCTGCAGATGAGCAGTGAATACAAGCTACTACCCAAACTCCCAGCTGCTTCTGTTTGAGCCTTGAAAATAAACAGTCTTTGACCTGAGACCAACCATGACAGCTTTGGGTTAGGCTGGAAACACTTCTGCAAGTGCCACAAGGTACCTGACATGCCACTGACATTAAAAATAACAAGATCACAATGTTGGAAGTAGAAAAAGGGCTAGATAGCAAGGCAATCGTAAGAGGTTGCAGGAGAGGTAGATACCAGAGTTAACAGAGATGGAGAGAGACTGTCAAAAGGACAGGAGATTTGGAGGGAGTTCAGAGGAGAAGCAAAGCCAGAGGAAGCTGTGGAAGATGAGACCTGTGAAGAAAGGCCAACAGGAGCAGGTCTACTCTGTCTAAAGAAAATAGGCACAAGGGAGACATAATCACTTGCAAACACACAGGGGGGATTTATAAAGCAGCCAGCAATCAATTTTCAAATAATGGATCTGATCTTTAAATAAACCAGTAAAGGGGAATGAGGGTAGAATAAATACCTGATTTATCATCCCATCTTTTTTTGCAGCAGCAATGCAGCTGTATTTTCTTCCTTGAGCTTCTCCCCTCTACCTCCAGAATCATAAAGTCAGGACAGCAGCTTTACAGCTGAGTCTCTCCTGTGATATAAGAGGTTTTATAGAGCTGGCTTCCTCACCCAGTTGCTATTTCAGGCAGATGCTGCTCAAGGGCTTACCGAGCCCTGCTTGAAACAACCATGAGATCAAGGTGGAGGACTATTTTGAGACAGCAGAAAGCAGGCAGAGGACTTTTCCAGGGCAGGACAGTATTTCACTGAAAAGCAACAGGACCTCTATCTGTTTCCCTGGGACCAGGAATTTCTCCTTGCCTTATGGGTAGGTTTCTGGAGTCCTTCAGAAAGTCATTTCTAGACTTGCCTCAATATAATCATTAGGCTCCACTTCGTTGTAAGGTGGGACCCACCAAACCCAAGAGTTAATCCAGATTGTGAGTGTATTGGCTATTTCCTATGCCAATAGAGTGAGCAAATACCTTCATCCCTTTCAGCTTGCAGTTCATGCCTCCTTCCGCTTTGCCTCTGAAACCTCTCTTGCCCCAGCTATTTGCCCATGCTCCCTGAGTGCCCTGCAAACCCTCCTGCTGCCTGCCCCAGGCTCCTCAGGAGGGGCAGAGCAGATAGGAGGAAAGCAAACAAACCCACTCTTGTCAGGAAATAACAACTAAATAGTTGACCAAAACACTCACTTTCTGTAGAGTAAGTGCTGTAACAATTAGCTTTACCAGGCAGCCAGCTCAGCCCAGGTCTATCCAGTGATACACGAGCTGGGAAGGTCACGTTTCCTCCAACAGCCTCCAGTTCCTTGCTTGCACAGCGTTGGAGGGACTCCTCTGCCTTCTCCACACCACCTGCACAAAGACCAAAGGAGCTGCTCCTTCCTCCTGGACCTTAAAAGGAGTAGGGCTGTTGCTGTAATGAATCCCACCTGCTGCTGGCCAGGAGCCAGTGAGCTGCACCCACCCAGGCATAAACCCAGGTGCTTCGGGCTTGTGGCTCTCTCACAGTAAATTGTTTCTCTCCCGAAGGAGAAGTCACGCTATGTAAATAAGATGATTGTAGCAGCTGATACTCTTCTAAAGCAGGACCCTTTACGAATGCAGATGAAGGCCCTTAGACCAGGTTGGAATTAGATCTGAGCTCTCTGTCTATTTGCATCGCTGAAATGGCATAGGAGTAAATCCCCCTTTAACTGCTGTGGCTGAGAACTAGATATGAACGTAGCGGGGCCAGGCTCTTAGCTGGGATGGGTTGTCTTTTCATCAAGATCTGGCGTATAGATTTAAGATGCAAAGCTGTGTATGCATTTGCCTTTGTGGCGTGTCTGCGCACGGTTCGCCACTTACACCGTGTACTGTCCTCTGAGCAAAGCCATACGCTGCTGCTGGTATTGCTCAGGGCTGTGAGCTTTCACGGGACGCAACTTGCAGAAGGAGCAGACAGCAGAGGGAGGAGTAGAAAGTAGGACCTGGGGCTTTCTCTCCATAGAGAGAGGCATTTCCTTGTTTCATAAGGTATCATGAATATATATAGATTAGAGACTGGGTTAATTTCTTAAAAATCTCAGATCCTGTGAGAGGAGGTCAGATAAGTGCTTTCCTTGCATAGATCTCAAAGACAGTATGTGTGGAGTAAAGTTCATATAGGTATTTGGCTAATAACATCATTAAAATTATCTGTGCAGTAGAGGGAATGGCTGCAAGTTGCAACAAAGCATAAAGATGTTTTTTTTTTCCTTTTCTTTTCTTTCCTGTGTGCCTGTGACTTCTCCAGATTTTTCCACCATGTTCGGAAAGAAGAAGAAAAGGCTTGAAATTTCTGGGCCCTCTAACTTCGAGCATCGGGTTCACACTGGCTTTGACCACCGGGAGCAGAAGTTCACAGGACTACCTCAGCAGTGGCACAGCTTGCTGGCGGACACGGCAAACAGGCCAAAGCCTATGGTGGATCCCTCATGCATCACTCCCATCCAGCTCGCGCCTATGAAGGTATCGTGCAAAGTCACCTTTGAATTTCCTAACCTACCTTTAATTGCATGTAACCTTAATGAAGTAATAGCAGTAGTGGCTGTCCCGGGAGGCAGGCACGGCTGGGAAGTGTGCAAGTACAGAGAGAGCTGCAAATCCAAATATTTAATAGTAGAGCTGCAAGGAAAAATAGTTACATGTATAAAACTTGTACAAATGTCTCAGAAGAGTGTGAGTCATGGGTCTTGCAGGGACCGTGCCTTCACGCCCCCGGGCTGCAGAAGGAGAATCCACAAGTCCCACTGGAGGACCAAAACGATGCTCCTCTGCAGCATAAAGCTCCTTGATAATTAATTTAAGAACGGTGCTTTAGGCAAAGGCAGTTTGGAGCAAGGGAGAGAGGGAAAAGTACACCAAAGGAAAAAAATTAAATTGCTTGTTCAGCCAGGCAAGGAGCTCGGGGAGGGATCTCATTGCCACCCGCCGCTGCCTGAAAGGGGTAACACAGGTGATGGAGCTGAGCTCCTCACCGGGTGGTAAAATGAGGGGAGACAGCCCCAGGCTGTGGCTTGGGACGTTCACACTGGACAGCTGGCGGAAAAACCTGGCTCGGAGGGTAGAGCAGCACTGGACAATGCTCCAGTGCGGCTCTGGGATCCCCATCCTTAGAGGCTCAGGATTCCGGTAGACAAATTTGCCCTGATTTAGCAGTGTTTCTGGGATTGCACATCCTAACATCCCAGTAAATTGCACTTGTGTGCTGGTGGTAGCCTATACCCCGCCAGCCATGTATATCTCGCCGTCATGCAGCTGCAAAATAAATTTAGTATTTCATTTTCACATGGATTTTTCTGCAGCAAGGGAAAATCAGATAATCCCGAGAGCACAGACCCTGTGTTTATATTTGATAAGTGCTCTTTGCTAAATTTACATTTACTGCCTGCTCCTGAAGGACACTCGTCACTTGCTGATCAGGACTGCTGGGTGTTGCTGATCAGGACGAGGGGGATAAAACCAAAGTCTTGATTTTTTGCTGTAATAACTTATCTTACTGTATAATAGAGATCCAGAATAATGAGGGAAAAAGAGGGCAAACCTTTTCCTGCTAGGGGAAGAGAACAACTTTGTTCCACAGCCCTCCTTAACACCAAAAATATCCCTGCATAATGATGTTTTAAAATGAAAAAAAAAATCAGTTTACTATCTTACAGCAGTACCATCTCTTTTCTGCAGTTCTGGAGCCATAAATCCATAAGCTAAAAAAGTTTTAAAATGTATTGGCTTTCTCAGCACCATACAGGCAATACGACTCTGGGTCTCAGCCTGCAAATTGACACATGCATAGCTTGGTTCTTGTGCAGAGTCCCATTGAAGCAATACACACCGTGGGGTGTGAAGGATCAAGCCCCAAATGAGTAATTGCCGCATATTGAAGTGGAGAAGATCACTGTCAGTTGTTTCTGAGAAATTTTCAATTCTTGCTTTTCTGTCTGTGTATCAGAGATCTACGTATGTCTATGTATCAGGGGTCCATATATGTGCATATACCAGGGATGCGCTTCTGAACTAAGCCATCCTGTCCCAAGAAGAGGCTGGGACTAGGAGCCAAAATGCAGGTCCCAAGCCGAGCTCATTCTTCAGGTGTAGCCTTGGGCCATGCTGGTCCTTGATGCAGCCGTGCATCCCACGACATCTTCCCAGGATGTGTGTCCCGGGGACAGGATGCCTGCAACCTGGTACCCATCTCGGCAGTGGCCATGGGGCTGAGCACAAACAAGCTCATCTGTGGAGGGACCCGCAGGAAGGATTTTCTGCAGGTTATTTGGGCACTGAGGATTTCATAACTTCAGTGAGAACTGAAGATTTGAAATACACTTGCAGTTCGTGAAGATAGGAACCAAAAGTTCCGAGATCTCAATATTGTTTACAGCTTTTCTCTTTTCCACCCAGCAGTTGATAGTTTAATTAACACACTTGTGAATGCACTGAGGTGTAGCGGAAGATTCATAATTGTGTCCTGAGTCACAGTATTAAGTCAGGCTGAGGTATTTGGCCAGGGTCAGTTTGTGCCGTGGTTTCAGCTCATACAGCAGCTCTGTAATAGCTCCGCTATTCTGCTCTCCTAAATCTGTTCTCTGTTTAATTACTTCAGTATTGACTACCCATATGGTGTGAGGCAGAAGTGTTCCTGCTAATAGGTGCTCCTGTGCGACTAAAGAGTAGCACAGATCATAGAGGTAGACTTTGAGAGCACGATTTCTTGTTTTTGAGACAAAACTGGTGTTTGCTTGCTTTGGGCTTCACCCAAAGCTGAAGCGGAGGAAGGGAAAGACTTTTTCTTGACTTCTGTAGGTTTTGCAGCTTTACCAGTTCGTGGTGTTTGCTGGTTTCTCAGTCTGCAAAGCAGATAGGATCTGATGGTACATAGTGTATCCCTTTGGGTAAAACCAAGAAACGATAAATATTCTCACTGCTCCATCTATATTCAAAGGCAGCAGCAGCAATGATGAAGAGGCAGCGCCCTGGGCTCCCAAATATCCTGGGGGATGTCATTGCCCTGCCTCTGCGTTGGCTGGGATGAAAGGCTTGTAGTGCTTTTGCACGCAAGTGGCTTCGGCTTGTCATGGTAATATCAGCGTTTGAATCCGAACCTGAGCTGACTGTACAAATTCATTCATTTCAAGTATGAGGAGAGACAATAATGGGATTCCCCTTCTCGGTGTGGGTGACCCAGATACCAGCAGAGTATTGTGTATTTCAAATCCTGACATGAGTCAGTAAAACACGGCAGAAAATTTCATGAAAAATAGAAAGCGACAGTGATCTTGATAGGTTTGGGGTGTGGAGACAGGGGGGTTTGAAAAAAAGGCTGATTTTTCACTGGAAACATCTCTGCATGAAAAATGTGAACCATCTGTGTCTTCCTATACTTAAAATAGGCTTAATGAAGTCTGAGATCCTGATGCCAGGCCTCTCGGTCCTCTTGCTTCAGTACTTTGTAGTTGTCCCGTGTGTACCTGGAGCTCATGGTTTGCGTGTTTGCCCTCAGACCACAATATGCTTGGCCTGTCATCACTGTCACGCTACACAGGAGCTTCAATTTGTTGCCAGCCTTTGATTTTTGGAAAGCTTCAGAATCAATAACTAAGTAAATGCATTGTCCTTAGGCAGCAAAACTCATTCTTCATTGTTTCTCAGCTCTGCTCAAAATATTAGGAAAACAAACACCAGAACCCTTATTTTGGGGATTTTTGCCAAAAGAGCTTAGCATTGGCTTTGTAAAGATGCTCCGTTAAGATGCTTGAATGTCTGCTGCTGTCAGTGGGAGCAGGATGGCACTGAAGACTTGTTAAGATCCCTTCTCATGTTTCCCAGTGCAGCAAACAGCTGAGCATCCTCACTTCTGTCAGTTACTGGAGGAAAAAATGCCATTTGTTTCTGAAAAAACACCACACTGGGGTTATTCTTCAGTTGTCTGTGCTGGTACATGCGTGAAGCCTCCGTCGCTTTGCTTTTGTTGATGCTTTGGATAGTCTCACCGATCCACATCGTCAGCAAGATCAAGGTACCTGACTTGAGGATGACATGGTGGTGGGCTTGTCCTTAAGTAAGGAGGGACGTGGCTGTGAGCATTAGGGTGGCCAAATACATAGAGGCATCAAGAGGACTGAATCCTTCCTGCTGGGACCTCCACATGTCCTTCTCCCCTGAGAACATCGCAAGAAATCCAACCATGCTCATGTGGTGGAATTTCACAGGTTTCCTGAATTTTGTCCCCCATTTTCTTCCCTTGAAAACACAGGGTGTAAGAGGATGAGAGCTTTCGCTGCCCCATGGTATCTGACATGCACCGAGATGAGCATTAGCACAGCTCGGCGATGCAGAGGGGTCAGTGTCAGCCAGCAAAGGCAGAGCGAGATCCTCAGCTTGACATCGATGCTATATTGTCAGCAAAATGGAAGGAGCCTCTTCTGTGCCATGTGGGTTGAGCTGCCTTAAAAGTAGAGAAAACAACATCCTTTCTATCACTTCACCAAAATGCCCTTGAATGCCCCACGGCTGGGCTGAGATACACATTAATTTGAGATGCACATTAATTGTGCCATTAACCTGTGGCAGTTCATTTACCTGGTGTCCTGCAGTGTGTGGGTGTTGCAGGGCAGAGAATTTCTGTAGGGGACAGACCACAGGGTCACTGGCTTTTCTCTCTCTCTTTCATCCTCATGTTTCAGTGTTCTAATCTATATGTTCTGTCTTAATAGTTTTTGTTTTTCTCACTTCTGCCTCTCAGACATTGACCCCGATACTGGCGAGTTAACTGTAATCTTTAAAACCTTTCTAAGCTTCTACTGCTATATTTCAGCCTCTCTATTACACAGGGAAAAAACAGTCAGAAAATGAGTTACTGGTCGTGGCCCTTTTAATAGCTCTGACACGAAAATCAAAGCTTCTGTTTACTGTGCATGTTGACAGAAGGAAAAGCAGGTATTTCTCTTCCCCATCCTATTTGGCCTCTTAAAGTATTTCCAGCAATGAAATTCAAGCCTCATTTAAGGTGTCATTTTTCCCCTACATTTACGTGCTTTCCTTGCTTAGATGGAGGACACCGAGCATTTGCACAGAGCCTTGCACAGCAGTGCTGAGTGGCCAAGGACCTCAAAGAGAAGAGATGAGCAGGGGTCCTTGGCTGGGCTTGAGCAGTCAGAAATGTCCGGCTCTCATTAGATAACCCCAGCCCTCTCCTCCCGCCTGGAATTGCACAGGGGAAATGCCTGACCAGGAAAAGGGGGATTTAGAAATAAAGAGCTGTTCAAAGGTTTTGCCTGCTGCTTGGTGGCAAGGTGGACAAAGCGGTGGTTGTCCTGACCTCTCTTTCTCGTCCTCCCAGCTTTTTACCTCTCCTTCTTGATAGCTCCTTCCTTTTACTTGTTTCTCCTGTGGTACCTCTGTAGATGGAACAGTCTGAAGTTCTTTCTTGAAGAAGGTTGGCTCCCATCCCACCAGGATGCTCTGGACCCACAGCACTGCTCTTGCCCAGACAGGACCTGGAAGGCTGCTGACATCTCGTGGGCCTTCCTTGTAACATCATGAAAATTCATGCTTAATAACTCACATTTCCTAATTACACGCTTTGCAATTGCATGTTGGGCCAGGCGCATGCTCAGCCAGGAGGAGAGAAGGTGGAGGGGTCATCTCCAAAAAGGGCAAGAGCCAACACCTTGCAGCATAGGAAATTCTGGGTGAGAGGAAAATGTTTTGCCAGCAAGCGTGGTTGAGCAGCGGGACAGCAGCCCGGAGGGGCTGTGGGATCTCAGTCTTTGGAGAGGGCAAAATTTGATGGACAATGCCCTGAGCAGCCTGACTGGACTTTGACGTTAGCCCTGCTCTGAGCAGGAGGTTGGACTGGATGATCTGCAGAGGTCCCTTCCAGCCTCAGTTCTTCTGTGATTATCTTCATCTACAAGTGATTACGGTCATATTTGCAATTGTCCTGTAAGGCAGCCCCATTTTCAGTTTATTTTGATCACTAAACAGGAATGCGTTTGATGCTACACAGTGCCAGAAGAAGCTACGGCAACATATTTAAGTAGAAGCTTTTTCTTTCAAAGGGATAATGCTTCACTCTTGAGGGCTATTTGACTTACCATGGTTTTAAGTGACAATACTACTTCAGTTAATCTCTGTACCCCCATGTACAGATATAATACAAATATGCCACCTAGTGTCCATGAACGTGTCTTACTGCGACATTCACTTGGTGTGAGAAAAGCCAAGTTGCCAATTTTGTGTAATCTTGCAGGAAATCTATCACTGTACAAATAAAAATCAGCCACAGTATGAATAAATGCAGGAAGTACACAGCTCAGAAGTTTTTTATAATTTATATCACTAGGTTAATATGTTCTCATACGTACTCCATTGTACAGCGGAAACTTTCAGGTTTATTTCTGATTGTCTGATTTCAGAAAATTATAGGTTTTTACGTAAGTCCTTTAGAAGAATGTTGCTGCTGCCTGTGAAGTTGAGTTTGACAAGAGAGAAAATGTCTGAATAAAAGAATAGAAAGAAATGTTTCAGATGAGTAGTTCATTTTATGGAAAATGCAGTTTCAGTGTAAAGAGTGTCAGCTGGAAGAGGATACATCTTGGAGATCAGAAATTGTTTGTTTCAGGGTTTTCTGAAAATATTGAAATATTTTGGTTTCAAAGATCAAAGCAGCCTTGGATGTGAAGTGCCCTGGGAAGCAGCCCAGAGCAGGGCTGTTACAGCGACTCATCTTCTGGCACCACCATGGCGGGAGCTGCCCGTGCCTTTCCACCGATGGACCCTGGGCATGGATGTCAGGTGAGGTGAAAAACTGCCCGAGGACAAAAGTTAGGGGAGAGGAGTGCTATTGCTCCAGTAATACTACTTTCTCCTTTCCTTGCACCCTCCTCAGGTCTTCTCCATACCCATATCCACATACATTCAGTGACATTAATACATCTTCATCTCTGTCAAAAGTACATTAACTGGTGCACAGATTTTTTTCCTACAGTGTCACACTGGCAACCTAGAGTCATCATAAAATGAAGCCAAGCTTGTCAGTGTTTAAGAGGCATTTGGACAATGCCCTTAACATGCTTTAACTTGGTCAGCCCTGAATTTGTCAGGCAATTGGACTAAATGATGGTTGTAGGTCCCTTCCAACTGAAATAGTCTCGTCTCGTCTCGTCTCGTCTCGTCTCGTCTCGTCTCGTCTCGTCTCGTCTCTTCTCTTCTCTTCTCTTCTCTTCTCTTCTCTTCTCTTCTCAGGAAGGACCTCTTCCCATGGTGCTTTTAAATGGTGCATTCTCAGTTCTTCTTTATAGTTTTGAGTTTCTGGCTTTCGGAACAGCAAAGTTCCTGATCGGCTTTTTAGCAGCAGCTCTTTCATTTTCATACCATTGCGTTTCATGCTATTGAAACACTTCATCCAGTCTGACTTGAAATTATTTTTCTAGAGCCTCACTTGGAGAAGAAAAAACAGCATTATCATCATTTCAGATTGACTCAAAACACAAAATGTTCCTTAGTTTTTCAGTTCAACTAATGAACCAGAAAATCAATTATTCACATAATTTTTCTGACCAAGATATTTGTCCCTCATAACAAACCTCAGGTTCAGCCAGGTATGTTTGGAGGATCTGTCTGCAGCTGAACTGTAGACACCAGCATCAGGGTTTACAAGCAGGACTTGGTCATCCTAGAGAAACACTGAGCTTGCCAGTAAAAAAACCTCTCCCACCACACAGAATAAAGACCGTGAGTTGCAAAACAAGTTTTTCACATTCCGTCTTATTTCTGTCCTTTCAGTGTGCTCAGATGACCCAGGAGTAATCCCTGCAGAAATGTGGTTTTCAGAGCTGGTCCCTCTAGCTAATGCAGATAGCGCTGGGTCGGGAACGATGCTTTGGCCCATGTTGGACTGTGTAGACAAGTTCAGCATTGCACTAAGGCTTTAAGTGCATCATTTTGCTCCTCTGCCTTGGAGGGGTGATAATCGGTTACCTGCTGATCATGTCCCTCGTTTAAAAGGTCCCTGACATCCCCAAAGGAGCTTGTGCTACCAATACCCTACTCCTGCAGGTACTTGGAGGCAGGCTTGCACCTACACCTGCACAGCCCCACTGAGCTTATTGAGCTGTTCCCTGGAATAATAGTGTTGGAGTTTGCTGTCTGCAGGGTGGAGATCTAGGGATGTTGTTCAGAAATCCTTCATCTGAGTAAGCTTTGTCCATGCAACAGTTGGCATTGATTTGAATTGGTCTGCTCACATGAGAAAGGATTTACTTTACCTGGCCCTGCAGCAATAATAGACAATAATATAGATTATAGACTTCTGTGAGTAGAAGTAGTTTTCTCCAATATAATTAGTAAAAGAATGTTTTAAAATGCTGTTTGCATCAACATTGTGAGTTTAAGTAATATTAGCGTTGGAAGAATCTTGCAAGGGCAAGCTTTGGTTCTATTAATGAGAGCTTACGCAGGTGAGCAGAACTTTGCAATACGCTAAGTAAAGATTGAAAGTAAATTTAGAGTTCACGGTCTACATCTGCTGAGGCAGGCTGGCCCGCTTTAGAGCTCAAGAAACATGTTAACCTGTAGGTCTGCACATAAAAGGGGCAAACTCTTAGTGTCAGCGTTTCAGAAATTGAATCTGGTCTCCTCTGGGAATACCAGACTGGGAATACTCTCCAGGTAGCACTGTATAACCTGAAACAAGCCAGGGATTAGATCCTGAGGAAGGACACTCATAATCAGGTTCTTTTTTTAACGTGGAAGTTAGTCCCTGAAGATGAGTTTATAGGAAGCTGTTCCAGTAACGCCTCTCGCTTGCTTGCCTGCCCTGACAAATGAGCCACGCTCCCAGCTTGCTGCCTGGAGGTGGAGGGCTCTGGCTCCATTGCTGCTAACGTGGCTGTTGTTTCCTTCCCATTTGTTTAGCCAAGCTTTTTGCCTCCAAAACTTTCCCTGCACTGACCTATAAGATCTCTGAGGCCAGAAGCAGGATTTTGGGCAGGCAGAGGTGGTGCTTCACAGCAGGTGCTGCAGCGCTAAGATCCTTCTGGTTCCTGTATCATGGCAGTGATCCCCCAGAGCAAAGCATGGAAAATAAACAGTAAAGTGTAAACAGTAAATGCTTTCCCCTGTAAACATGTAGAACGGCTGAGTGTATTTTACCAAGCTTCAGTCAGATAGTCCAGAGAGCTCTCACTTGGCTCAGCTGGGAAAGCTGATGGAGTAAAACACCCCAGGAGATTTCTTATTTCCATGGACTGCCCAAACCTCCAATAGTGCTGTTGAAGTCCCTCAGATATAAAGTCGCATTGATGTTAGAAAATTTCGTCGGTGGCCAGCAGTGGGAAACACTAGGTGGCAGCAAGAAATCTCTGGAAATTCATCTCCCTACATGTCAAAAGCGGACCCGGTCAGCAGAAGTAATGAGAAATCTGCTTGGGCATCCTGATGGCATTTTTTCAAGGTAGACGTTTTACCCCAGTTCGTAACAGGTCTGTGGAGGGGATTTCCATAGAAAATTGGTCACGCGGCATTTGCACTCCACATCGGCACTGGGGCAGTGCTTGCTACGTCCATTTCCATTTAACCATGCAATGATAATAACCATTCAGTAACTACACATTCTGCACATCTCCATGATATATTTGTTTCTAGGTCTACTAGTGAACTTGTTTTGGTCTATTGTAGTCCAGAACAGAAACCGTACTGGTTATAGTCCCATTAAATTATATTCTATATTATAACCAAACAGCCAAATTTATTCAATCCTAACAGAGTTTAGCTCAAAAAGAGTAGTAGGATCAGGGGGAAAATAATGTTGCCAAACTTACCTGTGGAGCCAAAGCTCCAGGTGTAGATGTGGGGTTTTTTCTATCTCCTGCTCTGACATCATTAGATCTGGGCTTTGGTGGCTCTCTAGGAATTTGAAAGTGCTTTGCTGCTCTTTCTTTCTTGTCTTCCCCTTCACACAGGATGCAATTACAGTAGACAAGTGCTGTGTATTAGGGAGGAACAACGCTAACTTGCTTGGAGAGACTTTCAAATGCCTTTTCTGTTGTCTGTGGGATGAACTGTGCAAGCCAGGTCTTTGGAAAGAGAAAAGTGAACAAAAGAGAAGTATTGAGGATGAGCGTTTCTGCTTTTTAATTGCCAAGATCAGATCCAATAGGCTTTAGTTAGCTATCAGGATCACACAGTTAAAAGAATAGTAAGAGACTGAATTTTACTGCATTTTACAGTTTTGTAGTCTGAATAAAACAGTAATTGCTATCTGTGTCCTAGTTTGCATTTAATAATTCCCACCGAGCACAGTGCAAGTGAAGATGCTTACTGCTAAGACTTATGCTTCCGTGTGAAGTAGCACTTTCCAGGAGCGTTGGGATGTACAGGCATAGAAAACTGGTTTAAACACGCCGGCTTTTATGAACCATCCTAGGAAAATGCTCTGGGGCAGGAGATCGGGTCTGACTCCCATCCCACACCCTGGGCCAGGGGGAGCAGCCTCATTTCTCTTCTATTACCAGTGGCTGCACGGCCCTTCTCCTTCTTCCTGACTTTCCGTGCTGTCCGGGGGGGTTGGAGGAAGGGGAGGGAACAGCACTTCGTCAGGCAGATTAATTTATTAAGCGTGTCAGGACCAATCTGCCGCTGAGGACAGAGTGCACTTGGCAGTGGCGCAGCCCAGCAAATCGAATCAAATCGAGATTACCCTAGAAATGCTGCAGCAGTTTCTTGTAAAGGAGATATTGTGGTGCTGTGCCGGGCATCGCCCCTGCAAGTTACTCCGCTGCGGAGCATCCTCTGAAATCTTCTGCCTTGGTTTGTTCCTGTCAAGATTTGCACTTCTCGTTTACAAGAGTGAATAATTAAAACGTCAGCTCAGGAAGTTCCTCATGTCTTTCCTCTCACCCGCCTTGTAAATCTGACCTAACCATTAGATGTCTGCACAGGGGTACTCTTTGCTCTATGTCCACATTTGCAGGTGAAAATCGCTCAGTGGGAGTTAGTGCCGCTTACTTAGGGCATTCCTATTGCTGTACTTCCTATTTAATAACTATCCTTGAAAAGGAAAACTAATATACTTCCTTGGAAGAAAGAATACTGCAATTTACAATGCATATGAAATTATTTTGTGTTTTTATTTTGCTAATACAAATTCCTAAATTCTCTGAAATCAAAGAGCGAGGTTTCAGAAGGTGAAGGAGCCCATAATACTCAGAGACATCAGTCAAATTAAAAGCACACTGTACATGTGTGTGGCCAGGAACACACAATTTTAGTGAAATATCTTGAAACTTTCTCACTGTTTTTAAGGCCGTGGGACTGAGGCATTTTTTGGCATGGCACTGGTTGCAGGGTGAGTTCTCCTGCTGTACCTTGACGGTCCCTTCCCTGCCAGCCTGGCCAGTGCACCGCGCACATCATCCCGCTCTTCCTCGGTGTTTTAATCCCAAATATGCAGGGCTGTGATCGCAGTGATTCAGTCTCGACCCTGAGCGGCATTTTGCTGGGTTCGTGGGAGATGAGCCCCATCGATCCGTGAAACGCCAGCTGCATGGTGCTTGGAACTGAGGCACTCATCAGCATCTTCTTCCGCTCGCTGCCTTCGCCTGATGATTTATGAAGTGGGAAGGTAATTCACAACCCTGCACCACGGCTTGGGGAGCACAAGGAGGTTCTCAAGCTGGCCTCCGTACGCTTTGAAACAGAAATGTTGACTTTGTCTTCAAGCATCTGCTGTTTATAAAGCTTCCTTTGCTGTGGTAAATCGCAGCAAAAAGTAATACAGTTTAAATTGTTTCTTCTAAATTATCAGACTGTCAAAATCCTCATTTTAATTAAAAGCAGGGAGATGACCGTGACTGCAGTGGAGTGACCCAAGAGCCTCTGCCCTCCTAAGCAAGCGCCTCACTGCCAGAGCTGTCAGATGGAGGCAATTACTTCCCTAGCATAGAATTTTATCACACTGGAATTTACTTAAGTATTTCAGAAAACTCAATCAAACCACAGCCAGAAATCTTTCACTGAGAAAAAAGCACCAGGATCATTAATTGGGTTAATGCTCCATCAACCTTGCATTTGTTAATGGGCATGTTCAGGGCATGAGGGGAACCTCATCCGGGGAAATGTCACCTGAGCTACAAAGACGGTTTACGCTGCGATGCGACTTCATGAATTACAGACTGTCCCTCTCTTCAGGCTTTTGTAATTGGTGGTGTTGGTTGAGAGCAAACTGTATTCTCCATGGCAGCAGTCAGTACCCCTGTACCGCAGTGGTTGTTACGAGAAACATACGTGATGGTGAGCGAGGCGGAAATGATGGGGCACTGTCTTTTGCATCACCCACGCTACTGTGGGGCTCCTCGCCCCGTGAAAATCCCCCAGCAATGCCTTTCTGGCCCCTGGAATAACATCCGCAATGGTGTCATGGTTGTAGAAAGACTTTTTTTTTAAATGCATATCAGCCCTGGGAAGACTCACACGATGTTGTGCCCCACCAGTTCCCACCACTAATCACGTATAGATGTAAAATACTGACTCTGTGCCATAGAAGCAGTGTCAGTGGGTACCTTGGCCTCGGCACCGTGTGGGAGACCCACGGCTCCCGTGAAGCGTAGCAGTAGGTTATCAAAGCTTAAGTATTTGGGGAGGTGGTGGTTGAGTGTTTGTTTACTGCTTGCAATTTCTCGTGCCTTTGTTGAGAAAAGCGGGTTTTTATTTTCCTCACACCTCCCCCACATGAAAACCCGGAAAAATAACAGTCTAGGCTGCAAATATTAGATGTAAGGAAAACTGGCAGATACAGCGTTAAGGAAGATGACAATTGTCTTGTGGCCACAGAGAGAGCTTCAGAAAACTCTACAGCCATTTGGGCTAGCCCCAAGCACCTGTAGGGTCCTCTTGTCTCACCTCCCTGCAGTTTCTGATGCGAGCGCTTACACCAAGTTCAAAGCGATGGGCAGCAGAGTCCGTTCGCACCCGGTTTAAGATGCATTTTTGCAATGTGTTTTGCTTAGAAAGTGGTGATGCCAGAACTGAAAGAGGCATCAGGATTGCCACCACCCCTTGCTCATCTCCTGTTCCCTGCACCTGCATCGTGGTAGTGCAGAAGGCATCGTTCCCACGTCTCTGCCGTAGCGCATCAGTAATCCAGGCACAAACCAGTTCCCAAGCCCAGGTTTCTGATGTACCAGTTAGAGACACTGGAGCTTCATTGCTTTATATTAACTGCCCTTAATTCTGTCATTTTTATTTGGACGTAAACCTGTTCAAGTCACACACAGCCTGCCTGCGGCAAACTTTGGTCCTGGAACTGTGAAATGTCATGAGTTTCCAGTCTGCTCCAGTCTTGGTGTTACAGGACTAAAAACCAGTTGTGTTTCTTCGAGGGAAGGATTTCTGTCATCTGGCCCAAATGTTCCCAACTTTGCTTTGTGTTTTTTAGCTGCCTCTGAAGTCAGCCCAGTTGGAAATCTCTGGGGTGCTGCTGCTGCAGGGTTCCCCCATAACCGCCACGGGACACTGCGTGGTGCGGAAACCACACCAGCGGTTGCTGGACCACAGCTATACCTCAGTAAATCTTACTGAATTTGCTTTACAACTTCCTTGGGGGAAAAAAAGAAAATTCCACTAGCACAGAGGCACTGGCAGATAGCGTGGTTTTGAAAGGGGGACAGTAAGATACCTGGTCCTGCTGGTGTTCGTCAACAGGGCTGGCCACAGGCTTTCCGAGTCAGCGATCTTTTCCTTTTTCTGCCAGAAAATTTGACAAAATAGGAAAGTTTGACACTGATGGATGGGTTTTACCCAGAATGTGGCCAAAAAACTACAGTCTTTGGTGTGGTTTGGGACAGCTTTTTGGCTTTGCAGGTCCATTCTGTGCGCTGTTGTGCTGAAAGGCATCAGCCTTCGGAAAATGCAGCGCTATTAAGAGGGCAGTTAAAAATCCCTCAGTTAATGTTTTTGAGGAATTTCATCTTGTGGGACGTTTTGCTTTTTCATTCTTGGGATAAAAGAAAATTTTGAAGAGTCCTAAGCCCTATGAAATAGAAATTCTATGGTTTTGAGATTTCTCCATTCCTCTCCCTCTGAAGTGCTTGTATAACTCGTGTAATAAGTACACTAACTTTCTCACTCAAACTAAAACTTTTAAGTCACATTTCACTCTCATTTGTTGTGTGTCTGAGCTCTGTGTATACATATTGCATATAAAATCGCACGTACTTGATGTGTTTTAAGTAGACCCAGAATAATTATTTTTGACATTTAATATTCTCTAATAGCATTTGAAATGACATATAACAACCATGTTTGTGTATTTAAAAAAACAAGAAGGAAAAGTTACTAGAATGTAGATATTTCAGTGGAATTTTAAAACTAAATGTTTTGTTAAAGTTACTATATTTTAAAATGTCAAAAGAATTACCGGTGAATATGATTATAATGAAATGTTGCTCTTGTTGTTATGGCAACTAACTTTTAAAACTGCTGTGAAGGGTGACAAATTACACAGTGTCATTTTGGTTAGCTTTTTTTTATAGTTTCCCATCATTTTACTTTTGAAGAGTTTTAAACAGCTGGCACTAGTGGTGGTGTTAAGCATATTACACTTCTCTCAAACCTTTAGCTATACCTTTATTTTGATCCTTCGAGTACTATATATTTTTCAGGCTGAGTAAGTTTCATTTCTACATCACCAATGTAGATCATCATCATCATCATCATCATCTACATCTTTCAATAATTAACATGTGGCCATGCCAACGTTTTCCCAGCTTCTCTCCTATCCTGTGCTGTTGCCAGTATCAGGTTAATTAATGTGATAGTATTGGAGGTACACACCTGAAGGCTGCATATTACCAAGCTCAGCTCTCTGCTGTGCAGTGACTCTGCTGTGCGGCAGCAAAAAAAATTCAGCAATGCTGATGTGCGCTCAGAAATGTGACTGCAGTGTAGACAGGAGTATTTCATGGGTCTCCGCTGGTTTGCAGCAGCAAGGACCTGACGACAACGGCTCATCTGACCTGTTCTGTCCAGCCCCTATGGACAAGCCCCACCAAAACGTGCTGCAGAGCTCAGACTGCGGCGTTTTGTCAGGTAACATTTGCAGAAGCAAGCGGGAAATATTTTTGTACAGGTGGGTGCACGGGAAGGAGTCTCTGGGACCCATCCCTCCTCCAAAGGAGAAATTGTAAAAATGATTTTTTTTTTTTACTCCACTGAATTTAGTAGAGAGACAAGGGCACAGTCCTGGAGTAACTCAGCCCTTGGATATCCCAGCATTATGCTCCCCCAAGCTCAGCGTCTCTAGTCCGATACTAAGGAAACCGGAATGGTGGGGGGGACTTCATACATAAGAGATAAATCAGCCTCTCTGAGGGAGGTATTTCTGAATTGATGTTGCCCGCAGTGACCTTCTCCCCTTGGGAAGCTCGGTGTTACCTGCGGCGAGGTGTCGGTACGGGTATCAGTTGCCTCTTTTGTCATAACACAAAAAAGAAAGTGTAATCTCTGCTGCTATTAGCATCCGTCGGGAGGTGAAAAACTTGTTGAATGATAGTGGGTGGACAGAATAAAACCTGCTTTTTCATATCCAGTGATGTTGAGTCAGTTCTGGTGATGAGCACATCCCAGACATGGCACATCCTGCAGCACCCCTGGGCTCATGTCTGGGGGCTTCCGCCCTCCCAGCTAGCAAAACCATGGAGGTGGACTTGGCTGAGGTTTATTTTGGCGGCTTTCATTTATATTTAATTTCTTTTGTGCATGGGAAAGGTCCTGTCTATGAGCTGTCCCAAACAGGAATTTCTGGATCTCCTGGAAAGGGATTAGAGAAGTTCATGAGACAGGATCATGGCTCACGTGCTTAAGACAGTTCATGGCAAGGGGGAGGTGACATGGTCTCGTGCTGCTGGTTTTGCCGGGTGACTCTGTGATGTAAAGTGCATGTTTGGTCCAGGGAGCAGAGACCCGTACCTCCTCACCCAGCTGAGACATCCAACACCAGTGAATTTGCAGAACTCCTTTCCCTATGAGGGAACTGTGGGATACCAGAAACGATTAATTTTTTTTATTATTATTTTTATGGGGAGAGTGAGAATATATAGCATTGGGAAGGAATTCATAACAGAAATTATATAAACTCTGAGGCTTCCAGGTGTAAACCAAGCTCTAAATTACAGGCTTCAGGAAGAAATGTTCTGACATACTTTCCTGTCTGTTGTATATTCCTTGTGACTAATTCGGAGTAATAGCCGTTTTGTAGACAGGCTGTAGATCAAAACTGGAGCAGATCCCGTAGGACACTACTGGAGGATGCGGAGTGATAAATGGCATCTCTTCCCATCCAGCACCGTTTCTCGCCACGTATCTGATGAGTGTCGGTTGCAAAAGGCATGTTTCCAGAATAATGCTGTGTGGCACAAGCGCCCTGAACTTCCCACTTAGGTTAATGTTTTGTATTACCATGGAGAAATGAGGTGTTTGGTTGGTGCGGGTCACTGGTGCCAGCCCGTCCGTCTGTCTGTCTGTATCTGCTCATTGCCTGCCGAGGTCAGGAGACAGTTGCCCAAATGCAGCACTTATTTCTAACTTGCCCAATTTGTATTGTCTCCAACTGTGTCTCAGGGTGAAGTTTGGTGGTCCTGCAGGCAGAAGCTGGGTTTTGGCGTGATCCATGTCTCAGAGTTCAAAGCAGCAAAGATATGCAGTTACCTCCCTTGTGGTACAACTGTACAGACATATCATAGACGTGGTTACGAAGAGGACCCTGCACCGGTGGTGGGAACAGGTGGCACCCAAAGGGAGAGAGCCCTGGGGTGGCCACTGGTGAGGAGCAGATCTGGCTGCATGAAGAGGTCACCCAACGCTAAGGCCACTGTGCCAAGACCTAGGGAACAAGTCGCCAACTTCCTAACCCTGGGACTTTTGGGAAGCACAATGTACGAATGAATTCCCCAAGACACTTGCACCTACATTAGATGGGAGGAAATGCAGAGGAGAGGGATGTGACTTCAGCACAGACCCAATCTTTAATTCTTGTCTCCAAAACCCCTTTTGTCCAAAAAATAGATAGGACTTGTGCGCTTTCTTTTAAACATGGTCTTTTATCTAATGTCCAAGGCTGATGCACAAGCTCGTCTCCTGCAGATGGCAATGCAGCATTGGTTGGGCATTTCTGCCACAACCGTGGGAAGCACAACCTGCCACGACGCTATCATCAGGTGGGGGAAAGAGGGGATGGAGGTACAGAAATGTTTTTCAGTTCTTTCTCATGAAGCTTCCCCGTTCGGGTGTAATTAAGCATTCACTGGAGTGCAGTAGGATGGCGAGGATGGCTCCGACACCGTCATTTGGAAAGGCGACTCAGAGTTCGGAACTTGTCCTCAAGTGAATATTCAATGGAGAAAAACCTTAAGTGAAACAGTGGGTCATCTTACTTGAAAACAGCTGTCCTGGATCCCAGCTGAGCTCCCCAGTCGCTGGGCTTTCAGCTGCCATCGCTTTTTCTCCCTAGCAGCATATTTACTTATCTGCGTAAAGTCAGCCATTGGAGACCGTGGGCAGGTCTTTATCTCTCATCTCCCATCTTCCCCTTTGAGCCTGGTTCTTGTGTCAGCCCTCAAGGTGGCAGCTTAGACTTAAAATTTAGCCTCACAAACAAGGGAAAGGAGCCTACCTCGTGTTGGCCCCGGGCTGCTGGAAAAAGCAGGATTTTGCTGCATGCTTGCGGCAGTCTCCAGGAGTTTTGAGGGTCTCCAGCTATTTTGAGATCCTCTAAGGACTGTGCTTGGTCTGAGATCTCACAGCCTCCTCTCCTGGTGAGAATAGATCAAATACAGACCCCTGACCCCTCTTACACCCTTGGCTGCAGCTATAAAAGCTGGAGTTTTCCTTCTGACATGATGACAAGGATCAGTTTTTCTCCCCAAGGTAGTGCTGTTCACATTTGCTTACGCTGAGGAGTAAAATGTGGTGTCATGAACACAGCTTCAAATACTCTGTCTTGCAACACAAGAAGATAAATTACCAACACGTCCATCACTTACACTTAGATTACTTTGACCAGCTGTGCTTTATGCACCTTTTCTTAAGAAAAAAATTATTTTCAGCTATGCATAGGCTGTGCTTTTAGTTCATGTATCATGCAAATGAGGGGAGAAGCTAGCTAGAAGCAAAATCAGCGTTTAGATTGGCTGTTTATAAGGGCATCATTTCCTTAAAAGACCTTTTTTTTTTTACCCTGCACATCACAGTGATTTTAAATCCTCATTGACTTCTGAAAACACAGCTCTGGGAGGACAAAGGATGATATATTCTTAACGAGTGTGTAAAGTATAGTAGTTTTAAAGGCAATAAATGCAAGGTCGTATTAGGGCAAAACAGTTAATTACCCACTTCATTATTGTCAAGGTTAATACAGTATTTGAGCGCAGAAGCTGTTTTTCATCTCCTTTTGGAAACAAGGCAAGACAGCATTTCTTACAGACAGATCCATTATAGCTTATCACTGGAGGACAGACCGCTACAGAAACACCATGAAGGATGTCTACTGTCACCGGGCTCCAGAGCAAACGCCAAACCTGTCCAGAGAGCAATGGAAATGAAATGAGAGCTGCAGCTTCAGAGTACCGCGCTTTAATTCACAGAGATTGCGCCCCATTGATTTTAATGTATGACGGTAACGGTAGTAAAATTCACCGACAGTTCTTCATCTTTTGTAACATTGATCCCTCCTAAATTGCACAATGCGCTGAAAAACGTCCTTTAATAAACATGGGGTATCGACTATAGCAAATCCCATCTTTCCGTGGTGAACCCAGTGAAAGCTGCACCTGCGGTAGGGCTCGATCTCTGTTTTTCATGCGTGCTGGGGTGTTGTACAGGTTTCCATTACATGATCTCAATAGACAGAAACAAAGGCCTCATAAATCTTAGCCCATCAACCTTTGCGAATAATGCTTTGCTTTTAACTATCTACTTTACCTGCAGCAACTTCGAAAATTCCTTAAGTTTAAAAATTTGGAGACCAGTAAGTGGTTTTTAAAAAATTATAAAAAAAATCTACATAAATAGATATAGAATATATATAAGAATAGAAGTCTCTCCTCATATGGAAACACGAGTTGTTTTTTTCAGTTTGTAAAGCCTTTAAAATGGCAAAAACTAGTCTAGTTCCTATGAAAAGAATTACCAGGATAACTCTGTTTATATCCCTTTTGATGTAGCCTTTTTCTGTTACATTTTCTTTCAAGGTTTTTGTTCTGCTTCTTAATTTAGAGCTAGAATTTCCCATCTTTTGTGATCCCTGCCGTTGTATTTCAGTCCCGGGAGGTTTTCCCTCTGCTCGCCAATGCAGCGCACAGCCCGCAGTCTACATTCCCAAACCGAGACCCCCCTACATCAGCAATTCGGTCTTTCCACTGGAGTCATACCTTTGAACCTGGGTACTTCTGGCCCTGCTGCTAACATTAGGCTTTCGGGTTTGGGAATTTGGGCCATGGTTATAGCAGTTCTCAATCTCTGGCTTCTTTCTGCAAATACTGCGCTTCCCAGGAAAACTGCAGGTGCTGGAGAACCCCCAACATGCACTTTCTCCGTAGTAAATTACTTCAGGACAGGTTAACGTGGCACAACATATGTTTCATTCTTTATAACATCTTCTTTGATTTTATTTTTTAATTTTTGATGCTCTGTGGGCATCCTTACAGAGCAATTACTCTTACTACTCTTACAGAATGATACCTGCTTTGGGGTATTAATTTGGTTTTGAAGCCTAGTAAATTGTTCTGCCCACCAGGGAGGCACCCACTGTATTTCAGATTTGTGTATAAACATCTTAATTTCTCTTCAGATAGCAAAATACTTGACAATATAGCTTATTTCACAGGGTCTTGGTGAAACACTTCCTAAATTATCAGCTCTATGGACACTACTGTACTTTTGATAGGAATAATGCTAGGTGTTTCCTTGGGAAAAATCAAGCTCGTATAGGCTGTCTGATTTAGCCAGAGGGGCATCTCATCAAGATGTATGTCCTTTCATATAAGGGAAGTGCTAAATTTAAAAAAAAGCCAAAGCAAATAGAAATATTGTTGTCGTTATTAATAATAAATAAATGTAATAATTGATAATATTAATAATTGTTATTAATAGTGATAAAGCACTGGCTATTCTGTAGGAAATGTGCCTGTGGGACAGGTAAGTTTTATCCTCCCTTAGCGCTGGCCCTTTTAATTTACTCGTAGAGAGGAGCCTGAGGCAAATAGAAATTACAGCCATCACCCTTGCCAGTCAGTGTTTGCCAGTGGTCGTCCTCAGAGTGCTGGGAGAAAACAAAAGGGTTTTAGTTCTTAATCCCCTTAACTTCATCAGTCGGGATGAGACAGCACTGAGGTCCCAGAGCTCACCAAGACTGCTTCATCACACTCGGGCTTCGGTGGCTTTTTAATCCTCATAATCAAAAAAGGTGGCTCCCAAGCATAAACCTGTCTGCAGAAAATCCCGAAACTGCAGGGTTTTGTCATCAATGAATTCCCTAACACATAAACCCTCAACTGCATTCTTCTAAATCTTCCTTCTGAAGGTACCTAAAAATCCTGTTTCCAGAGAGCATCTGCTTGGAGGAGGAGAGAGAAAACTCCCCTTTCCTATAACCAAAGAGGCCGATCTGCTCCCAGGGACTCCCTCTGGCTCCGAGGTCCTTTTGTGCAGGCATAACGCAGGTTGCTCCAGGAAACCTCTGCTTTGTGAAGGCCAGTCCCGCGGAGAGTATTAAATTGGCATTTTACTCCTTGGCATGCATTTGCGCAGGGGAAGCGGGGTGGCAGTTGGGTATTTCAATCTTGTTTTCAATTATAAGCATTTCATTGTCGAATGTTGCTGGTTTATTATGTGATAATTAAATATGAATGATCGCGCAGTCGTCCTGCCAAAGAGGCTGTAGCCGAATGAAACCAATTCCTCTCGTCTTGCTGAATGGCTTCGGAGGTGAAAGGAGTGATCTATTTGCTGTCTCTTATTTTTGCTGTCCTATTGTTCCAGTATCACTAGCTTCAAAATAGCAAACTAGGCAAGTAATTACGGACATAAATCAGAGCAGGGATCAGTGTGAGGTCAGGACTGCTTTGCTTGTAGCCCGGCTTTTCTCAGCTGCCTTTTGCTGAATAACAGAGAAGTACATTGCTGTTAATTTTGTGAAAAAGTGATTTTATTAGTGATGAAATGCATATTTTGACCAAGTTTGAGCCCCTGCATGCTTTTGAGCAGGGGTTGACCAGCCTCACCGTGCCTGGACCCGAGCCTCCTCTGTTCGCGTTGCAATGAATGAAGGGCCAGTGGCCAGGCTGGACACCACGGTCGGCATCCGACATGCTGTGGTTGGTGTCCAATATGCCACAGTCAGCATCTGGTATGCCATGGTCGGTGTCCGATACGCCACGGTTGGGCATGCAACGTAGGCAGGCTGCAGCTCACAGAGGGACATCTCCTTGGGGTGACCACAGTAACTCTGTTTAAAAACTTGGCAAGTTAAATAAGATACAGCTAAAGCGTATCAGCAAAGCAAATGTGTTTTCAGTAGAGCCACACTGATTTATGGCCCTGGCCCTTAATCTGTACATCTTTTTCTTGTGGGGTGTTTATAAACGTGAAGCGGCGCTCAATGGGAGTCAACTGCTGAAAAATGGATGCAACCACGTGTTACAATCCTCAGATGTAAATAGCTACTAGCTAAAAATAGTCAATCTTCCTTGAAGGAGAGCTGTAACCACGCACTGCTCGCCTCCCATCCTCCGAGGAGCACCAGTGTTTTGGACAGAAAGGAGTAGGGATGGGCAGGGGGTTGCGGGCAGTCAATGGGAGCAAGTTCATGTCTGCGGTGCTCCTACACACTCGTCATCCGTGGCTGGGGCATCTATAGAGGACTTTGCAGTACTGGGACACAAGCAGGGCCACCAGCGCTGCCACCACATGGCCTCCGCGATGTGGATGTCCCAAAACCATGGTTGTGCACAGTGGTTTGCTGGATGCTGTGTATTGTAAGAAGGAGATGATGTTAAGTATTTTTCCCTCTTCCCCAAGTGTCTCATATGCTAAGTTAACTGAGAGGCAATGCCCAGTGGTAATTCTGCTACTCAGGAACATACCGTTTTGTAAAAAAAAAAACAAACCCAGTGCCTACTAAACTATATGCTTCCATTCCAACAGTTTGTTAAAATACCATGTAGAAGTGACCGCTGAATGACTTTCCTTTAGCTTATCCATACCTGTAAATCAGATTCAGCCCACCAGTTTGGCTTGATGGAGACAACTGAATAATAACAAATAAAAAATAAGTAGTGGTTTTAAACGTCTCTGCTGTTGGTTGCTGAACACCCACCTCTTAAACTGGGCTTTTTAACAGTGTCTTGGGGTTGCATGCCAAATCTCAGCTTATGACGTACACCGAATTTAACCCCTCTTTGTTTATTCATTTCTATATGTCCTATTGTAAGTATTTATTGAGAGGTTTTTTTTCTAGCAATGGATTATTCTGAGGTACGTGACTGAAGAACGTAACACATCACTATGGGTATTTCTGGGTGAATCATAGACTTTTTTTCTTTTCGTTGGTTTTCTTGGTCAGATATTAAGTGAAAATCAGTATTTAATCAAAGCAATTTTTTATTCCCAGACTATTGTTAGAGGAAATAAGCCTCGAAAGGATACTTCAATCAATGGCCTGCTAGAAGAGTTTGACAATATCTCGGTGACACGATCCAATTCCCTGCGGAAGGAAAGTCCTCCCACTCACCACCAAGGAAATGCAAACCATGTGCCGAGGCACCAGGAGGAAAATGGTTATATCACATATTCCCAGTACTCCAGTGAGTCAGACACTACAACAGACTATGTCGTGGAAAAATATCGAGACAAGACTCTTTACGGGGAAGAGTTAGACAGGTACTACAAAGGGAGCTATGCCGCCAAGCAGAACGGGCACATGATGAAGGTGACTTCCCGAGACATCTATTATTCGGAAGTGACGCCCCTGCAGTCAGACCTCTCCAGGTTCCTCCCAGATTACCATGCACACCTGGAGACAAAGCCCAAACCGCTGGAATACGGCGGCCTAAAGCTGGAGTATCAGCGGATCCCCAGCGGATCCTCCCTGGACTATAGAGATCCTTTTCCTTACGCCCCGTCCCGAGCATCGGTGCAGAGTGAGTGCTCCAAGGAGAGGCTGGAATACAGCGACGGCGACTGGGGACATGGCCTGGGCAAGGACGACTATGACAGGAGGCCGAAGTCATCCTACGTGGACCCAGCGAGCCCTCAGCCAGCCATGAGGCAGAGGTCCAGGTCGGGCTCCGGTCTGCAGGAGCCAGCCATGCCCTACGGAGCAAGCGCTTTTAAAGCACACCAGCAAGGACACTCCTACAGCTCCTACACCTACCCCCGCTTGTCCGAAACCGCGGCAGGCATCCCCAAGGTAACGTGACATCCCTGGTGACAGTGCTGCCAGGGCAGGGATCAACCTCTCCAAAACCAGAGCGCAAAAAATTAAGCATGTGCTAAAAATTAAGGGCAAAGAGCCATGCTTGGGCACGCGATACCGAACGCGGCCAGTAACGTCCCCAGGAGCTGCGTGGCTGCTGCTTGGTGGGTGTGAAAAGCCACCGGCTTTACTTGGGTATCTGAAAATGGATGTCAGGGACCACGTTTAAGACGTTTATTAAACGGCGGGTTTGGAGATGCCCAGCTTCCCGGGGTTTTACTTGGGATTCCCAATAACCCCAAGTTCTTTGGCAGTGTTTGTAGCATTAGCAGTTTGTATGCCTGTTGCAGATCTGGGCCAGGGGCGAGAAGCTTATCTGGTTTGTATATCAGATACTTTCGTATTTGAATTGTTACTGTGCAAGGCTGAAACCTCTGTGTTTTAATATTTATATTGTATTTATGCTATATTTATATTACAAGGTTTATTAACCCTTTGCCACTAGTGAGAGTAGGGGTTTACCCCTCTCCGCTTTGTTCTTAAGCAGTGAAATTAAATCAAAGCAGCTTATCTCACCCAAGACATTTTAGATGTAGTTAAAAAAAAAGGGTTGCAGTGCAAAAAAGCATTTCAACCATATCTACCAGCAGCTCCTCTGCACAAATTTGTGGCCTGCTCTGCCTTTTCTGAGTCACACGAGGAATATTACCCATACAAACTGTCCTACCCTACTTGCAATAGTTTGCTGTAACTATTTGTTCAGTTAAGAGAATAACGCTTTTCTTACACGTCTAGACACATAGCTACGATGATGACCTGCTTAAACATCTAATATTCTGCAAGAGATGTTTTTTCTTCAGTGTAGATTACATTTGAACATTACCGAGTTTCCCTAGCAACAGGTGCTGAGATGATAACTCATTTTTCCAGGGCTGAAACAGTCTTGGGTTGCCGTAACTTACCAAATGTGCTGTTCAATGATGATCTGAACAGTGCATTTTCTTCCTGGCTTTGTTCACTGAGAACGTGGTCCTGTCCAGCTGCAGACCCAGAAGTCGTCCCAGGTCTCTGCAAATCCACGATAGCCTTACGTTGGAGGCGTGCCTGTGTCTTGCTTGTTCGGGTTTTGGCTGCTTTGCTGATCCTGGGGTGCAGAGCCACAACCAGTGCCCCATGGTAAAGCGAGAGCGATGTGTTTTTATTCCACGTTGCATTAAAGCACGGAGCTGGGCTTTGGAGGTTGAGGAGAAATCGTGGGGGGAGCAGAAAAGTTACCAGATCTCTCTGCACACCTTTCCTGACCTCGGGGTGTGGTGGGAGGGATGCGTGTGGGTAGTTAAACTGTGTGCAAGAGTGTGGCATTAAATGCGCATTCTGGAAGTTTTGAGGAAAGCCTGGGATGGGCTGTCTGCCATTTCCTTCATTTAAAGCAATCATTTTGTCAGGGTTTAGAAAGGAGAAGGGTGAATCCAGTAATTCATAAACTCTCTTGCGCCTGTTCATGCCAGTTCTACAGCATTCAGTAGGGCAGAAGACAGACTCAAAGCACTCCAGACACTTTGAAAAAATAGCCCATTAAAATGCAGTAACAACTTTTATAAAAAAGAAAAGATGCCTCTCTGCAAGGTTCATTGTGAGCTGTTCCTCTCCTCAGAGCGTCAAAAACACTGCTAAAGCCTTGGTGTATTGAAACTTGATGATTCACTGTTAAGTGCAGCAGTTCCAATTCCCAAACCAGTCCACAGCTCCTGGAAGTGAATAGCAGTTTCTTGTCTTGGATGATTGCTGAAGAGTCTTCGTTTCAAGGAGGCATTAGTAAGATAACGGTTCATCAAATGGGGTTACTAAATGAGAATCAGGTCTCGAATCAGATATTTTACAAATGAAATTGGCTTTAAAGTAGAATTAAAAGGGGAAAAAAGTAAGCAGTGAAAAAGTCTGCAGGCACAAATGTATGGCTTCAAATGCGTTTAACAAAGATGTTCATTTTGACTTGTAAATGTGAAGAGCAGACTTACTTCAGTATTACTTGCATAATAGATAGATGTGATAGATGTCAGATAAACCAAATGTCATCAGTGATTTCAGAGGTATTGCGTCAGAAGACTTCCACTGTGCTGGGCTTGGCCACCGCCGTGCAGTGGGACCATAGAGGTGTAGGAGGCCGGAGGCTCAGATTTGGTTCCCTCCAATCCACCCCATGTTACCCACCTGCTCTCCTGTTCCTGCAGACTAACTCCTGTAACACTTGCATGGGGTCGCAGCGTCTGCTGTGTTATGCTCACGACACAGACATTACGTCCCACTTCATTCAATGGAGTCTCCTCAATATTGTCACACGACATCAAACTCATCCCGCCAGGTCTGCTATTTTTAGACACTCTGTACTGCATGTTTTCTTTTTACCCTCCTCTTCATCGCAGGCAGCCCTCCCAACTTTTTGCACCGGATCCTATTATTTCAAAGCTCACTTCGCTGTCATTTTTTGGCAGCAGCTCTCTGTGACCCTTCCCTGTCCCTCCTCCAAGGGGCCCTGGTTTCTGCTCTCCCCTTCCCTACCTCGTATTGCTGTAACGTAGCGGGGGTCTCTGTCTAACCTGGCTGCTGCTCAGCACCACCATTTTCCTGCTGTGCAGTTTGCAGCTGTCTGCGCCAGGAGGACGTTTCCAGCCTGGTGAAGGCAGAGCACAGCCTTTACTATCAGAAACCCTCTTTGTTCCCTGTTTTCTCATTCACGTGCCAGCAGCTTTCCACGAACGCTGCCTGTCATCGCCACACGGAGTCTCTCGGAGATTTCCACCAGTGAAGCACCAGAGTAACCTTTTCCTGTGCAATCTCCATTGCAGTCGTCCTTTCCACACCTTTTACTTCGGCAAACTGAAACCTAATCAAACCGAAACCTGTTTTACCTTTACTGAAAGGCGAGCCCATCTCGCCAGGGGCTCGCCGCTCCCCTAGGAGGGTATGGGCTCCGGCTGCAGGGCTGCGGCTGCCATCTCTGCCGCAGTCCGACTGCAGCGCGTACAGGGACACCCGCTCGGCTGAAAGGCTGCCCAGGCAGCCTGCCTTGCAGGGGAGGTACGCACCGCTCACGAACAAGCAGGTGTTTCCACCGCGTGCGATACAAAACAGGCATCGCAGTCATCAGAGTGGAAACTGAAATGAGTTTTAAACACGGTGTTACGTCCACCTTTTAACAACGAAAAGACCCGACTGCCGACATGGCTGCGCACGGATGCGGGTAATGCTGCGAGCCGGTGAAACGACCCAGCCCGCAGCAGCGGGGTATCGCCTTGCACCGCGGCGCCGTGATGGATGTCGTGTCAGAGCTTCGGCTGCTCCTTTGACCCGATCTTGAATGAGCGCAGGACTGGTTTCTTCTTTCCTTTGTAGTATTTAAAGAATTTCCTTTCAGTAGGTAACTGCATTCAGTAGCAGAAATAGAATTATTAGTGGAATAAAGTGTGTTCGATTTTGCTGTGATGTGAAGCACTACATCAGGACACAGCCTCGGAGGAGACGTTCAGCTGATTTACTCGTTATAGCTCCTGATTTTTTGTAAGATTTCATGGGATTCAGGACGTGAATGGGTTTACGTTGTACTGCAATGCTAACCTCAAAAAGCTTTCAAAAATTCTTAGCAAACACACCGAACCCCTGCATTTTAATTTTAAAATTTCACTGCAGAATTTACTTTTGCCAATGTGTTAAGCTTAGGACGTGCTCAAAAATGTCAGGCATGGGTGAAGCCTCAAATAATTCATTAGTGTGGATTTATCCAGCTTGAATTTCTAGACAAGGCTCCCCCATCTCAATAGTTAAAAGAAAATGGTGTATTTACAGCCAAAGCAATAATTTATATGTCCCTACGTACACAGATATATAGGACAGGGCTAGATTGAGTTCCCCTCCCTCCACCAAACCATCTGAGCACTTTTCCGTGTTAATTAGTTTGGCAGATGTAATGTCCTTCACGAAATTCATGGTGTCTCTGACCCCCTTCTATTTTATGGCTACCCCTGCCTGTCGGAGCAAGTGAAATTATGGCTGTAATCGTGTGGATGTTTTGCTTAAACAAAACCCGCATCCTAGGAGGTGGTTGTACAACACTGTTACGTGCTCGCTGGTTGCTCCATGTGGCTGGTAGCTGTCAGCGTGCGAGTCTCAGATGGAAGCAGACTCCAGCTTCACGTTTCCAAGGGAAATCTCCGAGCAGCCCCTCTGGAGAGGCATTCCCTCTTCCCCGCTAAACCTCACGCGAAATGAAAAGACGAGCACGCCCGGCTCACGCATGAGGTAGGAAAGCGCTGATATAACATTGCACTCGGAGGCTTTTCTCCCCGCACCGAGGCGACTCCAGCTAGAAACTCCTCCTCGCTGTGCAGCAGCCTACAGTGATAAATTGATGCTGCGGCAGATTTTTTTTCTTTTTTTTTTTTTTTTTTTTTTGCAGTCTTAGCATAAAATGGTCAAATGATGTTCCACCGCAGAATTCAATTTCACAGTTCAGTTGGGTCCTTGATTACACTGCCAAATTCAGATTAATGTGCGTTTAACTAACATGGATCAGGGACTCCTGGCCGGCAGCCAGCAGTAATAGTAGCAACCATGAGCTGTGTAGAGTTTGCTGCTCTGTCCACCCCTGTGCACCGCCACTGAAATTGATTGATTAAATGAACTCATTGCCATAATTATTTGTAATTGTGCTACATCATGAGCCTGTGTCAAACCACCCCCCTGCCCCAAGATGCTCCACACGTCGTCAGGAGTCACATACGTTGTATCGTAAATGTGGAGATGCTCTTTTCTGGGGGAGAAAATGTATTCTTGTTTTGGGTGGGGTTTTTTGTCTTACATCCTTTTTTCTAGTTTGGATAGAAGCAAACTATGATGTTTGCGAATGTGAAGTATTCATTTGCTTTTAGTGTAAGAAGCTTAGAAAAGCTTGGAAAATAAAAAGAAAGAAAGGAACCTGCAAATGAACAAGGCCTCCCATCGGGATAATTTCCTCTGCGATTGTCTCTGACTTCAGATGAAAATTAGCGGTTTCGTGACGCTGCAGTTAAGTAGTGTGTCACTCTGGAAAATAATTTAAGAAATGCTAAATTGAATTAGGCTCCTCGTCATACTCATATATGCAGTCACTCAAACAGCAGCCAGTAGCGGGGCAAGGCAGGAGATGACAGGATTTCAGGGTACCACCACCTCCGCAAGAAGAGGTTGGGTCATCCCTGAATTGCTGGAGAAAAGCATAAGAAAAGACGTAAGGGCTGAGAGTCAAAACCCGGGAACTGGTGTTTGAAAGGAAAGACACAAATTGGAATTTGCCAAAGGGCTGCTGGTTGTGAAAGGGATGAATTCTTGGAGGAAATGGCCCAGAGAGCCTGCAGGGCACTGCAAATACAGAGCAGATAGATACACTTTTTGGAGCATATGCTTTCTTTAAATAAAGGTTATTGTATCTACAAACAGGTACCTGCGGGTACATGTGAGAGCGTGTTGTGCTGGCACATGCTGAGGACCTCCGGGGGTGCCGAAAACGAACTGAGTGGGTGGACAGCAAGAGAGCTGGCTGGTCACCCGCGTTCACTCGTCTGCTTTTGCGTTGCAGGTGGATTATGATCGAGCGCAGCTGGTCGTTAGCCCACCGCTCTCTGGATCGGACACCTACCCCAGAGGCCCAGTAAAGCTACCTCAAAGTCAGAGCAAAGTCAGCTATTCAAGCAGCAGCTACCAGTACCCTCTGGTCTACCACAAAGCGTCCCACTATCACCAGCCGTCTCTCCAGCCCAGCTCTCCCTATATTTCCACTGCCTCCTACCCCAGCTCCCCAAGTATCACGTCAAGTGCTTATCCTCCACCCAGCTGGGGATCCTCCTCAGACCAGCAGCCTTCCAGGGTGTCCCATGAACAGTTCAGAGCTGCCCTGCAGCTTGTGGTCAGCCCCGGCGACCCCCGGGAGTACTTGGACAACTTCATCAAGATCGGGGAGGGCTCCACGGGGATTGTCTGCATCGCCACCGAGAAGCACACAGGAAAGCAAGTCGCCGTGAAGAAGATGGATCTCAGGAAACAGCAGAGAAGGGAGCTGCTCTTTAATGAGGTACGTTGTTTTGGGTGGTGCGACAGGTTTTGCAGGCGGTAGGTTCAACAGGAGATGTGGGCCAAATGGCAACCTCGAGAGCCAAATTAATGTCTTTCTAAAAGAGGTGGTGAGTCCCACAAGCATCTGTGCTGTGTAAATATTGTATAACCAAACCAGTTTCAAATGAGCTACATCTCCTCCTGGCTTTAAACCTATAATGCGGTGGGGCGTCACAGTAAACAGCGAAGAAATCTATCAGCTAATCCATGCAGCATATCGGGTGCAGAGACATAGCCCCGCTGCCTTTCTCTGACCGTTTGCTGGTACAGTTTATTCTTCCGAGATGGAGGATCCAAACTAACCAGACTGTTCTAGAAGCACGTGCACTGTATTCTGGCATATACATGCTTTTTGTTTCCTCCCTCCTTCCTCTCCTAACCATGAGCAGTGCCTTTGCTTTCTTGACGGTTACTAAGCAAAGAGCTGACAGTTGCTTTTTCATGGAACCATCTGTGTTAATTCCCACATCTCCTTTCCTGAGTGGTTGCAGCCAGTTCAGAGCCCACAACTGCTTGTGGAAGATTGTTTTCCCCATGTACATTATTTTAAATTTAAGAACACTGATTTTTCATTTGCTATTTTTTCACCCAGTTGTTCGGCGCTGAGAGTTCCTTCTGCAACTCAAAGAGTTTCTCCTTTTTTACTTCTTGCTCTCTTAGAGAAGCTAGTGGTGCATGTTCTCCGCTCCCCTTTTGAGATGACTTGTGAATATGCTGATCCACACCAAAAACACTGCAGGTCCCCAGGGAAACCTCGTGTGAAAACTAACGTTTTGATTCTATCATTCGTTTCCTGTATTTTAACTATAGGAGGACCTTCCTTCAGCACATAACAGACTGGTTTCTTTAAAACTTTAACATTTTTTAATTAAAATATTAGTTTTTAACAAACTTCACACAGTTCTCCTTTGCACAGCCGATGATTGTAGTGGGTATTTTGGCTTTTTTTTTTGCCTCTGCTGGAAGACTGCACCGAATTGCGTTGTGGTAGCTCTAATCGAGCATCTCTTGAGTGGTAACATCTTGAAGCAGGTCCTACATGCTGTGCAGGACCAAGCTGCTTCCCTGACACGCTCCAGTCACTCACGTCATCTGAAAATTTCTTTTCAGCAGTGCTGAAATTCCTCCGTCGATAATGAAGCCTTCCCTGGCTGTTGTTTTCTCTCCTGATGGGCTTTCTGACATCCCTCAGTGCCATGTGGTCACGGTCGCCGCCTTGGCTGGGCTGCTGTTCCTGTGGTCCCAATTCTGTACAGTCCCTTTCAGATGTGGGATTTGAATGGTCTTGTGAATATGCCCTATATTACCAGCATGCTTTTAAAATTCTGTGCAAAGTACGGTTTGATACATTTTGAAGACGATTTTGATGGGTTGAGCAATTGATCAGGTCAAAAAAAAAAAAATCTCTGTTGTACTGAGAGCAACTGGCAATAAAAAAGCAATGAAATAAACAGTCCTGTTCCTGCAGTCTGAAAAAAAAACAATTATCTATCACTTATCATTTAGCAACTAAAGATTCTTCGTTCTTCCTAATGCATTTATGATGACTGTTATTTTTATGTAAATATATTGATTTTGTTTATGCGTTGGCATAAGGATTAGGGAGGATGTGATTCATAGCAGAACCTTTACTAAGCACCAAGAGAAAAGTGCAGTGAAAAAGGTCAAAACAAGTGTCGGATAATGCTTGTAGCAATTCACATATTGTCTTTTTCTTCCTCACAGGTTGTAATCATGAGAGATTACCATCATGAAAACGTGGTTGACATGTACAACAGTTACCTTGTTGGCGATGAGCTGTGGGTTGTGATGGAGTTTCTGGAGGGCGGCGCTTTGACAGATATAGTGACTCACACGAGGTGGGTTGGGTGTGCTGCGCCAGCGACCAGCAGCCTCAATCCTACAGCGTAAGCTGGGCAGGAGGGAGATGCCGCGGCTTTCCTTCGCGGATGCCTCCGGACCGTGCCCTCCGGACCTTGCTTCCTGCTGAGGGAAGCTGGGTGCCTCCTGGCTCTGTATATGTATTTTTTAATATATATTTGTTGCTTTATATCTGTGTTTACATACAAAATACATATATACAAATATAAAAATACATACGTGCATACAATATACATACATGGAAAATATATATATAAAAATATATATGTATGTATGGGTATAGCTCTATGTGCGCGTGTGTGTGTGTATGTATATACATATATACACACATAGCGTACACATACTGTAGCATGCTCACTTTACCAGCATAAATAAGCTACTGTGGATGAATTCCCGTCAGTACCAGCAATTTTAAATAGAAGGGAAAGAAATACCTGAAAGGGCTTGCTGGTAGATGGGGATTTGCTAACGCCTTAGGAGATAATTTAGCAGCAACACAACTTCTATCCGTTAGTTCCTCAAATGGCAAAAAAAATCTTCTTTTCCTGTTTGGTGATCTGTCTTGTTGTTTTTGGTGTCATAACTACGTCACTTGTAAGGGTGATTTCTCTCCATACTCATAACCCATGGAACCGCGCTGTCAGAAATGTTAACTGCAAACCGAGCCTCAGACGTAATGGGAAAAGTATTTTCTATCAGAATATTTGTGCTTACGGTAGAGCTTGTTTCCATATTTCAGTTAATATCATACCTTTAAGCAAGGCTCTTCTCGAGCACAAAAGCTGTAGTGTATGGAACCGCTCTTCCTCTTCTGAGAGGGGACATTAGATTTACAGCCCTCTTTACATCTGCTCGTCACTCATCTTTTCCTGATAAGCAGGATAAAATGAGATAGGGAAGAGGAAGTCTTTATTTAATTTCTTCCTCTTGAATTAAGAGAAAAATAAAACCGCACACCATTCCAGTGGGGGAGTATTTAGGTGAGCAAGAAGAAAAGCAAGGAATAGTAAATTAGAAAAGTTATCTTCTCTCATAGTTTAATGATGCTCTTAGATGCTACCAAAAGCAGAGTTGTAACACAGGTATTTTATTTTTTAGTGTTGCCTTAGCTGATGTGCTGAAATAAATCACAATATTGCAAGTCATTTATTAACCGCTGTTCCCCCAAACATTAAAAGCTCTGTCTTAGATATTTGTGACAGGAGTTTAACAGCAAACAGATGTTCCCAGGACACCACTTCTTATGAGCTGTCATCTATTTTTTTTACTCAAAATAGTCTTTCCTTAATCTTCTGGGTTTTTTTTACATTGCATGACCTTTCCTCAAAGATTTTGCTAAAATACTGCAAATGGCACACAAAGTTAAAGCAGAAAGCTCCACGGGTATTTTTCTGCTCACGTAATAGGGATGCTGGGGTCATCCAGCAATGGGGCAGCGGGGTCAGGGTACGCCACCCATCCCGGCCATTGCCATCGCACGGTGGCAGACAGCTTCTTCCAGAATGGGGTTTTGCACGCGTGCACAGAAATGAGGATTCTTGCTGTTTATTTTTCTACTGAAATACCCTGAATATTTTTATAGAAGGCATAAAAGCAAAGAAGTGCTCTCGAAGAGCTACACCCAGGGCCTGATGGTTTGTCTGCACAATTAAGAGTGTTTTTTTTTCCTCATATTTATTCCATGCCCGTTTCCATCCCAGTAGTGATTTACCCTCCTTGGCAAGCAGTAAGTTTACTGTAAATAAGGCATTTCTGTTATTTCCCAGAGGGAAACAGGCTCACTGTAACACACCACATAATACACTCTGCTTTTTAGTGCTGCAGGGAGACTTGTCCAGACCTTGTTGCAGAGTTGTTCCTCACCCCTCATCTCCCCTTTTTCGACAGAAATAGGACCAGAGAGTCACCCCACAGAGCCATTGCCTAAAAGATCTCATGGCTGTCCCTATGCTGGCATGAAGGGGGACTTGTGCCTCTTTGCTCCAGCTCCGCTTTCCTGCTGTCTTCATTAACGCTCAGCTCGTTTTTCCATCTTGCTGTTTCAGGATGAATGAGGAGCAGATAGCGACCGTCTGCCTGTCTGTCCTGAGAGCCCTGTCCTACCTGCATAACCAAGGCGTCATCCACCGCGACATCAAAAGCGACTCCATCCTTCTCACAAGCGATGGGAGGGTGAGCGCCCAACGTTTCTCCTGCCGTCTCTTGGGGCTGGCATGGAAATAGCTGTGCATGTCCAAAGCAATGCTAACTTAAAAAAATAAGCCAGACATTTGAAAACCAAAGGATATGACCTGTGAATAACTTGTTAGAGAGCTGAATCAGGAAAACACAGGCCTGGCCTGGCTGATGATTGACATCTGCACTGCATGCAGAGTCCCTGGGGCAGATTGGAGCTGTCACAAGGCAGTGGCAGAAGAAACTATGCCACACGGGTGATGGTTAGGTGACGGGAGACCTTCTTTTACGCTGCACCACTCCTACTCTGATGCCTCTCAAAAATATTTTCTTTTTACTACATTTAGTTATCCTTTAGTTAGCAAGCTTCTATACATTTGCTCTGTTTCCCCAAGCTAGTTAGGAGGCTAACGTTAATCTATATGAATAGGAAATATTCTGCATTACTGCTGAAACGCTCCCCTGATGGTGAGAGTAGCTTTTACCGTGGGTACACTTACAAGGTGCTTGATAATTCCCGTCCCACACTTCCATTTACTTGGATGGGATGCTGCCGTCAGTGAATTGGTCTTTGTCCTGTTAATGAGTGGGGAGAGACGGAGCAAAATGCTGCCCATGACCTGCTCAGTGAGCAAAATAAAGTTTGCACACAAAAAAAATATTACTTCAGCAGTGTTTGGTCCCAAAGAACTTATTATTTCCTTACAAGGAGAAAGGTGGGTTTGTGCTGTCTGTTTCTGGGCATACAAAGCCGTAAAACTTGAGGCACCTAAAACTTGGGGCACCCAAAGGCTTAGGTGGAGGGAGGCAAATCACTCTTACATGTAAAAGCCTAATTTCTGCTTGAGTTAGGCACTACTTTGCATCTTACCTTGTGGCCCCATTGGGATAATTTGAGTAGAAACTAATGCACTCATGGCCAGTGAGTCCCATAAGCAGGGCTTTAAGGGTTGCTCCACGGGCGCTACACCTGTCTGAAGCAAGACTTAGCGGGTTGATCTGAGGCCAAGAGCCCCCAGTCGGTCTGGAACTAAACCTAGATCTCCTGCTTCAGAAGGTAAAACCCTTGGCTTCCCAGGCCTGGTCTGATTCTCCAGTCAAGGGCTCGCCTTTATAATTTGATTCCCACTTCACCAAGGGAGAGGGATTTTCTTCCTGCAGCAGTCACAGGCTGCTCCTGTTAATCCTGTCGGGGGAAGAAAAGTCCACGTGTGTAGGAGTTTTTCAGTTGTGATTTCAAGCCATGTTGCTGAAATAGCATCTGATCTGCTCTCGGGATCTGCATACAGTGCCTTATTATACTCATTACTCCAGTACTTATTATCTGCATTGCAGATTTCTTCATGGCTGTGTTGTGCAATTATCTTTTTTTAGAAAATCGTCTTCTTTTATGTACTCAAATGAGCAATAGATATGCAAAACCTCTTGTGCTCCTACAAAAGAAGATTGGGCTCTGCTTCCAAAATATGCATTATTTCTTCCATTCTTCATCCTGTAAATTGAAAAATACATTTAACATGGAGAACTTGGCTATTATTGGCTTTGTTTTAGAAATACCAACAATCATATCGTAATTCTGTTAAAAGTAATATCCTTAGTTTTAAAAAAAGTAATGTCTGCACTGAATCCGAAAGAAAACAAATCAGTGCTGATAAGAAAATGCTGGTCTACACAATGCAGGGATTTATGCAACTTCCCACTTCAGTTGCCCTGGGGCTGTTTGGGCTCACTTCGTATCCCCAGGCGCCGAGTACGTGATGGGATACACGGCTTACGGACCTTGGAGATGGGTCACTGTCGCACTGTGCGGTGTGTAGCTGGGAGTGATGGGGGTTAGGCTAATGTCCAGGAAAACCCTTATGATAGCTTCTAGGCCTCCAAATAAATACTTGGGGAAATAAAAAAGACTTTAGCCTTAAGGAACAAGCTGTTTCTGGAAGGGGTGATGCCACCGACACTCAGACCAGCTTGATTTGGTTGGGGGTTGGAGGAGTTTTCACCTTGGCATTGTACAGTAACAGGGAGGGGGAGGCGATAATTTTCTGTAATTTTTGTTGTAAAAAAAACCTGGCATAAAAAGTATGAGCAGGCACATGACGCAGCAAGAGCTGCTCTCCGGAGTGCTTGTGTATCCCATTATTTCTATTTCAGGTCACTGCCACAGCTACTCAAGGACAGTACCGTCTTTAATTCCTGAGTTCCCAAGCGAAGGGAGCAGGTCCCTTTATCTCTTACAACTATTTTGGAAGAGTCTTGTACCCTTCCTTGCCTTCCCCAAATTAGCTCTCCTGCTACATAAAGCAGACAGTTTCTTTGGTGACAGTCCATAGTGTGACATCCTGGTCTTGAAAAATCATTGGCGGGGGTATTGCTTTCTGTGAGTCTTAGACCATGCTCTCTGTGGTAAAAGAAAATGGGGTGAATGCCACTTGTTTCATCTGTTTTCTGTCAAACTCACAGATCGTATACCTGATACAAATAATAGGAGTGGTGTGTATCACTTGAAATATGTGTGTTATTGAATATCAGTACACGTACATAGACTACAAACATGGGGTTTATATATATGCAATAATAGATTCATTATAAACCAGTTACTTCAGAATTTTTTGCTTTCCTTCTATTTTTTAAATATTATAAGCCATTTATCACCTCCGCATCTTTTGCTGGTGGAGAGGCAATGAGCTATGACAGGCGATCTTAGTAACTCTCTCCTACTTCTTTCCCTTGCCTTCATTTTAATGAGCTGCGCGTTCCCTAGGCTGTGTTGCCATCTCCAGCGACTGTTCCAAAACTCTGCTGCTGTCCTGTCCCAGGCAAACGCTGCAGCTCCGTCCCTGTCCCACCAAGCTGCAGCTGGAGACGTGTGTCTTGGAGGCACGTGTGTCTTGGAGGAATTTGCCTAGTTATTCAAGAGGGACTTTTTCTTTTTCCTTACTTTTCAGATAAAATTGTCTGACTTTGGGTTCTGCGCCCAAGTGTCAAAGGAGGTCCCCAGGAGGAAGTCGCTAGTTGGGACACCGTATTGGATGGCGCCGGAGGTGATATCCCGCCTGCCCTACGGCACCGAGGTGAGTACAGCAGGGCACTGGGTGCCCGTGCGGACCCGGAGCAGCCGTTTTCCCTCTGCGTGGTGCCTTGGTCGACCTCACCGAGCCCTGTCAGAACCGTGCAGTTCAGATGCATTTACACAGATATGCTAAATAGCAGCAATTATGTTTGCCCCAGAGTGCTACATCGGCCTTGTTTTAAAGTATTTCTCCAAGATGAAGTCATTAAATAATGACTCCATTTAGCGCGCTAAATGTAGTGTCTCTACGTATTTTAGCTTAGGGTGCTGTATTAAAGGAAACTGGCATCATTTTCACATCATGAAAGACCCTTTGATGATCTTTAATATCAAGCCTGCAAGCTGGAGCTGCAGTTACAGGTGTCTACACCTGCATATGCCAAACCAGGAGCCAAGTCACATGCCCATACTGCACAGCCAGGTCACATCGGTATTTGCACAGACCTGCAGGCAGGGATCCACTCTGCTTTCCTGTAGCTAAAGCCCGAGATCCCCTTCCTCCGGAGGAGTGCCGGCAAGGGCACAGGTAGGGTCCCAAACACAGGAGCTGGCTGGGTGGGTTGGATTGCCACCCTCTGTCTCCACATCAGCTCATTCCTTGCAGTCATTGTTCTCATTAGTTGAGAGACGGCGGGGGGTTGAAAAGCGTATCTGTTGGAACTATTTTAAGCACTGCCAAATGGTCTGAAAAAGGCAATTCACGCATTTTTATTGGAGCCCTTCAGGTGAGATCAGAAAGTGGGGACCCGGCAGCTCTGCAGTGCCATACCCCATCCGTTAGGAAGCTCTGAGTCACAGCACTTCGGCACTGCCAGCTTGGGAAGAGCAATCCCCTCTCCCGCACTCAGCCGTGACAGTGACTCACGCCTCCCCAGCCAGAGACGCGGCTGCATTTTCTCCTCTGCGTGATGAGGGGAGGCATCTTCTGCTTGGTAGTGCCTATAGTAACAGCTGCAGAGAGCAAACCTGCAAGATATATATAGATATAGATATATTTACGCACACATCCACACACATATACATACATATATATATACACATGCACACACACAGAGGGGAAAATGAGCCGGGGCCTGAGACAGGAGACACTGCATCTTCACATCGCACAGCAGGGACCGTTCTGGTGCAGGCAGGGCAAGTGCCCGCCCAAGAGCGAGAGCACCCTGCCGGCACCGATGTTCACCCAGGATGTGTGGCATTGTAGAAGACATTTCAGGATAATAACATCAGCTATTATTAGCCCATTAATAACACTGAAGGGATTATAAAGTGGCTGAACTTATGGCTACATTAGGTTTCCCAACCAGAAGGGAAAGGCAAAAAAAAAGATTTAAGCTGAAGGGTAGTGTTGGCAAAAGAGCAAAAGCAGTGTGAACTTGCCTTGGCTGTATTTGGGCTGGCAAATGACAGGAATTACAGTCATCAGAGGTCTGGGATTCTGGAGCAGCTCTGCAGCAGGCCAGGACCGAAAAAAAAAAAAGGGGTTTTTTTTTTTAAGCTGGAGCTGACTCACTTTCCAGAGGGATTATATAATGTGTTACCTGTGCTCGCTGGAAACGGGCCTGGGTGTAGTAAGCGCTTGCGTTTGCCTCGGGGTCTCAGATGGAGTTCCTGTAGGCTTTAAGATTCAGGGGAAATAGAGTAATTGATTTCACAGCAGCTGAATTGTACTCTGCTCTCCCACTAGCTGCACCTTTCTGCAGCATTGCAGAGCCAACGTGGGGTAAGTACAGTGGGTGCAAATCAGTGCAGCTGAAATGCAGCGCAGTAGGATGCAGCCAGCCTCTCAAACGTGCCTTAGCAGCACTTCCAGTGGATGTCACTTAAACTGGCTGCAGACCTGGGTTTGTAAGGCCTTTCTGATTTATTTTTTTCAATGCACTTACTGCTCAGAAGAAAATGTTGTCAGCTGGTTAAAAAAGAAAGATTTATGGTGACGGCTCACCAGACTGTTGGCTTAGACTGGACGCAGATAGCAGGTACAACAGCATGAGCCAGCTCCGAGGTTTGCATGAACCCAAGTGCTGAGCCTGTTAGCCCCCTCTCTGCACTACCAGAGGTGTTTACGACCAGACTGTGTGTTGCAGGTGGATATCTGGTCCCTGGGCATCATGGTGATAGAGATGATAGACGGCGAACCTCCCTACTTCAACGAGCCGCCGCTGCAGGCCATGCGCCGAATCCGGGATAACTTACCGCCCCGGGTGAAGGACATGCACAAGGTCAGACTTCCCTTAGGTGATGAGGGTCTTGCACGTACAAACATTTAATAAAACCATAGCCATGCACTTCTATGCCCAAAAGATAAATTGCATCTTTAAGGTACCACCTTGAGCAGTGGGTCCTACATAGGACACGTGTGGAGAGGATGCGAGGCCAAAGCCATCGGCAAACGGTAGCCTTTTTGTGCCTGGCCCTGGTTTTGCTTTTGCAGCGAGTGACAGCCAAGGGAGCTGGGCAGAGCCTCGTGCTCCCTGCGCTTCCCACCCTGCGCGAGGACCAGAGCAAGCCGGCACATCAGCCGTGCCCAGAGCCAAAGCCTTTGGGTACCTCCCGTTTTGGGTGTGCTTCTAGAAGTCAGACCTGAGCCCTCAGCGTACGTTAATACTTTTCTCACCCACCGCATGCAAAGCTATGCAGTGTGTGCTGCTCTGCACCCCACTGATGCCCAAATACTTTCAACGTTAATGGCACATAGAACATGCACAGCCCTTCAGCTCAGTTTCGTATTGCCATAGGAAAGTTTAGCGTGTCCCTTGTCTTCCCAAGAAAAGCAGCGTGCACAGACCCAGCGTAGGCTGGAACGGCTGTCTTTGTCCGCCCCTAACGCCAGTGCAATGTTGCAGGTGTCCTCGGTCCTCCGGGGCTTCTTGGACTCGATGCTGGTGCGGGAGCCCTCGCAGAGAGCCACAGCACAGGAACTATTGCGACACCCGTTTCTCAAGCTGGCTGGGCCCCCTTCTTGCATCGTGCCCCTTATGAGGCAGCACAGGCATCGCTGAAGCCGGCAACTTCTCGGGAGGAAGTCGGTACAGAGTCTGGATAACGGCCGTGCAGGAATCCCAGCGGTTGTGTGGGAACCAGGGGCAGGGACGAGTGAAATCTTGCGGAGGAAAACCAGCCCCGCGGAAATAATGCGGTGTATAAAAACCCAAGGAGGTGCTCTCTGGGGCTGCGAGGGACCGGGGAGCGATCCTGGCCACCACGCTCCGCCGTGGACCGTCGCTCCCCAGCGGTGTCTTCGTCTCGGCCATCCAGGCAGAAGGCGCCAAATACAAACAAGGTTGGAAAGATAATTAGTAGAGGATAGCACAACCAGAGTGAAACACCAGAATTTTATTGCAGGCTACGGCACTTCTATTTCAGAAGAACACTTTTCTGACAAAAAAGCACTTTTTCTCTCAGTCATAGCAGCGCAATGTATTTTGCAGCGAATTTGTAATTTTCTGTACAGTATGTTTTGATAATTTGCAGTACTTTGTCATGTAACTGTTGTGTTAGTTGAAGTAATAAGTGTAACTTAGCAAGAATTTGAGAAGATAAAGTTTCCTACTTTTTTAACCCTTTTGAAAACAGAAAAAAAAACCACCCGCCTTTAGGAAGGTAGAAGGTTTTGCAGATTTTCCACGGGGGTGAGGAGAGCGCTCGTCCCGCCGTCACGGCAGCCTCAAGAGCCAACGATAACCGATGCTTGTGGGAGCACTGGCAGTCTGGCTTTGGGCACTCGCCCTCTCAGCGCTACTGGTGACGCAGTGGCCATCAGAGCTGCTGCTGAATGTTAGCGGTCGTCAGGGTCTCCCTCATCTCCCCGTTTCTCCAGCGGTGGGAGCCAACGCACCCGGCGTACCTTTGCTCAAGGCTCGTCTTCTCATGCCGTGGCGGTCCCTTCGTTTTATGCCACCGCAAGGCCAGTTCTGTTACCACAAAAATCTCCGTTATTTCTGTCACGCTCTGGAAGTGGAAAGGGACGGCAGGAGTCCGTCCGCCCGCCCAGCGGGTATCCTCCAGAGCTCAAACAGACCGTTGTGATGCGTTACGAGATGTTTGCCATATAGAAGAAGTCGTGCTGCTGTCTAGACCTTTTTGAATGTTGATGCAACAGTTGACTACTACAATTTTGTGTTCTTTGTTGGATGACTTTGCATGTTAACTGTAGGCCTAAATAGATTTGCCTTTAAAATTTTTAGAAGTGCTTCATAATTATTTCAATGATAAATGAATTTTATTTATTAATGATTAGTTCTTTTTAATTATGTATAATATGAAAGCCATGTTTTTCAAGGGTTTTTTTTCTTACTGACCTCATTTTACAATCTCATTAAGAAACACAAAGCCAATTTTGTGAAAACATTTAGTTTCTTTCTTACTATGAAATTTCATAGTGAATAAATTAATTGTTATTTATTGTAGTAAATTATAACTAAACATCTAAACCTGGCAGGAGCTGTTGCTTAAAAGATCTTCCTCCGGGACAAAAGAGTTGCCAATAGCAAAGAAGCTCCTTCAGTGCTGCCCTTAAAAAGTTAAAGAATATTTGAAGGGAGAGAAACAATTGAAAAGAAAAGAGAGATAAGTATGAACTCGAACATTGAGTAAATGTTCTTACATCTGTGTGTCTTACTCCCCGCTGCTTTCTTTTCTTAACCCTGTTTGCACATTTTAAGAAGACGCTAAAGAAAATGTGTTCGGCTCCCGCCGCCCCGCCGCAAACACGCTCCCGGTACCCACCCGCAGAAACCTGGCAGAGCGCGCAGCACCCACGGCGTTCTAAGGTGTTTCTATTTTGTAGTCTTGACAACTCAGGAAAACAGGCTGCGCCAGTAAAGGCAATGACATACAGGCCAAACTGTAACACTAGCCACAAAAGCAAACTTTTTTAACCATCTTTGAATAAAACAGGGGTTGGGATTGGTGGGGGTTTTTTCTTCAATATTCAGCACATTTTAGGCTGTACCAGTGAAGAAATTTTCTGCAACTTTCTTATCATTAGATACTTTAAACAGTATTCATCAAGTTTACTGAAAGTTTTGTCGATTTCCAAGGTTTTTTTGTGAACACCAACTACTGGTGAGACAAATGCACATGCAAGTTAAATAAATTAATTAACAAACACTTTAATTTTCAGTGTGGTTTTTTTCCCCATGCCTTCTTTCTATTTTCTAAATTTGACTCAGTCACACAGTACTGGGCCAAGCAAACAACAAGAAAAAAAGAGGGACCTTGTATATATGTGCGATAGATACACACACACATACACAAATATATATAAATAAATATATATAGAGAGAGAGGGTGATTTTTAGAGTGATTTTAAAGTGTCAGTGGCCGTGTCTGCGTTGAAAGGCAGCTTGGTGCTCCTCATGGCCTCCTGACTCCTGGGTGGGGAGTTGCTGGGAAAGCCCAGCCTTAGTGAAGGTCACAGAGGTTGAGCTCCAGCACCGTGAGGGCTTGGGGTTAGGAAAGCCACTGGATCCAAAGTCAACCCTGTGCCTACCCGCCAGCCACGGGAAGCTGACAGTCAGGAGTCACCGGCTGTACGGGCGTGAGAAAATAGGTTGTTTTGTACTTTTCGATTGTGTTTATTAGTTTAAAATATTTGAAGAGTGAAATGCTGCTGTCCAGCTTTAATTTTCCAAATTAAGAAGGTAGGAATAAGACCTCAAAAAAAGAACATCTCGGTGTCAATAAATTTTTCTCCTGATTGATGGCACAATCACTGCATAAACACCCGTAATGAACTACGGGACATGAGTAAGAATAAGAAGCTTGAGATTCTGACTGTGCCTCTACTCAAAATTAAGAAAAAAAAAAAAAAGAGTTAACAGTTGTCCCAAGCACATCAAGACTAAACAAAGAAGGACAGCAGGTTGGAAGATGCAAAAGAGCCCCCACATGACTGGAGAAAAAAAAAAAAGAATCGTTTTTAATTTGCTGTAAGGAGAAAAGTGCAAAGGCTTACGGTTTGCAGTGCAATGGGCTGTGGCAAAACCAGGCAGCCTATGAGCTAAATACCATAAATACATCACCAAAAAAATCCCAGAGTGCGGGGAAAAATAATGGAGCAGAATAATCATTCAAATGCGTATCATCAGCGTTTGCAAAAGACACTCGTTTCTCCCTGGGACCTTCCCACCCTCGAAGAGGCCAGCCCTGATCAGGCCCAGAGCACCCATTTGTCACCACCAGCCTCCCCTGTTCTCCTTGCACAAAAAGAAACTTCCTTACGGCAGAAATCACTAGTCAGGCTGAAGCAAATGATGCCATTAGAGAAATAATAGAGAAATACCCATTTCAACCCAAGATACCATGATTTAGCCATTCCGAGCGCCCCTCCCCCAACCACACGCACGTGCACGCACACACACACGCTCTTATGTTAGAAAAATACACAATTTCTCCTCTACACACAGGGAAGAAACTTTCAGGGCTCAACATGAGTCAGCAATGCCAGCACTTGAAAGAAACACCCAGACATCCCATTGCAGTCAGTCACATAGTACAGAAAATTTTCAGATGTGATTAGCACACCCATACAGCTCTGCATATGAAGTACTCCAAAAAGCCCATACCTGTTGAAACATTTCCACCTTCCTTTCCTTGCCCAAATAATCCCTTCTTTTTTTCTCCTTACTTGTCCTTAATTTTTGGCTCATAACCATTCAGCTTTCATGCCTAGTGAAAACATTCCTCCCAGGCTCCCCAGGCGCATCATCAGTCAGCTAATGAGTCTACAATATTATTTGCTCCCTTAAGCATCTTCAAGTCTTATAAATGAGGTTTTATATTACTTTTGGTTGCTGACATCAGTAACTGTTTCAAAATGCATTAGCCATCACTCAAAAAAAAAAGCTTAACTTGGGCAGTTTCACCTACAGCACTTCAAATAAAGCCAGAGCCAGCTAAAAAAGCAGGGAATAACCATGGCCTGTTACCTTGGGCTACACAGTTGACTGAGCCGTGTTCATGACCCTCTCTGCAAATTTGTTCCTTGGGTAACCTCTGTAGGGCCTTCCCAGGTCTCGTCTCCTGCAACCCGATGGCTCTCGAGCCCTTATCCCGGTCCCCGCAGTGTCCATGCTGCAGAAGCCGTTTCCTCCGTCACTATCACCTTGTGGGCTGCACAGTCTTGCCCCTGTTGGGCGTCTCAGCAAAAAAAACCACTCTTTAGTTTTAGGTTTTTAGATACCAGATGTTGGGAGCATCCATTCACCCAGAAGATGTCTTCATCTGCCGCACCAGCTGAGGCTGAGCTCCGCGTATGGCCAGTTACTCCAGTGCATTTATTCCCGCCTGTCACTAAGGAACGATGGCTTTTTCTGAGGTCACCAGTTCTAAAAGTATTCACAAATACTCCTAATTTTAGTCACAGAGACTGGGGCATTTACTGGCTATGTAACTCCCCTCCTCGGCAATACATCAAAAATTTATAATTAAAGTTCTAATCATAAGTGCTTTGTAAGTCATTAACAGCTGCTTTAGTAAGTGCTTAATTATTACAGGTCCTTACAGAGCTCAGTAGGTTGACAAGTTTCTTATATTTATCCATCTTCCACTAGTGTGTTCATAAACATCTATAAAGCAAAGTGTTCACGTTTGCAGCTAGCTCATGATAAGCCATCGATTAATGAAAGCTAAATATAAAATGAAATCACAATAAAAGTGCTACCATCCTCAAGATGCTGCTGTAGTTTGATGGGCAGGAGGGAAGCTGGACAGCTCTTTCAACCTCTCTCATAAATAATTTTTCAAAATAGGCTTGGAAAGCTTAAATCAATGGAAAATTCAGATCAAATTCAGTAAATAATTGTTAGCAAAAGAATGGAAAGAATTAAAAGATTCAAAGGGTTGTCTTTCAACATCTTAAATAACTTTTTCTTTAAACAAGATACATCAGTCTGGGGCACAATGCAAACTGTCATTGAGCTGAAATTACCGTTTCTATTTCCTTTCTTCCCAAAAAAAAAGAGAGGAAAACCATTTCAGTCCAACAGGAAATTATTTTCTATCTTAATTCAGAAAACCAAGAAATTAATTACCGTATTCATGCTACTCCATTCCTGATAGCTTACAGACACTTTCAACCTGAAGGTGATGCTGAGGGCTAGCTAAGGGAAACCTCTATCATCGGACATGAAAAGCAGCAGGTACATAGTATATGGGCATAGGGTTGCAAGAGCTGCATCAGTTTTTAGGGGTTGTCCTCTCGTCAGATGGCCAATGCCACCACTTCCATGCATTGGCCAATGCTCAAGCAGTGGGATCAGTCAAGGACAGTTTCCTATAAGTGGTGAAGACAATGTTTTCCTTGGGCAGCTCTGACCTTACAGGGTCACTGCAGGTTGAAATAAAATGAGTTTGCAAAGTCAAACATAAATTAGCATTTTTTTCCATCTCAAATACATATAGATATTTGAGAGTCTCCCTGTTACAACAGGCGGGTGTCTTGCTTGCTTTCTGAAAACAGGGAAGCAACAACATGACCTACAAGGGGCTAAAACCCACCAGCAGCTTTACTTGAACGAGACACAACAAACTCCAGCTGCTCCAAAAACCAGCCTGGAGATACGTTCAGTCAGCAGCTCCATCCACCAGCCACTGCCTCTCCTAAGAGTGACACTAAGACAGCTAAGCCAAGCCCCAGGTTTTGTTGCCTTCAAACAGCTCCATGTAAACCCTGAACTGTACCTTCCAAGGGAGGCTAAGAAAGGCTAAATGTAGCCCATCAAATCCTGCAAGGGTGCAGAGCAGCGCTTTTCCCACCGCCTGCTCTGGTTTTGAGAAGTATCTGTCAACCCCTCGCCAGCTATGGATGATCCTTCCTGCCTCTAAACCCACTCTGCAAAATAAGTATGATTTCTGCAGGATGTAAGAAACTGTAGTGCAAATGGGATCGCCACCGATGGCTTGTGCGATGAGCCATCACGCGAAGCAAAAGCAGGAGGCCAAGAGGAAGGAGCATAAAGACTTTGGTTGCATATTTTGGAACACTTTGCAGCTACCCTGCCTCTGGCACCAGCTATGCATTGGCCTCAGTGCAAGGCTGGATGCACTCAGGGGTCATGGAAAGTAGCTGAAACATGCAAGTGCACTACTGGTACGGTCATCCCTTCATTGGGTTAAAAAATTTGGGGGGATCAGAAATCAAATACACTTACAAAAATGCTCGATGTGCATTTCCTTATCTCTGTAAAGCTCCTACTAATGGCGAATGGAAGGGAAGTAGCTCCTTTTTATGTCACCCCTTTAAAATTTTGATATCTGAATGGATACACAACTAAAGTTTTGCAAGGGGGAAAAAAAAAAAAGAGGGATGGGTGCTGATGAATGTGAAAAGAGGGAGGGGGGGGAAAAAAAAGCCTTAATGGGGTCTCCTAGAGAAACAGATGGCACAGAGGAAAAACAGGATCCTCTTCCTTGTTTCCAGCCACAAAGTCCTTCTCTTCTCCCATTTTTCACAGACAACGTCCCAAGTCTTTTATATTTCTAATTATACTCAAGTGAACCAGCAGAAATTGCTCCCACTGACACCAAAGACCCGCAGCTCATCGGGAGGAAACTGGCCGGGTGGGGACCGGCCTCTTAGTGACTGGGATGTCTCCAGCTTGGTGCAACTTCCATCCCCATCCTGCCACCGTGTCCTGCCCCACCACTGCTCATCTGCACAACCGTGCCATCCCAACAGCTTGTTGCCGCAGCCACCTTGCCAAAACATGCGATGAAGAGGACAAATGACAACGGAGGGGCTCCTTTGGCATCTGTAGTTCAGCTGTTTGCGTCCTTTTTTATTTTATTTTATTTTTTTGGATGTCAAATACTGGAGCAGATGCTCCAGGCTGATGGGAGCTGGCCAGGAAAGCCTTTCTGGCTGGAGGGCAGACAAGAGCAGGGCAGGACAAAGCTGATAACTATGGCCCCTCACTATTATGGATGAACCTTTAATCCTTTTATCCACCCTCCTGCTACCTATGGCTGTTCCCGGCTGTCTCTAATAGAACCTTTTTTTTTTTTTAAAAAAAAAAAAATAATAATCGGCTCATTGTAGGCAGTGGCACTTGGTCAGCCTAAAGCCCGCCCAGGACACTTTCACTGGAGTTTTAAAAGAAAAGGGCAAAGCCACAAGCATCATTTAGCACCGTAATTTTGCTTCTTACATCCAAATGAGAAAACAAAAAGGCGAGCATAACATAGAAATGAGGTCAGGAATAAGACAGGACTAAAGGAAGGCTCTTGCTGCATCCACCTTTGTTTTCACCTTCGACAAAAACAAACCTATAGATTTTGGAGGAGGCTGCAGCATTAAAAAAGTTAAGTTTCTCCTCTCCCACTTCTCAACATTGAAATTACTATTTTTCTTGGCCTATTACCCTGTTTTAAACTGGAGGGGGGACAGTTTGTACGAGTCCCTGTTTGGATCGAATCAGTTCAAGAAGAGCAAAGTATTTTCCATACCCTAAACTAACACAAGGTCTGGACTAACTCTTGTTGCGGTACCACCGGAGCCAAGGGAAGTCAAAGGTTTCAGTGGGAACTGGATGGGACCAGAGTGAAACACGCCACTGCCGACAAAACACACAAGAAATAAATAGCCGAGAGATTAGAAGAATATTAGAAATGGCCGACAAATCACAGAATACTGAGCCACCACCACGTCTTCACCAAACCACCTGCACCAAAATACTGCTAGAATAAATCCTACATTTCATATCCATTCAGACTATGTATTTTTGCACCGATTCTATCAGATATCATGGAGTTAGTAAAAAGCATTATATCCTTTCAAAATAAGACGGCAAATCATGTATTATATATGTACATGTTTTAATTAATTTTAAAAATGGTCTACATTTAAGGACAGATTTCAAGGGTTTCCTTATATTTTGTTTCTGTTACATTAGATTACACCTGAATAATCTGCATAGTAACCTTAACATTTCTGTTTTCTTTTTTTTTTTTTTTCTTTTTTGTTTCGTTGTGAAAATACCAGTTGCAGGTAGCAATGTTAACATCTCAACGACAATCACAATACGTGCAAGATGTCCAGCCAGAAGCATTTCTCAGTTGACTTGCAGTAGCATGGCACTTTATAATTTGTGTATCAATACTCTTTTTTTAAATTATTTTTTTAAGTTAAATTCAGATGTGGCTCAAGAAGCAAAAACAAACTTTCCTCGCTCAGCCTCAAGTGTGGGGTCAGCTCCTCAGCTGGCTGTGATCTGCTCCACTGGAGTTACTCCAGATTATATCAGCTTGAGGTTCTGGCCTTTTTTTTTCCCCCCCCCCCAAAACACACCTGTATTGCCTTCATGTTTTCCTTAACATGAGTGCAAACTTCAGGAATGTGGTTTGAGTCCCTTCGTTAGAGGACCTTAATGAAGTCTGTCCAATGGCTCTGTCCCCCAGCCCTCCTCCATGCACAGATGTGAACGGAGAGGGCTGAACGCTGCCAAGAGCAGCGCACTGGGAAGGTAAGAGGGGAACAGAAAGAGTTAAAAAAAAAAGAAAAAAAAGCTAATTTTGCCCCCAGTGTTAAACTTTGACATGTGAAGCATTTCTGTTTCCAGATGATTGGCCCAATGGCTTAAGAAGGTATTCATGTCACCTACTGCCACAGACAGACTCCTAAAATCAGATGCTCTGAGTCGTCTTACAGAGACAGTTGTGTCTCTGCACTGACTATATTAAAGCCTAACCTTAATTTTTGTGTCTCCATGAAATACCACGATTAGGTGTTGTGAATACCGTCTCTCGCCCCCCTGTAACCTTTCCTCATCCTTAGAAAAAAGTGCTTTTGCTTTTTCTACCTGATAAACATTTGGGCTGCTCGATCCTGTCCCCTATCCCATGTGTTTGTACTGAGATCTGTCCCGAGGAATTCGCACTTGGTTGGCTGTCAGCTTGTGGTGAATATGGTAAACGCAGAGGGTTATCACGATAACCAACCCCAGTATCAGGCCCAAAATCAGAGGCAGGGTTTCTTCTAACTGCTCCCTCTGGTCCACTGGGCACTTGTGTTCTGCAGGGAAAGGAAGCAAAGGAAAGAGAGAAAAAGAGAAGTGAATGAGACATTGCAAATCTGAACTCCTACTGCAGTAGCGAACCGACCTCCCCGGAGTCATGGCTCCGCGCCGGGGGCCCCTGCGCAGCAAAAATAGCCGCAGCAGCAAGGAGAGACAGCAATCGTCATCGGAGTCCCGGGAAGAAAATCAATTGCTCTGGAGGAAAGTGAAATCATAGTCACAACGTAGGGTTTGGAGGGAGAGGCAACATCCCACCGACGCAGTGGGAAAAAATGCTTTCATGCCCATAAGCTCCTCTTCAGGCCCCTGCCACACCAGTACAGCAATGGCCTTGCTGGGAACGGGACAGCGGAAGTACAAGTTTCCTGACCATGGCTGAACATCTGCTTTGTTTATCTAGTTATAGAGTCTATAAATATTGTAACACGAGACCTCAACATCACTAAGTCTTTAATCCTGCATCAGATTTACCCTGCTTATCGTTAAAAAGATTTTTCCCCTCTATCTGCAAGTTGACAGAGATCTAACAGCACCTCTCCCCCCTCTCTGTGAGCTCCCCAGGGGGAGTTTACCAGCGCTGGCAGAGCAGATGTGTGTTTGTGGTCAAACAGCATCCTGGCACCCCACGTTTTTTGTCAAATATGGCAAAGGATGAGCAGAAGCAACACAAGCCTCCCCAGTGTTTTTCCCTCTGGCCTACGAGTCCCCATCATAGTCTAAATTACTAGAAAATAGTAATAACCACACCATGGGAAAACACTTTTCTATTTAGCTTGCAAAGGCACAGCCACCAAGGTAAGGAAACACATTACTCTGGTAATCCCGGTTCAGCTCCCTTACACTTCCAGTTTACTGCAGACCTGAATGACAGGATCACGATTTACTTTTTTCCCCGCGGGACTCTTGCTTATCTGTGCTGATGGACAGGCAAAGCTGATGCTGCTGAGTTGGGGCTGCCAGACCAAAAAGTAGAAAAATGCCAACTCTGAGGAAAAAAAAAAAAAAAAAAGGTTATGGGGTACAGGAGGGACAGTGCTCTGGCCCTTCGATCATCTTCTTCACAGTAGTAGAATTGTGCTGAAAACAATGGAAACAACAATTACTTAAAAAAAAAAAAAAAGGCTGCGTGTTGGATGAGCAGATACAAAGGGTACCACTAATTCCTCCCATCGCTAAAGACTGTCCAGATGGGTTCCCCAGGTAGCTGATTGCAAGTCGCAGAGATCCGCAATAACCACGAACAGCAAATGCTCTGCAAATCTAAGGCATGTGGCAAAGAGCAGGAAAAACCCAGAGATCCCCCAGGCCCAGGCAAGAGGTGACAGCAGAGACGTATCTCCAGCGGTGCCGGCACCTCCGGGAGCTCCGTCTCCTCTTGGTGTGGAGCCGTCCTCCCAGCACCAGGCTCGCAGAGATGCCATTAGGAAACGTTTCGAGATGTAAATGAAGTGAAACAAAAAAGCGAAAGTGAAATGTAGTCTAACAAAAAAAAAAAAAATGTCCTTTTCAATTCCAGTTGCTCACTGTTTCACCAGAGGAGTGATTAATCACCAGGACTGTGTTGCAGGCGATTCAGCAATTGCTGCAATGCAGGGGTTTTGTTTGTTTGTATTAAGGAGAAAGGGGAAAAAAAAAAATCCTGATTATTATTTAGCTCCCAAAATTGGGTTTCTAGAGCTTTATGAAATTCTTCCCGGTTTAGGATGCTAAGGCCTGACCAGACTTGCAGCGCCAAGGCAGAGACACAGTAGCAAGTTGGCATCCCCTGACCTGACTGTGGAAAAAGCCACGCACGGGACAGTGCCGTGGGGCCAGGGGTGCTCCGACCCCCCGGTCCCACTGCTCACGTGCCGGTACAAAGCAGCACCTCTCCTACGGGAAGGATCCGTGCTAAAGGAGCTCACCACACGGCTGCAGACAGCCTGACGGGCCGGGGTGTGCTGATGTGCCAATTAGCAGTGTTTTAGTCCAGCCGCTGCAATCTCCTCCTGCGGGCACTAATTTTTGCTTTGAAAGTGGTTTAGCTTAAACCCTACGGAAAATTGAAACAAGACAGTTGTAAACCCAACTGAGGGCATTCACCTGTGCAGGTTTGCCCATGCGCCTTTCCTTAAACAAGAACGATGCTGCATTTGCAGGAGAATGGGGTGAACGCGGGGGTCTGCAGCCAGTGAAGAAGGCAAAGCTAAAAGCACCAGTGCTGTGATGCAGAGGACTAACCCAACTCTAATGCACCTGCTGGCAATATCTGAATTCCCAGCTTTTGCCAAAGCAAACTGGCTGCAGAGCACAAGATGTGCCAGAGGACATGGCCAAAACTCGTGTCCACAGAAAGCCACGGCTGTATTTAAGTGTCTGAGTCTTAACTCAAAAAGGTGTCAATTCTTGCAAGCAGCCAAAGAAGATAGTTCTTTATCCTGACACTTTTTAAAGAGGATTAAAAGGAAAAAAAGCCCACAGGAAAAAAAAGAAAATCAAAGCAAAGCTCGCAGTCTCCAGCAGCACACCCACAAACCATGCTGCTCTCCCCAGCTGCACCCTGCTGCACTTCCCCGGGCAGAAAGTGCTCTGCCCCAGCAGCAAAGGCCTTACCAACACCCTCTCCTCGCCAGACACATCCATTTTCTCCTTTTGGAGCAGATCACCAAAGTCTGGGCTCTTGGGAGAGCGTAGGGGGAATGGGAATGGGGTTGTGGGGGACCCAGCACAGAGGCACAGGCAAGTGCTAAGCACAAACACATTTGCAGCAGAACTAAGGGTCTGCAGATGCTGACTACTAGGAGGATTATTTTTGTATTTTAACATTAATATAATGTCAAAACACATTATTTTACAACAAATAAAAATATTTGCACATTTATAACAGTGTACTTTAACATTTATATGGCATTTTTCACCCCAAGAGTTCAAAGCATTGCATAGGATCTCAGCATTTGCCTAAAGCACTGGGTTCTGCCCTCAGTCCAGGAAAGCAAAAAGGTGCCTGGCGAATTTTAACTACGTGAAAAGTCTGGGTGATGCCGGGAATTTTGCCACATCCCAAACCTGGCGGGGTCACCCCTTTGCCAGAGAGGTGCCACCCCACAGCCCTAGTCCCTGCCCCGTGGAACAAAGACTTTGGGTGGATACAAAGGAGGCATTTAGGTACGTTCCTCATTGTTCTTTTGTGCTGCGCTTCCTCCGACACCGCGCAGCACCCAGGCTCACGTACCGCCACGGTTTCTATGGTGAGTGCTCGTCCAATTTCAGTAGTAGGCTACGAAACCACCCAACAGGCCCATTTTCTTGTTTCAGCATCATTCTGCAGAACAAATAGCAGCACGGCAAAAAAATCAGCGGTTTCCCGCAGTCACGACTGCAAGCCTGAGGACCGGTGCAGGGGCTGTGCAAAGGGATGGAAAAACAGCCCAGTCGTGTCTGGCATGATAGGATGAATTTCTGAGATTTTGCGATGAGCCTTTATAAGTGATTAGCTTAAAAAAGAAAACAAAAAAAGACCGGGTGCTTTTTTTAAATGTGGCTGCATACCTTGCAAAGAGGAGCTACCTGGTGCCAAGGACCCTTGAGAAAACGTGGCCCTCGTTTGGGGTGGCTCAGAGGGAGATGAGACCTCCCAGGATCCTGGTCCCCAATTCTCAGCCTTTGTATGCCTTTGTATTAGTATTTCACATTATTTTGATTAAAATCAAAAGAGCTGACAATTTCTGTGGGGTTCTTTTGCCAATTCAAATGTTCTCCTCGCACCCTTTCGTCCCAGCTCTCTTTTTACTGATCTTTTAAGCTGAAAAACGTACACACACTTTCCCTATTAAAAAAAATAAAATTACCCAAGCTCTGAATGAAAAAAATGTTCTGCTGCTTCTGTATTGAAAAAGGTAAATACGTATATTTACATACATTTTTTATATATATGTGTATTTATGTATTTGTGAGGGTTGGAAGCAGCATCTTTTTTTTTTTTTAAAAAAAAAAAAAAAGATATTCTAGCACACGAGTTTAAGCATTCAAACAAATAAAAGCAATCCAATCATCCCCTACAAGCTTTTTAATCTATCCCAGACAGGACAGTGTCATGACAAAACCTTTCCCCCCGTTTCTTTGTGGTAACAGGGCCCTGACCCTCCTGCGTCTCGGCGATTCTTCTGCTCTAGCAGGTCTCTTTCTCTATTCTAAAATATTTTAAAATGTTCTGTAGCTTGTTCATAATTAATAGGAATTTTACCTAATGGGAAATTAATGAACCAAAAAGGAGAAGGCTAATTACTGTAATTTAAGATTGGCAGTGATTCTCAGACCCCACAAAGGATCGTGTTTTGCCATGCATGTGCCGAGGACACGCTGGTCCGCAGAGCTGGTGGGGATGTGCCGCTGGGAGAAGCGGCGGAGCTCCATATGAAGCTTCGCTGATAAATGACCTCTCGGGCATTTCTGACCATCCTCTCCAGGTGCTCTTTGCTATTTAACTTCCAGTGGAATTAAATAAAAAGAAGTGTCACTGAATAATGACAGCAACAACAAAAAAACAGAAAGCTTGACAAAGAAGCGGTGCTTTCCTCAGAAGAAGGAATTCCCCACATATGTTTAAAGACTGCCAAACCAACTGGGGTCTCCTCGTGTCCTGGATTTTAAAAAAACAAACTACAACAAGAACAAAGAAAAAAAAGAAACAAATTTACCACCTGATACAAAAGAGCACATAATGAAAAAGGTAGTCCCCTTTGGCATTGAACTCCGAGTTTGGTTATTTTAACTGTGAGCTCTCAGACTTTACAAGTTTGGTATCACAGAGACACAACAGCTAAAATTGAATCCAGACTTGCCGGTTTTAAACATGCTTTTCTCAGCCTCCAAGGTCTGCCCAGCCAAACCCTGAGTGCAGGAAGCCTGAATCCACAAGAAGAGGGAGAGGATGAAAATGTGCCAGTAAAAATGACAGGAAACTATGAAATTCTACCTTTTTCTCCCTGTGGCCTATGCAAAACGTGGTACTACTTCGATAGAAGAAAAAAAAAAAAAAAAGATTTATTTGTGCCCACGGATGAAACCTACTCCATACTACACTGACCTTGCCATGAGTAATTCAGCCACGCAGAGCTCTGCCAGAGCCAGTGTACATAATAGCATGTATTTACTACATCAGTTAGAGGAACGTGAGTCATGAGTGTAAGTGCTCGGCTCTGTAGTCAGTGCTGGTTTTTTATTGTGTTCTAAAGTATTTCCCACACGCAAAATAATAAAGCCCCAAGTTTTTAACGCTAGGCTTGAAATACCACCACTGTTTCCTAGCTCATTATTAAAAGATTTGGCTATTACAAATTTTATTTGCATCTTGTTACAATAATGGAGTTAACTAATTTGTTAAGATCGCACTGTAAAAAGGAAACTAGCCTTAAAGCCCTAATTCAGGTGAGCATGTTTATACTCCCTCATTCAACCTGATGGAAAAGGCAGGGGGAAGTCAGGGAGGAGGAGCGCCATGGGTTCCTCAGGTTAAAGGAAGGCAGAATCTGCAGGAATTCTGCCCCATGGCAGTATTGCTGCTGACTTCAGTACAACCCTTTGATACAAACAGCACATGTTAACTCACATTTTCTTTTATCCACAATTAACATCAAAGAAACCTAAGAGGAGGAACAGCGTCCCATGTGTTTGGCGCATGAGGTGCCTCACTGAAGTCCCTCGTTACGCTTCCTTCACCCTTGCAACGAGCATTAATCAAACTGAAGCCAGCAACACGCGTTGCAAGTATTTCCTCCCGCCGCAGCCCCAAGCTTTCCTCAGTGTGCTGAGGCCCTAAAAAGCTCGTGGAGCTGTACCAAAGCACCTTCCATGCTGCAGAGGAGACACCTAAGCCTTGCAGGGCTCCCCAGGGACCAGGCAGTTCTGGGACTTACTGGCAACCCAGCCAGATGAGTCCTTACAGAACTCGTATTGCCAATGTACATGCAACGACAGCCCATGTTTTGACCAAACAGCAGCTGGGCTGAATTTGTAAAGGCTTTTGGAGACCACGGAGGCAAGGAATGGGTTGGAGGGACTGCAGGGAGCACTAACAACCTGCTGGAGGGAGGAGAAGGTGCTCTGATAAAGGTGGGACCCAAATTCTTTCAGTACATTACGACACCCCCAAAGGTTGTGGCAGCGTCAGCATCTCGGGGATGCAAGACATGCCTTCGCCCTGCACCTTACCTTCACTGAAGACAAAGTCCGCGGTGATGTCGAAGGGCTGGATGCGCACTTCCGACAGCAAGAGCTGCACAGACTTCTGGTGGTCGCTGGAGATGAGGGAGATGGTCTGCTGTGCCTGGCACTCGTAGGACTTCCCAGCTGGGGTGACCAGAGCAGAGAGCCGGTGCGAGCTGGCCGTGTGCTTCCCGGCTGGCCAAGGGGCAGAAACAGCAGAGGTCAGGTCCCGTCTCTGGGGGACCGATGTGACTTTATCAACAAAGCTAATGAATTGAACGCAAGGGTATGCAGGCGGTGTGCAATGTGGCGGCCGCATGCTCCACTGCTCTTAAAGCAGCATTTTCTCCTGGGGTGGGACTGTGCTTTCGGCATGACACCTCCACATAACCAGGGCAGTTCCACAGGGGGGTTGCCTGCCCGCAAGCCAGAACAGACGGCTGCAGCGCACGGTTCTGCCGGCACAAAAGGGAGAGCCGGCTCTGCCGCTGCCAGCTATGTTCATATCACAGGACTTGAAGTCCATAAAGTCGAAGGAAAGGTTTCTATTGATGTATATGCAGGTTTCGCCCTCGGACTGCGCTCATACTCCCTACATTCAAGAAACAGCAATTTCTGCGGCTACACTTGGGCTCTGAATTCAGGTGGGAAGGAGCAATGCAGTTTGGGGACCTCACTACAAAGCAAAACAGGCCATAATACCTTTCCTGAAAATACAACATGACCATTTCACCCAAGTATAGATTACGACAAAATCTTTTCCTATCACATCAAGCTTGTTTTATAAATGAAAGCCGAATGCAGCTCAGCAAGGTGGAATGAGGGATGCCTTCCACCTCCCGCTCTTCTTTGTTCCCCTTCAGCAGCACAGAAAGGCAATCAGTGTTTCACATTTGCAGAGGGTGATGAGGCATGGCCATCACCGTGTTTTGGGGACACAAACAGTAGAAACACCAGTAGGAAAAATAGCTCCACGTCCAGCTTGTCTTATGCCACAAACTCGTAACGCACCATTCACTGGAGTTTGAAAATCTTGAGGAAGAACTCTTGCAAATAACAGGATTTTAATTTTCAGTACAAGACAACTGATTTCTGAGCAGATAACAAAATAAAAACAAAATGAAAGCCAAAAGAAAGGAAACCAAGTGAGAAAAGAGGAGGCTGTTGGGTGTGGAGGCGTGTAGGGGCATGGATATTGATGTCGATCTCATCGTTATCTTGGGAAACCGCTGCTTTCCCACCTATTTAACCATCATCAGAACCGATGAGATAATTAACTTTAAAAAAAACATCTCCCGCAGGAATGGAGACAAATTTTCCCAGACCAGGCAGACCCCTGCCCCGCTGCCCATCCCCTCGGGCCCCTGGGTCTTGCCGGGAGGGCCCGGGGCAGCGCAGCAAACGGGCAGAGGTTGGGCTCGCCCTCCTACGGCAACTGCGGTGATTAAAAACAAGAAACAAGAATAAAAAGGGGGAAAAAAATTAATCCGCGGTTTAAAACAGGCACCTGGTCCCGGTTTTGTCGGGCAGGTTTAGGGTTTCGTTTTTCCCCGTTAAACTGCATTTAGGCGAGTAGCCCGCGGGGTGTTCGCTCCCCCACCCCGGCTCCGCGCTCGCCAGACCCCAGGGATCCGCTTTAAATCCCGTCCCCCCAGGGCGCTTACGGCTGACAGCGTCCTTAAAGTAGGTGCGCTCGGCGGTGTCGTAGCTGAACTGGATCCGGCTGAGCCTCCAGAAAGCCTCCTGCCCCCGGGACGTGTTGTGCCCCTCCTGCCAAGACAGGGCCGGTCAGGACCCCGGCAATACCGCCGTGCACCCCCCAGCTCGCGGGCGTCCGTGGGGAGCCCCGTACCTTCAGGAAGAATAGTGTGAGGGTGTACGCTTGCTCCAGCCAGGAGATCTCCAGCTCCGACTCGTTAGTGCCGCACTTGCCCTTCATCTCGGCGCCCCGCGACAGCGGGATATCGGCTTGCTCCGTGATCAGCTGGAAACGGGGAGCGGGGCTCAGGGGGGGCGGCCCCGGGGTCCCCCTGGACGTTCACAGACCCCCCAGAGCCCCGGCTGAATATCCTCGGAAGGGATAAAGGACTTTCCAAAACTACCGGCGGATTTCCACCCCACCACCCCCACACACACACACCGCTCCTGCCGTGACAACGTGCAGCAGCCCCGCGGCTGCGGCTGTAGCGCTGCCAACCCGAGCCCCGGCCGCCTCGCAGCTCCCCCGGCCCCCCCTCCCCGGCCCCGGCCCCCACTCACATCCACGTAGTTGCTGGCCCACACGTCGTAGGGGACGATGAACTTGGCGGCGAATTCCGCCATGAGACATGTCGTCCGGTTTTCCCGCACCACGAAAATGTCCTTTTCGGGGTTAGGGGAGAGCCCGGAGAGATTTTCAACTTCTTGCTCGGCAGCCAGGCGAGCCGCGGCGTCTGCGGGCAGAGGGGCGCTGAGCGGCGGCAGCGCCCGGGGCCTTTTGCCCTAAGGCTTTGCCGGCTCACCTTAACATCCCCCGCCCCGCCCCGAGCCCGCTGGAGTAAGCTCCCCTGTCGCGACGGGGCGTCTCTGTCGCGATAGAGCGGGCAGTGGAGATGGGGCAGCCGGTGGCGGTGAAGCAGGACCGGTGCTTTAGCAGCGCCGGATCTGTCTCAGCGCCAGCGGCTGCCTCATCGCGACAGGGCTCCGTGTCGCGACTTGCCGCCGCGGTACTCACGCAAGAGGAAGAGCAGCCCCGGGAGGCGTCCCCCGGCCATCCTCCCTGCTCGGCCCCGGCGTGTCCGCGGCTGCTGCTGCTGCTCCTCCGAAAGGGTCTGCTCCGGAGGAAAGAAAGAAAAAAAAACAAGAATATTAAAAAAAAAAAAAAAAAAGGAGGAAAAAAAAACCTGAAACACCTCCTTCTCAGGAGCTGCTCAGGCTGCAAAAGCACTCTGCTGCGGAGTGGCGGGGAGGAGGGACGGGGAAGAGTGTGTGGGTGTGTGGGGAGGAGGAGGAGGGAAGATGCCGGCGGAGCTGATGGAGGCGCCCACGCCGAGGGACGGGGCGTACACGGAGGCAGGGCGGGGAGGAGGGATTCCCCCCCTCCTCCGGCATGGGGGCCCCGCTGCCCCCCGCGGAGGAGCTTTCGGGGATCCCCACGGGGACCCCAGCGAAGAGTGGGGACCTCGGAGGAGGGAGCCGGGGGACCCCGGGCCAGCCAGGCCGCCCCGACGTGCCGCTGGAGCGGGGCTGAACCGCAGCGAGAGCCCCCCGCTTCCCCGGGCAGGGCAGGGGGCGGGAGCGGGTCCGCACCCCAGGGTGAGCCCTACGCCGGCCCGGGCCACACGGGCTTCGCCGGGGCACGGCGAGGAGCCGGGTCCCCTTTCCTCCGGGATCCTGCCACCCACCCTTCTCTTTGGGTGCCGCGCCGGGCGGCTGCTCCCGCGGGACAACTGCTGTCCCCGGGCAGCGCTAGCGCCGCCGGAGAGGCAAGCGAACCGCTAAACCGGGACAGCGGAGGGGATGGAGGAGGGGTTATCTAGTCCAGCGCCGGCTGCTCACGGAGCGTCAGTAATTTCAGTAAAGGCGAACAGCTGCTTCGTGTTTTAATTTAGAAAGAAACGTGCAGCTATTTTCGTGTGGCAAGGTCAGAAGCAAACTCAGCATCCCTTTGTAAACGGCCGTCAAAGCACCTGAGCTCTTAAGATGTCGTGACATACCTTAAAACATATCCTAACATAAAACATACCATCACGCAGCAAGGAAAGCGGTCCCGACAGCACCGAGGTGTAATAAAAGAATCCAATCCTATGCGGAGCGTTGGGGGGGGGGGGTACGATTTCGGGCACCCCTGGGGGTGCGTCTCGGAGGTGCAACACGGGCGAGCTGTGCCGCGGCGCGGAGAAGACTTTGTCCCTGCCAGGCTCAAGGGTACGGGGCGCGCAGGCATCGCGGCCCGGCACTGAGGGCGCTTAGGAGAGAAGGGGCTGCAAGGCGGGGTGAATAAAAGCAGCGCCCACTCCATCCCTGCCGGCTTCTGGGGAGGAGAGGGCAGGGAGGGCTGCCTGCCCGCCCCGGGCGTGCAGTGCTCCCGGAGTCCCGAGCGGGGCAATCCCCTTTATTCCCTGTAAAAGCGGCGCCTGCGTTTCCTCCCTCTCAAGCCTGGAGGGGAGTGAAATAGCTCCCCCCGGCTTGTCGGCAGAGGGGTCTCCGGGGAGGAGCAGGCGTGTTCCCAGCCCAGAGCGCCCGGGTGAGCTGCCGGTCTCCCTCGGGGGGTGCGAGGCGGCGGCCGGGCGGCACTGCCAGCGGGAGAGGACCGAGCTGCGCGCCCCGCGGAGCCCGGCCCGGCCGCCGTCTGCTCCTGGGGCAGCGCTGGTCCCACCGACACCCCCCGTGGAGCCCCACCTTGCACCCCGCGGCTCCGGGGGTTCCCCTTTCCCTTTCGCCGGGCGATACGACGTTAAAATGCTTTTCCCGCCTCTCAGCGGGAGCTTTTACGGTCCTTTAACGCGCTGCCACCCTCGCCCCGGTGTGAAGAGCACATCCGAATATTTACAATTTACAGAAACACCAGTCCCAGAAACAGCGGGGACCAGCAGCCTACCAAGGATATTTTTTTCGTAAAAAGCCAAAAGGACAGCAGCTATTTGGAGCATGTGGCCTTATGCGGATTTACTAGCAATTCACATTTCTAGTTCAGGAAAAGGCGCCTGGAGGAAACGGGCCAGGGTTTTGCAAAACGAGGTGTTACAAGGTGAGTTTTGATTGTGGGATTGTGGGCAGCTGCCTCTGGGAAGCTGCCCTTTCTCTGCCAGGGCACACCTGCAGAGAGGGGTTTTCTTGCTGGGAAATAGCTCTTTAAAAATAAAAGCAGATACTGAGGGAACATGCTGATTTTTGTAACTGTTCTGTTGAAATTCCTTTTCTGCTTGCTGTACATATTAAATATTATATACTGGCCATTTCCTCTCTCTCCTGTTTCATGATAAAGCGTCATTCCTGCTTCCCAAAACAGAGCCAGACCTGTGTCAGTCGTAATACTACAGATAATAGTTTCAGGGGACTATATAAAGGAAAAGATAAAATCTTCTATATGAGGCTCTTTCACTGCAATAGACTGTACTTCTGAGGTGATTTTAATGCCTGGCTTCCTCAGTGATGACCTTCAGTATTTAACTAGCCTCTATTTCTTCCTCTAGCCCCCTATTTAATTTCCAATCTTTTTGAGGTTTCTAGGTAGCTTCTAAGCCTCCAAATAAATATATGATCCTGAGCAGCTGCCCCTGCATTCAGGCCATGTAGGAGGGTACCACAGGGCGCAGCTGGGAGAGTGCAGCTGTGTTAGAGACACGGGCAAGCCCATCCCACAGCTCCCTGAGCCCCACGGCACAGAACCATGCTCTCCTGGCACCCGCCAGCTGCACAGCACAACAAAAAAGCCTTCAGCTTCAGTGACAATCCCCACTTCCAGCCTGCAGAGCCATGTTTATTCTCCTTTCCATGGCAAAAAAGGGAAAGGCCTAAGATTTCCTAACACCAAGAAAGCCCCAAAACATTGACAGAGCAGAAAGGTCTTACCTGAGGGGGCCAGTGCAGCATTAGCTGACTTGAAATGCTTTGACCAAGGCCAATTTATGGTCACAGATTGGATCACCTGAAGCCAGCCCTGCAACCTGCCCTTACCCCCAGCTGTGGAGACTGCCTGTGTATCTCTGAAGGTTGAATCCCCCTTGCTACTCCCCCAACTACCAGACAGCAATAACTCTTACCAGCCTCCTCGCAGGCAGCACGCAGCACGGTGACAGCAGGGCTGCAGCGCTGGGACCACTGCTGGCCGCATCCCTAGGAGCAGGGTTTTCTGGTCAAGCGGCTCTGGGATGTGTCTGCCACTGGCAGCCGGTTTCACAGGCAGCCCATGGGCAACAGCATGTGGAGTCTGCAAGGAAATCAGCCCCCGAGGGGTATTTTGGGTCTCTGGCAATGCAGTTTGACTGCACTCAAGTGGGGCAGGGGTTAAACAGACCCCCACTTGGAAACAGTCAAGTTAATGACCAACCCTCAGATTACTGGAAGTGAAAGAATAGTGGGCTGCCTGTGAGGCCAGGGTGTCATGACCCTCCCCCATCACAGCTGTGCTGAATTTATCTGAAGAAATTCAGAGAGGGAGAATCTGCCACTTCCCTGGATGAAATTTCACTGAAGTGGAATCCATCACCCCGGCAGAGAATGACATTTTAAACTGCTTTAACTCAGTTATCAATGTTCAAATTGATTAGCCTATTTCATCTCAATGGAAATTCTCACCTCATTACATTAGCCGCCAAACTTCAAATAATTTTTGAATCAAATACTACTTAAACAGTATTTCAAAATACTTAGCTGACAAAATTAATCACTTAATTTCAAATTACTGTCTGCCTTTTATGCTAAATTGTCAATGGATGAAATACATAACAGTTCTGGGAGCCGAGCCTGGAAGCTGAGGCAACCCAGCTCCGTGGTTTCACAGAAGCACATTTTCTCCCTGACTTGATAAATGTCTCGCTCCTGGCTGAGCAGCGAGCACAGACTCAAAAGGAGGCTGTGGACAGTATTTTCAAGCCTTCCAAAACCAGCGTATTCCATGATGCATAGGATACTCGCCAGGGAATTAAGATGGGCAGGTTTGATTTTCCTCAGAGAGGGATGTGAGCTGAACCCAAGTCTTCCATTGCCAGTTATTTCTTTAACAGGTAGGGCAGTGGTTTCCAGCCAGGCTGTAAGTGAGCCTAAGAAAACTAATAACGTTCAATGCTTCACTATCTGCTTCCCTCCGTATCTGGTCTGTCATTTGCTTCTCCTTACTGGCTAGAAACCACTGTGGCAAGCGACAGTATAAAATTCCAACTCGCAGCACTGTCTCCACCAGCTCTGTTTTAGAAGACATTTTTAATTAAAAAAAAAAAAAAAATTAAAAAAAACACTGCCTTTTTTCAGATGCCGGCTCCTGTCCAGCATGCTCTGAGCCCGCTGCTGCTCCCAGCTCCCTCCCTCCACCACTCGAGAAGAGGACTAGCCAAGCTTGGAGAGCTGCTCCCAGTACTGCAGGCACACACAACTTGTCTTTATGACATTATAGACCATAAGAAGCTGGAGGTGCCTCCGTAGGTTAAGTGGCATCAGAATGGCAATTCTGAATAGGCACCAAAATTTTGTTTAAATCCTGCCTTAAACACCTAAAGACTTCACTGACCTCTGTCTCAGTTGCATTCTCAAGGTAGTGCTGCTACACTGTACTTGGGTTGCTGCGTCTCAAGGTAGTGCTGCTACATTGTACTAGGGTAGTTCTGTAGTGCTGCGAGGACCAATGCTGCACAATTCTTCTATCGCTTAAAAGAAATAAGACTCCTTTGAATAAATAAGCTGTGATAGAAATATATTTACACTATGCACATTTTTACAGGAAATACAACTTACTAAAATTTTGTAAGTAATAATACCACCACCACCCCTACAATTCACCACAGTCAAAACTAAAGGTTTTGAATTTTTAACGTTTTTATTAGAGAAGTTGAAAGTTTCATCTCAGGACTGACAATAACATAATTATCTCTTTTCATTTATTTTGTTTATAGGAATATGTAGAATTTGTTTGTACAAGCATATACAACAAAGTAATTGGTGCTTAGTACACTGAAATCAGGAATCTGATTTGTTCTAAACTACCAGTTTTCCATGCAGTCATCTTTGAATTGGCAGCATGGACAAATTCCAAGCGGAATGCTTACATGCATTGTTTTGCAATATAACTACAGCAAGCGCTGGAAACATGCAAATTAACACATTAGCAAATTGTTTTTATATCTAATGGACATAAAAAGGTTATTCCTGATATGAAATTCTGAAAATCTGCATAAATACTTCTGTGTAAAATTAAATTAGTTATGTACTTTTCTTTTACTACAAGTATCAAGAATGCCCACGTAATTAATATACACACATATATATAGAGACCTTGTTATGCTAAAAGTCTTTGTAATTAATCAAACAATATTCTGTGCCATACATTTATTCAGTATTTACCAGCTAGTAGAATGACTGTGGTCATATAGTAGGCATTACAGTCTTAGTAGCATTTGTATCACATGCAAACATACTCTTAGCATTTCTGTTTACTAATTTTATCACGTGGCAACATGTATGTGATTTTCTACAATGTTGTGATTCTGAAGTGTATAAATACTTTTTACATTTTCACAGTTACAAACTTTTTGCCAAAAGCCATTTAAACAATCTTTAAGTTACAATGAACTGTAATATCTGGGATCTGCCGCAGCAGGATCAAAATGCAATTTCTATACAAGCAATGTAGGATGTAAACTTTTCTTAAAGTGCCTAATACATAAATTCCTTAGAGCACTGATCAGTTTTGGCACAAATACACTGTATTTCCCTCACGCCAACCATTGCAGTAACTTTTACAGGATATCGGCTTTTTTCAGACATGATAGAGTTGATATGGCACTTGTGAATGACATCATTGGACTGCAGAAATATCCTGTCAAGTTACTGTTACAGTTGATGAATTTGGCCGATGACTTTGTACATATAGTACTTTTGAATATACTGCAGTTAACTTTCAACTGCCTACTGTCTGCTGCCTGAAAAATACTTTGAAATATAATTTAAAATTGCCCAAACTCAACTCCTTACTATACTGATTATTACGGTGACTTAGCAGAAGATCCAGTTCAGTGGGCTCAATGACATCAGGTGCTGAGCATCTGACGAGTTGTTGCTTGTCAGGATCTGGCAGCATGGGGTTTCTACATAACATATCACACATGAGAACACAAATGGTAAATAACATGATTTGACTACAGTTTTGTTGCCATTTGAGATGATGTTAAAAATATCTGTTGTGTTTCAAGGCTCTGATTGTGTAATTCTGATGCAGGCAAGCTGCCTGTTGAGATACAGAAAGGAATGCGGGACTGGGTTTAAAAACTGGGTCTTCATCTTCCAATTAGTGTTTTTCTGAACAAAAGAAATTCTTATCATGGAAATCCAACAAAGGAAATTCAGTGCCCAGTGTTAAAAAAGAAATAATGCAAACCTTAAGACTTGCTGGTCCGTAGCTACACTTTATATATTAAAAACAAAAAAACAAACACCCCCCCCGTTCCCCTCGAAAAAAAACCAAAAAAAAAGCCAAAACAACCCCCCCCAAAAAAAAAAAAAAAAAAACAAAAAAAGAAAAAAGCCCACTTTTCAACCTCAGCAATGTTATTTTGAATTTTGCTCTCATTTTAAGGATGTTGTGTTCTCCAACTTCAATTTGCTTGTTGAGGCTTTAGACCACTGTTGCTGGCCTGCGATCCATCTCTGCTTCCAGCTTCACCATCTGCTGCATCTCCTTTGCCTGCAATCCAAAATAACCGCGTGAAGCATTGCATTAGACCTTTTGTTCAAAATGAAGAACATGTTTTATATGATAGTGTCTGAGTGAAATACAGGCAAATCACACTGAAGATATATGTAATAACATTATGTTTACCCCCCAGTGTCATTCTGTTTTCAAAAGATGTAATTCTTACGTCTTATGGGAAATATTTTTGATCCTATTCCAAGACTCATGGGTTGACTTTCTGAAGAAGTGTATGGTAAAATGCAGAAGGTCCAATTTTGGGGAAGAAAACTAGGCAGATGCTGATTCAACTGTTTCTCCTGATAGGAAATGTCTTTGGGAATGTATGCTTCACTGCTGTTGTGTGAGTACTGCGATGTGTTACTTCCTGAAATGTTTAGAGAGTTCATCTATGATCTGGACTCATTTCTTTCATAAAGACAATGAATGACAGAAATCCATCAGTGTAACATCTTCCTTGCAGTAGGCAAGATTTTTTAAATAATAATTTTAAAAAAATAATCTCCATCTGGCCTGGAGATCCTTATGATTACAGACAAGGTGTTTTTCACCTCAGGATTGGACTACTACTATATGCTCCACGGGATTACACACACTGAATCCACCTGAAACTGCATCCAAATGCATTGTGCAGAATACAGCAATGAATGTACGCCAGATCTCGCTACAAACTCTGCATGCCTCAGGCTTTGCAAGCAGAGTTAAAGGACTGTATATAAATGCTAACTGGCCTGGGAATCCCCTGCTTAGAGAGAGCTTTTAAAAATTCCTTTCCCCTCCCTCTCTTTCTCTCTCTCTCTCTCTCACAGATGTGCACACACGCACACTTACTCCTCCTGTAGCTCAGTTACAGATTAGAAGTTGTGCTTTGGTTTGAAACTCTGCATTTTAAAGAACTGGAAGTCACCATCTCTTAATTTTCTCTGAGGGCTCTCAATCCGGGAAGTTATTTAAATCCATATCCCAAAGGACTCTGAATAGGTTGACCCAGAGGGCAAGCTAACCCATCCATCTTTACAACGAAGCTCCCGAGGATTAGGACAGGTTGAAGAAGAAGCAAACCAAGCTAATATTTTCTTTGGTGTAACTGCTTTGTGTCTGTCATGCAGGGAAGAATGGTCACCGCACTTGATTTACGTGAACTATGTTCCTCAAAAAGTTGTAAATGTTTCCCCTTAGACAGGGAACTTGGCTATACAAGCTCCTGCTTAAGGAGTCACCTACTCTGGATGTGCAAACGCATATTTGCATATGCGAAAATGGGCAGATGTAGATCTAAAGTCATGAGATGCACAGCTATTCATTTTGCAAGGTAGATGTGGGTTTGTGCAGATGTGATATACGTGCCTTCTTGAAAAAATCTAGCCCTGTACCTTCGTAATCATCATTATCATCTTGGGGAAAAAAGTAATTATGATAATAGCAAAGCAACTGTCATAAATATGATTAAAAATTAATCAACGCTCTCCATTTAAATGAGTTAAAAGCTGGAAAGTAATGAAGAAATAATTTTAACATGAAAATATGGAAACACAATAAATAAATCAATATGTACAACCTCTTCTGAAATGTTGGCTGGATTTTGCCTGTGTGTGAAATGAAATTCCAGATAAAACAAAACCCTGTGTTTGTTTCTTAGTGACTCACACATTTCAAGTTTTAAGCTTGTGACTTAATGACTGGCACATAGTGTCCTATAAATATTCTGCATGCCGATATATGGCGTATGGAATTTTTTAGAGATAACTTGGTTTCAAAGAACACATTAGCATAGGACCAGGATGCCCAGTTTTGCTAGTCTGAGGCTGGTTCAGACAGTGCGTTCTGACGTGAACACACAAGCACGATACTTGAAGATAAGCCTTCTGGAAGGCAGTGTTGAAGCTACAGTGAATTCATGAAGTGAGTGGCAGCTAATGGACTCTGCTTTCAAGATGCTTGCTCTCTAGTGAGAGCTAAGACAGGCTCAGAACCATATACAGTAAAAAAATATTCTTTTTTCCCTGGCCAATGAATGCTTTTTTTCTCTTGTTATGTGTCTATAAATAAATGTTGTTGAAGTGGGTGCTGTCAGACTCAGTGGTGCAAGATACAAGTATGTTATCAATTCAAGAAAATAATTCAGATCAGGCAATACTGTACAACTGGATGTTCAAGCCTAATACAACTATTGCCCTTGGTAAGACACGGGTTAACAGAGATTTCTTGTGAGTAACAATTATTTAGGAAGCCACAGCAGCACAGCCACATGGTAAATACAATTGCCATACCTTGTAATGAGTTGGATTTTGAAGTGAATTTTAAAGCGCTGGAAGCCTCTCTTCTTTAGACACTAAAAAGCTATTTCTAGCCATCTGTTCTATATTTTGCTATTCTTAGTATGGAATTACTTATTTTATTACCATATTGATCTATGTGGATATTCTTTGTCTGTCTATCAGCATTAGCAGTTAATCATATGTATATGAACACTAAAATAGTTTTCTTAGATCAATAGACACTTCTCACAGACACAGTTTAGAACTCTAAGCGTATCTTTCAGTAATGACAGGTAATGTACAATACAAATTAATTTCTAAATATTTCCTCTGCACATCACTGCTCATATGCATCTGAATTTGGGACGCTAAAGCACAAAGTACTGTTAATATTGTGTCAGGCTCAAATATCTGTGGGCAAACAAGATTAACATTGTGTTCACTATGTTAATGGTACTTCCCAATGGTTGCATTTACAAGGAGGGCTCTGATGATAATGATTTAATTTAGAAGGAAAGCACACTGAAATAATAGTTTGCTTATTATACGTCCATCCTACCTTGTGTTTGAGACACTGCATGACAGGATTTCAAAAGCTGTTTGTACAAAAATAATAATGTCAAAATTGAGTAATACAATAAGAAGCAAATTAAATGAATGAAAACTGAAGTGAGATTGAAAAATTAATGCAAGAAAAACATATATAAAACAAAACAAATTTAAATTCATAACAGTTTGTATTGAAGGCTGTTTCCACCCATAATTCTACTTTTCTACATTGTCTATTTGTATGAAAAATTTCTTCCCTTGTTTGATGAGGAAAAAAAAAATCACGCTTTGAAATTCTCATTAAACAAATATCACCTTTATCTTGATCCAACTAGCTTTCATACATCAATGTGTATAACAACGAAACCAGACCCAGCTGGGGGTTTGCACTGGTGCACTTTTAGGGCTAAAAGGAAACGGTCAAAACAGCAGGTATCAAAATATATGCTCTGATGGATCAAATTAGAGTGAGTTAAAAAGCTGTTAAGGACTACCCCGGTGGTGGAGGCCACCACATACCCACACAGAAGTGAGAACCAGCACGTGAATCTTACTCCATTTAATCACTGATGATTTAAGCCAACTTCATCTCTGCACTAAAATGGAGTATGAGCAAGCTCATGTAGGCTATTACCATCTCTCAGCAGTGGAAGCTTTAACCCCAGGTGAGGTAAGTACCTAATTGCCGAGAGAGGTGACTCCTTTAATGACTCACATTTATTCCCCAGCAACCTCCCTCCCTTATACATAAGGTGGTTTTGGTATTGTGGTTAAAAGCACAACTATAATCATTCCCTCTTGTCCTTATGTTTTTAAAAAATCCAAAGCCCTCTGAAGCCAACGGAAAGAAACCACTGATAACACCTATCTCTGGATCAAGTCCATCGTTTTTTGTCAACTAACCCCGTTTACAGGGAATGCTCTGTCATGCTCTTTACAGTGATGCTACAGATCCGCTGTAGCCCAATTGCCTCCCCTGGGTGCCTGCCTCCCCTGCCTTTTGATTATGTGCAGATATTGCTCAGGAGCAGACTGACTGAGATCCATTCGTGCTGGATGTTAGAGACAGCATCTACAGAAACCCTGTGAGGGAACAGACTAGGAAGTTTTGGTTGTTGTCCGGAAGGGAGGCGGAGCGATCAGAAGACATGGCCATGGTGGCTGGGGCTCAGTGGTAGCTGTCTGTGATTCTACATGCTGTCACCCCCCTAGAAGCCAACCAGGCTGCAGCTTTTGGGGCTGTAGGACTCTCTCCTGACAGTGGAAATACTTGATTTGCATGTACTCTTCTCTTCCCTCCTGCTCTGCAAGATGGCTTTAATTCATACTATAATGTCTGCCCGAGAGTTCAAGTTCTGAACATTTAATGAACAAAGAAGTAGGTACATAACCCTTGAAAGTAATGGGTATTAAATGTAACCCTTCTCTCTCATCTCACTGAACTGCTGGGTATATTCCCCTTGCATTTTACATTTTTGTTAAGTGCAGTACGGCAAGTCCATGCAATTATTACAGCTCTGCTGGCTCAATCTTTCAACAAGGGAACTGCTCAGAACATAGCGTTGCTTCTACCAGAAGTAAGATTAGAATTTTCCTTTTCTTGCCAAGTAGTTTTTCAATTTTTTTTAAAAAAAAAGCTTATAAACTAGCAGAAAATAATAAGGTATTTTAATTAGGAAAGGGTGTACTAGTACAGATAAAACTCCCCATGCTACTATACATCTCTAGAATTCAGTCCAAACTGTCTCTTAGAGTTCAGAGATGCTCTGTGCACATTTTCACCTCTATTTTTCAATCAGCACATTCCAAAATGAAGGAAACGGATTTGCTTGAGGTACTTTTTGGGAATAATTAAAATGGATATGCTGGGCCTTTTATGACTGTCATATCTAGCTAAGGAGTATCAACATGACTGAACAGCTGAAAGGACAGACTCTAGCTATGCAGTCTAGCTTTCACATGCTTATCTGAAACAAATCTGGTTCTGTATCATTATTTAAGTCACCTCACTTTTTCATTTTAACCCCCCAAGTAGGTGAGTGACCACGAACAAGGTCATTTTCCCAAGTTCGGTAATGACTTACATTCAGAAGCATTCTACTCAGCCTAATTCTGGTTACTGTTTTCACTAGCTTGCTTTTCTTTTAAGCCTTTAAGATAAGATACCTGCTCATTCTGCTTTTCCAAGACTTCTAAATGCTCAAGCTGAACTTTTTTCAACTGATCCATTTCCTTTGACTGCTTCATTGCCAGCTGTAAGTAAGAGAAAATAATGGGGGGAAATGCAACACATTATTAACAAGCAAAATAAAAACTTACTTGAAACATACACATATATACAGTGTCTTGGCCCATTTGGATGGCACAAAACACCACAGGAGGTCGATTATATCACCCAATCTTAAGAAGAGCTATTAATATAATAATATATGTATATTATACATATTACATATATAATATATATTACATAAAAGTAGCAAATACACAACAATGAATAGTAATTTTGTTAACTTAAAATAGATTCCTCTTATATAGATGTTAGATCTTTTACACTACAAGTATGTGGAACAAAGCAAGGACAAATATCTGTTTGTTTACTAGAGCTGGATTCTCAACACAGAGAAATGAAAATGAATATCCAGAAATATTTGTGACTTTGTCAAGGTTATAGTTACCCTCTTTCTCTCTTCCAGGAACTTTTTTGTGTTGCTGCTGTTCAGTTCTCTGACTCGCCTAAAAAAATGCAAACGTTACCCATGAAGACTCATTGGAAAAAAAGAAACCCAATAGAGAGAATCACAAACTCATAAGGTATGTTTTGGTTTTTGATTATCTGTACCATGTGGGACTAATGGCAAACTGTACGCTCCTCTGGCTATGCACCTTTACACTTAAAGGTTTCCAAGTACATTGACAGTATGATTGAAGACTTGAGGAAAAAAAAAAAACAACCATGACTGTTGTGAATGAAGTTTGCTTTTTCCCTTACTCAAGAGTGGTGGACAGAAATTTTAAAAAATGTTTAATTAATTTGAGTATCCCTTACTGCACTCTGCTCTCAATTTATTTTGGTATATAAATAGTGCTACAACTCTTAACAGTAGTAATGGAAAAATCATCTGATAATCATAAGTAATGCTACAGCTTACCAATGCTGTAATGTTCTTAAAGCTGTTATTTAAGCAAAAAGATAAGTATACAATCAGTATTTACATAAAATACCTAACTGCAAAGTGTCTCTTCCTAAGATTTCCATCATGAAATATACCAAAGATAGTTCAAAGAGCTGAATCAGACTAATCGCAAAGCCTGAAAACCAGAACTGCTTTCAAATCTGGGAACAGATTTATCTCAGAGTCATTACTGGAGGTCTTGCATTAACTAAGCATACAGTTACCAAGGGTTCTGACAACTCGTCTTTCTCATGAGCTAGGAGTCTGTAACACTCAAGAGACTTAGTTCAGTGGGAACAAGTTCAAGCTTTTTGACCAAAATAACCCAGTGCCAAGGAGGGAATGTAGGAAGAAGGAATGAGCCAGGATGGCAAGCCCAAAGTGAAGGGGAAACCCTGAAGGCTTATGAGACATCATCATGTAGACTCTGCTTTTATCTATTTATTTGGAAATTTTTAGGATAAATAGAAGAAACTTAAAATAGCTATAATGCAAATCAATCCTCCAAAAAGTCTCAGTAGCTGGTACTGGCAAGTGTCTCTCTAGTCTCTCAAGTCAATTACGGCCATCATCCCCAAACGTGCTGTGAATAACCAACTTTTGCAAGTGCAGCAGTGCCCTTGGTTTGCTGAGCCTGGATGCTGGCCAGGTCTCCAATGCCAGCACATAACCAGGGAGAGAGCTGCAGTTCAGTTCAGGAGTGGAGAAGCACCACGTGTGCTGTTGTGGAGTACATCTCCTGCTTCTTCACTCCTATCTTCCATCACCCTCTCCGCTGATTATCATCACGTTTAGCACTCCTTCCTTCTGTTCCACCTCTCCTCCATGTTATCAGTAGATGAGGGAGAAAGCCTTTCACTAGCACAACCTCCTGTGTTGTTAGTGATGCTGCCTCTCCAGTTATTCTAACTCCAGCTAGAACCAAACCTCAGACTCCCTTTTCAGTATAGCCCTCATTTCATTTAAAAAGCAGCAGCAAAAAAGTATAATGCACTTTAAGTACAATCATTAAAACTCTTACAGATGTGTTTCAATTTAATAGTGTGATTAGACCTACAGCAGTCAGTCATAGCCGATGAGTATAAAGTTAAAAACCTTTTTATTTCCCTGATCAGGGCATTACATTTATTAAAAGGATAAATACAAGAAAAGCAACATTTTTCCTAAAATGATCATCTAAAATATATTCAGCACGATCATTAGACATTGTTTCCAAACATAAAAGCATGGTTTTAATAGAATTAATCCACCAGTTCACCTGTCAACCTTTGACAGCATTCTTCCCTTCTCAAGAAGGGAGATCTGATACTTACCTCTCTCTTTCAGCTTTATTTTTGATAGATTTGTCTTGGCTTATGGCTTTGCTGTTCTCCATAGATATTTTAGCCTGGTTGGCACGCATTTCCTTGCTTTCCCTAGGCAAAACCAAACAAAGTCATTAACGTCTCAGATGCAATTGTTGTTGAGGTTGGTTTCCTGATACTACTCTACACTGTGGTTAATTTTGTCCTTGAAGCATTAAGGATGAGGAAAGAACAAACCATATGAAAATTGCCTTCCTTTGGGTAGACTTTATACAACTTGAGCAAGCATTCAGAAATCTCCATTTTTTCCAGAGAATATAATCTGAAAGATCAATTTAAAGCATTTTTACACTTTGAATATTATAAAAGGGTATAAAATATCTTTTTTCCCTAGTATATGAGAGTTGTCTGAGTATGAGCTACTATCAGCCATTTAGAAAATGCAATTTGTCTTTTAAAACTGCCTAAAAAATTTACAAATCCTGCACTCAGAACATGACTGCAATATGAACAGTAATAATATTTACTAGTTGTGGTATGAGCTGACAGACTTCCTTTTAAGACTTCTACTTTGGGCCTGAAAAGAGCCCTGTGGTTTAGACCGTGGTCAGACTTGTGTTTGACCAAGTCTGGCTCCATGAACCTTGTAGCCTTTTGTGTGAAACAAGAGAGCTTTCACAGGAGGGTGGTAATCACCTTCCAGGGGTAATGTCCTGAGTGGTGTGGTTTGACATGGGAGGTGGAAAACCTCTTCAGTGTTTCAGCTAGTGTAGCAGAAAACCAGAAAATAAGTAAATAGATATCCTGTTGTTTTAAAAAGAAAAAGAGATCGTGATTCTTTGTTGGGAGTACCAGCACAGATGCTGACTTTCATAAATGGCTTATGAACTGTGAGTGAGCGGAGGGCTTTTCATCACTCTGGGTAAGCCAGCCAAGCTCCAAAAAGGCTGTCCCTGAAGGCTAGCTCTTGCTTTCTGCCTGCTTAGCATTCCAGCACTTGCAGCTCCTGATCTTAAGTGCTTATTTAAACAGGAATTATGTATGGAAATTAGGCAGCGAATAATGGATTGTAAAGTCCCCAGTAGTGCATAAGCATCTAAAAGTTACTTGTCGCAAGCCAAGGCAGTGCCTTAGTCTCTTTTTCTGGACATGATCTTAAGTAGAGCACTAAACAATTATTGTACTTATTAACCCAAAATTCTAAGTATTTTGTATGCATGGAAGAGGAGGGGTGTGACACATAACAGAGTGCTTAATTTAATGAAATGTTGTCACTGAATCTGGTTTAGCTTGCTTTCATCTCTAGAAGACATTAATCATTAAGTAGCATGAGGAAACTTTGTTCCATGACTTACATTTTCCACAGTTTAAAATTTTTATTAAAAAAATGCAGTGCTTTTTTTTTTTCATCCCAGAGATCGTAAGGTAAAACATTTCCTGAATACAAATTTAAAAGCAGTGGTATCACAGCAAAAATTAGACTGGGTTCTAAAAAATGTTGTGTCAAGAGCACATTTCATTCCAACAGTCCTTCCTCCAAATAAAAACTGTTATTTTCTATACTGAATTTGAAGTAATTTTCAAGCACACTATCTTAAGAGTAGTTCTGAAATAATTTATTTTTATTACTGTGCTCAAGGATATGAAAAAAGTTAAGTTTAGGTGTTCAAATTGATTTAGCCTAGTGGCATCAGATATAATTTTAGAGTGAAAGAAGTTAAGAGGATTAGAGGACTACTGTGCATGACTGATGATTTCAAAACGAGGCTTTGGCCATGGATATGGCTGAAAGAGCCAACACGTCTATATGCAACTGTTTCTGTATTCTGCGATCTATAATCTAGCTCTGAGTTGCACTGCTGTTGTGTCTTTCTCGGTGTATTGGGTTTCCACTGCTTGCAAGAAATAAAAAGGATTATTAACAGAAGAAATGAAAAAAATCTTATCTTCCTTTTAAAATCACCAAGAAGCACTTGTAGGGACCACTTCTTGTTTCTAAAATAGCGCTTTTCAAAGATGGGGCCAAAGTTCTAGTGTCAGTTCACTGCTCTACTGCCTGGCGTGGGGCTTCGCGTCGAATCTCAAGTTCAGCAAGTGCTGCCCTGGCTGGCAGCGCTACGCCACCATTAGAGAACTCCCTCCTGCTCACAAGTGGTGGTGATGCCTGTAGCCGAGTTAACTGGAAGAAGTAGATCCGGTAGGATGGTAAAGAAAAAAAGGATTCTGAAAAACGTGGCACATGAACTGCAAGATTTAACTACTGATTTCCTATTGTATCATACTGACTGCAAGTCTGAAATTTATACAAACATGTCTTTTAAAGGGATACTTAACTTTAAGCATATAAGTCTATCTTTGGAATTTATACATATATTTACATGACATTAAAGTGCATTAACATGTTATTTTATGTCCCCAGTATTGTTTGAATGACTAGAAATCTCTTCTTCTATTAAAAAAACCCAAACACATAATTTTTCTTTCCCTCTCGTGTTATGGAACACATAATGCTTGCGAATAACAGCTTCACGTGCCCAATTTCTGAAATACTGCAAGCTCACTACATCCAAGTCAGTCAAGCTAACCCAGTCTGGGGTGGCAGGGGGCACAGCACCCCCGAAGTTCAATAATAGTATCTGCTGTCTTCTGCTTTGTTTTTAAACGAGCTGAAAGCACAAACTGTAATTGCTTTTGGTACTGAACATGGAGGGAAAGTATCTACCCTACAGCAGGTAACTACATCACTTTAGATTAGTGATCTTTCCTACTAGCCCTGTGTCCTCTGTTGTGATAGCTAAGCCATTACCTCAGCTCACAGAGAGGGAAGCGGTGAGAACAGCATGCTGAGAGCATGGTCTACCCCCCACGCTGCTCTCTCATAGATCCTTTTTTTCCTATGGTTACCTGAGTTGTCTCTTGGCTATTACATACACCTATACAGATAAATGCACACGTATTCCTACACACAATATATTCTATAAAAACGTTTACAAATTATTAAGTGTAAGGTCTCTTTAGGGCATTATTATTCACACTTCAATATTTCACATTCCAAATTCTTCTGAAATAGTCACAGATTTAGACACAGTCTTAAATTTGTTTTAAACAGGAAAGTCCTCAGTCTGCACATTTAGGGGTTCACACAAATTCCTAAATAAGCAGAAACACACTAAATTGCAATAAATAAAGCAGAAAGAATTTGAAAGGTTGTTATTCCTGGGACAGCTGAGAAGAAAAAGTTATTTATCAGGATGTAGATTTTGAGGTCTGGTTCTTAGCAGCTCTGAAAATAGAACAATACATGGACTGAACACAAATGATTTCTAATAACAGAGCAAGATCCATTACTAAGAATATAAGAACCGTTTACAAGAAACGACATAGGGCTGTTTAAACAACATAGAGAATCAGAAATTCTAAACCCAAAGAGAAAAACTATGAGCAAAAAGCTTAAAAAAAAAATTAAGCTTTGCCCTAGTGTAGATATAAAAGCTGCCTACGATGGCAGCCTTTAGCAAAGTTAAGAGAATAAGGAAATACATATGGAAAAAAAAACCAAAAACTTACTTTCACAGGCTATATATTAGTAATTATCTTCTAAACATTGTAGTGAATTTCAAATAGGACAGAAAACAGGACACAAAAAAAAAGTGATGTGATTTCTCTAGGCTGATGCAACCAGGTATGATTTAGAGATACAGTACCAAGGACTGCACCTTGCTTTGGCTAGTTTCTTTTGAATGATGCATTTGCATTACAATTTAACAATTTGTGGACTTAATTTTTGACTGGGTATGTATTACAGGACAGCTTGAATAGATGGGTTAACACAGAGATTAACATAAAGATGAGCTCACTAAAAGCCTTTTGCTTGGACAATTCTCTGTTGGATGGAAAGCTTGCAGGTCCCAGCATGTGTTCTCTCTGATGCAAAGATAAGCTGTTTTTTCACTCAGGAATTTAAAAAAATAATTTCAATTCCTTCTTCAAATGCGATTTATTTATTCCTGTTTCCCCATGCTTATTATGTGAAAGATGCTGAAGACAATTACATATGAATATACATATGTCTGAATATATAATGTATGTATGTACACACACATTTTGCATTCATATGCCTTTAAGCTGCTTTGCACAATAGACCCTAGCATAAAAAAATGATTCCTCTACTTACTGCCATTTTTAACACTGTGGATACAATGTATATTTAATTTTATTTAATTTCCAATGGGCAGGATGGTTAATTACAAAAGCAACAAGACAGTAGTGTCATGCAATGTCTTCTGTATTCCCAGTGACTACGACAGGATATTGTACGAAGATAATACGTCAGTCTAATGTAGTTTATCCTACTACCCATTGTTTTTATGATCTTGCTTTTCATAGATCTTTCTTATCATCACCAACGCTATAAACACATGCATCCGCAACTGCCGACAGATATTTCCATATTTGATACTTCTCACTTTCCAGCCTCTGAATTGAAGTTCCTGGGTAAAGTCTAAGCATCCACAGTTGATGCAAACTACCACCGCTTCATCGCATCCGCTGCCTTCAATGAAGTTCAGACAATCTAAACCAGCTAAGAAGCCTATTCCTGCATCTATCTAAACCTTGTAAGATCACTTCTTTTACTGCTATCATGTATACAGCCCAGTATCTTTGACAGAAGTACAGGAGTTATCAACACAAGAAACTAAAACATTACACAAAGTAGACATAAACCAACCCTTATTATCAGGTAGCATTGCCCTGCTCACCTGTCATGTGAAAACTTTAGCTGCTGGGTTTGTTGTTCATGAGCATTAATCAGCAGTTTCTTCAGTAGCTCACACTGTTGGTTCAAGTGTAAATCACGGATTTCTTGCTCTTCGGCACTGTGCGTATTGATCATCTCAGACCACTCTTTAGTGTGCTGTGCCACAATCTCTTTGACCTGTAGAGAAGTAACAGCAGCTTTGCTAGAGGTTCTCAGCTAGGCTAGATCAACTATTACTGCTGCTGAAGATGATGTAAAGACAATCATAAAAAAAGATTATAAAGAATGCAGCTAAATTGTGAAAAATGAAGTTGCTTCACAGAGTAACAAAGCCACTGAAGACACTACAGCATATTACAAAAAAAAATGTAGAACAACCCCTACTATTAGGACTCTATTATCTTAAGTGCCCTGAATAAATTGGCTGCATTTATACTCTCGACTGTACTACTGTTATTTTAAAACCTTCTCTAACACTGAGTTCATAATAAAACGGTTTCACATTTTTGGTTGCCAAGAAAAAAATATGTATTAGAAGTATTGAAATTAACTACGGAAAAAACCTAGTGAGCGGGATTTCTCTGAGGACTTAAATACAATCTTTGATTTTGTGGAGACAGTTTTACAAACACGGTCAGTTTACAGAGAAATCCTGTATTTAATACAACCTGAATCTGAAGATGGGCTACGTATCTTTGTTTTATATTCATTAAGTCAGCAGGGAATCTGACAAGTATTCTTCTCTTGCTTATCTCCCAAGACTCGCAAGAATAATAAGATTAAAGTTTTGGAAAGTTCCCAAGAGACAATATGAAGAAGTCTAAATCACCAGCGTTGTTATTGTAAGAATATATTGCACTCAATGATTTAGAAAAGAAGCTAACAGAAGGATATATTTTATTATCCTTTAATAATTATCTTTGGGTATTTTGACAAGCTATCCTACTTTTCCACAAATGGTATACAAAATATGCCTCACAATAAACCTATTTTCAGGTAGTCATTTCAGCTGCTACTACGGTAACTAATAGCATCTGGGTCATCTGTGAAAGCTAAACCTTATTCTTCAAATCAAAAATTGCCACCATATTGCTCAGAAAGTGAGAGACCGATGCCAGTATTTTAGGTGTGGGCCCACATGTGGGCTCTGATAATGCAGAACAGACTCTCCTGCACACACTGATGCTGGTGAAAGAAGAGGGGACCTTAACAGCCCCAGCCTCCATTCTGCCCTGGAAAGGCTCCTCTGAAGGCCCTCCTACACAAAGCTCATGTTGTGTAATAAAGCTGGACTCCTAATGAAAAAAAAAAAGCGAGTAATTTTGTAACAGATCAGAGTGACTACCACTACCTGCAAGCCAGACTTGCATTTAACTATAGTTAAATAGTGGTCCCATACCAAAAGGGACCAAAAGGATTGAAGGCAGAAGCAGCTGATAGAGAGCTACCTGGAGTTTTCTGCAGCTGTCAGAAAAAAACAAAAGCATTTCGAGGCAGGAGATTGGTACGACTAATATAGGCCTAATTCTGTATTTAGGTGTTTAAGAGTGAGAGTACCTCCAGCAAAATGAGCCATGCTTATTTTTGTGCATATGGGTAAGTGTACCACTAAGCCAGAGCCTATCAAGTGATAAATATACTGAAGGATGTGGAACAGTTACTGGGAGTAGTATCTTTAATAAGATGTTCATAAGGCGGTACTGCCTTCAGAGCCAGAAAAACATGAGGATTCCGTTTTAAAATGGGTCAAAGTAAATGCTTGGATGTTGGTAAGGAAAAGACACTAACTTTTCAGATGGAGTTTTTGAAAGGTTGAGGGGCAGACACTCCAGCTCTGGCATCCCCCTAAGGCACTTAGGTTAGGACCAAGTTTAGTCCGAGCTCCTTGTATTGCTGATGAGAAAAGGTGAGCAGTTTCAAAGCAGGATTTATCACACTGCCTGGAGATGCCTCTTTCATATCTACAGGGCCTCAAGCAACTAAACACTTCAGTTATGTTGCATGAATCTCCTCTCAATAGTGACCTCACTTGGCTTATCAACCCCCAGGGAGACCTAGAGTGGACTTCAGGGAAGCTAAAATTCAGTCATGACTGAAGTTCTCCAGAAACCCCATTCCTTATTTATTTGTTTTCAATGCAGAGCTTCCAGATGGAGTCAGCTCCATCCATGACTTGGAGAAAAAAGGTACAGGTAGATCCAAAGTCCTGAGTAACTGGGTGTAATTGGGACCACAGCAGAAGAGGGACCACGTACTCAGAAAACTTCTATGGTCACAATGTTAGAAAGTATTAATATTTGAAAAAAGACAAGTGCTATTGTGTGACCCAGGAAGCAGGCAGAGCCAGCAGCAAATCACACCTTTGTACCACACATCTTGGCACCGGAGCCAAAACATGTTTCCTTACACTGATTTGTGATTCAAATTGCCCTCCTGCAGAGAATGCTCTGACTGGGCTCTGCCCCCTTTCAAACATCAATAAAATTGTAGCAGGAACTGTGACAGAGCTGGCCAAGTATTCCCCTCCACCCCTTGCCGCTGTGCGACTCTTCCATACAGTTTGCCGCTTAGGACTGGGTTTCAGACTAATTTGAAGTATTAGAAAGTGCAGGGGATATTATCATATGAGATCTGATTCCTAGTCAGAGCGTTTTACATTGCCCTAAAAGGACAAGGCAGGCATTCCAGTAAACAAAAAAGAGTTTGCTTTTATTTAAAGCCTCCTTACGCTGTAGGGGAAATGCAAAACAATCTTTGCATAAAAAAAGAATCGTGACTTAATAAAATAGTGAAACAAAAGTGTATAAACAGTGGAAGCCATGGTGAAAGCAAGTATTTTGTGACTTACCTGCAAAGAACGTTTACAAAGCCCAAACAAAGGCAGAGAAACAAAGACTCAAGGGCCCACTGCAAATGAATGATGTGATCATTGTTTTTAAGTGGTTTATGTTATATACTACAGAGGAACACAAACGCAGGAGTCCTATACCTCAGGTACACTGATATCAAAGAGTCATAGAATCAGAGTATCTCGAGTTGGAAGGGATCCATAAGGATCATTGATTCCAACTCCCAAAGAAAAAACCTGCAAGGAGACTTAAGCGTGGCAGTACTTTATGTATTTAACCTGAGAAGAAAGGAAGTAAGAATCACAAAAAAAACCTGCCTGCGTTCATGGACAGATGTACTAGTGATGTGCTACTAATTTCAAAATCAGCACGCAGTCTAAGAAGCAGGTACAGCTCCTTGTAAAACAAGTTTTAATCTGGGGCCGGGAGAGAAAGGGAAGTCCTGCAAGCTATAAGTCTTATTTCAGGTATAGCAAGATATAACCTGATGAGAAGGATGTAAGGGATTTGATAAACACCAGTTACAAGACTTGAAATACCCAATTTGACTCCGATTCAGACAACCTTAGAACTCAAAACCATTAAATCATCTGAAATCCAATTTTGCTGCAGATCTGTGATACACTTCAAAGTTCAGATGTAGTAAATTCAGTGTACATCCTTGCTTTCCTCTAATTTATTAGCATCATAGTTAAAAATGACTACTTCATTTGCACTGGGCTGTGCTCTTGTCCTACTTTCCACTATTAAGGTAGTGTTGCTTATCCAAAAGGATAAGAAAAATAACCATTAGCTAACTTCTCTCTTTCCTGTTCTACAGACTGTGTTTGCAGTCCTGTCCTTTCATCTGTTCCTACAGAGGGCCTAAGAGACTAATTAAAAATCTCGATAAGGAACTTTCTTTTGCGCAGCATATATGCAAGATGTTTGTTTAGTCACTAAGTTCAAGCAGGAATAATCTTTGAAGTAATCTTTCCTTTTTTTCTTTTCATCCTCTGCCTGCTTGATATTGGGACCTACTTTTCTAATGCAGGGAAGTAATTTGCATCTGCTAGGTTAATTGTGTGTGAAGTACACATTGGGACATTCAGATCTAATTTAAATATTTTATGCCAAACTTGGGCTGGATGTTTCCTCATGACAGGAAGACTTCTGTAGATGAAAAGGTTTCTTTGGTGCTAAAAGTGTACATGCACACTGTGACACAGAGCTGCACTGGAGGACATGAGCTGTAATTAAAGCTGAATTATGGTACAATCTGATGTCAAAATTAGTGGGCCAAATGCTGAGAAATGCTGAACAACTGTTAATTAATCAAACTCCCACTATATCAGTGTAATGCATTCAGCATCTCAGAATTTAATCTAATTTAATTGCACCTACCTTCATCTAGGAGAAAAGTTAATTTCCCTATGGTCTTGAGCACTGTTTTCCAACCTGTTGCTTGCAAACCTTTGAATGATCTCCAGGAATAATTCAAGGGCCCACACACAGCAATTGAAACAAAAGAAGTCTGTGAGAATACTAAAATCGGTACATAATCTGGACAATTTTGATGGAACAACAGTGAGCAAGATACTGAAAATCACTGACCTAGAGAAAACCACAGAGGTAGATGATTTGCAGAGGAGTTCTTCAGGAACCATCCAACACACAGAGGTTTGGCATTTCAAAGAAGCTTACATTTAAGTCTCCTTTGAAAATGTCATCCTAAAACCTGACACGGGAGTGGACAAAAACCAATCTATTTTCCAGGTATGGATTAAATTGGAGGGAACCAGTTTGAAAGCAGGATTTTAAAAGGAACAGAGCTCAGAAACTGCATACATTTGTGGACAGGGAAAACATGAGTCACATTTATTGGATTTGGAAGATTAATGAACACTTGGATGTCCCTTGTGTACAAATCAGACCTCTTAACTCCAGACTGTGAATGACACAGGTGAGAAGCAGAGATCACAGCAAAGAATTTTCTACACAATATAACTTCAAATTAGTTTTGGAGCTTATGTCTGGAGGATAGGGAGCTAGTGCTCCTCAGAGAGTTTATTTCACTAAGAAATGAATGGATTATCTTTTTTTTTTAAGTTGTCAACAAATTTGCTTTTATTTAAGGAAATGGTTCTGGACTTTTCATAGGAGAAGGAGATAGGGAGATAAGAGCACACTAGATTTTATTCCTGGGGATTTTCCTACATCTTTGGCTGAGCAGGCAGCAACAAGGAAGAACCCTTATTTGGAAAACCAGGATCTTCTCCACATGAAATAATAATACCAAAGAATAAAATCAGGAGAAGAAAAGATGGAAACGACCTTATTCTAGTCTCAAAGATGTGGCTGCTTTTGTTTGTAGTTTCTGTACTTGTCCGATTCTTTTCACAGGTTTCAGCTTTTATAGAGTCAGTCTCCTGTACTCTTCTCTCTCCAGATCATTTTGTACATGGATGCGTCTTCTAGTGTACCTGCACCCTCTAGTTTGGATATCTTTCAGAAACTTGAAAGCATGTCAACAGGTGGTAGATAAAACTTTCAAAGGAAATATGGAGTCGGTGAGCACAGTAGTGCTATAGAAGTATAGAGGAAGCAGCTCTAAGCAACTCAATGTGAGCCATGAATCAAAGCTTGAGAACAGCTTTTCCAAATGAACTGAGGTTGAGTCTCAAAGCACTTTTATTCCCCAGCACCTCGGAGAAAACAATGCAACTAAGCAATGGAGAAAAAAAAATATTAGAAATAAGAAGGCACTTGGTTCAAGAGCAACTTGGACTCCTCCTTCCCTAAGAGACAGACTAGCAAGTGTTGTCCATGGTGGCAATGAGGGAAAATGAAACAGAAACTTCTTTATGTATGTATTTTGAGAAAGTATTTAGCATCCAAATTTCATACAGAATATATTTGTCTCTTTGTTTAGCTAGAACTGACACAAATGACCAGTTTAGTTGCACGAGGCATGAATATGGCACTTTCTTCAATAATTTTAAAAGGGCAGGAAATTGATGTTGGTTTTTAATTTTTTTTTTTAAGAAACACTTTTAGACACTCGATTACTCCCATTCTTTTTAACATGTTATTATTGCTGAAAATCATTCATAAGCTTCCAAGAAAATTAACTACCACTTGAGTCTCAAAATCTCTCTTTCAGATGTTGCATGTGTTAAAATTGGCTGTTTGCTTACCTTAGATTTGTGATCTGATGTTAGTGTCTGAATTTTAATTTCCGTTTCTTTCTTCAATTCAAGACAATTACTTCCTCTAAAAAAAGGAAAATTGCAAATGTGTGCCACAAGTTAAACATCTTCCCATTCAGTCAGCTCTTACTAATTAAAATGTTAATCAAAGTTGAAGTGCTGCAGCGTATTGGAATGAAATTATTTCTTCTGGCAATTTATTCACAACTTACAAAATATTGTTGGATTAACGATCATTCAATTCAAACACCACACGATTAATTCTAGATTGGCCCAGCAATTATTCTGTTGCTGAAGATATGTCAAGCATCTCCATTTATGGTACTTGGTTCCTTTTCCAGGCTTAAAATACCTTGCCAAGAGAAACCAGTTTCTGCCTGAAAACTTACAGGCATATTCACTACCTTGCCGTGGTCTTATCATCTGTTTTAAAAGTAATTTTTGCTACTTTTTTTTTTAGTTTGAGGCAGAGAAAAAGAAGTTATTCAAATAACTACCTCACAGGGCAATTTGGGCATACTAAATTTGCACGCCTACTGAAAGTGTAAGTGCCCTTCTGTGAGAAAACAGAAGTGAATGGGTTGCAAAGAAGGGGGCCTCATTACCCTTGCAGACCACACCAACCCATGCGGATGAATCCAAGCCATTAGATACCTTATATGACTTGGAAAGCGGCAAGTCTTGAAGACAGCCCTCACTCCTGCAATAAGCTGAATACAGCATGGCCTTTGTGTTTGGGTAAAGTCAATAGGGTTGAATGCAAGTTGCAAAGCTTGTTTAATGCAAGAGGAGTGCATGATTCTAAGGAACAGGCTGGTAAAATGCCTGCAGAGGGCCCATGCTGAAGCTCCCCTGACATGCCTGTGGGTTTGGAGATGGGTGACTTCTACCTCGCACCCACAAAATTTCCTTCACGAAGCCCAATTACTTGGGCCACGCACTGGGTGGGACGGATGTACAGGAAAAACTATTCCATTGCAGTTACAACAGGAATTTCAATTACTGTCTCTCCAAAGTCAATAAATTTTTGAAGGCTGACAAGCTCCATCTTTACCAATCTTCTTGTTCCCTTTTTTGCAGTGAAGGGTTTTTACAACAGAATACAAATTCACTTATTGGAAGTCTCTGGGTTTTTTTGTCTGGAATAATACAATATATTGAGAGGAGTCTATTTGAACATCACTGTACTATTTCTGTATTGGATCATCCACTGATGTAAAATGGTGTAACTCCTCTGAGCGGATGAAGCCACATTCATTTTATCATCTGAAGCTGGTCCTAACAAGAATGGTTATTGCTTGACTGCAGTAACATTAATCCATGTTTGCTCTAGAAAAGGAGATTTATGAAACTCTTAACAAGTTTAAATCCTAATTTAATATCAAAGTACTCCTAAACTTATGGAAATTAGCAGAAAATTTTATCATCAAAGAATGCCAGGAAAGCCCTTGTGTTCCCAAGGGCCACCAGAAGGACTAGTCATTTATTTTCTAGTCATAGCAAGGAAATTTTTGTAGAGATTTCTAACACTTATTTGACACTTTGGAAGTAATATAAAGGCATAGACACAGGTTCTGACCACTTTTTTTTTCTCTGCCTGAAAAAACACAGCTGGAAAGTGTCTTTGATTATGCATGTGGGTAGCTGCGCTCAGAGTCTGGCTATAATTCATATCTGATTTGTCATACACTATGAAAGAGACTGCTTCTTAGGTGTATCAAACATATTTTATCCCAAATTAGTCTAACTGGTTCAATCACTGGACTTTTTAGAATTCGAGACATCAAAACCACCAGCTGATCCCTTCTCTGGAAATGCAGCTTTCATTATATCTCAAGGCAACTTCCAGCCAGGCTGGACATAACGAGAATTGTCCCCAGCTGCAGTGGCATAGTCCATGGCTAAACTATCAAGTCACAGTTGGGAACAAATACCCAGGGACAGCCCAACGCAATGTCACATGTCCATGCTCACGCACACACGTACACTTGAATTTCTGGACAGTCCCAATAAATCAGAAGGATCTTCATGTGCCCTCAACTCCATTTCAGAGTGGGAACATGAGCATATGTATCCCCATAAGCCTCTCTGAGATCTGTAAGCATTTAAAGTGTACAACAGAAATAGCACAGGGAGCAAAATCCTGTCCATCTGTCAGTGAATTAACATGTGATTAAAAAATTCTACTTTGCTGAACAATACGCAGTTACATTTGTCACACCATGTGGCAGAAATGGACCACGAAAAACTGCACAACAAAATCAGAAGATAAAGTCTTCTACACACCTATCAAAAAGCCTTTTTTTCAGGAAGTATCTGATAATTTCAATATGAATGCCTTGAAAACACATTTTACATGTTCTCTTACAACTTTTCTTGCTTGCAAAAGTTTCAAAATGATAGCTAAGGAAATAGAGCATGTCCTGTACTCACTGAACCCAGGATGCCTTATTCATCAGATCATTTCAGTTCAATAAAGTCCTTAAGTCGCAACCAATGTGTTCACTTTTAAGCATGTCCTCAAATATACTGCACGGTTGGGGTGAAGAGAAGTGTGTGCGTAAGTACCTTACTGAATGGGCTTTCAGGGCTGCATACACAATGACCCTGAAAGGAAGCCCTTAAAACACTTTGATACAGAATTGAAAAGTGTTTTCACAGAAAGACTGTGCTGATACTGGATTTGATTTGGCTGTCAATTAGATACCAATAGTTATTCTTGTAACACCGAAGAGCCATCAGATGACTGAGAGCTCTGGAGTCCATGGAAAGTATGGAGTCATGGCCAGGAACAGTGTTTGGCTGTGTATTGCATCTGCTTCTGGAGTAGTCATTTCCAAGGTGTTTTTTTTTTTTTAAAACTTTTTATAATTTAAAACTATCATAAAGGCCTTGGCATCCATGAGAGAAGTGTTATAAAATTAAGAAAAGACACTGCAAGTAGCCAATGAAGTGATCTCAAACTGGGAATCAGATTATCAACTACTTTTATACTTGTCCCATTTGGGGTTACTCTGGAAAGCATTGTTACCCAGCGCTTTCCACTATTTACTGCACAGAGATAGCCATTACCACCTTTAACTTTCTGACACACCTTCATTTGCTGTTTTGCCTAGACAGGCAGAGGCACTGGCTACTTCTCAGGCCAACAGAAATACTGATTCGTGACTCTTCTGATACGAGATTCTTAAATACCAGAGCATGGGGAGGCCTTTCTGCCCCCACGATAATTATGGTGCAATGTCCAGGGCTTAGTTCACTGCCATTGTAGTAAATACCCTGCCTGTAATTATGAATCCAGCTACATCAATAACCTTCTGCTGTGTTATATTCAATGGAAATTGAATCAAAGCCACATTAAATTAATTAGTCCTGTAATTCTTCCCTCTCTGTTCGGAGAAGTAGTAATTTTCTGGAAGGAACTACTTGGATTGGAAGTATTTGGGTGTTTACAGTTCTCCTTTCATGGGCAAAAGAAACAACATGAGCATTTTAAAGAGTTTGTGAGCTTTTAATAATTTAGTGAAGAGAATTCCCCTTACCTTGTTTATTTCTGACAGTTCTGTTCCGTTGCAAGTTTATAACATGCACACTCAAAAACCACTGCCATTTCAAATAAGTTATAAAACAAAAAGTATTTGTGGAATAATCCAATGCCAAAAAGGGATCTATGTTCAGTATTCAGTGAGTGAGTTGGTTGCCAGTTGTTGTTGCCAGATGACAACAATATGAAATTAAGGCTAACTATTAGCATAGCTTAATATAGAACTAAATAAAGTAATTCCTGCTTTAGGTTACAGTATTATAGTATAAACCGCTGTCTCAATGAAATGCCAGTCATAGGGTGAAAGGTGGAGAGGAGAAACTGCTGCCAGATTACACGATAGCAGCAAGGCAAGAGCAGGTCCTGCTATATAATTCCAAATGGGACTGTAAGAGGGACATTTTATTATAGTCACCAGTATCTTCCAGGAACTTTTCTGGGACAATTAAGAGCCACACAGATAATGTCCCAGGCCATCAGCTAGTGCAAAACAAAACAGCTTCACTCAAGTCAAAGGAGTAATACTGATTTATCCCAGCTGAGGATCTGGAGGTTTTTTGTTAAAAAGAAAATTCAACTTGACAGCACAGCAAAACTCTATTATTCTAAAATGTTCAGGATTTAGAAGCCAGCTTTTTCCCCAAAATCAAATCATTGCTACTTTCTGGCCATTAGAGCTATTAAGAACCTTAGTCTGCTCTCACTGAACACAACAGTGACATCCCCTGGGGAATGCAGTGAGACCAGATCTGACCACAGAAATAAAAATTTGAGGCAACTCCTTCGCTTTTACTTTTAAAACTCTGACAGTAGAAGACTAAAGAAAGGCAAAGGGAGTACAACATTTATGGCCCATTGCTAGAGCCTTCAAGCAGCTCATATTCAGTTTGATGTACGATGCTGGTTCAAGCTGCGATTCATTCATCTGAATGACCTTTTTATGAATGTTTTATTCCAGACCACAAAAGCATAAAATCTATTTTAAGTCTAAAAAAAAAATTTAAAATAATCTTACCCCTTCTTCTTGATTGCCTTCTCTAACATTTTCTCGTATGATACCTTTTCTTTGTCATATTGTGCCACTATTTTGTCAATTTGTGTGCAGTGCAACTTCTGCATAGCGCTGTGCTCCTGGAAAACAGTATGACCTTACAATTAGGTTGCTGGATTTTTAATGTTTAGTTTTCTTACAGTGTAAAAATATCAGTGTACGAACAGATAACTTTGACAATGGAATTTAATCTGGTTTAGCCATCTGGTTTTAAAGGTTCCAGATATTCCACCATAAGTGCTAGAACATTTCTTCTTTGTTTGAAAAATGAAAATCTGTAGCGGTTAAAAATACAGTATACCTTAAAACAAAAGAATGATGGGAAAAAACTTCATCTTTTTGAATAAATGTCTATTTAAGTGCAATGTAAAAAATCAGGTTTACAAGCTCAGATCATATCACTCAAAGTTTCTGAATGCAGAGGGGCACAAAACTCAACCCAGTCCCCCCTTCCTCTATGTATCTCACACTGAATACAGTGCTAGCCCCTTGGCCACTGCAAATCAAATAGCTCCAAGTCCAAACATTAGCTAAAAATCAAATAATTAACAACTGACATTCTGAAGATCTGGCCCATGACTCCTAATGACAGCAGCAATCTTATTAAGAAATTCCACCTTGTTGCAGAGCATCTCCCTTTGCAAGCGATAGTAAGCTGTGCAATACAACTTTAACTACACGTGCAGACTGCAAATAACCATTGCCCCCTGTCCCCCCTCCCCCCCCAAACAATACAGCACATGCTGATAAACTGGACACACAGGGCTACCTGTGCAGTATTACACATCAATGCTAACCCGCTGTCACTACTACAGTTATGTGACTTACATTGGTGAAGTGGCAGAGGAGGTTATCTATAACACACTTCACTTAGTGCTTCCATGTAGACTTCATAATTGAACTTGACTTTGTACTCTCCTTTATCAGAACAGCTGCTCATAATGATGCAAATATTTAACTACCATGGAGAGCACTAAATATTGAATTTACATTACAATAGGAAAAATTGTTGTTTGTTAATTTACGTTATTTTATTAATATCCAGTTGCTCCACATTTTATCTAATCGTGACAAAAAGCCTTGCATTAATTAATACGGCCTCTTTCAGGACTTTATCTCTATTTCATTTTATAGCTTATTTTGCATTTATTATACCCTCGCTATTCTACTGCTCATTGTTGTTATTTTCTATACACCTGCATTTGCCTTTTCACTGTTTCTTCCTCTAAAAATACTAATTAAATACCTTTACATTCACTTTTGCCAAAACATTAATACAAATGTTGTGATGCTTTTAAAAATCTAGCCCTGGGCTGCACCCGAGCACTCCAACGGCTGCCAAGCACTTCCCTGGGGAATGCATACAGCTTCCAAATTTTGTATTTAGAGTGGGGAACCGAATTTTCTGTTCTACAGAGGATTTAAAGGGAAACAAATAGACTCCAACATTAAAACATGCCAGCTTCACCAGGGAGTATTTACACTGACTAACCAGGTAGGAAAAAATATGGACAGTCAAAAGAATGACATAAGCTTGACAGCCCCAGCCAGCCACAGGAGAAGTGACTGAGAGCATCCCTCGAACTACCCACTCTCCCCTAGATGAACAGAACACTACAATTCTTGCTATAAAAGACTAAGTGCAAATATTGCAAAGCATGAGACATCTGCCCACTCATGTAACGCTCCTCCATAATCCGTGAGGGCAGATCACGTAGAGCTAGAATCCCTGTTTTTCCCTCAGGACAACCATGATTTAAGCCTTCTCTGTTTATCACAAACCAACTGTAATCTTTTGCAGACTCCCCTCTAGTGCTACTTACAGCTCATACACAACTCTATCTTGTATCTGAAACAGATACGTTGTGGACCGTATCCCCCTCATTTCCTTCCCCAGTCCTCCTCCCCATCCAGTTCATGGAACACGCATTTGTTTGTACACAATAAAAACAGAGCTGGAAGAGAAAGATGAGCTACTAACAACTCCACACGCAAGGCACAAATAGTACTAGGAGTCAACTCCCTACCAGAGGTCCCTTGAATTATATGACCTTCAACCCCTGGAACATTGTTTAAAATGGGTTAGCTGATACGAGTTTGATCTTCTGTCTATGCTCAAAGGAAAATTGATCAGAGTTAGATGCTACGTCCCAAACTTCTGTCAAGGTTCTAAGAAATACAAGTGGGTTTTTTAGCATCTTAAAACACCCTCAGTATATTTTGTTTTCAGATGTAAACAAAGTTTCATGGTGGTAACCTGTTCTAGATTGACTCACAATATGTTTGCAGATAAAAGTTTCCTCAGCTAGGTCTCTCATGATTTCCTCAAGTCCACTGAATTTGCAGTTTGAATTCACGCGCCTTTTACATGAATATATTCACAAATTACATTTAATGATTGTATTACAAACTGAAGCCACGGTTCAGCCAGCACCTAATTGATATAAAAAGACTCAAATCACAGGAAGACGATGCGTGGGAAAAAAGTAAAGAACTATATATAGTTCCATTGGGGGGGGGAAATCACAATTCAGTCTATTGAAGAGAAGGTGGAAGTAAGTCCACGTGATACAAAATGTTATCCCTCCCTGGTACCTCCCTAAAGTAACACAAATACTCCTGTGTACAACTGAAAACTGAAGTCTGGAGGATTCTCATTACAGAATACAAAAATGAGAAAATAAAGAAAAAGAAACTATCGTTTCCAACAATCTATTTTGCAGAACTTTATTAATCTAGAGTTCCATAGTCTTTTGTACTGTCGCTTTTGCATTGTGAAAAGGAGATTTTTTTTTTTACATTCTTTTTTTTACTAGGCTTTATTTCAAACAGTACATATATTCAATGTCAATATAAATGTGCAGGAGATGAATTCTGGGATTTATATTTTTATGTGGTAATAATGCAATTCTGGTTCCTGTCTATGTCCATATTAAATTCCTTAAGGGGGGCACCTGTGACTATCACTGTCTTGTCTGAAACCGCTAGAACCTCTATACCCCAATCATCTGTTGTGCTGTTGACTGTTAGAGAATATATCAAGATAATCCCTCGTTATCCTTCCTCTTCTGTCTAACCCAAGAAGTACAAAAACTACGTGATATCCCTGCAAAATACTGAAATTCAGTAGGGGCCCACATACTCAGGCTACTAACAGATAAAATCAGTGACTGAGACTCTTACATACGCACATCTCCTTGCCTTTATAGCCCATCTACCTGTGATGCCACCCCAGATCATTTACCTAAGCAGTACTCGAGATCTAACTTGATAAAAAAAAGATACAAGCCAATGGACATCATTCAGACACATCAGCCATTCTGCAGCTGCACAGTAATATTCGTACTGGGAGATTAAAGTTACTTCAGGGAATGTAGGCAGGAAATACTTTATTTCAAAAGCTGCCCAGCGTAGGTGTTTTTATGAATGCATTGTCTCAAGAAAAACATTTCTGCAATATGCAGAAGTGGCTGGACATATTATATTAAAATCATCAAAAGCACAGGTTACCAGACCTAAGATTCAAGAGAAAGTTATTCCTAACGTGGACTTTTCTAAAATGGTGATCATTACACTAATTTTCCACTGTTTTTCAAAAGTCAAACACAAGGAATACTACAATATCAGAGGTTGATAGCTTGCAAAATAAGTGCCACTACGAAAGTATTCTGTTTTGCTTGTTGGCAGTCCTGTCTATTGGTGTCAAAAAGGTGCATTTCACATGCCTGGATTTTAAACAGACCCATGAAGGATAGAATATCTTTGCTGCTTTCTGTACTTTTGAAGATCTTGCCGCTACTGCCTTACTGTCCCTTAAATAACGGCAGTATTATAGATGATGTAAAAGAACACAATCCATACATGGGCCAACAGTTTCAAACTCCTCGCAGCAGCTGCTAATCTACTTTAAAGTGACAGAACATGACCATGATGAAATCTGTCACGCAGACAGAATCCCAGGGGCCTGGCCTTTCTGGTACCAGCTTCTCAGATCCCACTGATTCTTGTGGCACCCTCAGTAATCTCAAGCAATAAGGTAATGCTGACAGTCGTTTCTTTACAAGCAACATTTTTTCCAAATTCCCTTTGTGAATGTGAGGATTCTTGAGAAAGCTCACTCATTTCTTGACAGGGACACTTACTCATTTTTTCCTCTCCCTGTCCCAGCCTATAGGACCAGCATTGCTCACTGTCCAACAGACGACAAAGAATTTGCCCTAGGAGTTAACTACAAAGATTTAATCCTTGAAACATGGTCCCCGCTAAAAATACTGTATTTCTCATGGTATCATCAAAGAAATCTGTGTTAGCTTCCCACTCCTTGGCTTTTTCCCCCCTTTTAAAAGAATTATGTCTTACGTTCTTTGCGTATCTGGCAAACCTGCAGTTTTCTCACGGTGACCTGTCTCATTCCAGATTCAGAATGCCCTGTTAGGTGAAACTAGTTCACAATGCAAGTAAATGGGCTGAAGTTTGAATCATGTTCTTTGCTCACAAGAGCAATCATCTGTTCTTTAGCAATCCCAACAGCAGCACAATGCTACCTCAGTCATATTCATGCAGACTTACCTTTTCAGAGACTAAACCAGCCTGGAGAATATTCACTCTCCCCCCTTCAACTCTCTCTTCCTCCATAGCCCGGCCACAAACTAAGCAGAGGACTGGGTACAAAAACTAGAGGCAAAAACTAGAGTTCTGCTCTGTTGCAGAACTGAACAGGTTCTTCTGAAGTGGAGAAACTGTACTTGCGCACTGACTCTGAAACTTGCTGTGAAATATTGACACTCTCCAGTATTCGCTACAGTTTGTCTCCCCTTTAATTTCTATGTGCTCTATTATTCCCTTACAATCCTTCAGGATTTCTTTAAAAGCATTGTCCTGTCTTTGCAAAGCTTTATATATGTACCTTTTCACATGATTCTCAACCCTGAGTAAAATCTCAACTTTTAACTATTCATAGACTTTGTGAAATCCAAAATTCTGCATTTCTTTGCAAGCCACTACTCTTACATTAGGGAATGGGCAAACCTAATTTTATCAGTCACAGTAATGGTGCCTAGTAATGGTGATACTAAGAACAGTGGTCTTCCCGCCAATCTAATGATCTCTATCCTACTTAGGCTAGATGTCTTATTTTTTCTACACAAAAGTGAAAAAAGGAACAGTGAAGATTGTACCTCCACCTGCCCAAACATCCTTCTCTTAAAAAAACAGATTAATACCACCACGATCATAAAGTGAAGTCACAGTATGTGATGTGTCTCTGTGTGTGTGTATACTGGGTATTACAGTTGTAAGGAGCTATGCCATGTAGGAAAAACAAATTAGTGATAATATGCAGAGGGATGTTAGAGGAATTTTATAGTGCCGCTGGAGTCAAAATGGCTGAAACATTGAACAGAAGTAAATGAGAAGAAAGATAGCATCAAAGAAATATACAGTGTGTTGAATACTGAAAAGACTCGTACCAGCTAATTTTTGTATTAATCTGGAAATGTGGTGTCTCTAACAGTCCGATACCCTGAGAAAAGAGAGACTGATGTGTTTTCATACAGAGCAACCAACCTCCACCAGCCAACATTTCAGTGGTGCTGCTAATACTTCTCTACGCTGAGTGGATGCTGTCAGTAAAAGGGACCCTTACTGCCGTCATCTTCCTTAGCTAGCTCTGTCCAGGGCTACCTGATTAGCTCCTACACCACTTAGATCAGAGCTCCTTCCTCTCAACCTGCTCTCTCTTCCACACTTGCATGCATTCGTTTTCCGTAACGCATTTTCCAAGGCCAACTTTAGATGGAAAAGTATTGGACTTGACTTTTCTTAAACAACATGAACAATTCCCTTCTCTTTACTTATTTCTCCAGATCTCTGGAGTGTCTACGGTTAAATGAGACCCAATCTATTTCTGGAACTTTTAAGTTCCGTCTGCTTAATACACAGGCTTCCTCAAGCTGATCATGGATAACTAACTGCATAGCTCTCCTCTCCACCCCTGCTGATAAAATGCATTAAAAACAGTGATGAGTACACCAAGCACTTCCCCAAGATCATCTGTGAGCTAATATGGCCACACTTTTCTGCTCAGACTCTCCTCTCCAAAGGAGAGGCAAGAAGTTGCCCTCACTGGAGCCTTTAGCAAGGCATGCTCTAGACAGGCACTTTCTTGTTAGGACAGACTTGCACTCTGTACTTAAGACCAGCAGGACACAGGCTGGCTCAGAGCTAAAATAGCTGTGCTTGAGCTAAGGCTGAAATCCCTTCTGAGTACACAGCATTTTCAGATTGTGGCTGGCAATTTTTTCATCAGATTAGAGGAAGCAAGTGCAAGCCTGAACAGATGGATCAATTTTTTAACATTAGCCAGCGCAGTCTTGGCTAAGATATCCTTACACTACTGTGGTCACATATTTCAGGGACATAGATCACTGAGTATGGCTGTCTTCTACGTAACCATGGTACCATTTTCATTTGCAAAAAGCTGCTATAGCGAACTGCTGGATGTTGTCCAATGAATGAGAAAGTAGGGTTTAAAAATAAGAAGCCCCCTAGAAGATCAACCCTATGAAGGTCTAGAAACTGTCCATGCCCAGAAGTGTGGATGACAGACACTTTCTTGAGCATGGGCTTTGCACACAACACTAAAATGGAGAAATCACTCATTTCCCTTCTGCATAGTCAGTAAGTACATTTCATAGTACTGAAATGTAACTATTTAATTTTCTTACACTACTTTTAATACTAAGAGCCCCACAAAAGTGCCAATTATTGAAAGTAATTTCTTCATACTTCATTGTACAGAGTCCCACACCCAAATAACAGTATGAAAATAAACACAAAGACTGATATTAAAAATGCCTAGGCAACGACATTACATCAGATCTGCAATGAAATCTGCAATCAAAGAGAGCAAGGGAATAACTGCCCCAAAAGCTCAGAATGGATTTGTATGTATTACCAGAATTCAGAACTTAAGATGCTTTCTTCACTTGTTATGCCTCTTTCTGTAACAAGAGTAATGGTTTTCTAATGACAGAGACAGGAGAAAATTGGCTGTGATTTTCTAATGTAAAGTATATTTGTGATAGTGTTGTATGTATTTGGGACATCACTGCCAACAGCACCAAGCAAAAAGCTGACTATAAAGTCGTTAACATAGATGTAAGTGAGGAGGAATAAGGAATTTCATTCTTCAGTTACACATTTCAGTTCTCTTTGGAGATTCTGCAGTTTCTCCAGTGCCTGTCTTCGATGCAGCACCCTCTCACATCATTACTGCCTTTTTTTCCCAACCTGCCTGTCAATATGTCATGCAAGAGGGAGCTAGATAAAATCATTACCTGAAAAAGGTGAGCTTTGGATGCTTATATGGGTCAAACAAATGTGCACTGAAACTCAGGGAGACATACAAAGGGTTGCTAAAAGGAAAATTTGCTCACTGGAGCATATTTCAGTACATTTAAAACGCATATGCCTTTCCTGTGATCCAAATCCAGTTCCTTAGTTTTTCCCTACAATTTAATTAGGAGCTGTCTATGCTAGTGAGCGCTGCAACTTTTTTCAATTAGAGTGTGTTGCTTAGAGAGCTCTTAATGATCATACCTTTGCATGTTTCTTCTTTAAGGCATTCAGCTCTTTCTGCTGTTTCTTTAAATGCTTTATATAAGCCTACAAAAAGAGAAGTTGAATCAATTTTTCTGTGGTCATATTGACTTAAACCAGATAAAATCCTGGCTACTTAAAACAAGTAATTAGGAACACATCTTGGAAAGCTTGTGTCCATATTTACCTTCATTTGCTTTAAATCTTCTATCTTCACTTGAGGAATAAGGTCTATACCTAGGAAGGTATTGATACAGTTTAGCTAAAACTTCATACATACTAGTATCTCTCATACTTTTAAATTTGCGTTTTACCACAGAAACCTACGTTTAAGTTAGTAATTAATTAATGTTTTTCACCACATAAAAAATAATCGCAGGTTAATGAGAAAATTATTCATCAAGATATAGCTAAGATACAGTTAATTTCCTTTTCAAATGCACTGCTCAGTCAATTGCCTTGTGAAAAAAGAACTGAATCAATGAGTGTATTTTAATCTCTTACTTTCTGGACTGAAGTGTCAAAACACAGCGATCTAAGAATTGAAAAAGCTCCTTTTCTGAAAACACAGCAAACCTTTTATGTACATTAAAATTGAACCACGCAAACGTCAGAATTTTGGTCCATAGCTGGAGATTGCTCTGGCACCACTCGTTTCAGAGGGAAGCTTCTTGGGTAAGGTTCTATATGACTACATAAAAGGTTAACTGAGGTTCGGTATACTTCTCCTCAATTTAAAACACAAAAATCATAGGAGTGAAAATTTACCTGCAGCCTGTATGTCAATGGAGGTAAAATGTGCATTTTGGTTAATACCAGGCTATGAGAAAAGGAGCAACAGTACACTCCAAGACTAAAGGAGAGTTAAAAATGGAGGAGAAACAAAATCGTAAGTGAAAATTCTAATGAAAATTCAATACAATAAGCAAATCTATCATACAAGATAACAGTACTATTTAGATGAATTAAAATATATTTTGATCATCTTAACTGCAATGCAAACAAAAACCAATCTCATTTCATGTTTATGCTTTAATAAATGTTTTGTGACATATTACGGGTTTTTTTAAACTACTAAGCACATCCTACATGTAACCACCAATAAAAATGTCAATACAATGCCATGCGAGTTGTAATACGTAGTTTTTTCCCGAGTTTTTAAACAAAAATGTTCCACTGTACATAAATACACTGCAAATGTATTTAGTTAACTGCTCTGAATAGTGTCTGTGGACGGTAAGATTCCCCCTGCCTTGAAAAGGACTTTCTGCCTTTTAAGGTGAATTTAACTGGAAAATATTCAGATGCCGTAAAAGAAAAAAAAAAGGGGGAGGGAAGGCAGGCAATCTCCTTAGGGCACATAAATTTTTTGTTTTCTTAGAAGCATAAGATTCTGCTCAATTATATGGTTTTAACATTAGTCTAGTAAATGAGACTGGAACAAATTTATGCACAGATGGAGGCTGAGGTTTTCAAAAACACAAATCACTTAACTATTACTGAAAGTCAGAGAATAAAAAACCCCAACATTCTTGTGCATTTGAAAGCCTTCCCCAAACATCCTATCTTGCTGGATACGTAATTTCTAATAGCAAGGTGAGTTGTATATTGTAACAATGGTAGAATTATTAGATCTTAACAGATCAGAGAGATAAGTAATACAAAATAAGGATCATCACATGGGATATAAAAATGAACAGCTCTATTTTAACATGCGAGAATATCTATAAAAAAGGTTGCAGACAAGAATGCGTAAGTACTGAAATCTCAGTTTAAGACCAGGGCTGCATCAGGCATGCTGTGTCCTAAACAAACTTCCTCAGGATTTTATTTTAAAACGCAGACTCATTTACTTTGTTCACCAGGTCTGACTCCACGGCAACCAGGAATTAGTTACCAATGTCAGCAAATTTCATGCTTAATTAATGCACAATAAAACTAATACTTGTGCATCTTGGTGATGATACGAGAGATATGAAAACACCTCACTGCATAAAATAACCTGGGTTTTACACCAGGGAAGAACTTTGAAAGAGTTCAGGTGCCAGAGACAACCTGTTTTATTGCCAGAAGTGACTCCAGAGAAATGGCATCTTGTTTCTCAAGAGATCCTTTCACATGTGTGTATTCAGCCATATCTGCTTAAGTTTAAGAACAAGAGCAGTCAGTGCGCCTTTTCACTCCTATCAATCCCTTTGGGCCAAGGTAGGTGAAAGAGAGAGAACCAGATTCTAATTTTTGTGGCCCATTAACAGAAATATTTATTGTGTTTCATTCAGCTGTACAAATTTGTTTGCTCACTTAATCTTCATTACCTGTGACGATATGTGAGAAAAATAATCCCATTTGACTCTATGATTTTGTAGAGTGAACAGTGAATAGCGAGGAAAAAGTACTTGTTCACTTATAAATGAGCACATTTAATATGGATATTTTTTACAATAAACATGCCATTTCCATAATCACTATTCAGAGTAAAACCACACATTGAAAACATTTCTAATTGTTGGGAAATCTCTACAGAATCCAATGAATTCTAAATACCTTTAATTACTTAAATCTGCAACTCTGCCAAGGGATTTGTGGAGGGAGAAAAAAAAGCAGAAGAGCTTCTGTGGAGTACACCAGAAAATAGTAATTCCTATTGGCATTCCTCCAGTAGATCTTTAGTAAACTACTCCTAAAGTCATGCAGGTTACTACTATTGACAGTAGGTATACAGCTACACAAAGAGGTCACTTAGTAAAATAAAGCTGTATTGGCTTTATACAGCCATTTTAGTAATACATAAAATTTATTTGTAATTAGACAAAGACCACTCTCAATGGCAAAAGAAGTTACCTTCTAAAATGCTAAGAATGAATAGAATTGCAAAACTAAAATGGAGTAATGAGTACTACTCTGTGACTTTCTGAATCGCTTCAGAACTGAGGGAGTGGCACGTGATTTTTGTCTACCTTTCTTAGTGTCAGTCCCAGATCCAAAGCCTGCGGTGGTACTCGGTCGAAGTTCAGAGCTACTCTGAGGCGTTACGTTGGCTTTGGCATTATTGGCTTTTCCTTTTCTATCATTCTTTGAAGTGTCATTTGGTACATCGGCTATATCACTCTGAAAGAAACATTCACATCATAATAAATTAATTGTTGTTTTACCTGTAGTATAAAAGTTGGGGTATGGGAAATTTCTGAACTTGCTTATTTAATAAAGAAAATTGCAACATACTTTCAAACAACACTATACTCAGTAAAGTATTTGTAATCTATTTTAAATGGCTATCTACTAAAATATGGCTCCTTTCCCATTTCTTAAAATTTCTACTTCTAAGGGATGTGCTAGTATGTGCTAGTATGCGTGAAAAGTCAGTTAGTGAATGGTATTTCAGTACATGTTAACTAACATAAGCCAATGTATTTCAGAGGAGGACAAAGCAGCTTATATTTGAAAATGAGAGATGATAGGGTAACATGCATCAATTGGAGAAGGACTGTCTTATTTCAAAAAAAGAACACAGCATGAACATAAATGGGCTGTGTTTGTCATTAAGTTCTACTTACAGTTTCGATACCCATAGCTCTCATTTGGTCTGCTCTTTTTTCTGTGATAGACAAAAATTTCTTTGGATCTGATAAAGCATCCACAATATCTGCAAGAAAAAAAAAAATCAGCTTTTTATGATCTTCAGAGGCATTTGGAAATTAATCTTTTACAATATCTTTATTCTACCCCTGTTGTTAATGAGCCATGGCTTGCAACAATAGTCCAACTTTCCATAGTGAACTTGGCAGGACTGAAAATCATCATCACAGTGCTTGAACACACTAGGAACATGAATCAGTTTATAATGCACCAAGGGAGTGGTATTAATCAGGTACTTTATTTAGGAAAAACACACTGACTCCATCAGACTGAAATTACCCTAACTTATTCCCAGTTGATGACACTAGAATTTGAGACCAGAATGGGATCTCCTGAGCCACAAAGCACTAACAACTTTGTTCCTTGGTTATTCGAGGGGGTGCTGACTGACTTGGGACTGCAGGGAATTGTAGAAAATGCTGTTATATTTCCTAGCTAAATAGCAGTTTCAGATGGGTGGTTAAAGCAATCAGGGAAATCTGTTCTCAATCACCTCTGTGATGCTCCATGTCTGGAACATGACAGGCTGTGAAATGGCTTTTCTATGAACCATAATGACCAATATTTGAATCTTGCACATGACACAGTACAACTAGTGGTATGATAGCATTACCCAGCACCGGACACCATACAGATTATTGAATCTGTCTTCCATATGCAGTGATAAATGTGCAAGCATAGGTTTACATGAAGACACATGAATCTTTACCTGCATATTGAATAATCCCTTTCCATGCTTAATTTCAACAGGTAAAGAATTCACAAATGGCAAAGGAGGATCTCCACGGCAAGAAATGATTTTACAAACTAAACTGATTCAGCACCTACAATAATAATGCATTCAGAGACCACAGTAGTGACCTGTTTTGATGACCCCTCTGAAACTTTACCTTCAGTATTATGGAGAAAAGGGTCACTGGTCTCAGTTAATAAGCCTTCCTTGTCAGAGCAGTAACTTAAGAAAGGAAGTTTGAACGCTGCAGCCCGACTGACTCATCATTCACTACAAAATATTGTCATTTAATTAACTCAGGTTTTTTGTCACCACCGTTAGGAGGACCATGGACAGCGCTTCACTTGCAAGGAAGCTGTTTCTTTGCAGAATGCTGCAAAGCCCTATTTTTGGCTGCTTATGAGTAAAAGATAAATGCTTTTGTACCCTTACATTCTAGATGGTCTCACTAGCATAATAGGCCATTATTTCTGCAATGACAGTTCTGACACTCACGGCCTTCATCATCATTTGAATTTTGTCCACATTTCATGTCATCTCTTCAGCCATTTTCCAAGTTAGCTTACAATGATGCAAGACGGAGAAGCTGTTCCACTGACCAGGTCTGTAAAAATATCCAACCCATCAAAAGCTTTGGGAAGAAACTTGCTATCCCTTTTATGCAAACTAGGGGCTGGACTACATCAAATCCCTTCCAACCTAAGTTATTCTATGAAATGTTCCTCTGAAGTCACCGGATGCATTTCTCAAGCAAAAAAAGCACACACAGGGCTCCCACATTCCAACAAAAGTTGTATTAAATATATAGCATTACCCTCGACAGCTCTGTTTAACTACACAAATAGATTGTCTCCATTAACTGTTGTGACCCAACGACATCTTCTGAAACTTACTTCATATACACGAAAACCATGCAGAATTTATTTTCAGCCATAACAATGGCCTTGTAGCTCTGCACTGACTGTTTCCCCTTTCCCTAACTTAGTAAGCATGACTTTTTGTCCTCGGCATGCACTCTTCAATGAAAATCCAGGACTACCCTGCTAACATGATGCGTCATTTGAAAATGGAACCTGGTTATCACGAGCTTCAAGGTAAAAATGACTAACATGTTTGGGAAAGTGAGACCTTTGTAAATTGTATTACTAACCATACAAGCACCTCACCAAAGGCTCAGCATTTCTACAAGGGGGATGTGACTCATCACTGCTTCTCACATTGTCATTTGTCCTCTGCTTACGTTTTTCTTTCTCCCTAATGAGGTAAGGTGGGGGTGGGGAATAGCATTTTGTAGAAGAATCACATTTAAATGTAAAACTAGGAAAATTACTGTAAGAGTACATTACAGAGGACTCTAACCACTAACCTAAGTAGCCATGCTTACTTACATACAGACTTCTATTATAGAAGCTTCTCTTTGGAGAACGCTACTTCATTTGCATTCACTTGTGCCAGTATTGTGTTTTATTGGGAACAGAGTAGCTGATGCAAATAAACCACAAGAAATTACTAAGTTATATGAAAAATAAAATTATGCATCTTTTAAAGCCTACAATGCATTACCCATTCTAGTTATTATTCAGTGCAAGTTTTAAAATCTTACTCATACAGGTTAAAAAAAAGAAATAAAAAAGAAAGTAGGCAGCTATTGAATTGAGCTATACTTTCCTACAGGTTTGCTAAAACCACCATGGAGATCCTAATGATAGCTCATAAAATAATGAGAGGTTCACTGCAGATGATAAGTAATTAAAAAACACATGCCAACAGAATACTAATGATTCCACCCGAGTGTCAAAAGTTATTTCCCAGTTGTTCATCATGCTGTCGTTCTGTATCGATGAGAAAAATACATGAGAGTTATCACAGAATCATAGAATGGTTTGGGTTGGAAGGGACCTTAAAGATCCTTTAGTTCCAATCCCACTGCCATGGGGTTTACATGCCCTTGTAAAAAGTCCCTCTCCAGCTTTCTTGTAGGCCCCCTTCAGGTACTGGAAGGCTGCTAGAAGGTCTCTCTGGAGCCTTCTGTTCTCCAGGCTGAACAACCCCAACTCTCTCAGCCTGTCTTTACAGGAGAGGTGCTCCAGCCCTCTGATCATCAAAACTATCCGGGAAGGGAGAGAAGAACTAATAATTGAACTCATTTAGTTCATGTTAATATGGAGTCTGTTTCTCCCAACACTGACAGTAAGCTATGACAACCAGTTCTCACAATCTAGTAGCATTTTACTGTAATGATACTGTTACTTAGGGGTAGTAATGTTTTTCTACATCCACACCTCTACCAGATAAACCATCTGTAAAAATGCTGACAATGCAGTAGATCAACCAGTACTGAAGTGCACACAATTTGCAAATTTTAAACTGGTGTTCAAATTCTCTTTGAAAAACAAGTCTTTCACTTCTGAATTTGTATAACGCAGTTTAAAAAATAAAAAATATTTTCTCCCTATGTGACCAGCGCACTCAGCAGCTTAAGCCATATCAAACCGCTAAGTTTAAATTCTACTCTTAGAAAAAGTGTGGTATCATTCAGAAAAACATCAATCCCAAATCAGAAGCATGTCCCTAGTTGAGAAAACATTTTAACTAAGTCATTTACTGTCAAAAGCTTAAAAATTCGGGAAAGAATTAAAGTACATGCTTAAATGTGTCCCTTAGATTCATGGTTCAATTACTGCCTCGAGAATCTCAAGCTTAAGCAGAAGCTTACGTTTGTCTTGAGATAAAGTCCCTGAAGTTAAATACTGTAGATGAAACATGCTGCATAAAGGCATGGTAGTGCTCCAAGACCTGTGGCAAAACTCCAGCTGACTTGCCAGCAACCAGGATTTCACATATGACCACCACAAACTCTTCTGTAAATGCTTAACTTTTCCCATGAAATTTGTTACTGAAGTCTACACCTGTTCATTTTTTTTTCAAAGCCTGGATAAATACCAGCAAACATAGACTTGAAGATACACTATCTAATGTTAGGTAAGTCTTCCCTTTCTCCAGTTTGTACTATGGAAAGGACACTCAGAGAAGTGGCAGTAATTCTTTGCATAGACAGCAGGTCTCTGTGCAAAGAGCAAAACATCATTTTTATCAATAACGTTTCACGAATCAACTCTAAGGTGAACTTCATTTTGCTGCAGAGTCAGAGCACTCACATTTAGCGCAATTTCTTATTTTACAGTTTTAAATGGTTTACATATTGTCTAATGTACAAGCGAATTTCCTCTGCAGTGAAGAAAACATTTCCAGGAGGTATACCCCCAGGGTGAACTTACACATTACACTGATTTAAGTGGTGTAATGATTATTCTCAGCTGTTTGTTCCTATCCACATATGGCAATTTGCCACCACTCAGTATAAATGACCATGGCCTTGCCAACCTGATCATGGAAATGGCTTACATTAAAAACAAATTCCCTGAAAACCCAAAAATAACTAAAACACACCAAAACTATGTAAAATTGGGAGAGAAAAACACAAAAAGGTTTGGGATGCTAAATTCTTTCACACTTTTAACAATATGCCAATATACTCAAGAATACAAAAGTAATTTTGTTTGAAAAAACACATGTCTAGATTCTGCGTCAATTGTTCATACCTATAGGCCAAGCAATATAGCTAAAATACATGATAACTTTACAAATATTTGTCAGAAAAAATGTAGTTAAAAAAAAATCAAAAGAAGAATCTTCCTAAAATGTCAACAGAGAAAATCAAATTGAGCTAACTCTAGTATTAACTTATTTTCCATATTATTTTGTCATTTAACAGATACATGTCATTATCATTAACACCGAGGCAGGCACTTGGTCTGAAAACTGATTTCTTAACTGAATACACAGGGTTTCCAAGGAGTTAAAACACTAAATCTTTCCAATCCTCCAGCATTGCGTGTCTGCTTCCGGCTGGCATACCGACACTGCAGTACTTCAGCACTTCCACACCAACACTCAAGATCTACAGCACACTGAGATACAGGTTCATCTCACCTCCAAAACCGTCAGGCACATATGTTTTAAGCACAATGTTGCAGAAAACCGTTGGAAGAGAGAGTGGTTTGTTGCCCTCATTCCGAAGGGAAATGTGTCTGTAACCTGCTTGCAGACCATCCAGAGGCAGGATCCTCTGACCAATCAACTTATTATTGTCATCATATACTGCTATTCTCAGGACAGCAAGATCAGGGAGAATAACCTGGAAAGCCATAAAATGAAGAAATTCAATGACTATAATACAGTAGCACCCTTCCCACCTCCCATGTTTGAACCATTCACTTTGTATGCCAGAAACAGACTATCACCACTGTAAGATAATGTCATTCCCTGCCAACTGCACACTTTGAGCTAAATCTTTCCTAGAAAAGCTTTTTTTTCACCCTAAATAATGGGTAGATTTCAGAATATGCAAATCCAGCAGCTTACAGTTACACTAGCTAAATATTTTGCATACTTATTTTTCATTACTGAAGACTGGTGACATTGGTAAGAAGGCAATGGGAAATGACAGATACAGTGGCAATCAAAGGGTAGGTAGTGCTGAATCAGGAGGAACTATGACAGAAAGATAGGATTTGGGATGTATCCAAAAGGGCAGTGAAGAACAGAAAGAGTGCAAGCACAAGCTGATGGGGATGTATGCTGAACTACGGGTTCTGCAAAGGGGAGAAGCAGACAGAGGAGGGCAGGACAGGGTGACAGACCTGCTGAAATGGCACGCTGCCAGCAGAAGTGGGTGTGCTGTACTCACGACATGAGGGGTACAAGGTATGCATGGTAGGCAGGGATGCTGCCAGCTATCTGCATCTGTCAGCCCCCATCTGGACCGATCAGAACAGTAATAAAAAAATCCCCTGCCTTCCCTGGAACAAGGGTGCTGCCTCTGTGCACGAAGCAGTGAGGAACAGGCAGCCTAACCGAGAGGTGCAGCCTCTCTGCCAGCTCAGAAAGGTCTTCCCACTCCTCCTCTACCTGGCTTTATTCATCAATGCTTACAGGACAAAAGGAAAGACCTACGTAAAACTGCATCTACCATCTCCCTTAGACTTCCCCCCTGCCGCTTTCACTTTCAGTCATAGGGGACAAAAAGTATGCTTTTGGTCTCTGAACCCACCAGAGTTGTTCACAGATATGCTGCTCTACTTGATTATAACTTAGCACTCCCAGCATAGGTTACCCACCAGCACTCACCCCATCCTCCACATTACACAACAGAGTGACAACACATAACTTGGTTAGAATGACTGAAGCTTTACTTTAATTAAAATAAAAACAAGAAAACATGACAGAATAACAAACACATTACCTGAGAGCAACTGTGTAGGATTAAACATCAGCTTGAGGAGAACACTGTAACCCAAATAGGGCAGGTAAAATCTCTCCTCTACAGGCCACAGATCAGCACATCTTTCGTTACATGATGGGCTCAGATACAGATTTGCTAGGGAGCCGGACTGGGGACTAAGTTGTTTATCATTCCCTCTCCATTCATTTGTTCTATGGTATCATGGTAGGCACTTTCACCCTCATGACATTTTAGCACTGTGCACCCCATGCCTTCATTTCCTCCAACTAGAGGAATTGTTCCTGCTGTGTTTATGCCACTCATCTGCTTGGTCATCAATGTATGTCTTGATTACAATGCTAAGACTGATATGATAAGGGCCTGAGATGAAGAAAAATAATCTCTTGGCTGACTTACAGTATGAGTTATTCAAGAGAATGTGCGACCATGTAATTGTTCATTGCTGAGTAGAGCAGAAAGTCCGAGGAATACTGGCATCAGCCACTGTACCCATGCCACGATACACAGGTACCCTTTTAGACTGAAGCTGTGTGCACCCTGTAGTTTATGGGCCTTTTGATTTAAGAAATCAGAAAGCAGCAGATGCTGGCCATATGGCCAGCAAGCCATGGGCAGCATGATTGCCTGTCATTGTACCTAAGCATCTTCCCTGTGCCTCCTCATATACAGAGAAAAGCACTTGAAATCACATTCATTCCAGAACATATTTGAGTCCAGAAAAATCTCCTGCTTTAACCACATTTCTATTAAAAACTGGTTATACTGTTAAGAAAGCAGATTATGTGTGTAATATACCCAAGTGTGAAGTGTTATCACCACTCAGCAAAGTCTGTCACTTTGGAATAAAAGAGCAACAATTTTGCATGACAACAAAACAGGTGTAAGCAAAACAGACATTATCAAAGACGGCACTGCTAACACATGTAGTCTGGATGAAACTCCAGCCGACAGAAAAAAAAAAATATATATGTGTATCATATATATAAAGACTGAGAGATAAAAACTGAACACGGATGACTGGTCTCTCTTTAAATCCCCCATACCAAGAAAAAAAGGTTTGTTTTTCTTTTGTTATTGAAGAAAAAAAAAAAAAGAAAAAAGGTACATGATGCATGTGGACTACTGAAGGAGGGAGCTGGCAACACGTCTGAGGAACACAGCACCCTTCCAACTTTTCCATGTAATAACATTGACCTTAGCTTTGGATGCAGCATCTCACCTGCCCTCTGGGCTGAAGGAACAGTGCAAGATAGCAGCCACTGCCAGGGCAGGGAAGAAGAAATCTCCAAGGAATGATGGTGTCCACCAGCGGGGGCTCATTCTGAGCAGACTGCATACCTTGAACACAGGCATGGCCACGGAGGAGGTAGCTACCTCCAAGTGGGAGGAGGAAGCAAAGGGGAGGGAAAAGCCAAACAGAAACAAACAAAAAAAATCATGTGACAGCTACAGAGGTTATTCATTAGAAAAATAAAACAAAGCAAAATTAAAAAAAAGAAAACAAACAACCTCTTGAAAGCTTATTTCAGCTTTAGATTGTTTACTGTAGTAAACAGGAACCCTACAAACCCTTTTTCATGGGAGCAGTACTTATTCATGTGAGCAGTCAGGCTGAAGCAGGGGGGGGGTGGCTCAAGTGAGCAGGATGCTCATGTGCAAAAGGGCTGGCAACCACAAACTGTGCTTTCCAAATATCCTACCTTTCGAAATACAAATGATTCTTCATTGTAAACAGGGTTCAGACCATTGTTCATCACCATGCGTGTTCGAAATTCTTTACGTATCGTGTCCGTCGGTAAACCATACATATCCACTTCTACATACGTACCGATTTTTTTGTCTGATAAGAACTGACCAGATATTACCTGGAACATAATAACAGAGCAGTAAGGAAAAGCAGTACAAAGTACACAGCATTTTATGAATATTGGAAATATTGGTATTTTTTTATTGACAGCAGTCTGAAAAATGCTTTATACAGAACAGATATATTTATTCCATCGTATGAAAATGGTATACTTAGTGCTAAAATTGCACTTCTTTAGAAAAGCTTTTGTGATAAGAGCTTAAATATATCCTTAATTTGAAATGATTGCACTCATTGTGCTATGATATTAACAGTTGTAAGTCAGTCAGCCCAATTAGCCAATGTCTCAGAGATGCGTTCACTATATTACTGAAAAACACTGAATGAAACAACCAGACTGGGCACTGCTATTCCGCAACTTTAAACTTTCTGTTCAGAAGCATTATTATATGTCATCTATTATACGTCTTGACTACAAAGAGATGAAAGGAAGCTATTGCTCTGCTTTCACTTCGGTAAAGGTTATAAACTAATCGCATGTCAGTCTAACTCCGTATTATGTGTCTGGGAAGTGTAGGATGCTTAAAAAGCAAACAAACAAAAAACCCACACGACTCCTCTATATTGTTATGTATATGAAGGTTTGTTGCAATTTTACTCCAAGTCAAGATTAATCTAGCCACAGCAGGTGATTACTCCAGGGAAAATTTTTATTCCATCAAGATGATCTACTACTAACGTTTTCATTACTATGATCAAGGAGAGAAGGAAAAAACTGAAACACAATTTCACAGACGTAAGCTCATTTCGAGTCCGTTTCTTTTCATGATCTAACATTCTCCCAGGGAACACTCTGGATAACAAATCTGAAAAGTTATGTGGCTGAGGGGTACCATCAGTGGCTTCGGTCCACTCAACTCCTTTATAACAGAATTTATACAGAATTTTATACTAGTTTTAGTCACACAAGAAGAGCAAGCGGCAAAATACGTGATCTAAGAACTATCTCTAGTGATACTTGGAACTTATGTTCTCACCACCAGATCCCACTTCCTTCTTGGAGGGATTGTACTGTCATTAACATTAAAGAAAAACAACATTAATAAAAAGTTTTTGTTTTTCTGGAGGTGCAAATGAAACTTAGTTAAGTGTCTAGAATGCACAATGAACCCTTGGTTGGAGAGAGTTTGAAATTTCCATGCTGCACATAGAAAGTGATAACTGGAAGCTTAAGTCTTGTGTTAAGCTGCACATAGGGTATTTAAGCAAAAAGAGTAGAGTGTCAAGTCACAAAACAAGTTTTACAATTGTCAGTCTCCTTCCAAAACGTGATACCTAACCATGCTTTAGAACTACAACAAAAGTTTTATGGACTTTGTTACTCATAGATAACTCCAAAGTAAGGACCTCCATCACGTGAACCATTTTTCTCTACTTACTTTGAAAATATCCTGTCCCTGTGTGCCCATATTCCTCCTTGTTCTATGGTGACAAGTGGTGTTTGTATAATTTCACGCTGTCCACAGAAATGAACTTCACTTAATTTATTCATTTGTGTGGGCTGATGTAATTCAAAAAGAGCATGAGGGGGTTTAAAATTTAGTGATAATGTGTAATAACAAACCACTTCTAATTCTACCATGTTCCACTCAGATCAAGTAAACATAGAAGTCTTAGGCAGCAATAAAAAAAACCACTGGAAACAATTTGATGAAATCCACACAATCCAAACACATTTTCTGTAGATATCCTATTTCTGTTGACATTTAAATGTCATTTGGGATGCGATAAGATGACAGAAGTTTGTCTATTGCTATTTTACCTGTACAGAACATGTTGCAGCAATTACACCATCTACAGGAGTTTCAGAGAAAGGGTCAAATGTTCGATCTGGTCGTCGCATGAAATCTGGTTTAAGTAGATACCTTATTTCAAAAGAAAAAGAAGAATAAAATTATTCTTGTGTGGAAATTAAAATTGTATTAAATACAAATAAAATGGATGCTCTAGTTTTAAACAATAAACTCTCCTACAGCACTGTAAAATACAGACTATCGTTCTAACTGCAAGTGTAAAAAAGTAAAAGGAAATATTACCATTGTCTAGAATACAGATAAATGTTAATCCTAATTTTGAATTACCAGCTACTGAGAGATGAAATCAACCCTGGATTTCAAGATGAAAATAAATGTAATGTAATCAAGGACATTTCAAAATATTTTAATAACACATTTTAAAAATACAGCGAGTTATCACATGATAAGAAGTAGATGCTCTCATCTGGTTTAATTCTTTAGGACTTTGGAAAAATACAGAGGGCTTATTCAATTTTATTTTCTTAAATGAAGCAGTTCTATAGATTCAAGACCCATACAATAAATTTCAGCTTGAAGCTAATTTTTTCATCTCGGTTATAAAACCTTGGGGGAAACAGCTGATAACGTCAGTACTGACAGATTGTTAATTATAGTAGCATGAAAGGTACTACCATAATAACACTTACAATACATCCCTGAGGACTATATACTGGATCAACATATCAATGAAGCCAATACGTGCTCTGATGAATCAAAACCCAAGGATTCTGCCATCAAAATGAAATAGCAGTTGATCACAGAAATGCTGTGCTACACATGACAGGGGTTCTCTTCCACTGGTGGAAGAAAACGTGTAACTGGAGTCATCTGGCTAATTCTGCAGCCCTGACAGAAAACAGCTGCTAGAAGATTATTTTTTATCCACCCTTAGTCCCTCCAGTGAATTACTGGTACACAATGTTATAAAGGCCTAGACAGAATTCAGAAATAATTAAAAAATGCTGGAAAAATTCCAATGGAAAGAATGTCAATGTTTTCTCCCATTTTTTATAACATGGCTTCTCTTTAGGTAAGTAATATTCCTAATTTTTCTTACATAATAAATGTGTGTGATTTCGTAATAATTTATGAATTTAAAGTAGGTTATGGGCAGAAGGGAACTATCAGAAGCATCCTTAGCCTCTGTTTCCGGCCTGCTGAAATAAAAAATGCTGAAACTAGAGTGACTTGATCTTGTTTCACCAACATGAAAACTGTAAATCAGAGGAAAAAAAAAAAGAGTACAGACAGAAAGAAATGTAATTTTTTATTTTCATTGCCCTGTGTGTTTTCCGTGACTGAAACAGCACCACATTTATAATGCATATCAAAATATTACCACTATATTACCATGTATTACCACTGTATTACTGTAATACCAGAAGACTGACGTAAGAATCGAGTAATTTAGTTGATAATGATGCCTGTCCTTTGGAGCATTTGGCAACAGTGAGTATGTGCTCTTTTACTAGGCTTGTGGGTCAAACAAGAAAGGAATCATACTCTGCCATAAAAAAAGCTTTGTTTTTCTTCTATTTTTGTTATTCTGACTGAAATGACCAGAGACTGCACCTTCGTCAAAGCCAACAGCCTCTAGCTGAAGAGTTCACAACTGAAATAAAGGCATGGAGTGGCAAAGTACTATGTTGCCCATTCTGCAGACGAAGAATTTTACCAAGCTTCATCTACTCAGATTTTCTTTTTGAATAAGATTTGCATTAGTAAGAGTTGTTTCTTCCCAGGATGAGTTTACAGATTTTAACATGTTTCTGGACTGTCATTTCCTATAATCCATTAAACTTCTCCTTTCTCTCCATGTTAATGATCACCCTATCCTATTAAGGTATAAACTCAACATTTGAGAAAAATATGTCAACATCACTTGAGCGTCCTTTTGCATGCAAAAGTCATGAGCAGTAACTTAGAGAGATGAAACACTTCAGTATTCTCTGTGAAACCTGTTCTCCAACTAAAGTACACAGATTAAAAAAATGTTCCCTGTGTATTAAGACTCAACCTGTCCAAGTACATTTGGCAATTCTGTGAACTGTGCAATGAATCTCCATTCTGCAGCATATCTTCAAAGAATGATTGAGAACAGAAGCTGAAGATGTATTTAAATAACTGTGTATGGTATTCATGATCTTCTTCATAATTTGCACACAAAGCCTCTTCTATCTCATCTTCAAAAACTGGGCATAATTAAAACGCATATTCATCAGAATACCTCCTTGCAGGAGATAATTCTCCCTGAATTCTGCTAATTTCGACTCTTCCCCTAGCATCCCATTTTTCTTTTGTAACACATAATAGTGACAAAATTTTATTAAAACCATAGTAAAGGATTCTGATACACAGTGACAACAGTTTAAATCATATCACTCACCCACATGATCCATTATATTCAAATTTTCCTTGATTCAACTGCATTGCTAAATCTGTCAAGAGAGCAAAAAATTACTATCTTTCCTTCTGAATAAAGCAGATCCTGAACAATCCTTTTTAGAAAAGAAAATAAGACTGTTTGTCCAGAATAATCAGTTTAAATGAAAATTAAATTTAATGCATATAAAACACAAACACCTAAGAAATAAAAGGAAGCAACAGAAGCAAAACTTCAGATTTCTTCACAGTAGTAGCAGCTTTATCAACCAGCTGAAGTCTACGCTGTGCTTAGAAAACAGTCTCTCCCTGAATTCAAACACACCCAGTAGGCAGAGAAGTATCAGACTGTGCTCATGTTAAGTGCCCGGGATGGGATTTCCATCATCTAACTTTCAGTATCTACAGTACAGATGTCTCCATTCCTCCTAGCGATCTAGAATAATTTTGAATAATGGAGGGATACAGGCACTTTTAAGAGTGCCATAATCTCATTCTAAGGCAGCCATAAAAAAATACACTAGATGAGACATCCTAGAAGCATGTATTTCTCTGCAACGACCATAGACAACTACCTCTGATGAAGCTGTCTGTATCCTAATGTCTTTAAGAAGGTGAAATGAATATCACACTGGTTTTCTATGGACTCAATTGAATAAAATACCACAAAAAGAAATTGCAGAGATCAGAGTAGCATTGTTTAGTTTCAACCCGTAAAGCATCTGAATTTTATTCAATGCATTATTATGGCACTTGTAGATAAAGACAGATAGCAAACACATAATAACTGCCTTCCCCTCCAACCCTCTCCCAAACTTTACAAAAAATGTAATGTTTTCCTTCAGGTTTCCAATTCCACTAGAATACAATATCCTTGTTCAGCGATAACACAAGTAATTCTCTTGCCCAACAGACTCTGTCTTCAAAAGGGACAAATTCTTTTCTATATGTTCTCCATTACACAAAATACAAGATTCTCATATGCTCACATCAGTTATTATTCACTTTCCTGGACAACCTTAACTTGTATTTCCTCAATTATTCTTCAGCTTGTCAGCAGTCGGATCATAGAAGACTAATACAGGAAAGTCGGTCACTTCCAATTATACAATTAACACTCTTATTTGGCAATATAAAGGGGTTGAGAATGACATGCAGTGGGCAGAGGCAGTGTTGGGAGAAGAGTGAAGCTTGCATATCTGCTCCAACCTCCAAATCATGTCCAGTGGAGTGCTTTTTACAAGCAGTGTATCCCAGTACAGCTTTCTCTTGCCTCCACAGCTAGTGAAATCAGTGCAAAGCTTTGCAGGACAGAACGCAGGGTATGATCATTAGGAGTGTCTGCAGTACCAAAGACACCGTTTGGGGAGGGGGGCGGGGGGGAAGGCACAAAAGCACTATCACAGCTAGAAAAAGAAAACTGAAAAACTGATCTGTTACATATATGACTGAAGACATTCCTAGATCAATTAAAAAAAAAACCACCCACAAAACAACAAAAAACCCTACCCTGTTAGTTATACTTACACCTTCATTGAACAGGAACAATCCATCTCCTCTCAGTTTATGCTGTGAAGAGGCATTTACGTTCCCTGGCATCCCTCTCTCAGCTGGCATCTCAGACCCTATCCTCTGATGCTGAACATGACTCTTTAACACTTCACAATAACTGGTCTAGAAATGCATTTGGCACACTCATTTCTTTTTACCATCTTAACTTGTACACTCCATCTTTACTTCGGAGATGTGCACCCAACTGTGCCAAAGCTGTGTTTTGTGAAAACAATGATTTCCCTGTAATTAATACTTTTTATTAATAAAACATTATCATTATGTGAGAAGCTACAGTACTCTCTCATTTTTCCAAGAAAGGGGACTGAATTTTCCTTCTATGTAGGGCTTTGTTATTGCTCCTTTTCTTACGCTTCCGTAACTCTATCCCACTGTATTATTTAGCCATATGTCTGTTTCCTCAAAAAATGCCAGAAGCAAATCCATGGCATCTGTTTGAGAGTTACTGCCCAAGCCATTCTTTAGGATTGAGGTTCACTGGTCGTTGCTGCCTACCTGGGGTCTGATAGTTCAGTGAGACCATCTGGCAGCCAGCGTTCCAGAAAATTTGAGGCATGTAATTACTGGAATCCACTCGGCCTCCCTTTGGGTATATCCGACTCATTTGTCGTTTATTATAACTGTATAATTCATCAAGGAAAATGAAATAAAACCATCATAGTTGCTGGCTAGGGTTAAACCACGACAGAAATGTATAGTCATATCCTGGTACCTTCAATATTTCTTACATTAATCTTACTATTTCTCATCCTATGAGCTACTTTGTCTTTTCCCTTTATAGACGTGGAACACTGTAAATCTAGAAAGGTACACTTCTTGTTTATTTGTAGCATTAGTAGAGAAGTGGTATGAGGAGGTGAAAGGATACTTCACAAACTCAATGGCATGAGTCTTCAAATAACCTAGTCCAACTGATTCATTGAAAGAGGACATATTATGATGAATGTTACGTTCTAGAAAGAAAAGACAAGACATTTTAAAACACTTCTGTAATGATGAATCAAAATTCAAAATCATGCAGCATACATAATAGCATGATATAGCAAATTCTTGTCTGTTTCCCCATTATCTGTCACTCATACAATCAAATTATACCGAAGAGAAATTTCATAATATTTCTGACTTGCTTTTTTCTTTCACTTCCTGGGAAATCAACAAAATTTTCATTTTTTGTTTAGGACAAAATTGTTATTCAGAGCCTGTGTTGTGTGGCTAGGTAAGGCAAAACAACATGATAAATGGTCTAGTGTGCAATATGAAAGCATCAGCTAACTGCTGACCACTGTGACAATCACGCTTGCCTTACTTTACAGAAAGATGAACTAAAAAAGGCAGTTTAGTTGGAAAGGCCTATAATCAACCTCAACAGCTTCATATTCTCCCAGTAATTTAGTGACTCCGTGTGGATGACCAGCGGAATAACATGCTAACTTTACATTCAAGGAAACAGAGATCTAAAAATATACTGATGATGGTCATTAACCTATAAAAGTCTTACACCATTTCTCAACTCAGGAAAGGTAGAGATTAAAAAACTACCTAGAATAAGCAGACAAATACTTTTATTTCATTCAACCTTTTATGTTACCTTCTGCTACATCGAAACCTTGAAATTTTACAGGTTGAGCATAGTTGACCATTGTTGATAAATATGGATGTATATTGGTTGTGGCACCTACATATTTGTAAGATGCCATCCACGCTTGTTCATCTTCAACAGTTACTAAACCCTGAAAACACATTAAAAAGAATAATCACTATTTGTGTGTGCAAACGCTATTGTTGGAATTTTCAAATGTGATACAAAATTATACCCAAATCTGCAGAAAGTTAAAGAAAGTGCAAATTAATACAAGAAAAGTGGAAATTTAATGTCATAAATTAAGATTTATTTTCTTACTGATATATGCACCAAACACTCTCAATGTTACAGGATGCATGCAAGAGGACTGATGATAGAAAAGCTCCTAAGCAGTGGGTAAATATTACATGATGTTAGTAGGATAACTTTGGGATAAAAGATAAATATTACAACAGACTGAACAATGGTGGGACATAGTGATCTATCTTTGTCAAATAAATTCCTAAGAATTGTAATTTAATATACATTTTCTCATAGCAACTGCAGTGGGGTAATGCATACTTGGTACGGAGCAGAACTTTCTCAACATCAAAACAACAATAGCTTCAGTTACTAATCTTTACTAATAAAAGCAGACCAAAATATAGGGATTACAACCTTCGTGGGACAAACAGATGTCACAAGACCAACAAGAGACAGAGTACCAAGCTCATATTCATGGCCACTTAAAATGATAAAAATCTGAATCCATCATTCATATAAATATGCACTATATTTATAACAGAATTTCAAAAGTTTTCTACAAGTATCTCATCTGCTAGAAACCCACAATAGGAAGCACTTGTCATGTGGATCTACCTGTCCAACTTTTTCCCTTCCCTAAACCAGTCTGAAACACATTCTTTTCACTGAAAGGAAAGAAAAAGAAAGATCTCTGTCAATCTAAGCAAACTCCGCAAGGCTTACTGTTCATGGCATTTTTCCCACAAACATTTTTGCTTGTTCTCCTACCAGTGAGCCAGTTACCAAAAAACCTAACCTACTGTAGTGAACACTGAATGGAGGAGAACTTTCTGACAAACACAAGTTGCATTCTGAAAATAACAAGCTGTACTGTAAGAATTTTTTAATATACTTAGTACTTCCTCGCAGAATTCTGTTCACTGTCTGGAAAGTTCATCTCTCTAGGTTATTTACACCTCCCCATCCCTCAAGAAAAGAAGCAGAACCCTCTTAGAAAACAACATAGACTGAAACAAAGTGTGGTTAGGAACAGGAGCAGCTTTAATGAGAGAAGAGAAGGAAGAAGAGTAGAAGGAGGTGGGAAGAGTCTTACAGAAGGGATTCCTGAGAGAAGATAAATGCAGAAGTCCCAAGGAAAAGCAAAAGGAGGAAAAAAAGAGAGGAAAACAAAGTGCAGTCAGGGTAAGGGAAGAGGAAAAAAAAAAGCAGGGATGATACGTCTCAACACCATTCAAAGAACTCGTTTCCCAGTGCATCACATTTGAGACTGAGATCAGACACTTCTAAGGAGGCAAAAGTTATGCACTCCTGTCTGTCCCCAATTTTTCTGACAGCCCTAACCCTGGTATAAAAGTATAGCAGAAGAAACCCTGGAGGAGAAAAGGAGGTAGAGTAATTTTCAAAAAAACTCTGTAGGCGCAGTGAAACTGTGCATAAAATTGTTAAATGACTCAGAATGCATGGTAAGTAATACGTATGTTATATATAAAGCAATAAAACAAACTACATAACATCCTATGTGTCACCTTTTTATTGTTTTCTTGCTCAGAATCTTCAACAGCCTAAGGGAAAAAAATATATATACATTACCCAAAGAAAAAGAAATAGGAAACACTCACAGTAAGAAGAAAAAAAATCCTCAAAAAGTTAATGCATTTAGCAAAAAGTATACCCTTTTCCACCTTGCTGTGAGGCTCACCTGTCCCATATATTTGCAAAAATTTGCAGTTTCTTTCAAATCTGGGTACACAAGATATTAAATTCAACACCTGGCTAGCAATGGGAATAGGAGGGAGGATGCCAGACAGTTAAGCCCAAACCAGTGCTATCACTAGATGCTGGGGACAGGAAGTTTCAGAGAAGAACAAAAGAATGACACAGCCAGACAACACAAAAGATCATCTATCTGGATATGCAAACTGCCCAGGCTCTGAGAACTTAAGGGTTAAGACTGCTGTAAACTGTGCTTTAAATGTCCACATTTGGAAAAAGCCTATCTCAAGATGTTATTTGCAATGGGACAGTCTGCCGTCTGTCTTCAATTCCAAGCTGCCACTACTGAGAATCTTAGACAGATAAATGTTGACTTGGCACTGAATGTACATTCCTAAACAATACAGATCAAGTCACTGATCAGCAAAGAAGCAGAGAAGTTACCCAAGGGCATATGCTGAGGATGAGTGACTAATCAAAAAAAAATAAACCAACCCCCAAAACACACAGGTAGTTAAGGACCAGCTGACTTACTAAGTGAAACCAGCCCTAGAGCAAAGAAGTTAAACAATACTTCAGTGGGAGGATTCACACAAGTCCTGAAGAAGCAAAGACGTTGATTTGAAGAGATACCAAGAAGGCAGGTCTGATGTCTCGGTGATACTGCTAGAGACATACCGCCAAGGGCAATCTGTGCTATGAAAGATTTTCCATACCTATACTTCTATCTGGAGTAAGATCCAAAGGTAGTCAGGCAGGAGAGAAGAAGTGGCCAAAATACTTGAGTGACAAAGGAGCATGATCTGATATAAAGTACCCTAGCACTCACATGTGGTTTTTTCCTGTAGCAAGCAGCAATAATGCCTTCAGTGCCAGAGCAGGCTTAGTTTTAATTCCAATATTCTGTATATAATTACTGTTAAGTAATATTCAAGTTACCGAGCACAGACTGATCAACTGTACTAAATCAGGTATGAGTGGAATGAAGTCCACTCTTACCCTGTCTGCCAGCTGGCTCTCTGGTATAGCCCCACTGCCATACCACCCCACTGAGGAATCACTGTCCTATTTTGCCTTGATTGCTATAGGTGGAAGGGAGAATCTACCCTAAGAGTTAACATTAAAAAATGACCCAGGGAATCCCTGTAACAAAGGCACAGGATGCAGCCTTGCAAAAAAATCGTTGAGCAAGGGTTCTGCAACTGAGATGCAAAGTAAAATATCAGAGGCAGGAGCAGGAAACTGCTTGCTGCCTTTAATTAGTATTTTTGATCAAATCCTCCACTTGTATACTGTTTCCCTACACACTGAGTCTGTTTCCTCAATGAGTATTCTACCTGAACAAGCAGAGAGTATTTTCAGCTACAAAATTTTGTCGTCTTGTGAACCTAAAGATTAGGAACCTGGTGAAGATCTCAGGTTTGACTCTTCTGACAACATGTGCTGTGATGCTTCCACAAAACAGAGTGTCTTTTACACCCACCTCCACAGAAAGCTTCCAAAGTAATATATGTAGGAAGCAATCCCACCTTTTTGACACTGATGGCAACAGCTTCTTTTTGACTGTAATCATCTACAGTAAGGTCACTTCCAAATTTGTACTCTGGATGAGCTTCTTCTTCCTGGTCAGCTGCACAGAAAAGAAAAAGGATCAGTGCAAAAAACACAGCAACTGCTGGTTTTGTGTGAGCCATGAAACAAATGGCAGAGTTTTTTTTAAAACAGAAATAAAATCCAGGGTATTAGATTTCCAAGCATTAGTAGTAAATTACAGCTAAGGCCTGAGATTCTTGCAGCTCTGACATGGTTAGTACGAGAAATTTTATTTACTGTGTTTTTGAAGGAATCAGTAATTTGCTTAGCAAAAGTATAAAAAAAATCCAATAGGCTTGGGGAAATAACAAGAAATGAAGACAGAGTTCTTTAAATAAAGATGTAAAAAGTTGCTGGTGTCCAGGCTTCTCATGTGCATTGTTAGAGTCTCCTTATGTGCCCCTACTATAGGGAATCATTTTCATTTGTTTTTAAAGTGATTTTACTGTTAGCTCCCAGTGTACTCAAAGAAGCTAAAAAGGCCTCTTACAAACACAAAACCACTAATCACATTATTCATATGGATTTAAACAATAATTTTAGAAAATACTTATTTGAGCCTCTTGGTAGTCTAGCACATAATTAATAACACAGCACAATAAGAACACTATTAGAAATAAGCATTCTAATGGAAATCGGCCTACAAAACAACAGAATCTCCTCTTGTGCCTCTCGATCACCCGAAGAAGATACTGAGAGGCCTCTCCAAAAAATTGTTGTACTTCAGTCTTTTTAGCATTGCAAGGACGGATACGAAGATTTGGATCACAAAGAATATCTTTCACGAGGACCTCTACTGACTGCAATAGCAGTGGCTTTGTGCTAGTTAAAAAAAAAAAAAAAAAGGAAAAAAAAAAATCAAGGAGAGGACCAAGGGGTAGGCTAAAGCTGGGATGTTCCGTATGACATAGGTCACAGGCCAGTACCTTGGTTCAGACACTTGCCCGCAATGATGATTTACCTCTTCTGAAGGTGGACATTTAAAACAGACAAGGTGAATCACACCCTAGAGATGTCTATTCTTCTCTGTTGGCCATAAACACATTCCACATCACTGGCTCAGATCTAGATGTTTACACTGAAGATATCTGAAGTTTGGCAAGAAAAATCCTATCCCTCATTTTAGCCTTATAAAGTATAATGCAATAATCCAATCTGATGTTGACACAAGTATTAAAAATAGTGACAAAAATCTGTTTTCAAAGCAAAGATCACAGCTTCCTAGACTCTCATACACGCACACATATACACACAGTGAAAATCTGACTCGGTTGCTGCTCCAATATGACTTCCGAACAGTAAGTTAGAATTACCACTAGTACCACCAACTGAGCTCACATTCCTACCACAGCCTGCCACAGAGCCAGTAGCAGCTGTGGTATGTATCTGAGATGAGACGGTAAGGCTGGAGGTCTGTATAAATGGTCCTGCACTGAGCCCAGACTTTATGCTGCTGTCACAGACTGCGGGCATGTGGATCACGTGCATACTAGCTGCTCATGCCGGCCTACTGATTTACCACAGGCAATGTCTGAGAGCCCTTCGCTATGAAATCCTCACCACTTTCTATTTCTTCTTCATTATCATCTTCTAGGATATTTACAGGAGCAGCAGTTTCCCCAGCCTCCATCATCTTTTTCAGAGCATCAAGCTGTTCTGTTAATAAGAAAAATAAAAATAAATTAGTCATGACATGAACAGTTTGTAGCACAAAGAAATACATGAGAACAATCATAAATGATTCTCTGATCCCAAGAGCTACTTTTATTTAATGAGTTCTCTAAGTTTTCAGTTAGCAATAAAATCTTACAGAGTAAGAGCATCATTAGACATACACTGTTGTTAGATCCGAAAAGTGGTCAGTAAGGGCTCACTGGAGTTAAGAAAAATATTTCCATAGACTTCAAAGGTCTTTGGAGCAAGCATATTACTTCTTCAAAGAATAAACAGACAGCTCTCTCTTTGGTGCTTGATCTATGCAAATGGAAGCAAAATGCTTGGCTTTTCAATTGTGTTCCCATGTGCATTTCAGTTAGACAGTATGAACACAGTCATGTATGACTGAAGTCAGTGGAAGGTCTGCATGCTTAGCTTTGAATGGAGAAGGACCAAGGTTTATCACCACAGCCATACTGGAAACTAATATAGCAAGATTATTATTACTGAAAGAAAAGAAATATCAGAACTGGCAACAATAGCAGGAAGAGCAATTTGAAATTCCATTTCATTTTATGCTTATCCTGGAAAAACACAGCAATGCAAACATACTAGTGTAGGCAGAATTTACAAGAGATTCTATCTGTGTTATATTTTAGCTCAACCAGCAATCTGATGAAGTCCCAGGATTACATTTCTAAGGTCTATCTATGCCTATGCTACATGCTGATATCAAGGCTTAGACTCTGGCACTCATATGAAACACAAGGGCAAACAAAGTGTCATTTCCATATAATTCATATTCTTCCAACACTAAAGTACAAGCAATTTGGAAACTTTAGTAACAAAGTCTATTTGTATCTATCTGGACTTTTGTTTAATTTAATACTTGACAAGCTTTACTTACTTTTTTCTACTTCAGGTTTCAGCCTTTTATTCTTTATGAGAATTTTTCTTTTGAGGTCATTAGGAGAAGGTAAGGCTTTACCTGGATCAAGCTGTAAAATAATTTAAAGAAAAGGCTTAGTAACAGCTGTTTGTCCTCTTTGTATCCCTATTTGGGATTTTGACTTTAGGACAGCAATGATAAGGGGCAGTGAACAAGCAGTGCCACCTCAGGCACAACCCTGAGAGGCAGTGTGACTGCAGTAATATTGTCTCCTCTGCTTCTTCCCTATCCCATGGGAAAGCCGTGCTCAGGTAAATGTTGCTGGCTGAAGCCAGCACATTGGTCTCCAGCCTATGCCATCCTCAGCTGCTCTGGCCAAAACATCTCTCTCTCTCTCCTGCCTAGCAGTGGGCATGGATGTGACCTGCAACTCTTCATCAGAGGACCTCCTACTTTCCCTCTCTCCCTGTGGTTCACACACAGTCCAAGTCACAGTTTAGCCCATTATCATTTGATCTCTAAATAAGTCACCTTTTATGGTCCCTTCAAGCTGTAATAATGCAAGTGAAGCAGCCCACACATACTTACAGAGCAGAAATGGGCTGGCACTGGTGAATGGAAAACTACCCAGTCCTTAGCTAGATAATGAGCACTATTTTTGCCAGTAGGGCTACAGGGTCACATCTTCAATATTTGTGAAAGGCAAATGGCAAGTTTCACATACACAAGGAAGTACTACTAAAGGTTTGTTCCAGCTTTGGGAAGGAGAAAAAATATTATTGAGAAAAGAAAAAGTGCAAAATCCTCTGATTTAAGTCCCATCACATCATTGAGGATAAGAAACAGAGATTTGGGTACAGTAATTAGCACCCTCTCCACCTCAGGCTTGCTAAGAATATTATGCAGGGAGTTGCTGGTATAATGGACTGTGTTTTCCAGTGAACCATAAGTGATACAGGAGTAGAAGATATTTCCAGGATTAGTAAAAATTCTTAGAAGAAATATTCAGATATTCTTATCCTTAAATCCAACTCTGAGCTACGCAGAAGCAGCATGCTAGATGAAGAAACAAAAGAACAAAGCACCACGACTTGAAACCAAATAAAAGCAGCAGAGGTGACAAATAACAACCCAGCAAAAAAATCCCAAATCAACCCAACCCAACCTCACAAGAATGGGTGCAAACCTCCTTGCAGGAGGGTAATGATTATCCACAACCACCAGGCTAGCTCAGTCATGGGAGTTTCAGCATGTTTGATGAAGATAAAACACAATTGTTCCTTGGGTTGTAATTCCACTAGATGTCAGTGCCGCAGAGCTCATTTATCCCCAGGCTTCCAGGATGCCAGTCTGCATCCCAAAGCACAGGGCATAGCTGGATGCCCATTTGGACAAATATTTGCTTTTACTTAAAACCAAATCTGCTTCAGCCAGTGCCATGTCTCACTTAAGCCTGCCCTCCTCAGTCAGTCAAGGTATCAGAAACCACATGCTCATAAAATACACGTTTCAAGCTCCTCCTGCCATCTCTGCAACATTTGCTTTGTGCGCAGCTGGGCACTGAATTCACCCATAAGGAGGAATGGACACAAAATGCAGAAGTCTCAGTAGTGCTATAGAGCACAGGCAGCTGAGGCTTAATACTGTGCCCTGAGGTAGCAGCATGGCAGCCTTTGGCCAGCTCAATTTTAGGCTTCCCTGAAAGCTGCTGGAAGCTGTCATTTGTGAGGAATGTGGCAAGGTGCTACACACATTACAGGGGAACACTACAGATTTAGTTCTCTGGGATGCACTTTTCAGGGCAACAACCTGATATTCACCGAGCCTTGTGCGTTGCTGTCCCTGCAACATGCAAGGAAAGCCAAGAAAAGCACAGCTCTAGAGATGACAACGCCAGGAGGCTCCTTTGCAGGGGTCACATGGACAGGAGCTGAAAGATAAGGCAGAGTCCTCTTCGTCGTGGTTCCCCGCAGCACTAAAGAGCATCTGCAGGCTTTGGGCGGCTGCTGGCAGACAGTGAGCACATTGCTCAGGAGAGTAAGGAAGGTCTGGAGGAGTAGCTGCAAGCACTGGGGAACAAGCTATTAAAGTCTCAAATATTGTATTTGTGAAGGAGTGGCTGTTGTTATCTCCTGCCATGCAGGAGGGTGAAGTGCATGCAGATTACAGTGCAATTGGTAGTCCAAATGAGACTGCAGGGGACTCTTGGTGCTTAATTTAATTCTTAAGGCAGTAGTGGGGGCCACCTAGACTGCAGGACCTGATCTGGAGCATGAAGCATGCAAAGTGCAGCTGAAAGAAAAAGGTTTCCTCAGCTGATGCCATGCAATTTATGATAACTAGTTTTCAACAGTGACTGGCAATTTCAGAGTTATGTATGACCTGCAAATACAATGTATGTGGTGTATTTTATGTAGGTGCTGATATTACGTCACACATCAAGGGGATGGATTTCCCCAGGCTGCTCGCCAGAGCCCTGTACAGAAGAGATTAAACAAATCAGATAAGGACAAGGTTGTACCAAAAAGCGTAGTCACCCAAAATCACTAGTCATTTTTGAAAGCACAGGACTGGCAGTGAACAGCACTATAGGTGATATGATCCCAGTTTATCACCTCTTTTAAATACAGCTAATAAAAAAAAAAAAAAAAGACTGGCAGAATATAACATACTGGATGTGTTTCTAGAGGCTGCTTCAACAGGAGATCTCCAAAAAGATCTTCACAGTATTTTGACATCTTGTACTGTTGATATTTGCTGGAAAAGATTATGTTGGTTAATTTTTAAATATAAAAAAGAAATCACTCAGCAAAACAGAATAATACTAAGTAATGTAGATATCCCAAATTATATACTGTCCACTTTCTCTCAACTGAGAAGTATTACTTTACTGTAATTAAATTGCCAATAAAAGTCTATTATCTGACATAGATGAATTTAGTAAGACCAAAAAAGTAGATTAACTGAATCCCACAAAACTTATGGAACATCCAAATATATTTCACAGCTTTACAACAGATAAAAATATTGCCATTATTTAGCTAGATAAAGATTGACTAGTATATTAAAGTACAGTCTCTTCCAAGTGACATTTAGTATACCTGCATATCCCTACACAGTCTACAAGTACACTCAAATTATAGTATGTTTGAGCTATATCATCCCTCTCTCATACATTGCACTATAAAAAAGTAAAAATGGGCACTATATACCTGCAGTGATTTTCAAATGAAAGAATGACAGGATACTCTGATGTAACAAATGCTGTTTCCTTAATGGCTTGAATTACATCCTTTAAAATTCAAAAATAGGATTCAAATTAGAACAGATCAAATTACAATCATAATGAAATAGATTTTTTTTGTTCTCCACCCTGAGAAAGAGAGCTGAGTCTCAAATGTGCCAAATGAAGCCAGAACTAGAACAAACTGTATGCTCATTCTTCCCTGTTTCCCTGCAACAAGCCAGATGCAGCACCCAACAGGTGCTTCACAGCACCTGCAGCAGTGATGGCAGCTTCACCCAGAACCCATCAATGCTACCCCTGGACCTGCTACCAGTCCTCTCTTGCCAGGGAGAATTTCTACTCCCACAATAACTCCTGCACATTTAGGCTGTTTCCACAGCTAAGGAACTTCTCAAACAATGGAGGAAATACTTATTCTGTGGTGCAAAGAGCCACAGGATGTGAAGATATGGGGCAAAAGAAGCAAGCCTGCTTCCTGCAGTTTCTGTGGAAAGGCAGACATAACACAGGGGCATATGATGCGAGTCAGAAATGAGCCCTAAGATCTGGGGACAAGAAACTGTGCCTATGCGATTTGTTAGTCTATCACAAGGGAGCAGCGTCTGGGTGCTGAGGAGGGGAGGGTGCCCTGCATGGATTTTTGTCTGGGGGTTCTACTGGGGCTTCCTACCAGGTGCAGAGGTCAGGCATTTACCTTGAAAAGGATATCTGTACACATTGCTTTTCCATGTGTTATTATTGGTTCTTGATCTTCACCTTTGCCATCCCAACAGTCCAGCTCGACACACCTAAAGACCCAAGAAAAATTGCGTCAGCTTCCTTAGTGTTTCAGTACAGGCGAGCTACTCGGGACAAGTTCTGCGCAGTGATGTTCAGAGCAGTAAGTTACAAAGCAGTTTTGGGCATTACACAATTCCTTTTAAGCTGCACATGTGTAATTTCAGACTGCTTTTATAACTTTGGGTATATTACCTTAAATATTCTATGTGTGGGTCAATATATTTACACATGAACAATAATGTTTTTAGCACTGTAGCACTCTTCTAATTTATTCTCTTACCCAGTTAACAGTGACACATTCCAGTACGTTAAGAAATGAAGCAGGCGACCATAAACTGATTCTCATTTACATATAAACGTCTTAATTACAAAGCAGAAAATCCTCTGAAATTCTTCAGTTGTCATTTTGAGATCAAACTCCTGTTATCTTTCTCACAACCTCTCTCCTGACATCAATTTCTACGTTCCACCTCCTTTCAATATTTTTTTGTGAGAAAAACAGTATCTTAAATATGTAAATTTTCATTTACCACACTAATATATTTATATATTCAATTATGCAATATATCATCACCAAGGTATATTATGTAGGTTTAGAATACTAGTTCCACAAATATTAAAGGCTGTTATCTCCTGCTTCCAACCTGCATCCAGCCAAAAGCACTTGTCTGTACATCTCCACCGAAGACTTGCCACCAAACTGCCTGCCTGTTAAATATGTATTGTGAGAGGAACTGATGAAATAATGAGCCAAAGGATGGTCCATTTCTTGATATAATTCCAAACGGTCTAGGAAAACTGGGGCATTTTCATCTGACATCAAGTATCTGCAAAACCCATCACTTGATATGACACCTAGGAGGAAGAAGAAAGCATGGCAAATTACTACTAGAAATTTATAGTGGACAGGAATCAAACTGTCTCACAGAGCAGGAACCCTAGCACAAAAGCTGTGTTTACACAGGCTTCTGCATGCAAACAGAAGCTCTCCCCTTCCAATGCTCCAAGCTGATGAGCAACTGTGTCCCTGGTGAAAAGTCTGCCACTGTGTTCCCAGATAACAAAAGAAAAAAAATCAGGTGCCCACTGAGCTCAATATCCTGTGTCCAGCACTCACCATAGTAGACCTAAGGCATCAAAGAGGATGTGAAAAAGGCAAATAAGTAGTGACATCTCCTCAGAGTACTCCCAACAATTTTGAGCTCTTGGACTTTGCGAGCCAGAAATTGTGAGCTTGCGTGTACCAGTCTCCTACGGTACTTTTCTCCCCTCTTTCATATTTAGTCCTGCCCTGACTGTGCTACATCGCTGTTAATCAGCTTGCAGCATGTGCAGAGATTGTTCTCTGCTGACAAAAACAAGGGGAGGTGTACCTGAAAACGTTTGCACGTGTTCAGTTGCAAAGCATTAGGAAAATCTAGGATACCTTCAAGTTTACTGTCTGAAATACAGGTCTATTCCTTTATAATGAAAAGCAAGCCATTTTCTACAATGAACGTGGGACGTACAGTAATTCAGAGAACAGAATTCATAACACTTTTCTCTTATTTCTATGCTGTTATACGCTTCATAAAGTATAAAAAAATATAAATCAAGGGATAAATTTTAATGAAAACAGAATAATCAGTACTGCAATATCAGTTTTAAAGTGGCCAAGACTGTAAAATGATCTGGGGTAGGGAAGAAGGGATTACTCACAAGGAGTCATTGCAGAGAATAGTTGGCACTGATTTGGAGATTGCTTTCCCTAAAGTCATGTATGAACACTCAGCTATTGTTAAGGCACAGGCTGCAGCAGTCCTATTTTTATTTTAAGACAACTTTTCTCATACACAGAGAACTCCAGTAATCCTGCTTTTCATTCTGCTCCTAGCTTTCTGAAAAACTCCTCTACTGCAGCTTAAATTTTCTGTGCTTGGTGTCAGCCAGAGGTGAACTGTTCTGGAACGTTTTATTCAAATCCTCTCCGCTGATTCTGACTTTTGGAAGAAGGGGGAAAAAAGGGGGGCGAAAAGGAATTTTCAACTTTAAGAATGTTTTTATTTTGTTGATCACTGAGAACTTAAAAGCAGCAGCACAAAATATCTCGGATGATACGCACTTCTAGTGCATCATCTAGTGGAAAAAAGTCACAGCTGAGCAGGCGTTCTAGACAAACAATGGCTGAGAGTTCAGTAACTTAACAGAGCTCTATGCGCTCAACAGACCAGCCTTTGTATTTTTGACATGCACAGACCAGGTGGAAGAATTTGCTTTTGTAGTGTTCCTGAGCAGACTCTGGTTACTAAACTGCACAGCGTTAACTTGTTCAGACTTTCTGTTACTGAAACATAGCTGAGGAAGAGTCAATTGCTTATTGCTACTGCCTTGTTGTACATCAGCCTTGTTTCTTAAACTACATGATTTAGCAAAAAAAGGCGTTGAGCTTAATTATTTTGCTCAACAGCAAAGTTTTATCTAAGAAGAAGGGGAAAGACACTGTAAAGAACCACCACTGCTGAGAAATTCTTGCCGCCTTTACATGCTAAGGTTAAACATGTTATTACATGAAATCGCCTCCCTATCCTATTGATTGCATTGGGATAAAATCCGCATCAGTGAATACGATCAATGGAGGAACATCGTAGGAGGACACTGCTTCTCTTGTTACTCTCCATAACCCTATCGCTGCAGCAGGTTTACCACATTTATTTAAAACCTGATAGAAATATAAATCAAAGAAAGAAGCTAAATAATTAGCCAAGATTCAATTATTGGCTAAAAGAAAAGGCCAATATCATTTCCTTGCTACAGCTTCATGCTCGGAAAATCCTCTTCTTTGCGAACTACTGAACATTGTTTTCCAGTTTTAGATTAATATCCACCTTCATAAAACACATTTTCACATCTTCCATCCTAAACAGGTGGCAGCTACATTAGTACACCTTCCTCATTTTGGAAAATATGTAAACTACACTGGCATCAAGAGGAATCACAGATGAATGCCTCTTAAAAAAAATAAAAAAGGATAGAGTTGACTAAAATCAAGTAATTAATACTTGGAGAATTCTACTTCATGTAGAGGGGAAGAGAAATAAGCTACACTGCTTGTGAGTGGAAAATCCTCATAACATTTATGAATGACTCCTAGACAAGAGAATTATCTCCCTCTCTCCCGAGTGATTCCTGGAAAGTCCATGTTTTCACAGAACTAAAAGAGCAGTCTATTAACCCAGCGTACAACACAGTGTCTGGAGTAGCATATACAGTACAAGCTCTTCCTCTAGCAGTTTGGTCAAAAGAACTGAAGTACTATAAGGAATGGTGAAAGCTACATATCCAGCTACAGAAGGATTCCTTAAGTTTATAGACTGAGGAAGACAACTGTAAACTCTTCCCAACCACTGGCCCAAAGAAAGTGAAATGGGCAGGTGTTTCTGTGGAAGGCATTGCTGGTGTCAACACTTGTGATCATAAAGCAACATAAGGGCATGCAGGGAACCCAACAAGGCTGCAGCACTGAGCGAGAGCTGCCTCGGGCTTTACTGAAACAGTTTAAGATATTGTCTCTTTCTCTTGTCTGCTTTGCACATCCTTCATCAGCAGGGGCAGCACTAGTGAATGTGTAAAAGCTATTCAGCTTCTCCAGTGCTAGCTTGATACATTAGCCTAAATGTCTAGTGAAAGTGGCTTCCTGTTAAGGATGCCTGAAGGCCTATGGGCTTTGCAAGGCTGCAGTCTCCTCCTCTGCATGCTACCATAACAGTAACTTCCAGCAAAAGGGCAGGGAGGACAGATGGGGATAGCAACACTTTTAATTTCTGCAGTTGATCCCAACACAGCTATTTCAGCAGAATGGATAAGAACTGGGAGCCAAGTTCAACTACTGACACCTCCAACACCCACAGCAGCTCAGGACATGAGCAGTCCAAGAATGGCTTGAAGACACTTCCTGCAATCTTCTTGCTCAGACAGAACATTTTCCAATGCACCCACGTAAAATACCCTATTCTAAGCTAGGCTGCTGCCCTCAAGCAGTATACAGATTATATTATAAGAAGGTGGATGCATATCCAATGGTGCACATGGTAATTTATTTTTTTTATTTTTACACAATACCCGTACAGCTTTGTAGTCTCTCTGAGACTACCTTGGCCATAGCCACATGCATGTTGTCTTGTTGCCAGAAGGAGTGTCCATGTTGTTCCCCATTTACTCAATCCTAGTCTCTCTCATTTTGTATCAGAATGGCTCTTTGTAACCACACTGTAACCTGGATCAGGGAAATAATCCTTCTAAAAAATCACTGGTTTTGAGGGGGAGATATTTTTCAGCAGATCAGTTTCCTGATCTAGTTCACTGTGTGGCCTCACAACTGCTTGCCCCCTGACCACAAGGACTGTAAGCTCCCTTTTAGAAGTTTGGATGCTTTGGAACAAATTCCCCAAATGCCTAAAACCAGTGAATACTGAATTCCCTCCCACATTTACCTTTACTCTTCAAGTCTTCATGTGGCTCATATGTCTCAATTATCTGCATTGCTCTTTTTGTGTCATAAAAGGGAAATAAAATTTCATTGAGCCGAGGATCTCGTTGATGCTAAGGTTAGAAAACAACGGAATTCAGCAAAACAATATAGTGCATGGCTATCATCCAAGAGCATTTCATTACTGCAGATGAGAAAGAAAGAAGTGGACATTTAAAAAAAAAAAAAAAAAGCCCTAAAACTTACAGACTATTCAACAGCAACTTTAGCTTTAGACAGAAAATGACCCTTATCTTTCCTAAGAAACCTAAGAAACTTAGGCAGTTTGATTATAAAAATATTTTAAAAAAACAATCCAGTGCAATCGTATAACTGGTCTTACCCTTGCTTGTTCATGAAAATAATGACTGCACGTGGTATACGTGCAAATGAAATGTTGAAAATAAATAGCTAAATCTCTCTTCTTTGTAAATTCTCTCTCTTCCTAATCTTTTTTGTAGGTCATGTAAACTGACAGACTTGACTGATGGCACTGTAATCACCTCTACAAAAATCCATGTCTTCAGCAATATCTACAGCTAAAGTAAAAATTAAAAGTAAAATAAAGCTATACTATAAATACAGAATTCGAAACCCGAGTTTAGAAATATGCAACTACTGATTATTTTATTTGTGAATCGTGGAAACATTGTGTTACTAACTATTCAAAAAACAATGTAGGTTCTTAGAAGAAATATGCACAACTTAAAAGAGCTTCACAGCATCATCTCTTCAATTCACAGTAATTTACAATATTAAGATTTCAAAATGTATGTAATATTTAGATACAATTTAGCAGTGATTTCTAATACACTAATAAAACTCGAAGTTTTTAAGTTTTCACTTAAGAGTGTGCTACATAACTTTTGTTTTTCTCCATGCTGGATTAGAGCTGCACACTGTGTGCCTGATTCTCCATTAAAAGAAAATTAAAAACAGAATTGAACGGAGTAGTGGCATGTAAGCAGATGCAATAAAACAAAGAAATAAATATGACTGTGAAAACACTCTTTTACCCCAGTAGGTGCACAGTTTTCAAGCTTTAGTTTAAGCAGAATTCAGAAATGTAACAGGCCACCCCCATATTGGCGATCAATAATTTGGAGTGGACAGAATGGTGTTGATGGCTTGGCACAGGACTGTCAGCATTTGCTGTAATTCCTTATGTATAAACTTTTTGACATTTTTTCATGAAAAAAGCAATATCCAATCAAAAATAAGCACTTGATCTCTTTTCTTACAATCAAAGATTGGTGCATGTGCTTAATTAATTCCAAGAAATTACAACCAATGCCAATTTAATCATGCAATTAAGGAGGGATCTTTCAAGTAATGCTGCTGACAGTCTGCAGCATCTAAAATACAGCAGTTTCATTTACTACAGATCAGCTGTCTGGATATCTAAGTAAAACTCAGATGAAATATGATATGAGAGCAGATGAATGCAGGACATAACTTGCTAAGCAGCACACAACAGCAACACAACACTGGCATGCAACAGTACAGCCTACTGTGACAAATGACAGGCTTTATACCATTAGTGACAATATACCACTTCAAAAAACTGTAAGAAATAGTAGGGAAGGTTCTTAACTCAAGAAAAGTGCTCTTCCCCACTCTCTTTCTTCTACAGTTAGTCATAAGCAAACAGAAGAAAATAAATGGGATAAAGCAAAAAGTCTCCTCTTGAGAAAGAGTCCCAGAGTTATCAGAAGGAGCTAAGAGCAAAATATTCTTCTTGTAGCAATGATTATCGCTAATTATCAATTTTCCATTTGTACAAAAGCATGTCTTTATGTTTACTTAGTTTAAAAAATAAAGCAAAATTGACAACTGATGAAGTTCTACTTAAAAAAGGAAGAATGCTTACTAGTGTCTCTTGGGGAAACGTTCTGCACTACTGAGTTTGTTGGCACAGGAAAGTTGTAACACAAAAGCTGACCAAAACTAAAAGCGTGAAGTTTCATCTAGAAAGACAGGACTTAGCCCCAGGACTAATTGCGTACGCCCAACAAAGTTGCATTTGATTGTTCTAGTTACCATATTACACAGGAGACCCTTACTCTAGACATTCTTAACCATACAAGGGTGAACCATCTAAAAGCATGGGGAGAAAGAATGCCTGTATGGTTCTGCAAAGAGAGATCATTTAGCCTCCCCAACTTGACCTCCAGTCTCCTCTTTGAGTGGATACAAACTGAGATGCACAGCAGTTAATGAGCCAGAACGAATTCTGCCTCTTTAATTTGTCCTGTGCAGCAGTAAGAAGGGTGTCCTTTTGTGGAGATGAAAAACAGAGGGAGGTAGAAAGAGCAAGCAAGCGAGTAGGAAGGAGGGAGGAAGAGCGAGCAAGTGAATAGAAGGGAGGGAGGGAAGAAGAGCAAGGATGTGGGAAAGAGGGGGGCAGTGGGAAAGAGGGGGATAGAAAAGGATCTCCTCGTACCTCCTTCCCAGGAGGAAGGATGAGTCCTGGTCAGACTACCGAATTTCCATTTTGACAGTTACTTAGCTAATTAATTTATTGCTGCAAATGAATGGCAGGAGCAAATCTCAGTAGTAGTGATTTCAGTTTTTTTGCTACTACATTTTCTTTTTTCAAAATTTGACTTTAAAAAAAGACGACCTAGACAAAATACTCTGTGCCTGACAATAATTACATTTCTAAAAACTTCCCAGAAGCTTTAATACTGATACACAATTAAATCAGCTGTCAGCCAGCAGCATTTAAAAGTCAAATAAAGACAGCAGTTTGGAAAAACTCCAGGAAAGCAGCTCACTCTCCACTCATACCCAGTAACATATCCTTACGCTCCCTTAAAAACCCATAACACTTAGAGCTTCTGCAGCATGCCTTGGAGGTTATTGAACTCAAAATAATTTAGGTTAAAGACTCTCATGAAGAATTGCTCTGCCAAGTAACTCCTCTCTGCTATATAATGATAATAATCTTTTTATATTTTCCAGCATTAAACACCACTGCTAATTACAGTGTTGGCCAGCTGTCAAGGAGACAAAAATGATCACTTCAGGAGGGAGATTCTGGGTCATTTAGTGCCTTTCAAATCATGACCAAAACTTTAAACTCTATTTGGAGACCAAAAGACCTCCAGCACAGAACCAAAGGCATTAGTTTCAGTCATCAGAATGACTGTCCTACTCTATAAAACTATTAAGACTAATTTTTCCCAGCTCTGGTCACCAACTAAAGGGCCAACTACAAGATTTCCAATTGCAAAATGCGTTGTATCGATAAGAATGAAGCCAACAAGATGCATCTTTCTCCAATACTGCCCATAAAATAAGGCTTCTAATTATGTAAAAAGAACTGCTAAAACAATACAAAACTGAGAGCACAACAATTCAATTTTTTTTTTTTTTATCAGTTACTGGAGATAGCCAGGAAGTTCTTACAATTGCTGACAGCTCTTCTTCAGAAGTTTGGGCTTCAAGGAAGCACACTTTAAACTAAAACAATTACAGAGATCAATTTTAAAATAATGATAAAATAGTAATTTACTGAAAAATGAGGATTTACACTAAAAAAAAAATCAGAAGCTAATACGGTTCAAGGTGGGGACAGGGCTGTGTGCTTCAAGCAGTGAAGTGTATCTATCACTACAAGTGAATTGGGGGGGCTGAGGTACTTTAAGGGGATAATTTATAATTTAAATCACATTATCATTTCTCTCTTCAATGCAGAAGCAAAAATGACATGCCTTAACTACGACCCCAGGCCTGCAAACATTTAGACACTGAACTTTGTAAATGGCTGTGACAAAAGAACAACTCACAGTAGTAAGATTAAGCGTGTACTCCAATTTGCTAATAGAAAGAACTGTGTGGATACGAACTAAGGCCCCAGGTATGTAACCATTAGTCCTGAAGATGTTGATCTTCTCATTATCTTTTCTTTTTGAATACTCTTTCTACATGTAATTCAGGTGAAGAGTGGTGAAGAGTAAGGCATGCATTCCCTACTGAAAAAGAAAACTATATTCTAGATTTGATATGTGGGGAACTTACTGCTTGAATCTTCATATAGTGGTATAAGATATATAAATATATACATATAAAAATATAAAATAGATTTATAACTAGTAAAATAATTTTAGATGGAGAGATTTTTGGTAATGCACTCAGCCCCTAAAAGATCATGCAGAGAGGTAAAGCAGCTATCCATGTTCCAGATGACAAGAATCTACTGGTACAAAAAAAAGTAGAATGTGCCTGTTTTCCATGTGTATGTTCTTGTCAAATCTACATAGTGCATTTATTGTTGCAATTCTGAATGAGTCAGTCTTGTATAACTTACTATGCTTTGGGAACAGGAAAAAACCAATCCCACACTATTTATTGAACTACTTTGCACACTCATGATGTTTTTAAGAAATACTAAATACTTTTGCCAACAACTGTATTCTGGAAATACAGCAATAAAAATATTTCCTCTTATTCTTCACACATAGTATTTTAAAAATCATATACAAACTCTTAAAATATGCTCTTAGCTCTTAGATTTGTAATAGATTTTAATAATACTGTCGAGGAGAATCAAACTACTGTTTATAAAAGCCTACTTCATTTTTTCTATTATTCAGAAAGATTAGCAGATATATATAGCTATGGCCTGCAGGTAAAGTAATTGCTTATAATAAAATACTGGGTGTATTTTAGTTGAAACTGCATTGAATGTAACAGTATAAAATGTATAAAACATAAATAACACACAACATAACACAACAGCAAGTAATCAACAGATGCAATCTGCAAAGCCAACATGTAGAAAACACAACAACATACAAGGTTGGAGCTGATTTTTGCACCTGGATGTTACCATAATGGAAAGATCAGCGGATCAAAAGCATAGCAAATAATGGCATGATCCATGCAATGGAAAGATTGGAAGAAGCAAGCCACTGCAGACAGACTTGTATGGTAGTTAATGTATGAAAAAGCTTACTTCATTTAGAAAGCTCACTAATTGGTCTACCGTTAAATAATCAGTTTTGTCTCCATTGCTGAAAAGAAATTTATTAGAGAATGTAAGTTTTCATATACGATGCTACAGTAGGTATGATTTACATGTTGACATTGTTGATACTTTTAAAATCACCTACTTTTCTACCTGATGTAGCTCTATAATCTCAAAATGAACAGTCACAGAAAACATACTGTCTATGCTTGGCACAGAATATCTTCCATACTTCCTATAACTCAACAAACATTACTTCATAAAACAACATGTAAGTCCTCCAGCTGAGAATAAATTGAGTGAAGAAACTTTTAAAACTTCAAATTCTTATTTAATTTAATTAGTTCACATACTGCGTTAATCACCTAAAGAAGCAAGTTAAAATTACAGTAGTTAGTAAAGCCAATGCAAAAAAAAAAGTTTCAGGTGCTTCCTCTAACTTATGTAAAAGTTGCTCTAAAATACAAAGTGAACTTTTACATTAACAATCTGAGAGGGAAGGAAAGGGAAAAACATAGACTTGAGTTTGTCTTAAAATACCGCTGATGCTACTAGGATTCAAGGTTAGATAATCTTTACAGTGTTCTGTCACTATTAGATATGGACTAAAAATACAGCAAAATGAGTTTAAAGCAAGATTATATTAAATTTGAACTTACATCTTCTTAAAGAGGTCTTCAATGTCAGTTCGGGGACATATCTTTTGGGTGAGCTCATAAAACTTCTCGTAAGTAAATGCTGCAGGCTCAATTTCATCATTCTGCAACAAAACGCAAAGGTACATTTATCCAGCAAAAAAGAGCTTATATGCTCTTTTCCCAAGAGCATATCTTATATCAGAAAAAGCAATCAAGAACTGTTTTAGCTCTTTACCTAGTATACGCTTATCTAGTTTCTTTTGTATTTTCTGAAAACAGTTCTTAATTCATCTTTATCATAGAGCTGTTTGATGTGCTTATATTCTGACCTCACAGTAACATTAATTCTACATAAACACAGAACTGGAAAATAATATTTTTCTTCTGAAGCTTAAAAAAACCAAAACCCCAAAGACCACAATAGTGTACAAACTTCAGGATACTTATACTGAAGCCAAGGAACATTGAGAAAAAGTTCCAGGTTTGGTGCAATGGTTTTAAAAAGCAAAGCAGCTCTCATACAGGGGCCTGTAAAACTTCCATGAGTGTTCCCCATGAGGGAACACATGGCTAACACATTCAGTATCATGTCCTCCTCTGATCAAGATGAGAACTGCAGAGTGAGGAAAAATTTCATCTCAGGTGCCAGGCACTGCTACAGCTGGGGATTCACATCTTTCTACACCCTCTCTCCCTGGCTGGAGACTGCTGAGCCTGCAGGGCTGCTCCTCACTAGGCGCTTGCTGCAGTCAGGCCAAGAACCAAGGGCTGGAGTCTCCAAAATGAAAGAAGGGAGACTGGGTGGGGAGTAAAGCCGAAAAAACTAGCCGCAACTGTAACCAGCCGTCACCTCTTTGCGGCTGCTGGCAGGGGCACCCACTGCGAGTGGGACAGAACTGGACAGCAGTTCTCCAATGAAAGGGAAAGCCATTTACAAAGAGCAGGAGGAGTCCAAGAAATGCAACTGAGAGGACAGCATGCAACAAAAAAAGTATTATGTGCATATTCTGTGCTCATGTACTTTGTATAAATGAATGAAAGGTAGCCCGTTACAGAAAAGAAGGGAAGCCTCATCTAAGAGGTTTAAGGACCACTATGTCATACAGATTTAACTACATTTTGGTTTTAGTAAACAACCTACAATGATTAATAAGTTACTCATGAACAATAGGCATGTTTTTATGTGATGCAAATGACTTAAGACCACAGCTATGAATGTGAATGATTCATCAATTTAATTAGTACACAAAAAAGTTATTCAAAACCACTAAATACCTTTCCACTGGGAAGACCTAATTCCTTAAGTGCCTGAAAGATCACTTTTTCTGTTTTACCTGAGGCAAAGGTTCTGGTAATGCTAAAACAAAAAAGAGTGGGGAAAAAAAAAGAAGAAATGTTAGTCGCTTTTTAAACAATCAGTTCTTTCTCTCTTGCTTTTACTGCCAACATTTTCCTCTGGCTTAAACTGACAAATGTAAGCATCTTCCAAGTAATAGTGCAGTTGAAAAAGTGCTCTAAGCTTCACAGAGCAGCAGTGCTCCGCCTGCAAGCTATCCATTAGAAAATACATCAAAATAATGGACTGCAAAAAGAACAAGAGAGGGTTTTTTCCCAATATACTGGGATACAAAGCTGTGCCAAACATTATTCTGTTGGCTCTTTTCACCTCTACGCATAGATAAATGACTGTGTTTAAAAAGTAGCAGATTATACAAGTGAGGAGACTCATGTCTCTAGCCATTCCTGGTTGTGGTGACTTCCCTTCCTTTCCAAGCATTAACCTATGCCTCCCAGGTCATCTATAAAGTCAGCATGAACCACTTCCAATGGCAGCTTCCTTCCTCTTCCCTTTTCAAGCAGTCACTGCTACCAAGAGACTCCCACGTGCATGTTGAACCTCATTCCCTGCTCCCTCACCAGCTGCAGTGCTCACCCCTCCCGTTGGTGCTCCCTCGCCTTAAGAATATCTGTGTTCTAGACAGAGTACGCACAACTCATTTAAGTAGGTCTCAGCTGCCACTCAAATATTTCCACCAAACTGATTAAAATCCACTTCCTTCCACAAAACAGGGGTGCATGCATGAGACTGACAAACTGGTTTAACTTGAAATTAAATAAATCAAATTAAAGCTTAGCTATTTGGTGTCATTAATGTGAAAGCGTTTGGTCTATTTCTGTTTTCATTTGAGATGAGTTTGAGCAACCTCTAACTCTAGAAAAGTAGTTCCAAACTTGACAGCTCTCCTTTCTTCTGTTTAGGGTCTAAGCTAAAATGATGTGTCCCATGACCCCTTCGTTTTGGTGTCTCAATCTGGACAGAAAAACTGAAGTCTGTATCCAATATCTATTTATAATGCTAACAAAAGCTAGACATTGGGAAAGACTCTATAGTTGCCTGATAAGAATATGTTGCTCTTTATCATCAAGTGAGACAAACATTTGCTGAGACTTTTTGTTAATCTCATGCATACTAAATAATTTCACATGGTGAAAGATGTGAAACAAACTCTTGCTGTTATTTGTTGCCGTGCTGGTTTTGCCTGGGGTAGAGTTAATTTTCTTCATAGTAGCTAGTATGGGGCTATATTTTGGATTTGTGCTAGAAACAGTGTTGATAATACAAGGATGTCTTAATTACCACTTATTAGCGATAGTTATTAGCAGTGCTTACACAGAGTCAAGGCCTTTTCTGCTCCTCACCCCACCCCACCAGCGAGGAGGCTGGGGGTGCACAAGAAGTTGGGAGGAAACACAGCCGGGACAGCTGACCCCAACTGACTAAAGGGATATCCCATACCATATGATGTCATGCTCAGTATATAAAGCTGGGGGAAGAAGAGGGAAGGGGGGGACCTTCAGAGTGATGGTGTCTGTCTTCCCAAGTAATGGTTAGGCGTGATGGAGCCCTGCTTTCCTGGAGATGGCTGCACACCTGCCTGCCTGCCGATGGGAAGCAGTGAACGAATTCCTTGTTTGGCTTTGCTTGCTTGCGCGGCTTTTGCTTTACCTATTAAAAATGGTCTTTATCGCAACCCACAAGTTTTCTCCCTTTTACCCTTCCGATTCCCTCCCCCATCCCATGGTGGGGGAGTGAGCGAGCGGCTGTGTGGTGCTTAGTTGCCGGCTGGGGTTAAACCATAACAGTTGCCATAGCAATTCACAGTTGTTTTACTCTCCAAAACACTCTAAACCGCCTAGGTAAATATTTTCATACTAATAAAATTAAGATCAGGAAGTGAAAGATCAAAATGATAAAATAATATTTTAACAAATCTCGGCCAATTTTTTTTTACTGGGTTCTTAAAACAGTTAGGTTTCTATGTCCCTATTTAGGCACCTAAGTAAGTTATTTGATTTTCCAAAGCTGATAAGTACCGAGATGTTTTCACTAAAATATAGACTGAGTTTAACTTTAGGCACTTGTTTCTTAAAAAAAAAATCTCAGGCATCTATTTTTCTACTAATTCTAAAACACAAAGTAATGTTAGCTCTACAATTTACAACCTATCTCCAGCCCTGTAAAAAATTCTATGTCTGTTCTAATGAATTGGGCCCCAATAATAAATGTCATGTAAAATGTGTAATATTGGCGTAAGTAATTAATCAGAAACTGTGAGCCAAGACTCCATGGCTGCAGGGAACTTATTTTTGATGCCAAACTATTTTTTGTTTCACCAAAGATGACAGCAAACATAGCAGTAATTTGTAATGACAGCAGCAGTCTAGAAAAGATTGCATGAATCAAAAAAGATTGTAAAAATACAGCATTACACTTTCATTTTACTAAGAATATTGTAAATAAAACTACTTTTCCATCTATCAGAGGAGACTTCATCCTAGCAGATTTACATTCACCTTGTTGTACGCCTTGGAAGAAAATTGGGCTACTTCAGATGCAGGCAAGTTACTGGTCGACAGATACCTACAGGTGTTTACTCCTCATGTTCTACAGTCGTTTGGGGCTTTTTATGGTAACATGTACTTCCTCATAAATATTTAAAATACTTCCCAAATCTGGGACCAAGAGGTATGAATCTATCATGCTTGTTGATGGATTAAATTACTTGGTTACTTCAGACCTTCACCACTTTCCAACCATTACTTCAAAAATCAAGCCAACACATAAAACAGTTCAAATCAATCTTTTATCATGGCTCCACTGCATTTATCAGTTTGGCTAGAACTGGAAGTACCACTGCCTACACTGTACAAGAAATTATCTAAAACTATGATTTCCAACTATCATCTAAATATTGAAACAGATTTCTTCCAGGCACTCTGGAGTAATCGATACAAAGCATATTTACTAAAAAAGTGTAATTTCAAATTAATTTAATTAAACTACTGTAAAGCAGATTTCAGCCTCATTTGTCATAGTATAGCTTTTTCTTTTTTTATATATTTTTGTAGTTAGAAGCTAAATTAGCTTAAATCCTTTTAAATGTAGTTATACAAGGGATAAGCACAGATTGAGCAAAGCTAATTTCTAAACAAGCTTTAGTTGAACAGGTGCAACTTGCACATGTAGAAAATTCATTTTCTGCCAACAGAAAGCTGCAGAAACCAAGCAGAATATTTTTTAACAAACGCTGACCTTTTTAGTCAACATTTAGTCAACAGTAGTGTTAAAATCTGAAAATACGAAATATCTTGCCAAATGCCCTGTCCTTGTAAGATCTGTAGATGTAGTTCTAGACTCAGACTGCTAAAATTTATTAAATCCCAAAAGACAAATCTGGTGCTCTCCTAAGGTTTTCGCACTACCAGCTGCCAGAATTTCTTCTCTCCCAAACACAGTAGGTTGATAGTAATAGATATATGCCCCAGAGTACATTAAAATCTAAAAGTAGTTGAGAAGAATCTTCATGACTCTGCAACCCCCAATTGTACTAACGAGGACTCAGGAATATTTATGCCATTTACCACCAACAGCCTAAGGAGTTTCACCTTCTCAAGGCTCATCACTCCCTATGGCCATGTGCAAGCTGCAAAAATCTGTCTTAAATCTGAAAAGAAATGCAAGGAGCTCTGATTTCCCAGGTGAGTTTTTTTTTTTCCTCTCAGTGTTTTATTGCACTTCTGTGTAAAAATGAAATAAAGGTGATCTTGTGATACACATTCCTACAGCTTAACAGATCTGCTGGGTATTCTGTTTCTGAGAGAATAACCTTCCTATCTGTATCCCCAAAGCTACAGCAATTGGTATGGGAGTCCCTGCACAGCAGGAGGCAGCGGAGGTTTGATGAAGCAGGGCTGACTAGATTAACATTTTATTTAAAAACAGGTATATGGGAGGGGCTGACCATAGCAATCTGGAGATTAGTTGAAGGGGAAGCATCAGTGGTTTAAACCAGTGGAAAGACTTACGGGGGGGAGGCTTCGGTAAACAATGTGAAACTTGGTGCACCTTGCATAGCAGAGCCATTCTGCTCACATTTCCCAGTGCTTCCTTGCTTGCCTTCCTTTTATACATATCCTTCTGCTTATGCATCTACCTCCTTCTGTTCCCTCTTATCTCTCCACACTCCTTCTCTGCACTAAATGTTTGTGGGAGGAGGAAGGAAGCAATGAAGTCCCCCACATCCCAGGCTGCCGAGTGCTGAGAATCCTGGGTACCTCTGCCCCACTTCACGGTAAGTAGCTGTTGCTGCATCAGGCAACTCTCATGATCTTGTTGTCCTTCATCAGGGCTCTGATTCACCCTCTTTTCCAATGTAGGTCTACAGAGTAGACTGATTTTTTTCCCCCTCATTTACATTCCTCCACTACACCTTTCCTCTAGCCTCTCACTGACGTCTCTCCTAGTCCTTTCAGCGGGTGATACAGTGCTTCCCAGATGAGCTCCAAAAAGTTGCCACATTTCACCCACACCAACATAGCGCATTCCTTGGAGCATCCAAAAAAGATTCAGCTTCCCATTGCACAGCATGAAATAGTAGGTCCCTTACAAATTTATACTGCAAATCTATACTTTTGCAATAAATTAAGCTGCTAGAGACTGATTTATGTCTATGTGGAAATAGTGCAAATTTGGAAAAACAAACTCTTGGAACTGGAAACATTTTTAAGAAAAATGATTCAACTTTAAGAGAACAAGTCCTCTAAAATCGAAATTGCAGATCCGGCAGGAAGATTTAATACACTGGAACCAGTGGACTGGACTCTCTTAAGCAATATCCGGGCTTGTCCGCGTGCGCAAATCAGTGTGCTGTAGCACAACGGAGAGAATTTATGCCTTGCTAAATGTGAGGTAAAATATTTCAAGGCAGAAAGTTTCAGACAAGCTAGCGCACTATAAATTCATACTGAGGAATAAAGCTCTATGTTTAAACACAGGCATAAAGCTCTAAAGTCTTGAAAATTAATTTGCCCCTGTAGCATTGTTCCCTCATCTTTACCCTTCAGTTGATATTCCTCATGGGGCTTCTGCACAGAAGGTGCTTCATGGCAGTTTAGTTCAAATTTGAGAAATAAGCAGGGGCTTGGCAATGTGGAAGTTGAAAGATTAATACAATGAAGCAGCCTTAACACTGTCAAGGTGTCACTTGAGTCATGAAACTAAAGAAACCTGGAAGGCAGCATGGCAGGCCCTTTGTCTTCTTGCACATTCCAGAGATGCAAAATCCTCTTTCTCCCTTGAAAAAAATGTTCTGTGAGGCTTATCTTATAAAGTCCTCCTTCTTGCTCCCTTCTGTGAGTTTCTGTTTATGAAAAAACAGCATGCCCCAAAAGTGTGGTTTTCACATACTGCATGAAGAGGAAAGAAGCTCAATGTATCAGCAAGAATTAATTTCTAGAGCAGGAGGGGGGAGAACTACTGCCTAACCAGAGAGGACGGAAAATCAGTAACTTGTAATAGTTAATAGCTTGTACAGAAAGAAATATACTGTTCTAACTTTTCTGTTACTGACAACAACTAACCTAACAATTCATTTACCGTGTGGAGAAAACCAAATGTTATCCTGGGGGTTCCTATAAAAGCAGAAGTATTTTTCGAAGAGCTATATCTGTCTCTTTTACAATGGACTACATTTTAAAACGTAACTTTTTGTCCTCTACTTAACTGGCCTGCAAGTTTTTATGGTTCTTTTGATAAGTATTTTATGAAGTTTTACAACTGAAAAACTCATCCCAGAGTTTGAGGAGTTTTAAGCTGAGAAAACTGATGCTCTTAGCTCTAAGTGAATTCAAGAACAATTACAAGCACTCATCTCTTCATTACAATGGACTAAGAAAAAAATTACTAAGCTGATAAGAAGTCCTGCCTAGTTTACCAAGGAGGTAGGAAACTCAGATAAGTATGTCTAATTCTGTACTTATTTTTACATATGTATTAGTAATAAAATTGATATTATAATTCATTATTAAGCCACAGAATTTTATTAACATTATACAACCAGTACCTGATAGAAACTTGAACTCCCACTTGTGCTTACCTCCGAACTGGAATTTTCCCATTTGTGTTTGTTAGAAAGGCCAGCTTCATCCAGCTGAAATTAAGCATGAAATATTTTTAAAATGCTATTTATTAAAATTGGAATCTAGATACTTATATTTAGATTAAGATTATTGCGATGTCTGTGAAATGAATTCAAACAAATAATTGTTCTGTAATAAAAACATTTTTCTGTAACCTTTTAGTGCTTGAGGCAGAGCAGTTCTGTAACTGTAAAGGCAAAAAGCAGCCCAAAAGAATCAATTAATATGAGCGTGAAGACAAGAGAGACTCATGGGGTTTTGTTTGCATATGCACCAATGAAAGAACAAACCAGACAATAATTAAAACATACAATATCAATAAATCAAATGAACAGTTATAAATTCCCTTATAATTTCTCCTGGGCAGGTGCCAGATATGGACTTGAGACCTCTTCTGGTCACAATGAAAGATAAACCCTAAACTAATTTATCACCATTTTATTTATTACACTGTTTTGTGATTGCAAATGTTGAACTATGAAAAACAATTTTTTTTTTTTTTTAAATTCCAAGAAGGAAAATACAAGGACAGAAAAATAAAGGAGAAAGGAGAGGAAAAAAAGTAACTTACTGTTTCTTGAGACATGTCATTGGACTGACATTGTTAGCTCTAAAGTTATGTATGATGGATCCAAGCCCCTCTACCCATTGCTGAAAAACACAAAAAATACAGAAACTCCAAATTAGGAAAACTGAAGAGGGGAAAAAGTAGGAAAGTTTGTCCTGGCAGAAGGCTCTTCTTCCTTGCAGCTACGGATAACGTTAACAACCTGAGTTGAGGAAAAAACCTGCCCGCTTCACAGCCTATAACACCACGGAAAAGCCACATTTTACCCATTACTATTTCATCCTTCACTAAACAATGTGATTGTGCTTTCCATTCTTCCAAGTACTACATGTAGCATCAGCGGTGCTATTAAAAGAGTTTATTGCCAGCAAAGGAAAGCGGTTCATTGATTGATTTATTAAGCCTTCTATTTATAGCCTGTATAAACATATGCCTACCTTTCAGTTGCGGCTCCAATATTAGCTATTACTAAGCAACATTATACAGTATGTGATGACATATTTAATTGGTCCAGTTTTAGAAAAGGAATGAAACACAATATTAATAAGCTAGAGCAAACCACAGGGAGGCACAACAATTGTTCTGTGATGCTGACCTCATCTAACACCCTGTAACATATTCAAGTCCTGCTTGCTTTCTGGCTTTCATCCTTAAAAAGCAAAACATTCCAGTAATCATTGGGATGACTTTCAGCCAACAGCAGCATTACAGCACCTACTTATGTAATTCCTTTTTATGGATATATTTTTCTACTATAGCTTGTACCTAGACTTTGCAGTACTGTATAGAAGCAGCTTAGGGATTAGGCCCTAACATGAACACTCATTGATTTCAGCAAGAATCCTGGCAGGATAAAGCTATAGGAAGAGAAAAAAAAATGACAGCACTACAAGCCAAGTTCAATCTCAATTATGCCATTGTAATGCTAGGATTACTCAACAGACAATTTACACTGGTAGAACTGAGATGGGATTTCGTCCACTGCTTAACATTAACCTAATGAATAAAGAAGCTTCTTGCTTCCGGCCAAATTCTGTGCATGCAGCTTGAACTGACTTGGGCAGGATCCAGGCTTTGACACTTATAAATAGATGCAGATGAGTATATTTTTCTTGTCATGAATGAGTGCTGTACATCTGCAAAACAGATGAAAAAATCATCATTTATATAGGAGGAATACTAACGTCTTTGGAAAATGGCGTATTGTAAACTGCAGGCAGTAAATCCCTATGGGCTAAAACAAGGTCTAAAGGTGTCAATTCAGCAGATAAACACACTTAAGTAGACTCCATACTCATGACACATTACAAGCCCATCACAAACTTCTTTTTAAACAAGGAATTGTTAATCAGACTTCCTTAAAAATAGACCTTATAAATCTATTTTGCTTTAGGAAAAGTAGCCATTTATTAAGACATTTATTAATATTTAAATATTCCTTTTCAAATCATCCTTTTTAAGAAGTACTGCATAAAATATACAACCAAATGAATAAGATGACTTAGTAGTCATAGTATGGATGTACTGTCTAAGGATATAAAGATAGCAAAGTTCATGGCGAGAGATATTATTTATTAGAACTGATATAGCTGGAAGCCATTGACAGACTTAGGGAACACTTATCTTTTTCCTACAAATGTTCCCTCATCAAAGATGATACAGGAGTAGCACTTGTGCTAATTTCAGGATAAATGCCTGAACAAGTCTTACGTATATTTTAATCTCCTGTCGAAATTCAACTATCATCATTCAACTATCACCAACTATCTATGGTTGGCTTTTTGTGGTTTGTTTGGTTTTGGTTTTTTTAAACAGTAAAATGTAACATTACTGCTGCATTAACACTGTCACAGCTATACAAAAATTCATCCTCGTGTGATCTGGATTAGTCTATAGTCCCTTAAAAGCTCCTCAACCTTTCAACACTGACCCATAAAGTAAAAAGGCATATGCACTGCAAACAAAAAACCCTTGCAAAATATGACACAAAATGCATGTTGTAAATAAGCTTCAGTCTTTCAAAACGCCCATTTTTTTTCTGCTAAAAAACACCATTGGTGCAGTACCGGCAACGTCACCATTTCAATAGGAAATAAACACACAGAGATCCATTCTGATTTGAAGGCAACGGATTGCAACTACACCAGATAAAACAAACTCTAACATTTAAAAGTAAGGTTATCCAGCACTCAGTTCTGAAGCAACTTCTGTACATCAAGAACAGCTGCCAAAAAGGAACACTGCTAGGAAAAAAAAAAAGTATAGAGAGAAATGAATACACTAACCACTTACCAAGTAATTTCTTTGCAGGAATTGTCCTGATGATTCCCACTTTAGAGGGCTCCCTAATCTTTTTTTAATGATAATGCCCTTTCCTGATAGAGATGCCAAATCAGGAACTGCATTCTCTTACACCAAAACAGCACAGAACTACAGCCAAACACTGATAAACCACAAAAGCATCACACCTCTGCTGGCACCAAGCAAGGGAGTAACCTAAGAATCTCTGGCCATCTATGAATCATCTTTACATTGGCATGACGTCCCCTGGGCAAGACATGGCAGTTCAAGAGACACATTTGCCTATCTGTTGCACACCACACAGATGCACTACAATGTAGCATCTGGCTGCTTGTACTTCAGTTTGGGGCTAAAGCAGTTTCAGCAGCCTTTCATCATACGTTCCCCACAGTTACCAGCTGGCCCCAAATTAACTAGGAAGAAGAGAGCTGAGGGAGAAAAAAAAAAAATGCTTCTGTATTGTGAACATACTATATAGAAGCAAAATGACATAAGATGAAAAAACTTCCTCATCCATAAATTAATATACAAGCTCAGCGCAACACATTCGAACTCTTTGTCCTTCTGAGCCAGAATAGTCTCCAAATAACAACTATCTTCATAATGACTTTTAAGGCACTGTGATTCAGTGCACAGATATTCACAAAATATCCAAAGCCTGAATACTCTGACAAATGTCAAGCTGGCAATATATTGCTTTCCTGACAACAAAACTATTCCCAGATCTAATGTACACTTGTCTGATGACCTTGTGGGAGGGATGAAAGAAGAGCTCAGATTTTTCTCAGCTAACATGCTACGAAGAATATAACCTGGCTTGTATGCTATGACAGCACTCCTTATTTTATAGATGAAGCTAAAAGACCTGTAAACCTATGTAAGTAAACAGGGATAAAGATCCTCGATTCTCTTCTTTCGTGCTCAGCATTTCCAAATCACTAGCTCTCCAAGGAAGGAAAATCCTATAACAAGATGAAATTCTGAAATAAGGTAGATAAGAAACACTTCACTTGGGTCCTACAGAAAGTAAAGTTACAAAATGGTTTTGATAGAAATACAGGATACGTTTGATTCTTACTGACGCTAGTGCTAAATATTTTCCAATTTACAAAATATGGCTCAGTACCTTTAATCTGTCAACGTAACTCCTGAATGGCTCTCTATATACCATGAAGTATTCCAGGTTCATATGAAAGAGGAATCGGGGCCCTGCTATCTAATCCTAGAGAAACAACAACCATGGAAAGAAACAAAAACAAAGACAAGTACACCTTAAACACAGAATCTTAGGCTGACACAAAAGGCCAAAATCTAAGTACACTGCAAGCTGGAATAAGCAGACTGTGTTGTTTTTCTCTAACGAGATCCAACATCATCAAATATCTCTATAAGGAGAAAGTGCAAGAAAAATTGATCTAAGCGGCACTCTCTCAGCTTTTGCTGCAGTACTCAAATGCTTCTGAGGCACTTAGTGACCTTGCATTAGCTGGGGTTCATCAGTGAAACATAGGCAGCAGTGGCAGGGCTGCCTGTTTGATAAGTTTAACGTCTCAGCTCTCTTCTAGCCATCAACCTCTCATTTAGGAGGGTTAAAAAGGGCAAAAATTATGAAAGGCTAAAAATCACTGTAACCTACAGCTCATGAAATTCTAGACGAGGTCATCCATGGCTTATTTATAGATAAGGTCAGTGTTATCCAAGACCTCTTGAGATTATTTTACCTTCACTTTTTCAGTGCATCTCTCCACAGATGCACTCTACTTAATTCAAGCATTGGGAATGCTGGGGTGGCAAGGAGGCATTGCCTTCTGATTTTGGTATTCAGTGCCTGTGACTGGCTGTCAGAGTCAAGGGCTTGACAGCTTGAAGGTTCAGAATACCCACGGAGAATAGAACCATGTTTCCCATCTCTTACCAAGACAGACATGGCCTGGCAGGATTCCCTGGTACTTTGCCCTCATTCAGCGATGCTGTGACCAGTAGATGTCCCTCTTCTCTCAACGCAGATGTCTCAGAAGTAATTTCTGTTCTATGAAAACTGCCAAATCTCTAACGTATGAGACAGCAAAAGCCAGGAGACTAGACTAGTGACAATGTAAAACCTATCCCCTACCTGACCAGCTGCAGCACAGACTTGCAGGATATTGCTGTGAAAATTCTGTTACAAAGATAAAAGGGACTCTTCCAACTTTCAAGTATTTCATCTGGAAAGCTGAGGCTCACACAAACACTCTGTATTGGGAGTTGCCTGATGTGTCCAGGCTGCTTCCACCCTTCAACAAAGCTTTCCACCCCAGAATGACTTTTCCAGCATCGGAAGGGTCTACTCTGAAAGCGGCTGTAAAACTCACTTTGGCTGCTTTTGTATACAGACCAAGACAAACATAGTGGAGCTTTACACAGTGAAATCGACCTCCTGGCTACAGAGAACCAGGGCTGAAGTTTTCAATTTACTGATAACTCCAAGTGGCATAGCCAAGAAAGAACACACAAAAGCAGAAAAGCAAGCACATTGAAATCGCAGATGCTTAACTGCAGACTGGCTAGGATATGAAAATTTCTCTAGAGAACATGGTATTACATACTTGGCACAGGACTACCTGAACATGTAACCAGCGGTCATATATTTAAGACAGTCATAGTTTAGAAATGTTTATCATGTAGGTTATGAGACATAAGCCACATACTAACATAATGGGACACAGAGAACAGTAGCAGACTTTTAGAGTTCTGTTCAAGTATGTTCTGCAGGTTTCTTGGAAAGTTTTTCTTTGAAACATCAAAACAAACCAAAGCTATGGGAAAACAGAACTTTTCTGTAACGTGACCGTGGGATATTCCTGTGAGAATCTTCTGCTACCTTCTAGTTGCCCCCCTAGCAATATGATTTGGGCAAATAATTAATAGCTTGTTTCATGGAAAAAAAAGGCAGGGTCAATTGAAACAGAACTTCTTTGTAAGTCAAAAAGAGCCATATAGTAGAAACAGCAACAAAAACTATCAGTCTGAAGAGCTTCATCTTACCAAAAACATGGTGGTCCATTTAACCAATTTTAAACAAATTGAAATAAATTTGAAAAAAAAAAAAGAAAAATACTATTCCAACTGAAAAGCTGAGAAGTTTAAGAATGTCAAAATGAAATGCTTTCAACTGCAGTTATCGTCAATGCCATATTATTAGATGTATGATAAAGCTTGCATTTTACCTTTATGTTGTTTGTCAGCATATAAGTAATAAAGCATTTCAGCACGCGCTATTCATTCTGGTGCCTCACAGGTTAGCCGTTAATGTGTGATTCACTGTCTCAGTGAGTAACACACCTGTAGAAAATATCTGTTTTCTATCAAATCCAGCTATGCCAGTATAAAAGATTACTCCACTCTCCTCCTCACCCTGTCTCCCTGGTGGCTGATCCCATCCCTACCTACCGTTAGTGGAATGGTGTGCATCAGGTTATCTTGAACACTGGTGTCAGCTTTGCCCCTAAATAGGCGATATGACCTTAACCCTATGGCTCTTCCTTTAAGTGAATTAGGAGTGTTCACCCATAATAAAGTTCACACAAAGCTCTCTGCCAGCAAGGCAGTGGGAACAGTACTTTCTGGCAGAAGGGCAGAAACTCTCAGCTGGTAAGATGGTGCTTCCCAGCAATGCAGCTGGATCTGGGAAAGAACAGCTGTCAGGACAAATTCATCCTTGGTATGCAGTAATATTGAAGAATGTAAAAAGAGCTGACTTGACTTAGGTTAATCTTTTAAGTTAAGCTCCTTAACGCTTTGCCAAAGTGGATGAGCAAAGAAGACAAGAAGTCTAGATTTTGGGTTGCTGAACTACAACAGTTTTATTGGACTTACGCCAACTTTGGATAGACAGCCTACATGCCATGCGCTAAGGCCTCACATCAGCACTACATCACTTCTGCACTAAGGAAATTTGCCCCCAAATACTCACTGGCCTTCTCAAATGTCCTAGATTGAGGAAAGCAGATTATCAGATTACTAGGTCACAGAAAGTCCACCTGGGAAGTAAAAAAAGAAAAATACACACATACACTCACACCTCTAATATGTGTGTGTTTTAATTTTAGCTTACAGTAATTTATATAACCTGGTTTAATCAGGATTCCAAATTTTAAATTCCACCTTTTACAATCACTCTCTCCTACCACAGTGGAGTTGCATTAGGAGTGGACCATGACAGCTGCTTGCAATCAGAGACAGCATACACTCTATTTTGTGGTTGTTTTGTTTTAAGAGTGGAAATGAAAACCAATTTCTCAGCTGAAAACACCAATAAAATTTAAGTAGATAGAATGTAAATACCAGAGTTGGAGCTTGGAGAGAAGTGGAGTCATAATAAACACACTCTTGTTGTTGGAATAGCTATACTTGGAGCTCAGTGATGACTTGGCCAGACCTGCTGAACACACCACCACAAGAGGCAGAGGAACATGGGGCTGCCCCAGAGCAGAGATGATGACAGATCACAACGGACAGCCTGTGACGAGCCCTGCCTGGAGGGGAGGGTTCACCACTGCCCACAGCAGGCAGCTGCAGCTCGGCGCACGCCCACTTGGCACAGCCAGGGCTCCCCTAAGGAACTGCCCCCACACTCTGCCACCCTGTCCTATGGGACCTGGTGGAATCTGCTTCTCACTGATAACACTCCATACAATGGTAGCCTGAAGAAGCCAGGAACTTGCATTAATTTTCTTCTTTGTCATGGTTACTCAGTTCCATTATAACCCAGCCTTCAGTGAGTAACAATTACTTCTTTTCCAATTGTAAATTATCTTCTACAGAGGCAAAACCCCTTTTTCCCTCCTTCTGGTCAGAAAGGTTCTGGGCTTTTATATGTGGATGTGTCATTAAATTCCCTTGTTTTAAAGTATCCCAATCAGGTGCCAACCAATCCTGACCTTGGTTTATCTGAGGAAGGGACAAAAGATCTACAGCAAGTAACGCTCGCCCTCCTCATGGCAACAGGGGGGAAACAGCAGAAACCACTACAGATGCACCCCTTATACATATCTGGGCTGCTTAAGCTACAATCTTTGCCCCTTTTTCTCCAAACTCTTGCCTCTGTCATTTCACAAGGGGGGCTTACTTTTGAACATGGATTAAATCAAGGCCTATTCTAAAATGCAGTTAGTAGCTGCATAGCTATTTAATGCCACGCAAAGACGCACTTCTTCTAGAGGAGATTTACTATGTCCCAGAAGAAAAATGTTTTCTCATGAACAAAACAGGAAGAATTAAGCAGGAACAGCTCTATATGCATATAACTCCTAAAAATTTTATTTTAGCACAGAAGCGTAGTAGCAAGTTGATGTACTTACCACATATGAAAGGCCAATCTAGTACAGGCCAAATTACTTCCCATACGCCCATAAACCTAGCAAAGGCAACTTAGAAAGCTCTACATTGGTTTTGACATGATCTGTTTTACCCTCTCCCTTGTGCCTCTAACATATCAGATCATGTAGATCACCATTGTTGAAAAGTTCTGGATATAAATTTTGGTGTAAAGACTCCCAAATGCAGGAATCTCACATTTATGGGCCTCTCGGAGTCCTCCCACAAGCTGACTGCAGCATGACACACAAGTTTTGGTAAGCATCCTGGCGGCTAATGAAGCATTAAATCTTTTAGACAGTATAATTAGCTCACGTGTTGTGACAGTCTATGTAACTGGCCAACATACCCCTCACAAACCAAATAGTCTAATACAGTTTATTGAGATCTAAGGTGGCTAAGAAACTTAACTCTAACTTTCTGTTTTCAGAATAAATCAGAGACACTTGGGTTAAGTATTAAAGTGAATGCTGCCAGCATCTCCTTTTCTTTGCTTCTTAAATGTTTTCAAAACATAACTGTGCCACGTTATTTCCCTGAAAGCCTGCTGAAAATACACACAGTAAAATCAATTTAGTGTACCCATATAAGTTTTACAAGTATTTCTCCTATCATGGAGTTTACTCAGTACTGCCAGTGTTTAAAAAGGTATGGATCCAAAGCAATGAAAAATCAACCAAGTCTGCCAAGAGATTTAGTGATGCTGCATTCAGCAAACAGATGCTCAGTTTTAATGGAGGGGATTTAGCACTTGCGTGTTACTGATCACTATTCAATTTTTATCTCACAGGCAAAAGAGATTATAATACACTGGAAGTACATACAATCAGAAAAGAAAAGTTAAAAATGTGTATTTTTAAAATCCCTTGAATCTCTGGATCTAAGCTAGTAGCATACTATCAATGCTCTGGATTAAGTTTCTCAGAGCAGTTTACAGCAGATAGATCGAGTACCAGGCCTTGGTGGAGCCACAGAACTTGCATTGTGAAGTGCAATCTTAAGCTCTTAGGAAAGATGACGTGTAAAGACACACCATTGTTTTCTTAAGACTGTTCCATGCCAACGGGAAACTGAAAAGAACCTGGGTACACCGGAATCCTCTTAACTGTAGAGAATTTTCCTTCCTGCTTTTGTCTTTTCAAATAATATGAACCGCACAATACAATTAGGTTATCACTGAACAAAATTTTGGAGGGCTGAGCTCCACCCATCAGGAAAATGAAAGTAATTGCACTTCCCTTCAGCATCCCTATGCATTACAGATCCACTGCATAATCGTCACAATCTGCTGTATAAGCTCCACACAGAGATACTAAACAGCTGAGGGAATGCTGTGTCCTATATTTAATGGTCTCAGTGTCTACTTTTGATAAATCACCATGAACACAGAGGCTGATAAAGTCACTATTTCCTTTCACCATGGCACACAGACATGTTACAGAATGCTCCAAATGGATGTTTGCTGTCCTTTTGTAGAGTGTGACAGCAGACATTAAAAGAGGTATTTCAGTCAGCCAAGCAGGCTGACTTACTCAGGAAAAATAATCAAGTACTGCTGAGGAGCACTCCTGTTTGTTTTTTGTTTTTTGTTTTTTTTAACTCCCACGCACTGTTTAACTGTGAAATACCTTGGCTATTTCTGTGTTTTCCGCAACCATGAAAGTGAAGCTGATGTTCACCAGATCCGTGCCACTGCAAACACACACTATCCGTCCTTCCAACTCATTTTCTGATTTTCCAACAGCCTCAAGTGCAGTTAGTATTTTGGGATCCTGTTAAACAGAATAAATAACTTGACACATTTGCAATACTTTTGTTATGCAATGCATTATGGTAAAGATGCATTTCCATCTCCATATACATTAACACCTTTAAACCTTTGCCAATCATCTTAAATGAGTGCTTTTATTTGGAATTACTGTACGTAAACCTGAAAAACAATATATTCTAACAATTAGGAGCATGATTGTGAGAACTCAGAAGTAAATGAAGTATTTTAAATATATTTTAGAAAGTTAAATTAGAAATTACATATATTTTCATCACAAAAGAGAAAAATTAGTCACTCCAAGGACTGGAAATAGAGGAAGAGTATTAATCTCTAAGTAAATGATTCCAATCTAGTGAAGTCCATAGTTACTGAGAGTTATGATCTGTGTGATTTTTTGGCTGTTTCTTAACAATACATCGTACAAGCTGGTATCTCTCCTGAGGGTCAAGGGCTATAGATCTAGTGGGCATAAAGAGCAAACTATCTACGTATAGACAGAGGTGAAGTCTGAAGCATATCGGTATGGTTGTCAGCACATGAAGTATGGGGTTGTCTGCATCACCACTTCTCATGCCCCTTCTCTATGCGGGAAATATTTTAGTCTATAGATTCCCAAGAGAACTACTAAAAGATAGTTATCTACAGTTAACACAGAAACACTTAACACATGAAAGTGGAAGTGCAGAGGTGTTAAGAGATATCTTGCTTCACCACAAATCTTCTAAACCAAAGGCCTGGAGGAGGGAGGCCCACAATTCACTTCAGAAAATTCTACGTATTCCTTCCGAAGAATACCACTGAAAACATTTCCAAAGGTTTGGGTTTCTCCAGAACCCTAGCTAGTACTTCTGTTGCTATTCTTCAAAATGGCAGACAGTAACCAGATGCCTTCTCTGACCATCTAACTGTATAAAGAGGGATGCAAACGAAACTTTCTACGTTTTATGTCAATGGAGCAAGAAAATACAACAAATTTTAAACAAATAGGAACAAAATTTGGAATATGAAACATTTTTTTCCAGATCCCTAAAACAAGTATCACAATACACTGTTACGAAATAATTAAAAACTCCTGATAGGTGCTCTCAATGTCTGTTGTTCAGCTTTCACCACATCCTGAAAGCTGCACTGTACTACATCAGAAAGATCAGATAACAGAAGCTTCCCACTGCAATCACACCAAATTACTTGACTTTAAAATTTAACATTTTAGACTGTGATTGCAAAATAAAAGCTGTGTTGCTATTATTTTTTAAAGAAATGAACTTCATCCTGCATTTCACCTTCAGTTTAAATATTCTGTGTTTAAATGAGGTTTAAACTAACTATAGATTACCTTTGGTACAGCTCCAAAACGAACACTGTTGATCAGGGAGCATTCTAATACCTGTCCTTCCTGAAATGGCAAAAAAAATTACAAGTTCAAAGGTCTGTTGACACATGGCTCCATTAGGTATTGCAGCAAAAATAAAGAATGAATCTTATTTGCAAACACTGTTAATTAACACTAAACAGTATATTTCCCTTTTGTATCAGTTAATTCCCTCTTAAATACTTCATTTCTGTCAATTCTAAAAGAATAGGACTAAGGCTAGTTTTGTAAATAAACTAACACAGTATCTTTAGATTTTTAAAAACTAGGCAGAATACAAACCAAGTGCAATAATATCTAATACATATTCCTGACATAATTGAATATACCTTTCCTTCACTTTTCCAGCTCAGGAAAAAGCCAAATTCATCCACTTGGAAAAGACAGTTGCTTTCAAAGACAAAAGATTCCTATAGAAAAGAAAATACAGACCTTTACTTTAGTCAGTTTGATGAACGTCATGAATTTACTTATTGTTCAAAAATAAGAGATTGTTACATTTCTCCCCAAATACATTCCTTGAGAACTTGCTATTCCCAAAGCAATCAGCAATGAGGGAGGCAGGCTTTTAAAAAAAAGATCATTTTTAATGATTTGCCTTTTTGCTGCCATTTGAGACATTGGGATGCGCTTAATTAATATTTTCCTACTTCTTTGCAACTATGAAGATTTGTTTTGTTTAATAAAAGCAGTTATTCTTACCTAATCAAAAACCTTAATGAAATGGAACTTCAAAAAAATTATTGAAAATTAAATGCTTCAAACTATGTAAAAGTTAAAAACATGTAATCTGCCAATACTACCTTCAGGATCAAATGACCACATTTCATTTTAACATTCAGGATTTGGGAAGCACTTTTCTATTAGACTATGACAGTATGCATGTCGCAAGATTCTGTAGCCAGAGTATCTGGCAAGCAGAGTTTGAAGGATATTGATTTGTAGAGAAATCAAGAAAGAACAGCATACCAAACAGACTAGACCAGGCAAAAAATCAGATTAGCTGAATTAAAAAAGAAATTTCCTCCACACACCTCTAGCCTCAATTAACGCATCATAAATTAAGCTAAAATACAGGATAACACTGTGCAGAATCAATCATTTTTTAAATAAAAAAAGGGATCCAGGACTTCCTGACTTCCTTAATTGAAAACCGACAAGCATGTGTGCAGGCTACAGCACTGCTTACTGTTTCAGAGATCAGTGCTTTGCTCTGTGTTAAAGGCTGAGGTACCTTTCTGAAATGCCGTGTCGTCTCCCGTGCACATAGCAAGAGTAGCAAGCACATGAATTTACACAGCTGTTTTCAGAGCAAAAGGTCTTGCATACAGGACAATTTGAATTTATGTAACAAAAATAGGTAAAAACTCCAGCGCCCTCAATCCATGGGGCATTCTTTTAAGTCAGTAAGTCTACCCAGGACAGTTTGCTCTCACTGGGTTACTCTGAGGCAGGCCCCCAGCCCGACCCAGGATGCAGGACATGGGGGGCAGCCACAGGTGCCTTTTTGGCCTCTGCCACGGAACAAGGGCATTAGGTGGGCTAAGGAATGGTCACATTCCAGTCAGGTCTTATGCTGACTTAACACTGGGCATGAAGTCAAGCAAGTTCCTGGATACATGGTTGGGCAATGTCTTTGAGTCCCCCCCTAGATGGGCACAACCAAAGGGGATACATTGTGTTTGGGATAATTGCTCCTTTTCCCTGGACACATTAATTATCGAATGGTGTCTACCACTTCCGGACAACATTTTAGGTCCTCAAAGGAGATTGACAGGTTTTAAGGACTGACACACTGCAGTTTTCCATCCAAGCAGCAACTATGCTGATTTTACAGGCAGGGGAGCTGAGAGACAAAGTATAAAGTTGCTGCAACTTAGTCTGAGCCAACACCACTATGCACAAGTTTCCATCATGCACTGCTCTGCCCGTCTTTCTCCTCCATAACTTCTATTTTCCTTCCTTCACCCTAGCACTCGTCCCTCATGAAACCTACTTGTCGCCAGACACCTCAGTTTTACTAGTTTTACAGCCCTTGGAGCCCTGTTTCATATAAAAAGGCAGCTAGCTACCAATCAAAATGAGTGCGACTCTTGCGTTTCCCAGAAAGATTACTCACACAGTAAAAGGCAGGCAGTTTTTTGTCATTTATTGTGTCCCCATCTATCAAAAAGATCTTGATATACCAAAGATGATGTTTTCACAAAGGTGTCTGTGTAAACTGCACTCATATGTTGATGTTCCATCCTAGCCTTGACTCTTCATCAAATTACTTTTTCTGCAATTTGTCTTCTTGTATGGTAAAAAAAGCACCTGCCATCAGACCATGGAGACGCAACATGACCAGTAAGATTCCTAATCATGTCTGACTTTTATTTCTCATATTCTGCTGAGTTAACCCTGTTCTAGACTCAAGCTTTTCCATAATTTTGTAATCCTTCTGGTTAAGGGACTCATCTATCAGCAAAAGATGGATCAAGACACTGCTCCACGTGACAATGACCCAGATTTTTCTAGCCACTCAATGAAACTTGGGCACATAAAAGACCTTTCATGCTGTACTAGAGCTGTTCAGTCACCCAGACACTGCACCAGGATTCCTAAACCCCAGTTCTGCACTGACCTGTTGTATGACCTTAGCTCACTTACCATTTCTTTTTTCCCCAACATGACCTTTCTGTTAGGGTGGGGAATTAAGCACAGAATTTCCATGAAAATTAGAAGCCTAGGTCTGAAACATTTTTCTTGAAAACTGCAAGCCCTATAGTACAGGGATTGGATCTTGCTATGTTTGCATAGCATTCCTAAAACAATGGTCTCTCTCTTGGGTAGGCTATCTAGTTACTGCCACAACACAATTAAAAAATAGCCTCTGTATATAATATATCTGATAATATCAAACAGCCACACCATCAAGTGCTCACTGTTTACAGGCTACAAATTTTAACTTTTGAGACACTGGGGTTTTTTTACAGCCCTTGATGATTCCTGTAGAATTGCAGATAAAATATACAGTTAGTTACCTAAGTGAAAGCCTTATAATGTTTCTGGAGCAGTATTTGCTGAAGAAAAATAAAGCTTTTGTGAACTTGCTTTCTAAGGAATTCAGTGTCCACTAGTATCATCTTAGTTTATCTGTCCCCAAAAGTGAAAATACAGGGTAAAACAACTATCCCTGTCTTGGCAGTCCTCATGATAAAAAATACCTTTTACTTACGTTTCAAAAGATAAGAGGAAAGTACTAATATCCCTGAAGACGCTTACTGAGATAACTCCCAACTTTTAGAAATTTCCTGTCCAAACAAGATTAAAAATAGACCCTGATGAAATTATTCTCACAGGCATATCAATGCTGAGTATAAGGTAAATGTCTCAGCGCTTTATTTCGGCTGTCTGTGTAAAATGTCCTGTTTTGCATTCCTTTAATAGATTTGGATTAAAACACAGCTGAAAGCGGGATCATAGTAATCATATTTCAGATAGAGTACAGGCTGATTTTCTAAAGGAGATAAAACCATTCCAGATCTCAAATTATGCATTTGAATCAGAATACAAATGGTTTGTGCCCTCTTACTTTCCCTTGTGAGATGCAGATGCTCAGTTTATATATTAATAAAGACATATTCCTCTCCCCCCATTTGATAGATGTACAAAAAATGGAAGGATTCACTTTGTTCACAGTAATGTGCTTTATGAATCTGCAAAGATGAGAGCTTTATGCACATTAGAGATATTTTGATCCAAATCTCCCCTTCTCTTGCTCAAGCTTATTTCAAATCAGAGGGATTAAATATACTTTGAAGTTATTTCTTTTAAAAGCAAAAATCTGTATAGCAATAAAGTGTGTTGGTATTTTCTCCCCACACACGTTTCTGGAGTTATTTGAAAGTTTATTTGTGTACAATGAAAGCAAAACATGAAATATTCTGTAACATCTACATATTTAAAAGAGAATAGCAAATTAAATGCAACTGGCCTCTTACCTCTTCATATCTATCAAACACAGCTCCATCTTGCATAAAAGAGGGAACTGGCTTCTGCCAGTTAAATTCATAAGGTTTTGCCATGATTATAGAAGAAAAACCTGAAATAGAATTAAAGAGCAGAGTTCAATTACTGTCTTTAAAAGGAGCATTTCAAAGTCTAAGCATGAAAAAAAGTGACTTTTATTTTTTCCTTTCACACAGAAGTATTAAAAAGTCACAGTGGATTTCCATATCAAGAGTTTTCCTCGTAAGAGTACTTTTGTTTCATAACTTTAAAATGAAAAATACTTGCAAAATGTGTGTCTGAACTTAATTATTTGAAAAAACACCTGCACTGTAACATGTAACATTACTTTAGTTTAAATATCTGCTACATCACTTCTAGAGCATAACGAGGCTGCGATTAACGCAGCCCTAGGTGACACAGAATACCACAACCTGTAATACGAGTGCCTTTTTTTTTTTTCACAGAAAAATGTCAGATCCTACGTAGATTTTTTTTTTTAAACATTCTAAATTGTATACTACATTGGCAAAACACATTTTTCCTCTGTGTTTTGTATTTCAAAATCCATTTATAATAAATAAAGTCCTAGGTATTTTCAGTGGTATTTTATACATAACTCAAGATATGGATAATATATAGGTCAAAATTCATAGGGAAAAAAAAATAACTGGTTAGGGATCTAGGGCATTAAATAAAATTAGTCAGTAGCATTGTGCATTTCTGCAAGTTTGGAAATCTGAACAAAAATGTTAATTTAGAATATACTACACAAGTCATAATATATGGACCTTACAATAAAGACTACGGGATTATTCTGTATCCTTTCCAATACCTTGGTGCCTTCTAGGTTATGCTGCTTTACACCAGAAAATGTCCCAACTACGTACTCTGAAATACTGAAGTTCACTTTATCTGAAGTAAAGTGCATCTGCATTGTTCCTGCTTACTAATGCCATCTAGGACACACAGTATCTTGGTTATTCCTTTATACACTGGACCAGAAAGTCTTGCATGAGAGGGAATACACTTGGCAGCAGCAAGGTGAGACTGACTTTCAGATGTCAGCAAATCATTCTGTGAAACAGTGTGTTGAGGATGAATACAGCACACAGTCACAATAATCCGACCCCACATGCTACTGTCTGTCTCACAGGCGAACACCGCCTTACCCTGTTCTTGTCTGCTTGCCCTAGCCCTCCGTTGACAATGTTCACCTACTGCTGACTGTCTCTAGCAGCACGACACAGGGCTAAGCAGAACCAGTACAGTTACTTTGTAACAATGCAGGCGCCCAGCCCAAGCAAAGCTTGTGACAAGTGCGAAGAATAAAACGCATACATAAAATTCAAGGGAGAGCACGACAGTCACTGTAATCTATGCTGTGCAAACCATCTTTGTAGTGTTTTTGTATGCCAAAACTCTGAAGAGCAGACTAAAATATTACCAATTAGGTAACAATGCTTCCACAATGTTCTTAGACAGAAATGTCTACTTTAATTGAACTTCAAACCCAGAAAAGATGCAAGTGTTAAAAAAAAAAAAATTAAGAATTTTGTAGTATCCTCCTTCTCTGTCTTGTTTTCATTCGTATCAAAAACATTCTAACAAGAAAAAGAACACAAACAAAAGAACTCAGAGGATACTGTTAAAAGACTCTGTCCAACACTGGTTTTAAGAACAGTTACTTTTGATAGTTTTCGACCAAAAAAATGTCCTTACTACTAAAAAAAATGCAAAATAGATTTTGATGCTGCCCATTGCTATCTCCTGCCATTTTTTGGTCTTTGATACAGGAATATCAAAAATACATATCACATTTCCAAAGCCTTAGGAATAAGATAAATGAATTCATTCTCCATAACTATGAAAAATACAATTTGACAGTTATATATATAGAGATATATCTATCTCACCATTAAGTGTTCACTTTTGTTGAAAATAGAATGAGAACTCAAAATAACATATCTGTACTCTCCAATTAAAAAAAAAGAGGCTAAACAATATTTAAGACTACTCATCTTTACTTTTCCCCCCCCAATGAAGAGATGCTTTGAACAAAACAGAGGACAAGGAACTAGGGCCAAGAAGCAATCCGCTAGATAAGATACTAAATAAGATTTAGTATCTTATCAAAAGCCTCCTTTTCTTTTCGCCAGCCCTGTGCATTTGGCTCTTACACTCTGTAAAAGAGTAATATCATCTTCCTCATGAGGACCATGAGATGTTTTGAGATCCTTTCAGGGAATGTGTCAAATTACTGAATTTTTATTATTTTTGAAAAATACACTTATAATTTTTGAAAAATACACTGTATAATTTTACACCTAAAATTATAAATGTATTTTTCAAAAATAATAAAAATTCTTCCAGTTTAGATCAGCATAGAGCTGCTTTTTCCTCATTCCATGGAGGAAGCTGCATAATAGGACAGCTGTCCCATTGCAGTAGGATGATGGCGTCTTGTTCTATACAGCTCTCAGACTTCACACAGTACCTCAGTATAATCACAACACCTTGAAAACTTAGTGCTTGTTCTTACAGCAAAGCTACATTTAGAGAAACGCAGCTTCAGAAAGCTGCTTTCTGACTTCACAGGCTTTGTTAACAGCAAAGTTGAAATCAGAACCAATAAAACCCCATACTATACAACAAATCCTCAAAGGTCTTGGAAAAATATCCCTTAGATTTAAAGGAGACTTAAAACATACACACCTGAAGTGATAAACACTATGGCATATTGACCACTCCCTTATCTGTTTAAATTACTTTTACTATCAGAATGTCCCCAAGAAGAAAAGTTACTTCAAATACGACAGGTAGTTCATGCAGAAATATATGCTGCTAGCATGTGAAGTCCTTCTGGGAAAAGCAGATGCATTCTGTGCTAAAATCATAAGAAGCATGATGACACTTTTAAGACTGTGAAGAACACTCTTCCACAGTCCCCAGCCTACATACATGGCCTTCACCCTTTCTTACTGACCTTGAACCTCACACAGACACACATTTTAAAACCTACAAGCTCTGCAACTGCTCTGAACTCCTGTATAAGACATGTCATAACATTCCGTCCAGCATCTGGCACTCTGAATCCTGGATATAAAGAGTGCTTGAACAGACACTTATCTTTTAGAAAGACTAATTACCTTGGCACTACAAACATGTACTTTATTACCAGTTTGAACTTTGCTGTGTTCATCATCCAATCACAGAAATATAGCTCTGTAAGAATCCAGATATCTTCTCCTTGTCTGGGTACTCACACAGTATGATGAAGTTGTCTCATTACTTCATCACTGATAAATTAAATAGATTGAGCTCTTCAGTTTCTGCTGCAATGCACATTTTTCAAATCTTGGAATCTGCCTGAGCCCTCTCCACTTTTCCAGCTGCCCTTCTGAAGTCAGGGGTCTGGACCAGGACACGGTAGCCCAGCACAGCCCTCTGTCATACAAACCAGAATTACGGTCTTTCTTCTTATTTGCATAACTTTGCATTTAGCTGCAAGAAAACATGCTTGACTGCTCATAATTTATCAAGCAATCAAGATCTGTCTCAGGGACTCAAGCTCATTGTTATTTACCATCTTACCAATCTCTACTCTAGCTCTGCTCTCTCACAGGTCGATACAGTTTACAGATGAACTGAGACAGATGAAGTGTGAGGGAAAGATGGCTTGAGTACATGTAGCAAGGAGTCAGATGAATTGTAACAAACAAGATTTTTAAGCCATATGCTTTGGCAGCTGTGCAGAAGGTGAAGAAAATTCTCTCTGCCTTTAGAAAACAGTCTCTCACATTTCTTACACTCCTCTCAAAAATCCGTTCTTCTGTAACCCTGTTAGCTTTTAAGATCACCAAAATAAAATACAAAATATTCCCCTGTCACTCTTTGGAGCTGTGTTAATCTTCAGAAATTTTTAAGCAGTTCAAAGAAAGTAAAAAACAAAAACAACCCCACCCAACCACCAAACCTGAACAAACATGACATTTTAACATTCATATGGTTGCAAATATATGCATGCGTATACCCTTACTATGATGAGAATCAAGAATTACTTTCTTTAAAGAAATTTAATAACAACTAAATGTGTGAAGATTCAACTGGGAGAGAGAGAAGATTTAGGAACTAAATTTAAAGACAGTAAAATTTTAATTTTAAAACTTTTAAACAGCCTTTGAAAATTAAAATCAAAATCTTCTCACTGATTTAGGGTTCTTAAAGTATAAAAATGCCTCTGAATACATACCGTTCACAAAAGCAGAAAGAACACTCATAAAATAAACCTCAGGACTTAATCAATGACCACAAGGGAGAAGTAGGTGAAGTCTCTCAAGTGCAGTAGTCAAATGCCTTTTGAGCTATCTCCCTTTCTTTCAACACTGATTTATGCCTGAAGACATGATTTGGATCACATAAAAAAAAAAAAGCACCTTTGATTCACCTGGAGTACCCAAAGAGTGAGGACACAAAATTATGCACATCCAGAATAGCATTAACACAGAAGTCTCCCTCTTTTGTAAGCTGTACTTGGCTGTACTAAGCTAAATCTGGGGTGTGGGGAGTGGAAGGACTATAAATCCTGGTTTTGACCAAAAGAAGGACAAGGTGTGGCTGAACAGGAGGAGGAAAGGATTCTGTTAATACAAAGCAGACAAATGTTTGGGGAAAGAGGTGATATTCTAAACTAACTCACAGGGCTGGCTAGCATGATGGATAGGATACTCCTTGGATTCCATAAACATCCTGTCAATGTTGAGACACTGTTGGAAAGGACAGCGGTATTCCTTACAGCTGATCCCCCCAGTTTAAAACACAGTAACTCACAATTTCCGCAGTTTGCTTAGCCCCGAATATTATAACAATACTTTAAAATTTTTTTTAGTAATTATTATTTTTGCCTCTGGAATGAATCACTATTTGCTGAGTAAAAAGCAAGGAGGCTCCACACTCTGTGTTTGCCATTTCACCACTTACCTCTTCGAATCACATCACCTAAACCTGCACCACTTGCTGTCTGTGGGTTTCAAGGGCGAAGTATAAGCACCCACAGAACACTACGCTGCATTTAGCAATCTTGCCCAGGCATATATATTTTTCTTACAGATACAAGGAAGCAATTTTTTAAAAAATAAAACTAATGTATTTCCCACTCTTTCCACCCTTGAAGTACATATATCCTTCACCACCACTCCTCTTTGGTAAACAAGATTCTTCATAACAAAGACAACCAGATCTACATCAGCAGACCTCTATAACTTTTTGGGTTTTTTATGGAGTTCATCCCAGTCCAGAAAGTCTACTTGCAGTGTTGTGGATTAGAGTGAGAAACTAGCTGTCCAAGGCTAAACAGGCAGTGCAACACTGAAATTCTTATAAGAATGCCCCCTTCATTTTTTAACGAGGCTCTGAAGTACTTTCATATTCAAATACTACAATTGTTTCTAGAGATTTACAGGAAGAAAACCCTCATACATTTACTCCGCAGCATCAAATTTAGTTGGTCCTAAATGTACCAGCATTGCACATGCAAAATGCAGAGACAGGGTGTTTTTTAAACACAAAACTTTGGTTTCTACACTAGAACTTAAAATTCAGAGTAAGTTTTAAGAAAATTTAGAAAATAAAAGCCACTACAGTGTGAGTCCTATGTAAAAAGTAATGGTGAGAGCCACACTGCTGAAATTCTGCAGTATCCACACTATACTGTAAAGCAATTCCCAGATTTCACAGGTCTCCAGACTCTTCCACAGTCAAATTTTGTTGTTTTTTTTTTCTTTTTCTTTTTTAAAAGGAGTGCTTTTTCAGCAAGTTATTTTTAAATGCATTGTTCCCACAGTTAATGGAAGCAACTTAAAACAAGGTCCAGAAGCAACAAAAGACATACAGCAGAGCTCAGGCACTTGAACACGTATTGCCTAGTAATGGTCTCATTTTCCATTTTGTCTCATTTTCCATTTCTTTTTAATTGCTGGAATGCATTGGCACGCAGGGGCAGCTAAGAGGTTAGCTCAAAACTAGAAGTGGCCTGTTCTTAACTAACCTCTTCTTCAGCATTTCACACAAGTTCAGTGAGGCTGCCCACTGCAGAGCTCTGCTTCAGGCTAAGAAATGAGTGTATCTGTTGCTGACAGCAGAAAACAACAATTGCTTACGCCGTAGTGCTGAAAGTGAGATGGTCCTGCCTTAACTTAAGGTCCGAACTGTGGTTCGGTCACCACCTCTGATGACAGCCATTATCTCCAACAAGCAGAATTCCTAGGAAAGACCACAGGACTCAAACATGACCTCCCAGCTTCCTTAGATGTTTTTTTTTTTTGTCCTAAGGCCTTCCTAGTTCATTAATATCTACAGTTTTTTCCAGCCTTCCCATTAATTCTAAAACTCTCATTATCTGCCATAAATACTTACCACCCATCCTTTTTTGGGGGGGCATTCCACTTTCTGAGAAGTGAATGGTATGTAAAGAGACATACTGGTTATGTAAATAAACTTATTCTGGGTAAGGTATGTTTGCAACAGTATAACAAGACTATATTCTGACAATCAGAAATATATTTAAATCAAGCCATTAAGGAAAGCTTCTCAGTCAGATGATTCACTCAGGCCTAATTCCTCACAAACGTCTAAATTAATTGATTTAGACTGCCTAACTCCCTAATTGGGAGCCTGCCTAACAGGGACTGAGGCAAAAAATTTGGAGTGCATTATCAGTTTGGCTTACGCAGCGCAGACCAACAACTTAACCCTGCACACACACACAAACCTCATGCAAAATAATCTTAAACAAGTGTTTACAGCAGCATCAGGAATATTTCAGAAAAAGAAAATACCCAAATTCTCTGAGAAAATGGACTTCCATAGAAGTCGCTATAAACTCTAAGTTCATTAATTCTCAAAAATAAATGTGATACAACAGACATTACATATTCAATAAATTCGATGCAAGAAATAGACTATTTATTTCTTATAAATTATATAATCCTTAATGTTGTACAGAAAAAATAAAAAGCATTGATTATGGTCATAACGTTTAAAAGACAGCTTAATCAGACTAATGCTAACACAGAATCAGCAGAAAAATCCAACATGAGAAATGCTTATATGTAATGGAGTAACTACCAAATTCCCCCAAAATAGAAAACAAACCAATACCAGTAACAACAAAACCATCTAATTTTGTCACCTGCTCAAATGCTAATCCTACTGATCATGGTTGCTTCTTTCATCAATCGAGCTGAATCATCTGAACCTAAATTAAGGGCCAGCCTTTCCACTCCATTAAGGAGCCTAAATTTGATGGCATGAGTATCACTCCACTGAAAAACAGAAAGATAATTAACCCATCTCATCCTCAGAACAAATACTTGTAGCCCCAAGGCAAATTATTTCTACGCTCAGCAGCAACACAGAGTCACTGGAGCAGATTTTCCCTTTTGAATTGATCCAAACTGATCACCAAAGTCATCTGGATTCATCACATAGCTTCTGATAGGATTAGGATCTGTCCTTGTGTGCCACCATTGTAAACTAACACTATTAGCTTCACTTGCTGACAAAAATGAGCCTTTAGATAGGTGCCACTTGAAATGCCTAGAAAAACAAAAGCAACTTGGCAATTTCAACAGCAAAGTGTTAAAATACAAAGGTAAGTTTTTACTCATAGTCCACAACGAAACTCCTACAGCAGTAACAGGAGCTCATCTGTACACATTCCTAGGAAATGTATGATTTGAACAGTAAGCCAAAATGCAGAGCTGTCATAACTGGAAGTTAGTAAAAACTTAAGTGTTAAAAAATAACGAACCATACAGACAAACCCATAAACTTTACTGAATAAGTAAAGTTATTTCTATTGTTGTTCTTTCCTTCTGGTGATAGAAAATTTAGTGTTCACATTTTCAATTTTGTAAAAGTAAAGGCAAAAGGCAAGGGGAAAGGCACAGATCTTCCCAAGGGATGATTTCAGGAGGGGACGTGCTCATAATGCTGTCAATTGTACGGAGAATTTAGCAATCTGACTCATCAAAACATACAATAAATGACAATTTATTTTCATTTACACATATTATTCAGTATCCATCTAATGGTAACTTTTTGCTTTTGACCTCTCAAGTGAACTTCATTTCATAACATGAGCATATGATGAACCACCTTTCCCTAGAAACTTTTTTATAAAATTAAGTTGTCTAAAAATGTGAAAGATGCTACAGTTTTATCTTTAGTTAAGCAAACGTGTCAGAGGTGTTCAAGATTTATTTTTAGTACAATGTCAAGCATCCCATTTCCTGGAAGCCATCTCCTTCCCAGATAGTAACAGAGAACAAACTGGACTTTGATGAAAGCAACCGTTTGTGTAATAGTTGTCAAGATCTTTCTGAATTGCTATAGCATGTGATGTATGTATACAATGTATCTTGATTTAACCAGCAGTGACTTTTAAGTTTAATTACTTCACTCTGTGGCTTTCAGTTGAAGACAGTGTTAAAACAAAGGCTACTTCATGGAATAATAAAAAAAAAAATTACAAATATGTAGTACTTGCAAAACATCTCAAATATTTTCTGAATTACTTAAGCCCAAATTCTCTTTTTACACTCTTGTAAAATCTGACACCTTGTATAATTACAGCAATGAGCCCTAAAGGAAAGGGACTTGTCAGATTTATTAAAAAACCAGTGTCTTCAATATGCTCTTTGGGCAATTAATACCGTACTTAATTTCTACTGTTGATGTTTCAGCTGTAGCTGACAGATAACACATCTTTTAAGTCAGTGAGTAGTGTTTCTCCCTTTTAGGTACACCTGTATGAAGTATTTGTGTCAATTATTTTTACTAAAATCATGAGCGATTTTGACATTTAGAACTTCAGTTCCTTCTTTTTAGCCTCCTTCTGGGGCTTAGTGCTCTAAAAGATCTCAAGCAGAAATGATTCCTGTACTTTAATGTGATAGGAAGACACAAATAAATGTTTGAAATTAAAATCCTAAGTAGAATTCAGATGGGAGTACAGACAAACACCAAATAACCTTAAGTGAGCATCATTCCTGTTATGAATGCAAGAGTTCAGGGATCCCAGGACATAAATCAACTACAAAACTCTAAGATGAATTATGAACTACAAATATCATAGAAAACGCAACACAAACTTCCAAACCAGATTAGTACCATCAGTCTTTCATTTTTAAGTGCAAGGAAAAGTTTTGGAAATAACACAAGCTAGTACCTCAAGCAAAAATAAAACAAACTACAAATATCAGCTGCTCCATGACCATGTCCTGAGGACACAGTTGTCTGTTTCCAAACAATGACACAGACTCAGACCTTGTATTAATAAAATGTAATGAAAGGTCAAGATCACATTTTTGTAATAACTTCTAAATCTCTGTGTGTTTGAAATAATCCCTTCTATGGTCAGGTACTTTAGTTCAAACCAAACTTTATTAAAGTTTTGACATGACTTAATATGAGTTTGTTCAAAATATACAGTTATTTTAAAAACTAATGAGCTGTGAGGAACATAGACGTTACTTTAAAATCTAAAATTAGGAAAGTGACATTATAATTTGCAGGGTTCAATTCTGACCAGTGTTCTAGATGATTTCTGAGAAAACAGGAATGAGCCACATTGCTGGCTTAAAATTTCAGACAAAGTTAAGGTGATCTTCTTTGGCAATTGTTCCAATCATCTAAAATGCATTAATATCAAAAAGCTGCATTCATTATTTGACAGTTGGAAGTGTGTAAAAAGTAGGTATTTGTTGAAAGTTTAAATTAATTACAAATTTCTTGGTACCCTGGATAAAGCCTACAAACTACAGTCACCATGAAAATACAGGGGGTTTTATACTTTTTAGGTGAGATTGTCATTGTGCAATTTAACTGGTCAGAAAATTTTTGTCTCTACCTTAGAATTCACAACGCTGCTCAGATTTCATCTCAGCACCCACCTTACACCCTAGAGATAGCGGGTTTTGCATCCCCTTCTTTAAACAAGAGAAGATAATATGGAATGAAAAACAAGAAACATATACCTAGTATCTGCATTTGATCAGTACACTCCTTCCTTCCTTGCACCTGATACCCTTTTTCTTGTTTTCATCACCCTTTACTTCCCCTGTTACCCTGCTCACTCACATGTTGGCTCCTGCCCTGAGTCAAGTCTCATCTCAGCTAGGAGGTAGGGGAATGCAGGCACGGCATTATCAGCTGGTTGGAATGGAAATTATCCATCACCCTTCTGACCAGCCAGCCCCAGTGGCTGCGGTAAATCCAAATCCTGGGTAGCAGAGATTTGTAGGTGCAGCCTTTCTTCCTTCCTCAGTTCAGTAACAGAACTTGAACTCAAGCAAGAGCAGCAGCAGAGCAGCTGTAACCTGCCCTAGCTAATGCGTGGCTGGAGCAGACTGCAGCTCCCTCAGAGCTGTAGGTTGGTTGGTTGGTTTCATTTTTTTTTCTGCCAAGATTTCAGGTTCAAATCACAGAAAAAACAGAAAGAAACAGAACATACTAATTGTTTTTAATTAAGGCTCTTTCTCCGATTCCCCCAGCCAGTATCAGGAAAAGAAACACACGTGGTGCCCATGGTGTGCACTTCAACATTACTGTGCAAAAAGCAGATCTATGAATCAGGATGACTATGAATTTAACAGATGGGGAAAAAAACCCATAAACTCTCTGGCCTAAATACTGTTATATAGGCTCAACTTGTCTATTTTCCTCACTCCCAAACACTCCACCTGTTGTATGCAGAAACAACATTCACCACCATTTGTTCAGGAAAAACACAGCCCCTTTGGGCTAGCTGGGAGTCAAGGGATCTGGGTTACAGCTGATGTTTACCCAGACTGCTCTGGAGCCCTGGATGGATGCTTTGCCATTTCCCATTTTCCTTTTTACCCCCCTTTAAAGAATGAGGCTAGCAAGACTTGTCTTAATTACACACTTAGTGACACTCATTATTTATCTATATAGAGAGTTTGAAAACACTGACAGCAAGATATCCCAGAGCTAGAAGTTATTATGTTATACACCTCTAATCACCAATAACATCCAGTATTAACTCGTCAATAAACAACTGGGCATTTTGCTGAAGACAAGACTACCACAGTTCTAAACGCAATGCATCACAACTAGGCAAGGCTAAAAATAAAATGCTGCCTATAATTTGGAAATCTAGAAGCCCTCTTTCCAGCAGGACAACTGTCCAAACATGGACAGCCATGTTTGAGATATAGCAGGTTATCACCTATTTTTAGCTTTAATTTCCTAGAGATTCAAGAGGAAAAGCAACTGGTTCTCAACTTTAAATTATTATTATTATTATTATTTCTTCGTTATTGTAGGTAGGTGGCAGAGTAAGCATTTCCTGTAAATTTGTTTCAGACAGATTTTTTTTTTAAATGGCCGTTATGCCACTGCCCAGAAGCTCTGAAAGCAATGGAGACAGAATAAGAAAGATTGTGCAGGTAATGGGACGAAGGATAAAAAATAAACATCACCAATCTGTTAGCTGGTAAGTTCATAGTCAACCATAAACAGAAGATGGGGATGCATAAAACATGGCATCACAGCCTCTTTCACTAACCCCTGCCTCAGAGAAACCGTGCAATCTGCATATACGTTTCTACTAATCAAATATTTAAAAAACTCTCTTGACATTGTGCTATGTTTCCTGTCACATCAGTCATTATCAAATTGACAGTTATTATCTCTTTGGCGTAAAATGAGCCTGTGTGAGACATCTGAGAGAAGTTTATCTGATAAAACAGTTGAGAGTGCTATATACTCTATATTGAGGTATTCAGTTGTTTACATTACTTGAGAACAATGTCCCTAAAATGTCCTTCTGAATATTAATGTACTGCTTGTTTAAATAATGGGGTAAAATCAGGCATATCAACTATTAAAGAGAGGGGTGGGAGAGTGTTCCAAGCCAGCAGCTTCTCCAAATCTTCCTGCTGGATGCATTTTGGCTTGTTCAACTATTCATTATCTATATGAAAATTTCTGGAGGAAAGGCATCTCAATTTTTGTATTGCTCCAAATGAATGATTTGACACAGTATTCCAAAAGGGATAAAAATAAAAGTGTTGGTATGTAACCTATTTGTCCAGTATGGAGACAAAAAGGAGAGCCAGTCTGCCAGTCAAGAGTGTTGGTATGGTATGCTGACGTACACAGCCCATTTTGAACACTTATTTGACATCTCATAATAAACAGCAGGCTTTACAGCATGCTGAGAGGTCCAATTTATTCAGATTTTTCTGGACCAGCTGGAGACACCAGAGGCAAGAGACTGACTTTCTCTAAATTCCTAACATTAAGATGCAATTCAGTGTTGAACAGCAGGAAACAAAAGGGGGAGCTGTTACCTCTCCAAGCCTCCTCATCACTGTTCTTTATTGTCACCTGGTTCTGGGACCTCCACTTCTACTGAGGTGGAAAGGAACACATGTAGTATGAGCGGAGGATCCCTTTCCCCTCATGCTGAGACAGGTACGTAATAGAACATGCTCACGTAGGCAGGAAAATAAGCAGCTCTTTCTCGTCTCTCCCTGGAAAGGTGAGAGTACGCACATCATGCTGGAATATGAAGATGTTCTTGATTCTGGACAACCATTAGGGAAGAAAGAAATTAAACAGATGTGTGGGGAAGAGCACAAGAATTGAGAAGAGGAGGAGGGAACCAACAACAGAAAAAATGCAGAAAGCAAGGATGGGATATCTGACACCGGCGCAGGCTTCGACAGAATGATGAAGCGCCTGAGCAGGCCAATACAGCTAAAATGAAAAGGGAAGGTGGCCGCATTTTCACAATGCTAGAAAAGAACAGTGGGTAGTTTGGAATAGCTGATATGGAAATGGTTTGGGATAGCACAAGCAAGGCTATTTTTAAAGATTATTCCAAGTATGAAGCTGGGTTTCTGCAATAAGGCTGGAAAGGAAGGAACAGGGGGGAATATACACTAAGAAAGACCAACAAAACAAAACACTGGTGTCTGGGGGGGGTAAAAGAAGAAAGAAGTGGCAAGAACAGTGCCAACATTCCAGGCAATAACAGACTGGGGTTATTTATTGTGACAGTTCAGGAGTAGAGATAGCAGGGTTCCCGGACATGAGGAGTTCAGTATTCCCCCGTGCTCCAGACAAACCAAGGGACACAAGGGCAAAATGCCTGGGAAGCTGAGAGAACTGATTCTAGACAAGAGGGTGGAGGTCAAAGGCAGAGGAGTCTGTCTGGAAGCCATCAGATGCAATGGAAATCAACAGATGCAACCCATTATACCATAAAAATTGATAAAGGGACCCCTAGCAGAGACAGAAAGAAAATCTTTTGCTATTTGCACTGGCTGCATGCACTGAAGTGTTCTGTGCTGCTTAACTAATGCTGCCACTATCCACTCTGGCCTCCTGCAACTTAGTAACAAGTGGCACACACACTCATCAAGTACAGTGCCCATCAAAACCAAGAGCAGTATCACACGCAAAGCACAGCACACCCCGTAGAAAGTAAGTGTAACATTTTAACATGTCTAAAGCCAGCTTTGCTTCATATATCACCATTAAGCATTTCCAGCATAACAACTGCCATTGCAAAGTATAAAAACTTGGGCCCAGCCGGCTTTTCCCATAAGAAAACTGGTCAGCTAGTTCAGACTGCTTTTCTTCCTGTCACATACCTATTAAATGCTCTAGACTGTTTAATGTGATAAAAATGTCTAGACTGTTTTTTGACTGAAAGCTTAAAGAAGAGAGTTCTTTGCCCTTGGCTAGCAAACCCCTTTGCTCCTTTCTTGGTAAGCACAATAATGTGCATACTGTACTTCTGCAGACCACACTTTCTGCATACATACAATAAATGCATTTCTGGTATCTTTATACATCTTCTGAGATTTTAGAGATGAGCCCAGGGAAATGTGAAGAATATACACACAGTATATACATACAATACTGTATAGCATTGCTTTGCAAGGAAAAATCTGGAATTTATAATCAATGTGCAGATGTTGTTGAGGAAAAGATGACAGAGCACCTCTCACAGTCCAGCAAACAAGAAAAGCTGAAAAATAACTGAAGAAGCTCTGTTAAGATTGATAAAGAGCAAGATGCTTTGCTGAAGCAGGCAGTAAAGGTAGAGTTTAGGCAAGAAATCCCAATGGGCACATTAGAACAAGTGTTACCACATGTGAATCAGTGCATTCAATGCTTTGTGGTCCCTAGTTGCCCTCAGTCTTTAGCAGCTGCTTATTTTTGTATAACAAAACTTCTGACATAATTACAATCACTCTAAACTTAGATGTAAGTACACAATTTATACTAAAAATACCTCTGGCAGTGAAATTACCCAGCTCAACTGGTACAGGCCCTTCAGCCCTTTCTTTTTAGGCTCTATAAATCTGCATCTGTGGAGTGGGTCATGGTCAAGGAACAGGTGCATCTGATTCTTGTCAGCATGTGTGACTTGCATGTTGGAAACTAAGCTGCATACCATGGAAAAAGCTTGAGAAGAAACACTATCCCTGGACACCACTCATTGTAGCTGACTCCCATAGGAAATACAACTTGCCAAAAGAATTAACGGCCAATGTGATGCGACAGAAACATCACTTTGGCACAGTCACAACTGGATTGTCAAATCATGTATCAAAGTCCCATTTCCCATCTTCCTGCACCCCATTTGTTCACAGAGCAGTCTTAACATCCTGAGGATAATTTTTTGTTTAAAATGCTCTTCATCCTCATCCAAGATCCTAACTAACTCTTGTTCTCTGTGATCGGACCATGAAGTGCACTGCCAATCAGAGGAGCTGAAGAAGAGACAACGGACCACACCACAGGAAAACAACTAAGGGCTTGGGAATATCTATGTTTCAGGTTGTTTCAAGGGAAGAAAATGGCAGCTTTTACACATTAAAAAACTGTGGGCAGAAAGATCCGTACAGTAAAGGTACTGGCCCACCATTGAGTACTTCTGGTTTCCATTCTCCTTAAAATACTATTTTTCCTGAGCAAGTCACAATGTTCCCTTCTGTTAAAAACAAGAACAGGGTTTTTCAGCATCACCAGGGAAGGTGATTTTATTGTTTTTGAAGCACTCGCATACTATACAACTACACTATACAATGGAGAACAGACCGAGCAAGGTGCCTATCTCTAAAATGAGTCTTCTGTCAAATAACTACGCATACAAGTTAAAAGCTTGTTTTCTTAAAATAAATATTAACATAGGTTTTAGATCAATAAATCTTTCCTTTTGACAGCACACTCTCCTGCAATCTTTGTTTCTGTACAGTTCCTATCCATGTCAGAGGGTGCTTTGCATAATCACGGCACTGCTGAATTAAATCCCTTCTTTGCCCCATATATGCACAGTTCCTTTGGACATCTGAGTGAAATGGCACACGTAGGGAGAAGGGAATAGGCCCAGCTGGTGTTTCTCTGGAAAGCCCCATGCTATCCCGAGTAACACAGAGAGTGGTCTGCAAGTTTTTTATGCTGAGCAGCTGGCAGAAGCCTCCTGAAAGCAGGCACTCAGGCTGTGCTTACTGAGATACCAGGTTGTTGGCGAGGTTTTTTTGGATGGGAGTCAAAAGCAGCACAGGGAATAGAGAGGCTACTGCTTCTCCTGAAACAGAAGTGGCTGGCACAGAAGCAGAAAGAACAGATTTTATAGTTACAGCTTTCCCTTTCAAAGTTGCATTTCTACCGTTTTCTCCAACATCTCGATAGCATGGGCTAGTTAAGGGTTAATCAGTAATATTGTTCACCACAGTATGCAAACTAACATGCATAAAGATTTGTATATGAGAAAGTGTGAACTAACTGTGCCCACCTCAGAGTATCCTTGATTAACCACATTAAGGGCACAGATACCTATTAGCTTTGTAAACAGGTAGAAGCAGTGGACACCACTGTCCCCAAGTTAATTGTTACCAGTCTGTGCTGGAGACAACCACATATCAGAGGTAACCAGAGTAACCTAACAGCAGAAAAAACAGGAAAATGCAACACAGCTGCTTGTTCAGAGTGCCAGCAAAAAAGGAGCCCTTTTGGAGTGATCAGGGATGATAAAAGGAGCCGATCCAACCCCTCACTTCTGCTTCCTTTTGGATGATCCAATTCCTGCTAGCCTGAGTGTTCCCAGTTTAGTCAGTTCATCTCTGTATGGTGGTGGAAAGCTATTCACTTGTTATTTTCTGCTAGCTTTGTGCACTGTATTCTGGTCACACAGGAGTTGAGTCATGACCAGAACCAGCATAAAGGAAATGCTGGCAGCGCGTGGCTGAGAGAAACAAGAACACCAACTTTTTTGGTGGCAGCAAACTGCGATACTGGGCCAGCCAAGCTGGTCTCACACACACTACTGGGAAAGACCATTGTGATTTTGAAAACTGGTTGACTTTGAGTATGCTTTCTCTCAGCATTGATTCTCTGCAGTCCGTTTTGTCAGGACTGTTGGGCTGATCTATCAATTCTTAAACAAGTTTGCTATTTCTGTAAATTTTACAACAGACTGGAAACTCTGCTTTAAGTAGAAACTTACCTGTTTACAAAGGCATTTAAGAACTTGTTTACTGTAATGTAAAAAAGCAAACCCACAGCTACAGCTACAATAGCTGGTAAGTTGAAACATTTTCAAGTGCCACTTTTTTTTTAAATAAATCCTGTGTGAACATAAAGAAGCAGATAGCAGAACTATTAAGCGGAACAAAGACGGACAAAATTTATTCTTAGTTTGTTTTTGAAGCTACGGTTAAAGAAGAACCTGATTTTAAAGTTCAAGATGGCAATACTTGAAAATCAGGTTGAATATAAGATCATGCAGGTACTGGATGTGATAAGCAGAGAAACTGCACTTTCCATCGGAAATCCAAATTTACACACAAGATAAGAAGGAGTAAGTTACTCAGGGAAACCCATCACTGTGGCAGAACTATGAGATCTAGGAAACAAAGGCCACTCTTTTCAAGCTTCTATAATGGACAGTACTTTGTTACAGTTAAAGAAATCAGACTTCCTTTTGCTTTCAGATTGGGTCCTGATAGGCACAAGGTAATTCAATTTCTATCTGAACCTGCTTTTCTTAGAAGGTGTGGCTTTGTTTCGGAGCAGAAGTATGAAACCAGGATATAAACCAGGTTGATATACCAGAATAAAAACTGCCACAAAGCTAACAAAAATGCACAACTATAAGTAAGAGCTCCAGCCATGCTACCTGAACCCCTATGACTGCGGTCTCTGGCACATGCCACAAATTGAACACAACGTCTAATCAGCAATACTACACTGCAGAGCAAAGCCACCCACTCTGTAATCATACCTGTGGCTGAAATTAAGACAAGTCCTCACAGACCTGCTTTAAAGACGACATGCCATGAGATCAGTTCACTCAATGTTGTTTATAAAAATATTCTTGAAAAAGTGTGCTACATCTTTAAAATTTCAGTTAATGTTAAACAAGAAAACAAAACAAAAAAAAAAGAAGATTTTTTTTTTCCACACATGGGTATTAAGAGACATCCCTTTTTTCCTGCATCAAGAGTACAGAGGATTCTTGGAGAATGTGATGCCTCAATCCACCATTTTGGTCACACACCAAAATCTTTTGGCATGAATTAAGTGATGTTTCCAACTGGAACTAGGTGATCCCTCAGTGGTAACACTGGTCAAAGATCAGGTATACCTGATAGACAAGCTGGTATCGGAGAAAAAGCAGCTCAGACTACAATAGCACATGAATGCTTTATTCAAGTCTTCAGTGGGCACATTTATGCTGTGCAGTGTAACATGTAGATGTGCAAGTCAGCTCTGAGCTGGCAGTGTTTTGCCACGCTTGCTGGGGTGCTAGAAGCAACCTCACTGTGCAGGTTAATTTAGTCTGCTTCTCAGCCACACAGAGCTCCACGGTACTACAGCTAGACTGCTTCCAGCTCATTTAGTGCTTGCCCAGGGATCTTGGGGATTTCTACCCATTACGGTATGTAGGGCAAACATACCTTCTGCTGGAATGCTCTAGTGTGAATGCTGTTTCGCAGTACATTTACAGCCACTCAAAACAGGCTGGCTGAAAGCCTTAAAATATCACAAAGCAATCTTTGAAGCAATCAGAGATGATTTTAGACTGCAGTAATATTCTCAAAGACTCTTCAGTACCCTTGTCTTTGTTCAGAATAATAGGTTTGCAGTTACAGAATCCTCCATAAATTACTCCAGCAGTATTGGTGTAATACTCATTTTCACAACGTATAAACACTACCTGCTCCTATGTAACATATCAAGACGGTGAAAATGCAGGTCTTTAATAGATTTCTCTCTTCCAGCTATGACTTTCTCCAGGCAGGTGCACTACAAAGAAAGATTACTTCAGCAAAGCATGGGTGAAATCCAAGCCCCAGATTTGTACTCTAGCCTTTAAAATTGAAAGTTTACTTCAATAAAACCATGTTTAAGGACTAAGTTGAAACGGAAACTCAGGAAACTAAAGCAAATTCAACTGTGAAAAAATACGCACTTTTCCTCACTGACTCCAACCTGTGTTCAGCTTACGTATCACTTCTTTGGAAGGACCCAAGAGAAGCCCATAAGGCATTTGCAAGCAATGTTTCAATGTAAGCAACCCACTTGCTAGATTCAAGTGACCCATCTCAAGAACATCTTGAATAATATGTCAAACCTATTTTTTTCTTGTTCTGTAAAAGACATAAGCAAACAATTACAAATGGTAACAGGCAACATACAGAGATGAAACATAACCGCTCAGTCAACTTCAGGGACAGAGAAGTAGGATGGTGGGACACCTGGGTGGTGCAAAGGCTGCAAGTCCCAATCATTCTGCTGGCAGAGGATCAGCCAGTATCACCCTGTGTGAAACACTCAGTTTCATCACAATTTTCACAACATTTTCTGCTTCTCCCAAAGCCCTTGACAGCACATGATTAAACAAGACTCTCTGCATCTATCTTCCACATGGTTGCAATTAAAACTTGGAAATCTGACTTGACTGTCTTTGAAGTATCGCTAAGATCAGAGATAAATAAATGAATGCAAACACACACACAAAAATTTTAGTTACTCCTTTTGGATACTTCTTGAGCAGTTAGTTTGCATGGTTTCATACAGCTCTAGCTGCATAAAGAGTTTGAAGCTCTAGCAGTAACAGACGCTTCTCATCAGCATAATGTACTCTGAAGCACCTTGCATGTCTCAAGTGATACAAGCCACCTGAAGCATCAGTAGAATTATATTTTATTCATCTTCTGACAGAGGAGGAAAAAAAGTTGCTTGCCAAACATTTGAGATGGGTGCAGAATGAATCACAGAAGATCACTTATAGGTTAAAAAAAAAAAAAAAGATTAAGAAATGAAAAAAGAATATAGACCTAGTCAGAAGGACAGAGGGATGCTGGATCCAGAATCACTAACCTGAGAAATCTCCAGGTAAAAAGTAGCCAATATCATTTGCTTTGTCTGTGAAAATTTTGCTCAGCTCTTAATTATATACCATTTATCAAGGTCTTTGCACAGTTCCAATGTAAATACAGTCAATTAATATTTTTTAAAATAGTCTTCTGATGCTGGACCAAAGTATGACACGAAAACAGTTGTAAAGGGTCACAGAGACTGAAAACCAGTGGATGTATACCTTCATGAAGAACCAGATGATCTCATCTAACTTTTGATTTTCCTCACAGGGCAGTCACACTTGCTTAATGAAATGGCATTTATGCCTTACTAGCAAGTCTTACTAAATTGCATTGCCTGTTTCGTGTAGGATGAATACAACAGAACATTACCTCAAAACATACAGAATCTAGAGATTGAATTTCTGCTAAACCCAATCATGGGGACTATTTTCTTATACATAACCAATAATAAAGAATAAACAACAGGAATAGATATTGTTAATATCAATATTAACCAGAAAACCAGAAGAACAGTGAGGAATATTGGTGGAATGAACTGAAAGTGATAGCACTTAAGGAAGGTTTCTGTGCATTGCGGACAACAGGACAAACTTGATTAAAGATAATTAGTAACATGAGTACAGTCTTGGATACATTACACATTCACCGCATTTTAACATCACAGAATCTTGTTTCTTTGCATCTTACAAAAGAAAAACGTTTCAGGATTAGAGAATGTAGTTTAGCTAACAGGCACCGAGAATTTTTTTTTTTTTTTTTTTTTTTTTTTTTAAGATTAGCAAGGTGATCTTATGTAACATCTTCATTTCACCTTGTTTTTTCTTTCTGGTGATAAATTCTTGTTTTATACACGTGAAGTGTACTCTTCATATATATATAGTGCCATATATAGTACTACCTCTCAGAAAGAAGGGAGAAAAATTAAAGCTAACTTGTTTCATTTCCTACTCTCGTGTAACGTAACATTCTTCTGCTTCATAGCAATACATAGTGACAAAATCTATGCTTATATCTTATGCTGTTCATTGAAAACCACTGAAATAGATTTCCGATGGACAAAAAATGGCAATAAATGGTAAAGCCGGAAAAAAAAAAATCAATTGAAGAGGAAATATTAGACAACGCTAGTGAATTCAAAGACATTTTTCTCCACCCAAATCTTATAATAAATAGTACAATTTTACCTTTTTCACAGACTACTAATCTTATTTTTTTAACGTATGCTGACATATACTTAATCAGCTTCTTGAAGTAAAATTTATATATACAGCAGGAGGAATCAATGATCTTAAATTAAAAAACCACCATTTGATATTTTTACCTTAATTTTCAGCATATTGTATATACATTCAACTCCTTTAAAAAAACAAAGGAAGATGAAGAGGTAGAAGGGAAGAATTCCTCTTTAAATCTCTTCAGGATTTAAAAATCAAATTCTAGTACAGTAATAAACTTGACTATACACAGCATTGTTCATCAGATGGTCGGAAAGCTCCCCAGAAAAACAGACACCTCTCACAGACAAGAAAAAGACCATAAATGGCAGAAAACAGAGATGATCTAAGAGAATAATTTTATTTATCATCCACCAGATGTGTAATGGTATTAATTTTATATACCAGAGGGTCTATTTTCCCCAGAACACCTAATCTGACATTGCACATCTACTACATATGTGCTTTCAGTTAAGCACCTATACATACCCCAAAAGTCAGCTGGGAGAAGTTTGCTCATTTAGATGTATACAGATACTTGATCTACAGGTTTGAAAACCATGGACTACACTTCCACAGGAGCACAGGGATATAATAATAATAATAATAATAATAATAATAATGTTTCGTGAAATGGCCAGAATCACCTCTGAGACACAGCTAACCCACACCCTTCTGTAAACTCCAGTGAATCATTACTTGCACTACTACATGTTAAAATACACTTGCAAATCTAGCCCATGTAACGCATGAAGTCAAAACTGCATCAAAGCACAGCTAGGTCCCTGAAAGTCCAGTTCCTCTGAACGTACTGAGGACACTGTCATTTTCTTCCTGGGGTCAAAATTCTACCTGGATCTCCTGGTCCACTCCTCTGAACATCACAAATGCTTACTAATAATTTTCCTATTATTTTTGACTTGTTCATAAGGTCAACTTTCTAAATGTCACACGCTGCCACAGTACCTACCAAATTCTTCCAGGACAGCCCGGAACCTCTTTCCAAGTATAAAGCATACATTTTTGGTTTTTGTCATCACAGGATTTATCCCAATCTATTTTGAGAATTATCCCAACAGAAATATCTAACAGATTTCCATTATTATACAAGTTAAAGATTAAATAATCACCCTGCTTTTACTTCATTTCAGTACACTTCAATCAAAATGGTCATTTCTAATAGTTGAGCCAAAGTAAAATCCATAACGTCATCATGTTGGATTTGCAATATTTTAATGTTAATTTGCAGGTTTCTCATTCATTCTTATTCCATGTTTTGAATATGCTTGGATCCAAACCCATTTTCCCAAGATACGTTCCAAATATTCACAATCTAAATGCTGCAGAGGAATCTGTAATTTATAGTAAGACTTAAACTTTTGCTTAGCTTTGTAATTCCCTCTATATTAAATCACCTTTATTACTACTGTCACTGCGAGTGCTTTACCAGAACGGTGTTGCTTGAAAATATGGCTTCAGTCATATTAAAGGTAGCAAGTCTCCTACTCCTATTTGCAGTGATCCTTAACATAGGGGGAACAGTACAAATAGATTGGGCAGACTTAAAAGGACAGATTAAAATCAATATGAAGATGTCATCAAGTATAATAGCATATCAAAGTGAGTGTCAGCTGCAAAAGATGTGACTAGTGGTAAACTACGATTATGAAGAATAAACACCAGCTTCATTTTAATCTGATTTTTTTCAGCATAAACTCTTGCTGTCCTCTACATGCTTGGAAAAATTAACAAGTACAGCTTCTGCTACTAGATAAGATCTTAGCTCTTGGGTAACTTTACTTTGAATTATTTCTCTCCGTAGAATAAGTAAGTTTTTCTAAATTCGACATTTAGTGACTGAATGGTCTGTGTTTTAACAGCAGGTTTTAAGATTTTTTATATATATATATATGTGTGTATATATATATGTGTGTGTATATATATACACACATGCATACATAAAGATTTTATATATATAAAAAAAACCTTGCATTATTCAATGCACAGACTGTTGAGATACCTCATTATTTTGTTAGTTAACCAGACTAAAATTTTTGTGCAAAATTTAATTGTTTCTAAAGGATTTAGAAGATTGCAAGTCTTGGGCAAAGGGACACAGCTGTTAGTTTTAATAAATGACTGACACACTAAATCACAGTAAGTCAGTAAATATCTGATTTCAGGCAGTTTTGCAGATCTCTGATGTTAATGTATAACAACTTCAACATTTTTTGTTAAATTAAATAATGACACTAGCTTCATGAAAGATGTTTTTAAAAGGTACGCGCATCTTTTCATATAGAAAGCCACCAAACTCTGCAGTACTAAATTGATGGAAATGCACATCTTTTGAACGTGTCTTTAGAATAAAGTTTTCATCAGAATACCTCTTCCTTCCAAAAAAAACCAAACCCAAAACAACAACAACAAAAAACATTAAGTCCTTGTACTAGAGGAAACTCAGAAAAGTCATCTACTCCATTAACCAGCTGCTGGAATGGCCAAACCCACTCCATTCTGATAGACATGATTAACTTTCACATAAACGCCTTCAGTGCTCCAAAGGCAACAAGCTCCACAGGCAACCTAATCAAGTGTTTCACGATCCTTTACCCTGGAAAAGTTTTTCCTACTTTAAATAATCCTCACGTCAAAGATTTCCATATTTCTTACTCTAGACACCATGGTATATGGATTTTTCCTTTTCTCTTTGCAGAAACCTCTCAAGTATTTAAAACCCATGATTAACCAATGATCAATTTTCCAATGATCATTTTCAGATACTGTAATCTGTCTAAAAGTTATTCAACTGATAAAATTATCTAATGCTAAGGATGACTAATGAGAGAGGCAGCTGACAACACGCTCGCTCCATACAGTGTTTAGGACAGGCAGCTTCATCTGCTTCATAGCCTAGTTGTCACTTTATGGAAAAATTAATGTCACAACTTACAAAGACAATAATAATTAAAAAAAAAACAGTTGGAAACTTGGAAGCATCTTGAAGAAAGCAGAGAAACACAGCAGACATTTCTCATAATGCTTTTAAGTACTCACGGTAAGACACTGGAGTGAATTTTCATATCTGTGCTTTTGTTGTAGAGTGCTGGCATCTTATCAGAGCTTAGCATCCAAAAATGAACGATCCTTTGGAGCTCCAGACATAGCCCAGACTTTCACTAGGAGACAAGCAGGCAGGCAATCGGAAAGTGGCATGCTGGAAATATACTTCCGTACTGCTCACGGAAGCACAGGTATTTTTACCTGATGCAATTCATCAAGTCTGCCTACAAGAGCTCCAGATGACTGATGGAAGAGAAAAACATTCCCATGGGAGATTTGTTCATGCATCTGCAGGAGAGACCTGCAGATCCCACTGGCACTATCCCAAAGTACAACAGATATCTGGACAAGTCTGGCAACCTGCAACCTACCTCACAGCACAGAGGGAGGTACCAAAACTGGACACCATCTGTATGAGCTTGCAAAGATATGTCAAATGTCTGCTGCACAATATAACAAACAGGATGTCTCAGAGAGGTCTCAGGTAGGATAATACTGAGAACATCAATTTTGGTGCACAGTGATCAATCATCATCTGCTCTCCCATGTACTACATTTGCAACAAGCGGCAGCACTGGACATCAGTAAAATAAGTGTAAAGCTGATATTCAGTGGATCAGTACAGTTTTGCATCTAATGGCCACTGAGGAAATGAACCGTTATGAGGCAACACTTAAGGAAGGGAAACCTTAAAGAAAAGGGCAAAACAAGGTGGTACAGTACTGACAAGATAATATCTAATGGCTAATGACTACCTCACTGTTAGAATAGCTGGTATTTTTTGTTTTAAATTACATGCATTTTTGAATGACAAATTTGAAACAAACTCTTGAGGCAATGAAGTTACTCAGTTTTCATCTACAAGCCGTTTCTGAATAGATGCACTGCTGGTTGGTGCTGCCCTTTACATGAGACACACTGTAGATTTATAAGAGACTGAAAAGAGGCAATGAACATGGCTGCTTAGCGAATGTTTACTGCTACTCAATAGGTATTGTCCCTTAGCAACCTCGGAACACACGTAAGTATTGTTAATGTCAAAAGACAAAAAGTACCACTGGACACAGATAAGCTGCTATCAGTTTTTCTCATTGATGACTGGGTGCAATCAAAAATCCAACTGGCAATCTGAATATGAAGATTTTATTGCTTCAGGCTAAACAATCCCAGTTCATTCAATCTTTCCTCTTTTCTCATACTCTAATCACCATCTCTCTCCTTTCAGCTCTGTCCAGGGACCACACTTCCTCTGAGGTTCTGTGCCCAACACTGGGTACCCCAACAAATCCTTCCTAGAATTTTGTTACCATAATCAATTAGGAAGCATACAAACTCCAGTAATTACCACGCATTCAGAAGTCATGGGGAGGACTATAATAAAAAAAACAATCCAAAACAAAACCAAAACAACAAAACCAAAACAGGTATGATTATTAGCTTTAGTACTGGACTTGCATTAAGCCCTGTCTTAATTTCTTGAAGACACCTAGAGAAGCTACATTCCCTTCAGACTCTTTGAAAACTCAGCAGTAGATATTAATTTAAGAATTCTGGCAAGTTCACAGTACTTTAAATGATTTTTTTCTTCCCTGAAATACAAGCAGTAATTAAAAATACCGATTTCCAGTATGACCTATAATCAGGAATTCAGATGTGCAGGCTCTGTCAGAAATGACAAAACACGCATGCTGTGACAGCTAAGATATCAGCACATGCTGGGCCAGCGGACAGAAGTAATCTCGAAAGGCCAGCATTCCAGCTTATGCAACTCAGCTGGGAATACTTTGCTTAAAGAATAAGCCATTGCAAGTTTGAAAGAAAACTGGTAAATGTTTTTGCTACAGTTTCCAGTTTACACAATTTTGAAATTCTTTTCTTTTTTAAATTTAGTCTAACTGATTTGAAATTAATTATTATAAAAGTAAGGATGCCCAAAAAATAGGAACACAATTATTTACATGCTGCAAAATACACTTAATTTTAGCTTAGTGCTGTTTAAAATAGAAAACAAACTAGGGACCAAAGCACTTTTCCACACAATCCTTATCATCATGTTTAGGTCACTGAAATAAATTATAATACTTGCATGAGATTTGCTACCTAAAATTTTCAATCCAACTTCAGCCTGGATTAAAAAGATGCAAGGAATTAAGGAAGAATGAGAACACATGAGCTTTTCAAGACAGATCTACATGTAGTCCCATCTAAACAAAGATGTGATTAGCAAGGTCCAACTATGACGTCAATACTACTAATACAAATAGTTCCAAAGGGTTAACTACACATATTACAGCTAGTTTCACTTAGCAACTACTCTGTGCCTTGAGGGCGGGGTATTCTGCTTATGCTGGTATTATGAGATTGATGTTGTTAAAATAAATTGAAATGGGGCCTTAATCCATGATTTTTGAAAGATGTAACAAAGGGAACCTCTACTAAGCAAAGAAACACATACAATACACTGATCTTCTGAACTTCCAAAACATAGTTTTGTTCCGTGTTTACCATTTTATAGAGAGAGAACACTATTGTTTAACTATTAAACATAATGAAAATGAAATCGATTTTCTCAATCTGAAATTGTGATATCTCTGGTCATTGAAACACTGTAATAAGATGACAGACAGGCAACCAACAACTTATAATTAGTTGATCTACAACTTCTTCTTGATTGCCAAGGCTTATTATAAGTAACATGTAGGCACTACTCCTTCCTGCCTGAGCCTTAAGGCATTTTTTTTTTAAATGGTATCTAAACAGCCAAAGAATGCAGCTACTGTTAAAGGAATCTTCAATGACATCAGCATGCTTCAGTTAATAGAACGAGCTGGCTAATACTTACCAGTGCTTACGCCTATATTTAGATTTATTTGATAGTTGCAGTAAAATTAATGAGTTAACACAATATATTGAGAGTGTTTCTAGGATTCGGACCCAACTACTGACAAGAAACAGAATCTCTTGACCAAATTCCTCTTCCTGTTAGCTTAAATCTGGCCACATCCCAAAACTTTTTGTGATTTAAGTAATATATACTCAGCCAGTCAAAATGTTCCTGCACCCTACATACAAACTCTTTCACAAGAATTTCAATGGGAGATTAAAGTACACTACTACTGTCTGTGACAGCAGCATGCATTTTAGAGTAAGCACAATGCAAAACTGAAAATCACAATGGAAGACAATCGCACTCATTTACTAATGTAACCGAGAACTCTATATAGTCTTTTTTTTTTTTAAGCATATGAATTTGCAAAAATTAAGATTCATATGATCATTTCACCTCAGTTTAATTAGCCTCCCAAGAGACTATCACATGCCTAACCAGTGCCAGCTATACTCCCTGATTCACAGTTCAAACGCTTATGTAAGATCATCTCTTTACTTCTGTGAGAGAGGAGGAAAGCCCGCATTACAGAGGGTAAAATTATATGATGCAGGGAAGGTGACAAATCTAGGTTTACCAACCCTTGAATTACACTGAATGGTTTTTAACTTGAACTCCTTTTGGAACACTGCCAAGGATCTAGTATCAAGGGATACTTTAGAGCAACATATTCTGCATGCAAAAGTGCCAAGAGAATATGTTAGAGAAATTAAATCATTCTGTTCCACTATTCAGCACTCACGGAAGTCTGAGCAGAGACTGGTAATTAGCTAATTTGCATGGACTCTGTGCAGAACAGTATTTAAAAGAATTCCAGCAGCATAATCTTTAAGGGGCAAGACAGCCTGGCCCAACAGGCTAGCTAGCTTGCATATCTTGTCATCCCTCTGTGTGAGGCAAGACAAGCCATTTTTAGCTGTACAAGGATGGGCGGGTAGATTTCTGAAAATAGCCACATCTGCAGTTTTACAGTTAAATATGTAATTTCCTCACAAAGAGTCTAATCAGACTCCCATTTAAGTGGGCTGCAAAAGCTGGATCAAGAGAAGCAATGGATCCAACCCTCATCCCAAATTCCCCGTAGCAAAATAGGTGGTGTTCTTGGGTTTATCCAACTATATTTGTGATTGTGACCGCGAAAAGTACCAGGGCAGTCAAAGCTGAACTTAGGAGGAGAACTGCTTTAGGTGTTGTGGAGCAGTACGCAGGCTCTATGGATGCTGTGATAGCCCTTGGAAACACCACAGACTTCTCTATTTATCTATTAAGGAACAGTAACCTCTAGCCCAATAATTCAGAATTATCAAGTACCAAGTACTGCTTGTTCATGACAACCTCATTTTCAGGGACGATTTACATTCCAACAGCAAACAGCATCTCCTGCAGGCAGAGCTGGAAGAAAGCGATCACCAGTGTGTATGCAGACCTGGGCCTGGGCCTCAGCAGCAGAGCTTCTAGCTTGCAGTGCTGGCGACCAGACCTCACATCAAATTAGAGGCCTGGTGAAATCTGATCCTCACTTCTCCATCACTCCTCAACACAGTGCAAGTCTCCCAGACAATGTTTTAACTACAAAGTCCTGGGTACTGTTTGGTAGGCACTGTGCTGACCACCTCAGAACAGATCTGCCCCCCAAAAGTTTTGCATTCAAAAGGACAGCACATTTTAACACTCCTCCTTCCCCTCTCCCCACTACCACCACCACTTTGACTTTGCTAACTTAACCACCAACTGGAAAAGAAGAAAGTGACCCTGCAATCCAAGGGACCTCTTATAGCTTATCTGTTGCTTTGATATTTTCTTTTAAAAGAAATGGGAGGTTGAAGCCAAAGCATTTCTTCCGTCAATTTTCTTTGAGAATGAGTATTTTGGAGTCATTTCCTACAGGTGGTAAATTATATCTCTACAGATTTTCAGATAGTGCAGGTGAGGGTTTTATTTTGAAATACAACAATTACCTTTCTTGTATATGACGTTTTATCTTCCCAAGCTCTAATTCTCCAGTTTTAGGCCAACTCCTTCTGAGGTTTGTAATGGCAAAATCATGATAAGTCAGGCATGAGACCTTAGCTACAACGAACTGTATTTTACATAGAGAAAGAGAACAGTTATAACTGCATGTACCTCTGTTTTTATTCTACTACGGATCTGCACATAGCTCTTCAATCACTGTGATATACTATCTGTCTATAAGCTGATCAATTCTGCATATACAACATGCATTTAAGAAGTAATACTCTTTCTGATGATACAGCTTCATATCCTGCTTATGGAACACTAGCCCAAAAGCTGTTTTCAAAGCTACACAAATATTACATCTAATCTACTACGCAAACATCTATTTTGGAATCTTGACAACAAGGAATTAACTTTTAATGCTTCCATAACATTTGCAAGTTGGAAAAAAAGAAAGAAATGTTCTGCGTCAACAGGATCCTCCTCTTCATGGAAATAAAATGCCAAAAATAAATATGGAATTCCCTCATGTGGCCCTGCTGTTTTCCTCACTGTTTTCCCATAGACTTCAAAAAAGAGAAATCTACACTTGGATTTTAAAGAAATAAAAAACTTATATTACGAAGACAAAAAAGAGCTATATATTTCTACCAGTTTTTAAGGTTTCAAATTATCTGCATGAGGTACACTGATAAAGCCAGTACAGCACTTGAGATGTAGTTTGCAGTGAGATGAAGTTCACGGATATTACCCAGTAACTTTAACTGAGAACAGCCGAAAAGAAAACAGACAAGCTTTGGACGCAGAAGCCGTATTTTTAGGACTGAAACAGAAATAGCAAAGTTGAAGCTAAATGCAGGTTAGATTTGAGCTTTTTTTGCCCTTGATCTTCTGCTGATCTTTCTGACAACGTTGCAGCCACACCTCACGGTCCCTAGGATGAAGGCGGCAATTCTCTAGAGCAATAATAACAGAGGCACAGAAGAATGTACTGGCTTAACTGCTGGGACTCTTCTATCATAAATCACAATTCCAACTTGACAGAAACTAATTTTCACTCATTATCACACATCACTAGGTAAGGCAGCTCTCCTCTCCTATTCCCAAGCTCTGTATGTGTAAACCCCTGGTGCCCTCTCTGCACCTTCCACACACTCCCCGAAACAACTCTCTCTTCTGCTTTTTCTCTCCTCTGTTCAGACATCCCCCAGCTCTTCATAGACTTCCTATTTTGCTGAATTGGCGAGTTCTCCTGCTGTTCTTCAAGCCACTTTATCTCCTTTCCAAACTCTCATACCCACCTCATTTCTTCTTCTCCTTTATCATCATACTTTCTTCATCCCTTGTCTCCTTTCTCCACATACAAAGTTGCTGATATCTTTCAAATTCTGACTCCATCATTTATTCCAATTTCTGTCTGCCATCCCCCTTTCATTTTTGACTGTCTGTGAGCCATTTAAAATTCATTTATCAGGCAGGGAGGCTCCTCTCGCAGGCAATGCCTACCAAGATTCAGTTCAAACCTGGTTCAATTTCCAGTTTGATTGCAGGTCCTGTGCCACCCCAGGCAACCCTGCTTATGCTGCAGTTCTACAGCAGAAATATAGAGTTAACATTTTCCTACCTCAATATTAGCACTGTGAGAATAAAGAGAGGGAGAGGCCACAGCATGCTCACTGCTCACAGATTCAAAATCTTTGGAGAATTTAGGTGTAAAACTCTTGAGTATACACGGAACTAGTCTAAAACTTTGTCAAACTTGGATGATTTTCTATGCAGAATGGACATCACTGACTCAATACCACTTTGACCACCTTATTGAGTACAAACTGTAAGAGTCAGAGACCGTTCATTCTGAATACTTTAGAGCACCTTCAAGGCTCTTACTATGGAACAAATTATAAAAGGTAACTTCTTTACTAACTTCAGGGCTTCTTCCCCCATGCAGAAGCAAAACACTCATTTTTATAAACTGAAGAACATACAGACACATCAGGTTTTTTTATGCTACTACATCAAAACACAAATCAAACAATATTTAATTAAAAATGCTTCTTTCTTAGGAGTATGTAAAGAACAGGTAACTTTGTAGTTTTTGCTATTCTTCCTGACGTAGGCCATATTAAAATCTTGGACTAAGTGAATTATTTGATCCTAAAAGTGAAAACTTCTGCAGCAAACAAACAGCATTATGGTGGCATAGCTAAGTTGATTAAAAAAACTCAGAGTATCAGATATGAACTTACAGGGCCCTGTTCTAAAATGATGGGATGGTTGAAGAGCATGGGATAAATGTTTGCATGTTGGCTGCACCTGCAAAACTCTGCATGCAGACATTCATGCTGAGGGTAAACAAGTAGTCAGCCATGCAGCTATTTGCAGAGTGTGCACTTACAAATGTCCATTTCCATATATAAATACTGGACTTCAAGGGCACAACATTCATGTCTCTAAAGTGAAAAACTGAAATTATGAGCCTCATACTGAAGACTGTCCATGCGAGACATCCAACACTAGAAGTCCTAGCTCTCGTTCCTATAGAATTAGAGCCCCTCCTTATTCCTGCCAACCAAGGTCTGACATGGCTACAGTTTAAGGCAGATGGTCTGATGTTTCTTTTTAGTTTGTGCTTTATGCATCTGCCTTTCCAGTACCAGTTTTTTGAGGTTATTGTACAAAATAAACTCCCTCTTGCTTCTTGGGGGAAAGGGAAATCAGTTTTTAAAAACAACAAGAAGCATTGAAGGATTTGCTAAATGTGGCCTAGGCAGAGGGTTCCCCCTCTTTTCTTCTTTTTCTGTCCAAGATTAGTTGTTCTCAACAGGTGTGGTGCCTCCCACTAGCAAACAGTCCACCAGTAGAGGTGTGAAGGTCAGTTCCTACAAAAGGCGCTGTCATTGTCAAAGCCGCTGGCATGATGGGCAAAGAAAATAGAAAAGGTGACAGGTCAGGAGAAAATAAGGAGGTGGAAACAGACCTCTGACTGTTCCTTTTGACAGCAAAATATCAAAAAAACAGCAATATTAAAAAAAAATGCTATGCTCTGCTGCAAGCTTAGTGATTCCTATCTCTGTATTTGTCAGGCCATTACTTTATATTTGGTCAAGTAAACTTTGTATTTGGTCAAGTAAACTCAGCATACCAAAACATTGCCAAACATGGTATGCTAGTAATAGAACCAAGCCAAAAGGCATTGTTTAAAGGGAGAAATTTAGATGGATGGGAGGATACTTGCATGTAAAATGTCAATCAGTTATGCAACCATCTGCATGACTCAGTAGACGTGAAAAATTATTCTCCTGAAAGAATGTGCTTAAAAACATATGGAACAATATTCTTTCTCCATAACTTTCCTCTACTCCACACTTCCTCTGTCCATTTAACAAACACAGAGGTGCTTCAACACTGTTATGGATTACAGAACATTTCATTAAACATTAATCTCTCACAGGAAATAACAAGGACAAGACTGCAGCCTGTAGCTGTTTCACCCAGGCTTCACTTCCCACACTGAGATAACTCCTGCCATCCAAGTATGAAACTCGCTAACCTGCTAAGCCCAGACCTGCACAAAGACTGTATTGCTTCATAAGACATAATCCCGTAACAGATTTTCCCTTTTTTTAAGTTAATACACAAAAGCTTTGGCCCTCCAGGTAATGGTCAGACACTTATAACAGCATAACCGTAAAACAGTCACATAGCATACGTTCATATTACACATATGGGGACAGATTTCCAAAATGGCTCAATATTTAAGGCTTCAAAAGAATTTCACTTGTTTTTAGGCTCATGAATGAAGTGTGTGAATTTTCAAGTGCTCGGCACCCAGTGAGAACAAACAGTCCTGTTCGTATCACTTGTACAGCAATTGGCCATTTCTCAGAGGACATTATCAAAAGCTGTTCCAGCTTTGTTCTTTTCAACAGCATTGCTGCCTAATAGCACCAAACATTTCCTGCAAAATAAAGATAGGCTTACTTAGCTTTTCAAAATAATCAATTTGAAAAACTGGGGCAGAGAACATGTGGAATGTATTAACTTGTCCTGATTTTCAGGAGGAACTGTCAGTTGGTTTGTACAAGAGTAGGCCATTCTCTCGCTGTGTAAGCTTTGCATTTCAGGAATTTAGAAACTGGCTTGGGGGAAAAATAATTCCTTTTCTGCTGAACTCAGACATAAAAGAATCCAAGTTCAGAGGTACTTTGCCACTTTGCTTTCTAAAAAATAAATTCTCTAAAATATGAGTACATTTTGATAATTTGTGCAAGTCATAAAAGCAAGTTAACATAGTCTGGTGCTTCCCTCTACACAAAAGATGTTTCTGTTACAATTACAGTTAAGAAACAAGAGCCAAGTATGGTGACTGAAGCATAGTAGATGCTCCAGAAAAGGCTGTTCTCTGTTTAACAATCTTCTGAGAAAAACAGGCAAAGGAGACACTTGACATTGTTTACCACCATTACCGTTATTCTGACTGTTCTTCAGTACATGTGCATGTATGCATGAGCACCTTTCTATAGGCAATGTTACAGAAGCAACAAATGGCTTAGTAATAAAACTTAAGCATAAAATCTTAAGACTTTTCCCCCCCAACTTCTCTTATTTTGAAGAAGTTTTTTCTTCTCCCATTTTCTGCTCAAAACTGAAAAATTGGCCAAATTTAAGTACTGCTTCTTGACTTTTATATTGGTAAACTTAACTTTACAAGAATCCCTCAAATAATGCATAGCAATACTGCAGCTGTGGAACTGAAAAAAAGTAATAATAGATAATAATAGGGAACCAGCACTGCTTGCAGAGCCTGCTTCCCATTCAGGAATTGATAAAAAGGTGCAAAATTTCAGTGCGATCGAGGCACCTTCAGATCTCCTAATCCTTCCCTTTGCAAAAACCCCATGCAAAAATGCTACGCCTTCACTACTGATTCCAACGCATTCAGTTCCTTGGTCAGTAATCTCTCCGCAGTGGAGTGGCATTTTAATCTTTACAAAACTGCAAGCAATGGTCACAGTTTTCAAATTCTTAAGGGACAAATTTTAGCTTTAAATTATGCCTCTGTTAAAATTTTGCATTTTTTCACTTTGCCACTGCTCCCCTCTCTTATGCCTACTATCCTTCGTGGCAGCTCCTAAGTTTCAGAAAACACAGCAGAGCTGTAACTTACTCTAGTTTTGATGCTCATGCATTGCAAATATACTCACAGGGAAACCTGGGCATCACCCTTAAGATAAGGCAATTCAGTGCAGACAGAAAACGCCAGCAAGTTTAATAAGGTAATATGAGAACACACAACATATGCAAGTAAAAAGAACAGCAATCAAAGCTAAAACAGATGGTATATGAGATGGTACTGAAATTACCACTTACAGCACTGAGGTAAACTGCAGGAAAACCACCACACTGCAAAGGCATTACTTCAGCTCATGTTCAGCACAAATCAAAAGCAAATTGCAATCCACTGAGAAAAAGTGCTTCACTATTCTACGAGTTTACAAAAATGCAAAGACTTCACTTCTCCACTATAACATTATAGCCTTGTTTTCTAGCAAACTGCACTCAGATGTTGCTCCTCTGACATCATTAATCTCCATGGAAACCTTAGTATGACTATTGGCCTGAAATAGGTTCTGTCATTCCAGATCAACTCAAAAGTAGTCCAGCAAAAGATCTTATATCTCATATTTTTTGGCTGTACGTTTTTACCACTGAGCACAGCTGAAGAGTTACAATTCCTGCGGCCGCTATGAAATAGAGCTTTCATTCCTAACAATCAGAACACACAATAGGTGAACTATTTTTCCAGTTGAGGCTAAGATACAGAGATTCAAAGATTACCTACTTCTACAGTAAGATGTAGACTTGAAAAAAAAACCCAAAAGATTTGTCTGTATTGAATGTTAGAAGATGATTAAAGCTAGGAGACCAGGCTCCTAAAAATCCACTATAACTCTGCACAGCATTATCCCCTTACAAGAAGGGAGCAGGGCAAAGCAAAGAGACCTTTCTAAAGGTATTTATTAAAATTTAGTTTTGGGCCATCAGGGAAATGCCCATTTTAAGTGGAGTGCAACCAGATGGGTCATGTGGGGTTTTTCTTTCTCCTTCTCCATACCAACGGAGCCACTCTCCGTGACTAACGTCCCCAGCACAGGGTGAAGGCAGTGACTCAGGGATGTTTTACCTAGCAAACAGGTCCTCTGCAAATAAGTTTTGTGCTGAATTAAACTGACAGAGACATAGACATATACTGAATGTCAGGAAAGCTGTTTTTTTGGCAAGAAGCCATGTACACAAATTGTTTCTACAAGGAAAATATACTGCCTGGGTGTATACAAATGCATAATATGTTATATATATACACAAATAATTAGACTTCTTATAAACCAAAATTGAGAAAGTAATCTGTAAAAAGGAGATTTGAGACTTGCATAGTTGCAAGTGTCACACTGAACTAAAACTTGTTTTCCAGAATGTAATTCATTGTTATGAATTTCCAGGGATAATTAACATAAATTGCCATATAAATTTTTCTGAGACACATGCAAGGAAAAAAAAGCAAAGACATACAGGCAAAAGAAAACAAGGGAAAAAATTTAAAGTAGTATATAAGGATTTGTACTTATTTCATTCATTTTCAGCAGTCCTAAAAGGAGTTACCTCCACTTACAGCTGCAAGTACTTAGACATTTCCAGAAAAAAACCTACCTTACTTCCTTAGGTCTGACCTTCCCAGCTTTAACTCTTACAAGTCATTCCCTGATCACAGTTTATTTCTGCTCTGGGCAGAAAACTTCTTTTGTAGTGTATTTGTCCACTTTCAAACCCAATGAAGTCCTGGGGCTCTCTGTATGGCTGGGTTTTTTTAGATACTATGGTAATATGGTAAAACAGAAATATCTTAATATCAGGTTGTTAACAGGCTCACTAACTTGAGTAACACTGCTGATTGCTAGTAACATCCAAGGTACACTGTCAAGCCTGGGGATTTTTGATTGCTTGCAGCATGTAGATGTGCACTGCACAAAACTGGCTGAACTTGGTAGATGACTTACTGATACCTTCAACATCTATGTTGAATTTACAAGTTCATTTGTTAATGAGTAAGCTGGCTAAGTGAAACACTAGAGACTCACAGTGTCTGTGTAGAGAAGTCCACATCAATTCATAAGGGGATACAAATATGCCCCTGACTGGGAGCTTTGCCGTGTTTTACAGGAAACCAATCCGAGAGATCACAGGCCTTGACTCTATGTCTTTGAATGGTAGGATATAGTCCTTGCTAGCAACAGTCTCTGGACAAGTCTCAGTTAATCATCAACAAGCCCTCTGCATGCTTCATAAGTGTCAGGCCCTTTGCATACCTACTCTTTTATGAGAGAAAGGGAAAGAGGATGGAAGGTATATACCTGATGAGTAAGACGCTGGACTGGGACCTTCAGCCAGTAACTGAGGTGTTCAAAGCCACAAGCTCTCTAATTTTGTCCCTTCTACAACTAACAGGCAGAAAATAACAAGGCAGCTGCATGGTGGCATCCTTATTACTGAAGTGCTGGGGAAAAGGAGTGAATTCATCAAAACCTAAAGACCGAATGATGCCAGTTTTCAAGCATGCATCTTTAGGGGGCACAGCAGGCTCTCACCTTTTTCTCACTGTGGAGGAACCAAATACACTCCCCTGTCTTTGTGCTCACTACTGATTACAGGGATAGCGTCAACAGGATGGCAACAAACAGAGCTTGTCTAATATGAGAAGAGAGGAAAGTGAATGCTAGACAGCAATGTCTTTTGCTCCCTCTGGGAGTTCCTTGTACTTTGGTGTATGCTGTGCCTTACACTTGCTAACAATGTAATGTCACCTGTGCAGTTTTGATTTTTGCCTGGAAAAGAAGAAAAGCAACAAAACACTGGATTTTAACTCTTAAAGAAGTATCCATCCAATAACACAATGATCATACAAATCCTGATCAAAGATTCTACCACCAATGGTGGCCGTGAGGTGATACCTATGAGAGTGTACCTGATCAGACCAAGCATGTAACTTGTAACTACACATTTCTCAGGGTATTCTTCTGCAGTTTGGTGCTCAGAAACTTTGAGCCATAAGAGGTATTTTTGTGTTAAACGGTTTTCTTGATGAGTTTTCCTTTCATGAGTTTGTATAATCAACTTATTAAATTCATAAGAACAAGCTCTAAATAACACAAAACCAAGCTAAAAGATATATAATCTAATCCGCTAATTCTGACTAAAATTCCACCTTTGGAACCCAGGCACGGACATCCAAGGAGAGACAGCAGAGGGATTGCTGCCTATGCCTATCTCTGTATCTTTGCGTCCAGGCCTCCCTTCATTGTTATGATGGCTTCAGAACTATGGAACCACAGTGCAACATGAGAATACAAAACCTTTCAACCAGAAGAATGACTCAGTAAATTAGGTTAGAACTAGAGCAATAAATTGCTGCTTGCGGTTTTTTCCCCCTAATTCTGCAAGTCTGGCCCACCTTCCTTCTCTCTGGCTCCCACCTCTGAGAGTAAGAAGTTATGAAGCCTTAATAACCCTGCTGCTAGCATGAAGGAGAAATTGCTTGGTTCCTTCTCCCAAAGAGGCTTTTATGAAACATTTAGACTTCACCAGCTCAGCAAACAGAATACAAAACACTGCCTGTAGCAGAGAACATCAAGGTATGACATACTTGAAAAAGAGAAAGAAAGGGCAAGTAATTTTTTTGTAGCAACTGATGTTAAATTTCACAAAGAAGGTACTCAAGTTTTTGTAACAAACAACATGTCCTGGTTCTTTTTGTTACTCATCCTCACCACAATAAAATGTCTCATTCTGGTCTTGTAACAATTAACTGTAACAAACAGAAGAAGCAGGGAGAAAAAAGAAAAAAATCCACAAAAGACAACTGAACTTCCAAGCATTTATGAAAGAGACTGAGGACCAAAAGAGGCAACATCTGACAAAAGGTGACATACGTATCCTTGCGAGGCAAAAGCTCTGGCTGTATCAGCAACCTGACATTGCTAGACAACTCACACTGAAGCACCAAGGGTGTATCAAAACAAGGAGTTTGTTAATTGCTGTAAAGTCACTGTGTCATTTTATTATACAAGAAGCACTAGACACAACAACAGCTGAAATGTTTTAAACAAACTGTATGTTTTAGAAATTGCTTATTGAATATGAGCTCTCATTCCCAGTATTTCCAGCAAGCTGCTGTGCTAAACAGATCTCATCCACTGTGCAATCTTGTGCACTTAACTAAAATAAAAGAAAGTTCTCTAATACCTGTTATTTCGAGGACCTCATGTACAGGTTTTTACTTTCAGGATTGCTGCGAAAAACCTATTTGACTCAAAGAAAGGTTCAAACAGGCTTCCAAGCCACACATTAAATATTCAAAGCCATCATAAGGCTTAATTACAGAATGCAAACGCAATTGATTAAGATGAGCCTTCATGGGTCACAGAATCTTATTAGAGGTTTAGCACTGCACTCCGATGCAGAAGTTTGTTTTGGTTTTAAATAAATACTTATTTATACTTCTTAAAGAGCACTTTAATTTAAAAGTAAGTCCAAATGTAACTGAATCTCTTTTGGTATTTTGAAGTTTAAATAATCAGAGATACATTTTCATTTAGGATATAAACACACACATATGGATCCATATGCACCAAACAACCATTGCAGCTCAGTAACAATACAAATGCTTTCTGAACTCCAGCACAGCCTGGATATTGTTGTTCTACCATAGCCAAATATTTCATTATCCACTTGATTTCTGAACAGCATGTATTCTCTCTGGCCCCATATGAATGCCAAAAAAGACTTCTGTTGCTGTTTGTCAGTTGCCATGCTATTGTCAACTATTTCACCGCCCCGGAATACAACATCCACCCACAATTTCTCAAGTTTGTATTAGTAAGCTCTGCCTAGCACTAGCTGTATTTCCAGGAAAATGGTAACATTTTTCAACTGTTCTAATCACTGATTTAAGCTTTAATAGTAACAAACAGATTCAGTTTAGGCATTATCAGTGACACTTGAATCACATGCAACAGCAAAAGGGAAAACCAAAATAGAGCACTACTCTGGTATATCCATGGAGAATATGGAGCTGGGAATATGAGATGGGGGAATGCTGTGTTGTTTGGCCTGGAGCTGAACCTATTTTATGGGTGAAAAAGGCAATTCCAGGTAATGCCTGTACCAACTAGTACTCCCTTTTCCCTCACTGCTGGGTATGTGTACACTTTTCTGCACAGTACTGATTGCAGAGAAAAAGATTGAAACAATCTCCATGGCCCACTACGAGATTCACTTGGGTGATCCAGAGCCCCTGGTGACACTGGTCCAGCAGATGAGAGCATTCAAGCAGACTAGCCACTCCGTAGTGACTGTTATACAGTTTATCACTGAACCTCATCCTAATTTCTCCAGGAGGATTTAATAGATTAATTAGAGACCATAGCAATGGGCTCACATAACACACAGATATGCATTAAGGAGCAAGACATTCAGATGCACCACAAGGAATGGTCTGGAGGAAATAGTTATTTTCCTTTGGGCTTGAAATCTTGGATATTCCGGATGAAAAAAAGTACTTCTAAATGTAGACCACTGATCCAATATTTCTTACTAGTCTGCAGGCTTTGCATCTCAACAGCTTCACCTGTTGCCAGTGTTGCATGACACTATCCATAGCAACAGAGTTCAAAATTCAATCATAAAGATGTCTCCCATTTAGTGAGAGCAAGAACTAAATAGAACATTTGGCTGATCTTTTTGTTGGCTTGGTTTTGTCATGACAATTACTGAGGTTAGTACGAACCAAACAAGAGCTAGGCAAGTGCAAAAGCTATGGTACGGTTCTGTTAAGCTGCCATTTGGGAGTGCTTCTGAAATCCTAATAGCTGCCTAGGCAGCCCTGCTGTACAGAAGTGTGTTTCTACCTGCTACTTCATGAAGTTCCTCTTCACAAGTTGGTCATCTACATGTCATGACCCCTGACTATTCCCTCACAAACTGAGCAGGCTTCATTGTGGAAATAATGCTACTAATAGCTATCTCAGAATTTACCAGTCACCAGATTTCCAGTGGCAACAACTCATGCCCCACATGCTAAGGCCGCTCCCCACTGTTCCCCAAGCTGCCTCCTCAATTAATAAAGCTGTCGCTTTTGGGTCTTGGCTACCTTAAGCTATTGGATCAGGTTACAAAGAATTCAGTGACACTACGAGCTCCCGGACCTTCCTTACAACATCAGCGAGTTGTTTGTGTCTCTGTAGTACACATGCTACTCCAGCAGTGATTACACCACAATATAAAAAAAGTGTGTGTGTGTTTTCCTATGTTCTTCAAGAACAAAATTGGCTCCTGATGAGGTTCACAGTCTGACATCTCCACAGAAACCACCGAAAGATGGTGGCAGGCTGAGATTTTAAAATATTATAAGCTAATACTGCTGTGAAACACATAAGACCTAGAAATCACATGCCAAAGTAACAGCCTCTTTGTTCTCTGGTACTCTTAATCAGTTTCATTTTACTAACTACAGGATAATATATGTGAAGCTAAGTCATATACCTATATACATCCCCACACATAATTGATTCAGAGTCATACAATAGTGGACTGAAAGTTTAAACTGATATATTGAGAGCGTGAGTGAATCCATTAGCACCACATTTGCAAATTCTACTCAACTGTAATGACTAGTTTACCAGCAAGCAACTTACAAAGCAGTTCTGGACTGGATGGATAAACAGTGGTCTAATTAGACTGATGTGCTGGGAAACTTTCTTCTGTGAAGCAATAAAACAAGATGATCAGTATAAAACCTGGTGTTACCTGCTAGATCTCACTATTGGCAAAAACACCCCTTCCATAGTCCAGAGAAGTGCAGCATCAAGACAAACAGTTCAGAACAGGATTTGGTTACGTCACTGTTAAATCCTTCATGGGAAACATTTTGCTATATAACTTTGCACAGAAAAAGCTAAGTCGTGGTTCGTACTGTTGGAAGCTCTGGATGAGGCATGCCATTCCCCACTGCACCATGCCAGGACAGTTTTTAACATTCATAAAGCATACTGAATGATTAATAACCATCACAAAGGAGCAGCTGAACAGTGCTGCCACATTTATATCTTCCCAGAATAAATGCTAGCTGATTTTAATTATTTGTGTTTCATGTCTTCCTTAGATGAACAACATAAAGTTGGGAAGATTTCATTTCAGAATGAGTAACAGACAAGCTCCAGTAACACAGGACTACTAACAGAGGAGTAGAACATGAGCTTTAAAAATTGAGGACAATGATCCTCCTGCACATCCACTCCTAAGGTTTCTAAGCATCCTGCCTGCCACGTGGCCAGGTTTCACCCACAAGTCATTGCAACTAAAACATTTAGCAGGGGAATGTTAGTATCATCTGTATTACCACACCACCTCAGAGCTGCAGTCATAGGCCACATGCTATTTCGTCCGGCATTGTACCAAAACAGAACCAAAGTTATTCCGTGTCCCAAACAGCTCATGGGAAAAGTTGCCAGAGATACACATAGCTAAACTGGAGGGGTATGAGGGGCCTTGGAAATAAACGAGATAATACTTTTGAGAAAGTCTCAAAACAGTGGGTTTTTTTCTAGAAAAGAGACTTTATATGAGGAACTGAAGAAGGATAATGAGGCAGCTTGTCAGATGTTATGGTGGCATCTTTTGCTGCAAGAGGCCGCAAAAATTAGAGTATAAAGGTCTTGAGTTGAGAATGGAAAAAAAATAACAACGAAGGCTTGGTTCCTGGACTGATCAGGGGTGAGAGTACATTTCTCATCACTGAGAGAAACAGAGCAGAGGTGACAGCCACTGGGATCATGGTGAAGAACCTTGAAAGTACAAAAGGGCAGCTGATGTCTGATGTACAAGAAGCCAGGAGAGGGAGAAGCAAACAGGGCAATGACACCATCAAAGGAGCAGGCTAAAACCTGTGGAATCATTTCAAATTGGTATGAGTGAAGTAAGACTGCATTTATCAAGGCAAGTTTGTTAGAATAACAGGAATGTGAAGTAGTAAGAATTTGGGGAAACAATTAGATGTGTGCACAGATAAAAGCTTTTTCCAACAGATATTAAGCATCTGACATGCAATCCCCTCTTGCAACAGTCTTCAGTCTGTGACCCAAAGAGATCTGAGTAACACCTAAAATTGTCAGTCAGAGAAGTGTCATGGTGGTGCTCACAGCACTTAGAGTAAATCAGGGGCAAGAGGGAAGTAGCAGAGGAATTTGGGGGAGGACCAAGGAGGACAAAGGAAGTACTGAACAGCAAGAGTGCATGAAAGGTGAAAACAGCTTTTAGCTCTGTGTGTGAGTTTAAGAGAAAACTGAAGATGAAGAGGGAGACTGAATATAACCAAGTGCACCAACAGTAGATGGAGCTGTGAGACAAGAGAAAAAACTAATCTTTAAGGGGACTAGTTAAAATAGCAATTCTGAAAATGAAGGCATAAAACCCTACCTTCATGTTAAGTATGAAACACAGTCCACGAGAGCTGAGTTTTATGTGACAGCCATACCATGTTAGCAGAAGGAGCTGAAACGACCTGTCATTTCTTTTTCCTGCCCTTAGATAAGCAAACATTGCCCATGCCTAATGCAGGTTAAATCCCAGCCAGCTTGCTGTCAACCAAGTGCCAAGATCAGCCAAGCACTAGGCAAACACAAACTCGACCTGATTTAACAACCATATTGAGGGGTTGTTCACATTCTTCACGCTCTGCAGCCTACACTACATGCTAATAAGATTTGAAATTTTTCACAGAAGCACAGGCGAGAATTTTGTACTATTTTCTGAGCCTCTTAAAAATAAAGGAATTATTTATGAGAAGTCTGTTGATCTCTGGAAAGGAGTAAGTAATACTTTGAGGTAAGGGCTAATGAACACTAATGATATCTAAAAAGATCTGCAGAGACAACTGGTATCACTCTATCACTTCTATAAGGACGTCTATAAATGGACTTCAACATAGGCTCTACTTCATATCCAGATTCAAAACAAAGCCGGACAACTCTAATAACTCCAGACAGAACTACGAATTTTACTTGAAACTTTTCCGTAAGCAGGGAAAAAAACAAACCCTGGTTGTGCATAAAATGGATTCCTGTATTAGGCAACATACAGTGAGCCTGTCAAGCCTAAGAACAGCTTTATTTGTCAGGGATCTAACAACCGTTCCTAGGACAGAATTTGACATCCGATTCTTCTGTGAACGTTCTTCAAAAGAAGCAGGTTCATGTTAAGTAAGGCACAAAAATGGAATTGCTTCTAGCCTTGTTCACTGAAGAAAGATCCCAGTAATGCTCCCGTGAGAAGAAGCAACAAAAGGGAAATTTTATATCATCTTTAATCCCCATTTCCATGAGGAAACCCCACCACTCCCCCAACTTTACAAGTCATCTCTAGTCAGACTTTTTCAAGGAAAGAAGAACTGCAACCACCATCGCCGCAAATCTTTTTGGAGGACAGAATACACAAATGATCAATTATTGGCATTATCAGAGCTATTTTTCAGAGACCTGGAAAAGAGCCTGTGTCCAAAAGCTTGTTTACTGGTCTCATCAGTTAGCCTGATAAAAGATATTATCTGCTCCTACAAATCTTGCTTCTCTCAAGGTAAAAAAAGAAACAAATATTTTATATATAAGCACCTGATTGGCAATATTTACTAACAATTCACAAGAATTGTGACGCTTAACTATATCACATGGTGCTAATTGCAGTCTGGGGCCTACTTAAACAAGCTATCAAATGGACTGTCAAATGGGAATTATGTGCATAGCTACAGGATAATAAATTAAAGTATATGATTAATTTTATCAACAATAACAGACTTGAAGTACAGGCTAAGTTTCAGTTTGTAATTACATAAATGGGTCCACAATCACGCAGCTGGCCTGCTGTACATCAAGCAATCCATTTCTCTTACTTTTGTGAAGCTGAGCTTTAAATCATGTTGTGTAATTTATAAATCGCCATACTGAAACCTGCTGATTATACTATGCATGCCAGTACTCAACTAAGTAATTTCCAGATCCAGTGGAAACCACCGAACTGTTCTTGGGCCCTTCAGACTACTGACATACATGCTCATTATTTGCTACTTAATAGTAACGTATAGCTAAATGTAAATGACAACATGGTAGGGTTGTTAAGCCCTTAAAACACTTTTACATGTTATCTTTTTTCGAATCAGCATCATAGCAAAGGCACAAATGGCACTAACAATCTAGTTCTACACACAAAAGAAAACTGCCACTGCCAGACACTGTTCCTCACTGATACCAGCGTAGAGGCTGAATAACACAAGGAGCCAAACAGGACAAAATCCATCCTCACTTCAACCTGAGCACGAATTGCTGCGCTAGCTACCAACCATGTTGACAGGCAGTAAGTAAATCCCTTTTCACCACTGCTGTAACAGGGATAACAGACCCTTGCTTCACTTCTACTTGTCTACTTCTAACCTAAAGCTGAAACCATGAAAAAAATCCATGATGAGCAAATGCACAGCTGCTGCTGAGATGTCCTGCTTCCCACTGCAGAGTCTCTGCATCTCTCTCTATACTCAGTGAACCTTGCTCCTCAAGACTTGATCAATTAGGAGACAACGTCAAAGGGGTTAGACACACAGCTAACAACCTATTCAAACGTGAATGGCACTGCTAGTATATGATCAGGAAACGTAACCCAAAAGGGAGGGAATAGCAAACATTTTCTATTTGTTTCTAAAAACTCAAACATTTAATTGCTATAAGAGAACACGATAAAAAATAATGGAGCAATGTTCAGCTCTAACAACTGCCAAAGCCAACAATACAAAAATTTTTCTGGTCCCCAGTGTAGCTAGTCAGCTGTACAGCACGCTAAAAGTTGAAATATTTTATTGTTGCTGAAGCAAAACATTTGTGACTGGAAGCACTGCAGTAGAATTCCAGGCAGAGCAGTAATTTCTGCCATAATACAAAGACTGCTAGACCATTTGGAAGATTAATAAGGCGGCCACCATTCACAACAACACTGCTGGATGAAGATACAGGAAGGAGGGAGAGGGGAACGGCAGTGCTGTTTTCTTTTCTTGAAGAAAAGTGGTCTTGATATTTTTTGTGACAGCAAAGTACTTCTGGCCAGATCAAGTTGATCAAATCTGCCTAATTTTGGCACCTAGTAGAAGCTATGTTCTTAGAGAAATTCCTAAAAACCCTGCAGCAAGCAAGTAGGGAAAGTGGGGGGTTTGTCCATCAAGTTCAAACACCTGCATTAGCCAGATGTGAGCTTCCTCTGAAGGCCCTCCAAAACATATACATGAATTATACAAGGAACACAGGAATTACACAAGGAACATCGGTACTTATTTTAGGGAGACTGCTGCAGCAGGTGCAATCTAAGCTGACCACTACAATTTCCCAGTGGCAAAGACAGTTTACAAGGTTCCCACCACCTTTTGTGCACAACTAAGTAAATTGGCAGTTTGCTGCTATCCTACTCACACAGTTGCGTCTGCGCAGCTGTTTGTGAGACTAAAATTATTTCAGGAGGAAGAAAAAACAACCAAACCCTACCTCTTTCTTTCCTTTTTCTTATTTTCCATACTCAGTTCACTGATGAGGGTTAAGGTTTGGATTGACAAACAGATACATGAGCACAGCTGACGGAATAGTAAATTACAGTTGAATAAGGAGAAAAAGCAAATTGAGTTGGGACAGGGAACTGCTAAAAAAGCTTTACACCCAGGGCAATACAATATGGACCTGCATCCTCACATTTCTATTTCATGCAGGCCGGACACATTCACCTTTTTCTTCAGCACTGCCTTATGTGTGCTTTAATTGCAGCACGCTAACAGCAGTTGGCATTTTACAAAATGCTAGAACTAGGGATTAATGTTTTAAAGGATTTAAAGGCTGTGATTTCAAGCTGCTTTACAATTGTAAGGAACATTGACTTCTACAGAGGGTCGTAACAGGAGCAGTAAAAATCATGTCCAAATGGTTGTGGGGAAGAAAGAGAGTATTCAAAATGATGAGATTTTAAGAATCAGCATACGGTAATGTGCCACATCTAGAGAATAAATGGAAAAATGGAGAACTAAAAACTCTTTAACTCTTTGCTGGACTTCGCACTTGCTGCTTCTCTTTTGACTCAGGCATCTTTCTGTTAGTTATGGTGTACATTTATATTGCAACCAATGACCTGTCCACCATGATATCCCTAGTATGAAATCCTGGATTCACATCTGTCAATGGGGATACTTGCACCGATGCCAATAAACTATAGCTTATATATAGTTTCTACAGGTTCTACAACTGGGGTAAAGGAAATTGCTTTTAAAGGGTACAGAGAGATGGCTCTTCCTGAATAGACAGAAAAGCTCTGCTTTTAGCTTGGTCTCCTGACACACTGATTTTAGCTGCAGCCTCAGGGTATCTGCCTGTATGCAGCCTTCTCACCTGAACACTGTAAGCACCTGTATATAGGCTGTTGTCGCTGTGAGTTCCAGCAAAGCCACTTCCCCAATCGTCTGCTACCAGCATTATCTGAGCAAACCCAGTCTGAAGGAACTGCTTCACTGAAGGAATTTAAATTGCATAAGCCTGCAGCAGAGACACTTACGTCTTTCTCCTACAGCTACTTTCTGTAGAGACTGGCACAACACTAATCCGGTGGGCCCCAGGCCGCACCCCACTATTCCATGGAAGATCCTTGGGTTCTGGGGATGTTCTTGTATATGTTTTTGGCATCAAAATCCCTCACATCCCTCTTTGCAAAAACTCAAGTTTTAAATCTATATGACCACTCAAAGAATCCAGCAACAAGTTTGTTCTGTAGCCTTAAGTCTTAGGAGCTCATGGGAACTCATTCTGTCTTGAAGTGATAGTTACACATCACTCCCCTTTCCTGCAGCACTGCACTCAATCTTTTATATAATTTTCTCCTTCATTTTAGAACATTTAAAATGTAAAGTAAGGAAAATCCCCAAAACCACAAGGCCATTTTAAGAAAAATATCACACATCCATACCGCAATTACAAAGATTGGCAGAATGGTCAAACAGAGGCCCACAGTTGCCACAGAAAGTAAACAAGAACCTTCTGTACGACAGACTGTGGCAGGAACAGAGAGAAAAAGCTAAGAAAATACTTTGATCACAGCAGTAACTGCCTCATTCAGCTTGATGAAACCCATTGCTAGTTACTAGAGGCATCACCGATTCCTTCACCAATGACTCTGGAGTGATACAAAACTACCCCTGCATAGCTGCCACACTGAAACCATTGTGCCAAAATGATCAGCCAACATTGGGGGATTAGAACATGACTATGCAATCCCTTCTCCACACTCAGAAAGTGCCAGTAGCAAGGCCCTCAGTCCATTTCCATGCTTCCCAAGTACAGCAGGGTTCAAGGGACATCCTTCCCAGAGTGCCAGGCAAAGTGAAGTGGTGAAGCAGCAACACAGGTGGGGATTTCTTGCAAATGGACCCAAATTTTGTGCTCAAAGGTAGAAAATATACACATGGAATAGAAATTAAGTGCTAAACTCTACCTAGTCTACAACCAGTGAAAATAAAACAATTGTAAAAATTTATTTATACTTGCTGATGATCTGGGTGCTCCAAGTAGCACAATTCTGTGAAGGATTGCAAAGAAAAAAAATCAAGCAGAAATACCAAGTGACGATTCCCAAAACTTTCACTTTGTGTTCTTAAGGACTAAACCTGAAAACAGAAAAAGGTGGCCCCAGCTTGGCTGCAAAATAATTTATGAAATTTTTTAGATGGTGGCAGTTTGAAAGTATAAAAAGATTGTGACAACATAATAAAGTCACAGCAAAATAATATAATCTCAATAAAATAAGCAGCATATTTTACATTTTGTATTTCTATTTTATTTCCTTTTTTCTTCATAACTCAGAATAAAACAGATTTTCTCCTACATATCCCTTCTTTCACTGCTGATTTGAATGAAAAAAGAATACAGTGACACTCATTATAACTTGCCTGGAGCATAATAAAGTCTTTTGGAGAGTTGTACGTGTCCATTCTCAGCTCATGGCGATGGAAATAGAGAATCTATCATGACTTCTATATATACGCTACTTAGTGTTATTTCTTATTTTGCTAAGGAAATAAAGGAATACTTTCTTATAGAAAAAACATCAAAAGAAATGCTATTCCTTCTTATGTGAAAAATAAAGAAGTGACAGTAACTATTTTTATTTTTCCAACAGAATACTATCTTCAATTTTTCTATTCACTCTTTGCTTTTGGTTTGTCTCCAAGTGATTAAATTAAATGACTGTGTTAATTTACCCACATATCATTTATATAGGCCAGACTTGAGTTATTTTTGACCAGAAAAATTTCAACAATGGTGTTTCTTTAAACCTTCAGTTTTAGGTCCACCTTCATATCTATGCATTTCTAGATACTGGCTGTAGACTTCAGTGACAAAAGTTGCTTAAAAAAAACCCAAAACAATCCAGAAAAAAAACAAAACCCACAAATTAGGTTAATATTTATAATGCCTGAATAGAAACTCTTACCAGAACACCATCTTTGCTTTTCTTAGCATATGCATTTTACAAATTATGCAGATTTCTTCAGTATAGGACAGCAACTCTGCAATCACTTGTTCAACAGGGACTCAATTGTTCTGAACTCAAATAATCTGAAACATGAACTAACTGTCAAAGCCTCACCTCAATGCGGTCATATCCAGACCTAACTAATGTTTCACAGTAAGGCCATATGTTGACTTCCTTGTGGCTACTGTACTGAGCAAAGAAGGTACCTCCCGTAATTAGTAGTCCGTATGAGACCTAGTTTCCCAGGGCAAATGACATGTGTGCCACAACAATGCCATCTATGATCAGTTATCTAGTATATCATGCTGTGGAGTTAACTGTAAGCAAGCTATAATACAGAAAGTCTCAAGTAATTCAAGTTTATTCAGTAAATGCTTACGAAGGTACAGAAACATTCTCTAAATCAAGATTTTAGATTTTAAACTGTCTGCTATATCCTTTAAGGCAATGATACTTTAAAATTTTATTGAAGCCTATTTTAATGAAGCCTATCACCACCTTATTTTTTCCTTTCTCTAGTTCTTCTCTCTTAACCTGAGTTAATTCAATTCTGCATGTCACGTGCACTGTGGCTTAATCCAGTATATCACCTGGACATATACTTAGCTTGCATACACAAGTAGGGCCACTGATTTCATCAGTGTAATGTATACTCAAGTCCTGAAATAGAATCTGTAGTAATTACATATTCATTGCTATTTCAACCAGAAGTAATAGGGGAGCTATTATTTTGATCAGGAGCAGCAAGATGAAGCATATGAGAATCATACTTTATTTACATGCAATCATTATTCCTTTTGAGACAAGGCTGGGGCACTGACACTGCCTGGACAGTCAGTCCACAGGGGTCACTTAGAAATGGACCTCAAACGTCATTGCCTGTGCTCTGCGGCAGGACCTCTTTCCCCCAGAAGACCATGCCTGTTAACTGTAGTTTTCACCACTGCCATCCCCATGCATGAACAAATACGCGTTACAGGTCACCTCTGGCAAAACAGCACAAGGAATTATGTGAGGGCTCCTGGAAAATTCTCACACCAAATATGAACAACTATGACGAAGTTTTTTTTCAATTCCTGTGCCTTGGTTGGGGACAGGGAAAATTCCCCTGCAGACCTGACAATGTTGCTAAGTCTCAATCAGCAGAGTTTTTGAAAAGAGCAATCCAACTGATAACCACCACTAGAAGGAGAAAAGACCTTCCTAATGCAACAAAATGTTGATTTCTTAAGGAAATTCCAGAAGATTCCAACAAAGTTACCTATTCTGGACTCCTGGAGGGTCTGGGTATTACATTTCTAGATGTATTCATATGAACGAGGCTCTGAGAGACTGGAAACCACTGTGGTGGTGATTTACTCACAACAGTATTTCATCTACTGAAGTCAACTCAAGTTTGCTGCTGGCCCAATGGCTGATGGGTCATCAGTCCCAGGGGTATTCAAGTATGAGCACCTAATACCGTCCTATTTATATTTTCATTTTAAGTCAGCTAGTACAAGATGCATCTGTAACAACAAAGTACTCATGGATCTCACTAAACTTTCTGCTATGTTTCCCATTTTAAAAAGCATTCGTTTGGAACTTATACATGATAAATGAGCTTTGAATATTTTCACATCGTTTGAATGGTAATGGTTTCAGCACTGGAAGCTTCTCATCCAAGTAAGAGTTCATGAACACGCACAAATATACATGATCTCACTATGGTCAAATGATCCTGTTTAGAACTGAATAAAAACATATGCAGACATTTAATACGACTGGAGTAGAGAAGTTTCTTTCTTAAGAACATTAAGTTAAACATTTCCAGTATCAACAATAAAAACTGAACTATGACAACATTTTCAGTTTGATGTATTTAGAGATATGAATAGATTGTAATACTAAAGAAACAAAGAAGTATAATTTATAAAGGAAATATGCAAACTTGCAGAGACCCAAACATATACCTTCATCCAAGTGGTTGGACTGTATGACGCAAACAGTTGAAATTTGCATTTCATTTAATAAGACAGTTTTGGCAAAGATTTTAATTCTAAGTTCACTATTAAAATGAAGAATTGTCATTCATCACCTAAATGCTCTAATCAATTTAAATGTATGAATTAAATCTTACTCAAACTTTATGCTAACCCTGTCTCATTTTGTAATGGTTACCAGTAAAATGCCACAAAAAACTTTATGGATCATTGCTGCTTATTACTGTTTTCCATTAAGTTTTATATAGAAGAAAACATCATAAAAACATTACTGCAGTTGGGATGTAAGATTATCCAACATCATTAAAAAAAAAAGTATTTGACAGCCTACTCTGCTCTATTAAAAAAAAAAAAAATCAGTCCGAAGTATCCTGTATTGAAATTATGAGAACACACTGAACAGACAACATAACAAAGCCTTATACAATAATTTCACTTAGGACTTCTAGAAAGACTACTTGGAAGTTGTATAAAGTTGCACTCTAATACAGAAAGGCCTTGATCTTTTAGTCTTGCATTTATTTAAGCCTATGGTTGTACTCAGTTCAGTGAGGCTTGTTACAGAAAAATAGTAAGGCTAAAAAATAATTATTTCCAAAAAGGAGAACAAAATCATCAGTCAATCCATTCTACGGGAAAAATGAATGAAAGCAATATCTAGAAATAGAGGAGCATTCAGGGGAGCTCTTGTATGGAACAAGATTCAAGATTTTTTGCAGAGCTCCAGAAAAGCAAACAATAAGCAAAACCAAGAGTGATAGAAGACAAAAAGTGCAAATGACCTAAAGGACAAATGCAAAACTTGATATTTTCCCCTTTTTTTCTTTTTAATGTCTATATACTTATATACATTTCAAAGTAAATTTGCTGTCATTTTGATGAGAGAAATTCTCCACTTGAACTTGAAATAGCTTGACAGTAACGTTTTTGGTTTTTACTTTACTCATAAAAGTACAAGCAATAGTCTGCGCATAGTCACTATATAATTTCCTTGCAACCTAAATCTCCTAAAGTTACAAATAAATTCTTTCCAAAAGAAAGATGCTTTTCTTTAGGCATTCTTAGAATTCCCCATGATCATTACTGAACAGAGGGACTATTCATTGTGATCTTATCACTTACTCCCACATATTATATATAGTCCAAAGTCTGCTTCAGTGCAGGCAGGTGGAATGCAAGTGATTTCATCTGGACTGCATTTGGCCTTTACAGACCTAAATACAAAGCTGTATGGAATGAGCTTAGAGAAAATGCATGAAATAATTTACAAGACAGTTACTTTGTGGTTTAAGAGGATCACAAGTGAAGCTGCATCAGATTTCTTTTTTAAAGTCAACCAAATACCTCTCTGATCTCTTATATTTGCCATACATTAAGAATACAGAAAGAAACCAATGAATTCGTATTTGTTACTGTTTAAAAAAGTTGTATCATGAGAGCTGTAAAACCACAGCTGCACTGTAGAGCTACAACCAGCTTTTTAGAACTGTCTGTGAGCTTTTACTAACCATGCTAAAACTGCCCAGCATAAGATAGTTTACCACACTTGTTCACTCTCTCCTCTCCCCTAGACTCCACAAGACTCTAGAACAGTAACAAATTCCATTCCTGGCTTTTGCAGCCTACAATTTCTTCCCAGGATATCATTTTTCGAAGAATTTTGGTTATGAATCAGACAATGAGTATGATTTTGAAATGAATGTGAATTCTGTCACTGACTTAAGAAGAGCTAGGATTTCATCCAAAGAATGCTACCATATGCTATTTAACATTATCTGTAATGTAAACTGTGATGTGAAATATAGTCTGACTGTTAAAAGAACCAGAAAGCTGTCTAGCAACTTCCTGGTTCATCATATTTCCAAAATTTGTCTGCTATAAACTCAAGCTCCTTTTTTTCCCCAATCTCTACAAAAAACCTTTTTACTTAAGAAAAAGAAAAAAAATTAAAAGGCATAAAAGGCTAACAAGTTGTTTTGCCATACAAGAACAGGAACATTCCTAAGTATAAATTTTCACCCGTACTGTAGCTGGCTGGTTTCAAGTTATCAAGATGATTGACTTGATGAAGACTGGAAATAGAAGTGACAGGAAATTATACAAAGAATGGAACTCTTGACACTTTAAAGACAGAACTTCTTGGCTCAAAACATCTGATCCTGAATAAATTGACCCACATGCAAAGAGGCAGTCAGGATGACTCTTCTAGCTACATGGTTGGTGAGATGAAAGCTGCATTTAAAGTGTTTTAAAATAGAAAAGGGAATTACCTGCGGAACTAGATTAGGGTTTTTATCAATACAAGAAGTTTGTTGTTGGAAGGAAACAGGGCATGACAAGCACTGTACATCAAAAAAAGGCAACTACGCTTTTCAGCTGGCAGCATCCCTGATCAAATGCCATACTACAAAAATGCCAGAGTAATTGCAACTGGCCTGCAGAGACACTGCGCCCACGCTGTACACAGAGCAAGGTGTGAACCTCAGCGATACCTGAGCATCCCCTGCACCATCAGTGTGTTTATGTTCAGCTGCAGATTTAATCCTAGAGCTATCACCAGCTGTACAAACATAGCCTATCCGAATTTATGTGGGATAGTCTTCACAACACCACAGTCAAAAATGGTGTTTTACAATGGAAACTCCCTGCTATGTATAATCAGGACCTCTGTTCCCATTCACACAAAATTCTCTCTGAATTTTGTGTCCAGCCAGACGAACAGTGAATTTGGAAGGGGGGGTGCTTTACCAGGTTCTGTTGCAAATACTGCTTCATACTTTGCATGTAAAGTTTCTGTTCTTAACATTTATGTAAAGGTTCTTGCAGTGTTTCATAACTTTTCTATAGGTATTTGAACCATTCTGCTTATTTTAAGACTACATTACTCATGTAGGTTAAATTAAAATAGATGAATGGTATTTCATTACATTTTACAGGATTTCCAACAGTCTCTGGAAAGTTTTATTGCTTTTTTTCCCCAATAGGGAAGAATAAGAAATTACAAAAAAAAGCCTCTTAAATCCTTTAGTATTTCAAATTGCTAACTTTTCTATATTGAAATAGGCACGTCTGTGGCAAAGAAAGCCAACAACTCCTCTGCCAAAAAGTCAGAATCTGTTATGTGCACAACCAATTAAAAAGAAAATATGAGCTGTTATCTGACATGTAAGATATCTTTCAATTGCAAGTTAGAATTAAAATGGTGCTTTATATGAATCACTGTATTAGGCTAGTTTTGCCTTTATTTGTGTATATGTGTACCCATCTTATTTGCAATTCTATAAAACAAAACTGAATAAATAAATGGTTCACAACTGATTAATCCAACTCAACTGGTACATATTTCATTTATTTTTAAAAAGGAAAATGCCTTATGCATGCCCCAACTATGCTTACCATAATTTAACAGTAATGTATCCAGGCAGCCTCTAAGTCGATGAACCTTTGCTTCTCATCAATTTGCAAACCACCGCTGTTCTCCACCAGTAGCTCCGTGCCATCCATTTCTATCACCCATTTCCCCATGCAATCAACAGTCTTCAACCCATCCATAAAAAGCTCTTTGACTTCATGCCACTAGGAGATTACAATTCAACACTTCTCCCTTAATTAGAGGGGCTGTTAACTTAGGAAGGTGTCACTGACTTAAAACCTGATGCATTTCAAATAAAACAGTAACAGTCCCCTCATTACAGCTTCAATCTGTCAGACTGCTGGCCCATTTTTATGATTTTATAGTAGTATTTTTCAATGTCTTATGCTTTTCTTGCATGCTGTTGTGTGAGTGAAAGGTAATTCCACTCCCTACCGCTCCCATAAATGTTCTCCAGTTAAAAATAAATCAGATGAATAAACAACAGAAATACAAGTAACAAGGAAAGTGACCAAGTGTGTGACTTCACACAGTGGAACTGCTCATGAAGGATGTGCTTACAGGTCCTAATTGACTGAATGCATAAAGGAAACATTAAAAATAACATTAAACACTGTCAAGGTAAAAAATCTTCTGTATTTTACTGGGCATTTTCTTTTCTGCTATCTTTCAATTACAGCACACTAATACTAGTCCAGAAGTGCTTGAAACAGACTTGTAACCTTTAAGATACCTCAGATATTCTGAAGGATGCAAGAAGCGTCTGACAACAAGAAAAGTATTAGAAAAAAAGGCTTCATAAAAGTTAAAATATTTATGCAAAAAAGTTAAATATTCCTTTGCTGTTTCTATTTCTTAAACATTATATACTTACCACTGAGTAAGGCCTAACCTACACTGGAAGATTGATTTATCTTAGCTCTATCGGTTTTGCACCATTACAATACAAATACATATCCTCCTGTAGGGTAGATAAATCAATTTTTACTAAGATTGACTGCTTTCACCCTTGGGCTTGTACTCGCTCAATTACATTAACGAGTAAAACAAATAAATAAAAACGCTAGAATATTAACTGGCAAAATCATAATCAATACAATTTAAATTCAGGTGAGAGTTTAATTATATCAATCAAAACCTACCAGAAACTAAACTTCAAACATTTTTTCTTATCCAAACAAGTCTGAATTGCACAAAGCAACTGTATAGAACCATTAATACACATTTATTCTTAAATAAGTAAAGGTTTGTTTGTTTACCCCAATGCTATTCTCAATCTAACCATCCCTCTATACATCAATTTCTTTGTGAAAAACAAATGGCACAAGAACAAGCCTCAAAACGTGTCAGTGTTAAATCTGTCAACCTTTAACACGGGTACAGCTAACACTGCTGCTGGAGGTGGGATTGCCGCATGCGCAGACATGCTCAGCCAGCGTTCAGCCTGCCAACATTAGTGAGGCCCATCAGCACGATGCGGCAAGGGGGCTGCCTCTTGGCGCGGGTACCGCTTCTCCAGATGCTGACATCTCTCTCACTACTGGCACCCACCCAAGCAAGACAGACAGGAGCCACTTCAAACGTAACTCCTGATGCTGCGCTCACACAGGTAGCTGCAGAACAGACAAAGCATAACCAGAGCAAGAACTTCACTCTGACGGTGCTATTCTATCAGTCCTTCTCCCTGTGAGAAACCAATTCCTTCTCCTAAGGACTAAACTGGCTCACCCTGTACTGCAGGGCATAACAAAATCATTACGTCAGAATGACTTGTATAGAGCATAGAGGAAAGGAAAGAAGCATTTAAAGAGGAAGAGTAAAAGAGGGAAAATAAAGAGGGGAAATTAATTACTCTTTTGCCGCTCCAAAGTCAGGTACTTCTGCCCACGCACACAACAGCAACCCACATGCTGTAGTACCTTATCCTCTCTTACCAAGAAACTCTACCAGTTGATCCAGTGCTTGTCACTGCTTTGGCTGAGGCTGACCCTCAGAAACAGAGGGCATCCATTATCAGTCTTATTTGCCATCCTGGCACACAACTAGCCCTTACTGCAAACCTGTGAAATGATCTGTTAGCACATGCCATTCTATCACACTAGCCCTTTTCCTTCCACATGTCTCTCGATTTTTTTAGCAAGCCAACAGTGCTTTAACAAGGCACAGTTTCTGCATTAAAGACAGGCTAAGCAGTGCCTGAAGTCTGCAAGCAAAGTGCTGAATTCAGGACAGAGATCCCAGATCTCAAGTGCTCCACGATAAATACAGTGATAAATCACAGCATAAGGCAAATAAATACCTGCGTCTGCATCATCACAACATCACCATCAGACAACACTAGATCATCACTGCCTGTTGCTTCAAAACACCACCTAACCTAGAAACCAAATTATCCAGTGCTGTCTCTGCAGTTATTTCCCATTTTGCTCACCCAAAAAACCCAAACCAAAAAAACCCCAGCCAAAATATGGCAAGATGAGTTACTTGCCTTCTAATTTTGCTAAAATCTTCTTCTAGGAAATGAAGTAAGAATTCCCTTGTGCTGTATTGCAAATGGAAATAACACACTATGAGAGAGCTAAATGAATGCTATGCTGCAGCTGAACAAGACAATAAAAGCATTGTGACAAATGGTTTCAGTGCCCCACCACATATACTATTTCCTAGTTATGATTAAAAGCAGAGGCAAGTCAAAAGGAATGATAATATTGATTCTGCTTGAGATACATTTCCTACCAGACAGCAAACTACTGTGAAAGAATGCCTGGTGACAGATTTTATAGTCAAATACAAAACAGCCCCACCCAGCAGACCACCCAGATAATTAAATACAATTCCATTATACATTCCCTAAATATACTTGCAGATCAGATTCATTTTGTAAGCAATGTTTTTATGGTTTAAATTCCAGAAAATTAATAAATAATCTTAATCAGAGTCATCAAGTATTGGCCCCAATCAAGAAAAGTCTATGCTTGTCTAGAGCTGGGCCTTGTGCTGTTATTCAAGTAAGTGCATGTATAACTAAGAGCTCACCGTCTCTTACACGAACATTCAGTACTCATTAGTGTGCACTATGGGGTAGCGGTACTGCACCCACTACTTGTGTTACTTGCCTTTTTTTTTCTGTAACTGTAACTACCACGTACTGGCAATAGCCTCTTGGTACAGTGCAAGCCAGCCACAACTTCCTTCCAACACAGCTCACAGCTCCTGACTCTAATTTAGGTCCAGTCACTCCTATGTTTGCCATATAAATGGATTAAGCAAAATGGCCTTAAAAGTCATCAGCAGTCCAATCTCTCCTTCCCGTAGTAGCAATACCTGAATATGCCAAACAGAGAAGGAAAATGCACAGGAAAAGGCAGTCAAGTCAATTAATTTTTAACTGCATTTTTTTGTCTTTGGAAAACAGAAAAGAATTTTAAAACACTCATATGTTTATAAGAGAAATGGGAAAGTATCTGCAGACACAGTCTAATCAATTTTTTCCCTTATGTGGATATAGCCTAGAGCAATGCACACACTCCCAAATCTCCAGATCCCTAACACAATAAGGCATGTGAGTTGAAACGCACACAGAAGAATACCCCAGTACAAGAAAATAAACATTTCTTTTTACTAACCTTAAAATACCTTATCTACAAATGATGCTTTTTAGGGATGGCGAGGAGTGAAAAGCTTCTAAAAAGCATTCAGTTTTATAAGAATCTATTAATTCTGTAAAGCTGAGCTGATAAGCTCCTGTTAATTATAATGCTTTCTGTGCATGCCTTTCATCTGAGGTTCTGGAATTGCTTGGAAAATCTTAATTAGGTCTCAAAACACTACTGTGAAGAAGGCATATTCTCTTTGCACAGAAGACAAGGTGCAGACAGCTTACGTGATTTGCCAAAGGTCACCAAAAGGCTCCAGTCCTAAACAGCACTCGGCAGACAGCAGCAGAGCTGTTGTCTCCCACACCCTCAACCCTAGTCACATCTCATAGCTACCACACCACATACTTCTGTTCCTCACACAAATATCTTATTCCTTCTTTGATTTTCAGTCACAGATTAAGAGTTTTTTCCATTGAAGGTACAATTCCAGTTTGGGGCAGTTGTGTGAATTTTTCTTCTTTAAGCTGAAGTGGTCTACACAGACACAACTGTTCATTAAAGCTAAAGTAAATTCTGGCTGGTATACGTAGATGTTGTGCCTGAAAGGCTGGAATATCTTACAGCATCAAAGGTTTAAAATCTCATTTTCAGCCCTGCCTGATTACTTAAACCACTACTATAAAACTACAATGGATAAAATCTCATCTGAAGCTGATTAAATCTTTACTGATGTAATGGAAGAATAGCAAACAATCAATTTACATTTTTCTATGAATATTTATCTCTATTGCAGCTTCTGGTTCTGCAATGGAGCATATTGCCTGCCAACTTCCTCTAACTTAAGTCCAAAACTTCAATTTCTTGCTGCTAATCGTCTGCTTCAACAAATCATACTCAAACATTAAAACATGCTTTCATTTGTTTAAAATCAAGATAGTATTTCAATTTGAGAGGATTTATGATAGCTGTAATACAAAAGTGAGGTGAGGTGATGAGATGACAAAGTTGTAAAACAAAAGTTCTATCCCATAAAAAACCAGAAATAAGGCCAAAGACAATCAATTCTTTTAATTGCTACCTAAAATACATTAAACTTCCTACACAGACTTGTACCAATGTGTCTAACAGGATATTTGATGAATACACACTGTGTACCCATAATTAGAACCAGATTCACTCAGACACCTCAAAAATCCTCACTTTTCAGGGGTGATCAGCACGCACAGCATGTAACCTTCGTGCTCACCAACAGATTTTCAGAAGAGCAGGTTCTGGTGACATCAAACTTGAGCTGAAAGTGTACTGCTCTCCTGAAAAGTTGACATTTACCACAGAACCTGACTGACAGCTCAGCTTTGGGGGGTGAGCATGGAGGTGAAAATCAATTTCACACTGTCAGTATATATTCAACCAGCTTTAAATGTTGCCTAAAACAAAGCAAATCATGAGTAATTCATGCTTATCAGTGAGGTAAAGCTAGTGAAGCTGGTGTATCCAAGATATTACTCATTCATTAGGCTGAGATAAGTTTCATTTTTGAATAGGGAACAGATCACTAACAAATTATTCCCCTTCCTTTCACGTTTAGTCACAGTTTAGGCTACTTATTTAATCACTCCCTGACAATACAAGATATACTTTCATTCATATTAGAAATCATTCTGCTGCTTCACACTATTCATTAATTTGAAACTCTTACATTTGGAATCATCATTTACCATTCAAACAGTACTTAGTGACATGCAGAGACTAAAGAGTTGTCAAACAGAATGACACGCAGTTTTAAAATGTGAACAAAGCAATGAAAGCTTTTAGAAAAAAAAACAGCCTTGCAAATAGTCGTTGGAAGTTGTAACTGTGGGCATAGCCAGCACTACCAGGAAAAAAAAAAAAGAAAGAAAGAAAAAAAAAAAAAACCTTGCATGAAAAAAACCTCAAATGTAGGCCTGCAAGAAGTGTGATGTGCAGTGCTTCTGCTAATAAAAGGTTGGAAGTAGTCCTCCCAGTACATAGTAAGACTGAGATGAAAGCGTTTCTCACACAGGTCCCATTGATGGAAACCCTGACAGGGAAAGTGAAGACCTCGTCCTAAGCTAAAACAAATAAAAATGTGGTCACCCCAGTACTTTCACATACCAACAGCAAGAGAACTGGAGTTGTGACACCACCACCCCAAAATTATATGCATTCCGAGAGAGTATACTTCCCTTGAAAATAGTTAGAGATGTTTCAATTTACTGCTGTGCTTAGAGATAAGCCCAATTTGAAAAAAATCTCAATGCTACTAATATATGAGTGTGTGTTTGGCCCCAAAGGGCACTGCAGGTTGAAAGAAAAAAAAAAATCCAGTCTTAATAGCACTCAGGCATGGGAACAGCTCTCATGAGAATATACGGACACATAATCCAAAACAAATCAGTTGATACTTGGAAAATACACAGAACGCACTAATTCCCTGAATCCACTTGCACAGCCAGCCAGAGCCCCTTGTTTATAGCTATTCAGATCGCAAGGAAGCTGAAGATAGGCTGCGTTAATTTTATATCGTGTTTTTTAATTAAATCTTTCTGGCTACTCAGAACCCAATTTTCTCTTCATAATATGAATCTTTATTGGACGTCTGTAAATAGAACATAGATTCATTTCCATATAAAGAAATCTAAATATACTACCCTTCACTAATGGAAAAAACCAGAAAACCTCATGTTAACTAACAACCCATTTAATCTTTCACAAACTTTACACAGACATCTATAGAAATCATTAATACAGCTCAAGCTGCTATGAATCAGTCCCTCTAAATAACGTACAGGCACTAGTAACTGATATCGCTAACATTTCAGTCCAGCTCTCCATGGCTAAAGAAACACTTCATTAAACCGAATGAAAAGAAGGAGTATCAGGCTGGAAAACAATGGTTTTTGAATTCCTGATTTTACTTGAACTAGATTGGCATTATGCCACAGATGTTAGCAGAGGCTGAAATCACAAGTAATTCTGGAGAGTGCTGGGAAAAGCAGCAGAATTTCCCACTGTGCCTCCATGGAGCACAAATGCACGTTTTTGCAGAACAAGGTGTCAGTAGCAGCCGTAACAGCATCACCTTGACAGGAAATGCTCCTCCTGCTTTCTAACCATGAAAGAGTTCAGGGGAAAACTAAAAGAACTGACTGGTAAAACAGGATCTGAAATAAGTGAAGAGTTTTGGGGTTTGCGTTTTTGGTTGGTTTTTTTACAAGGGATTTCAAGCTTCATGGTTTCTCTTCAGTCATAGTTATTGCAATAACAAGGTTTTTCCTCAGGTCTTCATAACTAATTCAAGTTGTACATTAGGATTTGCAGATGTATCTCAACAGACAAAGGGTTATGCCTACCCCAGTCTTGTTTGGTAGACAATCCAGTGGGTTGTCTGTACTCATGATACTTCTGCCACATGCAAGTTATCGCAGTTTCTAATACACTGATCACACTGCAAAAAACATCATGCATTTAAGCTGTAGTATAATGATGCTAAAGAAATCTGTGAAATATTAGAAACTATGCATGTTTTGAACATATAATAGAAGAATGCATTGTTGATTCCGCGTATTGTCTAATGCACACATATCTTCATTAGGAAAAAAATCATTTTTCTTCAGGTATATAAAAAATGTTTATTACTCAATCTACTCAACTGTTCATTTTGTTTAATTAAATGTATTTTAGCAATAAAGTGCAAAAATATGAAGAAACCATTGGCTTTAGAAGGTAAAACAGCAACAGATAATTCTGTTTATCTTTCATAACATATATAATTACCATTTAAGCTAAGAAGCAGAAAGTTTTGCATATACTGTTTTCAAAAAGTACTCTTCACAACAAAAAAGGGAAGGCTGGTTTCATTTCCATTAATAGCTTGAGAACTAAATACCTACTGTGCAACTCCAGCAACTATGTGACTCAATTGTTAAAACGACTGCAACACCATTCAATAACTTGATTGTCTGTACAAAGAGCTGCTAGATACTGAATGGTTCTGAAAATACGGGACTCGTTTAACCAGGAACTGCTATCTTCTCAAAATCTCACCAATTATTTAAGAGGGAAGAGTTAAGTTTTAAGAGCTTTTGACAAATCTAATGTTTTGACTTCTACAGCCCCAGTCATACAAGAATTAGCTTATGATTCTGATGCTAAGTCATCTTAGCAGGAATGCAAGAAGGATAATGCTTGGTTTTAATTATCATAAGGTATCACAAAACAAAAAAACAAATTAATTTTAAAAAGTAGCAAAGTTATTTAACAGGCAGTCAAGCAAAAGCCAGAGAGTCTCAGACAGGTAAGTTTTCTTGTGTGGGGAATCACTGCATGATTACAGAACATGAATTGCATGTGTAACACTACATGGACTCCTAGCGTTTCTTTGGATATTCATTAGCAGCTTTGGAGGGCGAGCTATTGCCTATCCCCCGTGTCAGGCCACTATGATAGTCCTTGCATCAATGATTTGAAACATATTTCAATAATTTTCCACCTTCATGAAAACCAAACCCACCCACTCAAAAAAAAAAAGAAGGAAAAGAGAAAGCGGATTAAAATCAGTTTGAAATTTGATAGTTCTGCTGCTCATTTAAGACAGGTTTAGGAAAAAGGTTATTTTTTAAGATTATCAAACTATGCTTTGGTAAAGCCTGGTAGGTAACCTTCTCAAAGCAATATGTTGATAACATGTCATTGCGTGTTATCACGCAACAGACGAACAACAGAGGCTGTTCCTGACTCTTCCATATACAAAATTTTATAGGGAATCACAGAGAAAGCACTTCTTGCCTCTTGCTAGATCCTACACATAAGCAGAAGTCTAGAGCTGCTGCTGCTCTTGCTACAATCTCATGCAAAAATAGAAGTTGGCAGCTGCAACCCTGTGAAGCCAGTTGGTTTACCTTTGCTTCAGGCACTGTGCCAGCTTGAGGCAGAACCACGCTCTCAGGTCAGGGCTGTGGGAATGTGCAACCACAGAGTAGGAAAAATTGAGATTAAGAGTATAAGCTCCTAGACTACACGTGGGAAGGTGTGCAATATGAAGGTGAAGGAGGTAGAGAGCACAGAGAGAAGGGTATACCTCAAGTTGGAGCAGAAGGATCTCGCAGTAGGATGGGGAAGATAAAGAACATGAGGTTTTTGAAAGCACAGTGAGAGAATGAAAGTTAGAGAAAGTAGCGGAGACGTGACTAATTTCTGAAGTCAGATGATATACATGCAACCTGCAAAGCTGAAGCTGCTGCTGAAATGAACAGTACTTCCTGAGCAAGTTACAGCAGGGAACCCCTAATGTAAGGCTATACATTTGTATATAATACAAATATACAAATACAGCTCTTGCTAGCTTCTCCCTGAGCTCCACTGTTTCCAGCAGAGGTACTCACTCTGTACAGCCAAGACTCTCTAAACATAAATCAGTTCGTGGTACATAAAAGAGGGAGAACCCAGCTTTGAGATAGGGGGAAGGATACAATACCTAAGCTTCTAAAACGAGCAGGGATAGGCAACAAGCAGCTAGGACCATTAGAATCCGCCAGCAACCACCAGTAGGGGTTCTCATTCCCCGCCTCCATTAACTTCTGTTCTGTACTAAGAAATGCCTCCTTCTACCTTCTCTGGAAAGCAAGCTGTGACCTAAAAACAGAGAAAGATAATTCACTGGAACATGGGAGTGTGCAATTGAGCAAACAGAGCGATTCCAGAGCAAAGGGCCCAGACGGAAAAACTACTATTCCCAGCTTTTCACCCTGTCTCAGCATAAGGAAAGATTTACCTGTTGAGAGAAGTATTACAATAAGGAGAAAGGAAAGGGCAGGGACCAACACCACTAAAGCAAGGGAGCCACACTACTAAAGCAAGGGTGAACGTCGGCCGTTTACCTCACACTTCCAGCAACATGGGAAATGCCCTGCCAAACTCTCCCTGCCTTAATTTTGCACGGGAGAGCAAGGAATTCAGGTTGCATCTCTGTTCCTATCAGCAAGCTGACACACCTTTCAGAAAAGTCCTTGTTCTCTCATTATCTATGTCATCCCACTAGCATTTTATTATCATACACTCTCTGATGCACTTTCTTTCTCTGCTGCTCACCTTTTCACTTCTTCGCTCCTCAAAATAGCAATATTGACAACACTACCTTGAAATGGTAATACATCGATGAAAGCCAGAAGCCAGCACTGTCTGAACTAAATTAACTTCCTCTTCAAATAGTTTCTTCCTCACATAATCTTGTCTTATTTTGACCAACATTATTAATAAGGCTAGTTTAAAGTTTTCCACTCAAAACTGAGATTTTATGGAAAATACACGTTTAATTACATTAAATTTTGCCTGACCCCCATTCTCTTCAGTGATTCAATTTTTGGGCTGTCATCATCATACTGATACTATCACCAAATCTGTTTTTCTAAAGAGAAAACAAGTTGTGTCAGCTGTAATTTCTGGGTGAGGACTCTGCATCTTGTGTTTGTGTGCTTGGCATCTCAAATACTGCATACAGCCATATGAAAGCTTTTGTCAAGTCTGTGACCACAGCTGTGTTCCAGTCCACCTCATTGAGACACTGCAAAAGTAACAAAATGTAGTAAATTACACTAAAACAGAAAATACCAGCTTCACTAGTCCTCAGTTATTTCCTAACAAAGTCAAATGCTTAAGGAAATTTGTCAAATTTCTTTTATTTCCAAATAAAATCAAACCACAGATGACCCTATTTGCTTATCACTCCCAGTGGAATTCTCAAGAGTGATATTATTTAGGTTTTGTAGATGCACTAAACTAAAAGCTATCAGCAAACTCAGTTATGTTAGATGAGTTTTACACTGGAAGTATTACTTTAACCTAATCACAGACTACTTCAGAGACAAGGTTTTTAGAAAGGCTCCTAAAACAAGCACCAAACCAAACAAGGATTTTGTCAATGAGTTCACTACACAGTACTTTGTTACCCAAAAATCTTCTTCCTTCCCAGTAAGATCCTTTGACAGAAAGCAGATGATTTCATTCACTGTGACTTGCAAAGAAACTCAATGAGGGCAGCATTCCAGATTGCCTTCCGGACACAACATGACATCCCCATCACCCCCAGAGGAAACACACGCCAATGTTGAAATTCCTACTGGAACATGTGCTCCCTCTTCACTTGGAAAAAATCTCACAAGCCAAAGAGCCTCAGCTGCTGTGTGATACCACATGCCAAAACAGAGATAAAGTCTTTGACATCATTCAAGCTCAAACAGGAGAAAATCTTAAAACTACTATTCATAGTTACATAAAGTAGTGAAATTTCTTAAAACAACACTTACATGAAAGCTCTTGAACTGCCCCAAACTCCTTCTCTTCCCTTCTTCCTCTGTTAATGCTGCCTTTATACGAGTATCAGCAACACCCGCTCCCACCCTCTCCATACTGGCTACGCTAAGAAAAAAACATGGCACTATAATCTTGTTCTTAGTATCTACAGGCAAAGTAATAGCATAAAATATTGTGTTCTGAAAGAAAAGTATGTGCTTACATCTTGAGTTAGCTTGGACAGTACTAAAGGGACAGAATTTATTACCTACTCCCTTTTAGAGACTTACAATACAAGCAGATGGGTGGAATGCCCTGTTTTTCCCAAGGATCACCTCATGCAGCAAAGATCAAATGAAATGAAAAAGTTACCTTACAGAGTAAGTATCAGCAAATTTCAAAGCACTAGAAACACAAAGTGGATTAGAACACGACCCTATAAAAAGGAGGTCTGGGTTTTAATCTCTGATCTGACAATGCCTGGCTACCTATCCTTGAACAATACACTTAGCCTTTGTGTTCTACCATCTGTAAAACGGGATAATGCCATCTCATGGGACTGTTTTGAGGTTTAATTAATTATTGCTTGCAAAGGACTTCAACATCCTCAGCTGTAAGGCACTATTTTAAGTATTAGTATCATCCATAACATAGGTACTTGTAACTTACGGCCCTTAGCAGTCAACCCTAGCAAGTAAAGCCAGACTATGTTATGTATATAAAACCTGTAGTGCCGTTGCATGCAAATATACAAAAAATTGTGCAAATTATTTAAATTAGACCTCAGGCTTTGTGACAAAGGAACCTATTTGACCTTCCCTACACAGGTAAAGTCTCCTTATCTAAATGCTGCAATAAATCTAACAGGAATACTCTTGTATTAAGCACTGCACAAAATTTTAAGGGCTTTCAATACCCCTGACAAAGCCCTTGCCTAAAAAATAGAGTTGGTAGAGATCTGTAAATACAAGTAGAGGGCTCAAAAAGGTTTAGCCTCTAGAAGAAAGTGGCTAACAGCTCTAACATAACAGGAAAGTCTAGCATAACATAACAAGCTCTTTTCTTTTGGGGCTGCCATCTTCCCCCTCCAAAAAAAGGCTTCTGGTAATACATGGGAAAGAGGTGAGGCTGCTCCCACAGTACCTCTAATCAACCTTTGGGACTGTATTTTCACATGAAAATGATACAGCCCTTACTTACTCTGATTTCACAAAACGATGGCTTTATTTTGAACTACTGTAATTACGTCATCTGACAATCTCATCTAGATATTCCCTTCTAGATTATGCCAATATGGATGTTCAAGGTATCAAGGCAATCCCTACCAGAAGAGGCCTTGCTCCCCTTTGAGGTAGGACTGCAACAGAACATGATCATCATTCAACTCAGACATCTAGGGCTCCACTACACTTTTGCAGTGCATGCTGTTCTGCTTCCTCATTCAACTCTTTATGCAACTTGAACATCTGAAATACTGTTTCTCCACAGCTCAAAATGTGGGCCCAGCAGAAGGAATCCTGCCCAAAGCCGTTATAGAGTGAATCCCTCACATGATTCAGGTACTGCTCTGCTTATTCACATGGATGAGTATGATATAGCATGGACTAATATTCACTCCAAAAGCACTGCAGCTAAAAACCTCAGTACAGAATGCTCTATTTAATAAATTCTCCCAGTTCCGATAGTGTCTCTCAAGTTTCAGAAAACCAAATGAGAATGTTAGACTAAAAAAAAAAGCTGATCTTATTATTCAGTATTATATTTCAGGAGAAAGTGAACTACTTTCAGTTCAGCTTTTTTGTCATGAGCATAGTCTGCCTTCAGCAGAAAAATACAACTAAACATGCTAGCTGTGATCATCAGCAGTTCATTCCTTTCCATATGCATTTATAGTTAAATGCCGCACCCTATCAATATGCAAACAACTGCTTTTCCACTTCAAATCTCAGATATAAAAGAATTGGAGACTAGTTAATTTTTAAATTGCTTTTAAGAAACCAGTGAGAATCATAAAAATTGATAAGGATTCTTACTGATTTCAGCTCTTGCACAGGAATATGATGATCAGAATACACTGAGACTGAGCTCCTTGCTGAAAAGCAAGGCTGTTTAACTGTCTTTGGCAGAGGAGCAACAGAAGATCCTGTCTCTGCAACAGGATGTCGATATAGGCATGGAAACAACATACACCCATGTACTATATTCTCATAGTAATCAGGAGGCTGTATGAATATCAGCAAATCACTTGTAACTTGGGTTTACTTCAGTCATTTATAATGTAGTGGTGAATAACCAAGAATAGGTTGCACTGTTAGACAAGAAGGCTTGCACAAATTTAATGCTAGTACGAGAAAACAAAGGAAAATTTATTAGCTAATGAGCAGGTTGGCCTACTCTTTTTATCCCAGTTGGGATGTTATGGTCTGGAGAGGTGGACATCTAGGTGGGTAAACAACTAGGTGGCTGGGCTCAGCAGCTCCACAGAAAAGATCTGCGAGTCCTGGCAGCACAGAGCAAGCAGTGCACAAGCCAGCAACCTGCCCTGGCAAAAGAAAGCATCAACAACATCCTGGGCACAGCTAAGAGGTTGAGGGAGGTGATTATCCGCTTCTACTCAGCCACATCAGCCACTTGTTAAGCCACATCTGGAATAGTATCCAGTTCTGGGATCCCTAATACAAGGCAGACTTTGACAAACTGTAGCAAGTCCAACAGAGGCCATGAGGCCGCCAGGGCCTAGAGCACTTGCCCTGTGGGGTGAGACTGCAGGACCAGGGCTTGTTTGCCCTGGAGGAAGGACGGCTTTAGGGGACACCCAACAGCTGCTCCACTAGAACCTATGATGGTGTTATCAAGGAGATGGACCAGGCTCTTCACAGTGGTGCAAGGTGGGAGGAGGAGAGACAATAAGCATGAATTGAAAGAAGACAGCCCTCTCTTTTCTGTTCCCAGTTCTATTGTTGCACCCTAAATAGGAGGGATAATGCAGGGCAGGCCACAGGAGGGTGAAGAAGATGGGATGGAAATGAAGGGACTGTGTAGTCTCACTGTCTAGCACCCAGGGAGTGGAGCAGAACTGAGGCCCCCCCAGTTCCTAAAGCTGCCTGAGGCTGAGAGAAAGGCTTCAGCAGACCCACCACAATAAACTGACAGCTGACTAGCAGGATGGAGTGAAAAGAAAGCTTTCTTCAGTGGCAGAAAAGTGTGTGAGACATTTGTGCTGTCTTCCATTTATGAAAGTTTTATCTAATAAAAAGAAGGTATTAATTTGAGGCTTAAAAAAATTTAATCTGCAAAGGTCAATAAGCAATACACAATTACAAACTATATAGAGGTCAAAGAGACTATCATGTCATGGCTGAAAGTTGGTTGTTGTTCTGTAACCTTTAGAATGACTTTCTGTTCAACAGTGAGTAATCATGACCTTTCTCATCGAAAAAGTGAGATCAAATTCTTAATCCATTATGAAGAACATGACTGAGAGATCTCTTCCCCCTTTATTGTTACAATATTTATGCAGACCATAGGCAAGTGAACAGTTTCAGATGATATTTTGATGTGTGAGGATAAAGACCAAATGGACATTTTTTCAGATGCTGTCATCAGGGAACAAAGCTGTGTTATTATGTATCTTCAGTTCAGTTTTCAGTTAAGGTTTTATCTGCTTGTTTAGAGAGAAACAAATACAGCCTTTTTCAGCTATTCTAAAATTAAAACAAATGCTTACTATTTTCCTTTGTTAATTATACAAACCACAAAGTGTTGCTTCATGTGATAATATAATGTTGAACAAAATTCAGCTAGAGGTTATACGCTGCATCACTTCAAAATGAGTAATTTTTTTAGCACACTTGACAATTGCAAAAGCAACTACATGAACTAAAACAGTAACACAAGGAAAAAAATGATTCTATGTAAAGCTTGGACAACAGTACATGTGGTAACTGTAAAAATGAAGGACTACAAATCACCTTAACTGCAGAGTTAGCTTTACAGAGAAAATGAGAGGCTGGAACGTGACTTTTAACACAGCTGAAATCTCTCTCCCCTACCTCAGGAGCCTAAGAGCTATGTGCCTAAGCTCAGTATCTGTCTAGCGCTCTCTAATCAATGCAAAATGTTAGACACCTCCAGAGGACAAGTCATACCATCCTAGGATATTTGTCTGAAACAAGACAGATGAATCATTACCCCAAAGGTGCCTTATTCTCTCCTGCGACTTTAGAAGGAGCCAGAACATTAGCTTAACTAGATGCCAAGCTTTAGGCAGCCAGAGCTAGGCAAGATAAGTCCTACCTGTAGAGCTAGACAACGTATGTCATAATACTGTATCTAGACTTCTCTGTGCATTTAAAAATTGTCATTTATGTGCCCTTTCCTCTGTATGGCAACTTAATACTTTCTTTCTGCTTAACTCATCCCTCATCTAGCCTCTAATTTTATGACTTCTCCTGCAAACATTTTCTCTCCCATTTCTCTCTCATGGCTCCTGTCTCTTTAGGGTTGCTTTGGGTTTTAAAACTGTGGAAATCTCAGTTTAGACTATGCTACTTTAACTGAAAGGAATTTTTAAAACATCTGGAAACATCCACTGCATTGTAAATTTACTTTATGCAATGAAATAACTTCTGAACTTCCTCTGCATCAAAAAAAAGTTGTGAGGTTTTTTAATGCATGTTCATTAACTTACTCTATCAAAAATTCACCTCCTTCACCCAATTTAATAAATTATGAAATCATCAGAAATACTGCATTTTACCAGAAGGCCAATATACTACAAAATGTGATCAGTGTAGCAATGAGTACCTGAGAATGTTACTCATTACAAAATACTTGGTATCAGTCACAGCTTTTTCCTGAAGACTCAGTATGAAAATGTGGGCAGAGAAATAGAGAAGGCTCAGGAGAGCACAGGAACAAAGCTTTTTTAAGCATTTATGGCTGTGTTCACCACTGGCTTGATGTGCTATTCTTCACTTCGACCAAAAGTACTAGAGATGAAAAGACAATTTCTGAAGTCAAATGAAAACAAAACCAGCAAACAGCGTATGGCCTTACAACTACTTCAAAATCACCATGTAAGTTAACTACAGAAATTAATTCATGTGGAACATTTTATGATTGTTAGTGATCAGGACATTGGCAGCTGTTGTTATCCAGTGAATACCAGGAAAAAGTAATTATATGACAGCACATTTAGAATAAATATCTTCCCTGATAAACATGAAAAGGAGAAGGTACAGATGCATGTCTGATAAAAACTAGAAATTTTATTGAAGCTACTGGCATCTGAAGATGTGGGTTAACATCTCTGTTTTTACAGGGGAAAAAAAAAGTACGGATATTAAAGAACATATTCCTTATTATGCAAATACATTTTTTATTATTTTAAACCAAGAAGGCTGTAATTTTGCATTACATCAAGCTATGTGACTTGATCCTAAAAATTCTGTTAAGCAGTTTAGGTGTAAGAAGTGACCTACTTTAGAATGACAGCAGTCCAGCCCGAGCTCTCTTGGACTTGCAACTATGTTAAAAATAAGTAACAGTACAGTGTTCTCATGCTACTACCTGGCTGGTCACACAGTATTTCCTCAAGTATGCCTGTCATTAAACATGCACAAAACAGCCGAAGTAACCTTCCTTTTCACAGTACTGAGATTCTCAAGAAAAAGTATTTCAAAAATGCCTTCTGCTGGTCCTATCGCAGAGCTGCTGTCCTGACACCAAGGACAGTTTGATTAACCAAAAGCAAACTTGCCTGGGTCTTGCACAGAGCTTCCTCCTCACAAGCAGACACATAAATACATCCCAGGTATATGAGTGCATAAGCAGAACCTGGGAAAGGCTGACCTTCATAAATGTGTTAGTAGTCAGCTTTGAAAAAGAGCATCTTTTCTGAAGAAAACAAAAATAAATGAAAAACCCAAACCAAACAAACAAAAAACCAAACACAAACACCCCCCTTCTCCCCCCCAAAAAAAGAAAACACACCAAAACAAACAAAAAGCTTAAGGTCAGAATAGAATGAAAAAGACAAGGAAGGTAGCAGAAAGTACTGATTTAAGCAGATCATCTGAATTTGCAGCAGAGATTCTAATCCATACTTTAGCTTAATCTGATTTCATTAAGAAAAAAGGTACTATTTTAAGTGAAGCAACAGAACAAGATGATTTTGTTTACTATGTTCTCCAAAACTTCAGATGTGTAGCGCTCTCTCCTAATACCTCACTTCTATATATAGGAACACAAAGGCAAAACAAGATACTTTTTTTCAGTTCTCAATCAACTTCCTCAATAGTGACCAAACTGAGCTAATCACTGAAATGAAACAGCTGAATGACCCAAACGACAGAAAACACCCTCTCTGCCTCTGGAAAAGCCTACTGTCGGAAGTTGCATGAGCTTCTCAGCAAAGATTGTGCCAGTTCTTCAGTGGCTATTGCCATTATGGAGAAAGCTGACTGTATTTACAGTTTCAGCAACAAACATACATTTCTTTTATACTTATATGTTACCAGATTGTAATTAGACTTCCATCTTAAACTAGGCTTATTTTTAAAATGTAAGGTGGAATTTAATTTGTAACAATCATCTAAGTTTAAAAAAAAAATATCCCTTCACTTCAGGAAGTAAAGAGGAAGAGGTAAAAAACACAATCCACCACATACTGCATATTATATTAAAAAACAAAAGCAAAACGCAATCACCCAATGGAGTAAAAGCAGGGGAAGATGGATAGACTTCAGGTGCTCATGTCCCAGGGAGCTCAGATGACCAAACCCTATCCCTGAGATGTGCTCTCATCACCGAGAGCATTCCAAAGAAAACAAATTAATAGCCTGTCCTATGGAAAAGGACAGGGAAGTCAAGCCTACAATAAAGGACAAAGTGGAATAGGAATTGAATCACACCTGCAAGAGAAAACAAAATGAATCTACAAAACATACTCCGCAGTAGTCCTTTGATAAAGCTCTTAACATGTACCTTTTAAAAAGCTGTTCTACTTCTTTTAGCTCACCGTTAAAAGAACAGACAAAAATTGTTACATATTCCTCCTTCTCCCAAATGCTCTTCACTGACTTATCTCTATTTTCATAAGCACAGGCTCCTTAACACAGCTCCTGGAAGCCAGAAAAATGAGACTTATGACAGTTTTCCACACAATAAGCTAATTAAAATTCTGATTCAGCAAAAGCAAACACCGAGAAATAAATTCAGGAAAGCAGTTCTTCAGAATGCCATTAATGAAATCAGTCCCACTAATAACATTGCATGACGTTCAATAAATCAAATTCTCTGCCTGTAAAATCATCAATTGAATAAAGCACATTTAAAGGCCTATTCTAAAACCTAAGTGGAATAAAATACTTTAGGTTTTGCAGCTAGTCAGATTAATTCTTTTTTTTTTTTTTTTATTTATTCTATTTTAAAAAAAGAACAAATTACTGTTTGTGTAGAATATTTATCTAGGAGAAACAACCCTGCTCCCGGAAGAGATGAAAACTAAATGTTCGTCAACTTGAGTTGAAGTAACTCCACTAATAACATAGAGATGTACCAAGAAAGATCTTTTTGTACTTTTTTCCTATAGCCTACAAATAAACAAAGTGTGGGAATATGGCTGGACAAACTTGAACAATGCCCTAATAAATATTCATAAAGTATTTGTGCTGCAATACAGAGTTTCGAAGAAGCGAAAGTATACAGCTGCATATACCTGTCACAAACTTCAAAATCTGTTCTTTTAAACCCTAAATCGACAGCAGATGTTTAATGTTACAACACTTAACAAATCAAAAAGATAATCACTTTCAGCACGCTACCAAAAAGAAAGGTAATTTCTTTTTACTCAAGGATGAAAAGAGCTGACGCATCTAAGAGAAGCAACTTAATAGAAAGAAATCTAACACAAATCTCAAATTATAATTAAAGCAAACAAATAAATATGTTAAATTTGATCTTCTTGTCCAATACATCTTAAGCAAGTCTCAGAGAGACCTATAAAGTTGTATGAAAAAATGGAAAATTAAAATATGTTTATAAGTAGCATTTTTCCTCCATAAATTTACTGATATTTCTATTATTTGAGCACTTACTTGAGCTGCACAGTATAAACCAGTTTATTTAGTAAATAAATAATATTATTTATTATCTAAATAATGCAGAACAGCCCCTATTCATACTTACAAAACAATTTTTCCATGAATAGCCTTTGCTAAGTTCCCAAACTAAAATAAGAAAACTGCACCCCATTAACACTGGCAAACTTCCATGCCCTCCCACTTTCCAAAACTTAAACTACTAATGTGGAAAGAAAAAACATAATAAAACAAGATTAATCTTTAGTTTTATAGCAAAAAATGTTGCAGGTCACAAAAAAAAAAATCTTTTAAAGCCTGAATTATATTTCACTTGAACAGTGAAAAATCAAAACAAGCTATTCATTAGAGACAGCTGTACGGTGGCACCAAGAGTAAGCTGTTTCATAGCTACCAACACCTCAAAACATCTTCCTGTGCTGGAATACGCCCTTGCATACCTACTTTCTCTTCTTTACATAGCTTTAAACTACGCTTACAAAGCAGAAAAATGAACGAAGTGCTTAGAGCACATACAAGTGTATCTGACATTGTCTTAAGCTAAGACAGATCCTATCACCTAACTGCAACGCAGTACAAGCTTGAGGTTTTAGGTTGGGACCAAGAGGTGTAACGTGTTTTAGCCATGCAGAATACACAGCATTACTGGCTCCTTGCACTGAGCCATTTCAGACACCTGCCCAAGCAATCTTCCGGCATCTAGGGAAACCCACATTCATAAATAAAATTTCTTGCATTACCCCCAGATGACACTCCTCCATCCTGGCCTTTTGCTTTCAATCTGCTAGCCAAACAAAAAGGTATCCATAGACAAACTTGGTTCAGTTCAGTCGCTTTCTTGTTTTCATACCCTAATAGAATAGGAAGGGAAAGAACAGGAAGAAATGAAAGCAGCAAGCTGTTAAAATAGGACACAAAAAATGCACCACGCTAAGACAGCAGGACATCGTGTTTCTAATAGCCAATTTAATTAACCTCACCCCCCAATAACTGAAGTCTTCCACTTCCAACCAAACTGCTATTTCAATAAGTAAAGCAGTAATTTTCCTTACATTTAGACACAGCATAAAATAAATGTTGTTTTCATTACTACTTTTTAATGAAGCTGTGACATGAGCAAAACATCAGAAACAAGAATATTACCAATCTGAAAACAAGTACGTTAACAAAACAAAGCCAAGAAACTCCATTTTACTGTGCTCTTCCTAGTTCCCCCCAACAAATTTCTTTCGTTTTACTAGTTCATTTTCCTATTTTTTTAAAAACATACTTCCCTCTCCTAGGACTGAGTAACCTTTAAATGGATCTCCAGCACAAGTGAAATGGGAACACGCTTGACTGACTATTCAAGAGAAAAAGTGGAACTATAATTTACAAAGCACTGTCTAATGCACAAAGTAAACAAACTGGGGAAAGAACGAAAAAACCCACTATTTATTTTGTGTCACCTTCTGATAAATATAAAGGGGAAAACTGAAATCTACCAGTAGGAAGGTGACTTACAACTGGACAAATATTACTGAGAAGAAATCAAAATGTTTCAACATTTGGTCTGAAACATTTGGCTGTCTAGGTTTTGCAGTTTTCCAGAAAAAGGAAAACCCTCACCAGGTCACATCTCCCTTAGTCAAACCAGCCAGCAAGACTACAAATGGAAACCATGCAGAATGTTTTGACCAGGCCACTTTTCCAACGACATGTGACAATTCCTAAAAAATCAGTGTGTTTTACAGAAAAAAGTCAATGTCGGGAAGTTTTCTCTCAAGCACAGTTTTCATGTTCCATAGAAGCAAACGTGCTTATGTCCTCCAGCACGCACAAAGTGCTTCCAATAGCCCCATACAGGCTAGGACAGGCAGATCTTACAGGTCCCAGAGGGGCTGGATTCAGAAGAAGCCACAGCTAAGAGCTCACCTCAGTCCCTGAGCATGCATGGAAAACTTGATCTTGAAACTACCAAAAATAAACATTGGAATTATTTTAATGACATTCTCCTCAGACTAGTTTTGTTCTAAACCTGAACTACTTATTTTCTGTTTTGTTTTGGGGTTTTTTGGGTTTTTTGGGTTTTTTGTTCCCCGTGTCCTGAAGAATTGGGTTTTCATGTATTCTAGAAGGGTACCTCTACATAAGCATGCATATAATTATATATAACCCCCCCATCTATAAAATATACTTATATTTTATACCTCTTTCCACATAGTATAAAGGGGTTTTATATTCCTGTTTTATAAGCATTTTGGATTTAACTGTTATTTACAGTTATACATATTGTATATGTGCATATGGATAGACACGTATTTTACAGGTAAGATACAGATAGATAGATAAAGAAAGATATAAAATTTGTTGTATTTTTTCTTCTCCCTCCTAGAATTAAGCATTTGTAGTCCAGCAGGACAACATACTACTTGTATAACTTAGGGGGGTGGGGCAGGAAATCAAACCAAGATTTTATTTATTTATTTATTAGAGCCTTTTTTCCCTATGTACAGCATGTGCTTCATTGTTAAACAATGCTTCTGAAACAGAGTGACATTAAGAATTTAAAAAAATCGCATCAGCATATACTCTGGAGTCTTTTCCTTTTCTTTTTTAAAAAGTATTATGGACACTTGTGCCATGGAAGAGTTGGCATTTTTGACTGTATACACACAGCACAGAGGTGAATGTCAGTCCGACAGATGCATTCACTTAAAAAAGTAAATATCAAGAATGTAAGACTTCTATCTCACTGACTAGCCTTTACTACGCACACAGTATTAACAGCACATTGCTATGGTTAGAGATTTTACTTTCCTTAAGCCGTAAGTAAAGAAACAGCATAAGAAAGGATTTTTAGACACAGCTTTAGTGACTGCAGAATACTCTAGTCATGTAGGAAACAGCAAGGAGGAGAGCTGAACTGTGGTCCAAAGTTTTACCAGATCTCCACCCATCTGCCCTTGTATAGGCAACTACACAGAGCTTTGTGATACGCATTTTAAGAAGACTTAGCAATTAACTGAAAAAATATTTGGATTTATATATTGAAATTTTAAAAAAGAAAAAAAGGGAAAAGAGAGAAGAAAAAAGATTGAGAGTCCTAAAATGGTTCAGCCTTTTTTCCACAGGCAGTATTATGTTCCTTTTCACTACCACCTGATTGTCTTTTTACCCCTCCACAAAATAAAACCAGGTCTACACGGGAGCTATTAAGGCACAGCTGTGGAAAATATTCCACTGTCACTGAGCTAAATAGCCTCCCCGACTTCATTCTGCAAGTTTGCCTCCGGGTGCATTGTACGGTTGGATGTCTGTCCGCCTGCGAGTCCTCCATTAGAGGTACATTCTCCTTTAAAGAGAATACTTCACTCTCTTTAGAGACAATAATCTACCATTTCACTGTACTTTGACTCTCTTTGAACCAAAGATATTGCATTTGTGCATATCTGTCTTTGAAAATAAGGCCCGCATAATAAATTCCTGAAAATTATGTGCAAATTAGTGGCCTACCTGCAATCCTAAGCACACAGTTCTTTGTTGCTATTTTGGGGTAAATGATTCCCAGTCGCCTTGCTACCCAAATACACAGCTTGCATTTTGGTTCTATCAATTAATTGGCTCATTTGCTGTCACTCTCAACTGACCATCTACAGTTCTAAAAGATAATTGTATTTTTCTACTCACGCATCACAAGTTGTACTATATATACAACATGCAAACTAGTATATACAAACTAAGCAGAGACAAACAGCGTACTGAATTTTTAAATGGTCAATGCAAGATCTGTTCAGCATCTGCCGAAGTGCTTTTGGAATAGCCAGTTCCAGTTTTTGCTTTGTTTTCTTAATGGAATGATAAAATCTTGCCCTTGCACTTACGAGCTTTTTAAAAATTTAGTCCCTCACTAATCCAGGTATTTGACACAGCTGCCATCCTCCCTTGCCTCTACACTGCTGCTCTGCCAAACTCATCTCTTGCCTGCCTTCCCTGACAAGCACCTTCTCTTTGCCTTTGTTGCTGCTCCTGACTTCCAGGTTGCCGTTTCCAAGGGACCCTTCCGCACTAACTTGCCTTTTCTTCAAAAGGGAGACTGGCAGAGTTAGATGCCTGCGGGCTAATGGGAAAGGGGCAGAGATCTACTGATTTTTGGTATTCAAGTTATTCATGTCTCAGTTCTTCTGTCACAGAAGTGCAAGGGAGGCTCTCTTTTGCTTTAAAAGAAACACTCCATTATGTCACAACCTATGGAAATCCAAATCACTTCATCTTTGCTGGCAGGAATACAACTGTAGGGGCATGAAAGAAAGAAAAATCTCTTTTCCAAAGGAAAATTACTTTTCTGGATCATGATACTAATGCTGTTTACCTCAGGATAAAGAATGAAGCACAAACTATGCATTATACCATAAAACCAAATACTGCTCTTTCCAACCATAGAAAGCTTTTTCTTGCCCCAAGTGAGTGCAGCCTCTGGACCGTAAGCTGATTGCTGGCCTAAGTGTGAATATGCCCTTCCTATAGTTGAGACAGCAGCTTCACACAGGAGTCTCTCTATCATGTTACTAATAACTGTGATATACAACAGCAAAATCCAGGGATTTAACAGTCTCAAATACAATCTAAGCTCCCATCATTTTATTTATGTAATTCTTTAATAAAACTAATGTAAAAATGCTTTAAAGGGGAAGTCAATACCTTGGGTGGCCATGCAAATATTCAAATTCAGACAAGGATAGTTTCACTCTCTCCTATATTGTACTAAAATACCCACAGATGATGGAACACAACCAAGATTAAAAAAAGTCCACCTGATATTTGGTATCTAGACTGAAACTGCCCTAAAATGTCTTGTATTAATACAATTACTATAAGTCATTCAACAGCCCCACTCAATGTTAGGTTTTGACATATCACAGCTCTCATTCTACAGCAAATCAAATGCAAACTACTTCTTTTCCCTGAAGACGCCTTGCTCAAGAGGGGATTTTATTCTGTAATCTGTAGGTGCCCTAGAATTGATATGTATATGTTAATGGAACAATATATAAAGTCACCTCAAAGGCAATTGGTTTAAAATTGTAAACCCCTACAGATGGGATGTAGGGTGACAAGTCAATTTAAAATTAGATTCCTAGATATAGTGCACGCCTGATAATTGAGAGAAGTGGGAGGAGGAGGAAGAAGGTTACTGCTCTATATTTGAAAAGGTGAATCCCTCCTTCATTAGAGGAGGAGAGGAAGGAAATCCAGAAGCATACTGAAGTGGAGATCGAGCTGCCGATTGCAAGGATTTCCAAACAGCTACAAGGGTTGGGGATGGATGTATTGGTGCTTATCCATCCGAATTTAGGAAAGCTGTCAGGCATTTGTTGGGGGAGTAGAGAACACCCATGGAACATCAAGTCTCAAACAGCCCAGCTCATACTCCTCCACTGTCTTCTCCCTCTCCCATGGAGGGACAGCAGCAGAAATCCCCAGAGGCAATATTGCCTTAATCCTTGTCACTGCTCATAACTGCCCAAAAACCACCCTGTGAGAATGGTCCCTCCATGCCTTCCCATAGCACAGGGGCACTGCACCAAATCTGGTGCCCAGTTCCTTGCCAGTCTTGGCTCTGAGACTGAATTTCCCACCCAGAAATCTCAGCCCCTTCCCAATGTTGCACACCAGCAGCACCTACTACAAAAGCTGAGAGTGAAAAGACGGTGTGTGTGTGCTGGGGAAGAACAACCCCCCTGTGGAGCATTTCCCCACTGCACTCAAGGAATACAAATATTTTGCCATTCCCACTTCTGCAAGGCCAGAGGGTTTGATGGTGAAAGTAACACAGCGTTGCTGCAAACTATATTTCTCACTATGGTAATTATCATTTGTGGAATGCCACTACTGTGTGAGACAAAATATAACACCAAAGGGAAGCAAGAAATATTTAGCTTTAAGTTGTCAGCCAAGCATACCCCTCATAGGAAGAACGGATAGAACAGAGACAATGAGCAGAAAATACAGTCACAGCAGCTTCCTATTTTAATAACAGTTCTAATTGCTGACATTCAATTATTCATACGCAGCTACATGTTCCTTTTGTGCCAGCAGCACTGTAGCGGCTTTGAAGATAAGAGTTGCCACTCTGCACTGTCTTAAAAATTACTTAGGTAAATACTTGTGTATGAAATATCTAGAAACATACACGGCAATGTGAGCGTTATGCACACTATGAAATAAGCCAAACTCTGTAGGTTAAAGTAACATGCACAAGTGTGCCCCATTCCCAGCTCCTGAGGCTCCAGCATTTTGCCTTATAATTCACAGGAACCCCAAGTCCATTTTCACTGATGTTAGAACTGCAATTGCAGATAAGCACATACGCATATTCACATATAACCACCAAGAAAGTAAATATGTAAGCTGGACAGAATCTCTCTAGAGATGTTTCATGACTAAAAGAAAGCAGAGGCAGCAGTTTACTTCAATTCTAAAAAAAAAAAAAAAAAAAACCCAACAAAAAAACCAACTATACATGGAGCTCACAGAAAACAACAAGCAGCTCTGAACCAACACAGCTGAAAAAATCTAAATCAGATCTTTTTATCTCCCTTTTCCCACTTTTACAAAAGAGTCAACCTAAAAGCACAAGGATGTAAAAATGCTCTAGTTGCAAAATTAAAAAAAGTCGCTTTCCATAAAAGACCTATTATTAGCTTTGTCACTGTTCCATTTGTCTTCAATGTCTTTTCTAATAAAACCTAGAAGAATGAAGGGCAATATAATTATTTCTAAATCTCTACGTAAACAAAAAAGGACTGTCCCTGTTTATTGTTTAGTACAGAATTAAATACCATATCAATATGAAATTATTTAGGGAGCGGGCTGTGTTTATGTTGACCTTACCTTCCACCGATTGAGAATTTTCTATACACACCAAACCAGAAATAGCTTACAGGACACCAAGTTGATGTCAGACAAATTCACTTTTCTTTCTAAACTAAACTTGTACAACAAGCCTTATGGCCAACCTCCAAGAGGCTTTTGTCTTCTCCTGCATTATAAGGGGGTACTTTAAGTGATGCCAAATCAAGCTGTTTAGAATACATACCTTGAAACTACTGAAATACTACAGAAACAATCAGTCACTTACTAAAACTCCCTTTAGGCTAACAATTTAGACTGACCTTAGTCTAACTACAGTTTCATATGTTAGCTAAGCTCACAATATGTTTTTCTTGCATATTAGCCAATTATTTGGAATAACTTTTTGGCTTTTTCTCTTTGATTACTAAATACCCTTCAGCCCCCCACTATCTGAGGAGCCCCCGTGAAAAAAGCCCATCCTATTTTTCGCTGCTGCTGTAGAAGAAAGAGAGGAAACTGAGGAACGAAGAAACAGCTGACATATTCTCCCCGTTAGCTTCTGTCAGCAAAGAGAAAGTAAGGGCAAAGGAGATGGTAAGAGCATCACAATAATCCCCAGGGCCCTTATCCTCGGAAATAAGCACACATGACATCTGTGATGCTGTGGACTTGAGAAAAAGAGATCATCGGTCACAAGCACAGAGTTTTATCACAGGGCACACCTGGGGACCAAAGAACAGACACTCACGTTTTTAAGACAATTCCTGCCTCCTGCTATATCACCTGGTCTTCACTTCCAGTGAAGTAGAAGATTCAAGTATCACACGCTGCCCTCTACCCTCAGCACCTCTGTCTCAGACTTGCCCTAACCTTTTCACTCAGCCAGTTACCCATGCCACTGGTCTTACTTTTCTCCACATAATGCTCTTTAACACTACCTCTCTAAAAAAGGTCCTCTTGTCCAACAGGGCATCGCTGTTACTCTTCTCAAATATCTTTATTTACAATTTCCACATATTTTTGCTTTCAAGTGTTCAGCACTATGCCTTCTGGTTCCCCAAATTCTCCTTAATTATTGCCTCCAAAAGCCTGCAGAAGTTGTGCACAGACAAAAGAGGACTAATATATACTATATATATACATATGTATATACGTGTTTTCCTCATATAACAGCTTTCTTCATATGATATACATAAAGGGTGTCTTTGCAGACCAGCATTTATTCCTCCTATCAATGAGCATGCTTGAGTTTCATTTTCAGCCCTTATCTTTCATAATCAAATATATATGGTTTTACCTGTGAGACGGAATCTGGACTTGAGACTACTCACTCAGAGATTAAAAACCTCTCAATTTTAGGTTTGATGTGTTCTGGTGTGAGTTCTTTGTAAGATAAATTAATCATTAGCAGAAAAAAAAAAAATTAAAACTGATATTTCCCTCCACTGTTTGTACAAAATGTACATACCACTGTTTAGACTGTACATTAAAACCATTTGCATGTTTAATATCAGCACAAAAATAAAAATCAAGAGTCATAAGATATATAGGTTTCCCGTTTACACCAGTTAGCTGGCACTGGCAAACAAACCCTATTTCATTGCTTCTTTTCTGGGTGTGGTACAGAGTTTTTTATGTCTTCAGAAACAAAACCAGAATCAAACACATGTGATGCTTTGGACTTTTGAGGAATTTTGTGTTTTGCTGTCCTTTAATTTAGCTCTGAACCATGACTACTGTGGTCCAACACATCTACCCTATCAACTACAACAAATGTTTACCTAGGGGCTGCTCTACCCTGTTATTCAGCAATTCTGCAACAGTGCTTTAATTCACCAAACCCCTGGGAGCTGTTTTTAACATTTCTCATAATTCTGCAAACAGAATGCAAATTCATACACTTGAAATGCACTATGGGAAAGCATTGTATTGAGAAAGGACTGAACAACTGTTTATGTACCACCAGCGGATTGCATGTGGTCAGTAAAAACATGAGAGAAGAATCTATTTGTGATGAAAAGCACATTATCCATACCAAGGCCAGGAACTAGTTCCAGTAGCACTAGCGTAATGGTAACCTAGAATTAGTGTTTAATTAGTTTTAATTTCTGCAGCCAGTATGCCTAAGATAGGCACAGCTGGTGAAATCCTGGCATCCCAAACTAGAAAAGCAATGTTCCCATTCATGTTAAGATCATGAGGATTTTCATCTGTTGCCACAGTAGCATATAAATACGGTGTTCACTGCTTCTCTCTGAATTCAATCTCAGTAACAGCAGAATAGGAAAAAAAGAAGTGCCCATATCGTTTGCTTAGTTCGACAGCATATAGAAACTTCTAGCTTGCTTAGCTTTTGTATTAGGACTCATGAGAGAAGCCACAGGGAAGGAACTTCTCTTTGTCCTTCTGCACATGCATGGAAAGCAACAAAATCTCATTCTCCTCAAGCCTCCGCCTAACAAAAGGCCCTGATACAGCTTCCTCAATTTTTAGTGTTTTCTGTTACAGGGCAGATCCACAGTTCTGTTAAACAAAAGCTGACTATAAATATTTCTTATCATACAAACCACGTGGAGAAAATAACTGCAAGATTAGCTGCAACCATACTAAATTCAGAATAAGATTCTGAGATACATTTCTTCATATCTTCTAAGAAATGGAAATACTAATTTGGCATGTTAAAATTCACACAAACCCCTGACCCATTACTCTTCTGCCAACAACCATTTTCTACCATATTTTTTTCTTTTCATATTAGCTTGCTGATCGATAAATAGAAAACTTTGCCACTTTTTGAAAGTGCTCAGTTCAACAATTACAGTGAGAACACCAGCTCTTGCCTGCATAAAAAATTAACTAATTGTTCAGCCAATAAGAATCATCACTGTGATGGACACATCATCACACCAGAATACTCTTACAATGCCCTGTTTTCCTAGCTTTCTTTTAATCTTAATGCAACTGGGATGCAAACAGGAAAGCTGAGAGCAAGGATACTTCACACAGGACGGTTCCTGCAACAAGAAATACCAGGAATGCTAAAGCACATCATGGTACTAGCAGAGATCCTAACTTCACTGTGCTAATTGCTCTGCTGACAGCTGGAGGGGCACATTTCTTTGAAGAGTTCTTAAGCAGTGGAAAAATGGCGTGAGCGATATGATCAATCCAAAATCAGTCACTGAACAAAACTGACCTATTCCTGCATCGCAGATCACTGCTGTCTCCACTGGACCTGTCAGTTGATAGATTTACAGGGGACTACAAGATGACAGCAAAAGCACATCAGTGCTTATAGGGACACATATATATGAGATACTTAAACACCAAAATAAAGTATTACTTGTAAAACAAAACCACCGATGCCATCAAAAGCTGTGCAGGCTACACAATCTGCCACAGGAGCTGCAAGACTTTGTGAAAAGATCGCATCATAACAACAGTTTTGCCAACCAAATTAAATAAATTAAAGTGAAACATGAGAGAGAAGGGTAAAAAAAAAACCACCAATGCCCCCCCCCCCCAACCCAACAAAAACTACCACAACAAAAATCTATACGGTTTCTCTCAAAGCCCATTAATGCAACTAGAAAAACTGATCCCACTGATTTTAGCAGGCTATATAGCAAACTCATGAATAACAAATCTTCTTTGTATTTCACATCAGGGGAGATTCAGCCGATACAAAACATTATAGTGCCTGTGAAGCATCCTGGCTGGAAAGCTGTCCAGGGATTTGAACAATTAAAGACTATTCAGGCTCTGCCCCTTATATCTGATTCTACTCCAATAAAACCATTGGATTTTTTCTTTCAACTGTGAGAGGGATTTGGCCTTAAATTACAATAGTCTGATAGCTAAATTTACAGAACTAGCGATACCCTGAAAATACAGAACCTCAGAGAGAAAAGAGAGCTTATGAAAAAATAAACCTTATGGGATTATCAATTAAGATATTTTAGCTTCCAAACTTAAAATAAATGGAAAATATGCCATATGAACCTCTGCAGATATTAAATCATTTTATTTTTATTATATTGAGACCCATAATTGCACCTGGAAGGAAGGAAAAACTGGATCACTTTGTCCCCATTGGTCTAAAAGCACAAGTACAATCAAGAGACATACCTGATTCACTAGCAGAGTGAGCAGCAATGAGACCTGCATTAGCAAGCTTCACATGAAAAAAAATAATTAGGACAGTCAGAAAAATTTCAGAGGATTTAATTGTTCACATAGCATGAAATAAAATCCACACCGTTTTTAAAGTTTAATGAAACAATACTCAAGGAAGGACTGCCACATCTAGCCAATTGTAAATACTGCCATGTATTTCACTACATATGCTAAATAAACCTACTTTTGGACCCTAATTTTATCTTCCGTTGTGTGCCTGATATTTAAAACTTAGGATTTGTTGTGGAAAATTTGTTTTGGACTGTACATCATAGTTTGTAGGTAGGCTATACAAAACAGAATCCTGTATTGAATCATGTGTGTATGCATTTTACCAGATAAGTTTGACAAATTTGCCTTTATCCCTTCTGCACAGGACTATGTGTATTTGCATAGAAATAATCTTCTAGGTAAAAACAGGACTGGCTTGACTCCAGTTAATAATGCCCCCTCAGAGAACGGAGGTGTTTACGCTGAAGAAAAGTTATTTGCCTATGGAGAGAATTTAAGTATAAACAGCAAGCAGCGACTAAGGGTCTCTGCACTTAGTACTAAGCATGTATCACAATCAACAATGAAAAAAATAAAGAAACATCAAAACAAAAAATATTTACAGAAGGACATAATCAAGATGCAAGTTTAAGCCTACCAACAGCTTGCTCCCATCCTGCTTGTTATTTACACTGTGGTCAATTGCACCAGAATGCAGTTAATACAGAAATAATTTCATGAGAAAGGCCTTGCTAGTACTGCTTTTTGAAAATTTGTCATAAAGGAATGTTGTTATAACAGACATTTTATGAAGGTAGTCTTGCTATAACCCTAATGGCTGCATGAAGCAAAACAATACCTACCTTCAGTAAAGCAGAAGTGAGCAGCTTTCCTAATGCAGCTCATAAAATCAGTGTATGCAAATTTCTAACACCACTATTTCAATTTCCATCCATGTCAATATTCCTCATTTACAGCTCATCTAAAAAGACTAATAAACTATCTGCATCTCTGTTGAAGTAAAGCTTACAGAAAACACTTCACTGCAAAAAAGGAGAGTATTTTAAACTAAAACACGTATAATTAAAAAAGGTTTCTACACTCAAAAATAAAGAGATGAGTAAATCTGAGCTATTTATTTCATTGCCTTTTCTGTCTTTTCAAAGTATGTTACAAAACACGCATACCTGATATTGCCAGACCTTTAAGTGGAACTGACACGGTGCAGCAAACATTTTGTTTACCAGAGACATTTATAATTCAATTTGGAGACATTTGCAAATGTTACCTTTCAGACTGCCCTCTTAATGGGTTCTTTAACAACTCAGTAGATGCACAGTAACTGTGGGTATATTAAGATAATCAGCTTCAGGAGTAAATTATACCATCTAGCCTTTTATTAATGTTTTGACCTCAGAATTACAAAAAGAGCCATTTCAAGCAACACAAACCTTCTGGTTCAAAGGAAATCTGTCTGGTGGACGTAAGTGAGAAAATCCAGTATCAAATAATTTCTAAGTAATTATATCCTGAAGATTTGTTCTGATGTTTGGAAAACTTCTGGACGGTTTAGTTACTCGAATCTTTGGAGTGCAGTGCAGATGTGCAATATCCCTCAAAGGAAACAAGGGAAATTTTACTTGACACTTAAAAAGCA